>NW_027518679.1:7077500-9477500 GCF_043159265.1 Tasmannia lanceolata | reverse complement strand
TTATATAGCCTAGCCAGGCATATTTGATAAAACGTTTATCGGAAAGTTTTATGAAACATTGAATTATTTTCAAAGGATTTTACAAATGCATTTGGAAGGCGAACACTGCTTGACCAAAATAGTATATCAAGAGTGGGCCAAGGGGGTAAATGGTGTTCACCTCCCGTATGACTCAACTCAGTAGATTTGGTTACAAAGAAAGGACTTGCACATACATGATGTGATTAGGGGTAAGATGATCTAACGATCATCTTCAGGGTTACGTCTCGATGGAGGCCACTGACCTAATGCGAGTGTAGTTTCACTACAGAGCGAGATCGCAGTGGGACCCACCATAAGGTTCTGCAGGATTGACCGTTGGATCCCTGCGACGATCCCACTCCCAACTCGAATGACCCAGTAAACATTCAAATGGATCAGGGTTCCGGATTTTATGTAATTGCACGGACGGATATGATCTGTTAGATTAATGTGGATATTAATTATATATATATATATATATATATATATATATATATATATACACACACATGTCTTTGTTAGGAAAGTAATAAAAGATAGTAAGAGAATTTTCAAAGACAAATTGGAGCTGAAATAACTCCCATTAGATGTGAGTTTTTAATCGATTAAATTATTAATTAATTATTTAATTATTATACATTATTATACATTATTAGATATTATTAATTTGATTAATAATTATCATAATAATGTGTAATCCAGATGAGGATAGTTATTCCCAAATTGGTTTTGCAAAAGTTGCTAAATTGGAACGGAATTGGAAATTGGGATAGGACTACACATTTGGATAAGGTTTGTGGGGCCTACAACACTCCTAAATCAGTTGGAGAGCTTGGAAAAAGAGTTCCAATTGCTCAAGGGCTTTGAGTTTCACTCAAACTCCTTGTTGGAGAAGAATTGCTAAATTGTAGGATCTACAAAGCAAGCAATCTGTTTCCAATACCAACTCTTATGAGATAAGGCCACAAAGGCTAGAGGGAGGCCTCCATACACGTTCTCTCTATGTATCTTTAATGTCCCCATATAGCCTTGGAGGTTTGGGAGAGTCTCATTCACTCGAGGAGTCTCAATTCAAGTCGGTTTCTCAATTGGATTGGAATTGGGAGAGAGAAACAAGGATTTATCAAACCAAAACTCTACTTTATATAAAAGAGAGAGGGGAGAGCAAAATTTCAAGTGTGGAATACTCAAATATTCGTTCTCCCTTGTTCCCCCTTTAAAAAATAGTTTTCCATCTCTCTCTCTTTAATTTTCTTCCAATTGTATTAGTTTCAAAGAGAAAGGCTTGCAATCAATTTCTCTATTCTCTACAACAAAGGTACTGATTAGATCAGACCATAAATAGGTGAATAAGACTTATTCACATCCACAGTAGTCTAAACAAAGAAAAAGGATCCATCGGTTCAAATTGCGGGGTCCGCGCCATTTAGAACGATCGCAACCGTTCGATGAGTAGATCAAGCAGCGTGATTCCTTGATTTATTCTTCAAAGAGGTATTTATTTATGTTTGATTAACTTAATTAACTAATCTAAACTCTAGGATCTTGGGCAAAATTAAGATCAAAAGAAAATTTTAAAATTCTATGTGATTTTTGTTCCGCTGCGCATAGTGATCTTGCCGGAAGGGGATAACCTTCCTTCACGGTTCACATCAGTAGCTCATCCGCAAACCAACGAACAAACCGAAGTTACCAATCGCATTTTATTGCAAGGAATCAGAAAGCGGTTGGACAAACATGAATGAAGGTGGGCCGATGAGTTGTACCACGTCTTGTGGGCGTATCGCACAACAACAAGAACTGCTACAGGAGAAACTCCTTTCAACATGACCTTTGGAACAGAAGCGCTAATACCGCTGGAAATTGGTACCCCCTCTCTCCAAAATGAGTATTTCAACAAGCAACACAATCCGGAAGGACTGAGGACAAATCTCGATCTGTTGGAAGAAGCAAGAGAGAGGGCGGGTATCAGAATGGCGGCATATCATCAGAGGGTGGTGTAGACACCCAATTTTGTCAAGATAGTATTAATGATAGGTGATGTGAGGAAGAACATTATGACGAGTTCCAGAGCACCAGTTGTGTTTCTCTCAATCTCTCTTTAGGGCAACAAACTATTTCTGAAAGCCGTTTCACCACTATTAGAAAGCCTGTTCCCACACGGCAACCACCTTTTTCAGCAAACCAAAAGCCTATCTACACAGCACCCGCCTTTTACGGCATCCACTAGTAAGCCCGTCTGCATGCGGCATTCCCATTCGGTAGGTTAAGTTTGGATCTAAAACTCTCTTTTCGCATCCAAAGGACACCCTGTCTCTCGAAAGCACTCGATTTCTAGTTTATTATAAAGCCCTAAACATAAGGAATCCAACGGACCTGACCGCTTGCAAATCGGAGTCCAATCGGAAGAGATATGGATGACCGAAAGCCCGTTTTAACACGGCAAATGCCTTTCTCGTCAAACCAGAAGCCTGTCGACACAGCTCCCGTCATTTACGACATAAACCGGTAAGCTCGTCTGCACACGACATTCCCAACGACATGTTAAATTTGGGTCTGAAAGCTTCATTTGGCATCCAAAGGACACCCAGTCTCCCAAAAGCACCCGATTTCTGGCTCATTGAAAAGCCCTAAACATATGGAATCCAACGAACCTGATTGCGTACGAATCGGAGTCCAATCGGAAGAGATATGGACTATCGAACATATAGATAAGAGACGAAAAACACTACAAAACAAAACAGAGAAGAGACGAACTATCGCGGGAACTAGAGACAACATCATCCACCTTTATGGGGATGATATCATCCCAAATTTCATCCCAGACGAATTCAATTTCATCCCAGACGAAATCTAGTTCGAACAATGATGGGGCACAAATACGGCTACGCTCCCAGATATCGCCACGTGTCATCCATGCACGAGCAGAGCCCAACCATCATGAAGAAGGGTGTTGGAAAACGGCAAAGACCACACATTCATGACACATGTCGCCCTCTCACCACCCAGGCCTCATCATCACAAATTAGGGAAGGAAATGGCCGCCAAAGCCACGCCCGCCGGCGAGGCAGAGGGACGGCCCAATCCTGCAAAGGAAGTTTTTCCCTCCATAATGATGAAAAGGGCCGCACACCTCCCTTTAAAAGGGGAGGGAAAGGAAGAAGAAAATGACCTTTTTTCTTTTTGCCCCTAAAAGCAGGGAATTCACCCATCCTCCACCCCGCAATACCGGAAAAAGAGGCGAGGCAACAAAAGAGGAGGCCAGGAATCTCATCCTGCCCTCCTTGCTAGTCCCCTCCGACTCACTCATTTATGCACCCAGAAATGTCCCCGCGCACCGGCCCTGGTAACCCTGATCAAAACCCCCTCCCTTTCTAGCTGTTCTTTATATTGACTGGTTGAAGGATCTGACTTGGGTGTCGAAGTGGTCGTCCGGGACCCACCCCGGACCCCCTGACCCCCTTTTGTTTGTGATTGTAGACCCCGCGGAGGCCCTCTACCGACCGCGCGATCGCAGACCCGGATCCAGACGCCATCATATTGGCGCCATCCGTGGGACTCGTCGAGTAACTGAACGCCTTATGGCGATGAGAAACCACACCCAACAGCCAGAAACAGGGGTAATAACCGGGAGTCAGGCCCAGCGCGCACAAGCCAGCTCCTCAAGCTCCCAAGAGCGAAACTCACCGCCTTCGGACCGACCCCGACCCTCCTCTAGCACGCCGCAGATGGTCCCCACAATGGAGATGTTCAACGAACTTCGCAACGAACTACTCCAGCGTTTGCCTCTTCCGGCTTCGGAAAAGCCCTGGACGACACAGGACCGGACAGAAGCCTACGACGAAGGCAACGAGGAACAGTCAGGGGAACGACATCTCCGGCGAAAGCGAGCGCCGACTCGCAGAACGCCGTCCCCATCAACAAATAGCCCCTTGCCCCACACAGCCGGGGGACACCAGCGAGGCAGCGGGAGACAGGTTACTAACAGCCGCGCCCCCCTGTCCAAGATACCCGTCTCCGGGAACCGCCCTTGGCTCGGGCAGAAGAAGTTGCAACCTCGGCACAACCGCCCAGCTTGGATCAAATAGCGGACCTGCAAAGGCAAATCCGAGAGGTAAAACTAGAAATGAAAAAACCCTACGCCCACGGCATCCTCGATGAGTGGGAAAGGGAAACGGCATCCCCGTTCACCTCAGAGGTCTTAAAGACCCCCGCAGAAGCAGGCATAGACCTCTCCCGCTTCGGTCTATACGACGGGAGCACGGACCCCCTCGAGTTCCTCCAGACTTTCAAGAGAGTAATGACGCTTCGAGGCGCGTCGGATGGATTCATGTGCAGTCGGATGGATTCATGTGCAGAGCCTTTGCATCCCTGCTAAGAAAAACTGCCAATGACTGGTACATGAGATTGGAGCCCGACTCCATCGCATCCTTCCACGAATTTGGGCAAAAGTTCAACACAAGGTTCGCCAACAACCGCCTCCGCCATGATCCTGCGGACGCCCTCCTAGCCCTCCGCCAAGGCAGAAACGAGACCCTAAGAGACTTCATGTTGAAGTTCAACGCCGAATTGGCCCAACTCTCCAACATGGACGTCCAGATAGCGGTCGCCACACTAAAGCATACCACCACCGATCCGAATCTTAAGCTGCACCTCACCCTCAAGCCCCCGCGGGACCTACAGGAGCTTGAATCAAAGGCTGATAAGTTCGTCCGAGCAGAAGAAGCCTGCGCTCGAGAACAGAATCGGCCCGGCCCCGACGAGAGAAAAAGCGACGGCCGAAGGGCCATAAGGCCACGAAGCGATGAAAGACAGACGGGCCGTAACCCTGTCCCCGTCTTCGAAAGGCTGGGAACCGCCCCGCTAAAGTTCCCCCTCTCCCACGTTCTATCAGCTATTAGGGATCAGGGTCTCCTGACCCCCCCCCCCCCCCAAGAAAATGGCCACAGATCCAAAGAAGAGGTCCGCCAGGAAATTCTGCGAATTCCACGGGGACCATGGCCACGAAACTGACCACTGCTTCCACCTCCGCCTCCAGCTGGAAAGGCTGGCCGAAGAAGGACACCTAAACCAGTACCTCAGGAGTCCTGACAAAAGCCCATGCGAGGCCCAGCGCCCGCTCGACGAACCCAGAGGTAGGCATCGGTCACCAAACCGCCGCCGGTCCATAAGCCGACACCGATCCCTCAGTAGGCATCACTCACAAAGCCGACGCCGATCCCGCAGCAGACACGACACGAGCCGCCACCAGCGCCCCCGAAAAGGCGAGCCCCCCGAACAGCCACAGGCTCGCGAGCAACCGCCTACCATCATAGGAAAAATCAATATCATCGCAGGTGGGCCCGCGGCGGGAGGGCCGACAACAGCCGGTCAGCGGGCATACGCGGAACGGGTATTCTCCATGGATATACCTTCCAAGAAGGCCCGAACAAATCCGCCCCATGAAAACCAGATCATCACTTTTTCCAACAAAGACCTCGACGGGCTACAAGTCCCGCATGACGATGCACTGGTCATCAGGCTAGTCGTCGCCAACTTCGATATAGGAAAAATCTTGGTGGACACAGGAAGCTCCGTCAATGTGCTACACCTCGAAACTTTCGAAGAAATGAAACTGGGCAGGGAAAGGCTGGGACCCGCGGAATACTCCATCTACGGTTTCTCCGGGGCATCCGTACAGGTAGACGGCAAGATCGACTTGCCTGTGACTTTCGGGGCGTACCCCTTGCAAAAAACCATCCTGACCACCTTCCTGGTCGTAGACATACCGTTCACCTACAGCGCCATCATTGGGCGCCCTGCTCTCAGAGACTTGGGAGCCGTAGTCTCCACCCCCCATCTCAAGATGAAATTCCCCACTCCGGACGGAGTAGGAGAGGTCAGGGGACAGCAAATGATAGCACGCCAGTGCTACGCGGCAAGCCTGAGAGGAACCAACGCCCCAGCCGAAAACTTCACAATCGGCAGTGAAGACCCTCGGCAGCGGGCTCGCGCAATCAGAGGAGAGCCCGCCGAGGAGCTAGACTCCATCCCCCTGACCCAAGATCAGCCGGAGAGACAAGTCCGGATAAGTTCCATGTTAACAGGTCCCCTGCGAGACCAGATGATCAACTTCCTCAGAATAAACAAAGACATGTTCGCATGGTCCGCCAAGGACATGCCCGGGATACCCAAGGAAATGGCCGTCCACAAGTTGAATGTGAACCCCGCCCTTAAACCCGTCCGGCAGAAAAAGAGGAACTTCGCAGTAGAGCGCCAAATTCACATAAAGGCCGAAGTGGAAAAACTGCTACAAGCCGGATTCGTCAGGGAAATCTGGTATCCCGAGTGGCTGTCAAACGTCGTGATGGTCAAGAAAGCTGGCGGAGGATGGCGGGCCTGTATAGACTTCACCGACCTCAACCGGGCCTGCCCAAAAGACCCCTATCCCCTCCCCCGCATAGACCAACTCATCGATGCCACCTCCGGACACGAACTTCTCACCTTCTTAGACGCGTTCTCAGGCTACAATCAGGTCAAAATGCACGAGCCAGACATCCTGAAAATGGCGTTTATCACCGATCAGGGCGTCTACTGCTACACTGTCATGCCCTTCGGGTTAAAAAACGCAGGCGCCACCTACCAGCGGCTCGTGAATAAGCTATTCCAAACGCAAATTGGAAGGAACGTAGAGGTGTATGTCGACGATATGCTGGTAAAAAGCCTGGAAGCCGCCAGACACATCTCCGACCTTCAGGAAACTTTCGACACCTTACGACGAGCCCGAATGAAGCTGAACCCCGCGAAATGCGCCTTTGGGGTAACTTCCGGAAAGTTCTTGGGGTTCATAGTCAGCCAAAGAGGAATCGAGGCCAACCCAGAAAAAATCCAGGCCATCCTAGACATGGAACCCCCGACGACAGCAGTAGAAGTACAGAGGCTCGCAGGACGGATCACGGCCCTCAGCCGATTCATGCCCAAATCAGCAGAGAAGTGCCAACGCTTCTTCAAACAATTAAAAAACATACGGGAATTCGAATGGACCCCGGCCTGCCAAGAGGCCTTCGACTCTTTGAAGCAATACCTCCAGACACCGCCCGTACTCGCCAAACCCGAGCCGGGGGAAGAGCTATTTTTATATCTGGCCGTCAGCCCCACGGCAGTAAGCGCGGTGTTGGCCAAACAAAGCGACAAAAAGGAACACCCTGTGTACTACGTGAGCAAGACTCTCCACGGTGCAGAAATCCGATACTCGAACATAGAGAAATTCACCCTCGCAGTCGTCAGTGCCGCTCGAAAGCTCCGCCCCTACTTCCAGGCCCACCCCATAGTCCTGCTAACCGACCAGCCCCTCAGGAAGATTCTCCAAAAACCAGAGACCTCGGGTAGGATGGTAAGTTGGGCCGTCGAGCTGGGCGAGTTCGACATACAAGTCCGCCCAAGGCCGGCTATCAAATCTCAAGC
Organism: Tasmannia lanceolata; assembly: GCF_043159265.1. Lineage (NCBI taxonomy): Eukaryota > Viridiplantae > Streptophyta > Magnoliopsida > Canellales > Winteraceae > Tasmannia > Tasmannia lanceolata. Next base: position 9,470,036 of record NW_027518679.1, on the reverse strand, counting down.
CCTCGCTGACTTTATAGTGGAATTCACGGCCCCGGCCAAAGAACCAGCAACAATGGGGAGCGGCGGGGGCCCCACTGCGCACGCGGTTTGCGACGACGGGATGCAGGACTCCTCGGAACAGAACAGCGAGACCCCTTGGATCCTGCACGTTGACGGCTCCGCCGGCAATAAAGGACACGGAGCGGGAGTGGTCCTCCACGGCCCAGAAGAGTTCACACTGGAATATGCCCTCAGGTTGGATTTCAAAGCCTCCAATAACGAGGCCGAATACGAAGCCTTACTAGCAGGACTAAGTCTAGCCGCGGAGCTCGGCGCAGGCAAGTTGAAAGTCTATAGCGACTCACAGCTTGTCGTTAACCAAGTAAACGGAATATACGAAGCCAAGGGCTTCAGAATGAAAAAATACCTCCACAAGGTAAAAGAGAAACTGCAGGGGATGGGGAGAGGTAGAGATCCTCCAGGTGCCGTGAGACATGAATAACCGAGCGGATGCATTATCAAGAATGGCCGCCGAAGAGACCCATGACTTCGGCACCGTGCTCACAGAAATCCTGCCCCACCCCAGCATCGACGAGATACAAGTTCTGGAGATTCCACCGGGGCCAAACTGGATGGACCCCATCATACGATACCTGAAAGACGGTATACTACCCGCAGATAAGCTGGAAGCCCGGCGCCTAACCGCAAGAGCCGCCCATTACGTGGTTCACGGGCCCAGGCTCTACAAACGGTCATACACATGGCCGTACCTCCGATGCCTGGTACCCTCCGAATCAGACTACGCGCTACGAGAAGTACATGAAGGGATCTGCGGAGACCATGGAGGCGGCAGGACCCTAGCCCAGAAAATTGTAAGGCACGGCTACTTCTGGCCCACGGTCCTTAGGGACGCCAAGGAATTCGTCAAAAAATGCAGCCCATGCCAAAGGTACGCAACCACCCCCACCAACCGGCTACACCGTACACCGCGATAGCAGGACCCCTGCCTTTCGCCATGTGGGGCATGGATCTACTCGGACCATTCCCCAAGGCCCCCGGGGGGCATACAATGTTATACGTCGCCATCGACTACTTCACCAAGTGGGTCGAGGTCAAAGCCGTGGTGAAACCCAATTCCAAAGCGACGGAGAAGTTCTTCTATCACGACGTCGTTTGCCGTTTCGGCATTCCAAAGACCCTTGTAACAGACAACGGTCCCCAGTTCGCCAGCGCCGAATTTGGCAGATTCTGTGATAGCCTAAGCATCGAACACCGTTTCGCCTCCGTAGCACACCCGCAGGCCAACGGGCAGGTCGAGGTAACCAACAGGATTTTGCTACAAAGTCTCAAGAAGAGATTGGGAGAAGCCGGAAAAAACTGGCTGGACGCACTCCCTAGCGTCCTCTGGGCCTATCGAACAACACCACGGACCGCAACTGGAGAATCCCCTTTTAGCTTAACCTTTGGGACCGAAGCGGTCATTCTGCTAGAAATTGGCCTCCCCAGCTTCCGCACCGCGAATTACGACGAGCAGGGAAATTCCGAACTCCTCCGGAACAACCTCGATCTCGTGCTCGAGAAAAGAGAGCAAGCCCTCTTCCGAACCGCCTCCTACCAGCAAAAGGTGGCACGATACTACAACGCCCGGGTAAAAAAGCGTTCGGTAAAACCCGGAGATCTGGTGCTACGGCGTGCGGAGGTATCAGACCCCCGCAACACGGGTAAGCTCGCACCCAAATGGGAAGGACCGTACAAAGTCGTTCGAGCACTTCGACCCGGGGCCTACCAACTAGAACGCCTCGATGGGACCTCGGTCCCTCGCAGTTGGAGCATGGACAACCTCCGAAAGTTCTATCAGTAAAACGACAGGGTAAGTTCCGTGTCTTTCTTTTAAAAATATGACAAATGTTTTGGTTTCCTTTTTTTGTGTTCTAGAAGCAAAGATGTATTGTTGTCAACAAATTAATGGAAAAGCACTTCTACAAAAGCAGCATACATCTCCACTTTCCGGCCCACGATAAATGAGGGACCCGAAAGAAAACAGGGAGTGAGACAGAGGTAACATCGGGGCCGATCCCTCCGAGAATACCCTAAAACGCTCCCCATGAAAAAAAAAAAAAAAGAACTCCCCCTTTAAGGGCAGGCGGGACCCATTAACCCCGAACTGATCATTCGAGGGGAAGATAGTCCTCCCATAAACAGACGCCCTACGGGGTGCACTAAGAATACCCTCACCAACAAAATTCGCAAAAGCCTGAGGACCAACAGCAAGAACTCGAAAACCTCGCGGCGCATCGTATATATGTAGAGATGTCAATACGGTTACATACCAAACAAAAAAATAGGTAGTTCAAAAGTTATTACAGACCAAATAACCAGGAACATTAAAAGAAAAGAGCAAGCCCCCCGAGGCATTCACAACATCACTGGGCCCCCTCGGAAGTCTCGGCAACTACGCGATCCACCGGGGCGGCCACCTCCTCTCCTACCGGCTCCACCACTTCCGCCGGTACCGGCAAAGGATCAACCTCAGACTCATGCATCAGTTTATCGAGAGGGAAGGAAGGATCGACCTCTTGAACGCGCCGCCGGCATTCAGCAAACGCATCAATCTCAATATCCACGCTGAACGCCGCCGCAGCCTTAAAAAACTCCGCAGAGTCACGCCATTCCTCCCGTGCCTTCGCCAATTCCCGGGCATGAGTTCGCCGAGCCAGCACCAATTTGTCTGACGCGCGGCTCCTCCCCTCCACAGTTACCCAGAGATCTTCCCGGAGTTGAGCAACAGTGTCATCAAAGGTCGCTCTCTCCGCCCGGGCTCTGTCCAACTCCTCGCGTAACTGCCGGTTTAGCTCCCCCGCAGCACTTATCTCAGCCTCATCCTCAAGAAGGCACTGCACCATCCTCCTGGCATAACTTTGGGACTGCAAAAGGCAAGTTATCAGAAAACTTCCAACATGCAATCTCGAAAACAGCGAGGAGAGAAAAATACCATCAGAAAACCGGCCACCCGTTACTTACGCAGGAAGTTGATTGAAAATACTGAGCCCCCAAGGCCCTACGATCGTAGCCCTTCAGCTCAGCCTCGTCACAAGGAAGGGCAGTTGTCACCCCTAGCTCCACCCCAACCCGGGGATTCGCAAGAATGCTGTCCTCAACACCAATCCTCCAGCCAGGCTTAAACAGTTCCCCTCGCACCTGGAAACTCTGCGGGGGAAGCTCCGCCCGCTCCAGAAGAAGCTTGGTCATTACCGCCCCCTCCATCCGACTTGGCACGTCCTCCGCAAAGATTGAAGGACACGCCACGCGGCCGGCGACCCTCTTGGCAGGATGCTCAGACCCCGGGGGTGAGGAACTAACCGGCCCCTTCTCTCCAACCGCTCGACCAGAGGGGCTGGAAGGCATGGATGTTGCGAGCCTCGCTTGCGACCGACCCAGCCTGGCCGCGGCCATAAAGTCAGAAGGAATTTTCTTACGGCTCGACAAGCCCCTTGTCACCGCCGCAACCTCCTTCCCCTTACCAACGTCACCAGAAGAAGACATCTCTCCTGCCAAAAACAAGAAAATAACAATCGCTCAAAGCAAAGGAAAACCAAAAAAAAAAAAAAAAAAAAAAAGAGAGAGGAAGAGGGGAGGGGCTCACCACGATAGCTGGCTGAACTCTCCCCCGTTCCCTCGCCCGTGCAATGGACCCTCCTCTCCACAGCTCTCACCAAGCCAAACCTCTTCAGGCTCCTCTCCCACCTAAACTCGGAGACGTCAATAGCCTCCCCAGAGGCGAGCTTCCCCAAGTCAAACTTGCTGTAGTCAGACTCGTCGGGAAGGGACTTCCTCCGCCACTCAACGGAGCGCCTCCAAGAACGAGGAAAATCCCAGCCAGCGTCCGATGGAGGGGTAACAAACACATACTCCTCCTTCCACTTCTGGATGGACGAAGGCAAGTTTGCTGCAATCTTCACCTGAGGACACTGGGTCAGATAAAGCCAGTTGTCCTCCCCCTTCACCAGCGGACTGAGGGCAACGCAAGCCCGGAGCAGCGGAAGGGTGGGCTGAACCTTATGAAGACCCGCCTTGGCCACAAAGGCCAGGAGTGTGCGCCAACTATTAGGCGCCAGTTGGGAAGGAGCCACTTGGTAAAACTCGAGGGCCTCTATTATAATGTCCAAGAGCGGAAACCTAACCCCCGCCCGGAAAGCTTCCACGTAGAAAGCTACCTCTTCCTCCGTGGTACCCTCACACACCCCTTCTACAAAGGAGGGGACTCTAATCCCATAATCGTCGGGGATATGGAACTCCCTCCTAATTTTCTCCGCCGCCCCTTTTTCCAAAGTATTCCTGAAACATGCCACCCGGCCGGGACGAATAACGGCGCCAGGCCGAATGTCCCCAATCTTCGCCCCACGAGCATAAGAAACTCGAGCCGGAGATTCCGAAGCAGCGGCCCCCACCGACGACCCGGAGGCCCCGGAACTATCCCTCAACTCCGTGGGCTGCCGCACATCTTCAGCGACGCCGCCCCCACCCTCTGCAGACAACCGCCTCCTCTTTCTCACCGGAGCCCTCCCCACCACCTCTACCGACGCGGAAGAGGGGCTCTGAGGCACAGTCGCAACAGACATCGTAAGCTATGAAACAAAGACACAGAACTCACCAAACGAAGCGTGGACGACAAGCAACACGTAGAAGAATCGCCGCGGAGAAAAACCCGTTCTAATCGAAGAAGACGAAGGAACTCCTTTCAACCTAACCTTTGGAACAGAAGTGCTAATACCGCTGGAAATTGGTACCCCCTCTCTCCAAAATGAGTATTTCAACAAGCAGCACAATCCGGAAGGACTGAGGACAAATCTCGATCTGTTGGAAGAAGCAAGAGGGAGGGCGGGTATCAGAATGGTGGCATATAATCAGAGGGTGGTGTAGACACCCAATTTTGTCAAGATAGTATTAATGATAGGTGATGTGAGGAAGAACATTATGACGAGTTCCAGAGCACCAGTTGTGTTTCTCTCAATCTCTCTTTAGGGCAACAAACTATTTCTGAAAGCCGTTTCACCACTATTAGAAAGCCTGTTCCCACACGGCAACCACCTTTTTCAGCAAACCAAAAGCCTATCTACACAGCACCCGCCTTTTACGGCATCCACCAATAAGCCCGTCTGCATGCGGCATTCCCATTCGGTAGGTTAAGTTTGGATCTAAAACTCTCTTTTCGCATCCAAAGGACACCCTATCTCTCGAAAGCACTCGATTTCTAGTTTATTAGAAAGCCCTAAACATAAGGAATCCAACGGACCTGACCGCTTGCAAATCGGAGTCCAATCGGAAGAGATATGGATGACCGAAAGCCCGTTTTAACACGGCAAATGCCTTTCTCGTCAAACCAGAAGCCTGTCTACACAGCTCCCGTCATTTACGACATAAACCGGTAAGCTCGTCTGCACACGACATTCCCAACGACATGTTAAATTTGGGTCTGAAAGCTTCATTTGGCATCCAAAGGACATCCATTCTCCCAAAAGCACCCGATTTCTGGCTCATTGAAAAGCCCTAAACATATGGAATCCAACGAACCTGATTGCGTACGAATCGGAGTCCAATCGGAAGAGATATGGACTATCGAACATATCGATAAGAGACGAAAAACACTACAAAACAAAACAGAGAAGAGACGAACTATCGCGGGAACTAGAGACAACATCATCCACCTTTATGGGGATGATATCATCCCAAATTTCATCCCAGACGAATTCAATTTCATCCCAGACGAAATCTAGTTCGAACAAGATACTTTTTACCCCTCCCCTATAAATAGGGGGTAAAGGGTTTTTAACACTTACCTCTCTCTCTCTCTCTCTCTCTTGGTGTATACACCTACTCCCGATGTATTTTCCCCTTTTTCCAAACCCCGGCAGAAAATCAGACAGAAACATAGTTAGCTTGCTTTAGAAGAGAGAAAGTAAATAAAGACTAGGTAGCTCTTTTCGGACGTCGGCACTTCGCCAAATTTCTGAAGGTTCAGAGCATCTTTTCTTTTTTTACGTCGTTGTCCTGCTGAATTTCGCAGAACTACGAGCTACTTTTCCATAGTAGCGACGTTGTTCTGCCGAAATCTCGACAAACTCGGAGGCATTTTCGGCTATATAACGCCGTTACGCCGCCGATTTGTCATGGGTTTGGGCGGGCGACCGCCGTGGGTCGGTCGACCGAGATAGGTTTTTGAGCTGAATTTTAGCAAACAGGTAGCCCTCGCCGGGCGACCGTCATGGAGTCGGTCGACCGTGGCGGTAAGAAATTTAAAAATATAAAAGGGCGCCCGATAGGGGCGGGCGACCGCGATGGCTCGGTCAACCGCCACGGTTGAGCAAGCTAGCCGTTGGGGCATTTTCTGATTGACTTTTTCAAGCTAGTTATTTACAATTTTACCCTAAATGGTCATATTTTTAAATACACTATATACATGATTAAAACCTATCTTTACAAGCTTTTGAACATTTGAGAAAGATCAAATCCCATTTTCTCTTTGAGCTTCAAGTTTTTAATCGAAAGCTAAAAACTTCTTTGATCTTCCATTTCTACATTTTATCAAGAGGCACTCCATAGGGCATTACATTTGTATTTTCTTGGAGAGATTGTGAGCTTTCAAAGTTATAATCCGCCTATCAAGAGCCATGAGAGTTTTTATTTTCTTTGTTCTTCATGAGGGTCTTCTTTCCGGCCCGTTAAGAATCGTGAAGACGAGGGTCTCCTCTTCGGCCCGTTAAGAAATATGAAGACGACATATGAGGGTGTGTCCCCTTGCCGAAGGCTTCGTGCAGATGGGCCTCGCCTTAGCCCTTGTGAATGAAAAAGCTTGGTCATGTAATGGCTCATTGATCCGGCCTTGAAGGAGGATCGAGATAGTGGAACTCACGCGCGGACGTGAAGAGTGGAATAGGTCTTGTGATAGATCAAACCACTATAAATCTTGTGTTCATTGTCTCTCTCTCTTCATTTCCTTCTCTTGCACTTGTGGTGATAAGTAAGCTCTAACCCTAACTTATTTATTGTTTTAATGGAACAAGGGTTAGTAAATGCACTTGAATTAAATGTATAAACCCTAATTGCATTTATAATATATATTTGAATAAGGGTTAGTAAATGTGCATGATTAAATGTCTAAATCCTAGCTTTGATCAATATGCCTACTTGAACAAGGGTTAGACTAATTAGTGCTTAATTAAATGGATTAATTTTTAATCTTCCCCTAATTAAGCCTAAAATTTCTAATTGACCAATTCACCCCCCTCTAGGGTTGTCACAACTGTATTTCAAGGCTCCACCAAGTAAAAAACCAGAGATAAAAATGGGCAGGAGATGAAAAATGAGGATTTACCCCAAGCCTTATATAGCCGTGGAACTGAGATCGAGGCTATAAGAGCGTCTTTTGGATTCCACGAACGGGCATCCAGCACGTGTTGCCTCATCATTGCTGGTCTGCAAACCGCCATACCTCAACTCCAATCACCATTAATGCCCTCGAAAAACTCGCTACTCCTCAAAACGACGGTTGGAGGACGTCCAAAATAAAGAGTTAGTCCGAAAATCCAACTGACCTCCATATTTTGCAACGTTTGAGGGATTCTTAAAAATCCTAAGTTGTAGTTCGGCCAAAAGAGCTCGTCAAAAGAGTTCATCCAAAAGAAGCATCGATCTCTCCTCAAAGCAATGGTTGGAGGACGTCCAAAAAAGGAGCTCATCCGAAAATCCAACCGAACTTCTTATTTTATAACGTTAAGTTGTAGTTCGTCCAGAAAGAGATCGTCCAAAAGAAGTGCCCATCTCTCCTCAAGACAACGGTTGGAGGACATCCAAAAAAAGAGCTCGTTTGAAAATCCAACCGAACTTCATATTTTGCAACGTTTGAGGGATTCTGAAAAATCCTAAGTTGTAGTTTGGCCAAAAGAGCTCGTCAAAAGAGTTCATCCGAAAGAAGCGTTGATCTCTCCTCAAAGCAACGGTTGGAGGACGTCCAAAAAAGGAGCCTGTCCGAAATCCAACCGAGCTTCATATTTTGCAACGTTAAATTGTAGTTCGGCCAAAAGATCTCGTATGAAAGAGTTTGGCCAAAAGAGCTCTTCTCAAAGCAACGGTTGGAGGACGTCCAAAAAAGGAGCTCATCCGAAAATCCAACCGAACTTCATATTTTGCAACGTTAAGTTGCAGTTCGGCCAAAAGAGCTCATATGAAAGAGTTCGGTCAAAAGAGCTTGTCAAAGAGTTCGTCCGAAAGAAGTGCCGATCTCTCCTCAAAGCAACGGTTGGAGGATGTCCAAAAAAGGAGCTCGTCCAAAAATCCAACCAAACTTCATATTTTGCAACGTTAAGTGGTAGCTCGTCAAAAGAGTTCGTCCGAAAGAAGCGTCGATCTCTCCTCAAGACAACGGTTGGAGGACGTCCAAAAAAGGAGCTCGTTCGAAAAACCAACTGAACTTCATATTTTGCAACGTTAAGTTGTAGTTCGACCAAAAGAGCTCGTATGAAAGAGTTCGGCCAAAAGAGCTCTTCTCAAAGCAACAGTTGGAGGACGTCCAAAAAAGGAGCTCGTTCGAAAATCCAACCGAACTTCATATTTTGCAATGTTAAGTAGCAGTTCTTCCAGAAAGAGATTGTCCAAAAGAAGCGCCGATCTCTCCTCAAGACAACGGTTGGAGGACGTCCAAAAAAGGAGCTCGTCCGAAAATCCAACCGAACTTCATATTTTGCAACGTTAAGTTGCAGTTCGGCCAAAAGAGCTCATATGAAAGAGTTCGGCCAAAAGAGCTCTTCTCAAAGCAACGGTTGGAGGACGTCCAAAAAAGGAGCTCGTCCGAAAATCCAACCACACTTCATATTTTACAACGTTAAGTTGTAGTTTGTCCAGAAAACGATTGTCCAAAAGAAGTGTCGATCTCTCCTTAAGACAACGGTTGGAGGACGTCCAAAAAAGGAGCTCATCCGAAAATCCAACCGAACTTCATATTTTGCAACGTTAAGTTGCAGTTCGGCCAAAAGAGCTCTTCCGAAAAACCAGATGAGCTCCATATTTTGCAACGTTTAGAGGGTTTCAGAAAATCCTAAGTTGTAGTTCGTCCAGAAAGAGATTGTCCAAAAGAAGCGCCGATCTCTCCCCAAGACAACGGTTGGAGGACGTCCAAAAAAGAAGCTCGTCCAAAAATCCAACCGAACTTCATATTTTGCAACGATAAGTTGCAGTTCGGCCAAAAGAGATCGTATGAAAGAGCTCATCCAAAAGAGCTCGTCCGAAAAGCTAGATGAGCTCCATAGTTTGCAACGTTTAGAGGGTTTCAGAAAATCCTAAGTTGTAGGTCGTAGCAGAGAGTTCGGCTAAAAGAGTTCGGCCAAAAAGAGAACGTTCAAAATCTCAACTGATCTCGTCACTACAAACAGCAAGATTGATTAAAAGAGTTCGGCCAAAAGAGCTCGTATGAAAGAGCTCGGCCAAAGTAGGTCGTCCAAGACCTCATTAAAAAAATAATAATAATAAACCTACACTCCCCCAGACCTCAAAAGCGGCCTGCAGGAGTGAGGGGCAACTGATGGGGATGAAAATAACCACCCAATCGGAGAACTTCACGTGTAAAAGGGCCCTCAGAGGCTAAAAGGGCAGCAAAGTAATTCCCCGCACTCAACAAGAGACTCCTGTAAGAAGCGGTATTTACGGATCGGTGCCACTGGCTTAAGGGCAATATGGTAATCATACTATAAGGGAAATTACAAGTTAGCCCTAGCACACCCAACCACTATAAATAGGGGTATGATCCAAAAGGTAAAGGACACGATTCCCAACAACTTACTGTTTCAAGTTGAGTTTCCTTATACGCTGACTTAAGCATCGGAGGGCCTTCGCGGAGTACCCACTACGTGCTGATCTTCTAACCGTGCTCTCGTGTGTGTAGGATAAAGAGCAAGGATAAGATCAGATCGTCCATTTGTCCATCGCCTCCGGCTCAGCTATAAACAGGTTTTGACCGCAACATCTACCATGGGTATTTTGGTAACAAAGATTTGATGCCTGATTTGAAAAATTCACTCCAACGTGACGCTTTTTGCAAAATGTGAAATTAGAAGACTATTTTGCAAATAAAACAAAGTAGAGTACTTCTTTTGCCAAAAAACCACATGAAATAAAGAAAAACCATATTACATCACACTTGTTCAACTTGTCCAAAATATCTGCCAATGTTGCAACTTGCAAGTATATTAAAGTGGGGTTATTTTGTCATTTTATAAAAAAACAAGGTAGAGATTCTACACGGGGTGTGGTATTTTTCAAAAATTACAATGGGACCACTTCATAGGATGATCCAACCGTTCATTTGTTGGGCCACAACCTAAATAGGTTGTTCCTCGTAAATTTTCTCCATAGGAGGATCTTAACCCTCCAATCTGTGAGGGATTGCACCTTATAGAAACCTCTAATAGATACTAAGCGCACAGAACATTTCAAATCTCCTATTAGAAATGTACTGCCATTTATAGGTTTGGTAGGAAGATAATTGTGTGATAGGATCCTTGATCCGGCCGGTGACCAATCCGACCAAATACTATTGAAAGCACATTTTTTATTGAGACCATTTTGACCTTATGATTCTAGCTTCTTGATTCATCGATCATCTTTTAGGGTTCCGCGAACAAAATTAAGCTAAATTGTTGATTATTTTTATATTTCTTTATCTTATGCATGGGATGCATTTTCCACATGTGGCCGCTCGTGATGTTCTACAAGATCAATTGTCTCGATTGCACATACATGTCATCTTGTAGGACCCTAAAATGATCGTCACCATTGATTCCAATTTTCAACCACATGACATATATCTTCCTGTACAAGACTAACAACCCCATCGTTTTGGCATTTTCCGAAATAGAAAGTCACTTTTAGATTTCTTACTACACCCTACTTTCCTACCAAGATTCCTCCATCAACGCACATGATTTGTTAGAAAGGTAGATCTAACACTTCTCATTTACTCCAAAATCTTCTAAATTACATAATAAAGGAAATGATATATTGGCCCCCTTTTATTCCATGCACCACTCCCTCTAATGTAAAACCGCAGTTACAAATTAGCTAAAGAGGTGTGGCCCAGGGAAGAAAATGGCACGAACATATCACATCACTAAAAATAAAGGGAAATGATTTCAGCGCTACAAAGTTTTGATAATGCGCTCACTTGTTTGTCGTGTAGCATATATCCCCTTAAATACTACACGACAGATAAGTAGACAAGTGTCTGCATGTTTATCAAAACACTCGAGCGCAGAAATCATTCCCCAAAATAAATCATCCTAAACATTCAATTTCTCAAAATATGAGCTTTTATATGGTGTAACAGCATATAGTCAAGTTTTTTTATAAAGTACGGCTTACACAATAGGATGATCCAAACCGTCTATTTGATGCGCCACAATGTACATAGGTTGTGCTAAGAAAACTATATCCATACAATGATCCTGGCCATCCGATCTACATATGAACCACATATTATTGAAACTAACATAGATCGGAGGGTTGGGATCATCCTATGGAAATAATTTCAAAAAATAATTTCAAATCTCATACAAATCTCATCCTAAACTTCTCTCATAGTATCATACCCATTAAAAAAAATATCCCTGTTTCACCGTCTTAGACCAGCAATAGCAGGACTTCAAAGTCTTCCCCTATCTCATTCAAAGTCATTGTTCTTCCTCACAAAACCAAACTCATTAAGGAAAGAGAAGGAGAGGAAGAACAAGAAGTAGAGAGAATCGAAAAAAAAAATGTCATTTATACCATATCTACTCTTTCCTCTTATTCTTTTGCAAACCCTAGTATACTCAGACATCTCTCCTGGCTCAACTCTCTTCGCAAATAACCTAAACACTACATGGAACTCCCCAAATCTTACCTTCTCTTTTGGTTTCCTCTCCGATACCCAAAACCCATCTTCCTTCATAGCTTCAATTTCTTACAGTGGAGCCCCCATCTGGAAAGCAGGCACCGTTGATCTCGGTGGGACCCTCCAATTCCAATCCAACGGCAATCTCCGCCTCGTCAACGGCTCCGGCTTCGTCGTCTGGCAATCGGGCACTGGAGACCGCGGAATTACAACAGCTACCCTCGATGATTTAGGTAATTTCGCCCTAAAAAATGGGAGCTCTGTTACCATTTGGGATACTTTTGATAACCCTACAGATACAATCTTACAAAGCCAGAACTTCACTTTAGGGAAAATTCTACTATCTGGGGTCTATAATTTTCGTCTTTTACAGTCTGGAAATCTAACCCTTAGCTGGAATGGTAGCATAACTTATTGGAATCAGGGTTTGAATTCCAGTATAGGCGCAAATCGCCTTATATCGCCCAGTTTGACTCTGTTACCGACTGGAATTCTAACTCTTTATGATCTTTCACTTCCTGTTCCTGTTTCTGTTGCTTATAGTAGTGATTATAGCGATACGGGAGATTTTATTAGGTTTTTGAGGATGGATTCTGATGGGAATTTGAGGATTTATAGCACTGCTAGGGGTACTGCGACTGCTACTCCTAGGTGGTCAGCTGTTTTAGACCAGTGTGAGGTTTTTGGGTGGTGTGGTAACATGGGTATCTGTAGTTATAACGATACAGGTCCTATTTGTGGCTGCCCATCTCAGAATTTCGAGTTTTCGGATCCGAATGATAGTAGAAAGGGGTGTAGGAGGAGACAAGAGATTGCTGATTGCCCTGGTAGTGCTACCATGTTGGAATTGGATCATACCCAGTTCTTGACTTACTCACCTGAGCTTTCTAATGAGACTTTCTTTATTGGTATCACTGCCTGCAGATCAAATTGTCTTGCGGGTGGTTCGTGCGTTGCGTCAACATCCCTAGCTGATGGCAGTGGTCATTGTTACCTTAAGGTCTCAAATTTTGTTAGCGGGTACCAATCACCTGCCCTTCCAAGTACTTCTTTCGTCAAGGTCTGTAGCCCAGCTCTCCCAAACTCGCCCCTACCCGTTTCTAATCAGACCCAGACCAAGTCGTCAAAGTTACGTGCCGGGGTGGTCGCTATTGTGGTTGTGGGTACCATTGTAGGATTGGTTCTTGTGGAAGGTGGGCTGTGGTGGGGGCTCTGCAGGCACAGCCCTAAATTTGGAGGGTTATCAGCACAGTATGCCCTTCTCGAGTATGCTTCCGGGGCTCCAGTTCAGTTCTCGTACAAGGATCTTCAGCACTCGAGCAAGGGGTTTAAAGAAAAACTTGGAGCTGGAGGGTTTGGGGCAGTTTATAGAGGGGTTCTTGCTAATAGGACCGTGGTTGCCGTCAAGCAACTCGAAGGGATTGAACAAGGGGAGAAACAGTTCCGGATGGAGGTTGCAACTATAAGTAGCACCCACCATTTGAATTTAGTGAGGTTGATTGGGTTTTGCTCCGAAGGCCGCCATAGGTTGCTGGTTTACGAGTTCATGAAAAATGGATCTCTAGATAATTTTCTATTCTCTACGGAGTCATCAGGGAAATTGGATTGGGACACTCGGTTTAATATAGCACTTGGGACTGCTAGGGGGATTACATATTTACATGAAGAGTGCCGAGATTGCATAGTTCACTGTGACATAAAGCCAGAGAACATTCTGTTGGACGAGAATTTCAATGCCAAGGTATCAGATTTTGGTCTTGCAAAGCTCGTCAATCCTAAAGATCATCGATACCGAACCTTGACCAGTGTTAGAGGGACTAGGGGATACTTAGCACCCGAATGGCTTGCCAATCTCCCTATAACTTCGAAATCCGATGTTTACAGCTACGGGATGGTCTTGTTGGAGATTGTTAGTGGGCGAAGGAACTTTGATGTCTCGGAGGAGACAGGTAGAAAAAAATTCTCGTTATGGGCGTATGAAGAATTTGACAGAGGAAATATTGAGAGCATTGTAGACAAAAGGCTTGCTGAGCAGGTGGTGGATGCAGACCAACTGGCTAGGGCAATTCAGGTGTGCTTCTGGTGCATCCAAGACCAGCCGTCTCTGAGGCCGTCTATGGGGAAGGTTGTACAAATGCTGGAAGGAATTATAGTGATTGAGAAACCTGCAGCTCCAAAGGCCACGGAAGGGTCTCTGACCGGCACCAGTACCAGTGCTAGTACCAATTTTAGTGCTCGATCCACCTTTGCAGGGTCAGCCCCTGCCCCCTCTTCAACCTCTTCTCACCAAGCTTTGGGTTCGTTATCTGTTTCGGGGAGGAATACTGAAAAGACAACCTCTTCTTTAATTGAAATGTATAGAAGCACGGTTGAAGGAAATCTGGGAGCCTAATCTAGCTTGCATTGGTAGTTTACCTGCAATTGCTGGTTGTATTGCTGTTCTTCAAACCTTAGTTACCAGCAGTCTGGTAGCAGGAGCAGTTTGACTCAGTCTGAAGTTAAGGTCCTTAAGGAGTACCATGATTCTGTTAAATGTATCCGCTGGCTACTGTTTTTTTTCTTTTTTTTTTCTTTTTTATCATTTAGCTTTTCTGTTATATTTGTAGGTTTATCTTATCATTTAGCTGCTCTGTTATATTTGTAACTCTATTAATTGTATCCGTGTAATACATCTGTTGAAAATGAAAATGAATGCAGCTATTCAGTTTTCAACAGAAAAAACGATGCGTATTTTGGGTATATTATAGATTCCCCTTTTGTCATCTGAAATTTTGTATCCATTTTGCTTGTGCTTTATAGCCTTGAATCTCACTTAGGCATATGCAAAATTTTACAGTGCAATTGGGCCCAACCCAGATTTTTTCAATCCAGTGACTTTTATTGGCTTTAGATTGAATCTTAATATTGGAAGCTGTATGAGCACTTTTCCTTTGCATGTTTATGATATTGGTTGCCTGAACACTTTAAGGAGGGCTGAAAGAAAGTAGAAAAAAGCACTTTAATGTCTCTAGTGTGCTTTGGCTCAAAATTGATATCTAATGTGGAACCAATTTGTGTTTTGTGATTGTGCAGATACTATGTTAGCCCAAGGGTTCAACAAATACTCGTATTGATATGTTTTGATGATTAACAAACTCAATTTGTTATAAAATGATTTTATGTACTAATGATCTTCATTGTCTAAGTGAATGTGTTCCAAGCATTAATACCCTCAAGTTTGCACATCAAGCCATAAAGTGAAATCAAAGACATGAAGAAGGCATCAACAATACAAAGGCTAATCAAAGCACCATCAAGGCAAGACAAGGACATTCAAAGGCTCGAGAATCAGAATTGCTCGAGAATCTGCTCAATAATCATAATTGCTCAATAATCATAATTGCTCGAGAATTACTGATCCTGTCAAATTCCCGATCCTCTCAGATTTCTTTCCCAAGATGAAGCTACTTCCTTAACCAGAGAATGTTCCCCTGAGGAGATATGGCAGATTATCAATAAAGCTGATGGTAACAAGGCCCCTGGCCCTGACGGATTCAACGGAGACTTCTACAAAGCTTTATGGTACTTAATTGGTAATGATGTTACATCTGCAATCCAATCTTTTTTCCATAAAGGTAAAATTCTTCCGGAGCTCAACACCACCTTCATATCTCTAATACCGAAATGCCCTGAAGCCTGCTCCCCGGAAAAATACAGGCCCATAGCCCTCTGCAATTTTCTTTATAAAACCATCACCAAGATCATGGCTAATAGACTTAAACCCCTTATGAACTCTCTCATTTTCCCTTTCCAATCAGCCTTCATCTCTGGTAGGAACATTCAAGATAACATTCTCATAGCTCATGACTTATGTCACAATTTCCATAGGAAGAATCCATTAAAAGCAATGTGCATCGAAATGGATCTGAAAAAAGTTTTTGATAGTGTAAACCATTCCTCCCTTCTCCTCTTTATGAAAAAAATGGGCTTTCCTAGTAAATGGTGTAAATGGGTTCATCAGTGCATCTCTATTGCATCTTTTTCTGTCATCTTAAATGGCTCTCCCCATGGCTTCTTTAGATCCTCTAATGGTCTTCGACAAGGAGACCCTCTTTCTCCCCTTCTGTTCTGTTTTGTCATGGATATGTTCTCCTCTCTCATTCAATCCCATCTTGCCCAAGTCTATATCTCATCTCCTTTCTCTAAGGGAGACTTAACCATCTCTCACACTTTATTTGCTGACGATGTCATGATATATGCTAACCCAAATCCTAGCTCTGCCTCAGGTATTTTGAAGTGTCTGGAGTCATTCAAACTCTGTTCAAGTCTTGAATTCAACCCAATCAAAAGTGAAGTGTTCTTTGCAGGGGTTTCGAATAGTGTGAGAAGAGCCATCTGCAACATCTTACATATTGAAGAAGGAAACCTCCCTGTCAAATATTTGGGCCTCCCTCTGATTACAACAAGGCTTATTTTGATGATTGTCAACGAATCATAGACAAAATAAAAAAGTGGATGTCCAGCTGAACCAATCGTAATCTATCCAGAGCGGGAAGAGTAGAATTAGTAAAAACAGTTCTTTCAACTTATCAGGTTTACTGGTCTGGTGCCTTCCATCTGCCCTCTGCTGTTCTCCTCTCCACTGAAAAAGTGTTTAGAGATTTCATCTGGTCGGGTCAAAGCCTGGAAAAAAAGCATCATCGAATCTCTTGGGAAAGTATATGCAAGCCTATATCTGAAGGGGAGCTTGGAATTTGAAGACTTATAGACCTCAACATTGCTGCTCAAATCAAACAACTCTGAAAATTGTGTCTGATAAGAACAACCCTTGGGTCACCTGGTTCCACCGAAAGTATCTAAGAAACAGAAGTTTTTGGTACTCTCCAATTCCTAGCAATCCATCTTGGGCCGTTAGAAGCATTTTTAAGGCAAGAGAGGTTGCGAATAATCACATTTGCTATATTGTTCGTCCGGATTCTTCTCTTCTGTTTTGGAAGGACCCTTGGCATCCCATGGGCCCTCTAGAATCCCAATCCTCCCTCGGATCCATTTCCAGCTTCATCCCTTGCTTGCCTCTATTCGAGGCTCCATCCACGATGGAGGATGGGATGCAATCCTAGAGCTCCCTCTCTTTCAGGAGTTGAAACCAATCATAAATTCCTGACTTTTTTCATCTTTATCTCCTTCGTATCCCATTTGAAAACCTCAACCAGATGGTATTTGCTCGTTTAAAAGTGTTTGGAATGCTGTTAGAGTTAAAGATCCGTCCCCTGTTGGGTCTCTTCCATTTGGTTCCCAGGACATATCCCAAAATTTAGTTTCTCTGTCGGGTTGGCCATTCAAAACCATCTTTCCACCAAAGATAACCTCCATTTCCTTGGTCCCTCGGTTGATAAATCTTGTCTTCTATGTAACAGCGAGACTGAGAGTGTAAACCATCTCTTCTTCTCCTGTTCCTTCTCGGCTTGGATATGGAGGACGATCCTCAAGAATATCTCAGAGAGAAAAAAGCAGAAGAATTCAGTTGGGGAGGAGCTATGGATTCGTCGAAAATTTAAACTCAAAGGTCAGTCGAGCATCCTCGCAAGACTCTTATTCACTGCAGCTATCTTCTTGATCTTGTCCGAACGAAATAGCAGACTTCATGACCAGGTAAAAACCCATAAAAGAATTATTCTTAACAGAATTATTTGTGCTGCAAGAAACTGAGTCATATTCCTGAAGCTGGAAGACGATCATAATGAAGATAATTCTCAGATAGCCCAGATATGGAACCTTTCTCTATTTCGTTCTACTTCAGTGCTTAAATATTGTGTCTGGATACCCCCGCAGCCCAACGAAGTCAAGCTTAATACTGATGCCTCGTTGTCCAGTGATTTCGCTTCCATCGGAGGCATTCTCATAGGCATCTGTGGAGATGCCCGTTCTATGTTTTCCATTGATGTCGATCGTAGGCCTATTTCGGAGCTCGAATTAGATGCAATCATCCAAGGAGTCCATTTGCTTGACAAATCCGCCAACCCAAAGCTATGGATTGAATCGGATTCCCTCCAGGCAGTGAATATAATTAGAAAAAAATGGCCTTGCCCTTGCAAAAAAATTCCAACATTAGAGAACCTTCTCATCGTTCTCAATATATTGGAATTTTGGAAAATTTCTCACATTTGGAGAGAGGGTAACAGAGCTACTGATTACCTCTCAAAAAGTAATTGTTTATGTAAAGGGAACCCGATCCCTCTTAATCTCATTCCTCTTGATCGTTCTGTAATTCTCTCGGAGGATTTTTCGGAAAAATCCTATCTTCGGTTGTAATCTCCTTTTTCTTTAATATATTATGGTCGGGGTCTGCCTAACCCCAAATTACTTACCAAAAAAAAAAAGGACATTCGAAGGCAAGATTGAATTCAAGCTCAAATGGATGAAAATCAACTCAATGGCCAAAGCTATACTCAAGCATCAATGGAGTTGATAGAAGACATGTCAAAGCATCTCCAAAGTGCCAACAAGATTGAAGATCAACCTATATTTAGTTTGTATTTGGTCAATCATGAATTGTCTAGGTTAAAGGCACAAAAGAGAGTTAAAAGTAACCTAAACTGAACTTAATTGGATAAGTGAATCATCATGGTGGTGTCCTCACTATTTTGGACCCACATGACATTCCATTAATCAACATAGAAGTGAATTCCGGAGGCCAATTCAAATCAGCAACTAAAATTGGAAGTTCTGCTGAAAATAGCCTTCTCCGAATTCCGAGAATTTTTCTCAGAATGCCGAGCTCGGAATTCGGAGACATTTTCTCAGAACTCCGAGAAAGCCCCTGTTTGAAAAAAATATAAGGGCAACGGTCATCTCGGAATTCCGTGCGAGAGTTCCGAGACGACCGTTGGAGACTCTAGAAATGTCATATCTTTGACTCCCATATATATATGAGGAATATGTTCGTGCACTTGAGCTCTAGCATCAAATGGTGCGCTTGAGTGCACCAATCACATGGGTCCCACAATTTCTGTGAGGATCCAAACCATTCATTTGCAAGGCCCTAGCATAGATAGGGTGTGTACCAAAAATCAGCTCCATTGAATCATCCTAAGCCCTTCAAAAGTGGAGGGCAAAAATGGGCAGATTTGTGGTCTGTCCATTTTGACCTCCACAAATGGATGGGTTAGGATGATCCTATGGAGCTGATTTTTTGTACACACCCTATCTATGTAAGGCCCTTTCTAGAGAATGCTTTGGATCATCCTACCAATGTGGGCCTCATTGGTTTGAGAGCTCAAGCGCACCATAAGGATCCAACGCTGAAGCTCACAATCCTTTTCCTCTATATATATATATATATATATATATATATATATATATATATATATATATATATATATGAGAAAACGGTTCCTACACATATGTGTAGAGAGTTCTCTACACTAGCTTAAAATACAGTGGGGGCCCACATTGTTTGGGTGATCCAAGCCATCCATTTTAAAGGCCCTCACATAGATAGGGTGTCTACAAAAAATCAGATCCATAGGATCATCCCAACCGTACGATTTGTGGAGGTAAAATGGATGTCTTTAAACCTTCACAAATTAGTCCATTTTTTGCCTCCACAGTTTGAATGGTTAGGATGATCCTATGGATCTGATTTTTTATGAACACCCTATCTATGTGAGGGCCTTAAAAATGAATGGTTTGGATCACCCAAATAATGTGGCCCCCCTGTATTTTAAGCTATTGTGTAGATAACTTATCTACACATATGTGTAGGAACCGTTCTCTCTCTCTCTCTCTCTCTCTCTATATATATATATATATATATATATATATATATATATATATATATATATATATATATATCATTACTTGGGCCTTAGGAAACACTCTTAATGATCAACCTAATCTTCCTTGAGCATTTATAAATGCATTTACTCTATTTTAGCCAAGGTTTTAAATTTCGACCGAAATCCGAAACCGAAATTGATGTTACCCGAAATGGTGAGAAATTTCGGAATTTCGGCCGAAATTTTGTTTTTTACCGAAATTTATAGTAAAATTCCCTTTTTTATTATTAAAATAATAATTTTTTGAAATTTCGTTCAAAATTTCGCCGAAATTTTGAAAAATTATTATTTTATTTAATATATATAAAATATTAATTTCGAAATGAGTATTCAATTTCGATCGAAATTTCGGTTTCGCTAAGGTCCAAAATGGGTTTCGAAACCGAAATTTAAAACCTTGATTTAAGCAATGAAATCACTCTCCCCTTCTCTCTTATGCCTTGACTTTAGATTGTTCTTGAGAGACCTTATGGCTTTTACTTGTTCATCTTTTTCTTGAGTGAGAGTGAATGTTATTTACATGTAATCAGCCTACTAAGAGGCAAGCAAGCTACACCTTCATCTCTTCATTATACCTGGCAACGAAGGGCGCCGCAGTTGTGACTCTTGGAGCTTGGAAGCTCGGATTGTACTTGGCGAAATGAATGCCGTATTTAAGTTCCTTGGAAGTAGATTCTAGTGGAATCCTCAAGGAGACAAACTTGAGAAGAGTGGAGTAAGTCTTGGGTTTAAGACCGAACCACTATAAAAACCTTGTGTCATGCCTCTTGTCTTTTCTCTTGTGGTAAGCACCTCAACTCTTATCTTTGAATCCTATTCTTAATCTTTTTAATCAAACTAAAACTAGTATAAGCTAAGTTTTTAAATCCTTAAATTTTTAAAAGAAACCTAATTCACCCCCCTCTTGGGTTGCTAAGTTGAATTTCACTTGGTATCAGAGCTTAGGCTCTTACATAGGATTTCTCTTGAAAACCTGTAAGGGAATGATCCAAATGACAACCTTTTCTCAAAGTAGTGGGGGGCTGTGTGAGCCGATTTTTTCCCATGTTTGCGCAAGATGACAGGGGATCACCACAATCGGCTTAATCCGGTCTCTTAACTTAGATTGGCATTTTTGGAAGGATTTAAAATAAAAGGAATTGATCTTATTTCCCTTGTTAGATTATGCTTAATTCCGAATGTAAATGGAATGAAGTTACAAAAGAAAACAAAAATAAGCGATAATTAACTTGATCGGTGTTGTAAGTTGTTTACGGCTCGAATGGAACTCGCAACTACTCACGATCAGGTTAACTTAAATCAAACGGAAAATGACTGTACAGAAAGTAAAAGTAAGGCAGAGGGGTTTATATCATATGTTCAGGGGGCAATTTGTGCGCCTGAGATTCTATGATGTCACCACCTCGTACTTTACTGTGCAGAAAGTAAAGAGCAAGTAAGAGGGAATAATGTTTCAAGCGCTCGGCCGTAGCGGAACAAGTCTCTTTGCACTTCAACCTCGTATCTTACTGTGCAAATGTAAAAGTACATAAAGCAGTAAAGTGCTGAAATTAGTGAAAGGTAGGTAGAGGGGCTTGACATCAAGGCGATGAAACCCACACTACTCGTTTTGTAAATACCCAACAGAAAAGTAAATGGATTACTTTTTTTAGGTTTGTATCGTAAGTTGCTTTCGGCAGAGCCTGATTTCGCAACTTACTTTACGACAGAAAAGTAAATGGATTAATTTTTTATGTTTGTATCATAAGTTGCTTTCGGCAAAGCCTGATTTCGCAACTTACTTTACGATAGAAAAGTAAATGGATTACATTTTTTTAGGTTTTCTTATCTTACCACTGGAGAGTTGGGCAGCGTAACAGCGCTTGTTGGAAGAAAGAGACTTCAGAGATTGCCAAAATTTCGGTAGAACCACGGCGCTATATTGAGAATACGGCCTTAGGTTTTCTAAAATTTGGCAGCGCTACCGCGCTTGTATTGAAAAGAGGGCCATCGAGGCTGTAGAGAAATCGGCGGCGCAACGGCGCTGTATAGCTAAAAATTCCTCTGAGTTTACCGAGATTTTTGCAGAACAACGGCTCTACTATGGGCGTAAAAAAAAAGACGCTTTGAACCTTCAGAAATTCGGCGGACTGCCGACGTCAGAAAGGAGCTACCTAGTGTTTCTCTACTTTCTCTTTTTTAAAGCAAGCTAACTAGGGTTTCTGTCTGATTTTCTGCAGGGGTTTGGGGTTTGAAAAAATGGAGAAATACACCGAAAGAAGGTGTATACACCTGAGGGGGGAGAGAGAGAGAGAGGAGAGATAAGTGTTAAACAAACCTTACCCCCTCCCCTATTTATAGGCGAGGGGTAAAAAATATCTGGGCTCGACCCAAATTCGTCTCAAACAAATTGCGGCGAATTGTAATTCGTCCTAGACGAATTTGGTGATGACATCACCCATAAATATTTGGGTGATGTCATCCCCGGTTTCCGCGATAGTTCGTCTCTTCTCCGTTTTGTTTTGTAGTGTTTTCATCTTTTATCGATACTTTCGGTCATCCATATCTCTTCCGATTGAACTCTGATTCGCACGCGGTCAGGTCCATTGGATTTCTCATGTCCAGGGCTTTCCAATGGACCAGAAATCGGGTGCTTTCGGAAAACTGTGTGCCCTTTGGATGCCAAAAGAGAGTTTCAGACTCAAAGTTAACCTGCCGATTGGGAATGCCGTGTGCAGACTGGCTCACCGACGAATGTCATAAATGGCGGGTGCTGAGTGAATAGGCTTCTCGCTTGACGACATAAGCGTTTGCTGTGTTTAAACAGGCTTCTGGGTGGTGGTGGTTTCGTCTCTTACTAATGTATTTGGTAGTCCATATCTCTTCCGATTGGACTCCGATTCGCACGCGGTCAGGTCCGTTGGATTCCTTGTGTTCAAGGCTTTTCAATGAATCCGACATCGGGCACTTTCGAGAGAGAGGGTGTCCTTTTGGTGCTAAAAAGAGAGTTTCAGACCCTAGGTTAGCCTAGTGATTGGGAATGCTGTGTACAGACGGACTTACTGGTTTCCGTAAAACACGGGTGCTGTGTGGACATGTTTTGGTTTATCGAAAAGGGCGGGTGCTGTGTTAAAACCGGGTTTCGGTGGTTGAAAATATTGTTAGGTACCCCAAAGAGAGATTGAGAGAAACACCACTGGTGCTCTGGAACTCGTCATAAGGTTCTTCCTCGCGTCACCTATCACTAATACATTCTTGACAAAATTGGGTGTCTATAGATGCCCCTCCTTGGTAAAGGGTCCAAGGCACCTAAATGCCAAACTAAGGAGACAGCAAAATTTTGTTAATGGAGATTAATGATAAGCTTACAAGATTCAATCGGATCCTCAGGTGTACAACCGTCACCGAGGAGTCTTGTTGTCAGGTCATCGAGTGGAAACCTTTCGCTCACGGTTTTTTGGAAATACGACCGTTTAAAACGAGCCCTGGGATGGATGCCATTACTAACAACCGGGAGGGACATCGGGAATCAGGTGAAGGATACCTGATTTAGGGAGGCACGTCTGAGGCAGGTTAGCGACACTTGACTTGCGGAGGGACCTCCGGGGATGTCATTTTGACATCCAGTGCGGACACTAATAAAAAAATGCCAAAGCGACATCTGTTGATTGATACGACGGATCGTACACAAGATTTCGATATGACACTTTGTTTAAATAGTGTCTGATTTTGACAAGTTACCGTGTATAAACAGACTTTACTCGGTGTAGACATCCCATTTTGACCAAACTCCAATCAGGTGTGTTTGAACAAAATCCTTCCAAATTAATGATTTAGTGTCCCAAATTTCATCCTAAGGTAGGATAGGAATCCAAGTGGGTCCCTCTAAAATTTCGTTGAAATCCGTCGACGTTTGCCCAGTGAGATGAGCATAGTTCGTAAGACAGTGTAAAATAGTGTAGCAGAAGGGGGGTATTTTATCCGGTTTAGGGGTAAGCTAGGTTAGTGTATCTTGCTGTAGAGGGTTGTCCCTGGGTAACTAAAGGAGCGAATTTATTCCATTATTTTCCATTAGAACTTTTCTTGCGGACCACCCAGTTTCGTGAAAACTCAGTGTTAAATATTCAGAGGGGCTGTCCAAAGCACATTTGGGGGTTGAAAAATTATCGAAAAAAAAAATCTATAAATAGAGACCTTGGGTTTCATTTGCAAGGGGCTAATATTTCGAGAGATTTTTTTAGAGAGAGAAAGTCTGAGTTTAGAGAGAGATAAAGGGGATCTCAAATTCTAAACCCTAATTTCATCTTCTCCGGTGAGATCTCGCCGGAATCCGGCCGTTCTACCAGAGATCTGACCGCCAGAATTTCTCCGTATAACCTCCTTCACATCATCTTCCCTTTTATGGTCATAAAAAACCTAGATCTACATCCTAGAACTTTAGGTTTACACTCCAAACCTTAGAACAAATCCTAAATTTTCTTCTTCTCCGGCTGATTTTCACTAGATTCCTGCCACTTCTACCAGTCATTTTGTTTTCTTCTCCACAAGATCTGAAGCTTAAAGCCTCTACTCATTCCCTCTATGCGTCAATGATTTCAAGCTTTTCATAGATCCGAAGTTTTATTGCTCAGATCTGAATGCTATAGAAGAGGTTTCTGATTTTTTTTACATCAATTGATTTTGTCTGCTGGATCAGAAGAAAAAAAAAAGAAAAAAAGAAAGAAAGAATCAATCAGAGGTAAGTTCATTTTATTATTTTCCTTGAAGTTTATCCTTGCTTGCCTAAAGAGATGTTTGATCTTGTTAGATTCTATGTTTTAGAGAGTTGAGTCTTGATCCTTGATTTTTTATTTTTTTTTCCATTTTTTTGCATCCAATTCTTTTAGATCTTCTCAATATAATCGAAATTTGCTTCGATTTTGACATACTTTCACTATCCAGTTTTATAACAGTAATAAAAAGAAAATTTAGTGAGGTGAGAAGTATCAGTGTATATGAAATGAAATTTCAGGGGTGAAAATTGGATATATTGGAAGAATTTGGGATATTCTTGTGAAGTTGTGTATGGATCTATTGTTTTTACACCTGTAATTGTGACTTAGGAAGTGCATTACAATATCTCTGATTCATCTTCTTTCTTAGTTATTTTTGGATCTGTTTTCTGTAATTACAATGCTACTTCTCTTAGACTATTCCAATATTTGAAGGAAATTTGCTTTGTAAAATTGCACGTTATGTAGAACTGATGTGCCTTGTAAAAAATACATGTTTAAATTGAATGGCTTGTCTTAAGGAATTATCATGTTATGAAGAATTATCACATTCTGTAGAATTGGATATCTCATAGAATCATTTGATGATCTTCTCTAAATTTAGGTAAGTTTTGTTATTCCTCTTCCATTAGGTTATGTAAATGATGCAAATTTATTTATTTATTTATTTTATTTTTTTCATGCCTATTTGCTGATTGATTTTTGCTTCAGAAATTTAGTGGATTTTATTATTCAATGTTAGGCTTATCCTTTGGACTTTAGAACAATTTTTTTTAATAACTTGTAAAAAGTCTTTTGGAATCTGTAGAGACCTTCTGGGTAGATTTTTATGATCACAATTTCATGTTCATATGTAAGGTGATGGTAGTATTTTAAAAGATGTTAATTTGAGTAACTTGTAAATAAACTTAAAAATAATAATAAAGTACAGAATAAGGAAGCTGGCTAATAAGTTGTTATTATTCCAATCCTTTCATGTTGATTATTTGGGGGAAAGTTTGAACCATATTACCGAGTAATGAGACTAGTTGATGTATGTGTAATTATATTGTGATATTAGCTTTATAATGCCAAAGTGGAATAATTCTAAGCAGAACATTTAAAAAGATAGCAATTTTAGACCTATGCATGTCATTGTTATTTAGCGTTATTGCTATTACCATTACCTTTTGACCATGAATTTTATAACGACATGATCCCTATCCATTTTCGTATCCTTTTTTTTTTACATTGTTGTATTTATAAGAGTGAAGAGGCCTATGCTATACCTTCATTCTTTCTTTTTATGAATATCCATGTGCATATAGGTATTTTTAATTTAAAACTGAGAGCAGTAGTTTCATTGTGTTTTGCTGATTTATTATTAGCAGTATTTATCTTCTTAGTATAGTGCTGATGAAGTGGTGAATATGATGCCTAGTGAGAGTAATGATCTATGGTTATCTGCTTCATAACTTATAAATGTATGTATGGGTATTAAAAATGCTGAAAGTTTGTGGCTGTTAAATTGTAAGGGTAGGTGATATAATAGTTAAAATTCTTTACCCTATTTCAAATATCAATATATAAGATGATAAATTTCAGGTTGAGTGGACATAAAAAAGAAGAGAAGATGTCTTTTATTTGGCTTTAAATTAAGTTTTGGAAATTTCTTTTAACAACCACCTATTCTAGAATTTAAAATTGTTTAAATGATTTGCCTCTTGGCTTTTATGTATACACATAGCGCATGGATAAGGGTATTCCTTTTACTCAAGTCTGAATTCATACACATATCTTGCTTTGTGTCTTTGTTGGAATATTCATGTTGACTTTTCTTCTACTATTTTTAGCTTCTTATTGTCATAGTGTTTGCTTCGAATGTTCTTACCTACATGTTCATACTAGATAGGAATTCGAAAAAAGACAAAATATGGTATGAAGTGGCTAAATTGCCTGCGAAAGGAATTGTTTGCAAAAGTAAGCCACGAAATGGGTTTTTATAAAATTGTATAGCAAATCCCATCACCTGTTCGATATTTCTAGCCCTACTCCTTAACATGAGAATATGGCCTGTACTATTGGTTCTAGCTGAAAGTGTGAGTGTAAATATCTAAATAACTATGCAAAATTATTCTCATTCAGTTGAGCAAGGGTATACCTGGTTAGTGGCAGGTTTAGAATCAAGGTGTTAGTATTCATGAATTCTGTTGAGAGGCTATCTGTTTTGAAGCTTGAGTATTATTCATAAGTATCTCATGAACAATATGTTTTTATTCCCTGAAGTGAACAACTATAAGAACATAGCTGAATTGAACTAGTGCAAAGCAGGAATTAAAACTGGATAGAACAAATAAATTCAAACAAATTTTAAATCCATGATGAGAAAGAAGAAGATAAAAGCAAATAATTATTTTCCCTCCATATTTCAGGCATAATTGAGAGCATGCATTAGACTCTACAACTGGACTACTAGTATCTGTAGACACCCCATTTTGATCGTGCCCTAAATCTCTTTTGTTTGAGCAAAACCCAACCAAATCAATCCATTAGGGTCCCAAACTTCCCTCTAAGATAGGTTAGGGTCCCACCGGGGTCCCCGTAAAGTTTCGTCGAGATCCGAGCGCGTTTGCTCAGTGAGCGAGCCGAGAGAAGGTGCGCAATGTAGATCAAAAGGAGGGTGAATTATCTGCTGAAGGGGATGTCCAAGTGAGAAGAGGGGTGAGTTATCCTGTGATGGGCGCGCCCAAGCCGAATAGGACAAAATTGGCGGGCGCGCCTCATCAGTATTTGTGCGCCCATCAAGTGGGAGTGCGTTTATCAACGCATTTGTTTTATATATATAAAAAATCAAAAACGAAAATATGGGCACTGTTCATTTATTTTTTTCGTAGAAATCCAGAGAGAGAGTTAGATCCCTAAAACCTAAAACCCCTTTTCCGATCATCTTCTCCGTTGGATCTTGCCGGATCCCGATTATCCTTCGGTCATTTACTTGTGTTCTTCATCTCTCTCAGCTTAGAAACTCCAGATCTTTGCTATTCTCTTCATATCTCAGTTGAAATCTTTCTTCTTAAGTTTGAAACCCTAACTCAAGCTTTTTCTCCGATCGGAAATCTTGTATCCGGCTAGGCTCCGGCCATTTTTCCCAGTTAATCTTCCTTTCATCTCCGGTCATTCTCTGTTCCTCTTCATCTCATTATCTTCTCCGGCAGAGTTTGCCAAACTTCGGCTAAATCTCCGATCCGGCCGAGATCTGGTTATTTTTCAGCCAAATTTTTCACCTATTGATATCAATACTTTCACCTCATCATTTTTCTCTCATTTCCTTGTTGATTTTCGAAATTTCGAAACCTAAACCCATTTTTTTTCAATCTAAGCCCTAATTCTCAACTCTCCGATCAGGTTCTCCGGCTTAGCTCTGGCCAGAAACTTTGGATCCAAGCTATAAAGGCTTAGATCTGCTTATTTCAAGCTTGGATTTATATAATTAGCCTTGAATTTGAGCATTCCGGTTTGAGGTCATCATTAGTGAAGGTTTTGTCCGAGGAAAGAAGGAAAAAGCTTGAAGATATTTAGGAAAATCCAGCGGAAATTGGTATTTTACTTTTTCGATTTTATTATTTTGTCTTGGTAACTTATTTAAAAAAAAAAAAAAATCTCTAGCCTGATGATCATTTGTGAAAGATTTTTTATGCTCATTTTGCCTCTTTCCATTGTTTGACTTTGTTATTTAGGTGCTCGAAATTGATGCTTGTTCTTCAGTAGTGCTAGATTAATAGTGTATGCTCGTATGTTTTAATTTGGAAAGAAAATGTATCTATTTTTATTTTTATTTATTTTTGTTTCTTTTCCCTGTCGTTTGTTAAATATTTTCAAAAGAAGAATTCATAAGATTTCATCTCTATTAATGATTAAAGGTATATTTTGTGGATGTACATCATATGATCTCAAGAATTTTTGTGTTTTCTTTAGAAAATTGTAAAAATCTGCTTGTTCCAGGTTCATTATGTGTTTCCGTGGATATATACCATATGTTCTTTGAACTTTTGTATTTCTTCATCATTTATATATATATATATATATAAAATACAAAATCTGATTATTTATAGCATAGTTGTTTAATAGTTTCTACTGATGCATATGTTTGACTTCGTTGATCAAAGGTAAAATTTTAGGTCAAAGTTTTATCGCCCTCATAATTTTTTATGTTATGAGTATCCTCGTATACAATTATAATATTTGATAGGCGCATGACTTATAACACATATTAATGGTTACATGATTCTGGTCTGTTTCCTTTCTTCAATTGTTTCTTTTTAAGAAGTCTTCATACAGTATTTTGTTTGGTCTTTTAAACTTTTTCTCAGAATAAACTGATTTTTCTGTCTTAGTTGTCAAAGGCTATTATGTTTTCAAACAGGTTTTCTTGGGAAAGAAAATAGGTTGAGATTATTCTGTTATAGTAACATGGCCATGTAAAATTTTTTTTTTAGGGAGGAGATGTTTAAAGAACAACTTGTTCAGTTTGTGTGTTGGGTGAGAAAGGATACCCACTCAATTTTATTTTGATAGTTGCATGTTAATGGTTCGCCATCGGTTTGTGGGATTTCTTTTTGTGGCTGAAATTATATCAATATGACCATAGGTTAGGTAATCAAGTTTGTCTTATAGAGAAGATTTTCCAGGTTTGTGTTAGAGCACAGCAAATAAATAAATGGTCTGGATTACTAAATAATATGATTGTGTTTTGTTCAGATTATCAAATAATGTAAATTGGAAGAGTTTTGGTCCTCAAATAATGTGAAGGACTGAAATCCTTATGAATCCAAGACTTAAGTTATATTAATTGAAATATACGTGTGTTTGTATATTTAGCTCGAATAGATTTTAGAATTTTTTAGTAGGAATTTCTGCAGAAATGTCTGTAAAACATGACAAATTTCATGAATTCACAAATGTCACATGAGAATCTAAAAAAAAAAAAAGTGTAGATTTGTAGATGTTTAGATAGATGTCAGGTAAGTTTGGGTTATCTTTGTTAACTGTTAATTGTGTGAAGGTCTGAGCATGCATGCCTTGAAACTATTTGGATAGATTTTACATTAAGAGATTCAGGTCACAAACCTAGAGGAGTGAACAGCCACCATCGCCATCTTCATCCTTAGCTTTTAACCTCTTCACTGCAACTCCACTCCTTAAGATATCACCACCTCTAATCCTCTTCATTTATCACCATTTCCTCAACCATAATAACCTTTATCAACCTTCCTTTTACCATCAGACTCCTGTTCCAGCCTCATGTTTTTTTTGAATAGCAGTCCTCATATTATCATTAGAACATGGATATACTCATGGCAACCCTCACACCTTTGATTGTAGCAACTCCTTTAATATTCGATAGGTGCAGCCTTTCAACCTTTCTCACACCCATGATTTTGTAGCCTTCATTTTGCTTTGTAAAGCATGACTTTTATGTCACTTTATCATGTGTAGTTCTCATTTCAATTTTAATACTTGTAGTTACTTTGTAACTTTATTATGTATAGCCCACTTGTTCCTTTAGAGTTCATAATTTTTAGTCCACTCATTGTATAGTTCATTTAATATTTTAGTGTTCACATTATCTTATAGCATTTATTTTTTAATATCTCACTTGTCTTAACCCCCACATGAAATA
Source organism: Tasmannia lanceolata (assembly GCF_043159265.1). NCBI lineage: Eukaryota > Viridiplantae > Streptophyta > Magnoliopsida > Canellales > Winteraceae > Tasmannia > Tasmannia lanceolata. The sequence continues at coordinate 9,439,910 of NW_027518679.1, read as the reverse complement.
AACTATTTCCAGCAGTAACTTCAATGATAATAAAAAAAATTCTACCTAAAGCTTCATGTTTACCCTTGGGTTACATTTGTTTAGATAAATTGCTCTTCATGGTAATATAACAGTGCGAACTTCATTATAATCATTTTTTTTTTAACAAAGTAGTTGATGAATTCTATTTATATCTAATTTTTAGTTTTGAGAAAGAACTGTTATTTTTTTATGAGAGCACTTTGATCTGCATGTTTAATTTCTTAAGGAATAGAAGAAACTGATGATCGCATTGATGTTTTTAAGTATCATCTATTTTTATATTGCTCATATAAGTTTTGAGTAATAGATGTAAGAGCTTGCTTTATCTTGGATATACTTACTGTTTCAATACAGTTTCTGTACATATTCAGTTTAAAATATGTTCAGATAAATTCAAATGTCACGTTGTGCCATGTATACCTGTTTTTAGGAAAGAAGGAGATCAGATGACTACTCTATTCGATATTATCGACATGAGTACTGTCTGATTTCAAGGCGGGATTAGAAATATTATCATGTGTATATGATATCAGATGATTACTTTGGCATCATCTGATTTCATTGGAGTCCCCTTTATTGGGGTTTGTGGTTGGCATTGAAGTGTTTGATATTGTTTTTACTTTATTAGGCTATCCAGCGGCTGGTCTGGACTAATTAATGTTGTTTATCATTTTATAATTGCTATTCTTACAGATTGTGCACTCCTTAGTTGTAAATCATACTTTGCTAATACTTGATTTGTTTTTATAATAATTCCCCTAGGAGGCATGCCTTGCCTCATTTGTGGAGCCTTTGAATCATTCGTTTGTGTGATGATGTTATCAGGGGAATCTTTGACTCATTTGATCTTTATTGATGTTATTAGGGAGTCATCTTTCTTGGCATTTTAAGTAATTAGCCTTTAGAAGGCCTGCTTGGTCTTATTTGTAGAATCCTCTCAATTAGTTGTCTTAGCCTTGCTTCCCCCTTTGTAGGGGCACTGATAAGATTACTTGGAGCCCATCTTTGTGTGTGTTTGGGAGACCCGCCCGGTCTCATTCTCTCGTTAGTCCTCCTCTCTGTGCATCGTCTGGTTTTGGGAGAACACCTTACTCGGCTTGGCAACATACCCTTATCCTTATGGGTATTGGGTTGCACATTTGTTGCAACCTATGGCTAGGTAGCTGTCCGGCCCGGCTGGGTGTTTTACCTTTGCCAAATATGCACAGGGTCTCTTTTTCCTTTTTACGTCATTTGTGTCTCGGAGACAAGCCTTGTCTCATGTAGAGAGTTTCCCCTTCAGGAGGCTTACCTAGCCTCATGATAGAGTGGCCTCTTCTTTTAGAGTGAGTCTTTGACTCGGTAGTGTTATTAGAGAGTCTCTGACTCATTTGTTCTCCCATCTTTAGTGTTTTTAGTTCGGAGTTTCTCCTTTAGAGTTGTCGTTATTTCATTTTGATTAGAGACTAACTCAGTCTTATTAGAGCTTTGCTTGCTTGGGATCTTGGATCGTTTTCTTTCTTCTTGGAGCGCTATCTTTCTTGTTGTGGTTCGTCTCTTTGAGGCGTTAGTTGCTTGTTCGGGGTTTCCCCTTTTGGATTTAGGGCTTTGCCCTAGTTTGTGGTTGTTCTTGCGTGTCCCCTTTAAGATTGAAAACATTTAAAGGTTTAGAGCATTGGAAAAGCTTTAAAATCCAAAAAACATTAGAAATTTAAAACTAAAAAACATTTGAAAACTTTAAAAATATCAAAAACATTTGAAAATATAAGAAAACCTTAAAAAATCTGAAGTGTTGAGTGTTTCTTTTAGAAGCGTAGTTTGAGAGTTCGCCATTCGAACTACGTTGGCTTGATCCTCTTCCACAAGGTACGTAGTGCAGCTTGGGATCCATATCCCAAGTCCAGCCAAACTTTGTAAATAAATGTTTTACCCCATTTTTCTTCAAAACCTTGTTTTCAACAAGATCTTCCTCTAGAGTTAGGACTTTGTCTTAGATGAAGGGTTTTAGAGTTAGGGTTTGTCTTTGATTTGTTGTTGCTTGTTGTGTGTTTGTATTAGAGTTAGGAGTTTGTCCTAGCTAGGAGCGCCTCTGTCCGGTCAGTTGGCGATTCACATCGCCGACTGATGACTAGGTCTAGGATGCGTTAATGATCCCATTGTTTTCCTTAGGATGCACAGCCTAGTTACGCATAGGTTGTAGGAACCACCTGCATTAGCTTAGGGCTAACTAGCATTTAGTTAGGGCATATAGGGTGTCCTAAAATCTACAATTCACTGGAATTTAAATAATCGTTCAAGAAGCTTTAATAACTAGTCCAGTCTTTTAGATCGAGTCTAAGATAGAGGTCTAGGTGTCTTAGGCATCCTAGCTTAGAATAGGCGCGAAGAACTACGTTGCCTTGATTCTCGTGGAGGCGGGGATACGTAGGCTTCTTTGGATGAACATCAGACCATCCGAGGACTCGGGCCAAATCGTTTAAAGTCTTAGGATTTGTTGTGTTGTTATATTGTGTATTTTGTTGTGTTTTCTTACTTTCTTGTGCAGACCCTATACCTTTAGCTGTAGCATGCATGCGTTCGTCCACCAGAACTTAGACACCTGTTAGGCGTGTCACTCATAACCTAGTTGTCATTAGGTGACATTTATTTCGGTTCTCTTGTGTGTGCTTATTTTCATCTCCGAGACATGCATGATTAGATAGACGTTTTCTCGGAGATGTGTGTTCCCATTTCATATGATTTTCGCCCAAAACTCTTCGAGGTTAATAATAAATGGCATAAGGGACCAAGTGTTCGCACTCGGGCGAATTGGGGGCGCTCTTCGGACCTTCTCCATTCGTCATCAGGCACGGACCTTCTGTATCTCTGGTTATCCATTGCAAACAGAGCATTTGTTTTGGTTCCATGGCGTGTCCATGGATGGCGACTCTGAGTTATTTTTAGATATATCTTGGTTTCGAGCCCTGGCTCCGGATCAGGATGTATCTCTTTCTTTTTATAGCGCCACTCATGCTATGCTGTGAGGGTGGCATCCGTTTCGAGAGTTCCTTGGCAGAGCTCTCCTTCACATTGTGGAGATCTTAGAGGATTGCAGGTGGGATCTCGCGTCCCTCGGCACCGTCCTCGGATCGGGGTCCACAGTATCTAAAATTATTAACTTGTTATTAGTCATGTTTGAATGAAAGTATTTAATGGACTTAGTGTCTTGATATTGTCACCTGTTCAATCATGCTTTGTGAAATGTACAAATTTAGCTTATCTAATACACACTCCTTTTGAATATACATAACTGTTATAATAAAAAGACAAGGTGAATTTAGAAGCATAGTAGTACTAACTATCTTAGCATAAAAGAGATCTTCCTTTTACTATTAAATAGACAAGTTATATTAATATAGCTAATAAAGCATGGTTATGTTGGAATAATTTTTCTTTTCATGGTAGTTTCTATACTTATTGTTTGCTTTATTTATGTTGGTCTTAAGGAATTCATTTGTAGTTATATTTAGTGGATAAACTTGAAGAACCAAGTCTCAATATTTGTTTCACATCTCTTTTAGGAGACTTTCCCAGTCTTTTAGACACCCTTAATCATTAGTAGCCTCTCATTACAAGGGCGATGAAGGCGTTAGCCTAAACGCATCATTCTAGGGGACTTACCAAGTCCAAGTATTATTTTCCCTTCATTTAGAAAATTGTGTTAGACTTTTAGATACCTTGAAACCTTTGGTTCTCTATTCATTATGAAGGGCGATGATAGGGATACTTGGAGCTCACCTTTGTATATAGGAGACTTGCCTAGTCTCGTTAGAGCCCTTATTAGTGAGTCTTTGACTTATTTACTGCTCTCATTTTGGTAATGATTTTAGAGAGTCTCTGACTCATTTGTACCCCTCTTTAGTGTTATTAGTTAGGAGTTTCTCCTTTAGAATTGTTGATTACTTCGCTTTGATCAGAGACTAACTCAGTCTTATTAGAGCTTTGCTTGCTTGGGATCTTGGATTGTTTTCTCTCTTCTTGGGACGGTTGATTGTTGTGGACCTCTTTAAGACCTTTGTTGTTTGTTTGGGGTTTCCCCTTTTTGCTTTAGGGTTTTGCCCTAGTTTATGGTTATGCTTGTTTGTTCTCTGTAAGAGTGAATTCATCTAAAGATCCAAAAGCATTGGAATAATTTAAAATCCAAAAACATTAGAAATTTGAAACTCAAAAACATTTGAAAGCTTTAAAAATATCAAAAACATTTGAAAAATATTAAAACCCTTAAATCATTTAGAGAAGTTGAGTTTTATAGCGTATTAGGAGAGTTCGTTCCGAACTACGTTGGCTTGATCCCTTTCCACATGGTACGTAGTGCAGCTTGGGATCCACATCCCAAGTCCAGCCAAACCTTTAAAAATAAACTCATTTCAAACTTTCCAAAAATACAAAAATTCTTCAAAACCTTTTCAAAAAAGATCTTCCCCGAGAGTTAGGAGCCTGTCCTAAATATTCGGAGTGTTTTAGAGTTAGGAGGCTGTCCTGTTTTTGTTGATATGGTGTGTCCTGTCGTGTGAGTGTCCCTAGAGTTAGGAGGCCTCAAGTTGATCGGTTAGACATTTAGTCGAACTGATGGCTAGACTAGGAAGCATATAGTCAGCCCATGGTTTTCTTTAGGATGTACAGCCTAGTTACACATATGATGTAGGGCCCACCTGCATTAGCTTAAGGCTAATCAACTTGCATTAGTTAAGGCATATAGAAAGTCTTAAAAATTACAATTCACATGAACTTAAGCAATCGTATAAAAAGCTTTAAAAAATCAGTCGAGTTTAGTGGATCGAGTCTAGAATAGCAGTTCTAGATGGTTAGGCATTGTAGTTTAGAATAGGTCAACGAACTACGTTGACTCCGATTCTTCCCGAGGCCGGGATACGTAGAGCAGCCAGGGTGGATGGCCATTCTGGTCCGAGTCAAGTCCTGCATTAGAGTTTTAGGATTCATCTTGTCCAGTCAGGTATAGAGTTGATTTATGTTGTATTTTTTTTTGCTGTGTTTTCTTACTTTCATGTACAGATCCTATACCTTTAGCTGTAGCATGCATGTGTTTGCACACCAGAATTTAGATACCAATTAGGTATGACACTCATAACCTAGCAATGTTTAGGGCACACTTCTTTCATTTATTTTTTGTATGCTTATTATTTCTATTCTCAGGAAATGCATGCTTAGGTAGACTACTCCTGAGGATTGTTCCCATTTCACATGATTTTACCGAAAATTCCTTGAAATTAATAAAAATGGTATAAGAGACCAAGTGCTTGCACTCGGACGGATTGGGGGTGCTCTTCAGACCTTCTCCAATCGTAATCAGGCACGAACCCATATATATTTCTGGTTATCCATTGCACAGAGGATTTGATTTTGGGGTTCCATGGCTTATCCATGGATGGCGACTCTGAGTTTGCTTAGGTACGTTTCGAATCCGGACTTGTTCCCGAATCGAGAGGTATCTCTTTTTTATATTGCCACTCATGCTATGCTATGAGGGTGGCACCTGTTTCGAGAGTTCCTTGGTAGAGCTCTCCTTCATGTGTGAATGATCCAGAGGCCGCAGTGTGGGGCTCCTCCCCCGCCTCTCTCGGATCGGGGTCCACACTCGGGCTTTGATTTGATTTGCAGGAGCGAAACACTTTTTGGTTTGGAAAGTTTTCTATAAAAACAACAAACGTTTTTGTAGACACCCCATTTGGCTCCGCCTTAGTCGACAAAGAAGTTAGTGTCTCGCTATCCGTTTTTCAGTATTTTCCATTCCCGTGTCGGTCCCTTATGCGTTATCGATCTTTTCAATCATTTCTGCTGTGTTTCGCATTTTTCCGCTAAGTGTTGAGAGGGGTTATTCAGAAGAATCCGAACAAGGGAGAGCTTGGACCTGTCGGTGGGCCCATATTGGATATTTGTTTAAATTTGGATCAACAAGGAGGGCCCACGCATTGTTTTATTGAAAAATGAGTTTTGAACCTACTTCGATCCAGTGCATAAAGATGCCCATCAAAGGAATACTCAAGATCTCAGAGAAGTCATTTTAACAACCCATTTTTGTGGCGGTTATCAAGTTGAGCTATTCAGATGACTCTTGAAAACGATTCAAGGAGCGCAACGAATGTATATTGAGGCCTGTTATTTGAGTGGTTCGGATCACTCAATGGAAATGATTTTGGCGACCCATTCTCGTCGTGGCCCATCAATTGAATAGCTAGGATCATCTTATAGAAGAGGTTAAGGTGCGGTCAATCAATTCATCGTAGCCCAACACAATCAACGGTCAAGATCATCCAATTGCAATGATTTGGGAGTATAATCTAATTGTGCTATGGCCCCACTAAATGGACAGCTAGGACCATCCTATTGAACTAATTTGGGAGCACTACCTATTCATCTTGTGGCCCACCAAATGGACAGTTCGGATCGCTTTTTGGTTGTGGTTATAGCCAATTTGCATTGTGGCTCGTGAAATGAACGGTTTGGATCAACCCACTAAAATGCACGGTTAAATCATCCTATGGAAGTAATTTAGAAGGGCGTAATCAATTTACACTATGAGATTGCCCATCATTTGGACGGTTTAGATCATCCTATAAAGTGAGGGGCTGTTATGGCATTTTTTTATTCCAAAATGGGTTCGGTCAACTTGAAAGAATGGTGTTTGACTCAGTAGAAACCAAAATCAATCTTGAGGGACCCACTTGAGTTTTAATTTTTGTTATAAATCGTGGGAGATACCCTGTGGGTTTTCTTATTTGTACTGACTTGAATCTTACTGTTATTAACAGAGAGTTTATTTTGGGAATGGTAGTGATAAAAAAAAAAAAAAGGTCATTCGGTCACTATGGGAATCTCTATTAGGCACATTCAGATTGAGGTGATCTACTCTCTTGCTAGCTTTACAAAAATAAAATTCTTCTACCTTTATTTTGCTAAAGAACCGTAAAGGTTCGATTCCCACTTTTTGCAAGATCTCTTCTCTTTCTATTGGAAACAAGATTCCCTAGGCAATTTTGTGATTCTGTTTTGGAAAATAGAAAGTCCATCAAATTTAGAAAATATGAGTTTCTGTCAGAGAAGGAATGCTTTCTACAAACGTGTTGCATCTTGGGTATTCCCATTCTTGCGTTAGCAACCTTTAAGGAAGAAGGATTTTTTATTCTATTATTGGAATTGGAGCGATTATTATCTCTGAAAAGAAAGTAAAAAAAAAACGTGTGAAAGGGTATGATTTGGGATTTTGTTTTTGGGCAATATCTTAGATTTCATATTCTGAGGTGGGCGTACATGTTGGAGGGGGCTCCTAATAGCAGAGGGAGAGGAGTAAAAGGAAGGAAAATGAAAAATAAAAGAGAGATGGCAGCAGCTCTCTCCCTCTCCCTCTGAACATCTCTCCCTCTCCCAACAGCGATCACTCTCACAGCAGCCTCATCTCACCATTCTTCCACAGCCCTCTCTCGAGTAAACTCTATCTCGGCCTCTCTCCTACGGCCTTCTTGTTCGGCTCCATTCTCCCACAGCCCTCGTGTTCAACTCCTTTCTCTCGCCTTATTCATCGATTAGAACACCATTTACAGCAGCTCCTTCACATCCCAAGAGACCCATAACAGATCGACTCTCCCATGCTCTCTCTCAATCTCTCAACAGTCCCCATCTCTCATATACCTCTCTCTACAGCCCTCTCACAATCTCCCCCTCTGCCTAAGTATATCTCACACTATATCTCTCCCTCAACCCCTTTGTTTGTCCTCTCACCCAACTCCACCACCTCTACTCCTCCCTATCCCTCTCCCAACTCTTGTTATAAAAACAAAAAAAAAAGAAAAGAAAAAAGAGAAGGAACGAAAAAAAACAGAGTATCGCATACTCTATTTTTTCTTGTTCTTTCTCTCTCTCTCTCTCTCTCTCTCTCCCTCTCTGTCTCGAATTCTCTCTCTCTCTCCCTCTCTGTCTCGAATTCTCATTCTCTCCCTCTCTGCCTCGAATTCTCCCTCTCTCTCTCTCTCTGTTACTCTCTCTCTCTATTATCCTCACTCTCTCTACTACTCTCTCTCCCTATCTGTCTCCCCATCTCTCTCTCTCGTTCCCCATCAACAAAAAAAAATAATATAAAAAAAAAACAAAGAAAAAGAGAACGAAAGCGGAAGCGGATCATGCGGCGGCAGGATTTTCGGATTTTCCGGCTCTCGGATTCGTCGAGAATTTCCATCACAGGTTAGTACTCTGTTCTCAAATTTTTCCCGAGTTATTTGGTATTTTTTAGATTTTTGCATGATTTTTAAGCATTTAAATGAATTTAATTCAATATTAAATGTGTGTACTTAAATTCATGATCTGCATGGATGTTTCAATTCTGTTTTGTCCCAAAATTTAATACAATGATCTACTTAAATAGACTAAAATAACTATCGGATCGGATCGGACATTGGATCAAAGGTTTTCGAAAATTTGAGTGAAGAGTGGTAATTTATTTAAAATAATGACTGAGTAATTACGAAATTCGAAAAAATAGCCATCTCAGGATGATCTATTTTTTGGAATTTAAAATTTTTCTTGTGTTCATCATATCAGAACAAGATAAAAGGATATTTTTCGGAGTCGTAATTTTCTCGAAAATCGTGTTTTAAAAATAGAAAACTCTTCAAAAATATCTTTTTGACGAAGAAAAATAAAATATATACTAAACAAATTCCAAAATTAATGAAATTTCGTGGGAAAATAATATGATACTGATACATTCTACCATGAATGTTTGACAATTTTTAGAATTTGTTTGGTATATTATTTTATGCTTTCTTTGAAAATTATCAGATTTTGGGGGAATTTTTACTGACATCAGATCACAGATAAAATTCTCACAATTTTTATAGTAGTCTTAAATTCAATATTTCTTGTTTCCGTAAAAGTTTCAATTAGTTTGGAGCTTGTTTCATGTGGGATGTAGTGTTAATTCATAATCTGGTCTGAAAATTGAAAAATCTGAAATTGATAGTAAATACTTTCTAAAATTAATGAAAATCTCACAACATGCTATCTTTACTTATATATCTCTATTTTTGAAATTTCAATGAATTTAGATTTCTATTTCTAGTAGTTTCTGTGTTATTTTTGCAATCTGGTTTTATTATTGTTAAATCAAAATTAAATCTGAGCTTAATGTAAAAATCTGCAAAACTCTTTTAATAAGCTACATCTCATCATATCTTGCTGTTGTAGAAGTTTCAACTCATTTCGAATTCGTTTGCAACAGTTTCACTTGTAAAATCACTCATATGGTTTAAAATTGATAAAATCCATTAAAATATTGAAATTAATTGAAATTCATCTGAAAATCTCTAAAGAACCTTAAATCTCTGTCACATATTAACTCCTTAATCCATTGAAACAGAAATCTTAGGATCATTAGATTTCCCTGGAAAAATGGCCAGTGCATCCATAATCGTATCTCAAATGCAACCGATCTTTGACAATTTGAATATTTAAGCTATAGCATGTTGTTAGCTCCGAGGTTACTGTCCACGGAAATCCTGAGATATGCCAGGCAATAAGATGCTATAACCTAAGTATTAAATTGCACAAGAAAAGAGCGCACGATTCCCTTCCGTGGATGCTATTCTGGGCCGAAATTGGTGAACCCGAGTACCTCTGGTATTCCTTAAATGTCCAGAAACTGAAAATCCTTGAAATCTGAAATTAATTAACCTCAAGAACTGAAATCGATTCATCTCGTGTCTCTCGGAACCATTGGATTATGGTTTCCGTCATAAGAACCATTAGAGCCCAATTTAGGAACACTGGTGTCGTGTAGTGTCCTAAGTTTTAGGGAGTTTTAGGTTTTAGGGAGTCCTAGAGTTAGGAGTCCAGCCTCATCACGGACTGGGGGAATAAAAAAGATAAAAAAAAATAAAGAGAATGCGCTAATCACTGCTCTGACGGTGGTGGATCTCTCGGATCCTGCTCTGGACGATCCTGATGTAGATAGACAGAAGGTGTAGCAGCTGCTCCAGGCTGAGAAACTGAAGAATCTCCTAGCTCTCTAAAACCCATATGAACATCGTCCAAGAGACAATGAAGTGAACTAGAAGTCGTCGTCATCCCTGTAACGAGTAACCCTCAGACCGAGTCAGGCTCACCTCCAGTAGCTGCGGCTGCTCTGTCACTAGGGCCAACATCTGGCTCTGAAGGAGGAGGCGCATACATGCCCTCAAGACCTACTCCAATCCTCACTCTCGTCGCCCGAGCAGTGCTCTGTCTCGTCAGCCTCTTACCCCTCCTGCGATCAGGCAAGGTAGTCTCAGCAACCTCGGGGGTCCTCTGGGACATAGTCCTCGTCAGCCTCATTATCTCTATCGTCGGTACTGTCTCGACCCTCTGCTATAGGCATCTCTGGCCTGTACACCTCCTCTGGCTCAGGGTCTCCCCGCCTCTGCCTCCTCGCTTGTACCCACAAGATGTATCAAAACATCAAGATATATCAAATCATAGGTACAAGAATTCAATTTCCGAAAAGAGAAGAGCAAATACCTATTTAGTCCTGTAGACACCCCCATTTTCCTACGCTTTAAAAAGCAAAAGATTCGGTAGTATCATCGAGTTTTGAATTCGTATTCAGCATTAGATTAGGCATCCATGCATTTTAGGGTAGATTTCATTTCATTATGAGAGTTTTGAAGTTGATTCGCAATCCTGAAGGTCTCTAGGGGATTCCTTTGGCCTCTGAAAGATGAAAGTTCAAGTTTCCATGCAAATGAAAAAACCTGCTATTTTTAGAATTTTCAGGGTTTCCCTCATTTTTGCCTATTTTGCACTGCAGGGGTATTTTGGTCATTCCCGATGTGTCTCGTTTGACCCCCGAGTTATATTTGAGAAATCTTGAGTGATTTTACAAATTTTGAAAAAGCTGCTATTTTTAGAAACTCATGGGGCTTCCACATTTTCATCATCTTATGGATATTTCAATCATTTCTCATATGTCCAAAACCATCTCGAGGGTACGGCTGATGGATTATGAGTAATTTCGTAAGTTTTGGGAAACCTGCTAAATTTAGATCTCTCAAGATTTTCTCTTAGTCTTGCACTTCGGGGGTATTTTAGACATTTCCAAACATATCATATTTGGTCCCTAAGTTGTGTCTAAGAAATCTTGAGTCCGTTCATAAATTTTCAAAAATCTGCTATTTTTAGAATTTCTCAGGGTTTTCCCTAGTCTCGTCCAATTCTCGCACCTCGGGGTAATTTGGTCTTTTCCTGTGTATTTCTTTTGATCCCCGAAATATGTCTGAGAGATTATGAATGATTTCCTGAAATTTGGAAAACCTGCTAAATTTAGAATTTCTCAGGAGTTTCGCTTAATTTGGAAATTCTAAGTGTTGAGGGCATTTTGGGTATTTTCAGGGGATACCAAATGATTCTGTTTAATATTGCTCACCGAAAGAACCCAATTTTAAAAGTTTCTATTTTTTAAGTTTGACCACAAAGAATTTCCATTTTTAATTTTTCCCTTTAGGGGTGAACTAATCTGAGGGTATTTTGGTCGCATTTGGATGTCTAACAGTCAAGTAGGGGAATTTTGGTCCGAAAAGTTATTTCCTAAAAAAGATGGTTTGATTATGTATGAGGGATGCACCATAAATGTCAAATGGGTTGAGTCCATATATAGAATGTTGAATTTAGAAAGATTTTATTGATTTTTTACGGAAAAACCCGAAACCCGTGTGAAGCCCACAAAGGTGGAGCTCATGTGGGTTCACCCATATGGGTCAACCACCATGGTGGGCGGCCCACATGGTTGACTCACATGAGTTGAGCACCCAACCTTGATGACGTCACAATGGTGACATCATATTTGTTAAAAGAAAAATAAAAAGAATAAAAAATGAAAAGAAGGAAAGAAGGAAAAGATGAATGATTGCTTAAAAAGGTTTTCTTCCAAAGAAGCAATGTGGAATGAGAATAACATGTCTTGATTGACAAGAAATTAAAATTGGAATCAAATCCAATTTGGAAACAAGAAAGAAAGAAAGCAAGAAAGGAAAATTGGAAACAAGCCAAAAATGGAGCTCTCACATTGGAAATTATTATTTCTCTCTTAACCCTAACTTTTTTTGTATAAAAATCAAAGCAAACAATCCAAAAAAGAGGAAACAAATCCAAATTCGTCCATTTTCTCTCTCCTCCCAAGAAATTTTTTTTCTTTCTCTCTTGAAGTCTGTTCATATCTCTCAAGTGTTCTTCACAAAAGGAATTCTTGAATTCCTTTTTCTTCTTCAACAAATCACAGATCAAGGATCTTTGGGGTGTTCTTTGGGTCTTCTTCATCATATAAAAGGGTGCGACAAAGCGTATACCTCGGATCTACGCACCCTATAGACGAGGAGCGCGATCAACGGTAGGATCTTTATCTTTGTAATATCAAAAGTAGAAAAGCATGCTAGGGTTTTACTTTTGGTAGATCAAATCAATGAATTTTTCCTTGAAATTTTAGTATGTTATAATATAGATTATAAGTTTTCAAAATTCAAAATTTCACCAAAAAATTAAACTTCCTCCATTTAATAATGATTTTCTTTTGTTTTTTATTCAATATGGATTTCAATCGGATTATCAAAGCAAGTGTTAGAAAACGTGGGTTTCTTTAAAAAAATGATATTTTTTGGGATTTCTATAAAATAAAATACTACTGGAAACTTAATTTCCAACCGTGGTTCGGCCGTTTTGTTTTTCATTCTATTTTTCAAAGAATAACCCCGAAAAGGGTTATTTCTTGATGAATGGAGCCAAAAATATATCAAATCATGTTGAAATTTAGTGAAAGTTTTTTTCGAGTAGCTTTACAAGGTTTTTAGATCACCCAAAAATTTCATATTTTTTGGAGTTTGTTTAATTGGATTATTAATTATTTTAAATTTCGGCTATTTTTAATAAATACCAAATATTTTTAAAAATTTATGAAACTTTTTAGAATTAAATCCTAATAACAAATGCAAGTTTCCATTAAAAAAAATTTCAAAAAAAAAATGGTTTTTACTGTTTTCTAATCGCTTCCTCGTTATACGTGCCATAATTCTTTTTCTTATTAAATTAATATATTTTCAAAATTTTTCTTTACAAATCAGTAACTTTGGTTACTGGAATGTTAGAGAAATATTTTCAACTAATTTTGCAAAGATTTGATAAGGTTTTACAATTTATTTTAATAAACGGGTTTTAACGCCTAGGAAACAAATTGATCTCTTATATTTAAAAACCAATTTTATGGAGGAGATTTAAGTTTTAAGTTTTGAAATTTTGATAATAAATTCTATAATCTATTATATATTTACTGGAATTTTTCATTTGATTTTAGAATACCATTAGGTTTGCTTTTTAAGTAATTCTTTGGTTTCATCTGATTTTTGTCTGAATTTAAATGGGTATCAAATTTTCATAAAAATTTATGAAAGTCATACAGTAGTCTAATCTTATGATTATCTTTATACTATAAGAGTTTAAGTTGATATGAAATTGATATGTTATAGGTTACTGTGTTAATCTATAATCTGATTTGAATTTTGAAAAATCGGACATTGATATCTAATCTTAATGATAATTCATACAAATTTTTCAGTAAGCTTTAATCATCTATATCTTTATTCTCTAAAAGTTTGGAGTAATTTAAAAGTGTTATGATATAGGTTACAGTGTTAATCCATAATCTGATTTGGATTTTGAAAAATCAGAAATTAATAGCAACTTAATATAAAAATCTATGAAAGTTTTCCAGTAAGCTATTTCATTCCTATCTTGTTACTGTAGAAATTTCAATTTATTTCCAATTTGTTTGCAATGAGTTCATTTGTAAAATCATTCATGTGATCTGAAATTGATAAAATCTATTAAAAATTGAAATTAACGAAAATCATTATGAAAACTTCCATGGAACCTTAAATTTCTGTCACGTATTAATTCCTTAAGCCGCTGAAACAGAAATCTTAGGAGTCTTAGATTTCCCTTGTAAAATGCCCGTGCTAGGATAATTTAGATGCCGAGATCGCATCCATAATCCTATCCAAATTGCAATTGATCATTGACAATTTGAGTATTTAAATTATAGCATGTTATTGGCTCTGAGGTCTACTGTCCACCGAAATCCTGAGAAATATGCCAGGCAATAAGGTGCTATAACTTAAGTATTAAATTGCGCAATGGAAGAGCGCACGATTCCCTTCCATGGATGCGATTCAAGGCTGAAGCTTGCGAACCATATAGCCTTTGGTATTCCTTAGGTGTTTAGGAACCGAAAATCCTTGAAATCTGAAAATCATTAACTTCAACAACTTGAATCAATTTACCTCATGTCTTTCGGAACCGTTGGATTGCGGTTTCCATCGTAAGAACCATTAGAGCCCTATTTAGGAACACTTACGTCATGTCGTGTCCTAGGTTTTAGGGAGTCCTAGAGTTAGGAGTTCAGCCTCATCACGGGCGTTTGCTATGGATAGCAACCGTGCCATAGATCTAGTTACACTAGTCACCCAATTTTTCCTAGGACAAACCTAGTTACCTAGGATGTAGGTTAAGCTGCATTAGTCTAAGGGACGTCTTGCACTTAGATAGGACCATATAGCATCTTAGATGAAGTCGTAGGATAATAAAATCTTCAACTTGAATTAAATAATTTCTCTTAAACTGTTAAAACAGTCAATCCAGTCTAGGTCGGTGTCCTAGATGAGTTAGGCATAAGTAGCTTAGTTCAGGTGCACCGAACTACGTCGACTCTGATCCCAGTGAGGCTTGGGTACGTAGGCAGCTTGGATGCTTGATGGCATACCAATCACGAGTCGGTTCCACACATAAGTGGGGTTTTGTACATTAATCCTTAAATTAAAAGTAATTAAATCACTTAGAACTTTTCATGGAATTAGAAGTTTAGGAGAATTTTCACTTAGATTGAATTCAAACAAATTAAGAAAATCAAGATACACATTTAGGAATTACATTGAAATTAGATCTTAGGATGCATGTCACATAGTTCGCACATTAATATAGAGTTACATGAGTCATTTAAAAGAAATTCGAAAGAGTTAACTTTTGGAATTGAAGACCGATAATCGGGTAGGAATGCTGCATGTGGTGGTAACTCCCCATACCTTCCATTCTCGTAACCAGGTAACGAGTCTAGATTTCTGGTCAATTATGGATCCTAGTTCCCTCATCTAGGTGGCGACTCTGTCACTCTCTTTTGCGTGGAATTCGGATTGCCTTAGTGATCCCAAGTTCACGGAAATATGAATTAAATCACACCTTGCTAGGCAGCTTACCCCTGCCCTTATGGGTACTGGGTTGCACGTTTGTTTGCACCCTATGGCTTGGTTGCTGCCTGTTTGGTTGGGTAATTAAAATTAATAATAAAAAGCACACGCCTTTCGCGTGGGTACGAGAGACTAAGAGAGAGCGTGGCGGCTCGCGCCCCACCCCTCTCGCGGGATCGGGTCCCACAGTTTGGCGACTCTGCTGGGGACCACCTAACTTAATTAAAATTTCAAAAGATAATTCTTTTGAATTTATTTTAATTGGTTCATGAAACCTCTATCTTATATGCTTGGTAGATTAGTTTGTTTACTTTCTCATCACATAATACTCAAACTTAATCTAACAAAACCTGAAGGCATCATAGATTGCGCAAACTTATTACACACACTTACATCACTTGCATCTAAACCCTTGCATCTCACATGAACACACATCCTATTTTAGGAACCCGGAGTGTTATCTAGCATGGTTGACTGGGATTTCATCACCTGGTGCCTCTGTGCTAGAGAAGCATTCCACTCTTAGCCTAGTACCTTTATGGTACGTAAACGGATCTCTTGTTCATGTACTGATACACCGGACACTGGTACAGTATATTGAGTACGAATTCGCGCTAAGGGAACTCTTGGCCTTACCCTTAGATTAACCCACACATGCATGTAGTATACGAACACACGTGCATCACGTGTGTGAGCCTAGTTTAGGATATCCTACCCATTTGTGTCTAGATTAGGCTGTGGTCCATCTTCCAATGGCTACGATCGGTCCTTAGGTACACAAACAAAGTCATGAGTCAAGATCCTCTCTCCACTTCGCTAGATTTGGATTAGGGTTTGATGCCTTCAGGTAACACTGTTAAAATGTACGAAGATTAAAAACTTTCCCTTTGGGGTTAGGATATAAATCCCATCATTTCCAAAGATCTCATAGGATTAGTCATTCCTGATCTACCCGTTGAAAGCAATCTTACGTAATCTCATCTAATCTTTTGATCATGTGTTTATCATTCGCCTCTTGTGTGATTCGATTATATCTTCATTCCCTTTCTCAATTGGCAAAAATTGTGTTTCAATTCTTGTACCCTTGGTGATCTAATCGTACTTGTACCCTTAGTCTCTTCTTACTCTAAGGGCAACCTGTTTTAAGAATATTTTGCTAAGTCCTTGAGAGTTCATTCTCATGATCTTTGAACTAGGGGCATTTCCTTATACGATTTTGTCATAATTGTCATGTTTTGGTCCTTTAGGATTCATCTTATTGTCCCAATTACTTGCTTACTCCATAATATTTTTCACTCATTGAGAAGAAACACTCCATGAATGTCAAGCTCATATACCTCGTGTTCATTATTTCCATGACAGGAAGTTGGCACCATAGCTAAGCCTACTACTCCTTGGGTTCGAATTTCTTCACGGTTAGAAAGGAAATCTGTCTCTCCGCCACCTTCTCTGAGAACCCCAGCATCTCCTCCTTTCTCATCCTCATCCTCGCCAATGGCAGAAAACCAAGATAATCTTCCACCTATTGCTGTTACCGATACTCTCGCCTTAATTCTCCAGCAACTTCAAGAGCTCAAAGAGGAGAACCGAGTTATCAAGGCCCAGCTTTCTGAGAAGTTGGCGCCATCGTCTTCCAAAGATAAAAGGCCTATGCACCATACAACTACTTCAGCAGCACCTGCCCAGCCAGTGTTCATCCCTATCCCAGATAAAACCGAAGAAGAGTTACAAAAAGAACAGTACAGCGAAGGTCACAGTAAGCCTTCTCAGTCAGCGGTTGATAAGACGGTTATGGAGAAATTAGAAAGTCTTACCAAGAAAGTTCAAAGACATCCAGCTTCAGGACCAGGGTGGTTTCAACCCAAGTGATCTTACATTGTTTCCTGAAATCCGTCTCCCCGCAAGCTTTCAGATGCCAGATTTTGACAAATATGACGGTGTGGGTTGTCCGATCACACACTTGCAAATGTTCACTATCATGTGCCAGCCTCAAGGTCTATCTGCTGAGCAAATGGCTCAATTGTTTCCGGTTTCCCTGACAAAGGTCGCTAGAAGGTGGTTCATGGTCCTAGACAAGACTCGTTATAGGACATGGAAGGATATTGGAGAGCAGTTCATCAAGCAATTCAAATATGATGATGGAACCGAAATCACTAGGAAGGATCTTGAGAGAACCAAGAAGGACTCAAAAGAGTCATTCTTAACTTTCTTCAAGAGATGGAGAAGGTTAGCGGCTCAAATGATGCAGCGTCCCTCAGAAGAGGAACAAGTCCAGATGATTATGAAGAATATATCCTCTCAGCTCCAATATCACATGTCTCTTCAGTATTATCCAGATTTTAAACACTTCATCAATGCTGGTATGCAAATTGAGGAAGCAATGGCACAAGGAGTTTACAATAGAGGTAACCCCAATTCAAAAGAAGTTAAGACACAGACTCTAGCTAAGATCTCCGAGGTTGATAATGTATCAAGGACTAACCCGTCACAGAACCCTATGATATTCAAATATAATCAATCAAGGATTGCAGCTCAGCCAAAGCCCAATAGGGAATTCACCCCTCTCCTATTTCCACCATCTGTCATACTACAACAAGGATTGGAATCCGGCGATATCTATTTACCTCGCATTAAGGAACCTCCTAATCCGCTCCCCAGGACATGGAGGACGGAAGAGAACTGCGATTTTCATCGAGGATCGGGGCATAATAGTGATCAGTGTATAACTCTGAGGCATGTGATCCAGAAGTTGATCGATGAGTGCAAGCTACCATTTCAGCAAGCGCCAAATATTGTTGATAACCCTATGCAAAACCATGTTGTACCGCCGCTGGATGATGTTTAGACACTTGGGGTTTGAGAAGCTCAGGTTCAGTTGCAGTGATAGAGAAGAACCAGAAGTTAAAAGGCACTTGTTATGATGATAATTAAGTTTTCGCCGAGCCTCCAAAGCCAAACAGTTGTAGCAGTCTTAGTCCTTTTGTTATTTTAATTAAGTCCAGTCACGATGTCGAGTCCAGTTATCGAGTGCAATCTTCTAAAAGTTTGAATAAATTTCTAGTCCAGTTGAGTCTTTTCTTACTTTTATTTTTGAGTCAATAATGTAAATCCTGAGTCTGTTTAGGATAAGTCTTATCAGATGTAGTCATTTTCAATTCAGTGAAACTTGCTTTCTCTATACATTCCAACGGGTACTTCTGACTTTAATAAACAAAGAGAAAAATACTCCCTCCTCGAATGAGAAAGAAGATGCAGATGAAACTCCTCTTGAGTTGCAGCATATGCTCAAACAAGAGGAGCGCCGAGCTCAGCCTCTCAAAGAGAAAATTGAAATGGTAAGCACTGGCACTGAAACTTTGTTTCAGTGAATGCCGATTGAAAATACATTACCCTCTGAAGAATGTGAGGAATTGATAAACCTATTTCGAGAATAAAGAGATGGTCCAGTAAGCGCTATCATTAATGCTAGGAGAAAGACCCAGATAGAAGGTTCAAGAAAGAATGAAGTAAATGTCACATGCTATACAAGGGACATGGATTCGAAACAACTTCCATATCTCCAGTCAATGGCCCCGGTCACAGGTTTCACCGGTGACAATGTAAAGCCATCAAATTCAATATGAAAAGTGAAAGAGCAATCATCTCAGAGCGATCATCAAATATCAAGGGCCACCGATTCAAGGATGAAATGATGTCCAAAAACCGGTATGCACCCTCAAGGTCAAATTACTTATCAATATCCAGAATGAAGAAGAATCATTATCTCTTACCGGGAAATGCCGTCAAACTCCATGACAAAAAAAAAGAAAAAAAAATAACCAATACCAGAGGGACTCTAGTAACCTATATCGATTCCCAATCTGAACATCAGAAGGCCTCCTTTGGCCGAATAAATCCCAAAATCAGAACCCAACGTTAAAAGAATACCGGTTTGCAAACCCTTCGAGCCTGAATGAAATTTTCTTGAAAACCCATCAAACTAGGGGCATTCGCCCCGAACTACGCGAGACCTGATCCCTACACTGGGGTACGTAGGCAGCTCGGTTAAACCGAGTTCGGTCGATTAAAAGAAAAAAGAAAAGAAATTCAATCCTTTCAGAAAAAAGAGGGACAAGTTCCAAAAGAAGGGAAGTCAATTATTCCAGAAAAAAAGAAAAAAGAAAAATCAATTAACCTTCAAACAACTTATCTTCAAACTAGGGGCATTCGTCCTGAACTACGCACGACCTGATTCCTACCCTGGGACACGTAGGCAACCTGTTCACAGGTTCGGTCGAAATCTTTATTGAACCTTAAGCCATTCTTTGAAAAGCCCTATCCTACCTATAAAGTCTTTCCGGTGTTCAGAATTAATGATCTAGGTCCCAAAACACAAAAAGTGAAAAAAAAAAGAAAAAAGAAAAAAAAGAATGGAGTTTGAAGATCTGCTAGGTTGAAAACCTGAAAGGGTGGTCTAGGCAAAATTTAAGATCATTCCCCTGCTAAGTTGAAAACCCGAAAGGGCGGCTTAGGCAAAAGCTAAGGGGATAGCCTGTTGAGTTGAGAATCCGAAAGGACGATTCAGGCAAAAGTTAAGGCTAACACGGTCCGCCAAGTTAAAAATGCTGAAGAGGTGACTTGGTCACGGTAAGAGAGTCATTATAAGAAGGTTACAGCCGGTATCAAGATTGAAGAAGAGAGAAGAAGTTCGAGCAAGCTTAAATGTAATCCAAGAAACTTGGGGGCATTGAAACCAAGCAATCCTAGGAGTGGTAATCAAATTCTAAGAGCATTACTGTTTAAAAAAATAAAAAATAAAAAATAACAAAAATAAAAAAATTTCCAGTGCTTATAAATTGAGAAACTACTCTTTGAAAGGCTAGACTTACCAAACAAAACGATAACTAAGTCAGGAGCATCACTGTGTATCAGTCCAGTCAGTCCATTCCTGTTCGTTTTAGCTCATTCTTTCAGAAACTTCCCGTTCATCTAATAGTGTCTTTTACCATCTTCCCCTTTTTAGTAGAGTCGATCATTGTCCAGTTAGTCAAATGTTGCAGCTGTCTCGGTAAAAGATGCCTGGTGTAGCTAACCCCCTGCAATTGTTCCAGAGCTAAGTTAATCCGCAGGCAAGGATTTCAGGAGTTAAGAAAAAAATCCAGTCTAAGCAAAGTCAGTTCCAGAAGAATCCAGAAGCAGAAAAATCTGAAAAACCAGTTCTCATAAGATCAGACCCTAGAAAAGCACCTTGAGCTTGGAAGAGCCTTAGATGCAATGGTGGTTGAGCCAGTTTCTCATAAAGAAGAACCATTAAAAATCGGAATCTCCTTCCAGTCAGTTGAATATTTGTCTGAATGCTTGTCAAAAGTAGAATCCTCTGTACCAGTGTCCAAATATTCCGAGGTCCCAATTCATATCTCCAGTAAAGAAGATCTTGATCTAAGAAATTTCAAGCCCTGTGAGACTTTCTTGTTCTCACATTGGAAATTACTATTTCTCTCTTAACCCTAACTTTTTTTGTATAAAAATCAAAGCAAACAATCCAAAAAAGAGGAAAAAAAATCCAAATTCGTCCATTTTCTCTCTCCTCCCAAGAAATTTTTTTTTCTTTCTCTCTTGAAGTGTGTTCATATCTCTCATGTGTTCTTCACAAAAGGAATTCTTGAATTCCTTTTTCTTCTTCAACAAATCACAGATCAAGGATCTTTGGGGTGTTCTTTGGGTCTTATTCATCATATAAAAGGGTGCGACAAAGGGTATACCTCGTATCTACGCACCCTAGAGACAAGGAGCGCGATTAATGGTAGGATCTTTATCTTTGTAATATCAAAAGTAGAAAAGCATGCTAGGGTTTTACTTTTGGTAGATCAAATCAATGAATTTTTCCTTAAAATTTCAGTATGTTATAATATAGATTATAAGTTTTCAAAATTCAAAATTTCACCAAAAAATTATACTTCCTCCATTTAATAATGATTTTCTTTCATTTTTTATTCAATATGGATTTCAATCGGATTATCAAAGCAAGTCTTAGAAAACGTAGGTTTCTTAAAAAAATGATATTTTTTGGGATTTCTATAAAATAAAATACTACTGGAAACTTAATTTCCAACCGTGGTTCGGCCGTTTTATTTTCCATTCTATTTTTCAAAGAATAACCCCGAAAAGGGTTATTTCTTGATGAATGGAGCCAAAAGTATATCAAATCATGTTCAAATTTAGTGAAATTTTGTTTCCAGTAGTTTTACAAGGTTTTTAGATCACTCAAAAATTTTCATATTTTTTGGAGTTTGTTTAATCGGATTATTAATTATTTTAAATTTTGGCTATTTTTAATAAATACCAAATCGTTTTCAAAATTGATGAAACTTTCCAGAATTAAAGCCTAATAATAAATGGAAGTTTCCATTGAAAAATATTTCAAATAAAATATATGGTTTTTACTGTTTTCTAATCGCTTCCCCGTTTTACGTGACATAATTCTTTTTCTTATTAAATTAATATATTTTCAAAGTTTTTCTTTACAAACTAGTAACTTTGGTTACTGGAATGTTAGAGAAATATTTTCAACTAATTTTGCAAAGATTTGATAATGTTTTACAATTTATTTTGATAAATGGGTTTTAACGCCTAGGAAACAAATTGATCTCTTATATTTAAAAACCAATTTTATGGAGGAGATTTAAGTTTTAAGTTTTGAAATTTTGGTAATAAATTTTATAATCTATTATATATCTACTGAAATTTTTCATTTGATTTTAGGATACCATTAGGTTTGCTTTTTAAGTAATTCTTTGGTTTCATCTGATTTTTGTATGAATTTAAATGAGTATCAAATCGTCATAAAAATTCATGAAAGTCATACAGTAGTCTAATCTCATGATTATATTTATCATATAAGAGTTTAAGTTGATATGAAATTGATATGCTATAGGTTACTGTGTTAATCTATAATCTGATTTGAATTTTGAAAAATCGGACATTGATATTTAATCTTAATGATAATTCTTACAAATTTTTCAGTAAGCTTTGATCATCTATATCTTTATTCTTTAAAAGTTTGGAGTAATTTAAAAGTGATATGATATAGGTTACAGTGTTAATCCATAATCTGATTTGGATTTTGAAAAATCAGAAATTAATAGCAACTTATTATAAAAGTCTATGAAAGTTTTCCAGTAAGCTATATTCATTCCTATCTTGTTACTGTAAAAATTTCAATTTATTTCGAATTTGTTTGCAATGAGTTCATTTGTAAAATCATTCATGTGATCTGAAATTGATAAAATCTATTAAAAATTGAAATTAACCAAAATCATTATGAAAACTTCCATGGAAAGTTAAATTTCTGTCACATATTAATTCCTTAAGCTGCTGAAACAGAAATTTTAGGAGTCTTAGATTTTCCTTGTAAAATGGCCATGCTAGGATAATTTAGATGCCGAGATCGCATCCATAATCGTATCCAACTTGCAATTGATCCTTGACAATTTGAGTATTTAAATTATAGCATGTTATTGGCTCCGAGGTCTACTGTCCACGGAAATCTTGAGAAATATGCCAGGCAATAAGGTGCTATAACTGAAGTATTAAATTGCGCAATGGAAGAGCGCACAATTCCCTTCCATGGATGCGATTTAAGGCTGAAGCTTGCGAACCGTAGAGCCTTTGGTATTCCTTAGGTGTTTAGGAACCGAAAATCTTTGAAATCTGAAAATCATTAACTTCAACAACTTGAATCAATTTACCTCATGTCTTTCGGAACCGTTGGATTGCGGTTTCCATCGTAAGAACCATTAGAGCCCTATGTAGGAACACTTACGTCATGTCGTGTCCTAGGTTTTAGGGAGTCCTAGAGTTAGGAGTCCAGCCTCATCACGGGCGTTTGCTATGGATAGCAACCGTGCCATAGATCTAGTTACACTAGTTACCCAATTTTCCCATAGGACAAACCTAGTTACCTAGGATGTAGGTTAATCTGCATTAGTCTAAGGGACGTCTTGCACTTAGATAGGACCATATAGCATCTTAGATGAAGTCGTAGGATAATAAAATCTTCAACTTGAATTAAATAATTTCTCTTAAACAGTTAAAACAGTCAATCCAGTCTGGGTCGGTGTCCTAGATAAGTTAGGCATAAGTAGCTTAGTTCAGGTGCACCGAACTACGTCGACTCTGATCCCAGTGAGGCTTGGGTACGTAGGCAGCTTGGATGCTTGATGGCATACTAATCACGAGTCGGCTCCACACATAAGTGGGGTTTTGTACATTAATCCTTAAATTAAAAGTAATTAAATCACTTAGAACTTTCTATTAAATTAGAAGTTTAGGAGAACTTTCACTTAGATTGAATTCAAACAAATTAAAAAAATCAAGATACACATTTAGGAATTACATTGAAATTAGATCTTAGGATGCATGTCACATAGTTCGCACATTAATTAGAGTTAAATGAGCCATTTAAAAGAAATTCGAAAGAGTTAACTTTTGGAATTGAAGACCGATTATCGGGCAGGAATGCTGCATGTGGTGGTAACTCCCCATACCTTCCATTCTCGTAACCAGGTAACGAGTCTAGATTTCTGGTCAATTATGGGTCCTAGTTCCCTCATCTATGTGGCGACTCTGTCACTCTCTTTTGCGTGAAATTCGGATTGCCTTAGTGATCCCAAGTTCACGGAAATATGAATTAAATCACACCTTGCTAGGCTCGGCGGCTTACCCCTGCCCTTATAGGTACTGGGTTGCACGTTTGTTTGCACCGTATGGCTTGGTTGCTGCCTGTTTGGTTGGGTAATTAAAATCAATAATAAAAAGCACACGCCATTCGCGTGGGTACAAGAGACTAAGAGAGAGCGTGGCGGCACGCGCCCCACCCCTCTCGCGAGATCGGGTCCCACAAGTCCGTGGACCCTCGCTCGCAGCCAATCTCTGTCTCAAAATCTCTATCTCATGCTTGAGCTCAGTAATGAGATGAGCGTCCTCATGTCGAGCTGCAACCATCATCTCATTCTTTCCTATCTCCTCACTAGCAAGTGACCGTAGGGCACCCACGATCAGCAACAGCTGATTCACCTGATTGCGAGGGATCTACATTTGCTAAGTAAAAATCAAATCAAAAGTGAAGGCAAATTTCAAAATTCTGAAATTAATGCATAATCAAATTC
The DNA here is from genome assembly GCF_043159265.1 of Tasmannia lanceolata. Classification (NCBI taxonomy): domain Eukaryota; kingdom Viridiplantae; phylum Streptophyta; class Magnoliopsida; order Canellales; family Winteraceae; genus Tasmannia; species Tasmannia lanceolata. Next base: position 9,415,453 of record NW_027518679.1, on the reverse strand, counting down.
ATTTACCCCAGGATAGGTCTTCAGAATTGGGTATCCAATCGCCCCAGATGGACGAGCCAGCTCAAACTCCCCTCTCCTATCACAGGATGGTATCTTCCAGCGTGGCAGTAGAAAGTACTCACGAAGTGAAGAAGGACCGACCCTTAAAGAATCGGGTCGAGTACCTTGTCTGCGAGGCACTCGGGCAGAAGCCCTCTGTACTGCTGGTAGCGAGGAGCTGCCCTCGCCGGAGAAGTGCACGTCGAGGAAGACGGCATCACTGGCTCTTTCCCCATGCTGTGAGTAACAGGTCTCTCTCTCTCTCTCTCTGGCGCTTGTGTTGTCGGAGCAGGCTATCTGATAACTGGACCACCTCTGGCTGCAACGGCTGTGGCCCTGATAGCAGCGTGAAAAGCCCTGTCCTAATCATAACGGTCCTCTGCGAGTGCAGGAGCCTCAACGACATCACCTGTCTCCATATCCTCCTGTAGAATACAAATGATTCGCATTAGATATTGCATTTCAAAATCAAAGCAATCCAAAGTGAAAGGGTAGAGAGGAAGGTATAAAGGGATACCTCTCCTGAGGTAAAAGGACCCATCAGCTCAACAGAGGCCAAAGCTATGTAGTCTCCTGGCCGGAAGTGGTCGTCTGGGACAATGAATCCCTCTGTCCGTAGGACCACTCGCTGAGCCTCAGGCAACCAGCCTATGGTCCTCAAACTGTCGACAGGATCATAGGGGATCCCTTGACTCTCGTGCCCTAGCGACTGTCTGGCAATCCTATCAGGAAAGTATATGGCTATTCCCTTGTGGCAAACAAACGCCACCGTCCTCCAAGTAATGCTCCTCGCATATGCATATGCATCACCCATGATATTTGGGTGATCATCCAAGGGTCTCCACTGAACCTGCAAAGTCATGAGCTATGAATCAAATGCATTGAATATATTTCAAATTGAAAGGTGCAGTATTGAAAATGAAAGCAAATTAAAGTACTCACAGTATCCAGCTGAATCCGGTCTATCGCTCGACGAACCTAATCGGCCGAGTATAGAGGACGTGACTCTGTCTCACCGACTGTCCAGCGTCTCTGTGCTGGAAAGAAAACCCTCGTCGGCCCCCTCGGTACAGGAGCGAGAAGGCTGAAGCACTCGTAAGCCCATGCCTTTTCAAGTCATCAGAAAACATTTCAGTTGCTTAAATAGTTTATAACATAAACTATGAATCATAAAGAAGCAGCTAGAGTATTTTCAAACTTAAAGAGAAGAGGGATGAAAGCGTACCACCCAAATGTACCAGGGACCACAAATTTAGTAAATGAAGAACTCTCATTAAAGAATCAAAGACTTAAAGAAGAAAAAGATAAACATATTTGTTTAATTTCAAAGTCTTGTGATTCTATTTGTTCCTATCTCCCTCACATTTTGATTTTCTATGGGCCTATGCACTTTGTGCTTTGTGCCTTATCTTTAGAGAAGTGGTATGTGGATGTAAAACTTAGATGTTTGGACCATGAACCTTATGTGTCATGTTCCTTGTGTCCAAACATGGTAGACTATCAATGAATGCTTTAAAATATCATTTCTTGCTCATGATTACCCATAGTGGTATGCTCTCACTTACATGAGCCAAGGATGTCTTTCTCAGACATAGTCCGATAATCGGTCTTCGATTCCAAAAGCTAACTCTTTTAAATTTATTTTAAATGGCTCATTCAACTCTCTGTTAATGTGCGAACTATGTGACATGCATCCTATGATCTAATTTCAATGTAGATCCTAAGTGTGTATCTTGATTACTTTATTTGTTTGATTCAATCTAAGTGAAAGTTCTCCTAAAATTCTAATTTCATGGAAAATCCTAAGTGATTTGATTAAGCATTTACAAGAAAATTAATATACAAAACACCACAATTTGTTGTAGTGCCGACTTGCGGTTGGTATGTCATCAGACATCCAAGCTGCCTACGTACTCAAGCCTCACTGGGATCAGAGTCGACGTAGTTTGGTGCACCTAAGCTAAGCTACTCATGCCTAACTCATCTAAGACACCGATCTAGACTGGATTGACTGTTTCAACAGTTTTAAGAGAAGTTATTTAATTCAAGTTGTAGATTTTATTATCTTAAGATTTCATCTAAGATGCTATATGATCCTATCTAAGTGCAAGTTGTCCCTTAGACTAATGCAGGTTAACCTACATCCTAGATAACTAGGCTTGTCATAGGGAAAATTTGGGTGACTATCTATGGCACGGTTGCTATCTATAGCAAACGCCCGTGATGAGGCTGGACTTGTAACTCTAGGACTCCCTAACACCTAGGACTCCCTAAAACCTAGGACACGACATGACATAAGTGTTCCTAAATAGGACTCTAATGGGTCTTATGACGGAAACCGTAATCCAACGGTTCCGAAAGATATGAGATGAATTGATTCAAGTTCTTGTAGTTAATGAATTTCAGATTTCAAGAATTTTTGATTCCTAAACATTTAAGGAATACCAAAGGCTCTATGGTTCACAAATTTCGACATCGAATCACAATCGTGGAAGGAAATCGTGCTCTCAACCCTTGTATAATTTAGCACGTAAATTATAGTATCTTATTGCCTGGCATATTTCTCAGGATTTTCGTGGACAGTGGACCTCGGAGCCAATATCATACTATAATTTACGCACTCCAATTATGCTGGATCGATCGCAATTAGTATACGATTATGGTTACGATCTCGGCAGTTAAATTGTCACAACATAGCCAATTTACAAAGGCAATCTATGAACCCTAAGGTTTCTGTTTCAAAAAGTTAGGGATTGAATTTATGATGAAAAGTCAAGGTTTTTTGGAGATTTTTACTGACTTTTGTATTGATTTGCTATTAAATTGTGATTTAATATCATTAAGACCAGATTGTTAGGAATACACAGTAACCCTAAGCAATCAAACTCCAAATCAGTTAAAACTTTTTCAGTAACAAGATATGGATAATTGTAGCTTACTGGAAAATTTTCATGAATTATTATTAAGATTTGATATCAATTTCTGATTTTCCAAAATTTAAATCAGATTATAGATTAACACATCAACTTGTAACATATCAATTTCAAATTAATCCAAACTTTCAGAGAATAAAGATAATCAAGAGATTAGACTACTGTATGACTTTCATGAACTTTTATTATGATTTGATGCCAATTGAAATTTACACAAAAATCGGATGAAACCAAAGAATTACTTAAAAAGCAAACCTAATAGTATCCTAAAATCAAATAAAAAATTCCAGTAGATATATAATAGATTGTAAAATTTTCTATCAAAATTTTAAAACTTAAAAATTAAATCTCCTCTAAAAAATCAATTTTTAAATAAAAAAGGGGGATTTTTATCTAACATTCCAGTAACCTAAGTTACTGGTTTGTAAAGAAAATTTCAAAAATTTACTAATTTAATACCAAAAAGAATTACGGCACGTAAAACGAAAAAGCGATTAGAAAACAAATAAAAAAACCTTTTTTCGAAAAAGAAATCTCATGAAAAATTCAATTTATTATTGAAAATTAAGTCTGGAGAGTTTCATTAATTTTTAAAATATTTTGATATTTATTAAAAATGGCCGAAATTTAAAATCATTTAAAACCGGATTAAAAAAATTCAAAAAAATCCGAAAATTTTTGGGTATTCTGGAAATCAAAACATTAGTTTGGAAATAAATTTTTATAAATTTTGGACATGATTTGATATACTTTTGGATTCGTTCATCTAGAAATAACCCCTTTCGGGGTTATTGTTTGAAAATTAGAATGAAAATTAAAACGGCCAAACCGTGATTGAAAATTAAGTTTCCAGTAGTATTTTATTTTATAGAAATCCCAAAAAATATCAGTTTTTAAAGAAACCCACGTTTTCTAACACTTGCTTTGATAATCCTATTTAAATCCATATTGAATAAAAAACGAAAGAAAATCATTATTAAATGGAGGAAATTTAATTTCTGGATCAAATTTTGGATTTTGAAAACTCATAATCTATATTATAACATACTGGAATTTCAAGAAAAATTCATTGATTTGATCTATTAAAAATAAAACCCTAGCATGCTTTTCTACTTTTGATATTACAAAGATAATGATCCTACCGTTGATCGCGCTCCTTGTCTCTAGGGTGCGTAGATCCGAGGTATACGCTTTGTCGCACCCTTTTATATGATGAAGAAGATCCAAAGAACACTCCAATAATTCTTGATTGTGTGATGCCTTGGAGAAGAAGAAGGAATTCAAGAATTCCTTTTGTGAAGAGCCCTTGAGAGAGAGATCACACTTCAAGAGAAAAGAGATTTTTTTTTTCTTCTTCTTGGGAGGAGAGAAAAAAACAAATTTTGATCTTTTTAATATTTTTTAGGATTGTTTGCTTTGATTTTTATACAAAAAAGCTAGGGTTAAGAGAGAAATAGTAGTTCCCAATGTGAGAGCTCTCATTTTTGGCTTGTTTCCAATTTTCTCCTCTTGCTTGCTTTCTTTCTTGTTTCCAAATTGGAATTGGTTCCAATCTTAATTTATTGTCAATCAAGACATGCTATTCTTTATTCCACATTGCTTCTTTGGAAGAAAACATTTTTTAAGCAATCATTCTTCTTTTCCTTCTTTTCTTTTTTTTTATTCTTTTTTATTTTTCTTTTAACAAATATGATGTCACCATTGTGACATCATCAAGGTTGGATGCTCAATTCATGTGGGTCAGCCATGTGGGGCGCCCACCATGGTGGTCGACCCATATGGGTGAACCCACATGAGCTCCATCTTTACGGGCTTTAGCCCAATGGGCCATTTCACACTGGTTTCGGGTTTTTCCGTAAAAAATCAATAAAATCTTTCTAAATTCAACATTCTATATATGGACCCAACCCATTTGACATTTATGGTGCATTCCTCACACATGATCGAACCATCTTTTTTGGGAAAATAAATTTTCAGACCAAAATGCCCCTATTTGACAATTACACATCCAAATGTGACCAAAATAACCTTAAATTGGTTCACCCCTAAAGGGAAATGCTAAAAATGGAAAGTCTTTGTGATCAAACTTCAAAAATAGAAACTTTTAAAGTTGGGTCCTTTTGATGAACAATATCAAACAGGATCACTTGGTACCCCCTGAAAATACCCAAAATGCCCTCAACCTTAGAATTTCCAAATTAAGCGAAACTCCTGAGAAATTCTAAATTTAGCAGGTTTTCCAAAATTCAGGAAATCGTTCATAATCTCTCAGACATATTTCGGGGATCAAAGGAAATACACAGGAAAAGACCAAATTACCCCGAGGTGCTAGAGTTTGGCGAGACTAGGGAAAACCCTGAGAAATTCTAAAAATAGCAGATTTTTGAAAATTTATGAACGGACTCAAGATTTCTTAGACACAACTTAGGGACCAAATATGATATGTTTGGAAATGTCTAAAATACCCCCGAAGTGCAAGACTAAGAGAAAATCTTGAGAGATCTAAATTTAGTAGGTTTCCCAAAACTTACGAAATTACTCATAACCCATCAGCCGTACCCTCGAGATGGTTTTGGACATATGAGAAATGATTGAAATATTCATAAGATGATGAAAATGTGGAAGCCCCATGAGTTTCTAAAAATAGCAGCTTTTTCAAAATTTGTAAAATCACTCAAGATTTCTCAAATATAACTCGGGGGTCAAACGAGACACATCGGGAATGACCAACATACCAACATACCCCTGCAGTTCAAAATACGCAAAAGTGAGGGAAACCCTGAAAATTCTAAAAATAGCAAGTTTTTTTCATTTGCTTGGAAACTTAAACTTTCATCTTCCAGAGGCCAAAGGAACCCCCTAGAGACCTTCAGGATCGCGAATTAACTTCAAAACTCCCATAATGAGGTGAAATCTACCCTAAAATGTATAGATGCCTAATCTAATGCTGAATACAGACTCAAGACTCGATGATACTACCAAATCTTTCGCTTTTTAAAGCGTAGCAAAATGGGGGTGTCTACAGGTATTCATTTTTAGAATGTATTTAGAGTCCACTTGATTTTATGTAGAATTCACTTTTTATATCTTTGAAAACCATACACACACACCCAAAAATGTGTTTGAAAACCTAGGACTTAAGCCTAAAGACTATGGCCCAAAAGCCCCTGAACCTTTAAAGTAAAAACGAAATTTTATACAGGGCCGGTCGACGGCGGAAAGGTAGCTGAAAATCCAGCACTTGTGGGATATTGGCTGGCTCGTCGACCGGGGTGATCCGGGCGACCGCGGTGGTGTTCCTAAAACGCCAAGAACAATCCATCATGGGTTTGGACGGGCCACCGCCATGGATCGGTTGACCGTTTTTGAGCCAAATTTTTGAGCGAACAGGAAGCCCTCTCCAAGCGGCTGCTATGGTGCCGGTCCACCACGACGGTATGAAATTTGAAAATTAAAAGGGGTGCCCGATCGGGGCGGGCGACAGCGGTGGCTAGGTCGACCGCGACGGTCGGGCAAACTAGCCGTTGGGGCTTGTGCAGGTTGACTTTTTCAACCCAGTTTTTTACAGTTTTACCCCCAAATGATAATATTTTCAAATACACTATATACATCATTAAAACTTATCCAACCAAGCTTTTGAACATTTTGAAAAGATCAAATCCCATCTTTTTGAGCTTTAACTTTCAAATCAAAAGCTGAAACCTCGTTGAGCTTGTTTTTCCACATTCTATCAAGAGGCACTCCATAGGGCTTTCATTTGCTTATTTTCTTGGAGTGATTGTGAGCTTACAACTTTGTAATCGGCCTATCAAGAGGCATTGAGAGTTTTCATTTTTCTTTGTTCTTTAGTGAGGGTCTTCTCTTCGGCCCGTTAAGAATTGTGAAGACATTGTGAGTGTCTCCTCTTCGGCCCGTTAAGAAAAGTGAAGACATTCTGAGGGTCTCCGATTCGGCCCGGTAAGAAAGGTGAATCATGTAAGAGGGTGTGTCCCCTCGCCAAGGCTTTGTGCAGAAAGGGTTTGTCCCCTTTGGAGGTTGGATAAGGCGTTTGTATAGCTTGGTGGTTTGCCATTGAAGAACCTCATTTTTAGTGGAGAATCCCAAGGAGATAAACTTGGAAGAGTGGAGTAGGTCTTGTGATAGACTGAACCACTATAAAAATCTTGTGTTCCTTGTGGATGGCTCTTCTTCTCCTTCCCTTGCACGTGTGGTAATTGGTAAACTCTAATCTTAACTTGTGTTTATGCTTTTAATTGAACAAGGGTTAGTAAATGTGCATGATTGGATTGTCTAAACCCTAACTTTCATTAATATGCCTATTTGAACAAGGGTTGGACTAATTAGTACTTAATTAATGGATTAACTTTTAATCTTCCACCTAATTAAGACTAAAAGTTTTAATTGACCAATTCACCCCCTCTTGGGTTGTCACACTTGGATTTCATTTGGTATCAGAGCTTAGGCTCTTGAAGAGATTTTTTATTCGAAAACCTACAAGAGAAAAGATCTGTGACAATCCAAATGGATTTTGAGAGAGGCTGATCCGCTCTAATTCCTCCATTTTTTTATGGAACGAATTATAGAGCTTGGAGAGTGCAAATGCAAGCCTATCTCAAATCCATAGACTTTGGCATCCTAGATGTCATTGAAGAGGAAATTTATTTTTCAAGGAAGTGACTGAAAGTAATTTAAAACTATTTTCATTTAACTCAAAGGCAATGATTTTACTGTGTTATGGTTTACCTCTAAACGTTTTTGACAATATTTCAAATTACATCAATGGAAAAGATATTTGGTCTTTATTAGAAAACAGTTTTGAGAAAAATGTTTGTGTCTTTTCAAATGATAAATTTCTAGACAAAAAGAGACTTCATAAAAATCTTCTGCAAAAGAAAGTTCTTTCAAATATTCAATTTTCAATTTTGAAATTCAAATTGAAAATTTGAAATTGGAAATAAATGAAAGTTTGAAAAGAAATGAAAAATTAAGTCAATTAAGTATATTTTTGATAAATAAAAATATTGACTTATTTCAAAGATTGAATTTGTTGATAAAGAAATTAAAAGCCTTGAAATCACAAACATTGAATTTGTTGAAAAATATAAACATGTTTGTGAAAATGAAGAACAAATAAATGAAGAACTTTCTATTAAGAATCAAAGACTACTAGAAGAAAAAAATAAGCATATTTGGTCAATTTCAAAGTCTTGTGATTCTATGTGTACCTCATCTACCAATCATTACCCATGTACTTATTGTGATAGATTTGGACATCACAAATCTAGGTGTAAGCTTAGATTTATAAAATCTAACAAGTTTGTTTGGATAAGAAAAGATACACTCCCACAAACAAACTTGGATAGAACCAAATGGATTTGGGTTCCAAAGTATCCCATCTAATCTAATTAGTGAATGTGTTAGTTTAGAGGTTGTGCTAAATTATTATATCTTTCATATTCATTCTAGATGCCTCAATTCATTGATTTTTTCTTTATATCTAGATTATATGAGCTTAATTGATATATCTTGTTATCCATGAATATAGATTCTCATATATGTGATATTTTTAACTTGAATACATCTATATTCATTAGAGCTTAATGATCATATCATATTCATGCTATAATCTAGAAGTAAAATTATGCTGTATTTATCTTAGACTATATTTATACTTTATTGAATATTCTCTAGAAAAACCCATTTAAGTGCACACACCTTAACTTATACCTCCTTGCACTTAGTATTCATCCTTAACAAGCTACAATAGAGAACTTAATGTGAAAACCATATCTATGCCGAAATTATTATCAACCTCATCATTAGCCCATGAGTTCAACTTGATCTATCAAGTCCATTTCGTCCATATTTGAACTTTATCTAGGACAAATTTGGCATTTGCTAGATCTTAGAATATTCAACTTTGGTTGAATATCATTTCTAGCAAGATTAAGAAGTTAAAAGCCATTTCTAAGGAAATCCATTCAAATTCTTTCTTAGACATCTCTTGTGCCCTAGGTGAGTAGTCATGTCTATTACTTTGCACCTAGTTGTCCTTAAGACCCATTCTTGTATGCTTAATGATTATCATTAAATGAATAAGAAATATTGATGGGTTAAAGTAGATGTGTTCCAAAGACTTAAAATAAATATCTTCTCATGGCAAAGTTGAAACTATCTAGTCATGGTAGTTCATTTTGGAACGCATTTGTTCAAGGTGCTTATCTCTTGACATACTCTAAAGAGTCCTTGGATCTTTTCCTAAAGTTCATATAAGAATACATTATATAGGAATGTTGGAAATGAGTCTAGATTGAATATATAAAACTCATTTGAGCAAAATTAAAAATCTTATAGGAATCTAGTTTCATTTTTGGGTATTTACCCATGATGGTGGTTGACATGTAATACATTGTGATGGGAACACTTATCTCCCACACATTTTGGTTTTCTATGGGGCCTATGCACTTTGTGCTTAGTGCCTTATCTTTGTATAAGTGGTTTGTGGATGTAGACATAGATGTTTGGACCATTAACCTTATGTATCATGTTCCTTGTGTCCAAACATGATAGACTATCCATGAATGCTTTAAAATCTCATATCTTGCTCATGATTACTTTTAGTCGTATGCTCTCACTTGCATAAGCCTTGTATGTCTCTCTCAGACATAGTCCTCTATAGTCAAATTTCTCTTTTGTCTGAGTCCTATATATTTGAGCTAAAATAGCTTATCTATATAATCTATAGGTTTATCCCCTTTTAAGGCATTAGCTACATGGTAAAGATGGTAAACTTAAAGTTAAAACCTACTCAATTGGTACTCTTAGTCCTCTTACTTAGTAAGTTGGAGAGTGTACACTCATCTCTTTAATTAAAATATCTAATCTCATTGGCTTCTAGCCAACATCTTAACCATGATTAGCCATATGTGCCTAGTTAGGGGAGCATGGTCTGCTAGACTGTTATTTCTTTTGGTATTACTTAATTACTCCTAGTAATCATGCATTTGTAGCTCAAGGGTTGATTGTAAATCATTCACCTCTAAATCCCTTGGTGCTTGGGTAGGACAGCCCTTTGGATTCATAATTTGTACGAGTCACTCACAAAAGGGGAGCTATACATGTGTATTGTCTGTCCATCTATATTATCATATGATGTTTGATGTGTATACTACATCACATATGATAAGTACACTCATGTGTAGCCCCATTGCTCCATATGTGTTGTAGTTTGGGTCTTGACTTATGCCTTAATGTAGAGATTATCTCTCATGTATGTCAAGTTCCCTTGGCCTGAGCCATAATGTCATATCCCTGTAGGCTTTATACTTATCTTGGATTAACTCATGTGATTTCATCATTTCCAATGATAAGTATCTTGTTCTAGATTCTCAAAACTCTCTAGAACTCTCATTCATAGGATAGTGCTTGAGCTGTTCATCTCATTGCCTATGAAGTGTGTCTCTTATCATGAGTTTTTGAAGGAAAACATATCATTCATCATGATAAGATCCAATGGTTATACTTTTACAGTTATATCTATAGCCATTCTGTATTGTCATGCCTAACATTATAGGTTCTATGAAAGGCCAATGCCAATTTCTTGAAAGAGAAAGTTGATTCTTTCAGCTTCAACTGTTAAAACTCTTCCTTTTTGGTTCATGTATATGGAGCTTTGAATTTGTTTCATCTATATATATACATGTCCCATTATTTCCCATGGATATGCCATTATTCTTATATCCATGTGCATTTGTGTATCAGATTATATTCATTTCATTTCATTTCTATATCTTTTGTCTGATATTCCACCGTTCACATTCTAAATGTAAAACTCTTTTGAATGGATCAATTATGAATAGTTCATGGTGTAAGAATGCAAATCAATTATCCTATGTGCTTGGGACTATTACATTTAAATTATATGCACATAGTCAGGAAGAGCTTTCACTTTCATATATGTCAATCCCTAAGGGCAAGCAACTTATGGACTAAATTTTTTTATTATAGTTTAGAGCATGATCTTGCTCTGGAAGAGACTTGTCTGCACTTTCCAAAGAAAACCCTTATACAAATGTAGCTCAAGTGTTTAAACCAATCACCTTTTTCATCATAGTGCATTGTCAAGCCCTATCACATAGTTTTCACCTAGGGCCAATGACAAACTCATAGGGGGAGAGCTAAATGGTCATATATTCATGTTTATATAGATCATTATGATATACTTACATGATCCATTACCCCCATAGTTGTGCTTGACTGTCAAATCTTTAAAAAAAAGGGGGCGGGGGCTTATCATGCATTTCACTTTTGTTTTATTCTTTGATAAGAATTCTATAAGCTTCAATGGTATTTCATATACTACATACATAGCTTAAATAAGCTATCATTCACCTTGACACTCAATTTGCACTTTCATTTGTAAAATCCTTCCTTTTTGCTGTTGCCAAAAGGGGTAGAGTTTTTGGAATTAATTAAGAAGTCCATATTTTGTATGCACCGTATGCTTGACGTTAATTTATTATACTTGTGCATATAGTGAGGGGGAGCTTCATCTATTTGTTTAATATCTCCTGCCTCCCTAATCAATTTGTTTGCCATCATAAAAAAGTGGGAGAATGTAAGCCCAAGGGTTTCCATGAGTTCAAACATTCACCTTACCTTATTGTTTTGATGCTATCAAACTAAATTGATTAGCATGTATGGACTAATGTGTTTCTTTGAGGTGTTGTGTTTTATATAGGAATTTCATGTCATAATCGCCATTACACAACTCATCTCAACACATGGCTTATGGATCCGTACAAATGATGATCAAGAGCTTGCACTCACAGTGAAGATATCACCATTTGGAGGATGTTCAAACTTAATAAGCTCAAGTTCAAGATCCAACAAGTTCCCTAGCAAGTATCAAGAAGAAGCTTAGAGTTGAACTAGTCATTGGTGACACCTCATGTACCTCACAACCTACATTGAAGATTAGAGGAGAAGTCACAAGAGCCAAATCAGTTGAAGAAGTTCACTCACAAGCTGAAGAAGTCTAAGAAAGTGCAAAGGAGCTGATACATTCCAAGAAGACTCAATGGTATTCATTTTTTAATGTATTTAGAGTCATCTTGATTTTATGTAGAATGCACTTTCAATAGGTTTTGAAATGGTTTTCATACTTAACTTTTTATATCTTTGAAAACTATACACACACTCAAAAATGTGGTTGAAAACCTAGGACTTAAGCCCAAAGACCATGGACCAAAAGCCCCTGAACTTTTAAAGTAAAAAATGGATTTTATACAGGTCCGGTCGACCGGGGTGTCCCGGGCGACCGCGGCAAGGTAGCGGAAATACAACACTTGCCGGATATTGGCGGGCAGGTCGACCGAGGTGATCCGGACAACCACGGAGGTGTTCATGGAACGCCAAGAACAATCCGTCATGGGTTGGGGGGGGAGGGGCGACAGCCATGGGTCGGCCGACCGCGGATAGGTTTTTTAGCCAAATTTTTGAGTGAACAGGTAGCCCTCTCAGAGCAACTGCCATGAGGCCGGTGGACCGTGACGGTAAGAAATTTGAAAATAAAAAAGTGCGCCCGATAAGCGCATGTTGACTTTTTCAACCCAGTTTATTACTATTTTACCCCCCAAACGATCATATTTCTTCAAGGGCTATATATACACTATCAAAACCTTTCTAAAAAGCTTTTGAACATTTTGAAAAGATCAAATCCCATAGTTTTGAGCTAAAACCTTCACATCAAAAGCTAAACCTCTTTGAACTTGTATTTTTATATGCTATCAAGAGGACCTCCATTAGGCCTTTACATTTTCTATCCTTTGAGAGTTTGTGAGTTATCATTGTTTGTATCAAGCCTATTAAGAGGCTAAGAGAGTTCTATTCTTGTTTTCTTCATTTGTATTTGAGGGTCTCCGATTTAGCCTGGTAAGAAAAGAGAATCGATTGTAAGAGGGAGTGTCCCCTCGCAAGGCTTTGTGCAGAAAGGGTTTGTTCCCTTTAGAGTTGGAGGAGTTGGACGTACGGCTTGGAGATTTGCCATTGAAGAATCTCAACTTTAGCGGAGTGCTCAAGGAGATTAACTTGGAAGAGTGGAGTAGGTCTTGTGATAGACCGAACCACTATAAATCCTGTGCCTTGTGGTTGCTTCCTCTTCTCCCTTCCATTACACTTGTGGTGATTGGTAAGCTCTTACCCTAACTCGTATTTATGTTTTTGTAAGCCCAAGGGTTTCCATGGGTTCAAACATTCACCTTGCCTTATTGTTTTGATGCTAGCAAACTAAATTGATTAGCATTTATGGATTGATGTGTTGCTTTGAGGTGTTGTGTTATATACAGGAATTTCATGTCATAATCGCCATTACACAACTCATCTCAACACATGGCTTGTGGATCTGCACACATGATGATCAAGAGATTGCAGTCACAGTGAAGACATCACCATTTGGAGGATGTTCAAAGTTAAGAAGCTCAAGTTCAAGACCCCACAAATTCCCTAGGAAGTGTCAAGAAGAAGCTTGGAGTTGAACTAACCATTGGTGACACCTCATATACCACTCTACCTACATTGAAGATTGGAGGAGAAGTCACAAGAGCCAAATCAATTGAAGAAGTTCACTCACAAGCTAAAGAAGTCCAAGAAAGTGCGAAGGAGCTGATACATTCCAAGAAGACTCAATGGTATTCATTTTTGGAATGTATTTAGAGTCATCTTGATTTTATGTAGAATGCACTTTCAATAGATTTTCAAATGGTTTTCTTACTTAACTTTTTAAATCTTTGAAAACCATACACATACCCAAAAATGTGTTTGGAAACCTAGGACTTAAGCCCAAAGACCATAACCCAAAAGCCCCTGAACTTTTAAAGTAAAAATGGAATTTTATACAGCGCCGGTCGACCGGGGTGTCCAGGGCGACCGCGGCAAGATAGCTGGAAATCCAGCAGTTGCCGGATATTGGTGGGCCGGTCGACCGGGTGATCCGGGCGACCGCGAAGGTGTTCCTGGAATGCCAAGAACAATCCATCATGGGTTTGGGCGGGTGACCGCCAAGGGCCGGTCGATAGGGATAGGTTTTGTGAGCTGAATTTTTGAGCAAACAGGTAGCCCTCGCCGGGTGACCGCCATGGGGCCGGTCGACCGCGATGGTAAGAAATTTAAAAATAAAAAACTGCGCCTGACAGGGGTAGGCGATCGCTGTAGCCCGGTCGACCTGCGCAGTCTGGCAAACTAGCCGTTGGGGCTTTCGCAGGTTGACTTTTTCAATCCAGTTTTTTACAGTTTTACCTTCAAACGGTCATATTTTCAAATACATTATATATACACACTATCTACACCTATCTAAACAAGCTTTTGAACATTTTGAAAAGATCAAATCCCATCTTTTTGAGCTTTAACCTTCAAATCAAAAGCTAAAACCTCTTTAAGCTTGTATTTCCACATTTATCAAGAGGCACTCCATAGGGCTTTCATTTTGCTTATTTTCTTGGAGTGATTGTGAGATTACAACTTTGTAATCCGCCTATCAAGAGGCATTGAGTATTTTTCATTTTTCTTTGTTCTTCATTGAGGGTCTTCTCTTCGGTCCGTTAAGAATTGTGAAGACATTATGAGGGTCTCATCTTCGGCCCGTTAAGAAAAGTGAAGACATTGTGAGGGTCTCCGATTCGGCCCAGTAAGAGAGGTGAATCATGTAAAAGGGTGTGTCCCCTCGCCAAGGCTTCGTGCAGAAAGGGTTTGTCCCCTTTGGAGGTTGGAGAAGGCGTTTGTACGGCTTGGAGGTTTGCTATTGAAGAACCTCTTTTTTAGTGAAGAATCCCAAGGAGATAATCTTGGAAGAGTGGAGTAGGTCTTGTGATAGACCGAACCACTATAAAAATCTTGTGTTCCTTGTGGATGGCTCTTCTTCTCCTTCCCTTGCACATGTTGTGATTGGTAAACTCTAACCCTATCTTGTGTTTATGCTCTTAATTGAACAAGGGTTAGTAAATGTGCGTGATTGGATTGTAGAGTGAGGCCAACATTGGTGTATGATCCAAACCATTCACTCCCTTTCCTTTTCTTCTCTCGGCCACCTGGCTTTGGCGTATTTATGAAAGGGAAATGTTATATTCGTCTCTTTTTCTTCCTTGGGCCACCCACTTATACTGTAAAAGGGCAGTCGTAAATACGTTAGACGGGTCTGACCCATGGAAGAAAAGGGGACGAATATATCACTTCTGTTTGTGACGACTCTTTTAAGACTTGAAGGGCGTGGCCCAGGAAGAAAATGGGGGCAAATATATCATTTGCCTTTTAAAATGTGAGGAATGATAGGCTCAAGGGCACCCTTGCAAAAATCAAGGGGAAAGGGCACCCCCATTGGCTGCATGTCAACAAAACTGCATTTATAATGGCTGCAAAGTCAAAGAGTTTGTTGTCGTCCAGCCAATTGAGCCACCCTTGTCAGTATTTTTTGTAAGGACGCCCTTGAGTTCAGCATTCCTCTAACAACAAATAAGGGCTCCAATAATTTTTAGCCATTGGGCATCCATCTTAGTCCTAGTCATAGAGCATTAGTTTAGGTAGGGCCAATTTAAGGGTGCAACTCTGGTTGGGCTCAACCTGCTCGGGTTGGGTTGGCATTTCCTCGGGTTAGGTAAGGGCTGGGGAAAGCCAACCCGATTTAATTTTCGGTGGGATTAGGTTATGGTCTTGGGAAATTTGACCCGACCGAAACCTGGCCTCCGTCCTCTAATTTTAATGTGATTTCCGAGGGTTATTTTTTCTGTATTTTTCTGTTTGGCCCTAGGTTAACCCAAACCCCCGACCCGACATGATTTGGAAAAAATATGTTAGAGGGGGTGGGTTAGGGTTGAAAGATTTAGAGGCAGGTTGGGTTATGGTTACCCATCCTCGGCCCGAGGCTCTGGTTCACTGGGGTTAGGGTCCAGGGAATGCTATCTCAGATTGGGCTAGGGTTGGCCTCAACCTAATCCAAACCCGACCTATGAAGATCCGAAATTTTGATGCCCAAAACACCCCTACTTAAAATTTCGTGTCCCTTTCAAAGGGGAGGGAATTTTTATCTTTTGGAAACCCATTAGGGTTAGGACTTTTAATAGAAAACTATAAATATGTCTTTTAGAATTCTACAGAACATAATTCAACCCTAATCGTTTCTGCAGCCCTCGAAGAGAGAGAAGTTCGTGAGAACGGTGTGGGAGAATCGATTGTAGAGCCTTCGTCAGCGAATCCGGATAAGAACTGCGAGTCTTAATTTTTTACGTAGTTAAGAGAAGTAAGGAAAGGAATTTGATTAATCTGTTACGATTGGCGTGTGTGTTGATCTAGGAATGGATTCATAGATCCCTAAGAGAATAGAATTTTGAATATGGAACTAGAATATTTAGGGTTTAGATTAATCCGTAAAAAGGTTAGATTAATTATGATAAATAAATCTGAGAATTTTGGAGTGTAAAATTAGTTTAGATGGATTCTCCTCATCGATACGAGTCCAATAGATCCAACCAAGCGCAAATCGGAGGTCAAACGAGAAAGTTATGGCCTTTCGAAGTTTTCGGGATGAATATGGAATTTCTGCAAAAAAACACAGTCTGTGACCTTCGGAATTTCGAAAGATATGGTCGGATGTCCAAAGGGGTGACAGTAGAATTGATTCTCCGGCTTGTATCTTCGGAAGGCTCTCGGACGTCCGAAGGTACCCAGTCGGACGTCCGAACGCTGAAATTTTATGAAACTTTGAAAAATCATAACTTCTTCGTCTCTTATCTGTTTTCGACGCTCTTATACTCTATGGACTCGGCGGAAGACGTATTTTATGATAAAAATAGATTCAAAAATGTTTGGAGACTCTATAATGATGATAATTTCATAATACTAAAAAGAACCCTAGGACGGGCTACCGTGTCTTTTCTGATTGGAAACCAAAGGGTGTCTTGTGTCAGTGGAAGGGTATGTATGCCTAATAGGACTGATATTGATGATGGAACTCATGGAAGATACTCATACTATTGATTGTACGTAACCAAGGTGTACTGTGAAAATGATTTCAAACTTCTATCGAGGTGAGTAATAAGGGATTATTCTGATGGGTTATTTCCAAACCTTTTGACAATATTTTTATTTATACACATGCTTTACTCTTTGAGAGCCAAATCGGATTATTGATAACTATAATCCTATTGAATATCGAACCCATGCTACCCTTCTCGGTTAAGATTATGACCAGTTATGAACCTTTTGAGTCACATCCTATTGAATATCAAACTCCTTTTGAATTATCAAATCGGTTTTTCTTGGGATGCTAGTTTGTTTTTAGACCCTTAGCCAATGGGGTAATGCATAATACCTTTGGCACTTAGATACAACTGGCCAGTGTAATTACTGTCATATAGTAGACAGATATCGAATCAATAAACATAGCACTATTGAAGTATCAAGTAACTATGACCTATCGAATTTGACACCCATATCGAATATTGAAATTGAATGATGCCTTATTTCTAAAATTGATGCCCATTGAACTACCAATTACTGTTATCATTGAATGCCCTATTGTCAATTGACTATTGTTGTCTTTAATGCCATATATGTTAGCATAGTTTCCTATTACATCACATGAACGCGTTTAGCTCACCCTTATTTACCATTTTCAGATCCCGAGGCGTGATTCCAACTTGAGGTTGGAGCGGTGGGGAAAATTTTAACTACAGAATCAGTTATTTACTTCATTTAGTTTTACTAGTGAGTATTAGTTAGTCATGGACTTATTCATTTATTTAGCATTGGGTTGGGAGGAGGTGAATATTGATTGTAATGGAGTAAACCATTTATGATTGAATAAGGATTATTTGAATTTAGTTAATTTGAGCCTGGTTTTCGTATATTGCTAGCCTTGCATGCTTGTGGAGGTCACTTTACAGGCATGTGGCATTGTTATGTTCCAAGCCATGGTAGGTGGTTTGGGGCGTGACAGAAAAGTAGTATCAGAGCCTAGGCTTTAGGTCTTAGTAAAAATCTAATAAGATCATAAGAGTGAGATTGGGTAGTTAAGGAGCAACTTAGGAAGCGCTTAACGAACTTATGTGTATAGGAGATGCTTGACTACGCATGAGTTTGTCGAGCGAGGAGGACCCTGTCACAGACTTTGGTGCACTTGGGGACCCTTAAGAGGCAACGAATTTTGCGACAGGATAAAGAAATAAGAAAACAGAGTAGAGCTCCATGGGAGGATTAGATTTGATTGAAATATAGTAAATATCGAAAGTGAGATTGTTACTGATCAGAGTTATTTTATCAGACGATAAGATGGCAATTCAAAGTGTTAGAGGGTTTCAGACTAGACTTGGGAACCGCGGAAGGCGTGGAACCCGCGCTAGAGCCCTCCAGTGGATGGCGGCACAGAATGTCAATATGAATGAACCAATCCAGGAAGGACCCCGGATTGACCAGGCACCGTAACCAAATCAGAATGAACAACAAAATGATCAGTAGTCACTAGTAGGAAATCAGGATCAAGGAGTTTAGAATCCTCAACAAGGACAAAGAAATGAGCAGTAGGATCAGGGAGCTTAAATCAACCACCAGTACTGAATCAGCTGCAAATCATCAGGGAGAAAACCTTAACATTGAACAGGGAGGGGTTCGCAACCTCATGTGCGTTGTGGTTGGATTAATAGGCAGCTAAGGACAACAACAACCACCGCCTCTTCAGCATCAACAACCTGCAAATGATTGCCCTCATCAGACACAGGGGATTACTGAGTTCATAAGATTGGTGCCCAGGATCTTTATGGGTACCACCAATGTTTGGGATGCTGAGCTTTGGCTTTCTGGATTGGAGAAAGCTTTCAGAGCCATGAACTGTGTTAGGGATGTGGAGAAAATTCGATATGCTGAGTATATGTTGGAAGGAAATGCCCTTCACTGGTGGGAAGGGATAGTACAATTGAATGAGGATATAGAGGAGCCCTATACTTGCGCGGATTTCAGGGCAGATTTCCTGGATAGATACTTCCCTCCTAGCACACTTTATCAGATGCAGAGGGATTTCATTCAACTAACCCAGGGTGAAAGGACTGTGGAAGAATATGAGATTGAGTTTGACAGACTGTCAAGGTATGTTCCTGAGCTTGTCCCTATTTAATCCATTAAGATAAACAAGTTTGAACAGGGGCTTGCCTTGTATATCCGGAAGGGGATCACAAGACCCCGTTTTGAAGATTATAATGACTTAGTGGATCGGTCAAGACGGTTTGAGATGATCAGTAGGGAATCTAGAGAGAGTTTCCTACAGAATAAGAAAAAGAGGGGAAGAGAAAATGGAAACCAAAACACCTAGAACAACAGGATTGCAACCCAAAACCGGAATATGGGTGGTCAAGTTACACAGTCAGTGACAGGTGCAAGAATTAAGAATCAGGGACACTCTGGAGCACGCCGCGCCAATTCAGAAGTAAATCAGAACTATAAACCAAAGTGCACCTGTTGTGGTGGAGCTCATACAGATGCCCAGTGCAGGTGGAACCTGGGGGCTTGTTTTAGATGTGGTGAGAAAGGCCACAAAATCGCACAGTGTCCAATTCCGGCTGATGAGGCTCAGACAGTTCAGGGACCACGGACTACGAGAGCACCGACGCAGTCAGTTCAGACCATCCAAAGTCGAGCCGTACCCACACCTTCTACCATACAGCAGAGGATAGGTGGACAGCGAGCCCCAGCTCTTTTGTTTACCCTTACAGAGCAGGATGCGCAGGAGGCTGGCACCGTGGTCGCAGGTATTCTACCTGTTGCTTTTTCTTTTGCTCATGTTTTATTTTATACTGGTGCCACCCATTCCTTCATTTCAACTAGATAAGTTGACATGCACGACATTATTTCTATAACTATGGAGTCTGAGCTGAGTGTTAGTACTCCTGTGGGAGGAAGTATGTGTTAGATGAATTAGGTCAAGCAAGAGGTTGCTTGAAGCATTACACCCAAGGTATTTACTTTGGAATACCAAGTTTGTTGCCTCTAACCTTTATATATAGAGATACACTAGGGTTAATGACTGGTTAATGGACTCTAGCTCATGTAGGCCCACTACACCAGTCCATTATCTTATTGGGCTTATATTAGAACATACACGAGTTATATTATATACCCACAATCTCCTCCTATGTTCTACATATAGCACAATCCAATAGATAGATAATGTGATGTACAAACAAAATATTGAATCAACCATATCACCATATCAAAGAAGATCTGTAATCCAACTGAAAACACGAATACTTCTAAAAATAACCAAGAGTTTTAGAAATAATCTAAAATCAAACAAAGCAGTTTCACATGTAAGTGAACTATTTATTCAACTAAAAAAAAAAATATAATAGTCCCCCATAGCTCTGTAAGGATTCACTCATCAAGTAAGTCATCCTCATCAAAATCCAGATCGAGGCAAGCTCCTCCATTTTCGCCACTTCCTGTAAATTACCAAATATGGATTTCATGAAAATGAATCCAAGCATTTGTGTAAAATACTAAAGTATCTAGTTCTACCAGAAAAACTTAGTACCATTTCATATTGGCTGAAAAAACAAATATCAGTAAGCATCAATGTCAAGTTTCATTCAAGAACAAGACCTTAATAGTTTCTTTTCCAAAGAACCATTCCATGTTTCCATTTGGAATGTTACAACCATCATATCCAAATTGAGTTAAGTTGTATCATTAAGTTTGGAATGAAACAATCTTCCCCAAGAAGGACATGTCATCAAATGTGGAATGACATAAAGACAACTGTAAACATCATTGAAACATATCTACACAGTCTACACAGTCTCAGCCAAGAGAGGGAGATTCAAAAAATTCAAAATAACATGGATGTAGGTTAAGACATGCCTACACAGTCTTTAACCCCATCTTTCCCACAGTTTTGAATATTTGATCTTTGTTCAGCCCCTTCATAAAAGCCTCTGCCATATTATCCTTTGATCTCACATCAACCAAAGTGATAATACCTTGTTATATAAGATAATTCAGCGTGGAATGTTTCGGCCTGACATGTCTCCTCTTACCATTAAAGAGTGAGTTTTTCACAATCGTAATTGTAGCTTGATTATCACAGAACAAACTTAAAGAATTAATATTTAAAAGGGTCAATGAAATGTTGAGGATCAGATCTCTTATCCACTATGCTTCATCTCCGGCAGAAGCTAGAGCATAAAGTTCTGATTCCATAGATGACAGAGCAATACAAGTCTGTCACTTTGACTTCCATGCAATAGAGGCTCCACCCAGTGTAAATACATAACCACTGGTAGATTTACTATCTCCTAATCTTGAGCCCCCTAGAGCATAACCTTGAGTACCCTTAAGGTATCTCATCAGCCTCATAAGGGCATCCCAGTGCTCATGGCCAGGATTACTAGTGAAATGACTCAGCATGCCAACTGTAAAGGCTATGTCTGGTCTAGTTCAACTCATCGCATACACGAGACTACCAATCAGTTTAGAATATCCAACTGATTCACGCTGGCTCCTTCATTAGGTCTCAGCTTTTTGGTATAATCAAATGGTGTTTCAATCGGTTTACACTCACTGTATCCCCATGTAGAAAGTAGTTTCTCAATATAATAGGCTTCGCTAAGAGTGATCTTTTGCCTATCGAAACTTACTTTCATACCAAGAATGGTGTCTACCACACCAAGATCTTTCATGTCGAATTCTTTAGCCAACATTGATTTCACGTCACTCACTACAGAGAGATCGGAACCAAGAATCAACATGTCGTCTACATACAAGCAAATAATCGCAACCTTATTCGACACAGAGCGAAAGTAAAGGAATTTATCCGAGTAACTGGTCTGAAAACCAAAGCTCTTTACTACCTTGTCGAATTTCTGATGCCACTTTTTAGGTGCTTGGTTAAGACCATACAAAGATTTGATTAACTTATAAACTTTGTTCTCAAAACCTTCCATGACAAACTCTTCAGGTTCGTTCATGTAGATTTCCTCTGTGAGATCTCCATTAAGGAAAGCAGTCTTTACATCCATTTGATGCACAATATATTGCTCAATAGATGCCAAAGCAAGAAGAAATCTTATCGTAGACAATGACAGACCGGTGAGTAAACATCAAAGTAGTCTATCCCACTTACTTGTGTGTAGCCCTTAGCTACTAAACGTGCTTTATACCGAGCTATTGATCTGTCAGGATTAAGTTTCTTCTTCAAAATCCACCTACAGCCCACAATCTTAGCCCATTTTTGGCAAATCGACTAGATGCCAAGTTTGATTTTGTAACAGAGATCTCATTTCATTATCAATGGCTTCTGCCCACAACAAAGAGTCCCTAGATCTCATCGCTTCCTTATAGAATGATGGATCATTCTCTAAATGGTAGGTCACAAAGTCCTCACCAAAATTCTTGGGTACTCTATCTCGTGTAGAAACTTTTAAAGGTTCTGATTCAGAAATCAGTGTAGGACGGGTGTCAGAAATATTCTGTTGAGACTCTACAAGCGATTCTGTAACAATCTCAGTATCGCCAGATGACAACCATGATCTCTGATAAATTTATTTTCAAAGAATACTGCATCTCTAGATTCTATAACCATTTTAGTAGATAGATCCAAAAACTGATCAGCAGCACTATCTTTTGTACCACCTCGATAAGCACAAGTGTTGGTTCTAGGTTCTACCTTAGGTCTCCTAGGGTTTTGTATCCTCACATAAGTAATATAGCCCCAAGTCTTAAGAGTGTCATATCTACAAGGATGTTTGTGCCATAACTCATAAGGAGTAGAGGTTAACTTAGAGTGTGGTACTCTATTCAGAATGTGATTTGCAGTTAAAGCTGCTCTCCCCAATAGCTAGTAGGCATGCCAGCTGTCAATAACATAGAACATTTCAGTTAACGTTCTATTCTTACGTTCAGCTATGCCATTAGATTGAGACGAGTAAGGAGCAGTAGTTTCAAGTATTATGCCCTGAGAGGCACACAATTCCTTGAACTCTGTCAGAGTATATTCTCCTCCTCTATCACTCCTAAATCTCTTAATTTTCAAGTTCAATTAATTTTCAACACGATTCTTAAAAATTTTAAATTTATCAAAAGCTTCATCTTTCAATTTTAGGAGATAAATATGACAATATCTAGAAAAATCATCTATAAAAGTGATTAAATACTTCCGACCACCTCTAGTAGTGAAACTTTTAAAGTCACAGATGTTAGAATATATTAACTCAAGAAGTTGGGTGCTTCTAAAAACTGAAAGAAAAGGTTTTCTAGGGATCTTGGTTTGTGCACACACTTTACATTTGTCAAATCTAATCGATGTATGTAAAGGTATATTATAAGTAGCAAGTTGAACCATTTTTCTATAGTTCACATGTCCCAATCTATTGTGTAACAACTTAGGATCAATAAGACTTGAACTAACCTGACTAACGATTTCATTTGCTAAATTCAATCTATACATACCATCAATAAAAAATGCACAACCAAAATAATAAGAGTTAACAGATAAAGTTACTCTACCACCCCAAAAAATATGAACACATGCCAGCATTGTCTAAAAGACTAATAGAAATTAAATTCTTTTGAATAGCAGGAACTACTTTAAAATTTTTTAAAGTTAGTATTTTTCTTGAAGAAAGGACCAAGTACGCAATACTAGTGTGAGTCACCTCCGCCTCTGCTCAACTAGCTACTGTAACGGTCTCTTTCACGGCAACAACATCAACTACAAGTTTTTTAGAGTTGCAAACATGACAAGTGGCTCCTATATCTAACCACCAATCTGAAGAAGTACTGGCCTTACCATTTCCCAACATAGCAACAAAATGCTTAGGCTCAACCTTGTCCACCATCAGATGAGCCTTTTTCTGTGGTGTGTCGGATTTAGGCTTCTTAAGTATCCTACAATCTGCAGCAAAGTGACCCCATTCCCCACAGTTGTGGCACTTGCCCTTCTTTTTCCCAAAGATAGTCTTGTTGGCCTCCAACATGGGATTGTCACTTTTAGGTGACTTGGATTTCTTAGGAAATTGCTTCGAATTTGATACCGCGGTAGCAGCAGATTGTTATTGTCTAACCATCTCGAAGTTATTCCTGGCTCGATTCTCATATTTGATTCGAATGAATCCTTTGAGATCATCCAGTCTCACTTGCACCTTTTTCCTATACATTCAGTTTTAAAAGAATCCCATTGAGATTCATCAACTTCTACAGTCGAGTCGGCAAAGGTACTCAAAACGGTGTAAAGATAATTCATATATTTTAGACCGAATTGAGTCTTTCGCTTCCATGAATGAAATTCATATCCCCCAAACGATTGAAGTTTGAGCATCTCAAAAGGCATGGTGTTCTTATTCAGTGTATATTTCAGATGAAAGGAAAAATTGGAAAGAGTGCACCTGATTGGCGAAACTTAGAACCAAATCAAAGAACCGATCCGAGAATCAACTCCAAGTCTAGCTCTAAGAACCGAACCCAAGAAATAAATCCAAGCCAACTTTAAGAATCAATAGGATTCCGCAATGAGTAGGGCCAAAAAAATTTGAATATGGGTTTTTATACCCAACAGTGGGTTCGGCAAAGAGTTGTTGGACTCCAAGATGGTGTCAGCATTAGAAATTTCTCCAAACAGATTCGTACTAGAAAAGGTTTCTCCAAAAAGTAGTCACCAACCCCAACACATGTCACACCCTTTATGTTATTTCTTCTCTTCTCCACAGAGAAGTACCATCAACTACCGTTGACCAAATCAACACAGTTCTGACTAAAAGAGGAACTAACGAAGAAAGAGATGGTTGTTTAAAACATTCCAATAGAACGGCCACAACTTCTGGCAGAAGAGAATTGGGTTTATCCAAGAGGGATGATTGAGGTGGCTGCACCTGTGTATTCAACACTAGTTCCGGTTCTTGAAAATCGAGGAGAGGCTCACGTCGATTGTATCAGCAAAAGTAGGAGATCGTCCCTTGTTTCCTAACCGGCAGACACAGGTGGACGAATAGATGGAAATATAGAGAGAATTAGAGATTGTCCTTGATGGGATATAAATACGGCGCTGCTCTCAAATCTCGCCACGTGTCGCCCATGCACCAACGAAGCCTAAACCATCATGAGGAAAGGCGCTGGGAAACGGCAAGACCGTATGATTACGACACGTGTCACTTTCTCACTGTCCAAGCCTCATCATCACAAATTATGGAGGGGATCATCCGAAGCCACGCGCGCTGTTGGAACAGGAGAACGGCCCAATCCGGCAAAGGAAGGTTTTCTCTCCATAATGATGAAAAGGTCTGCACGCCACCCCTTAAAAGGGGGAGAAGGGAAGAAGAGTGAGGATCCGTTTTTTTTGGAAGACTTCCCTTAGATCTCCCACAAAACAACCAAGAAAGAAAGAGGCGAGGAAACAGCAGAGGAGGCCGGGAACTTAGCCCCACTCTCCCTGTTAGTCCCCTCCGACCCATCCACCCACACACCGAGAAAAGAACCTGCACCCTGGTCTTGGTAAACCTGATCGAACCCTCTCCTCTTCTCGCTGTCCTTTATATTGATTGGTCGAAGAATCTGACTTGGGTGTCGAAGTGGTCGTCTGGGACCCACCCCGGACCACCCTGACCCCTTTGTTTGTGATTGCAGACCCCGCGGAGGCTCTCTACCGACCGCGCGATCACAGACCCGGATTCCGACGCCATCATATTGGCGCCATCCATGGGACTCGTCGAGTATTGAACGCCTTACGGCGATGAAAAAACCTTACGCCCATGACATCCTCGACGAATGGGAGAGGGAAACGACATCCCCGTTCACCTCGGAGGTCTTAAAAACTCCAGTGGAAACAGGAATAGACCTCTCCCGTTTCGGTCTGTACGATGGGAGCACAGACCCTCTTGAGTTCCTCCAAATTTTCAAAAGGGTAATGACGCTCCGGGGCGCATCGGATGGATTTATGTGCAGAGCCTTTGCCTCCCTGTTAAGAAAGACTGCTAACGACTGGTACATGAGATTGGAGCCCGACTCCATCGCATCCTTCCACGAATTCGGAAGGAAGTTCAGCGCAAGATTCGCCAACAACCGCCTCCGCCACGATCCAGCGGATGCCCTCTTAGCCCTCCGACAAGGAAGAAACGAGACCCTAAGAGACTTCATGTTGAAATTCAACGCCGAGCTAGCCCAACTTTCCAAGATGGACGTCCAAATAGAGGTCGCAACACTGAAGCATGCCACCACCGACCCGAATCTCAAACTGCATCTTACCCTCAAGCCACCACGGGACCTACAGGAGCTTGAATCCAAGGCTGACAAATTTGTACGAGCAGAAGAAGCCTGCGCACGAGAACGGAGCCGGCCCGGCCCCGATGAAAGAAAAAGCAACGATGGCCGAAGGGCCGTGAGGCCACGGGCCGAGGTAAGACAAACGAGCCGGAACCCCGTCCCCGTCTTCGAAAGACTGGGAAGCGCCCCCCTGAAGGTTCCTCTCTCCCATGTCCTGCTGGCTATCAAAGATCAGGGTCTCCTGACCCCCCCAAGAGAATGGCCACGGACCCAAAGAAGCGGTACACAAGAAAGTTCTGCGAGTTCCACGGGGACCACGGCCACGAAACCGACCATTATTTCCACCTCCGGCTCCAGTTAGAAAAACTGGCCGAGGAAGGGCACCTAAATCAATATCTCAGGAGCCCTGTCGAAAACTCGCACGAGGCCCATCACCCCGCCGACGAACCCAGAAGCAGGCGTCAGTCACGTAGCCGGCGCCGGTCCAGTAGCCGACGCCGATCCACCAGCCGACGCCGATCCCCGAGCAGGCATTGCTCCCGGAGCAGACATCGATCCCACAGCAGGCACGACACACGCCACCCCCAGCGCCCCAAGAAAGAAGAGCCTCCTGAAAGGCCGCAGGCCCGCGAACAGCCGCCTACCATTATCGGAAAAATCAACATCATCGCGGGCGGACCCGCGGCGGGAGGACCAACAACAGCTGGTCGACGAGCGTACGCGGAGTGGGTGTTCTCCCTGGAGATGCCCTCCAAAAAGGCCCGTACAGATCCTCCCCATAAGGATCACGTCATCACTTTCTCCTCCGAAGACCTCAACGGACTACAAGTTCCACACGACGATGCACTGGTCGTCAGGCTAGTCGTCGCCAACTTCGACATAGGAAAAATTCTGGTTGACACAGGGAGCTCCGTCAATGTGCTACACCTCGGAACCTTTGAAGAGATGAAACTGGGCGAAGGGAGACTAGGACCCGCGGAGTACTACATCTACGGGTTCTCCGGGACGTCGGTACGGGTCAATGGCAAGATCGACTTACCCGTGACCTTTGGGACGTACCCCCTCCAAAAGACTATCTTGACCACCTTCATGGTCATGGACATACCTTTCACCTACAGCGCCATCATAGGGTGCCCCGCTCTGAGAAACTTGGGAGCGGTAGTCTCCACCCCCCACCTCAAAATTAAGTTCCCCACTCAAACCGGGATAGGAGAAGTTCGGGGGCAGCAGATGATAGCACGCCAATGCTACGCGACAAGCCTAAGAGGAAGCAACGCCCCGGCCGAAAACTTCACGATCGGGAGTGAAGACCCCCGGGAGCGGGCCCGCACGATCAGAGGAGAGCACGTCGAGGAGCTAGACTCCATCCCCATAGCCCAAGACCAACCGGAGAAACAAGTCCGGATTAGTTCCCTGCTGAGAGGCACCTTACGAGACCAAATGATCAGTTTCCTCAGAGCAAACAGAGACGTGTTCGCGTGGTCCGCTCAGGACATGCCTGGAATACCCAAGGAATTGGCCGTTCACATGCTAAACGTAAATCCGACCCTCAAACCCGTCCGACAAAAAAAAGAGGAACTTAGCAGTAGAACGCCAGACTCACATAAAAGCCGAAGTGGAGAAACTGCTACAAGCCGGATTTATCAGAGAGATCCGGTACCCCGAGTGGCTGTCAAATGTGGTCATGGTCAAGAAAGCCAGTGGGGACTGGCGGGCCTGTATAGACTTTACAGACCTAAACCGAGCCTGCCCGAAAGACCCTTACCCTCTCACACGTATAGACCAGCTCATCGACGCTACATCCGGGCACGAGCTCCTCACCTTCTTGGATGCCTTCTCCGGTTACAATCAGGTAAAAATGCATGAACCGGACATCTCGAAAACTGCGTTCATCACCGATCAAGGCATCTACTGCTATACCGTAATGCCCTTCTGGTTGAAAAATGCGGGGGCCACATACCAGCGGCTCGTGAACAAGCTGTTCCGGGAGTAGATCGAAAGGAACGTGGGGGTGTATTTTGATGACATGCTGGTAAAAAGCTTGGAAGCCTCCAAACACATCTCCGACCTTCAAGAAACCTTTGACACCCTGCGACGAGCCCGGATGAAGCTGAATCCCGCAAAATGCGCCTTCGGGGTGACTTCCGGGAAGTTCTTAGGGTTCATGGTTAGCCAGAGAGGCATCGAGGCCATCCCTGAAAAAATCCAGGCCATCCTGGACATGGAGCCCCCGACAACAGCGGTAGAAGTACAGCGGCTCGCAGGACGAATCACCGCCCTCGGCCGTTTCATGCCCAAGTCGGCGAAGAAATGTCAGCCCTTCTTCAAACAGCTAAAAAACATACGAGAATTCGAATGGACCCCGGCCTGTCAAGAAGCCTTTGACGCCTTGAAATAGTACCTTCAGACACTGCCCGTACTAGCCAAACCTGAGCCGGGGGAAGAACTATTTTTGTATCTGGCCGTCAGCCCTACGGCGGTAAGTGCGGTATTGGCCAAACAGAGCAACAAGAAGGAACACCCGGTGTACTATGTAAGCAAGACCCTCCACGGTGTGGAGGTCCGGTACTTGAACATAGAGAAATTTGCCCTCGCATTTGTCAGCGCCGCCCAGAAACTCTGCCCCTACTTCCAGGCCCATCCCATAATACTTTTGACTGACCAACCCCTCAGGAGGATTCTCCAAAAATCGGAGACCTCGGGCAGGATGGTAAGCTGGGCCGTCGATTTCGGAGAGTTCGACATACAGGTCCGACCAAGGCCGGCCATTAAATCCCAGGCCCTTGCCGACTTTATAGTGGAATCCACAGCCCCTGCCACGGAACCGGCAATAATGGAGGAGACCAGGGAACCCACCAAGCACACGGCTTGCGAGGACATGGGGCCGGCTCGATGGAACAGAGCGACGAGATTCACTGGAGCCTGCACGTTGATGGTTCAGCAGGAAAAACGGGACGCGGGACAGGAGTGGTCCTCCACGGCCCCGACGGATTCACAGTAGAATACACCCTCCGACTAGATTTCACAGCTCCCAACAACGAGGCTGAATACGAGGCCTTATTAGCAGGGCTAAGCCTAGCCGCGGAGCTCGGCGCACGGAAGTTAAAAGTCTATAGCGATTCCCAGCTGGTCGTCAATAAAGTAAATGGGGCATACGAGGCCAGCGGCCTCAGAATGAAGAGATACCTCCAGAAGGTAAACGAAAAGCTGCAGAGAATGGGAGAAGTTGAAATTCTCCAGGTACAGCGAGACATGAACAATCGAGCGGATGCTCTGTCAAAAATGGCCTCTGAAGAAACCCATGACTTCGGTACCGTGCTCACAAAAATACTGCTCCACCCCAGCATCAATGAGGTCCTAATCTTAGAAATTCCACCAGGACCAAACTGGATGGATCCCATCATGCGGTATCTAAAAGATGGGATACTACCCGAAGACAAGCTGGAGGCTTGACGCCGAACCGCAAAGGCCGCCCACTACGTGGTCCACGGACCCAGGCTGTACAAACGGTCATACACATGGCCGTACCTCCGATGCCTGGTGCCTTCCGAATCAGAGTACGCACTACGGGAGGTACACAAGGGAATCTGCGGAGACCACGCAGGGGGCAGGATCCTAGCGCAGAAGATTGTAAGGCACGACTACTTTTGGCCTACAATCCTCAGAGACGCCAAGGAATTCGTCAAAAAGTGCAGCCCGTGCCAGAGGTTTGCCACCACCCCCCGTCAACCAACCACCCCATACACCGTGGTGGCGGACCCCTGCCTTTCGCCATGTGGGACATGGACCTGCTCGGGCCGTTCCCAAAGGCCCCGGGGGGGCACACGATGTTATACGTCGCCATCGATTACTTCACCAAGTGGGTCGAAGTTAAAGCTGTGGCAAGGCCAAATTCAAAAGCAACAGAGAAGTTTTTTTATCATGACGTGGTCTGCCATTTCGGCATTCCAAGAATACTCGTAACAGACAACAGACCTCAGTTCGCGAGTGCTGAATTCGGCAGATTCTGTGATAATCTGAGCATCGAACACCATTTCGCCTCCGTAGCACACCCGCAGGCCAACGGACAAGTAGAGGTAACTGTAGACACCCCCATTTTGGTCTGCCTTAATCGATAAAGAAATTAGTGATTTTCTATCGGTTTTCCAATGTCTTTCCCTTTCCCGTGTCCGCCTCTTATGTTTTCTCAAATCTTTTCAATCATTTCCACAATGTTCTGCATTTTTCTTTTCGCCAAGTGTCGAGGAGAGTTATTCATAAGAATCAAAGCAAGAGAGAATTCGGACCCATATGCTTGGCCCGCATTGAGCATTTCTTATTCGAATGAGATCCCGCGTTGTGTCTTGCAATAATATTAACAAAGAATATGGGTTTTGAACTTATCTGGATCCAATGAATAAGATCAATTTCCGTGGTGGGCGTAGTGTATTTCTGCCAATCTGGTATGGACCCATTATTGTGAAAACTTAAAATTTAAAGTTGTGGCTCGTCAAATTGAACAATTTAGATCATCCAATGGGAATGACTTAGGGGGCCCATATTATGAGTGATCCAAGCCAATCACTTGATAGTCAGTTATTTGAACGGCTCGGATCAGCCCATTGAAATGATTTAAGAGGACACAACCTGTTTATGGTTATGGCCCATCCTTTGGATGGTTTGGATAGTCCCAAGAGAATGCTTTTGAGGGGTCAATACAGGTAATCCACTGATTTTTTATTTGGAAAGGGATCTTGGAAGTGGTGTTAAGAAAAAAAAAGAGGAATGACATTTGGACGATCAAGATGATGTTTAAACGAGGATATTAAGGTCTTTTTGGCCCACTTTCCTTGAGACAAGCATGTCACGTAGAGCTCCACTCTCACAAGGAAAGAAATTTATATGAGACTCTTTTCTTGGTAATCAATGTTTTTTTTTTTTAAAACAAAGTGACAGCAAGCTGCTATCTATGGTAACCAGGAGAATTAAGGCAACAATGGATCCTCCATTCCTCTTCCTCATACTTTCTCTTGAATGGTTTTGAACAACATACTATTGTTGATTGTTCCAGGGAATTAACATCTTTTGGAAAGTTAGTATTCTACGATGGAAAAAGGTGGATTCACCGAATTGATGGAGGAGAATTTTCGGCAACTTTAGATTTTTTGTAGGAAGGCTATTAAAAAGTTGAGAGAGGACAGACACCAGGAGGAAAAAAAAAAGAAAAAAAAAAGAAGACCGAGAGCAGGAGAGGCTCGCTCGGTTTCTCTTCTCCCCGACCCTCTCTTTGTTTTTACGATCCTCCCCACGCCCTCTGGTATTCCTCCTCACCATCTTTCATTCTGTCGCTCCATTTGTTTCCCATCTCCCCAATCTCTCTGCTTCTTCTTTTAAAAAAAAACAAAAAACAAAAAAACCAAAAAACAAAAAGAACAGAGTCTCGGTTTTCTTCAAAAACCGAGACATGTTTTGATTTTCTTTATCTCTCAATCCATGCCTCTCTCTCCCTTAATCTCTATCCCTCCCACACTCTGTTTTCTCACCCTCTTCAACCTCTCAACAGAAGCTCTACAGAAAGAAAAGAAAAAGAAAAGAAAAAGCTAAAAAACAGAGTCTCGGTTTTTCTTCAAAAAACCGAGACATATTTCTCTCTCTCCCTCATCTCTCTCTCTCTTTCTCTCTCTCTCTCTCTCTCTCTCTCTCTCTCTCTCTCTCTCTCTCTCTCCCACAGCTTTCTCTCGATCTCTCATACCCTCTGTTAACTCCCTCGAACTCTCCCTCCCTATCTCTCTCTTTCCCCATTCACAAAAAAAAAAAGCAAAAAAATGAGATACTCTGTTTTTTTCTCTCTCTTACTCTCATTCTTTCCGTTGTCTCTCTCTCTCTCTCTATCTCTATCTCTTTCTCTCTCTCTCTCTCTCATTCTATCTTTCTCTGTTCATCTCTTTCTCTCTCACTTCTCTCTGTTACTCTCGTTCTCTCTCTCTCTCTCTGTTACTCTCTCTCTCTATCTCTCTCTCAAATACTCTCTACCACTCTCACACTCTCCGTCCATATCACTCGATCTCTCAAGTGAGAAAAACAAAAGAAAAAAAAACAAAGAAATTGAGAAAGAAAGCGGAAGCGGATCGTGCGGCGGCGGGATTTTCGAATTTTTCGGCTCTCGGATTCGGCGAGGATCTTGATCTAAGGTAGGTGCACAATTCTCAGATTTTTCCAGGATTATTTGGCATTTTTTATGAATTTTGCATGGTTTTTAGCATTTAATTAAATGTAATTCAATATTAAATGTGTGAGCTAAAAATCATGATCTACATGAGTGTTTCAAATCCATTTCGTTCCAAAATTTAATACGATGTTCTACTTAAATAGAGTAAAATAACTATCGGATCGGATCAGACATTGGTTCAACGGTTTTTTAGAATTTGAGTGAAGAGTAGAATTTTATTTAAAATATTGGCTGAGAAATTACGAAATTCGAAAAACTAGCCATCTCAGGATGATCTATTTTCTGGAATTTTAAATTTTTCTTGTGTTCATCACATCAGAACAAGGTTTGAGGACGTTTTCCGGAGTTGTAATTTTCTCGAAAATCGTGTTTTAAAAATAGAAAACTCTTCAAAAATATCTTTTCGACGAAGAAAAATAAAATATATACTAAACGAATGCTAAAATTAATGAAATTTCGTGAAAAACTAATATAATACTGGTACATTCTAACATAAATTGTTGAGAATTTTTGGAATTAATTTGGTATATTATTTTATGCTTTCTTTGCAAATTATCATATTTTGGGAGAATTTTTACAGATATCAGATCAGAGATAAAATTCCCAAAAGTTTTACAGTAGTCTCATGTTCCATATTTCTAGTTTCTGTAAACGTTTCAAGTGATTTAGATCTTGTTTCATATGGGATGTAGTGTTAATTCATAATCTGGTCTGAAAATTGAAAAATTCCAAATTGTTAGTAAATAGTTTCTAAAATTCATGCAAATCTCACAGCAAGCTATTTTCACTTATATCTTACTACTGTAGAAATTTCATTGAATTTAGATGGGCATTTCTAGTAGTTTATGTGTTATTTTTGCAATCTGGTCTTATTGTTGTTAAATCAAAATTAAATATGAGCTTAATGTAAAAATCTGGAAAATTCATCCAGTAAGCTACATGCATTCTCATCTTGCTGCTGTAGAAATTTCGATTCATTTCGAATTCGTTTACAACAATTTCACTTGTAAAATCACTCATATGGTTTAAAATTGATAAAATCCATTAAAAAATTGAAATTAATTGAAAATCATCTTAAAGAACCTTAAATCTCTGTCACATATTAAACTCCTTAATCTATTGAAACAGAAATTTTAGGATCATTAGATTTCCCTGGAAAAATGGCCAGTGCATCCATAATCGTATCCCAATTGCACTCGATCTTTGACAATTTGAATATTTAAGCTATAGCATGTTGTTGGCTCTGAGGTTACTGTCCACGGAAATACTGAGATATGCCAGGCAATAAGGTGCTATAACGTAAGTATTAAATTGCACAAGGAAAGAGCGCACGATTCCCTTCCTTGGATGCTATTCTGGGCCGAAATTGGTGAACCCTAGAACCATTGGTAATCCTTGAATGTCCAGAAACTGAAAATCCTTGAAATCTGAAATTCATTAACCTCGAGAATTTAAATCGATTTGTCTTGTGTCTTTCGGAACCGTTGGATCGCGGTTTCCGTCGTAAGAACCATTAGAGCCCAATTTAGGAACACTGGTGTCAGGTCGTGTCCTAGGTTTTAGGGAGTCTTAGGTTTTAGGGAGTCCTAGAGTTACGAGTCCAGCCTCATCACGGACGCTTGCTATGAATAGCAACCGTGCCCTAGGTCTAGTCACACTAGTCACCCAATCTTTCCCTAGGACAAGCCTAGTAAATTAGGATGTAGGCTAACCTGCATTAGTCTAAGGAACAACTTGCATTTAGATAAGAATCATATAACATCTTAGATGAAATCCTAGGATAATAAAATCCTCAACTTGAATTAAATAACTTCTCCTAAAACTGTTGAAACAGTCAATCCCATCTAGGTCGGTGTCTTAGTTGAGTTAGGCATAAGTAGCTTAGCTTAGGTACACCGAACTACGTCGACTCTGATCCCAGTGAGGCTTGGGTACGTAGGCAGCTTGGATGTCTGATGGCATACCAACCGCGAGTCGGGTTCACAACAAATTGTGGGGTTTTGTATATTTATTTGCTTGTAAATGCTTAATTAAATCACTTAGGACTTTCCATGAAATTAGAAATTTAGGAGAACTTTCACTTAGATTGAATCCAGGCAAATTAAGAAATCAAGATACACATTTAGGATTCACATTGAAATTAGATCATAGGATGCCTGTCACATAGCTAGCACATTAACATAGAGTTGAATGAGCAATTTAAAATAAATTTAAAAGAGTTAGCTTTTGGAATCGAAGACCGATTATCTGGCAGGAATGGTGCATGTGGTGGATAACTCCACATACCTTCCATTCTCGTAACCAGGTAGCGAGTCTAGATTGTGGTTAATTTCGGGTCCTACATCCCACATCTAGGTGGCGACTCTGTCAGTCTCTTTTGTGTGGATTTCGAATTGCCTTACTGATCCCAAGTCCACATAAAAGATGAATTAAAACTAATAATAAAATGCACACGCCAATCGCGTGGGTATGAGAGACCAAGAGAAGGCGTTGCGGCTCGCCCCCCACCCCTCTCGCGGGATCGGGTCCCACAGTTTGGCGACTCTGCTGGGGACCACCTAACTTCATTACAATTCCAAAGGCTAATTCATTTGAATTTAATTTAACTGGCTCATAAAAACTCTATACTTGTTAGATTAGTTTGTCTTATTTTATTTTCTCATCACATTTTACTCGAACTTAATCTAACAAAACCTGAAGGCATCATAGATTGCGCAAACATATTGCACACACTTACATCACTTGCATCTAAACCCTTGCATCTCACGTGCACACACGTCCTATTTTAGGTACCCGGAGTGTTATCTAGCATGGTTGACTGGGATTTCATCACCTGGTGCCTCTGTGCTAGAGAAGCATTCCACCCTTAGCCTAGTACCTTTATGGTACGTAAACAGATCTCTTGTTCACATACTGATACGCCGGACACTGGTACAATATATCGAACATGGATTCGCGCTAAGGGAATTCTTGGCCTTACCCCTAGATTAACCCACACATGCATGTAGAATACGAACACACGTGCATCACGTGTTTGAGCCTAGTTTAGGATATCCTACCCATTTGTGTCTAGATTAGGCCGTAGTCCATCTTCCAATGGCTACGATCGGTCCTTAGATACACGAACAAAGTCATGAGTCGAGATTCTCTCTCCACTTCGATAGATTAGGATTAGGGTTGATGCCTTCAGGTAACATTGTTAAAATGTGCGAAGATTAAAAAACTTTCCCTTTGGGGTTAGGATATAAATCCCATCATTTCCAAAGATCTCATAGGATTAGTCATTCATGATCTATCAGTTGAAAGCAATCCTATGCTATCTCATCTCATCTCTTGATCGTACGATTTTCAATCTTCTATTATGTGATTCGATCATGTATCGATACTTTCTTTATACTGGCAGGAACTTATCCCAATCTCGTGTTCATGTAATCCTGATCATTCTTGTATCCTTTCTCTTGGCTTACAGGCACCATGTCAACTCGTACAATTCTTGATTGGATCCGTGGTACATTAAGAGAATCCCATATCTATGCCATAAGTGAGCAAGAGAAAAATCTCTTCGGCTATGTGGCGACCATTAAGCTCGATTGGAGATTACTCTATGCCGCATCAGAGTGTTGGGATCCCGATCATCATGTCTTCCGTTTTGGCAACCAAGAGATGTGTCCCACCTTTGAAGAATGGTGTGCCTTATTGGAGTATCCTGTAGATGGCCCTTTAGTGAAGCCATCCTGTGTTCCAGATTATCGTCCTTTGTTCCTTCGCTTAATGAATAATCCAGATGAATCCATGAACTCTTTCATGAAAGGCCAAGAGGTGTCGATGCAACATCTGATTGACATTTACCCTCCTATTGGACACATTGGTGCTGTTGATATTCAAAAAGCCCGACGACGCGCTTTGAGATTCTGCTCCTTTGCTAGGTTCCTCACTGTCCAGCCTTTTCGCTTTGCGTCAGCTGTTCTTCTGGACCTCGTTGATCAAATAGATCGTGGCGCCAATCCAATTCCTACTATGCTTGCAGAAACCTTCAATGGATTGGATGATATGGCTCGTCTTCGTGCCAGCTCAGGTCCAGGCTCTTATGTTCGCTCATTCGTTGGTTCTTTCTCAGGATGTCCTGCTTTACTTCAGGTGTGGTTATGCCACAAGCTAAAAATCGTAGCTCCTATGCATTTTGATCATACGTTATACACCTTCAGTGAATGGCGTCATGATGTTTCCTTTGATCATAAAAGCGATTGGGTTGAATGGTTAAATTCTCGCCAACAAGATCAGATTTATTGGCAAATTCCTGGAATTCAAGAAGCTGTCTTCAACACCGGAGAAGCTAACTACGTTCGCCTTCTTGGTCTCAAAAAGACTTCCTTCTATGTTCCTGCCAGGATTCAGCGTCAGTATGGAAGGGAGCAATCCATTGCGCCTCCCCTTCGTCATTTCTAGCCGCCTGAGGATCTCAAGCCCAAGATTGTCAAAGCTGTTTCATCTGCTTGGGATGTCAGGATCATCAAACCTCTAAAAGAGTCAGCTAAGCAAGATTGTCGTCCAAAGAAGAAGTCTAAAAAGAATGCTTAGTTCCATGTTTAATCTTATCCGTTTATCTTTGAAAGATTGAACCATGTACTCAAATTTTAATGATTGATCAATAAAGTTCATATTTCTCTTTCATTATCCTAGTCTATGCATGCGTCATTGTTTACTTCTTTCCGTGATTTTAAAATGTGTCTTTCAAATATTACAGGGCAGTAAACACCATAGCTAACCCCACTGCTCCTTGGGTTCGGGTCTCTTCACGATTGGAGAGGAATTCTGTCTCTCCACCACCCTCTCTGAGAACCCCAGCATCTCCTTCTTTCTCATCCTCACCAATGGCTGATAACCAAGATGGCCTTCCACCTGCTGCTATTACCGATACTCTTACCTTGATTCTTCAGCAGCTTTAAGAACTCAAAGAGGAGAACCGAGTTATCAAGGCTCAGCTTTCTGAAAAGTTGGGACCGTCGTTGTCCAAGGATAAAGGGCCTATGCACCAAGCAGCTACTTCAGCAACACCTGCCCAACCAGTGTTCATCAATATCCCTGATAAAGCCGAAGAAGACTTAGAAAGAGAGCAGTACAACGAGGATCGCAGTAGGCCTTCTCAATTCATGGTTGATAAATCTGTTATGGAGAAATTAGAGACTCTTACCAGGAAAGTTCAAGACATTCAGTTTCAAGACCAGGGTGGTTTCAATCCCAGTGATCTTACTCTATTTCCCGAAATCCGCCTTCCTGCTAATTTTCAAATGCCCGATTTCGACAAATATGATGGTGTGGGTTGTCCAATCACACATTTGCAAATGTTCACCATCATGTGTCAGCCTCAAGACTTATCTCCTGAGCAAATGACTCAATTGTTCCAAGTTTCCCTAACCAAAGTTGCTAGGAGATGGTTCATGGTCTTGGACAAGACTCGTTACAGAACATGGAAGGATATCAGCGAACAATTCATCAGGCAGTTCAAATATGATGATGGGACAAAAATCACCAGAAATGATTTAGAGAGAACAAAGCAAGACTCGAGGGAATCCTTTCTGATTTTTGTGAAAAGATGGAGGAGAATAGCAGCTCAGATGATGGAGCACCCGTGTGAAGAAGAGCAGGTTCAAATAATCATGAAAAATATTCCCCCCCAACTCCAGTATCACATGTCATTGCAATACTATCCAGACTTCAAACACTTCATTGTGGCTGGCACCCAGATAGAGGAGGCTATGGCTCAAGGTGTATTTAACCGTAGCAACCCAAACCCCAGAGACTTCAAAAAGTCCCCTCCAGCCCAAGTCAGTAGCATCTCTCGTTCCAATGCTCAGTCCTCCAAATCCCAAGAACCTGTCGTAATGGACTATGCTCAACTCGCGACCGCACCTCGGCAACAAACCCGGGTAGAATTTACCCCTCTCCCCATTCCGTCTTTAGAGGTGCTTAAGCAGTGTCTGGCTTCAGGTCGCATAACCCTACTTGCCATCCGGCCTCCACCCAATCCTCTACCTGCAAATTGGCGAGCTGACCTACACTGTGAGTACCACAGAGGTCCTGGTCATCTTACTGACAACTGCATTGCCTTGAAATATAGAATCCAGAAACTCATTGATGAGAAAGTCATTGCATTCCAGCCAAGACCCAATGTCACCCAAAACCCGCTACCTAGTCATGCTAACCCTCCTGCTGCCGTTAATGCCATAACCATAGGAGATTCTGAGTTTGACCCTCTCACCCTCATATGTGCCTTAGAACCCATTTCTGAACCCCAAATCATATTCTGTGATGAATCATACCTAAGAGAGTCTGTACCTCCCTTGGTAATCACCTATGAGCCACAAGTCCCTCAAGTCATCACTTATGATGAGCCAGAATTAGATGAAGTCAGACATATTACAAGGGGCGGAAGAATTTTCAAACCTGCTGAATTAAGAGTCGAAAATCCAGGGGCATTGGCTCGAGGAGAAGAGCCGCAATATGTGAAAGATCCAGGTGATGAAGTTGTGCAGCAGTTGAAGAAAACTCAGGCTGTTATATCTGTATGGGGATTATTGATAGCATCAAAGAAACACAGAGAGGCTGTGTTGAAAGAGTTGAATACCACACAGGTATCCTCAGAGATATCTCCGGAGCAACTGGCTGAAGTTGTTGCTCTAACCCAGGCCACCAGGGCCATTAGTTTCTTAGATCAGGAGCTGCCTCCTCAAGGTCGGAATCATGCTAGAGCCCTTCATGTCACTATTGTCTGTGGAGGCAAGAAAGTACCATCTGTGTTGGTAGATAACGGATCCGCATTGAATGTGTGCCCATTGAGAACTGCCATTACCTTGGGTTTTGGTCCCACTGATTTTGCCGAATCAACCCTTGGTATCCTCGCATATGACAACACCCGCAGAAATGTGGTCGGAGTCCTTACCACCAAGATTGTTGTAGGCGGTCAAGAATTTGAGGTTGAGTTTCAAGTTATTGATATCAAGGCCTCGTTTAATATGCTTCTGGGACGTCCCTGGTTGCATAAGGAAGGTGCTGTTGCTTCAACCCTTCACCAAAAACTGAAGTTCATCAAAGATGGGAAGTTGTTCACTGTCAGAGGTGACGAAGAGCCAGAAATAGGGCAGATAATAGGAGAAACCTTGATCCTTCCAGTTGCAAAAGCAGATGACTACAACTTGAATGGTTTCGCATTCGACGTTGCTGCTATTTCTTATGAGGATGCCTCTCGGGAGGAGTTGTGTTTGTCGTTTTCCATCAGTCCTGTGGTGGCCAAGATGATGAGAAAAATGAAGTACTTCCCTGGTATGAATTTGGGCCGTGATCCAAGCAAGGCATCTCACTGGCGCCCAATCAAAGCAAACCATGGAATTTTCGGTCTTGGATATGTACCTACTGAGGAGGAGGAGGAAGCCATGGAAGAATTGTTGAAATTAAAGGAAGAAATCCGTCGCACCGGAAGGGTACTCCCAATGGCTCCATATTCCTTATCAATGAATGGTCATTTTATCAAAGAAGGTGAGACCTCTACATACTATGGGTTTTCTGAACCATGGTATGACTCAGTGACAGGGATCACGATACCTGGTTTTGAAATATTCAGTGGCCTTGCTCTCCCAGAAACAGAACCGCCAATATATTATGTTGAGAAAGCTGTTGAGGACTGGTTAGTCTACCTTGAGCCAGAGGTGCTGGGATCTTTGTTTAAGGAAAATGTGCCTGATGTTGATTACTATTCTGAAGAGCAAGAAGAGACAGATTGTGAAGATGTGTTGGTGGCAGTTATTCAGAGTAATGATACCTTTACTGAACCTCAGAGTCAGATTGCACCTGCAACAGAAAATCTTTCAAACTGGAGTTCTGATGTTTTTCCATCTTATTTTATTGCTAAGTCAAGTCTAGTCAAGTCAATTGAATCAGTGTCAGTGCCTATTCTAGGTGAGTCATTTTCTGATTTTATTTACTATGTGAATCCTGAGCCTGTTTAGGATGAGTCCAATGATAATAATGTAATTTCTTTCAATTCAATGAAATCTGATTCTCAGTATGTCTCTGTGTTTGCTTCTGACTTTAATAATGATAACACTCCCTCCTCAGACGAGGAAGAAGGGATCGACGAAACTCCCCTTGAATTGCAGCATATGCTCAAACAAGAGGAGGAGCGCCGAGCCCAGCCTCTTAAAGATGAAATCGAAATTATAAACATCAGAACAGAAGATTTAATACAGGAAATACGAATTGGAAATACTCTATCCTCTGAAGAGTGCGATGAATTAATAAACCTACTTAAGGAATATAAAGAAGTTTTTGCCTGGTCCTACAAAGATATGCCCGGGTTGAGCGAAGACATTGTTCAGCACAAGCTACCTTTGTTGCCAGGAATTAAACCAAAAAAGTAGAAGCTAAGGAGAATGAAGCCCGAGTGGGTCTTGAAAGTAGAGGAAGAGGTTACTAAGCAGTTGAATGCTGGATTTTTGCAAGTGGTGGAATATCCAGAATGGCTCGCAAATATAGTACCTGTACCGAAGAAAGATGGAAAAGTGAGAATGTGTGTAGATTTCAGGGATTTGAACAAGGCAAGTCCAAAAGATGATTTTCCTCTACCACATATCGATATCCTGGTAGACAACACGGCCGGACATGAATTACTATCTTTCATGGATGGTTTCTCGGGCTACAATCAAATTAAGATGGCACCCGAGGACATGGCTAAGACCTCGTTCATTACACAATGGGGGACATCTTGCTATCGGGTAATGCCATTTGGTCTTAAGAATGCTGGTGCGACATACCAAAGAGCAGCTACAGCCTTACTCCATGACATGATACATAGAGAAGTCGAAGTTTATGTTGATGATATGATTGTAAAAGCTAAGGAAAGGAGAGATCACATCGCGAACCTCAAGAAATTCTTTGAAAGAATACTCAAATACCAGCTTCGCCTGAATCCTAGTAAGTGTGTATTCGGGGTTACCTCTGGTACGTTGCTTGGATTTATGGTGAGTCAAAGGGGCATAGAGGTAGATCCTCAGAAGATTAAGGCTATCCAGGAGATGCCGCCGCCTAAAACCAAGAAGGAAATTCGGGGATTCCTAGAAAGGATACAGTTCCTAAGGCGATTCATCGCTCATCTGACATCAAATTGTGAACCTATCTTTAGGCTCCTAAAGAAAAATACTTCCAAAGAATGGACGAAGGAATGTCAGCAGGCCTTTGAAAAGATAAAGCAAAGTTTGTCTGAACCACCGATAGTAGCACCAGTAATACCGGGGCATCCTTTGCTGCTTTACTTGTCAGTAACAGAAACCAGAATGGGTTGTATGTTAGCACAGCAAGATCCAGAAACCAAGCATGAAAAGGCTGTGTATTATCTCAGTAAGAAAATGTTGGAGTATGAACAGAAGTACACTGTCCTAGAAAAAACCTGCTTAGCTCTGGTTTGGGCTACTCAGCGACTCAGGCATTACCTTTTATCACATAAGGTCTTGCTCCTGTCAAGGATGGATCCTCTGAAATATCTCTTTGAAAAACCAACCTTGACAGGCAGGACTGCTAGATGGTTATTGTTGTTGTCTGAGTTTGACATCACCCATGTAACCCAAAAATCAGTAAAGGGCCGAGTCATTGCTGAGCAATTGGCGGAAGCACCCCGAGAAGAAAATCAGCCTTTCAAGCCGATGTTCCCAGATGAAGAGATCATGATGATAGAAGATGAATATCCAGAAATTGGTTGGACCCTCTATTTTGATGGAGCAGCAAACCAAATAGGGCAAGGAGTAGGGGCATTGC
The DNA here is from genome assembly GCF_043159265.1 of Tasmannia lanceolata. Lineage (NCBI taxonomy): Eukaryota > Viridiplantae > Streptophyta > Magnoliopsida > Canellales > Winteraceae > Tasmannia > Tasmannia lanceolata. Next base: position 9,373,183 of record NW_027518679.1, on the reverse strand, counting down.
TGGTGTCACCTCGAAATGAGCATGTTCCCCTTGCCGTTAAGTTACAATTCAATTGCACCAACAATATGGCAGAATATGAAGCATGCATTGTTGGGCTTGAGGCTGCATTGGCCTTAGGCATAGAGAATCTTGACGTATATGGAGATTCGAAGCTAATCATTTGCCAAACTCAAGGAGAGTGGAGAACCAAAGAAGAAAAGCTATTGCCATATCATGAGTACTTGGATGCTCTTGCTAAACAATTCCAGTGCATCACTTTCAGTTATCTACCAAGGTTGAAGAATAGATTCGCCGATGCCTTAGCAGCATTAGCTTCTATGATTGACATACCTCACAATATGAAGATGAGGCCCATCACGGTTCAAGAGCAATGGGCTCCTGCATATGTTGATGCTATAGAGATAGCTGCAAGATGTCCCGATGGTAAACCATGGTATACGGATATAAAGAACTATATCTCAGGCCAGGGGCATCCCAATGAGGCGTCGAGTAAAGGAATAAGGACTTCGCAGAGATTGGCAGCTAATTTTGTCATTTGTGGAGGGGAGTTGTATCGACGGTCTTTCGACGGAATTCAACTCTTATGTGTCACCGAAGATCAGGCGGAAGAAATTCTCGCAGATATTCATGAAGGAGTGTGTGGGCCTCATATGAATGGAAAGATGCTAGCAAAGAAGATCCTACGTCTGGGGTACTATTGGCCAACATTGGAAGCGGATTGTCATACATTTGTGAAGAAATGCTATAAATGTCAGATACATGCGAATCTCATCCATGTACCACCCACTGAGTTGCATTCTCTTACCTCTCCTTGGCCGTTTTCGGTATGGGGAATTGACATCACTGGCAAGATTTCTCCTAGGTCATCTAATGGTCACGAGTACATACTCGTTGCAATTGACTACTTCACCAAGTGGGTCGAGGCCGCTTCTTATGCAAAGCTTACATCCGCATCAGTTGCTAAAGTTATACGCACCAACATCATTTGCAGATATGGAATTCCCCATGAACTTATCTCAGATAACGGATCTCATTTCAAGAAAGAAGTAATCACTCTTTGCGAAGAGTTCAAGATTAAGCCTCACCTTATCGGTCGCAGACAAATGGAGCGGTAGAAGCTGCAAACAAAAATGTCAAGACTATCATTAGCAAAATGTCAGAAACTTATAAGGATTGGTCGAATAAGTTACCGTACGCCTTGTGGGCTTACAGAACATCAATTCGAGCTTCAAGTGGAGCAACCCCTTACTCTCTTGTTTACGGGATGGAAGCAGTGCTACCTGTTAAGATCCGTGTACCTTCACTTCGAGTATTGACTGAGGTTAAGTTGCCAGAAAATGAATGGGCAGATGCCAGATATAAAGAGTTGAGCATGCTAGATGAGAAGAGGTTAAAGGCGCTTTACCATGTGCAAGGTTACCAGCGCAGAATAGCCCGGGCTTTTAATAAGAAGGTTAAAATCAGAGACCTAGAAGAAGGCAATCTTGTTCTGAAGGAGAACCGAGCACCAGTGTTTGACCCAAGAGGCAAGTTCAAACCAAATTGGTCAGGACCATACATTGTGGACCAAATCTTACCCGGAAAAGCCGTCAAGCTCCGTAATTTGAATGGAGAAATATTGCCAGAACCAACAAATCTTGATCAACTCAAGAGGTTCTATGCTTGAACACCGGAAGGCCGTCTTTTGGCCGAATAAATCCCAAATTCATAACCCAAAATTAAAAAAAAAAAAAATATATATATATATATATATATATAACCTTTTGCAAACCTTTTTGAGCCTAAATAAAAATTTCCTTCAAAACCCAATATATTGGGGGCATTCGCCCTGAACTACGCGTGACCTGATCCCTACACCGGGGTACGTAGGCAGCTCGGTCAAATCGAGTTCGGTTGTTTCAAAAGAAGAAAGTCAATCATTCCAAAAAGAAGTTGAAAAGAAAAAGAAAAAATCCATGCAAAAAGAAAAGAAAAATTGAAATACTTCGAACTAGGGGCATTCGCCCTGAACTACGCATGACCTGATTCCTACACTGGGATACGTAGGCAACCTGTTCACATGTTCGGTCGAAACTCTTGCAAAACCTTAAGCCATTCTTTGAAAAGCCCTACCCCACCTATAAAGTCCTTTTGGTGTTCAAGTAAAAAGAAAAAGAAAATAAAAAAAAAGAAAAAAAAAAGAAAATAAATGGAGCTTGAAGATCCGCTAGATTGAAAACCTGAAAAGGCAATCTAGGCAAAATTTAGGATCATTCCCCTGCTAAGTTGAAAACCTGAAAGGGCGGCTTAGGCAAAAGTTAAGGGGATGACCTGCTGAGTCGAAAACCTGAAAAGGCGATTCAGGCAAAAGTTAAGGCCGAGCGGTCCGCCAAGTTGAAAATCCAAAAAAGGAAGACTTGGTCGTGGTAAGATTTGGTTCACCCCAGAAGAATTACAGTGATCTCTGAAATTACAGTAGGTCAGGCAAAGCTAATAACAATAATTCCTCAAACTATGGACATTAATTCCAAAGCAATCTGAAAGTTGATAGAAAGATATATGAAGTATCACTGTCATAAAAATAAGTGAAGATGTTTATCAATGGAGAAACATTCTTTAAAAGAGGTTAGCATAACCCAAAAGAAAATGCTGATAAGTCAGAAGCATCGCAAGATTACTTGAGTAATCTTTCTTATTTTGTCTTTTTATTACAAATGTCTGTGGTTCTATTTTTTAGAAAAATTTACAAACTCTATTTTTAGAATTGTTGTAGGGTGCAATCACTCTGAAGGCAGGTTCATTAATAGGTTCTGAGAAACTTGGAAAAAGGTGACACCGTCACGAATGGCGAAGATCTTTGAAAGAATAATCTCTGGTCAGTGAATAGAAGAATGTTAGAATGCCTCAAACTGGGGCAGGTTGCTAATGAAGTGGCATCTCATATTCAAGCCCTGAAAGTCCTTTGCTGCATGGTGTTATTAAATCCTTTGCTTCTAAAGTTGTTAATTGGAAATTTCGATTTCTTTCAAAGCTCAAATTATCATATCTCTCTGAATCCATTTGAAAATAATATTTCCTCTTTGAGCATCATACAAATGTGATGTCTCATTTTCCTTGGAATCCGTACAAATACGGTATTTCATTCTCTCCGAGTCCATACGACTATGGTCTCTTATTCTCTTTGAGCATCACACAAATGTGATGTCTCATTTCCTTAGAATCCGTACAAATACGGTATTTTATTCTCTTCAAGTCCTTACAGCTATGGTCTTTTATTCTCTTTGAGCATCACACAAATGTGATGTCTCATTTTCTTGGAATCCGTACAAATACGGTATTCCATTCTCTTTGAGTCCATACAACTATGGTCTTTTATTCTCTTTGAGTATCACACAAATGTGATGTCTCATTTCCTTCGAATCCGTACAAATACGGTATTCCATTCTCTTCGAGTCCATACAACTATGGTCTTTTATTCTCTTTGAGCATCACACAAATGCGATGTCTCATTTTCCTTAGAATCCGTTCAAATACGGTATTTCATTCTCTTCGAGTCCATACAACTATCGTCTTTTATTCTCCTTGAGCATCACACAAATATGATGTCTCATTTTCTTGGAATCCGTACAAATACGGTATTTCATTCTCTTCGAGTCCATACAACTATGGTCTTTTATTCTCCTTGAGCATCACACAAATGTGATGTCTCATTTTCTTGGAATCCGTACAAATACGGTATTCCATTCTCTCCGAGTCCATACAACTATGGTCTCTTATTCTCTTTGAGCATCACACAAATGCGATGTCTCATTTTCCTTGGAATCCGTACAAATACGTTATTTCATTCTCTTCGAGTCCATACAACTGTGGTCTCTTATTCTCTTTGAGCATCACACAAATGTGATGTCTCATTTCCTTGGAATCCGTACAAATACGGTATTCCATTCTCTTCGAGTCCATACAACTATGGTCTTTTATTCTCTTTGAGCATCACACAAATGTGATGTCTCATTTTCCTTGGAATCCGTACAAATACGGTATTTCATTCTCTTCGAGTCCATACAACTATGGTCTTTTATTCTCCTTGAGCATCACACAAATGTGATGTCTCATTTTCTTGGAATCCGTACAAATACGGTATTTCATTCTCTTCGAGTCCATACAACTATGGTCTTTTATTCTCCTTAAGCATCACACAAATGTGATGTCTCATTTTCTTGGAATCCGTACAAATACGGTATTCCATTCTCTCCGAGTCCATACGACTATGGTCTGTTGTTCTCTTTGAGCGTCATACAAATGTGATATCTCATTTCCTTGGAATCCGTACAAATACGGTATTCCATTCTCTTCGAGTCCATACAACTATGGTCTCTTATTCTCTTTGAGCATCACACAAATGTGATATCTCATTTCCGTGGAATCCGCATAAAATACGCTATTTCATTCTCGTCGAGCCGTTTGAAGATGGTGTCTACCCTTTGAACATCATACAACTATGATGTCTCATTTCCTTGAAATCCGTAAAAATACAGTATTTCATCTTATCCAAGCCCATTCAAAAATAATGCTTCGTTTTCTTCAAAAATCTTTCGAAAGTCATCTGTTATTCTGAGACCATTTGAAAATGCCGTCTCGTTTCCTCTGAAGACCGTTCAAAAACGGTATTCCTTTCCCTCCGTTTGAGAACGATCTTTGTTCTTTCTCTTCAGAATCCATTCGAAAATGATATCTCATTCTCTAATTGCCCGTTTGTGAACGGCACCGCATCGAGTTTTTTCATTACATTCCAATTCTAGGATTTCATCTAGGGTCTTGCGTTATATTAGGTTGCATTGTGTTTAGGGAGTCCTTTGTCGATTAAAGCTACGCAAAATGGCACTGTCACTTTGGCTTTGGTATTCGATGACTACGTCTTCTCTACCAAAGAGGGGCATCTGTAGACACCCCCATTTTGCTCTGCCTTAATCGATAAAGAAATTAGTGATTTTCTATCGGTTTTCCAATGTCTTTCCCTTTCCCGTGTCCGCCTCTTATGTTTTCTCAAATCTTTTCAATCATTTCCGCAATGTTCTGCATTTTTCTTTTCGCCAAGTGTCGAGGAGAGTTATTCATAAGAATCAAAGCAAGAGAGAATTCAGACCCATATGCTGGGCCCGCATTGAGCATTTCTTATTAGAATGAGATCCCGCGTTGTGTCTTGCAATAATATTAACAAAGAATATGTGTTTTGAACTTATCTGGATCCAATGAATAAGATCAATTTCCGTGGTGGGCGTAGTGTATTTTTGCCAATCTGGTATGGACCCATTATTGTGAAAACTTAAAATTTAAAGTTGTGGCTCGTCAAATTGAACAATTTAGATCATCCAATGGGAATGACTTAGGGGGCCCACATTATGAGTGATCCAAGCCAATCACTTGATAGTCAGTTATTTGAACGGCTCGGATCAGCCCATTGAAATGATTTACGAGGACACAACCTGTTTATGTTTATGGCCCATCGTTTGGATGGTTTGGATAGTCCCAAGAGAATGCTTTTGAGGGGTCAATACAGGTAATCCACTGATTTTTTATTTGGAAAGGGATCTTGGAAGTGGTGTTAAGAAAAAAAAAGAGGAATGACATTTGGACGATCAAGATGATGTTTAAACGAGGATATTAAGGTCTTTTTGGCCCACTTTCCTTGAGGCAAGCATGTCACGTAGAGCTCCACTCTCATATGGAAAGAAATTTATATGAGACTCTTTTCTTGGTAATCAATGTTTTTTTTTTAAAAAAAACAAAGTGACAGCAAGCTGCTATCTATGGTAACCAGGAGAATTAAGGCAACAATGGATCCTCCATTCCTCTTCCTCATACTTTCTCTTGAATGGTTTTGAACAACATACTACTGTTGATTGTTCCAGGGAATTAACATCTTTTGGAAAGTTAGTATTCTACGATGGAAAAAGGTGGATTCACCGAATTGATGGAGGAGAATTTTTGGCAACTTTAGATTTTTTGGAGGAAGGCTATTAAAAATTTGAGAGAGGATAGACACCAGGAGGAAAAAAAAAAGAAAAAAAAAGAAGAAGACCGAGAGCAGGAGAGGCTCGCTCGGTTTCTCTTCTCCCCGACCCTCTCTCTGTTTTTACGATCTCCCCACGCCCTCTGGTATTCCTCCTCACCATCTTTCATTCTGTCGCTCCATTTGTTTCCCATCTCCCCAATCTCTCTGCTTCTTCTTTTTAAAAAAAAAAACAAAAAAACAAAAAAACCAAAAAACAAAAAGAACAGAGTCTCGGTTTTCTTCAAAAACCGAGACATGTTTTGATTTTTTTATCTCTCAATCCATGCTTCTCTCTCCCTTAATCTCTATCCCTCCCACACTCTGTTTTCTCACCGTCTTCAACCTCTCAACAAAAGCTCTACAGAAAGAAAAGAAAAAGAAAAGAAAAAGCTAAAAAACAGAGTCTCGGTTTTTCTTCAAAAAACCGAGACATATTTCTCTCTCTCCCTCATCTCTCTCTCTCTTTCTCTCTGTATCTCTCTCTCTCTCTCTCACTCTCCCACAACTTTCTCTCGATCTCTCATACCCTCTGTTAACTCCCTCGAACTCTCCCTCCCTATCTGTCTCTTTCCCCATTCACAAAAAAAAAAAAAGCAAAAAAACGAGATACTCTGTTTTTTTTTTCTCTCTTACTCTCATTCTTTCCGTTGTCTCTCTCTCTCTCTTTATATATATATATATATCTCTTTCTCTCTCTCTCTCTCTCTTTCTCTCTCTCTCTCTCTCTCTCTCTCTCTCTTTCTCTCTCTCTCTCTTTCTCTTTCTATCTTTTTCTCTGTTCATCTCTTTCGCTCTCACTTCTCTCTGTTACTCTCGTTCTATCTCTCTCTCTTTGTTACTCTCTCTCTCTCTCTCTCTCTCTTTATCTCTCTCTCAAATACTCTCTACCACTCTCACACTCTCCATCCATATCACTCGATCTCTCAAGTGAGGAAAAACAAAAGAAAAAAAAACAAAGAAAAAGAGAAAGAAAGCGGAAGCGGATCGTGCGGCGGCGGGATTTTCGGATTTTTCGGCTCTCGGATTCAGCGAGGATCTCGATCTAAGGTAGGTGCACAATTCTCAGATTTTTCCAGGATTATTTGGCATTTTTTATGAATTTTGCATGGTTTTTAGCATTTAATTAAATTTAATTCAATATTAAATGTGTGAGCTAAAAATCATGATCTGCATGAGTGTTTCAAATCCGTTTCGTTCCAAAATTTAATACGATGTTCTACTTAAATAGAGTAAAATAACTATCGGATCGGATCAGACATTGGTTCAACGGATTTGAAATATTGGCTGAGAAATTTTATTTAAAATATTGGCTGAGAAATTACAAAATTCGAAAAAGTAGCCATCTCAGGATGATCTATTTTTTGGAATTTTAAATTTTTCTTGTGTTCATCACATCAGAACAAGGTTGGAGGACGTTTTTCGGAGTTCTAATTTTCTCGAAAATCGTGTTTTAAAAATAGAAAACTCTTCAAAAATATCTTTTCGACGAAGAAAAATAAAATATATACTAAACGAATGCCAAAATTAATGAAATTTCGTGGCAAACTAATATCATACTGGTACATTTTACCATGAATTCTTTGAAAATTATTAGATTTTTGGAGACTTTTTACAGACATCAGATCACAGATAAAATTCTCAAACTTTTTACAGTAGTCTCATATTCCATATTTCTAGTTTCTGTAAAAGTTTCAAGTGATTTAGATCTTGTTGCATATGGGATGTAGTGTTAATTCATAATCTGGTCTGAAAATTGAAAAATCCGAAATTGATAGTAAATAGTTTCTGAAATTCATGAAAATCCCACAGCATGCTATGTTTGCTTATATCTTACTACTATAGAAATTTCATTGAATTTAGATTGCTATTTCTAGTAGTTTATGTGTTATTTTTGCAATCTGGTCTTATTGTTGTTAAATCAAAATCAAATATGAGCTTAATGTAAAAATCTGCAAAATTCATCCAGTAAGCTACATGCATTCTCATCTTGCTGCTGTAGAAATTTCGATTCATTTCGAATTCGTTTGCAACAATTTCACTTGTAAAATCACTCATATGGTTTAAAATTGATAAAATCCATTAAAAAATTGAAATTAATTGAAAATCATCTTAAAGAACCTTAAATCTCTGTCACATATTAAACTCCTTAATCTATTGAAACAGAAATTTTAGGATCATTAGATTTTCCTGGAAAAATGGCCAGTGCATCCATAATCGTATCCCAATTGCACTCGATCTTTGACAATTTGAATATTTAAGCTATAGCATGTTGTTGGCTCCGAGGTTACTGTCCACGGAAATCCTGAGATATGCCAGGCAATAAGGTGCTATAACCTAAGTATTAAATTGCACAAGGAAAGAGCGCACGATTCCCTTCCTTGGATGCTATTCTGGGCCGAAATTGGTGAACCCTAGAACCATTGGTAATCCTTGAATGTCCAGAAACTGAAAATCCTTGAAATCTGAAATTCATTAACCTCGAGAATTTAAATCGATTTGTCTTGTGTCTTTCGGAACCGTTGGATCGCGGTTTTCGTCGTAAGAACCATTAGAGCCCAATTTAGGAACACTGGTGTCAGGTCGTGTCCTAGGTTTTAGGGAGTCTTAGGTTTTAGGGAGTCCTAGAGTTAAGAGTCCAGCCTCATCACGGACGCTTGCTATGAATAGCAACCGTGCCCTAGGTCTAGTCACACTAGTCACCCAATCTTTCCCTAGGACAAGCCTAGTAAACTAGGATGTAGGCTAACCTGCATTAGTCTAAGGAACAACTTGCATTTAGATAAGAATCATATAGCATCTTAGATGAAATCCTAGGATAATAAAATCCTCAACTTGAATTAAATAACTTCTCCTAAAACTGTTGAAACAGTCAATCCCAACTAGGTCGGTGTCTTAGTTGAGTTAGGCATAAGTAGCTTAGCTTAGGTACACCGAACTACGTCGACTCTAATCCCAGTGAGGCTTGGGTACGTAGGCAGCTTGGATGTCTGATGGCATACCAACCCCGAGTCGGCTCCACAATAAATTGTGGGGTTTTGTATATTAATTTGCATGTAAATGCTTAATTAAATCACTTAGGACTTTCCATGAAATTAGAAATTTAGGAGAACTTTCACTTAGATTGAATCCAGGCAAATTAAGAAATCAAGATACACATTTAGGATTCACATTGAAATTAGATCATAGGATGCCTGTCACATAGCTAGCACATTAACATAGAGTTGAATGAGCCATTTAAAATAAATTTAAAAGAGTTAGCTTTTGAAATTGAAGACCGATTATCGGGCAGGAATGGTGCATGTGGTGGATAACTCCCCATACCTTCCATTCTCGTAACCAGGTAGCGAGTCTAGATTTCTGGTTAATTTCGGGTCCTAGATCCCACATCTAGGTGGCGACTCTGTCAGTCTCTTTTGTGTGGAATTCGGATTGCCTTAGTGATCCCAAGTCCACATAAAAGATGAATTAAAACTAATAATAAAATGCACACGCCAATCGCGTGGGTACGAGAGACCAAGAGAAGGCGTGGCGGCTCGCGCCCCACCCCTCTCGCGGGATCAGGTCCCACAGTAACTAACAGAATCTTGCTCCAAAGCCTCAAGAAGCGATTGGGAGAAGCTGGAAAGAGCTGGGTAGAAGCACTCCCTAGCGTCCTCTGGGCCTACCGGACGACGCCGCGGACCGCAACCGGGGAGTCCCCTTTTAGTTTGACTTTCGGGGCCGAAGCGGTCATTCTGTTGGAAATCAGCCTCTCCAGCTTCCGTACGGAGAACTACGACGAGCAAGGAAATTCTGAGCTCCTCCGGAACGCTCTTGATCTCGTACTCAAAAAAGAGAGCAAGCCCTCCTCCGAACCGCCTCCTACCAGCAAAGGGTGGCACGATACTACAACACCCGAGTAAAAAAGCGCATGGTAAAACCCGGAGACCTAGTACTACGGCGGGCGGAGGTATCGGACCCCCGAAACATCGGGAAACTCACACCAAACTGGGAAGGACCCTACAGGGTCGTTCGAGCGCTTCGCCTCGGGGCCTACCAGTTAGAGCACCTCGACGAGACCCCAGTCCCTAGAAGTTGGAGCATGGATAACCTCCGAAAGTTTTACCAGTAAAAAGAAAGGGTAGGGTCCGTATTTTCTTTTAAGTTATGATGAATGTTTTGTTTGTTTTCTTTTTATTATTTCCAGAAGCAAAGCCATGTTTTCCCCTTTCCAAATTAATGGAATAGCATTTTCTACCCGAGCCATGGGCATCTCCACTTTCCGGCCTACGATGAATAAAGGGCCGGAAAAAGATAGGGAGTGGGACAGAGGTAGCATCTAGGCTGATCCTCCCGAAAATACCCTAAAACGCTCCCCATGAAAAAAAAAGACCTCCCCTTTTTAAAAGGGCAGGCGGGACCCATTAACTCCGAGCTGATCACTCGAGGGGAAGATGGTCCTTCCACAAACAAGACGCCCTACAGAGGCGCACTAGAAGTATTCTCACCTGACAGGGGAAGATGGTCCTTCCACGAACAAGACGCCCTACAGAGGCGCACTAGAAGTATTCTCGCCTGACAAGGGAAGATGGTCCTTCCATGAATAAGACGCCCAAATCAGAATTTAATAAACCGCCGCGAAGAAAAATACCGAAAAGCTCAAATGGCCCACGGCGCATTGTATAAAAAAAAAAGAGTTCAAACAGCCATTACAGACCCAGCACATCAATAGAACCATAAAAAGAAGCAAAAAATCCCAAGGCAACCAAGCCTCACCGATCCCCCGTAGAAGTCTCAGTAACCGTAGTAGCTTCCGGGGCAACCGCTGCATCCTCGACCGGTCTCAAGGCATCCACTGGCTCCGGCAAAAGATCCTCCGGAACGGCATCCTCGGCCTCGTACACCAACTTCTCAAGAGGGAAGGAAGAATCAACCTCGCGAACGCCCCGCCGGCATTCGACGAAAGCATCTATCTCAATATCCACGCTAAACGAGGCTGCGGCCTTGAGAAACTCCTCGGAATCTCGCCATTCCTCCTGCGCCTTCGCCAGCTCCTCAACGTGCGTTTGTCGGGTCACCACCAATCTATTTTCCGCATGGTTCCTCCCATCCTCGGCCAGCTGGAGTTCCCCCCAAAGTTGAGAAACAGTGTCGTCAAGAGCCGCCTTCTCAGCTTGGGCCTTCTCCAGGTCCTCGCTCAGCTTGCGGACTCGCTCCTCGAAAGCACCGACCTCGGACTCATCCTCAACCATGTACTACAGCATATTTCTAGCGTAACTTTGAGCCTACAAAAGCCCCCGCCACAAGCAAACCATTAGAGAATTGCCACATGCGGTCTCAAAGGCAACAAAAAAGGGAAAGCACAAGCAGAAAAGCCAGCCACTCAATACTTACGCAGGACATCAACTGAAGGTACCGAGCCGCCAGAGCCCTGCGGGGGAAGCTCTCTAACTCAGCTTCATTGCCAGGAAGGGCGGTCATCAACCCAAGCTTCACCCCAACCCGGGGATTCTCGAGGACACCATCCTCAACGCCGATCTTCCAGTCAGGCTTAAACATTTCTCCTTGCACCCGGTAGCACTCCGGGGAAAACTCCATTCGCTCATAACCGACCCTTCCAATCGACTCGACATATCCTCCGCAAAGGCAGCAGGAGGACGGGGGGCCCCACGGCCGGCTTTCCCCTGTTTAGCGCGAGAAGGGGCAACCCTCTTGGCAGGAGGCTCCAACTCCCGAGGAGGAGACCTAGCCGTACCCCTCTCTCCGACCGATCGACTGGAAGAGCTGGACGGTGCGGACGGGGGAAGCACAGTTTGCGACCGCTCTTTCCTGGCCACGGCCATAAAGCCGGAAGGAATCTTCTGACGGCTAACCAGACCCTTCGCCGCCGTCACCACAATCCCCTTTCCCCTACCAGCATCACCAGAAGAAGACATACCTGCTGCCAAAAACAGAAGAGCAACAACAACTCAGAGCAAAGAAAACGACAGCGAAACTCAGAAACAACAACTTAAAGTACATATGGACAAACCCAACGAAAAAGGCTCACCACTATGACTGGCGGAACTCTCCCCCAATTCTTCGCCTGTGCAGCGGGCCCTCCTCTCCACAGCACCCAGCAAACCGAGCCTCCTCAGTCCCCTCTCCCATCTAAACTCAGAAACATCAATAGCCTCCCCAGAGGTGAGCTTCTCCAAGTCAAACTTACTACGGTCGGACTCGTCGGTGAGGGACTTCCTTCGCCACTCAACGGAGCGCCTCCAAGAACGGGGGAAGCCCCAACCAGCATCCGACGGGGGAATAATAAACACGTACTCCTCTTTCCACTTCTTAATGGAAGAAGGCAAGTTCGCCGCGATCCTCACCTGAGGACGCTGGGTCAAGTACAACCAGCTGTCCTCCCCCTTCACCAATGGGCTAAGGGCTACACAACTCCGGAGCAGAGGGAGGGTAGGCTGAATCTTGTGAAGACTCGCCTTGGCCACAAAGGCCAAGAGAGTACGCCAACTATTAGGCACCAGTTGGGAGGGGGCCACCCGGTAAAACTCGAGGGCCTCTACTATGATACCCAAGAGCGGAAACCTAATCCCTCCCCGGAAAGCCTCCACGTAGAAGGCTACCTCTTCCTTCGTAGCGCCCTCATACACCCCCTCCCCAAACGAAGGAACCCTAATCCCGTAATCATCGGGAATGTGAAACTCCCTCCTAATCCTCTCCGCCGCCGCTTCTTCCAAGGTACTCCTACAACAAGCCACCCGACCAGGGTGGATAACGGCACCGGACCGAATGTCCCTAATCTCCGCCTTACGAGCAGAAGAGACTCGAGTGGGAGATTCAAAGGGAGCGGCCCCCAACGACGATCTAGAAGCCCCGGAGCTATCTTCCAACTCCCTGGGCAGCTGTTCATCTCGAGAGTCGCCGCCCCCGCCCTTTACCAACCACCTCCTTTTCCTTGGCGGAGCCCTCTCCACTACTTCTACTGACTCGGAAGACGGACTATGAGAACCGGTTGCGATAGGCATCATAAAATAATAAAATGTCAGATGAAATAAAAAGCACAGAACTCACCGAGGCAGACAAACAAGGAAGGGGAAAAACCAGAGAAAAGTTGGTGAAGAGCAACATCTAGAGAAATCGCCGTAGAAGGAAGCCCACTTCACCCGAGAAAGACGAAGAAATAAGACAAGAATGAAATGCCCAAAAAGGCTTTAAAAAAGAGCTAGGGTTTCGACACGCGTCGATTAATCTCCCTCCCTATCTAATCCGATGTGATGCGCACACGTGGCGCCGATTGGGAAATTCGAGGAAACCGCTAAAAATCGAAGCGCCATGCCCCCCTGACTGAAAAGACGTTGCTACCCCTACCGTTAAATGACTTCCCCAGCAAGCCATCCCCATATCCTCCCCACCTAATCAAAGATAGGGCTCAGACTTCAAATCGCCGGCGCTGGGCCAGTTTCAACTCCTCCCCACCTACTGAGAAGGAAGGGTCCAGAGAGGGAAACCCAAGCAAAGGGTCCAGCATACAATTCCACCTGATGGAAAATACCAAGTACGGTGGGGAAAGGCTCGGGACCCATCGCAAGGGTCCGGCATAAAATTCCACCAGATAAAAAAATACCGAGCACAATAGAAAGGGCTCGGGTCGCATAACAAAGGCCCGGTCTTACTTCTACCACTCCGCTCAAATAACTCGACTACTACATGGATGGAAAGGAAGCACAAGATACAAGTCAGAAGTACAAAAAGAAGCTATTCATAACTATTTTCTTCTGGCCCGCGGGCTACAAAAAAAGGGGAGAAGAGAGTAAAGACAAAGAAGATAGGGCACGCAGCCCCGGGCCCCCAAGACCCCCAACAAAAAGAAAAAAATAAAAAAGGAAAAGAGCCCCTCCAAAGACCCCCTCATCCCATTGCCTCCAGCCTAAAGCGACTGGCCACTGAAAGAGTTTTCCGCATCAGAGAGCTCCTTATCGCTATGCTCCTCCTCCGAAGAGCTTCCCCGATCTGGATCCTCAACAAGTCGGGTCTGGTCATTTAACCACCTCACCCGGTTCCTCAACAAGTCGTTCTCCGCACGCAAGGCGGCTATCTCTCGATTCATGTCGATCATCCGGCTACAAACCTCCATTTCCCTACAATGAGCATAAGAGAAGAACGAGCGGTCGCGATGAACAAAGGCTTCATGGGACTCCCTCTCGTAAAGGGGAGGAGGATGAGAGCGTGGGGGAAGCCCTTGAGACGGGCTCCTCTCGGGAATTGGTTGCTGAGGCCCCAACCCACCAGGGTTTGTCTCAGGGCTGCTGGGAGGACTCCCCTTGGTGGCAGCGTTCCCCTCATCACTTACAGAGAGACCCTCGAGAGACAACGACATCTCTGGTGAGCCCGAAGAGAGGCAGAAAGAAACCAATGAAGGAGAAAGGAGCGAAAAAGTGATCCGTGTAAAAAGCGAAAAAATTCATCCTTTATAAACTGGATGAGAAACCCTTCGGTAAGAAAACGAAGCGACTTGCCCTACGCGTGTCCACTTCCTATTGGCTGACCGGCCAGCACCGCGTAATGGCACTACAATTCCTCGAGAAGGAACCGCCAATCGAAACAGCATGCCCTCTCGTATTCCAAGGCTCCCATGAATGCCCTCTTCACGATATTCTTTGACTAGATAAACAAACTTCAATGGACCAAAGGAGTAAGGGGGTGTTATACACCTGATGAGACGTAAATACGGCGCTGCTCTCAAAACTCGCCACGTGTCGTCCATGCACCAATAGAGCCTAACTATCATGAAGAAAGGCGTTGGGAAACGGCAAGACCGTACGATTACGACACGTGTCACCTCTCGCCGTCCAGACCTCATCATCACAGATCACTTTCAACTTCGCCCCACCTATTGAAAAGGAAGGCGGGAACCCGATAAAAATAAATCCGACTTCAAAAGCACTAGAGGAAAAATACGCGCCCGGGCCCAGAGCCACAGCACAAGAGCTCGACACACAAACACAACAGGCGGAGGAAACTAAACGCGCTAGGTGAAGGCTCGGAACCCCGCACAGGTTCGGGGAAAACGTCATAATTCCTCGCAACAAGGAAAATATATACCAAACACAGTGGAAAAGCAACCAAACAGACGGGAAAAGTAGCATAAGAAACACGGTAGAAACTCATAAAGATCATCAATTCACATCCTCTTGGCCCACAGGCCTACAAAAAAGGGGGGGATAAGAAACAAAACATAGGGCACGCAGGCCCCAAAATCCCCGACGAAAAAGGGGAAGAAAGAAAAACAAACAGGAAAACAGGAGAAGCCAGAAACTAATCGGAAGAAGACTCCTCTCTTGAAGGGTTCCCTTCCTCTCCCCAGGAGCTCTCCAGCAAGGGGTCCACCTCGTATTCAAGCAGCTGCTCATTGAGGGAGTGAACTTGAAATAAAGGTCTTTAGAACCAATTGGGGGGTGAATTGGTTTTATCAAAATTTATAGCAATTTAAATTTAAGTATTAATCCTAATTTGATTGTTTTCTTCTCTTGATTAGATTTTAGTTAATTCAAATAATATCAAATCAAAAAGGAAATGGCAAACCAAGCAAAAATGAAAGTGCAAGACAAGGAAGGAACACACCGATATATAGTGGTTCGGGCAAAGCCCTACTCCACTCTTCTTGAGATCATCCTCAAGGATTTTCACTATGTGAGACCTCCATGATGCCCGGCTCCGAGGCGATTACACTCTCAAGGGGTATTAAATGAGGATGCCCTTGACACCTTTACACCGACTCTCCTTCTACGCCGAGTTCTAAGCGTTACTCCTTACGGTATTAAAAATAGGATGCCCTAACCTCCTTTACAATGAATGGAAGATGAAGATTGCTTGGCTTCTCTTGAAGCTTGATATACAATGAAGTCCCCTTGAGTGCTCTCCACAATAGGTTGCAAATGAAAGCCCTAAATCCAAACTCAAATGATTTGCAAGTGCAAGGCAAGTTTGGTGGAGAAGAAAAATAAAATCTCAAGCTAAAAGGGGTTTGCAAGTTCTTTGAATGCTTAAGGAGGTTTTTCAAAATATTCAAGAGTGGAAGATAATCCTCTTGAATGAGTATTTATAGCCTTTAGAAAAGATATGATCGTTTGGGGGTGTGAGTATCAAAAGACACCAAAAACCAATTTTTAATTTCAAACCCAACGGCTCTTTTTTGTGCTGTCGCGACGTTCTCGGAGTTCCGAGAACCATTCTCGGAGCTCTGAGAAATTCTCGGAGTTTCGAAAAATATTCTCGGAGTTCCAAGAGAATGACCAGAAGATGAAAAATACTACTGGCCCATTTCTCGGAGTTCCGAGAGAATGGCCAGAAGTGGGAAAATACTACTGGACCATTTCTCGGAGTTCCGAGCTCGAAGCTCCGAGAAAAATCTCGGAGTTCCGAGAAGCCTAAAATCAGCTGACTTTTTCTGTTTTTGTTGCTATTTGACTTTGGGCTTTTGGAACTCAAAACTTATGATAATTTGGAATGTTATGAGGGTCCCAACATGTTGGTCCACCACATAACCATTCACTTAACCAATTAATTTTAATACGGGGAGTGTGGTTAGTTTTGAAAAATACATTTGAAAGTTTTTGACTTGACTTAGAAATCAAAGAGAAAGGATGTACAACAAGTCTAAATTTGGTTACGCTCCTCTTTGGTCTTGGTCTTCATAGATCTTCTATGGTGTGCTTGCATTGCTTGAGTGTGTTGAGGTGAGCTCCACATTGATTGTTCTTCCAAGGTGAGTTGTCTCATGTGGTCTCTAGCTCCTTTGACTCTTGTGTGGTACATCTTCAAGCATGACCAAGTGATGTGATGGTTCCTTCTTATGATCACCCTACCTTATCACAACACTTCAAGGCAAAGTGATTAGTATTCAAGAACATAATCTATGTTTAGAATCATCGAAACAAGATAGGAGAGTAGACCTTTGGGCTTACAATCTCCCCCTTTTTGATGATGACAAACAAAATTGATTATAAGGTGTGTGTGGAGTGACAAAATAGGTAAGTGAATGCAGGAACTCCCCCTCAATATATGCACAATGATAAATGATAACAAGTAAAAGCATATAGTGCATATAGGCAAGTGAATGGATAATCAATTTCCAAACTTCTCCCCCTTTTGTCATCGACAGAAAGGGCGAACTTAATCAAGGTTTAAGCGCATACATGAACAAAGTGATATTCGAGAAGTAGTTCATGTAGATTAGTTGTAAAACTCCCCCTTAAACTTTCAAATGAGGCAAACTAAGATGTATATCAAATTAGGAGTGAATGAAGATTGAGTTAGGCACTCCCCCTAAATCAATGCTTATGGTATAAAATATGTAGCCAAGTAATGCACATATACCTGTTCATGATCGAGATGTTGACATATTGTCAAATTGTTAGGTATTTTAATTAAGGTGAAGGTACCTCTCCATATTAGAGAACTAAGAAGGCTAAGAGTACCAATTGAGTGATTTTTAAGATTAAGGTTTGACATCTCATTCATGCAGATACTACCAAACAGGGATGATATATATACACTATATAGATAAGCTAGTGAAAGGCACAAAGTATTTATCTAGCAATTTCTTTGACTTGATCCGCACCCCAAATGTTCAAGGCACTTCGGATATAACATAATCTATCATCGCTAAGGGGTTTTGTAAAGATATCAGCCAATTGTTCCTCAGTTTTGATATATTTTAAGCAAATGTCCCATTTTTGTGAGTGATCTCTAATGAAGTGGTGCCTAATCTCAATATGTTTGGTTCTAGAGTGTTGTATGGGGTTCTTTGTTAAGTTTATAGCACTAGTATTGTCACATTGGATGGGAATATTTTTTAATTTAATTCCATAGTCCATCAATGTGTTTTCATCCATAGGACTTGTGCACAGCAAGCTCCAACTGCCACATATTCTGCTTCTGTTGTGGATAGAGCTACTGAATTTCGTTTCTTGCTAAACCATGAAACAAGTTATTTGCCCAAGAATTGACAAGTCTCACTAGTGCTTTTCCTATCCACTCTACATCCAGAAAAGTCTGCATCTGAATATCCAATGAGAGTGAAGGCAGTAGATCTTTCATGCCATAGTCCCAGACTTTGGGTTCATCTTAAGTACTTGAAGATCTTCTTGACTGCGGATAGGTGAGACTCCTTTGGATCCGATTGAAATCGAGCACAGAGACAGACAGTAAACATAATATCTAGTCTGCTGGCTGTCAAATAGAGTAGGCTACCTATCATACCCCTATACATCTTTTGGTCCACAGATTTGCCAAATTCATCATTTTCTAACTTAGCAGTTGTACTCATGGGAATTCTTTATGTCTTGCTGCTATCCATACCATACTTCTTTAATAACTCCTTTGTATATTTTTCTTGATTTATAAATATCCCATTTTGGTATTGTTTGATTTGGAGTTCTAAGAAGTAGGTTAACTCACCCATCATGCTCATTTCAAATTCATTTTTCATTAGAGTTGCAAATTCATCACACATTTTTTGATTAGTCGAGCCACAGATGGTGTCATCCACATAAATCTGGACAAGGAGGATATCTTGATTTTCTCTTTTGATAAATAATATTTTATCCACCTTTCCCATCTCAAAACCTTTTTCTACTAGGAAGGTGCAAAGCCTCTCATACCAAGCTCTAGGAGCTTGCTTCAACCCATATAAAGCCTTATCAAGCTTGAAGACATGATTTGGATGTTTGTAGCCTTCAAAATCTGGAGGTTGCTCAACATACACTTCCTCTTGGATATAGCCATTTAGGAAGGCACTTTTGACATCCATTTGATATAATTTAAATCCTTTATGAGATGCATATGCCAAGAGTATCCTAATAGCTTCCATACGGGCAACAGGAGCAAATGTCTCATCATAGTCTATTCCTTCCTCCTGATTGTACCCTTGGGCTACAAGCCTAGCTTTATTTCTAGTGATAATTCCATTTTCATCCATTTTATTTCTATACACTCATCTTCTGCCAATGACTGGATGATCACTAGGCCTAGGCACTAGCCTCCACACCTTGCTCCTTTCGAATTGATCTAATTATATTAGCCCTTTTTCTCTTCCTCATCTTTTATTTTTAATCAACCAAATCTATTCAATATAGGGAAAGCCCATCATGTGAGGACCACATGTGGGTCAACCCGCACATGTGATGGAACCACACATGTGGTTCCCACATGGGTTTAGCCCATGGGTTTTTGCATTGCGGGCATTTTTAAGTGTATTATGTATCAGACCAACTCTTTTGAATTTTATAATGATGGGCCCACACTATGTAATGCACATGGTGGATCCCACACACATGGCCAAACCTCTCTCATCCTTTGAGAAAAAAATCATTGTTGCCCATGTAGGCGCAATTCACCCATCTCACATCAAAAGTTTCCAAAATGCCCTCGAACCGGAATATCCTTTAAGGATGAAGCTAAAAATGGCAAGTAGGTAAGGAAGATTTCAAAAATAGAAAGTATTGAAGTTCACTTGAAACGAGGACAACAACTACCCTGAAAATACCCAAAATAGCCCCAGGACACAAAATTTCCAAAAGAGATAGAAACCCTGAGAAATTCTAAAAATAGCAGGTTTCCACACTCGATTGGAAACACAAGATATCATCATCTGGAGACTAATGAAACCCCCTAGAGACCTTCAAAATTTGCGAACCAACATTAAAACACTTAAAATGAGATGAAATTCACCCTAAAATGCAAGAATGCCCAACCTAATGCAGATGACTGACTTGGGATTTAACAGACCAATCAAACATTTTGCTTTTTAAAAAGTAGCAAAATTGGGGGTATCTACAGGTGCCCCTCTTTGGTAGAGATGACATTGTCATCGAATTCCAAAGGAAAAGTGACAACACCATTTTCTGAAACTTAAATTAGTAAAGGACTTCCTATGCAACTTAAATACAGATACATGCTAAACACTTCCTAATGCAATACCTTAGACGAAGTCCTAGAGTTAAAATGTTATCAAAAAATCATTTACTCAAAACACCATGACTGGTAGTTCAGAATAATGAAAAACTGGATCAAATCTGAGTACCAAAATTACGCATCCCAGAACGAAAGATAAATTATGCTGCAGTGCCATTTTCAAACGGGCAATGAGGGAATTAGGGATCATTTTAAAATGGATTTGCAGAAAATGAGACACTGTTTTCGAGCAGGCACAGAAAAAGGGGATGCCGTTTTCAAACGGATCCAAAGGGAATGAGACACCGTTCTCAAACGGGATCAAAGGAATCAGACACGATATTCTTATGGGCTCAAAGAATAAAATATTATTTTCGAATAGATTTAGAAAAAACGAGACATCGTTCTCAAACGGGCTCAAAGAAATGAACACCATATTCATATGGGCTCCAAGAGGATAAGAGACTATTCTCAAATGGACTCGGAAAAACGAACACCGTTCTCAAACGGGCTCAAAGAAATGAGACACCATATTCATATGGGCTCAAAAAGGATAAGAGACCATTCTCAAATGGACTCGGAGGGAATAAGACACCATTTTTGTGTGGACTCAAAAGATAATAAGAGACTATTTTTGAATTGACTCAAAGAGAATGAGACACCATATTCATATGGGCTGAAAGAGAAACTAAACACCATTTTCGAATGGCCCTAGAATGAGTGACCGTTCTTGAACGGACTCGGGGAAAATGAGACTGAGGATGACATTTTAAAAATTGGAGGACTCAATAACTGGGGAATTGAAGATTTGATGAGAAATTGTAGAATTGGAAAAGTAGAGAATGTAGGGACTGGAGAATTGGATGGCCAGGTAATAGGGCACTGGATACTCACAGAGTAGAAAAGTAGAGAACAAGATAATTGAAAAATTGAAGAACTGGTTCGCTAGGAATTGTAGAGCTTGATTACCGAAAAACTGGAGAGTAGAAAATTGATAATTGGTGAACCAGGGATTAGATTGGATTGACATTTTGATTGATTCCTCCAAGATTGGAAATTGATCGCTGGATGTTGGAAACGGGAGAAATGAAATCCTGATCTAAACACTGGGAACCAGGAATCTAGAACAAGAACATACTGGATACTAGAACTGGAGTACTGGAACACTAGATTGCCGAAAACTGGAACTATGTACTAGAATTGGAGTGTCAAAATACTGGGAGTAGGAATACGGGGATTGGAGTACTGGAAAATGGAACACTGGAATATTGGAGATTGGGATATTAGAGGGCTGGAACTGAAATACTGGAATACCAGAATATTAGATATCGGAACTGGAATACTGGATACTGGAACTGGAAAGTGGAATTTTTCCCTTGACAGGTGTTCAGACAAATATTTCTTGACAAAGATGGTATTCAATGAACTGGAAGGAAATTTTGAATTTTAATAGTTCATCTTTCTAAGGAACTGGCTCAACCACCATTGTATACAAAGCTCTTCCAAGCTTTTAGGTGCCTTTCTGGAGCATGGTCTTCTTATGGAAACTGCACTTTTCGATGTTTATACTTCAAAATGTTTCGGAGGTGATCTTCTTTAAAATGAAGCTCTTTGACTAGATTCTCGAGATCTTTCCTTCAGGATTAACTTAGCTCTGGTACAAAAACAGGGACCTAAGGACACCGGGCCTCTTTCACCGAGACAGTTGCATCATTTGGACACAAGGACAGCGATTGACTCTTCTTAAAGAGGAATTTTCGGTAAAAGATACTATTCAAAGGATTAAGGAACTCTAAAAGAGTGAACTTAGAATAAGAAAGATTGTGACTACACTGACAAACATACTGATGCTTCTGACTTAGTTAATATTTTGTTTGGTAAATCTATCATTTCAAAGAATAGTTTCTTAGTTAATAAACACTGGACTTTTTCTTTAAAACAGTTAAGGCCTCGAGGATTTGATTGACGCTCCTTAGATTGCTTGGTTTCAATGCCCTCAGTTTCTAGGATGACACTTGAACTCGCTTGAACTTATTTTCGATCTTTAGTCTTGATACCGGCTGCAGCCTTCTTATAATGATTTTCTTACCGTGACCAAGTCACCTCTTCAGGATTTTTAACTTGGCGGACCATATTAACCTTAACTTTTGCCTGAGTCGCCCTTTCGGGTTATCAACTCAGTAGGCTATCCCCTTAGCTTCTGCCTAAGTCGCCCTGTCGGGTTTTCAACTTAGCAGGGGAATGATCTTAAATTTTGCCTAGACCGCCCTTTCAGGTTTTTAGTCTAGCAGATCTTTAAACTCTGTTCTTTTCTTTTTTTTTGTTTTGGAACATAGATCCTTGATTCTGAATACAGGAAGGACTTTATAGGTAGGATGGAGCTTTTCAAAGAAAAAGACTTAAGGTTGTGCAAAGATTTCAATTGAACCTGTAAACAAGTTGCCTACGTATCCCAGTGTAGGAATCAGGTTGCGCGTAGTTCAGGGCAGATGCCGCTAGTTTGAAGGTAAATTGATTTTACTTTTTTTTTCATTCTTGATTGACTCTCCTTTCTTTTTCTTTCTTTCGATTGACTTCTTTTTCTTTGATTGATTGAATCTCTTTTTTTATTTTTTGAACGATTGAATTTTTCTTTTTGAAGCGACCGAACTCAGTTTGACCGAGCGGCCTATGTACCCCAATGTAAGGATCAGGTCTTGCGTAGTTCGGGGTGGATGCCCTTGGTTTGATGGGTTTTTAAGGAAAAAAATTTTAGGCTCAAAGGGTTTGCAAACGGGTATTCTTTTTTATACTGGGTTATGAATTTGGGATTTGTTTGGCCAAAGGAGGCCTTCCAGTGTTCAGGTTTGGAATTAATCTTGATTGATAGATTCTCTTTATTATTATTATTTTTTTCACAGAGTTGGACGACATTTCCAACTAAGAGATAATGGGTCTTCTTCTTTCAAGATTCTGATATGTACTTTGTTATTGAGAGTACAGACTGGTCTTTAATATCATTGAATGTGATATTTGAACTTAAACTTCATTCTGAAGATTATGCTTGACAACTCTTGATATTGAAAATCGCTTTGTGATATTTACTTCTGAACTTTCTTATCATGAATTTGTCCGCTTCACATTATCATATGATGAATTTGGGAACCAAGGGCGACTGGAGACATGAAAGTTGTTTCCAATCCATACTCCTTGTTAGCATATGTTGCTCACTTCCTTCATTCTTTTGAGCTTTCTATCTAAGTCCTGCCCTTGGTATTGGTCGTAGTGTTTCTAGATATTCCTCTTATCCTCAAAATATGTTTATTAATTCTTTATGCTCTTTTGGAAGGTAATGTATTTCCAATTGACATTTACTGAATTAAAGTCTTTAGTGCCAATGTTTATCATTTCAATTTCTTCCTTAAAAGGTTGAGGTCAGCGCTCCTCTTCTAGTTTAACCATTCGCTATAACTCAAGTGGAATTTCAGCGATCTCTTCCTCATTTGAGGAGGGAGTCATATTTTTATTATTATTAAGATCAGAAGCATACTTGAGAAACAAACACATATGAGCTATTGGGACTGAAATTTTATTTAAAGAAAATCTATAACGTCGAATGACATATCCTGAACATGCTCAGGATTCACAACTTTCTGTGGGACCCGATCCTGCCAGTGGGGCGCGGTCCGCCTCACTCTCTTGGTCTCCTGTACCCACGCGAATGGCATGTGCCTTTTATTATTACTATAAGTCATCTTTTCCGTGAACTTAGGATCACAAACGAAATCCGAATTTCACACAAAAGAGGATAATCAGAGTCGCCACCTAGGTAAGAGACCTGGACCCATAAGTGACACTACATTGATCTGTGGTCCTAGAAGTCTAGATTTGTTACCTGATTATGAGAATAGAAGGTAAGGTGGATTACAACCATATGCACCATTCTTGGCTGATAATCCGGTCTTCAATTCCAAAGATTAACTTATTTAAATCTCTTTTAAAATGCTCATTTAAACTCTTTTGATGTGATCTATGTGACATGTACCCTAAAAATCTAATCTCGATGTGGTTCCAAGATGCGTGTTTTGATTCTCTTAAATTGGTTTGATTCGATATATGTGAAAGTTCTCCTAGAATCTAATTTCATGAAAAATCCTAAGTGATTTAATCAAGTTAATTGACGGTTTGAAAAATGAAAAAGAAATAAACAAAATAAAATCCATAAAACCCTACTGAAGTGTGTAGGGCCAACTCGTGCATGGAATGCCATCCCAGTATCCAAGCTGCCTACGTACCCAAGCCTCACTATGATCAAAGTCAACGTAGTTTGGTGACCTAAACTAAGCTACATGCCTAAGAAATTTAGGACACCGATCTAGACTTGATGGACTGTTTCAACAGTTTAATAAAGATCATTTAGTTCAAATTGAGTAAATTTTATTATCCTAGGACTTCATCTAAGATGCTATATGGTCCTACCTAAGTGCAAAACATCTCCTAGACTACTGCAGGTGGGTCCTACATCCTAAGTTAACTAAGCATGTCTTAAAGAGAAAAAGGATTATCTAGTGAAACCTAATCTAAGGGTCAATTGCTAATAGTAGCAACCGGCTGTGATAGGCTGGACTCCTAACTCTTGGACTCTGGCAAGGTGAGACCATAATCCAACAGTTCCAAAATCAATTTGAGCTTGAGTTTGCCCAACCCAAATTCATTAAGTTAATGATTTTCAATTCTTTTAAGGGTTCTTAATATCTAAAACCTAAGACTCCAAGGGTTAACCAGTCTCATGCTTGGGTTGCATTCATGGAAGGGAATCGTGCTTTCCATCCTTATACAATTTAACATATAAGTTATAATATATTATTGCCTGGCATGTTTTCAAGATTTCTGTGGATAAAGACCTCTGAACCAATAATATATTATAATTTTGATGCTAAACTATCAAGGATTGATCGCAAAAAGTAAATGAGCATGAATTCAAGCATTGCATATAAACTACCTAAGATAGCAATTTTACAAAGGAAGTATGTGACTTTTAAAGTTTCTGTTTAAGTGGCTTAAGGATTTAATACATGCTGGAAAATTAGAGTTTTTAATTAATTTTCATGAGGTTTTTAATTAATTTGATTTTTAAGTGAATTTATTAGAATCGAACCAGAATCATGATTTTACAAAACACCCTATAGCAAAATAAGTTATTTATTTTAGAAACTTTGGAATATGATGTTTTCTGTAAACTGTTGACTTTATTGAATTTTTCATGATTTTAGAGATTAAATTTGATTTTTAGTGATTTTTTCAATATACCAGATTCATGATATTACAAAGAAACCTATAGAAAATAAATTTCACTTATAACCAAAATTTTACAGTGAGATGATGATTATGAATAAAGAATACTGTAAATATTTCATCAAATACTATTATGATTTGTTATGTTTTCCAGATTTAACAAATAATGGCTATTTCAGAAGAAAAAATAAAAAATCATGCATAATGGAACCCTTAAATCATGATAAATTTAAGGTATACTTAATATGAATCATAATATTTTCTAGCCAAATTTCAGAACTCTAAAGTTAATATTTCTCAAGAAACTGAATTTTTAATGAAAGAGGTTACGTTTTCTTGAAGTCCAAACCCGTTTTATCATGAAAAGTCATTAACCATATCAAAACCTACAAAAATCTCTGAAAATGTTTCTATGACTTACCAGTAACATATATTACTAGTTTGATATGAAAAGGAATTACGGTACGCAAAATAAAGCTTTGATTAGAAAATCATAAATAAAACATATTTTTCAAAATTGTATTTCATTAGAAATTCAAAATATATCTAAACTTAAGATCTGGAAAGTTTCATGAGTTTTCAAAACCATTTGATATTTATTAAAAATAAGTAAATTTCAAAATAATTTAAACTCGAGTTAAATAATTACCTAAAATTATCAACATTTTTGGGTAATCTGGAAATCTTAAAATCGGACTGGAACCAAAATTTCATTAAATTTAGACTTGATTTGGTACGTTTTCGATTCTGTTCGTCGAAAAATAACCCTTTTCTAGGTTACCATTCGAAAAATAAAATGAAAAATAAAACAAGTCAACTGAGGGTGAGAATTATTTTCAGATGTTTTAGAATTTTCTTTAATATCAAAAAATAAGAATTTTAGAAAAACATCATGTTTTCAAACACTTACTTTGAAAACCCAATTCAAATCCATATTGAATAAAAAACAAAAGAAAATTAATATTTAATGGAGAAAAATTAATTTTTCAATGAAATTCTGGAATTAATGATATTATGATTCATATTACAGCATACTAAAATTTCATCGAAAAAATTCATCCGTTTAGACCATATTCTAAAATCAAACCCTAAAAAAAACATCTTAAGCATACTTTCTAAACCAAAAATTGAAAAGTGGAAAAACACCTACCGTTGATCGCGAATCCTTGTCTCTAGGGTGTGTAAGTTTGGGATATTTACTTTGTCACACCCTTATAAATGCTAGAAAAACCCCAAAGATTGATCTATATAATCCAATTTGATAC
This sequence comes from Tasmannia lanceolata, assembly GCF_043159265.1. Taxonomy (NCBI): domain Eukaryota; kingdom Viridiplantae; phylum Streptophyta; class Magnoliopsida; order Canellales; family Winteraceae; genus Tasmannia; species Tasmannia lanceolata. Next base: position 9,346,684 of record NW_027518679.1, on the reverse strand, counting down.
GAATCATGAATGGGAGAGGTAGAGTTACCTATTGTGCCTTCTCCTTTAACCTTTCCCTTCTTGTCATCTCCAAAGGCAACTTCTCCACCATCCTTGAGTGAAAGGGATGCAAATTGAGTGAGGTCTCCGGTTATGTGCCTAGAGCATCCACTATCAAGGTACCATGTGTTTTGTTGTGGCTTCTAAGACATACCTACATATGAATAGGCAAGTGAGATCCCTTAGGTACCAAAATCTTTGTAATCTTGCTATGTCCATTTGGTTCTACGTTTGCATTTAATTTGATTTTGTCTTGTTTAGCATACATGCAAGCAACCCTATAATGTCCTTCTAGACCACAATAAAAATAAGTTTTAGTACCACCGAAGAAGCTTTCACAAATTTATTTTTATAGTTTAACATTGTAGTATCCCATTTATGTCAAAGTCCACTCTTATCATGTGACCATCTTTGAAGGTTAACAATTATATCCAGTTTTAGTGAATCATTCTCAAACCTTTCAAATAGTTTCTTCAAATCATCATATTTGTGTGACAATTCACTATTTTCATGCTTTAGTTTGTTGTTTCCAGTGGATAGCTCTTGTTTACTTCTATTCAAATTCTTGATGGTAGCATTCAAATCATAAATTTCAAGTTTAAATTTCTCATTTTCATCTTCTAGAAAATCATGATCTTTCTTTAACCAACCAAATTCTTTGGTCAAATTAGAAAGAGAATTTTCAAGAGATGCATTCTTATCAAGTTCAATTTCTAGTTGATCATGTGCACTTTGCAAATAATCAAGAACTTCTTTTAAAGTAATAACATCATTTAACGTGCTTACCTCTTGATTGTCATTTGTTGAAGCCATGAAGCACACATTCTGTAAGCCCAATGGTTCCCACCTTGGCATTCCTATCTTATTTTGATGATTCCAATACACAAGTGATTTATATCACTAATGTGTTTGATTGTCTAAGTTGTAGATCATAATTATGCTAAGACAAGATTGCTTGGATTGAGGCCAAGAAGCTCTCATTGGACCACATTATGAAGGCCAAAGACATCGGAGATCCAAGACGAATGAAAACTTGAAGATTCGCAATTGAAGATCGAAGTCGTTTTAGAATGTAAAGATCCAATCCTAGTTTAATTGTTTAGAGGCATAAATAAAGTTAATCTCACACACCCTAAATGTTTAAGAGATTGTCCTTGTGGTGTTCCAACACTTTGGAACCCTCATAACAATCCCAACTTGGTGTAAAGTTGGAAGCCTAAGAAACAGAATTGAAAATCTGCTGAAAATAGGCTTCTCGGAACTCCGAGCTCAGAACTCCGAGAGATTCCTCAGAGCTCCGAGAAATGGTCGAGTAGCATTTTTTCAACTTCTGTTTGTATTCCCAGAACTCCGAGATTTTATCTCGGAACTCCAAGAACACTATAACGGGAAGAAATTGTGACCGTTGGAAACTTTGCCAGAATTATGACTATGCCCCTCAAACGGTCATATTTGGTTTTTCTATATATATGGGTATTCTCTACTTCCCAATCATTAATCCCAACACTCTAAAATCCTATTGGAATATCTTAAGAGTGAATCAAGCTTGTTTATGGCTCTCATCCTCTAGAATTAGGAATTGGATCATAGGCTCAAATTTATACATCTTATTCAAAGTTTGTAAACCCTTGTGAGGGACTTTTTGTTCTTTCTTTCTTATTCAAGAAGATTATATTCGGGTGAGTGTTCGGAGAAGCGGAGCCCACTCTCCGTGGTGAGGATTGCCACCAAGGTTAAAGCGATTGGAATTGTAATCGGCACCGATCTTCGCCGTGGTTAAGAAGATCAAATAGTGAATCCATAAACGGGTTTGGTTGGTGGAGTGGAGTAGGCCTCGCATTTTGAGGACCGAACCACTTTAAATCTCGGGTGCACTCTCTCTTATCTGTTGCTCTATATTTGCGTTGCACTTAGGATTTAACTTGTTGTGCTTAATTTCATTCCTGATCTCTTAATCTTCTAAATTGGGTTAGATTTTTTCAAAAGATTAAAACTTGTTAGTAACCTAATTTTACCTCCTCATAAGTTGCCGTTAGAGTAAGTACTCGGGACCACCCTTGGAATTTCACATTCCTTGCGATCATGCAATCTTCTCCATCATCTGGCTCACATTCACTTTCATTGTCTTCATCCCATGTGGCGGTCATTCCTTTTTTGCCTTCTCTCCTCTTGAATCGATTGTTTAGAGTAGGCTCATTGTTGAGTGGATAATCCGGACGAATATGACTAAGTTTCTTGCATCCGTAGCATCGGGGTTGAGATGATCTGTCACCGAGCTCTTCTTTCTTCTTGAATGGAGGATTAGTCTTTCTATTCTTCATGTTTCCCATATTCATTTTCAAGAACTTGATTCTTCTTGTTAGGAAGGCTACCACATCTTTCATATCTCCTTTCACTTCTTCATCATCACCTACATTACAAGTGAAAGCAACACATTTTTATTTTTCCATTTTATTTTAAATTTCGGGTGCTTTTGTTTTGAAAATCATTTCAAGAGTTATCAATGACCCTATTAGTTCATCTAGATTTAATGTGTTCATGTCCTTGGCTTCGGTAATTGCGGAGGTTTTGGATTCCCATGATAGAGGTAGGGATCTAAAGATTTTGGTTACTAAATCTCTGTTTGAAAATTGTTTCCCAAGTCCCTTAGCCCATTGACTAAGTTAGTGAATCTAGTGTACATATCTGCAATGGTCTCATCGGGTGTCATTTGAAAATGTTCAAATTGCCTAAATAGATGATTCATTTTAGATTCCTTAACTTGGTTGGTTCTTTCATGAGTAATTTCTAAGGAGTGCCAAATTTCTTTAGCCGAATTCAAGTTTGAAACTCTATTGAATTCTCCGGGTGACAAAGCACAAATTAAAGAATTCATGGTTTTGGCATTATAGTTTGAGGCATGCTGTTCGGCTTCGGTCCATTCATTTAGATTTCTAGTGGATAAAGTATATCCATTTTGAATGGCTCTCTAAATTTGGTAGTCTTGGGTTAAAAAGATTTTCATTTTGGTTTTTCAATATCCAAAATTTGTTCCATCAAAATAAGGTGGCCTAGTGTTTGAGTAACCTTTATGGCGTTGAGGGTAGTTTGTCATTTTAGGATCTTTTCTCTAGACCGGTTAGAGTTTTGAAAAATAGAGACGAGGCTTTGATCCCAATTGAAATAAAGGTCTAGGGAACCAAGAGGGGAGGTGAATTGGTTTTCTCAAAAATTTATCCCATTTTTAAAATCAAATATTAAACCTAATTCAAATTATCTTTTCTTGCTTAGTTTTTTGTTAGCTCAAGAAGTATCAAAATACACAATGCACAACCAAAACTCAAAACAAAGAAAGTGTAAAAAAGAGAAAAGAACACACCGATGTATAGTGGTTCGGGCAAAGCCCTACTCCACTCTTCTTGAGATCGTCCTCAAGGAATTCCACTATATGAGACCTCCATGATGTCCGGCTCTGAGGCGATTTACAATCCCAAGGGAATTAAATAAGGATGCCCTTGCCACCTTTACACTGACTCTCCTACTTCGCCGAGTTCTAAGAGCTCTTCCCTAGGCTATTAAGAATAGGATGCCCTAGCCACCTTTACAATGAAGAAGAAGATTGATATGCCTTCCTTTAAGGCTTGATGCCCAATGAAGTCTCCTTGAATGCTCTCCACAAAATATTGCAAATAAAAGCCCTAAATCCAAACTTTAAAGATTTACATGTGCAAGGCAAGTTTGGTGGAGAAAAAACTTAAGCCAAAAGGGTTTGCAAGTATTTTTGAATGCTTAGGATTGTTGGTAAATCATTCAAGAGAGTTAAATGAACCTCTTGAATGTGTATTTATAAGCCCACAATAATATATGACCGTTTGGGGGTGGAGGTAACAAAAACACCCCAAAAATCAATTATCCGTTTGAAACACAATGGCTATTTTTTTGTTGTCACGACGTTCTCGGAGTTCCGAGACAAACTCTCGGAGTTCCGAGAAAACACACAGAAAGCTTCCTGGAATGTTTCTCGGAGTTCCGAGAAATTTGTCGGAGTTCCGAGAAATCAAACAGAGCGTGGGATTTAACCCCTGGAATGTTTCTCGGAGCTCCATGAGATTTCTCGGAGTTCCGAGCTCGGAGCTCCGAGAAGCCTATAACCAGCAAATTTTCAAGTTGTTTAAGCTAATTTTCTTTTGGGCTTTTGGAACTCTATTTTTATGATAATTTGGAATGTTATGAGGGTCCCAACATATTGGTCCACCACACAAACATTCACTTAACCAATTAAGTTTAATACGGGAAGTGTTAGTCTTTTTGAAAAACATATTTTGAAAAGCTTGCCTTGACTTAGAAATCCAAAGAGAAAGGGATGTACAACAAGTCTAAGTATAGCTACACTTCTCTTTGGTCTTGGTCTTCATAGATCTTCCATTTGTGTGCTTGCTTTGCTTAAGTGTGTTGAGGTGAGCTCCACATTGATTGTTCTTCCAAGGTAAGTTGGCCTATGTGATCTCTAGCTCCTTTGACTCCTGTGTTGTAAGTCTTCAAGCATGACCAAGTGGTATGTTGGGTCCTTCCATGATTGTCCTGTCTTAAAACAACACTTCAAGGCAAATTGATTAGTATTAAAAAACATAATCAATTTCGTTTGAGAATCATCAAAACAAGGTAAGAAGATGAGCCCTTGGGCTTATAATGCTTCCTCTTTTTTTGTTTTAAATCATCTGATATATGCAAGGCAACATATGACAGACATTGTAATTTTGTCCCACTTCCAAACTTGACCGAACCCCTCAATTTTAGAAACGTCCATATCTTTCGAATATTGGCAATCAGTGGGCTCACTTTAGAGTGAATGACAACCCTAACTGCCCAATTGAAAATCCCCAAATAAATTATGCCCATTAGATTAATTCCATGGACTAATCCAATCCAAATCCATTCCAGACAATGCGCCATAGTGCTAAACAGCCTATACCCCTCCTATCCGAGATGATCTGAACCATTCAAATGATAGCCGCAATGTAAATGGGTTGCCCTTTCCCTCAGCCTCATATGTTGCCGACTCTCTCTTATATGAACCATTTGGGGACCACAATTTTTAAACCTTCTTCTCCTGATAATGGCACTCCTAAGTCCTTTTTATTTTTGGCAACCTTACATGTGCAGCCGAACATGTGAGATCCTCATAGTTGTGTCCAACATTACACAACTTGATATTGGCAACACCCTTTTAGATCTACACCACTTCCTATTGGATAATCCAGACCATCCAATTAGTTGCAATTCAAATATCAACATATTTTGGGTGATTTACAAATCTTATTTACCAAACCCCCAATGTGAAGCAAATCGGATTCTTCCAATCACTAGTAGACCCACATGTTCGATTGAATCTTTTCGAGATTAAAAAAAATGCCATAGCAGCCATTTACTTCATAAGATGATCTAATTCGTCCATTTAAATGAGCCATGGTGTTTCACTTCCACCACAAAATGCTATGCCAATTCCTTGGCCGAATCACACTATGCCCGCCAGGGAAATCGGTTTTGTTTTTTTAGATCCAAATAAATTCAAAACCCATGTTTATTAAGAACGATGTGGGGTACACTTCCCTGACCAAAAATGTTCAACGCGGGCCCGCCAGAGGGCTCTAAATTCTCCCTTGTTTTTATTCTTGTGAATAACCCTTCTCAACACTTAGCAGAAAAATGTGAAACATGACGGAAATGACCGAAAAGATTTGAAAATGTAAGAGACGGATGTGGAAAGGAGAGACACTAGAAAACCGATATAAACAAACTAACTTCTTTATTGATTAAAACGGAGCAAAATGGGGGTGTCTACACTTGAAACAGAAAATAAAAGCAAAAGATAACTTGCCTGGACTAGGCATCGACTTTGAACAGTAAAACCGGACTTAATAATTGGAATGACCATAATGACTGACTCAACATAAAATAGTAAATGACTAAAACTTTAACTTCAATTGCAGCAACTGTCTGGCTTTGGAGGCTCTGTGAAGGCTTCCTCATAACTGGTACTTTCAACTTCTAATTCTTTTCATTGCAACTAGACCTGTGCTTCTTTGAATCCTGGGTTGTCTAAGCATTGAGATTTCCCGGAGGCGGTACTGCATGGCTCGGCAGAGGGTTATTGACGGTATTGGGCCTCTGCTAGAATGTTAACAATTTATCATCAATCCATTTTTGGATCCTAAATTCTGAGGCAATGCAATCATCAGTAAGGTGGCCAGGGCCTCTATGGTATTCACAATGTTCATTTGCTCTCCAGCTTCTTGGTAAGGGATTAGGAGGATCCCTGATTGGAGGTAGGGTAATACAACCTGAGGCTAGACATTCTTTTAACACTTCAGATGTTGGAAGAGGGAGATGAGTGAATTCTCTCATAGGCTTTTGTTGGGGTGAAGCCACTGGTTGGCTATAATCCACGACAATGGGGTTTTTAGGGTTTGGAGGTTGAGGGTTGGAATGGGAAAGGTTACTAATTTCGGCTGGTGGAGACTTCTTGAATTCTCTAGTATTCGGGTTACTACGGTTAAACATCCCTTGAGCCATAGCTTCCTCAATTTGTGTGCCCGCTACGATGAAATGTTTGAAATCCGGATAATATTGGAGAGACATGTGATACTGGAGCTGAGGGGAAATGTTCTTCATGATTATCTGGACTTGCTCTTCCTCAGAAGGGCGCTCCATCATTTGCGCCGCTAACCTTCTCTATCTTTTCACAAAAGTTAAGAAAGACTCCTTCGTGTCTTGTTTGGTCTCTCTAGATCCTTTCTGGTAATCTCTGTGCCATCATCATACTTGAATTGTTTTATGAATTGTTCACCAATATCTTTCCATGTCCTATAACGAGTTTTGTCTAGAACCATGAACCACCTCCTAGCAACCTTGGTTAGAGAAACAGGGAACAATTGAGCCATTTGCTCCAGAGATAGACATTGAGGCTGACACATGATAGCAAACATTTACAAATGTACGATCGGACAACCAATGCCATCATATTTGTCAAAGTTTGGTATTTGAAAGTTTGCTGGGAGATGAATTTCAGGAAACAATGTGAGATCACTCGGATTGAAACCTCTCTGTTCTTGGAGCTGGATATCTTGAACCTTCTTAGTAAGACTGTCTAGTTTCTCCATGACCGTTTTTATCAACCAATGTCTGAGGGGGTATACTGTTATCCTCACTATATTGTTCTCTCTCAAAGTCTACTTTGGTCCTATCGGGGATAGAGACAAACACATGCTGGGTAGGTGCCGCTGAAGTAGCTGCATGGTGCATGGGCCCTTTATCCTTAGAAGGTGATGACCCAAACTTCTCAGAGAGTTGGGCTTTGATGACTCGGTTTTTTTCTTTGATCTCTTGCAATTGCTTGAGAACTAAGGCTAAAGTATCGGTAACGGTAGCAGGTGGAGGATTATCTGAGTTTTCTGCCATTGGTGAGGAGGGAAAAGAAGGAGAAGATGCTGGAGTTATTGAAGGAAGGTTATCCCCTTCCGGCAAGACCACTATGCACAGCGGAACAAAAATTACATAGAATGTTAAATTTATCTTTAGATCTTGCTTTTTCCCAAGATCCTAGAGTCTAGATTAGTTAATTAAGTTAATCAAACAAGAATAAATACCTCTTTCAAGAAGAAATCAAGGAATCACGCTGGTTGATCTACTCCTCGAAAGGTTGCGATCGTTCTAAATGCCGCGGACCCCGCAAGTTGAACCGATGGATTCTTTTTCTTTGCTTAGACTATTGTGGATGTGAATAACTCATATTCACCTATTTAAGGTCTGATCTAATCAGTACCTTTGTTATAGAGAATAGATAAATTAATTTGAAGCCTTTCTCTTTGAAACTATTTCAATTGGAAGAGAGAGAGAAGGAGAGAGTAATGGAAAACTATTTTCCAATGGGGGGATGAAAGGGAGAACAAATTTTTAAGTATTCCACACTTGAAATTTTGTTCTCCCCTCTCTCTTTTATATAAAGTAGAGTTTTGGTTTGATAAGTCCTTGTTTCTCTCTCCCAATTCCAATCCAATTGAAAAACCGTCTTGAATTGAGACTCCTCGAGTGAACGGGACTCTCCCAAACCTCCAAGGCTATGTGAAGACACTAAAGGTACATGGGAGAACAGGTATGGAGGCCTCCCTCCAGCCCTTGTGGCCTTATCTCATAAGAGTTGGCGTTGGAAACAAGTTGCTTGCTTTGTAGATCCTACAATTTAGCAATTCTTATCCAACAAGGAGTTTGAGTGAAACTCAAAGTCCTTGAGCAATTGGGACTCTTTTCCCCAGTTCTCCAACTGATTTAGGAGTGTTGTGGGCCCCACAAACCTTACCCAAATGTGTAGTCCTTTCCCAATTCCCAATTCCGTTCCAATTCCTCAACTTTTGCAAAACCGGTTTAGGAATAACTATCCTCATTTGGAGTACACATAATTATGATAATTATTAATCAAATTAATAATAAATAATAATTTACAATAATTAAATAATTAATTAATAATTTAATCGATTAATAACTCACATCTAATGGGAGTTATTTCGGCTCCTATTTGTCTTCGAAAAATTCTTTCACTGTCTTTTGTTACTTTCCTAACAAAGACATGTATATATATATATATATCAACATATACATATATATTTAATTAATATCCACATTAATCTAACGGATCATATCCGTCCGTGCAATTACATAAAATGTGGAACCCTGATCTGTTTGAATGTTACCGGGTCATTCGAGTTGTGAGTGGGATCGACGCAAGGATCTGACTGTCAATCCTGCAGAACCCTATGGTGGGCCCCACTACGATCTCGCTCTGTAGTTAAACTAGAGATGTACTAGGTCAGTGGCCTCCATCGAGACGTAACCCTGAAGATGATCGTCAAATCATCTTACCCCTATTCACATCATGTATGTGCAAGTCCTTTCTTTGTAACCACATCTACTGAGCTGAGTCATACGGGAGGTGGACACCATTTACCCCCTTGGCCCACTCTTGCTGTACCATTTTGGTCAAGCGATGTTCGGCCTCCAAATGCATTTGTAAAATCCTTTGAAAACAATTCAATGTTTTATAAAAATTTCCGATAAACATTTTATCAAATCCGCCTAGCAAGGCTATTTAATAGGCCAAACGCTCTGATAAAATTGTAGATGTCAATCTCTAAATTTTAGGGCGAAGAATCCCTTGTTGAGTATCACTATTGGTCTCTAGGGTTTGATCTAGGATATAGCTCTATCCGAATGTGACTCTAAATATAGAATCCCTATAAGATAGACTAGGACCCTAGAACGGACCGGTAGACCAATAAGATCCCTTATGTCTACGGACTTGTGAAGGGTCTTGTCTAGAAGAACAACTTTATACTTTCTTGTCCACAAGTTGTTCTTTATTTGATCCAATTCGGTTACGCAATCCAATCGTCGCACCTACTCTTATTGCTTAGGGTCCACTACCCAGATGACCGAGATAAGTCACCTCACGTCACGTGCATGTAGGCAAGACTGGTGCTAGTTGTATACAGAAAAAGATGTCCAGTCTCTTTCCCAACTAGGAACTATTAAGGCTTGCATAGAACCGAGATGCCATATCTCCTTGCTCCCTTGGATCTGTGAATCTTTTGAGCATGGCATTTCTACTATGCTACCTAAGGACGAACATGTGTCAATAAAATAAGCACATCAGACACAGTCATAAATGTAAATACCCATTCAAGTCATGAAATAAATCTTTACTGATTAGAAAATGTCATTCTATTGGCTTTCAAAGGCATATACTCTAACAATCTCCCACTTGCCTTCAAAGCCAATCTTGAATATATCTTAGACCCATTCCCTCCAGATGCTTGTCAAATCCCTTTTGACTAAGAGACTTGGTCAAAGGATCTTCCAAGTTGTCCACTGAAGCTACTTTAGCTATGGTCACATCCCCTCTGTCGATAATTTCCACATGATATTTGTGAAGGACGTGCTTTAACTTTTGATGAGACCTTGGTTCCTTTGCTTGAGTGATCGCCACACTGTTATCACAATACAGCGTAATAGGTCTCTCAACAGAGGGCATGACTCCAAGTTTATCTGTAAATTTCTGGTGCCATACCGCCTCCTGCGACGCATCACTCGTAGCGATGTATTTCGCCTCAGTTGTGGAGTCCGCTGTGGTGTCTTGCTTGCAACTCAACCATGAAACTGCTCCATTAGCTAAGGTGAAGACAAAACCTGATGAGGATTTCATGTCATCAACATCTGATTGAAAATCCGAATCAGTGAATCCAGAAACGACTAATTCGTCTCCTCCAAATACTAAACAGTAATGTTTAGTTCTTCTGGGATACTTAAAGATATTCTTAACTGCTGTTGAAATTCCAAGGGTAGTCCCGAGTACTTACTCTAACGGCAACTTATGAGGAGGTAAAATTAGGTTACTAACAAGTTTTAATCTTTTGAAAAACTCTAACCCAATTTAGAAGATTAAGAGATCAAAAATGAAATTAAGCACAACAAGTTAAATCCTAAGTGCAATGCAAATGTAAAGCAAGAGACAAGAGAGAGTGCACTCCAGATTTAAAGTGGTTCGGTCCTCAAAACACGAGGCCTACTCCACTCCACCAACCAAACCCGTTGATGGCTTCACTATTTGATCTTCTTAACTTCGGCGAAGATCGGTGCCGATTACAATTCCAATTGCCTTTAACCTTGGTAGCAATCCTCACCACGGAGAGAGGGCTCCGCTTCTCCGAACACTCGCCCGAATACAATCGTTTGAATAAAGAAAGAAAGAACAAAAAATCCCTCACAAGGGTTCACAATGTTTGTAGAAGATGTACAAATTGAAGCCTATGAACCAAATATGACCGTTTGGTGGCATAGTGGTAATTCTGGCAAAAACACCAACGGCTCTTTTTTCTTCCCGAAGTAGTGGTCTCGGAGTTCCGAGAATTTCTCTCAGAGTTCCGGGAATACAAATAGAAGTTGGAAAAATTCTACTTGACTATTTCTCGGAGCTCCGAGGAATCTCTCGGAGTTCCGAGCTCGGAGCTCCGAGAATTCTCTCGGACTTCCGAGAAGCCTATTTTCAGCAGATTTTCAATTCTGTTTATTTATTTATTGGGGCTTCCAACTCTACACCAAGTTGGGATTGTTATGAGAGTTCCAAAGTATTGGAACACCACAAGGACAATCTCTTAAACATTTAGGGTGTGTGAGATTACTTTATTTATGCCTCTAAACACCTAAAATTAGATTGGATCTTTACATTCTAAAATGACTTCGATCTTCAATTGGAGGCTTCAAGTCTTCGTGCGTCTTGGATCTCCGATGTCTTTGGCCTTCCGAATGCGGTCCAATGAGAGCTTCTTGGCCTCAATCCAAGCAATCTTGTCTTAGCATAATTATGATCTCCAACTTAGACAATCAAACACATTAGTGATATAAATCACTTGTGTATTGGAATCATCAAAATAAGATGGGAATGCCAAGGTGAGAACCATTGGGCTTACAATCTCCCCATTTTTTATGATGACAAGCACAAGAGATTTTCCAATAAAAGCACACATATATTTCCTTACACTAGATTTTTCTCCTCCTTTGTCATCTATCAAAAAGATGGGGTAAAAGAAAAACAAACGGATAAAATATACAATTTTAAGCTCCCCCTTTTTCAAGGAAAAAGACAAACATAAAACTCCCCCCTATTTAGAGTTTTTATTCAACACAAGAGGGGATATAAAAAGATATTCAATTTTAAGGGCAAACCCCTAATCTAAACACATATGAAGAGAATCATATGGGGGCTTTGGGAACCCAAGCTTTCTTGGTTCCACCACAATCCCTAATTTTAGATGCACATTGGAATTGGTAATGACCATTGACTCCACAATAATGGCATCTAACATGAGGGTTAGATAGACTAATCGTATCATAAAATACATGATTAGGTCTATGACTAGCCTTCTTCAAGATTATGTCAATAATTTCATCACCATTTAAGAATCCATGGAGACATAATCTTAATCTTTCATTTTCATTATGAAGATGGGTTATTTGATTTAGAAAATCATTAGTGTCATCTTCATAAGATTTGGAAGAGCTTGCCACATCTTGAAGTTTAACAATTTGGCAAGTTTTCTCATCCAAACAACCCTTAAGGGTTTCAATCTCAAGTTTAAAATTTTCAATTTTTATTTTAGCTTGAGATATGGAAGAAGAAGATTCATTTTTCAAAACATCAATTTCATTTTCTAATTTTGAAATAGATTTTTTAAGAACTTTATTTTTTGAAATTTGAGAATGCAAGGTAATGCACAATTCATCATAAGATATGTTTAGACTATCACTACTTGATGAATTACACGAGGGAATTTACCTCATCTTCATGGCTGAGTGCCATGAAGCAAAGATCATCCTTATTAGCTTCCCCTTTACTTGAGTTTTTGCCCGACATGCTAGAAGCATCCCAAGCGGCTACAAGACCCTTGTTCTTCTTCCAATCCTTCTTCTTTCCCTCGTACTTTGAGGAAGATGAGTTGAGAAGTGGACACTCCGGTCTTTTGTGTCCCGTCTTCTTGCAATTGTAACACCTTATTCCTCCTTCTACTTCACTTTCTTCTTTCTTCTTCTTTTTATACTTTTTATGCTTCTTTCTCCATAAGCTTTTAAATTTTCTTAACGTTTCTTCCTCATCACTATCCGCTTCATTTGAGGATGATGAGTCCATCTTGGAAGCCTTTAGAGCTAGAGATCTACTCTCTCTTTCTTCCTCTTTCGGCTTCTTCTCTTCTTGACGGCTAGTGAGGAGCATCTCATGAGTGATAAGAGATCCTAGAAGCTCCTCCATAGTTAGCGTCTTGAGATCTTTTGATTCTTGGATGGCAGTGACCTTTGGATCCCAATAAGGAGGAAGTGACTTAAGCAACTTACTCACAAGCTCATCAGTAGGATAAGATTTACAAAGATTAGCTAATTCATTTCATATTTTAGAAAATTGGGTATACATTTCGGAAATACTTTCATTTTGACCCATTCTAAACATTTCATATTTGCTTTTTAACAAGTTTATTTTAGAATCCTTGACTTGTGATGTTCCCTCATGGGTAACGGTAAGAGTATCCCAAATAACCTTGGCGGAATAAAAAAGAGCTACTCTATTAAACTCCTCCGTAGATAAGGCGCAAAACAAAGAGTTTTTGGCTTTGTAATTTAAATTTGCATGCCTTTTCTCTACCACATTCCATTCTTCAAATGGCTTGGAAGGCAAAATGTATCAATTTTCAACAATATGCCAAAGCTCCACATCTATCGAAAGAAGATAGATGCGCATCCTTGTCTTCCAATGTCCATAGTTGGACCCATTAAAGAAATGAGGTCTAGTTGTGGAATTGCCTTCCGGAAGTCGGGTTCCATTTATGTTTGCCATTTCACAATTAGAAAGTTGCCAAAGATCTTATGATCTTTCCCTTGTTAAAATTTTAAAAAAAATTTACCAAAGATTTTAAGAAAAGAAAATCTTTTAAGAGCCAAGGCTCTGATACCAAGTGAAATTCCAAGGGTGGTCCCGAGTACTTTCTCTAACGGCAACTTATGAGGAGGTAAAATTAGGTTACTAACAAGTTTTAATCTTTTGAAAAACTCTAACCCAATTTAGAAGATTAAGAGATCAAGAATGAAAATTCAGCACAACAAGTTAAATCTGAAGTGCAATACAAATGTAAAGCAAGAGATAAGAGAGAGTGCACCCGAGATTTAAAGTGGTTCGGTCCTCAAAACGCGAGGCCTACTCCACTACACCAACCAAACTCGTTGATGGCTTCACTATTTGAACTTCGGCGAAGATTGGTGCCGATTACAATTCCAATTGCCTTTAACCTTGGTGGCAATCCTCACCACGGAGAGAGGGCTCCACTTCTCCAAACACTCGCCCGAATACAATCATTTGAATAAAGAAAGAAAGAACAAAAAATCCCTCACAAGGGTTAACAATGTTTGTAGAAGATGTACAAATTGAAGCCTATGATCCAAATCCTAATTCTAGAGGATGAGAGGCATAAACAAGCTTGATTAACTCTTAGGATATTCCAATAGGTTTTTAGAGTGCTAGGATTGATGGTTGGGAAGATTAAAATACCCATATTTATAGAAAAACCCAAATATGACCGTTTGGTGGCATAGTGCTAATTTTGGCAAAAACACCAACGGCTCTTTTTTCTTTCCGAAGTAGTGGTCTCGGAGTGCCGAGAGATTTTCTCGAAAGTTCCGAGAAAATTTTCGGAGTTCCGAGAATTTCTCTCGGAGTTCCGAGAATACAAACAGAAGTTGGAAAAATTCTACTGGACCATTTCTCGGAGCTTCGAGGAATCTCTCGGAGTTCCGAGCTCGGAGTTCCGGGAAGCCTATTTTCAGCATATTTTCAATTCTGTTTCTTTATTTATTGGGGCTTCCAACTCTACACCAAGTTGGGATTGTTATGAGGGTTCCAAAGTATTGGAACACCACAAGGACAATCTCTTAAACATTTAGGGTGTGTGAGATTACTTTATTTATGCCTCTAAACACCTAAAATTGGATTGGATCTTTACATTCTAAATTGACTTCGATCTTCAATTTGAGGCTTCAAGTCTTCGTGCGTCTTGGATCTCCGATGTCTTTGGCCTTCCGAATGCGGTCCAATGAGAGCTTCTTGGCCTCAATCCAAGCAATCTTGTCTTAGCATAATTATGATCTACAACTTAGACAATCAAACACATTAGTGATATAAATCACTTGTGTATTGGAATCATCAAAATAAGATGGGAATGCCAAGGTGGGAACCATTGGGCTTAAAATCTCCCCCTTTTTGATGATGACAAGCACAAGAGATTTTCCAATAAAAGCACACATATATTTCCTTACACTAGATTTTTCTCCCCCTTTGTCTTCTATTAAAAAGATGGGGTAAAAGAAAAACGAACGGATAAAATATACAATTTTAAGCTCTCCCTTTTTCAAGGAAAAAGACAAACATAAAACTCCCCCCTATTTAGAGTTTTTATTCAACACAAGAGGGGATATAAAAATATATTCAATTTTAAGGGCAAACCCCTAATCTAAACACATATGAAGAGAATCATATGGGGGCTTTGGGAACCCAAGCTTTCTTGGTTCCACCATAATCCGTAATTTTAGATGGACATTGGAATTGGTAATGACCATTGACTCCACAATAATGGCATCTAACATGAGGGTTAGATAGACTAGTCCTATCATAAAATACATGATTAGGTCTATGACTAGCCTTCTTCAAGATTATGTCAATAATTTTATCACCATTTAAGAATCCATGGAGACATAATCTTAATCTTTCATTTTCATTATGAAGATGGGTTATTTGATTTAGAAAATCATTAGTGTCATCTTCATAAGATTTGGAAGAGCTTGCCACATCTTGAGGTTTAACAATTTGGCAAGTTTTCTCATCCAAACAACCCTTAAGGGTTTCAATCTCAAGTTTAAAATTTTCAATTTTTATTTTAGCTTGAGATATGGAAGAAGAAGATTCATTTTTCAAAACATCAATTTCATTTTCTAATTTTGAAATAGATTTTTTAAGAACTTTATTTTTTGAAATTTGAGAATGCAAGGTAATGCACAATTCATCATAAGATATGTTTACACTATCACTACTTGATGAATTACACGAGGGGTTAGAATTTACCTCATCTTCATGGGTGAGTGCCATGAAGCAAAGATCATCCTTATTAGCTTCCCCTTCACTTGAGCTTTTGCTCGACGTGCTAGAAGCAACCCAAGCGGCTACAAGACCCTTGTTCTTCTTCCAATCCTTCTTCTTTCCCTTGTACTCTGAGGAAGATGAGTTGAGAAGTGGACACTCCGGTCTTTTGTGTCCCGTCTTCTTGCAATTGTAACACCTTATTCCTCCTTCTACTTCACTTTCTTCTTTCTTCTTCTTTTTATACTTTTATTCTTTTTTCTCCATAAGCTTTTAAATTTTCTTAACGCTTCTTCCTCATCACTATCCGCTTCATTTGAGGATGATGAGTCCGTCTTGGAAGCCTTTAGAGCTAGAGATCTACTCTCTCTTTCTTTCTCTTCGGCTTCTTCTCTTCTTGACGGCTAGTGCGGAGCATCTCATGAGTGATAAGAGATCCTACAAGCTCCTCCATAGTTAGTGTCTTGAGATCTTTTGATTCATGGATGACGGTGACCTTTGGATCCCAATAAGGAGGAAGTGACCTAAGCAACTTACTCACAAGCTCATCAGTAGGATAAGATTTACCAAGATTAGCTAATTCATTTCATATTTTAGAAAATCGGGTATACATTTCGAAAATACTTTCATTTTGACTCATTCTAAGCATTTCATATCTCCTCTTTAACAAGTTTATTTTGGAATCCTTGACTTGTGATGTTCCCTCATGGGTAACGGCAAGAGTATCCCAAATAACCTTGGCGGAATTAAAAAGAGCTACTCTATTAAACTCCTCCGTAGAGAAGGCGCAAAACAAAGAGTTTATGGCTTTGTAATTTAAATTTGCATGCCTTTTCTCTACCACATTCCATTCTTCAAATGGCTTGGAAGACAAAATGTATCCATTTTCAACAATATGCCAAATCTCCACATCTATCGAAAGAAGATAGATGTGCATCCTTGTCTTCCAATGTCCATAGTTAGACCAATCAAAGAAAGGAGGTTTAGTTGTGGAATGGCCTTCTGGAAGTCCGGTTCCATTTATGTTTGCCATTTCACAATTAGAAAGTTGCCAAAGATCTTATGATCTTTCCCTTGTTAAAAATTTTAAAAAAAAATTTACCAAAGATTTTAAGAAAAGAAAATCTTTTAAGTGCCAAGGCTCTGATACCAAGTGAAATTCCAAGGGTGGTCCCGAGTACTTACTCTAACAGTAACTTATGAGGAGGTAAAATTAGGTTAATAACAAGTTTTAATCTTTTGAAAAACTCTAACCCAATTTAGAAGATTGAGGAGATCAAAAATGAAATTAAACACAACAAGTTAAATCCTAAGTGCAATGCAAATGTAAAGCAAGAGATAAGAGAGAGTGCACCCGAGATTTAAAGTGGTTCGGTCCCCAGAATGCGAGGCTGTAAGCCCAAGGGTCTACTCTCCAATCTTGTTTTGATGATTCTAAACATAATTGATTGTGTTTTTGAATACTAATCAATTTGCTTTGAAGTGTTGTGTTTAAGATAGGATTGATCATTGAAGAAACCAACACACAACATGGTCATGCTTGAAGATGTACCAACACAAGAGTCAAAGGAGCTAAGTGGAGCTCACATTATCTCTCAAGCAAGCATACACAAGATGGAAGAGCAATTGAAGACCTAGACTAAAGAGAAGTTCAAAGCTACATAGGTATCATTGTACATCCTGTCTCTTTAGATTTCCAAGTCAAGGCAAAGTGTTTTCAAATTGTTTTTTCAAAGAACACTTAAGAACTTAAAATGGATTAGTGAATGGTTATGTGGTGGACCAACATGTTGGGACCCTCATAAACATTCCAAAATAATCATAGGACTTGAGTTCCAAAAGCCAAAAATCAAACAAGCAATAAAAACTCAAAATATGCTGATTTTTAGGCTTCTCGGAACTCCGAGATTTTTCTCGGAGCTCCGAGCTCGGAACTCCGAGAAAAGGTCCAGTAGCATCTGGACATTTTCTCGGAACTCCGAGAAATGGTCTAGTAGAAATTTGATTTCTTCAGGCCATTGTCTCGGAACTCCGAGAACCTCGCGACAGACCAAAAACTAGCCGTTGGGATTTAAATTAACTTGTGATTTTTGATATCAACACCCCCAAACGGTCATATTCTTTGGTGAGGCTATATATACAACATCTAGAAGATTCATTTCCTCTCTCTTGATGATTTGAAAACCTCCTTAAGCATTGAAGAAAACTTGCAACCCATTTTTGTGCTTAAGATTTGATTTTTCCCAAACTTGCCTTGCACTTGCAAATTTATTGAGTTGGGATTCTTAGAGCTTTCACTTGCAACTACCATCATTAAAGAGCAATCAAGGATCTACAAAGAGCATCAAGCTTTCAAGAAGAAGCCAAGCTATTCAATCTTCACTTCTTGTATAGGTGGCTAGGGCATTCCTTATTTTAATTCCCTAGAGAGCAACCGCTTAGAACTCGGCGGAGAAGGAGAGTCTTTGTAAAGGTGTAAGGGCATCCTCATTTAATATCCCTTGGAAGTGTAACCGCCTCGGAGCCGGGCATCGTGGAGGTCTCTAATAGTGGAAATCCTTAAGGACGATCTTAAGAAGAGTGGAGTAGGGCTTTGCCCGAACCACTATACATTGGTGTGTTCTTTCTTGTCTTGCATTTCCATTATTAATTCTTGGTTTGGCATTTCATTTTGTTTCTAATTATTTGCACTAACCAAATATTTAATTAAGTGAAGAAAATTCCAATTAGGTTCACAAGTAATTTTCAAAAGGGATAGTTTAGTGTTAAAATTCAATTCACCCCCCCTCTTGTTTATTTCAATTGGTATCAGAGCCTCGTCTCTAATTTTTAGAAAACCCTAACCGGTCTAGAGTAAAGATTCTAAAATGGCAAACTACCCTCAACACCATGAAGGTTATTCAAACACTAGGCCACCCTATTTTGATGGAACAAACTATGGTTTTTGGAAAACTAAAATGAAAATCTTTTTAACTCAAGATTATCAAATGTGGAGAGCCATTAATAATGAATACATATTACCCACAAGAAACCTAAATGATTGGACCGAAGCCGAACAACAAGCTTCGAATTATAATGCCAAAGCCATGAATTCCCTTATTTGTGCTCTATCTCCTGGAGAATTCAATAGAGTATCAAATTTGAATTCGGTTAAGGAAATTTGGGACACTTTGGAAGTCACCCATGAGGGAACCAATCAAGTCAAAGAATCTAAAATGAACCATCTCTTTCGGCAATATGAACTCTTTCAAATGACACCCGATGAAACAATTGCCGACATGTACACTAGGTTCACCAATCTTGTAAATGGACTAAGGGGACTTGGAAAACAATTTTCAAATAGAGACTTAGTGACCAAGATTCTTAGGTCCCTACCTTTGTCATGGGAATCCAAAACCTCCGCAATCACCGAAGCCAAGGACATGAACACATTGAACCTAGATGAACTAATAGGGTCCTTGATCACTCATGAGATGATTTTCAAAACAAAAGCACCCAAAATTGAAACTAAAAGTGAAAAAGGAAAAGGTGTTGCTTTTGCTTGCAATGTAGGTGAAAATGAAGATACAAAGGAAGACATGGAAGATGAAGTTGCCCTCCTAACAAGAAGGATCAAATTCTTACAAAGGAACATGGGAGGCATGAGAAATAGAAGAACTAATCCCCCATTCAAGAAGAAAGAAGAACTTGGTGATGGGTCTTCTCAACCCCGATGCTACGGTTGCAAGAAGCTTGGACACATTCGCCCGGATTGTCCACTCAACAATGAACCTACTTCAAACAACCGCTTCAAGAGAAGAGAAGGCAAGAAAGGAATGACCGCCACGTGGGATGAAGAAATTGAAAGCGAAGGCGAACAAAATGATGGCGAAGATTGCTTGATAGCAAAGAACGTGTGCTTCATGGCCTCAACAAACGACAATAACGAGGTAAACACTTTAAATGATGTCGTTGTTTTGAAAGAAGTTCTTGATTCCTTACAAAATGCAAATGATGAACTTGAAATTCAATTTGATAAAATTGCTTCACTTGAAAACTCTCTTGCTAACATGACAAAAGAATTTGGTTGGTTAAAGAAAGATCATGAATTTTTAGATGATAAAAATGAAAAATACAAGGTAGAAATTCATGAGTTAAATGCTTCTATCACCATTTTGAATGAAAATCGACAAGAGCTTTCGATTGAAAACAACAAGCTAAAGCATGAAAATAGTAAAATATCTTTTGAATATGATGAACTAAAAAAACTATTTGAAAAATTTGAACATAGTTCATTGAAATTGGATAGGCTTGTTAACATTCAAAGAATGCCACATGATAAAAGTGGACTTGGTCTTAAATGGAATACTACAATTTCCAACTATAAAAACAAACTTTTAAAGGCTTCTTCTAATAGTACCAAAACTTGCTTTTATTGTGGTTTAGAAGGTCATTATAAAGTTGCTTGCATGCATGCTAAACAAGATAAAATTAAATTGAACTCTAAAGTAAAAACAAATGAACATAGCAAGATTAGGAAGATTTGGGTACCCAAAGGATCTCACTTGCCTATTCATATGTAGGTATGCCTTAAAAGCCATAACAAGAAGAACACATGGTAGCTTGATAGTGAATGCTCTAGACATATGACCGGAGACCTTACTCAATTCGCATCCCTATCACTCAAGGATGGTGGAGACGTTACCTTTGGAGATGATAAGAAAGGAAAAGTCAAAGGTGAAGGCACCATAGGTAACTCTACCTCTCCCATACATGATGTACTATTTGTTGATGGCTTATCCCATAATCTTATTAGCATTAGTCAATTATGTGATAATGGTTTTGAAGTTGTCTTCAATCCCGATAAATGCATTGTTAAAAATAAGATAGATGGAGAAGTAAAATTCATAGGTTCTAGAGACAATAACATTTACACAATTGGACTAGATGATCTTAGACTCCAAAATGTGACTTGTCTTAATGCCATTAGTGAGGATTCTTGGCTACGGCATAGGAGGTTGGGTCACGCCGGAATGGATCTCATTTCGACCCTCTCCTCAAAAGAAAGTGTTAGAGGATTGCCTAAGTTCAAATACATCAAAGATCACATTTGTAGAACTTGTCAATTAGGAAAACAATTGAAAAGCTCATTTGCACCTAAAAATATGATTGTAACTTCCTACCCCTTGGGGCTACTTCATATGGATCTTTTTGGACCAATGAAGACAAGTAGCATAGGTGGAAAAAGATACGTGTTCGTAGTTGTGGATGACTACTCACGGTTTACTTGGGTCATATTTCTAGCACACAAAGATGAAACTTATGGAAACTTCCTTACATTGTGCAATCAAATACAAAATGAAAAAGGTGTTGCTATCTCTTACATTAGAAGTGATCATGGAATGGAATTTGAAAATGTACATTTTGACACTTACTGTAATGAACATGGCATAAAACATAATTTTTCCGCACTTAGAACACCTCAACAAAATGGAGTAGTAGAAAGAAAGAATCGAACTCTTCAAGAAATGGCTAGAACTATGTTGCATGAAAATGATCTCCCTAGATATTTTTGGGCGAAAGCGGTTAGCACCGCTTGCTATATCATAAACAGGGTATATTTAAGGCTAATTTCTAAGAAGACACCTTATCAGCTTTGGAAAAACTTGAAACTAAATATAAGCTATTTTAGAGTGTTTGGATGTAAATGCTTCATTTTGAACATTAAAAAAAATTTACACAAATTTGATAAGAAGTCGGATGATGGAGTATTCTTAGGGTATTCATCACATAGCAAGGCATATAGAGTATTTAATCGAAGAACCCTAGTTGTAGAAGAATCCATGCATGTGACATTTGATGAAAGAGAGCCAACACCTCAAGAAATGCCACATGATGAGGATGAACCCATTGAACATCTTTTTCCAAAATTGAGTGCTCCTCCTCATGCATCTACAAGTCATACATTACCTAGTGAGGAAGTAGAAAATGAAAATGATGACTCATTGCCTAGGGATAGGAGAACATTGGTAGATCATCTTGAATCCCAAATTTTAGGTGATGCCACATTGCCAGTGAGAACTAGATCATACTATCGTAGTGTGAGTATCAATTTGGCGTTCCTATCCGAATTAGAACCAAAATCCATCAAGGAAGCTGAAAAGGATGAATATTGATTGATGGCCATGCAAGAAGAGTTAAGTCAATTCGAAAGGAACAAGGTGTGGAGGCTAGTGCCTAGACCTAGTGAACATCTAGTCATTGGCACGAGATGGGTGTATAGAAATAAATTGGATGAAAATGGAATTATCACTAGAAATAAAGCTAGGTTGGTAGCCCAAGGCTACAATCAGGAGGAGGGAATAAACTATGATGAGACATTTGCTCCTGTTGCCCGTATGGAGGCTATTAGGATACTCTTGGCATATGCATCTCATAAAGGATTTAAATTATATCAAATGGATGTCAAAAGTGCCTTCCTAAATGGCTATATCCAAGAGGAAGTGTATGTTGAGCAACCTCCAGGTTTTGAAGACTTCAAACATCCAAATCATGTCTTCAGACTTGATAAAGCCTTGTATGGGTTAAAGCAAGCTCCTAAAGCTTGGTATGAGAGGCTTTGCACTTTCTTGGTTGAAAAAGGATTTGAGATGGGAAAGGTGGATAAAACATTATTTATCAAAAGAGAAAATCAAGATATCCTCCTTGTCCAGATATATGTAGATGATACCATTTGTGGCTCAACCAATCAAAAATTATGTGATGAATTTGCAACTTTAATGATAAATGAATTTGAAATGAGCATGATGGGCGAGTTTAGGACTCCAAATTAAACAATACAAAAATGGAATATTTTTAAATCAAGAAAAATATACATAGGAGTTATTAAAGAAGTATGGCATGTATAGCAGTAAGACATAAAGAATTCCCATGAGTACTACTGCTAAGCTAGAAAAGGATGAATTTGGCAAATCTGTGGATCAGAAATTGTATAGGGGTATGATGGGTAGTTTGCTCTATTTAACAGCCAGCAGACCAGACATTATGTTTACTGTCTGTCTCTGTGCTCGATTTCAATCGGATCCTAAAGAGTCTCACCTATCAGCAGTTAAGAAGATCTTCAAGTACCTAAGAGGAACCCAAAGTCTAGGACTGTGGTATGAAAGATCATCTTCCTTCACTCTCATCGGATATTCAGATGCAGACTTTGCTGGATGTAGAGTAGATAGGAAAAGCACTAGTGGGACTTGCCAATTCTTGGGTAAATCACTTGTTTCATGGTTTAGCAAGAAGCAAAATTCAGTAGCTCTGTCCACAACAGAAGCAGAATATGTGGCAGCTGGAGCTTGCTGTGCTCAAGTCCTATGGATGAAAAGCACATTGATGGACTATGCAATCAAAATGGAAAATATTCTCATCCAATGTGACAATACTAGTGCTATAAGCTTAATAAAGAACTCCATACAACACTCAAGAACAAAACACATTGAGATTAGGCACCACTTCATCAGAGATCACTCACAAAAAGGGGATATTTGCTTAAAATATATCAACACTGAAGATCAATTAGCGGATATCTTTACAAAACCCCTTAGTGATGATAGAATTTGTTATATCCGAAGTGCCTTAAATATTTGGAGTGCGGATCAAGTCAAAGAAATTGCCAAATAAATACTTTGTGCCTTTCACCAGCTTATCTATATAGTATTTATACATATCATCGTTGTTTGGTAGTATCTGCATGAATGAGATGTCAAATATTAATCTTAAAAATCACTCAATTGATACTCTTAGCCTTCTTAGGTTTCTAAGTTGGAGAGGTATCTTCACTTTAATTAAAAATACCTAACAATTTGATATTTGTCAACATCTTGATCATGAACAGGTATATGTGCATTACTTGGCTATATATTTCAATACCATAAGCATTGATTTAGGGGGAGTTATCTACTCCTAAATTTTTTTTTCACCCTTTCTGTCGATGACAAAAGGGGGAGAAGGTTTGAAATTGATTATCTATTCAATTGACTATATGCACCACATGCTTATAATTTGTATCATTTATCTATGTGCATATATTGAGGGGGAGTTCCAGTATTCACTTGCCTACTATGTCACTCCACACACACCTCATAATCAATTTTGTTTGTCAGCATCAAAAAGGGAGAGATTGTAAGCCCAAGGGTCTACTCTCCAATCTTGTTTTGATGATTCTAAACATAATTGATTGTGTTTTTGAATACTAATAAATTTGCTTTGAAGTGTTGTGTTTAAGATAGGATTGATCATTAAAGAAACCAACACACAACATGGTCATGCTTGAAGATGTACCAACACAAGAGTCAAAGGAGCTAAGTGGAGCTCACATTATCTCTCAAGCAAGCATACACAAGATGGAAGATCAATTGAAGACCTAGACTAAAGAGAAGTTGAAAGCTACATAGGTATCATTGTACATCCTGTCTCTTTAGATTTCCAAGTCAAGGCAAAGTGTTTTTAAATTATTTTTTCAAAGAACACTTAAGAACTTAAAATGGATTAGTGAATGGTTATGTGGTGGACCAACATGTTGGGACCCTCATAAACATTCCAAAATAATCATAGGACTTGAGTTCCAAAAGCCAAAAAATAAACAAGCAACAAAAACTCAAAATATGCTGATTTTTAGGCTTCTCGGAGCTCCGAGCTCGGACCTCCGTGAGTTCCCTCGGAACTCCGAGAAAAGGTCCAGTAGCATCTGGACATTTTCTCAAAACTCCGAGAAATGGTCCAGTAATTTGATTTCTTCAGGCCATTGTCTCGGAACTCCGAGAACATTTCTCGGAACTCCGAGAATTTCTCGGAACTCCGAGAATTTCTCGGAACTCCGAGAACCTCGCGACAGACCAAAAACTAGCCGTTGGGATTTAAATTAACTTGTGATTTTTGATATCAACACCCCCAAACGGTCATATTCTTTGGTGAGGCTATATATACAACATCTAGAAGATTCATTTCCTCTCTCTTGATGATTTGAAAACCTCCTTAAGCATTGAAGAAAACTTGCAACCCATTTTTGTGCTTAAGATTTGATTTTTCCCAAACTTGCCTTGCACTTGCAAATTTATTGAGTTGGGATTCTTAGAGCTTTCACTTGCAACTACCATCATTAAAGAGCAATCAAGGATCTACAAAGAGCATCAAGCTTTCAAGAAGAAGCCAAGCTATTCAATCTTCACTTCTTGTATAGGTGGCTAGGGCATTCCTTATTTTAATTCCCTAGAGAGCAACCGCTTAGAACTCGGCGGAGAATGAGAGTCTTTGTAAAGGTGTAAGGGCATCCTCATTTAATATCCCTTGGAAGTGTAACCGCCTCGGAGCCGGGCATCGTGGAGGTCTCCAATAGTGGAAATCCTTAAGGACGATCTTAAGAAGAGTGGAGTAGGGCTTTGCCCGAACCACTATACATCGGTGTGTTCTTTCTTGTCTTGCATTTCCATTATTAATTCTTGGTTTGGCATTTCATTTTGTTTCTAATTATTTGCACTAACCAAATATTTAATTAAGTAAAGAAAATTCCAATTAGGTTCACAAGTAATTTTCAAAAGGGATAATTTAGTGTTAAAATTCAATTCACCCCCCTCTTGTTTATTTCAGAGGCCTACTCCACTCCACCAACCAAACCCGTTGATGGTTTCACTATTTGATCTTCTTAACTTCGGCGAAGATCGGTGCCGATTACAATTCCAATTGCCTTTAACCTTGGTGGCAATCCTCACCACGGAAAGAGGGCTCCGCTTCTTCCAACACTCGCCCGAATACAATCGTTTGAATAAAGAAAGAAAGAACAAAAGATCCCTCACAAGGGTTCACAATGTTTGTACAAGATGTTCAAATTGAAGCCTATGATCCAAATCCTAATTCTAGAGGGTGAGAGGCATAAACAAGCTTGATTCACTCTTAGGATATCCCAATAGGTTTCTAGAGTGTTAGGATTGATGGTTGGGAACATTAGAATACCTATATTTATAGAAAAACCTAAATATGACCGTTTGGTGGTGTGGGACCCGATCCCGCGAGAGGGGTGGGGCGCGAGCCGCCACGCTCTCTCTTGGTCTCTCGTACCCACGCGATTGGCATGTGCATTTTTATGATTGATTTTAATTCATCTTTTATGTGAACTTGGGATCACTAAGGCAATCCGAATTCCACACAAAAGAGAGTGACAGAGTCGCCACCTAGATGTGGGATCTAGGACCCATAATTAACCAGAAATCTAGACTCGTTACCTGGTTACAAGAATGGAAGGTATGGGGAGTTATCCACCACATGCACCATTCATGCCCGATAATCGGTCTTCAATTCCAAAAGTTAACTCTTTTAAATTTATTTTAAATGGCTCATTCAACTCTTTGTTAATGTGCGAACTATGTGACATGCATCCTATGATCTAATTTCAATGTAGATCCTAAGCGTGTATCTTGATTACTTTATTTGTTTGAATTCAATCTAAGTGAAAGTTCTCCTAAAATTCTAATTTCATGAAAAATCCTAAGTGATTTGATTAAGCATTTACAAGAAAATTAATATACAAAACACCACAATTTGTTGTAGTGCCGACTCGCGGTTGGTATGCCATCAGACATCCAAGCTGCCTACGTACCCAAGCCTCACTGGGATCAGAGTCGACGTAGTTCGGTGCACCTAAGCTAAGCTACTTATGCTTAACTCAACTAAGACACCGATCTAGACTGATTTGACTGTTTCAACAGTTTTAGGAGAAGTTGTTTAATTCAAGTTGAGGATTTTATTATCCTAGGATTTCATCTAAGATGCTATATGATTCTTATCTAAATGCAAGTTGTTCCTTAAACTAATGCAGGTTAGCCTACATCCTAGTTTACTAGGCTTGTCCTAGGAAAAGATTGGGTGACTAGTGTAACTAGACCTATGGCACGGTTGCTATCCATAGCAAGTGTCCGTGATGAGGCTGGACTCTTAACTCTAGGACTCCCTAAAACCTAAGACTCCCTAAAACCTAGGACACGACCTGACACCAGTGTTCCTAAATTGGGCTCTAAAGGTTTTTATATCGGAAACCATAATCTAATGGTTCCGAAAGACTCGAGACAAATCGTCTCAAGTTCTTGAGGGTAATTAATTTCAGATTTCAAGGATTTTCGGTTTATGGACATTTAAGGAATACCAATGGTTCTAGGGTTCACCAATTTCGGCCTAGAATAACATCCAAGGAAGGGAATCGTGCGCTCTTTCCTTGTGTAATTTAATACTTAGGTTATAGCATCTTATTGCCTGGCATATCTCAGAATTTCCGTGGACAGTAACCTCGGAGCCAACAACATGCTATAGCTTAAATATTCAAATTGTCAAAGGTCGAGTGTAATAGGGATACGATTATGGATGCACTGGCCATTTTTCCAGGGAAATCTAAAGATCCTTAGATTTCTATTTCAATGGATTAAGGAGTTAATATGTGACAGAGTTTTAAGGTTCTTTAGAGATTTTCAGATGATTTTCAATTAATTTCGGATTTTCAATGAATTTTATCAATTTTAAACATATGAGTGATTTTACAAGTGAAACTGTTGCAAACGAATTCGAAATGAGTTGAAAATTCTACAGCAGCCAGATATGATGAGATATAGCTTACTGGAAGATTTTTACAGAGTTTTACATTAAGCTCATATTTAATTTTGATTTAACAATTAATTGATTAGATTGCAAAAATAAGACAGAAACTACTAGAAATAGGAACTTAAATTCAATGAAATTTCTACAGTAATAATATATAAGTAAAATTAGCATGATGTGAGATTTTCATGAATTTTGGAAACCATTTACTATCAGTTTCGGATTTTTTAATTTTCAGACAAGATTATGAATTAACAATACATCCCATATGAAACAAGATCTAAATTACTTGAAAATTTTACAGAAACTAGAAATATTGAATATAAGACTACTGTAAAAATTGTGGGAATTTTATCTGTGATCTGATGTCTGTAACAATTTTCCCAAAATCTGATAATTTTCAAAGAAAGCATAAAATAATATACCAAACCAATTCCAAAAATTCTCAAAAATTCATGGTAAAATCTATCAGAATTATATGATTTTCCTACGGAATTTCATTAATTTTGGAATTCGTTTAGTATATATTTTATTTTTCTTCGTCGAAAAGATATTTTTGAAGAGTTTTCTATTTTTAAAACACGATTTTCGAGAAAATTACGACTCCAGAAAACGTCCTTTAATCTTGTTCTGATATGATGAACACAAAAAAATTTTAAAATTCCAAAAAATAGATCATCCTGAGATGGCTATTTTTTCAAATTTCGCAATTACTCAGCCATTATTTTAAATAAAATACCACTCTTCACTCAAATCTTTGAAAACCTTTGATCCAATGTCCGATCCGATCCGATAGTTATTTTACTCTATTTAAGTATAACATTGTATTAAATTTCGGGACGAAACGGATTTGAAACACTCATGCAGATCATGATTTTTAGCACACACATATAATATTCATTTAAATTCAATTAAATGTTTAAAATCATGCAAAAATATAAAAAAATGGCAAATCATCCGGGAAAAATCTGAGAATAGTGTACTAACCTGTGATGGAAATCCTCGCCGAATCCGAGAGCCGAAAAGTCCGAAAATTTTGCCGACACTGCGATCCGATGCTCCCTATTCTCTTTCTTTCCTCTTTTTTTTTATTTTTTAAAACCACTGTTGAGGGAGAGAGAGAGAGAGAGAGAGAGAGAGAGAGAGAGAGATGGTGAGTGAGACAGAGATTGAGAGTGAGATTGTAAGAGAGAGTGAGAGAGAGAGATAGAGGGGAAGGGAGAGATATAGAGAGTAACAGAGGGTAGGAGGATGAGGCAAACCGAAAACAGAGAACCGTGGGGAGGTATCCAAGATGCTCTTATTTTTTTTATATGGATCGAGAGAGATGAGAGTGGGGTAGAGAAGGGCTGAAAAGCTGCTATTGTGAACGTGAGAGAGGATGAGACTGGGAACTTAGGATCATAAGATGATGCTCTACTTTCCTGTCATTTTTATTTTCTTAAAAAAAATCCAAGCTGCTGCTGTTGAGATAGATGTATAGGTCGGGGAGATGAGAGGGATAAAGGGTGAGTGAGATGAAGAAAGAGACAGAGGGTGGTGGATATAGTGAGAGAGAGATAGAGAGAACGAACAGAGTATGAGAGGGGGAGAGAGATAGAGAGAGAGAGAGATAACAAAAAAAAAAGTGAAAAACAGAGTATTCAATACTCTATTTTTTCACATTTGTTTCGTTTGTTTTTTTCTATTTTTATATAGGCTGTTGTTGGTGGGGATGAGATGGGCTGTGGAGGAGGGGTTCACAGAGCTTGAGAGCAAAGGAGGTAGAAAGATTGAGAGATGAGAGCGATCCGAGAGAGCCCAGCGAGCCGTTTTTTCCCTTTTTTCTTCTTCTTTTTTTTTAACTAGGATTGGGAGAGGGATGGGGAGGAGTAGAGGTGGTGGAGTTGGGTAAGAGGGCAAACAGAGGGGTTGAGTGGAGGAGAGGAAAAACCGAGAGTGAGACACTCTGTTTTTGTTCTATATCGAACCAGAGAGAGACGAGAGGGAGGTTGAGTGGGGGAGAGTCCAAAAACAGAGGGTGAGGGAGAGCTTAAGATGAGGGTGAGAATCCACAGATCTCCCTTTTTTTTTCTTTTTTCAAGCCACTCATGTTCAACGTATATCTTAGAGAGAGCTAGAGAATCTGCCAATTTTAGAAAAAAATCAAAAACGTCTGTTGCTCTCTCGGCCAAAAACCCCAAAAAGCTTCAAAATAAAAATAAAAATCCCTTTTTCAGAATTCTATCTTGCTATTTTAATTTCCTCCTTGCCTTTTTTTTTTTAAGAAAGCAACACTTGGCTCATTTGGCAACCTTCCCTCCCCAACGTGAGCTGCTTTCCATCTTTCTTTCTTTTTTCTTTTTTTTTTTCAAAAAAAGTGCTGCCCAGAACGGCAACATGCCATCATAAAGGAATTGCAACAAATGTTAACAACTTTTTAGAAACCATCCTTTGCTTTCTATCACAGCCACCCATGTTTCCATCTTTTAGAACAGATAAACGAGATACTTGCACTCTCGTTAAAAAAACTTTGTCATTATGGCAACTTCACACGTGCACAGACTTCCTAAATGGTTTTATATGTCTACCTCTTATACCGCTATGGGACTTGCTAAACATGGGTCACATTGGCTTAGAAGAACCTAGACTTTCTTTTAATCTTCAAGTTTCGATTGAGCATGCATTTTCCCTGTGACCGAGACATGTGGTTGGGCCCATGTTCACATTAAGTAGATGGTTCGGATCGCTTGGTGGGCCTCAATATGAAATGGGTGTGTACCCAAATTATTTCCATAGGATAATCTGGACCACTTAATTGATTAACCACGATTTGAATTGGTCATGCCCCGCGAACTCTCTCAACAACATGATCTAAACTGTCCATTTGATGGGGCCACTTGACAATCTTGACCGTTGATTATTGGACTATAATATGAATAGGATTGCACCCCCTCGAACTATTCCCAAAGACTGATCTGAACCGTTCACTTTGACAGGCCATGGCATGGATAACTTGTATCCTCCAAATATCACCACCATGGGATGATCCAAACCATTAATTTATAAAGCCGTGCCTCAAAAATTGGTTGCTAACACGACCTCCCTGAGATCCTGACTGCTCCTTTGATGGGCGTCCTTATGCATTGGATCAAAGTAGGCTCAAAACTCATTTTTCATTAAAACAATGTGCGGACCCCCTGTTCGATCCAAATCTTAAACAAATGTTCAATGCGGAC
Source organism: Tasmannia lanceolata (assembly GCF_043159265.1). Lineage (NCBI taxonomy): Eukaryota > Viridiplantae > Streptophyta > Magnoliopsida > Canellales > Winteraceae > Tasmannia > Tasmannia lanceolata. The sequence continues at coordinate 9,316,114 of NW_027518679.1, read as the reverse complement.
TCACCGAATGGGTCCAAATTCCTCCCTTGTTCGAATTCTCGTGAATGACTCCTCTCAACACTTAGCGGAAAAATGCGAAACATAGCAGAAATGATCGGAAAGATTAAGGAAATATAAGAGACGGACACGGGAATGAAAAATACCGAAGAACCGATAGAAAAACACTAACTTCTCTGTTAACTAAGGCGGAGTAAAATGGAGGTGTCTACAGGTGGCATAGTGGTAATTCTGGCAAAACACGAACGGCTCTTTTTTCTTCCCAAAGTAGTGGTCTCGGAGTTTCGAGAGATTTGTCTCGGAGTTCCGGGAATCCAAACAGAAGTTGGAAAATTTCTACTGGACCATTTCTCGGAGCTCCGAGCTCGGAGTTCCGAGAATTCTCTCGGAGTTCTGAGAAGCCTATTTTCAGCAGATTTTCAATTCTGTTTCTTTATTTATTGGGGCTTCCAACTCTACACCAAGTTGGGATTGTTATGAGGGTTCCAAAGTATTGGAACACCACAAGGACAATCTCTTAAACATTTAGGGCGTGTGAGATTACTTTATTTATGCCTCTAAACACCTAAAATTGGATTGGATCTTTACATTCTAAAATGACTTCGATCTTCAATTTGAGGCTTCAAGTTTTCGTGCGTCTTGGATCTCCGATGTCTTTAGCCTTCCGAATGCGGTCCAATGAGAGCTTCTTGGCCTCAATCCAAGCAATCTTGTCTTAGCATAATTGTGATCTACAACTTAGACAATCAAACACATTAGTGATATAAATCACTTGTGTATTGGAATCATCAAAATAAGATGGGAATGCCAAGGTGGCAACCATTGGGCTTACAGCTGTCCAATACTCTGGACCTGGGTTTGATTGATATTTACTAACCACACTTACAGAGAAATAAATATCTGGACTTGTACACAACATGGCATAGATCAAGCTTCCCACTGCCGAAGCGTAGGGAATCCTGTTCATTTCTTCCTTCTCTTCAGATGTCTTTGGAGACATCTTCTTAGAGACCTTGATTCCATGCCTAAAAGGTATTAACCCTTTCTTGGAATTTTCCATATGATACTTGGCCAATATCTTATCTATGTAAGCTTCCTGTGATAGTCCAAGTGTCCTAGTCCTACGGTCTCTAAACAATTTAAGGCCAAGGATATAAGACGCTTCACCCAAATCCTTCATAGCAAAGGTACTCGATAGCCATACTTTTATACTAGACAACATTACAGCATCATTCCCAATGAGTAGAATGTCATCTACATACAAAATAAGAAATTTCACAGCATTCCCACTGACCTTTTTATAAACACAAGCTTCATCTACGTTTTGTTTATAGGCAAACTCTTTGACTGCTTGATCAAAATGAAGATTCCAACTGCGGGATGCTTGCTTTAATCCATAAATGTATCTTTGCAACTTGCACAATTTCAGACTTCCTTCTCCGGCAGCTTCAAAACCTTCTGGCTGGATCATATAGATATCCTTTTGAATGTTTCCATTCAAGAAAGCGGTTTTGACATCCATCTGCCATATCTAGTAGTCATAGTGTGCTGAGATAGCTAATAGAATCCCAGTAGACTTTAGCATGGCTACTAGTGAGAAGGTTTTCTCATAGTCAATTCTAGTCTTTTGACCATATCCCTTCGCCAGTAACCGTGCTTTGTAGGTCTCTACCTTACCGTCAGGGTCTTTCTTCCTCTTGAAGATCTATTTGCATCCAATGGGCTTAATGACCTCTGGTGGATCAACTAAAGTCTAGACCTCATTAGTGTACATTGAGTCCATTTCGGATTTCATAGCTTCCATCCATTTTCTCGCATCGATGTCTAACATTGCTTCTTTGTAGTTAAGGGAAGCATTATCATTTTTATCTGAAATCATATCATATTTTTCACCCAAGTAGACTAATCTATCAGGTTGTGTGATCACCTTTCTACTACGTCGGATTGTTTGTATAGGTATAGTGGGCTCTTGCTCAGTGTCTTCTCTTTCCATTGGAATTTCAGGTTGCTCTTCCAAGGCAATCATGTCCCTCTTGACAGTATCTTTGATGAACTCTTCTTCCATAAATATCGCATTCCTGCTAACAAAATAGTTTTGCTAGCTTGGGTTATAGAATATATAACCCTTTGTTTTCTTAGGATATCCAATGAAAATACACCTTTCGGTTCTTGCCTTTAAGTTATCAACACTTGTCTTTTTAACATGTGCGGAACACCCCCATATCCTCATATGAATTAATGAGGGTTTTCTGCCCGTCCATATCTCTTATGGAGTAGATAGTACTGATTTAATTGGGACACGATTTAAGAAATAGAGCGCCGTTTCTAGAGCATATCCCTATAGAAATAGAGGTGCTTCTGCGAAACTCATCATAGACCGAACCATGTCCAGTCCTATTTCTACGTTCTGAAACACCATTTAATTCTGGTGTTGCAGATGGGGTCCATTGAGGGATGATTCCATTTTCCTTTAAGTAATCTCTAAACTCATCCGAGAGTGTAAGCCCAAGGGTTTCCACGGGTTCAAACATTCACCTTATTGTTTTGATGCCAGCAAACTAAATTGATTAGCATTTATGGACTGATGTGTTGCTTTGAGGTGTTGTGTTATATACAGGAATTTCATGTCAAAATCGCCATTACACAACTCATCTTAACACATGGCTTGTGGATCTGCACACATGATGATCAAGAGCTCACACTCACAATGAAGACATCATTATTTGAAGATGTTCAACTCAAGAGGCTCGAATATAAAGATCCCACAAGTTCCTAGCAAGTGTCAAGAAGGAGCTTGGAGTTGAACTAGCCATTGGTGACACCTCATACACTTTTCAACATGCATTGAAGATTGGAGGAGTCACAAAGCCAAACAAAGTCAAAAAGTTTACTCTCAAGTTGAAGAAGTACAAGGAAGTGAAAAGGAGCTGATACATTCCAAGAAGACCCAATGATATTCATTTTTAGAATGTTTTAGAGTCCTCTTGATTCTATGTAGAATGCACTTTCAATAGGTTTTTAAATACATACTTAACTTTTTATATCTTTGAAAGCCACACACACACCCAAAAATGTGTTTGAAAACCTAGGACTTAACCCCCAAGACCATGGCCCAAAAGCACCTTAACTTTTAAAGTAAAATTGGAATTTTATTTATGGCTGGTCAACCGGGGTATCCCGTGTGACCGCGGCATGGTAGCTGGAAATCCAGCACTTGCCGGATATTGGTGGGCCGGTCGACCGGGGTGATCCGGGCGACCGCGGAGGTGTTCCTGGAACGCCAAGAACAATTTGTCATGGGTTTGGGCAGACGACTGCCAAGGGCCGGTCGACTGGGATAGGTTTTGTGAGCTGAATTTTTAAGCAAACAGGTAGTTCTCGCCGAGCGACAGCCATTGGGCCGGTCGACCGTGACGGTAAGAAATTTGAAAATATAAAAGTGCGTCCGATAGGGGTGGGCGACCGCTGTGGCCCGGTCGACTGCGACGGTCAGGCAAACTAGCCGTTGGGGCTTTCGTAGGTTGATTTTTTCAACCCAGTTTTTTATAGACTTACCCTCAAACAGTCACATTTTCAAATACACTATATATACACTATCAAAACCTATCTAGACAAGCTTTTGAACATTTTGAAAAAAATCAAATCCCATCTTTTTGAGCTTTAACCTTCAAATCGAAAGCTAAAACCTCTTTGAGCTTGTATTTCCACATTGTGTCAAGAGGGACTCCATAGGGCTTTCATTTACTTATTTTCTTAGACTGATTGTGAGCTTACAAAGTTGTAATCCCTCTATTAGGGGGCATTGAGAGTTTTTCATTGTTGTTCTTCATTGTTGATGGTCTACTCTTCGGCCCGTTAAGAAATGTGAAGATGTTGTGAGGGTCTTCTCTTCGGCCTGTTAAGAAATGTGAACACGTTGTGAGGGTCTCCGATTCGGCTTATTAAGAAAGGTGAATTATGTAAGAGGGGGTGTCCCCTCGCAAGGCTTCGTGTAACAAGGGTTTGTCCCCTTTGGAGATGGAGAAGGTGGTTGTAAAGATTCGAGATTAGGCTTGAATTCTAATTTTTAGTGGAGTACCCAAGAAGCTAAACTTGGAAGTGTGGAGTAGGTCTTGTGATAGACTGAACCATTATAAAAATCTTGTGTTCCTTGTGGATGGCTCTTCTTCTCCTTCCCTTGCATGTGTGGTGATTGGTAAACTCTAACCCTAACTTGTATCCATATGCTTAATTGAACAAGGGTTACTCAATGTGCTTGATTAGTTTGTCTGAACCTAGATTTTACTAACATGCCTATTTGAACAAGGAAACGACTAATTAGTGCTTAATTAAGTTGATTAACTTTTAATCTTCCACCTAATCAAGCCTAAAATTTTTAATTGACCAATTCACCCCCCTCTATGGTTGTCACACTTGGATTTCATTTGGAATCAGAGCTTAGGCTCTTAAAGAAGTTTTTGATTAAAAAACCTACAAGTGAAAAGATCCTGACAATCCAAATGAATTTTGAGAGAGGCAGATCCGCTCTAATTCCTCCATTTTTTTATGGAACGAATTATAGAGCTTGGAGAGTGCAAATACAAGCCTATCTCAAATCCCTAGACTTTGGCATCCTAGATGTCATTGAAGAGGGAATTTCTTTTTCAAGAAAATGTACCGAAACTGATTTAAAACTATTTTCTGTTCAATGCAATGATTTTATTGTGTTATGTTTAACTCCAAATATTTTTTACTATATTTCAATTTGCATCATTGCAAAAGATATTTGGACTATATTAGAAAACACTTTTGAGAAAAATATTTGTCTCTTTTCAAATGATAAATTTCTAGACAAAAAGAGACTTCACAAAAATCTTTTGCAAAAGAAAGTTCTTTCAAACATTCAATTTTTAATTTTGAAATTTAAATTGAAAATTTAAAATTGGTAATAAAAGAAAGTTTGAAATGAAATAAAAAAATAAGTCCATTGAGCATATTTTTTATAAATAAAAATGTTGACTTATTTCAAAGATGCAATGCCTTTGAGAAAGAAATTAAAAGCCTTGAAAACACAAACATTAAATTTGTTGAAAAATATAAACATATTTGTGAAAATGAAGAACAAATAAATGAAGAACTCTCTAGTAAGAATGAACGACTTTAAGAAGAAAAAGATAAATATATTTTTATGATTCTATTTTTTCCTCATCTGCTAAATATCATTCTTCTTGGCAGATTTGGACATCACAAATCTTATTGTAAGCTTAGATTTGTGAAATCAAACAAGTTTGTTTGGGTAAGAAAGGACACACTCCCGCAAACAAACTAGAGTGGAACCAAAGCAATTTGGATTCCAAAATTCTCCATTAAAACTATTCATTGAATATGTTATTGTAATGGGTTGTGCTTTAATTGTTATATCATTTGAATTCTCTAGATACTATTTCAATGTTGCATTTATTGTATCTAGATCACATGTGCTTAAATGATATATCATTTTATTTTTTAGCTTAGATACTCATCTTTATACATAATTTAATAGAATGTATCTTTGCTCATTGTACTTTAATGATCACATCATATTCATCCTATTGTCTATAAGTAAAATAAAGTTATAATTGTCTTAGACTATATATTTTATGCTTTATTGAACATCTTTTAGAAGAATCCATCTAAGTGCAAAATCACATCACTATGCACTTAGTATTCATCCACAAAGAAAATCCACAATAGAAAATTTTAATGTGAAAACCATATGTGTGCTTCCATGAAAATCAACCACTCATTTGCCCATGAGTTCAACTCGATCTAACAAGTTCAATTTCTTCATATTTGAACTCTATCTAGGAAAAAATTGACATTTGATAGATCTTAGAATATTCAACTTGGTTTGAATATCATTTCTAGCAAGTTAAGAAGTTAAAAGCCATGTCTAAGGAAATCAACTCAAATCCTTTCTTAGACATCTCTTGTGCCCTAGGTGAGTAGTCATGTCTATTACTTTGCACCTAGTTGTCCTTCACACCCATTCTTGTGTGCTTAATGATTATCATTAAATGCATAAGAAATCTTGTTGGGTTAAAGTAGATATGTTCCAACGACTTAAAATGAATATCTTCTCATGACTAAGATGAAATATCTAGTCATGGTTGTTCATTTTGGAATGCATATGTCTAAGGTGTTTATCACTTGATGTTCTCTAAGTCCTTGGATCATTCTCTAACTTCATATAAGAATATATTATATAGGGAAGTTAAAAATGAGTATAGATTCATTGTATGAAACTCATTTGAGTAAAATTGAAAATGTCATTGGAATCTAGTTTCATTATTGGGCATTTACTCATTATGGTGGTTGGCATACACTGCTTTGTAATGGGAACATATGTCTCCCACACATCTTGGTTTTCTAAAGGCTTATGCACTTGGTGCTTAATGTCTATCTTTGTTTTTAAGTGGTTTGTGGATGTAGGACCAGATGTTTGGACCATGTACCTCATGTTTGTTATGATTCTTTATGTCCAAACATAGTAAAATATCCATAGATGTTGTGATAAGGATAACCTTTCATCCTTGTGATCTACATTGTGTTCACATAAAATGGTTTAAATTTTTTTTTAAATGCAAATGTATGTGAACTCCTTATTAAAGAGAGTATATTAATAGTAATACTCATTAAATCTCTTTAATAGGTGGCATGGGATCTAAAATGATGTATATACATACATTATTCCTATGTTTGTGATCTACAGAAATCTACATTTGAGCATTCATAAGATAGATCACTATAAAGTTTGAGAGTTGGTACTATGAGAAATTTATGAATACTCAAACTTGTATCTCATGAGTTTGTCCAAGTTGTGAACCTCTTCAAAATCATGAGATTATGCCTAAAAAAAGCCAAAAGTTTACTCAAAATTGACAAATATATATAATTGGCTTTAAAGAAAAAGAATTGAAATGTGTTTTGAAAATCAATTGAAACTAATTCATCAAAACACATCAAAAACCTAATAGAGAACAGTAAAATGAAAATAAAAATGAACATGCCCTAATAGTTGGAAACTAGTTTGTCCCTATAGGAAATCTTCTAGAACTAGTTGTCCTAGGATAGTGTATTTGATTTTGCTATCCTTGGTATGCTTTTGGTTGATTATCTATAGTACTCTATATATAAGTGATATTCCCCTTGTATGGTATTAGCTACATGGAAGATGTTAAACCTTAAAGTTAAAAGCTACTCAATTGGTGCTTTTAGCCTTCTTACTAGTTAAGGGGGACATTGTATCTTCATTTTAATTAATACATCTAATTTATTTGGCTTCTTGCCAACATCTTAACCATGATATACCATATGTGTTTTGAAGTGTTACTTATATATATATATATCATGTATGCACATAAGTAGGGGGAGCATGATCTGCTAGGTTATCATCTCATTTAATATTACTTGATTACCCCTAGCAATCATGCATTAGTAGCCCAAGGTTTATTTTACGATTATTCACCTCTCAAACCCTTCGTGACTGTGCTGGACTGCCCTTTGGATTCATACCTGTATGAGTCTGAAACAAAGGGGGAGCAATATATGTAAACATCTGTTCTTCTCTGTCTTGTCATTTGTTATTTGAAATGTATATTACATTACATATGATAAGTACACTCATGTGGAGTCCCATTGCTCCATATGTGTTGCAGTTGGGATTTGTCTTATGCTTACATTTTGAGATCATCTCTCATTCATGACAAAATCCCTTAGCCTGACTTTCAATGTCACATTATTTTAGGCTTTATACTTATCTTGGATGGACTCATATGGTATCATCTCTTCCAATGATAAGTATCTTGTTCTAGAGTTTGCAAAATCTCTAGAACTCTCCATTCATAGGATTGTACTTGAGTTATTAATCCTATTGCATATAAATTCTCTCTTATCATGTGCTTTTGAAGGTAAATACATTATTCTTCATGATAAGATCATTTGGCTAAATCCTCATTGTCATATCTATATCCATTTTAATTTGCCATGGATATGCCATCTACTTTTCTATTCTTGTATCCATATGCATTTGTATATCAGACTATATTCATTTCATTTCTAACTCTTTTGAATGGATCTACTATGAATGGTTAAAGGTGTAAAAAGGCAAATCATTTTTCCTATATGCTTGGAACTATTACATTTAGATTACATGTACATCGTCAGGGGGAGCTTTCACTTTCATATATGTCAATCTCTAAAGGCAAGCAACTTGTGGACTCAAAAGTTTTATTATAGTTCAGAGCATGACCTTGCTCTGGAAGAGACTTGTCTGCACTTTGGAAATAAAACCCCTATACAAATGTAGCCCAAGTGTTTAAATCAATCACTTTTTTTCATCATAGTACCTTGTCATGCCCTATCACATAGGTTTCACCTAGGGCCAATGACAAACTCATAGGGGGGGAGCTAAATGGGCATATATTCATGTTTATATAGATCATTATGATATGCTTAACTGTCAAATCCTTAAACAAAAAAAGAGAGGCTTATCATGCATTTCACTTTTATTTTATTCTTTGATAAGCATTCTATGAGCTTCAATGGTATATCATATACTACATACAAATCTTAGATAAACTATCATTCACCTTGACACTTAATTTGCACTTTGATTTGTAAAATCCTTCCTTTTTGCTATTGCCAAAAGGGGGAGAGTTTTTGGAATCGATTAGGCAATCCATATTTTGTATGCACCATATGCTTTACATTCATTTTTTATACTTGTGCATATAGTGAGGGGGAGCATGGCTTCATTATAGTATTTAATGCTTATTCATCTATCTATTTAATATCTCCTGCCTCCCTAATCAATTTGTTTGCCATCATAAAAAAGGGGCAGAATGTAAGCCCAAGGGTTTCCATGGGTTCAAACATTCACCTTACCTTATTGTTTTGATGCTAGCAAACTAAATTGATTAGCATTTATGGACTGATGTATCGCATTGAGGTGTTGTGTTATTGTAGACACCCCCATTTTGCTCTGCTTTAATCAACAAAGAAGTTAGTGTTCTTGTTATCAGTCTTTTTCAGTGTTTTCCATTCCCATGTCCGTCCCTTAGGCTTTCTCAATCTTTTCGATCATTTCCACAATGTTCCGCATTTTTTCTTTTCGCTAAGTGTTGAATGGTTATTCAGAAGAATCCAAACCAGAGAGAATTTGGACCCCGTTGGTAGGCCCGCATTGAACATTTGCTTAGAGTTGGATCAAACAGGGGGCCCGCATATAGTCTTAATGAAAAATGAGTTTCAAACCTACTTCGATCCAATGCACAGAGATACCCATCAAGGGAATGGTCAAGATTTCAGGGAGGCTATTTAAACAACCAGTTTCGTTGCGGCACATCAAATAGACAGTTTAGATCATGCTATTGAGAGGGTTCACGGAGCATGACCAATTCAAGTCGTGGTTAATCAATTAAGCGGTTCAGATCATCCTATGGATGCAATATGAGGGGCGCAACCAAGTTATATTTTGGCCCATTAAATTGGATGGTTTGGATCATCTTATGTAAATTATATTGTCACCCAGCTAACGAACGGTTTAGATCATCTTAAGAAGTTGGGGCTGCTCGAAATAGTACTTCTTTAATTTACATGAGAAAGGAGAGTGGGGCAAAGTTAAATAAAAGATGAGGTTCTTTTTCCTGATTGATGTCCTCGATTTGCATGAGAAGCCAAGATGGAAGTTTCTAATTGCTGTGCTGTCCTCCAAGAGGTATTGCTTTGCCGGATCATTGCATGAGAATAGCAAGTTGCCACTCTTGAGAAGCTAAAACAAGAAACGTATTAAAAGATCTATAAAGATATTTAGAAAATTCCAAGGAGTAATTGTTTTGGACAATCAAGGGTGATGTCATCCTCATAAGATTTCATTCAATGAAAAAAACAGCAACTCATCCTATATTTGGACATGAATAATGCAGACTCTGTTTTTATGTTAAATAGTTGCAGCTTATTTTGATTTTGATTTTTGGTTGCTAATGTGATCAAAATGGCAATATGGCAACTATTTCTAAACGGAGGAGGGGCGGCTATCCGGGGTGGATTTTAATGAGGTAATGGCCCATATATGGGAGCACGGTTGTTTTAGAAAGGGAGGGAAAAGAAAAAAAAAAAGACTCACAACGGAGGAGGACGCTGGTTTTCTCTCGATCTCTCTGACGAGCAACACGCTCATCTCTCCGCTTGCTCCCTCTGTTTCCACGATCTCTCATCACCCTCTGCATCTCCGAACAACCCTCTCCGAGCAACCCTCCCAACAGAGTACTCTCTGTACGAAAAGAAAAGAACAGATCCAACTCCCAAATCCTCCATCGCTCTCCTCTCATCTCCTAGATTCCATCCCAATCACTCGGTCTCTCACTCTAACTCTCTCCTTTGATGCTTCCATCTCCCTCTCTCCCTTAGTATTTCTAATCTCCATCTCCCTCTCTCATCCCCAACAACAGCCTCAAAATATATTAAAACAAAAAAAAAAGAAGAGAAGAAGAGAACGAGGAGAAAAACAGAGTGTCTCACACTCTGTTTTTCTCTCTCATTTTTCTATCTCTCTCTCTCTCTCTCTCTCTCTCTCTCTCTTTATATACCTCTCTGTCTCACTCCCTCACGTTCCCACTCCCTCTCTGTCGACCACCCTCCCACTCCTTCTCTGTCTCAATCTCGTTCTCTCTCTATCTCTCTCAATCCCATTTTCTCTCTATCTCTCTCAATCCCATTCCCTCTGTTGTCTCTCTTATTCTCATTCTCTCTGTGTCTGTATCTCTCTCTCACTCTCTATCTCCCTCTCTGTCTCTGTCTCTCTCACTTTCTAACTCCCTCTCTGTCTCAAACTCTCTCACTCTCTGTCACTCTCTATCTCTCCCTAAGCCTCTCTCTGTAACTCTCTATCCCTCTCTTGGCATCTCTCTCTCACTCTCTATCCTTCTCTTGGCATCTCTCTCTCGCTCTCTCTCATTCTCCATCAATCTCTCTCTCGGCAACAAGGAAAATAAAAATAAAAAAGGAAGAAAGAAAGAAAGAAAGCGGGAGGTCGGATCGAGCTTCGGCGGGATTTTCGGACTCTGCGGCTCTCGTATTCGGCGAGGATCTTCACCGTAGGTAGGTACACTGTTCTCGGAATTTTTCAGAATTATTTGGTATATTTTCGGATTTTTGCATGATTTTTAAGCATTTAAATGAATTTAATCGAATATTAAATGTGTGTGCTTAAAATCATGATCTACATGGGTGTTTCAATTCCGTTTCGTCCCGAAATTTAATACAACGATCTATCTAAATAGAGTAAAATAACTATCGGATCGGATCGGACATTGGATCAACGGTTTTTTAGAATTTGAGTGAAGAGTGGTATTTTATTTAAAATATTGGCTGAGTAATTACGAAATTCGAAAAAATAGCCATCTCAGGATGATCTATTTTTTAGAATTTTAAATTTTTCTTGTGTTCATCACATCAGAACAAGGTCGGAGGACGTTTTCCAGAATCGTAATTTTCTCGAAAATCGTGTTTAAAAAATAGAAAAACTCTTCAAAAATATCTTTTCGATGAAGAAAAATAAAATATATACTAAACGAATTCCAAAATTAATGAAATTTCGTAAGAAAATAATATAATGCTGATACATTCTACCATGAATTTTTGGGAATTTGTGGAATTGGTTTAGTATATCATTTTATACTTTCTTTGAAACTTATCAGATTTTGGGAGAATTTTTACTGACATTAGATCACGGATAAAATTCTCAAAATTTTTACAGTATTCTTATATTCCATATTTCTAGTTTCTGTAAAATTTTGAAGTGATTCAGATCTTATTTCATATGGGATGTAGTGTTAATTCATAATCTGGGCTGAAAATTGAAAAATCCGAAACTGATAGTAAATAGTTTCCAAAATTCTTGAAAATCTCACAGCATGCTATATTTACTCATATCTTAGTTTTGTAGAAATTTCACTGAATTTAGATTTATATTTCTAGTAGTTTCTGTGTTATTTTTGCAATCTGGTCAATTAATTGTTAAATCAAAATTAAATATGAGCTTAATGTAAAAATCTGTAAAAATCTTTCAATAAGCTACATCTCATCATATCTTGCTGCTGTAGAAGTTTCAACTCATTTCGAATTCATTTGCAATGGTTTCCCTTGTAAAATCACTCATATGGTTTAAAATTGATAAAATTCATTGAAAATCCGAAATTAATTAAAAATCATCTGAAAATCTCTAAAGAACCTTAAATCTCTGTCACATATTAACTCCTTAATCCATTGAAACAGCAATCTTAGGATCTTTAGATTTCCCTGGAAAAATGGCCAGTGCATCCATAATCGTATCCCTATTGCACTCGATCTTGGACAATTTGAATATTTAAGCTATAGCACGTTGTTGGCTCCGAGGTTACTGTCCACGGAAATCCTGAGATATGCCAGGCAATAAGGTGCTATAACCTAAGTATTAAATTGCACAAGGAAAGAGCGCACGATTCCCTTCCTTGGATGCTGTTCTGGGCCGAAATTGATGAACCCTAGAGCCATTGGTAATCCTTAAATGTCCAGAAACTGAAAATCCTTGAAATCTGAAATTCATTAACCTCGAGAATTTAAATCGATTTGTCTTGTGTCTTTCGAAACCGTTGGATCGCGGTTTCCGTCATAAGAACCATTAGAGCCCAATTTAGGAACACTGGTGTCGTGTCGTGTCGTGTCCTAAGTTTTAGGAAGTCTTAGGTTTTAGGGAGTCCTAGAGTTAGGAGTCCAGCCTCATCACGGACGCTTGCTATGGATAGCAACCGTACCATAGGTCTAGTTACACTAGTCACCCAGTCTTTCCCTAGGACAAGCCTAGTTATCTAGGATGTAGGTTAACCTGCATTAGTCTAAGGGACAACTTGCATTTAGATAAGATCATATAGTATCTTAGATGAAATCCTAGGATAATAAAAATCTTCAACTTGAATTAAATAACTTATCTTAAAACTGTTGAAACAGTCAATCCAGTCTAGATCGGTGTCTTAGTTGAGTTAGGCATAAGTAGCTTAGCTTAGGTGCACCGAACTACGTCGACTCTGATCCCAGTGAGGCTTGGGTACGTAGGCAGCTTGGATGTCTGATGGCATACCAACCGCGAGTCGGCACCACAACAAATTGTGGTGTTTTGTATATTAATTTTCTTGTAAATGCTTAATCAAATCACTTAGGACTTTCCATGAAATTAGAATTCTAGGAGAACTTTCACTTAGATTGAATCCAGACAAATTAATAAATCAAGATACACATTTAGGATTCACATTGAAATTAGATCATAGGATGCATGTCACTTAGTTCGCACATTAACATAGAGTTGAATGAGCCATTTAAAAGAAATTCAAAAGAGTTAACTTTTGGAATCGAAGACCGATTATCGGGCAGGAATGGTGCATGTGGTGGATAACTCCCCATACCTTCCATTCTTGTAACCAGGTAGCGAGTCTAGATTTCTGGTTAATCATGGGTCCTAGATCTCACATCTAGGTGGCGACTCTGTCAGTCTCTTTTGTGTGGAATTCGGATTGCCTCAGTGATCCCAAGTTCACATAAAAGATGAATTAAAATCAATAATTAAAATGCACACGCCAATCGCGTGGGTACGAGAGACCAAGAGGAGGCGTGGCGGCTCGCGCCCCACCCCTCTCGCGGGATCGGGTCCCACAGTTATATACATGAATTTCATGTCAAAATCGCCATTACACAACTCATCTCAACACATAGCTTGTGGATCCGCACACATGATGCAGTGAAGACATCATCATTTGAAGATGTTCAAGTCAAGAAGCTCAAATATAAAGATCCCACAAGTTCCTACCAAGTGTCAAGAAGGAGCTTGGAGTTGAACTAGCCATTGGTAACACCTTGTTCACTTTTTAACGTGCATTGAAGATTGGAGGAGTCACAAGAGCGAAACAAAGTCAAGAAGTTCACTCTCAAGTTGAAGAAGTCCAAGGATGTGCAAAGGAGCTGATAGATTCCATGAAGACTCAATGGTATTCATTTTTAGAATGTATTTAGAGTCCTCTTGATTTTATGTAGAATGCACTTTCAATAGATTTTCAAATGGTTTCATACTTAACTTTTTATACCTTTGAAAACCATACACACTCCCAAAAATGTGTTTAAAAACCTAGGACTTAAGCCCAAACACCATGGTCCAAAAGCCCCTGAACTTTTAAAGTAAAAATGGAATTTTATACAGGGTCGGTCGACCGGGGTGTCCAGGGCGACTGCGGCAAGGTAGCTAGAGATTCAGCATTGCCGGATATTGGCGGGCCGGTCGACCGAGGTTATCCATGTGACCGCGGAGGTGTTCCTGGAAAGCTAGGAACAATCCGTTGTGGGTTTGGGCGGGCGACCGCCAAGGGCCAGTCGACTGGGATAGGTTTTGTGAGCTGAATATTTGAGCAAACAGGTAGCCCTCGCCGGAGCGACCACCATAGGGCCGGTCGACAGTGACGGTAAGAAATTTGAAAGTATAAAAGTGCGCCCGATAGGGGCGGGTGACCGCTGTGGCCCGGTCGACCGCGACGGTCGGGCAAACTAGCCGTTGGGGCTTTGCAGGTTGACTTTTTCAACCCAGTTTTTTATAGTTTTACCCCCAAACGGTCATACTTTCAAATACACTATATAAACACTATCAAAACCTATCTAAACAAGCTTTTGAACATTTTGAAAAGATCAAATCTCATCTTTTTGAGTTTTTACCTTCAAATCAAAAGCTAAAACCTCTTTGAGCTTGTGTTTCCACATTCTATCAAGAGGCACTCTGTAGGGTTTTCATTTGCTTATTTTCTTGGAGTGATTGTGAGCTTACAAAGTTGTAATCCGCCTATCAAGAGGCATTGAGAGTTTTTCATTGTTGTTCTTCATTGTTGAGGATCGACTCTTCGGCCAGTTAAGAAATGTGAAGACATTGTGAGGGTCTCTGATTCAGCCCGTTAAGAAAGGTGAATCATGTAAGAGGGTATGTCCCCTCGGAAGGCTTCGTGCAGAAAGGGTTGTCCCCTTAGGATATGGAGAAGGTGGTTGTAAAGCTTCGAGATTAGGCTTGAAATCTCATTTTTAGTGGAGTACCCAAGGAGCTAAACTTGAAAGAATGGAGTAGGTCTTGTGATAGACCGAACCAGTATAAAAATCTTGTGTTCCTTGTGGATGGCTCTTCTTCTCATTCCCTTGCACGTGTGGTGATTGGTAAACTCTAACCCTAATTTGTATTTATATGCTTAATTGAACAAGGGTTAGTAAATGTGCTTTATTAGTTTGTATAAACCCTAGATTTTACTAACATGCCTATTTGAACAAGGGTTAGACTAATTAGTGCTTAATTATGTGATTAACTTTTAATCTTCCACCTAATCAAGCCTAAATTTTTTAATTGACCAATTCACCCCCTCCCTCTTGAGTTGTCACACTTGGATTTCATAGAGATACTCTCCACTTCTATCAGAGAGAAGAGTCTTTATCTTTTTATATAACTGATTCTCTACGTTATTCTTGAACTCTTTGAACTTTTCAAATGTCTCAGACTTACGTCGCATAAAGTACAAATATTCATACCTTGAATGGTTATCCGTAGAAGTCACGAAGTATATCAGCCCTCCTCTTGCCGGATGAGAAATGGGACCGCATACGTCACTATGTATAATCTCCAACAAATGTTGGGATCTTCCACTCTTGCCCTTGAAGGAAATTTTGGTCATTTTACCTTGAAGACATGGGTCACACTTGGGTAAAATCCAATGGACCGTCTTGTACCAATCTTGTTATCATATCTAGACCGTCTTGTACCAATCTTGTTATCATATCTAGGTTAATATGGCCTAATCGAAGATGCCATAGATGTGTGGGATTAGTCGTATTCCTTTCCCATTCGAGGTTTGGAATATTCTGAATAGGAATATCCTCAATGTTACTTACATTTTCTAAAGCATTTACTATAAATAATCTGTCAACTAATGTACCTTCTGTGATTAAGGAATTACCATTTTGGATAAAAACACAACTTTTATTAAAACTTGCAGAATAAACATCAATCCATAGTTTAGAAACTGAAATCAAATTCCTTCTAATGGAAGGTACATAAAGACAATTATTTAAAAGTAAATATCCTCCTGAAAATGCTATTAGTAGATCACCCATAGCTTGGACTGCAACCGTTGCATCCGTTCTAACCTGTAGGTAGAGTTCGCCCTTAGTCAACCTTCTACCTCTCCTAAGCTCGTAGAGAGGTCATGGTTGACTTCTTGAAAGTTTTCTTGTTCTTGACTTTGGAAATATTTTTCTTTGAACCTTGGCCTTTACCCTCTGTTTTTTTTTCTTTGCCTTTCAGTTTGGGAATTGAAATTACATTAGCTTCAACTAAGAAAGAGGATTTTTTATTCTTTTTCTGAAGATCCTCAGTAGATTGAAGATGACTCAACAATTTTGTCAACGTCATTGACAGTTTGTTCATATGGTAATTCATGACAAAGTCATTGAATCATGGTGGTAGGGATGCTAACACCATGTTGACTTGCGACTCAACATCTAACATGACTTCTAAGACATCGAGCTCATTTAGATAGCCCATCATTTTCAACATGTGATCTCTAACTGAGGTTCCTTCCACCATTTTTGTGAAAACCAGGCCCTTAATTGCTAGTTGTCTGGCACTGCGATTTTGTTGTCCAAACATCTCCCTAAGATTGTGCATAATATTCATGGATGAAGCCATTCCGACATTTTGTTGTTGCTTGACATCGATCCAAGGATATAACACTTAGCCATTTGGTCATCTTCATGCCATTTTGTGGCTCTGTCCCTGACATCCTGGGGAGCATTGGGACCAGGCAACTAAGGTGCCTCAGTAGTCAAAACCAATGAACTTTCGTTGCTGTGAGCACTAGAGTTAAGTTCCTCTTCCAGTCCACATAATTTTGACCAGTAAGTTTGTTGTCCTAAAAAATCCTAGCTAATGGATTGAAGGATGCCCTATCTAATACAAAGGAAATGAGGTATAAAATTAGCAAAACTAACCATTTTAGATTTATCATGACATCTAACCATTAGATCTGGGTTTTTGATTTGTAATGGTACTGCCCATTGTTTGTCACATTTATGTGCCCCTCAAACACGTAAATCAAGAGAAATAACATGATTTATCCAATGGGCATCGGATGCACATTAACAACAACTTTGTTAAGTACGAGTGGATTCATCTAATCCATCATATTATTAATATGATATCCGATTTGATTTTGGCCTCCAAGCATCGCAGTGTATCTATCATTTGGGGATCAACATTCTTTGCTTGGTTAAGTTAACACCCATTACCTCGGAACCATTTTACAAAACATACTAGTTTTTGCTTTAGCATATGACTAATGTATTTTACAAATATCCCTTATCCTTATAGGAATCTATTAGTTACTCTAGATAGAAAATTTAGATCGGCTTCTGCTTTGGCATATGATCATCATGTTCTCTAAACTAGCCAACCAATAGATGGCTATGGAAGGCCATGGAGATTAATCCTTTTGATTTAAATCCCCGTTTACAACTTAATATTTTATAAATAGGGTTTCTTTTAAGTGGAAAAAACTTATTCCTATGTATGCATCTAAAACAAACCATCCAATGGAAATACATACATAAGGAAAGGAAAATGAAATCATCCATCACACATCCAAACCACAGAAAAGTAAACTAACCACATCCATAACCTTAATTTTGGCATCTTGGATTTATAGGGATTCTCTCACTAACCTTTTTATAATTATATAACCATTTTAGAGTTAGTTAATCCCCATAATTCCATATTACCAAAATTAAGGGTGAAATTTGGGTAACTATTAGCTATTCGCAATAGGAAAAATCCGCCGACCTCAAGGCAATTTTTCGAAGGCATTGGTACTGATATACTTCATCATATGAAGTATCTTAGATCAGTAGGAATCATGAAGAATGCGTCTGCCCTCCATTGAATCGATAGAATCGAGGTCCTTCATCATCTATAGCCTTCTTCAAGCATCGCCATGTCCAAGTTCTTTGATTCTTCCTTGACCACCTCAAGAGCAATTTTCTTTCTTCATTACTTCTGATGTAAAAAGAAAATAAACTACCCTAGTGTCCTACACTAGCCTAAATAATATGTACATCAAAAGAAAATCTCCATGGGAAACCAGTTGTCCGTACAACTGCCCAGAGGGAGTACATAAACCAATAAATCATTAATTAACATTGCGAACTTTTAATTGCTACATTCCACCAATATCAAACTATAAAAATAAATAACAAACATCCACAAATATTATCCATATGCATCTCATGCATGGATAGAGGTCGAGTAATCTTTTTTGCCCAAGTTTTCATCAATAGAGATCAACTCATGCTGAAATTAAATCAAATAATTTTTAATTCAGCCATAAAAACTACTGACATCTAAAGAAACTTAATATACTCATTCCATATGATGTCAGAAGTCACCACAAAAAAGTTTACGTAAAAACGAAATCGTTTGAGCGAGAAAAGCTCAAAATAGTGGTTTTCAGGAACCCTTTCAGAATAGCATAATTTTCGAATATTTTAAGTCTGAGAAAATATTCTGACTACCATATTAGCTACTAATTATGTTTAGAATACACCCAAATAATATTTGGAAAATTTAATCTTGGGCTATAAATTTATCTCAGAACTTTGGGGTCATTCTGAAATAAAACATGCAATTCACAAAAAAAAATCAGCAAAAGACTGCACTTTTGCCTTAACGTGTAAAAATCATATCTCCCAATCCGCTCATCAGATTTTGATGATTCTTGATGCGTTGGACTCGTATTCAAGTCTACTTTTTAACCATCAAGGTTGATCAGATCAATAATTACAATGAGTAGATCTAAATTACAGATCTTTACACAATAGTCCATATGTTGATTAATTAACACTACGGACTAACAACCTCGGATAGCTGGGATAGAACGTCCGGACTTACAGCGGATATACCGCATGATCTATCTTTGGTTAATTTAATCCCCTAATCTGAGCCCTAGTTTCTCTGATACCACTTGAAGGAAGGTTATCTACTTCCGACAAGATCACTATGCGCAGCGGACCAAAAATCGTATAGAATTTTAAAATTTTCTTTTGATCTTGCTTTTTCCCAAGATCCTAGATTATAGATTAGTTAATTAAGTTAATCAAATATAAATAAATACCACTTTGAAGAAGAAATCAAGGAATCACGTTCCTTGATCTACTCCTCGAACGGTTGTGATCGTTCTAAACGCCTCGGACCCCGCAAGTTGAACCGATCGACTTTTTTTCTTTTCTTAGACTATTGTGGATGTGAATAACTCTTATTCATCTATTTAAAGTCTGATCTAATCAGTACATTTGTCATAGAGAATAGAGAAATTGATTTGAAGCCTTTCTCTTTGAAACTATTTCAATTGGAAGAGAGATAGAGAGAGGGAGAGAAACTATTTTCTAATGGGGGACGAAAGGGAGAACGAATTTTTAAGTATTTCACACTTGAAATTTCATTCTCCCCTCTCTCTTTTATATAAAGTAGAGTTTTGGTTTGATAAATCCTTGTTTCTCTCTTGCAATTCCAATCTAATTGAGAAACCGACTTGAATTGAGACTCCTCGAGTGAATGAGACTCTCCCAAACCTCCAAGGCTATGTGGAAACACTAAAGATACATAGGAGAATGTGTATGGAGGCCTCCCTCCACCCCTTGTGGCCTTATCTCGTAAGAGTTGGTGTTGGAAACAAATTGATGGCTTTGTAGATTCTACAATTTAGCAATTCTTATCCAACAAGGAGTTTGAGTGCAACTCAAAGTCCTTGAGCAATTGAGACTCTTTTCCCCTGCTTTCCAACTAATTTTGGAGTGTTGTGGGCCCCAAAAACCTATCCAAATATGTAGTCCAATCCCAATTCCCAATTCCATTCCAATTCCGCAACTTTTGCAAAACTGGTTTGGAAATAACTATCCTCAATTGGATTACACATAATTATGATAATTATTAATCAAATTAATAATATAATAATGTATAATAATTAAATAATTAATTAATAAAGTACTTAATAATTTAATCGATTAATAAGTCACATCTAATGAGCGTTATTTTGGCTCCAATTTGTCTTCGAAAAATTCTCTTACTGTCTTTTGGTTCTTTCCTAACAAAGACATGTATATATATATATATATATATATATATTAATATCAACATTAATCTAATGGATCATATCGGTCCGTGCAATTACATAAATTGCGGAACCCTGATCCATTTGGATGTTACCGGGTCATTCGAGTTGTGAGTGGGATCGTTGCCGGGATCCGACGATCAATCCTGCAGAACCCTATGATGGGCCCCACTGCGATCTCGCTCTGTATTTAAACTACACTTGCATTAGGTCAGTGGCCTCCATCGAGACGTAACCCTGAAGATGACAGTCAGATCATCGTACTCCTAAATTTTAGGACGAAGAATCCCTCATTGAGTATCACTATTGGTCTCGAGGGTTTGCTCTAGGATATAGCTCTATCCGAATGTCACTCTAAAAATAGAATTACTATAAGATAGACTAAGACCTTAGAACGGACCGATAGACCAATAAGATCCCTCAGGTCTAAGGACTTGTGAAGGGTCCTGTTTGGAAGAACAATTTTCTACTTTCTTGTCCACAAGTTGTTCTTTATTTGATTCGGTTCGGTTACGAGATCCAATCGTCACCCACTCTTCTAGATGACCGAGATAAGTCACCTCACGTCACGTGCATGTAGGCAAGACTGGTGCTAAGTTGTATACAGAAAGAGATGTCCAGTCTATTTCCCAACTAAGAACTATTAAGGCTTTCATAGAACCGAGATGCCATATCTCTTTGCTCCCTTGGATCTATGAATCCTTTAAGCATGGCATTTCTACTATGATACCTAAGGACGAACATGTGTCAATAAAATAAGCACATCACACACATTCATAAATGTAAATACCCATTCAAGTCATGAAATAAATCTTTATTGATTAGAAAATATCATTCTACTGGCTTTCCAGGTCATATACTCTAACAGTTATCATAGAGGGGGGCAGAGAAACATGTCTCCTCTCCAACCGCGAAGAAATTCGAACTCAAGAAGTGGTAGGCTTATCTATGGTGACAACTTCCTGTCATGGAAACAATGAACACAAGGTAACATTCAAGGAGTATTTCTTCTCAATGACTGAAAAAACGATTATGGACTAAGCACGCAATGGGGGATGATAGAATGAATCCTAAATGACTAAAATATGATAATGATGACAAAACTATGAACTCTGAAGGGCTTAGCAGATGATCTTAAAAATGGTCACCCTTAGAGTAAGAAGGGACTGTCCCTAAACTAGGGATGCTATGATCCCGAGAAAAAGATGACCTAGGCTAAATGACCGAGGATGAAAACCCTATGAAATAGCTTAGAGAGATCTTACGCTACAGGAAGCATGACCTATAATGAGAGAGAAATAAGTACCAAGTGACGCACAGAATGAGACCTAAACAAAGACTCACAAAATGAAGACCAAATGGATGACAATGAAGGTAAACCATCTATGAAAAAGAGTAGATACCTTAAGAAATTGATTTTCCTAGCCTAGGCTAATGATAGAGATTAGACAAATTGGGATTACCTAAGACTAAGAATGATGGAATGTAATGATTGAGAATGACAGGACTAAATGAGCGAGGGAATTTACATAATCTGAGAATTATGAAATTGAATGAGCAGGAATTTGTTAGATTTAAAAATGATGGGATCAAGAAGAAATGAGGAAGGATATGGGTCTGGCTAGACAATTAGAAGAGAGATCATAATTTATGATCGAATGATTTGGCAAGGTCGCGCATGATTGATTTTAAGGATATATCAAGGAGAGACTAGACTATGAGATCTTGGGAAAGATGAGATTTATATCCTAATCTCAAAGGAAAAGTTTTTTTTCTCTTCTTATATTTTATCTGGTGCTACCTGAAGGCATCAAATCGTAGTCCTAATCTAGCGGAGAGTAGAAAGGATCTCGACTCATGACTTTGTTTGTGTGCCTAAAATCGATCGTAGCCATTGGAAGATGGACTACGGCCTAATCTAGACATAAATGGGTAGGATATTCTAATCTAGGCTCACACTCGTGATGCACGCGTGTTCGTACTATATGCAAGTGTGGGGTAATTTAGGGGTAAGGCCAAGAGTTCCCTTAGCGTGAATCCGTGTTCGATATACTCTACCGGTGTCCAAAGTAGCAGTACGTGAACCAACAGATCCGTTTACGCATCATAAAGGTACTAGGCTAAGAGTCGAATGCTTCTCTAACACAGAGGCACCGGGTCATGAACTCCTAGTCAACCATGCTAGATAACACTCCGGGTTCCTAAATAGGACATGTGTGTATGTGAGATGCAAGGGTTTGGATGCAAGTGATGTAAGTGTGTGCAATAAGTTATCGCAATCTATGATGCCTTCAGATTTTGTTAGATTTAGTTTGCAGTATAGTGTGATAAGAAAAAGCATAACATACAAACCAATCTAGCAAAGAGCAATAGAAAGATATAAGATAGAGTTTTTATGAGCCAATTAAACTAAATTCAAATAAGTTATCCTTTGAAATATTAATGAAGTTACGTGGTCCTCAGCAGAGTCGCCAGTTTGTGGAACCCGTCCCGCAAGGGGGCGAGACACGCCTCCCTCTTAGTCTCTCGTACCCACGCGAATGGCGTGTGCTTTTTATTATTGATATAAATCATCTTTCTGTGAACTTGGGATCATAAAAGAAATCTGAATTTTACGCAAAAGAGAATGACTAGAGTCTAGGTAAGGGACCTAGGACCCATAAGTGACAGTGCAATGATCTACGATCCTAGAAGTCTAGATTCGTTACTTGATTACGAGAATGGAAGGTATGGTGGATTACCACCATATGCACCATTCTTGCCCGGAACATATATCCAAGATGTTCTAATTTCAATGTGGTTCTTAGATGCATCTTTTGATTCTCTTGATTTAGTTTGGTTTAATCTATATGAGAGTTCTTCTAAAATCTAATTTTGGGGAAATCCGTGTTTTAATCAATTTAATTTAGGGCTTGAAAAATGATCAAGAAATAAATAAAACAACCCTAAAACCATACTGGAGTGTGTGTAGGGTCAACTTGAGCTTGGAATGCCATCCAAGCATCCAAGTTGCCTACGTACCTGTAGACACCCCCATTTTGCTACACTTTCAAAAAGTAAAAGATTCGGTAGTTTGTCAAGTTTCGAGTCCGTATTCCACCTAGGATTGGGCATCTCTGCATTTTAAGATAGATTTCGCCTCGTTGAAGGAATTATTAAGTTGATTCGCGATCCTAAAAGTTTCTAGAGTGTTCCAATGGTATCTAGAAGATGAAAATTCAAGTTCCCAAGCAAGTGAAAAAACCTGCTATTTTTAGAATTTTTAAGGTTTTCCTCATTTTTGCCCATTTTTACACTACAGGGGTATTTTGGTCATTACCGATGTGTCTCATCTGACCCCCGAGTTATATTTGAGAAATTTTGAGTGATTTTATAAATTTTGAAAAAGCTGCTATTTTTAGAAACTCATGCGGCTTCCACATTTTCATCATCTTATGGATATTTCAATCATTTCTCATATATCCAAAACCATCTTGAGGATAAGGCTGATGAATTAGGAGTAATTTCGTAAGATTTGGAAAACCTGCTAAATTTAGATCTCTTAAGGTTTTCTCTTAGTCTTGCACTTCAGGGGTATTTTAGACATTTCCAACATGTCATATTTGGTCCCTAAGTTGTGTTTAAGAAATCTTGAGTTCGTTCATAAATTTTTAGAAATCTGTTATTTTTGGAATTTCTCAAGGTTTCCCTAGTCTCACCAAATTCTTGCACCTCGGGGTAATTTGGTCTTTTCTTGTGTAATTCTTTTGATCCCCGAAAGGTGTCTGAGAGATTATGAATAATGTACTGAATTTTGGAAAACCTGCTAAACTTAGAATTTCTCAGGGGTTTCGCCTAATTTGGAAATTCTGACTGTTGAGGACATTTTGGGTATTTTCAGGGGATACCAAATGATTCTGTTTGATATTGCTCACCGAAAGGACTCAACTTTAAAAGTTTCTATTTTTGAAGTTTGACCTCAAAGACTTTTCATTTTTTATTTTTCCCTTTAGGGGTGAACAAATTTGAGGGTATTTTGGTTGCATTTGGATGTGTAATGGTCAAATAGGGGCATTTTGGTCCGAAAAGTTATTTTCCAAAAAAAAGATAGTTTGATCACGTGTTAGGGGTGCACTATAAATATCATATGGGTTGGGTTCATAAAAAAAAATTGAATTTAAAGGATTTTATTGAATTTTCATTGAAGAAAACCCAAAATACATGTCATAAGGCCTAATGGGCTAAAGCCCACAAGGTGGGGTCCATGTGGACCCACCCATGTGGGTCGGCCACATGAGTGGGCGCCCCACATGAGGAGGCCACATGCAAAAACATCAAACATGGGAAGAGGTGGTTGGTGACATCATATTTGTTTTAGAAAAATAATAAAGAAAGGAATAGTTATAATTAGAAAGGGCTTGTATGGTCAGGTTACAAAAACTGCCATAACTTTTTACCTTTTTGTCTAACAAATTTGTAATTATACTTATTTCTAACGTCACGAAAAGATCTACAACTTTCTAGTTTATGACTTTTCCCGAATCAGCTTCTAAATAGGTAAAAAATGAGCTCAACATCAGGCGGCCCTTTTTGGACGAAAATCATTCATAAAAGCTAGTTTTCTATGTGAGAAGATTTCTAGATTGATTTTGAAGGATCTCCATTGTGTAATTTAGCATTGCTTGGCTTGCAAGAAATCAATATTAGAAGTAAATACAATTTAGAAGGTAAGGAAAAAGCAAATCATAGGTGAGAATTAGAAACTAACTAAAGGTAGGAGTCCTCACATTGGAAACTGCCAAATCCAATCTAACCCTAACATTTTCTATAAAAACAAAGCAAGCATAACCTTTGGCCTGGCTCTAGAAAATTCATCCCTCTCTCTCTTCCTCCTTGGAATTCATTTCTCTCTTCAAGTGTGTTCATCTCTCTCTCAAGTGTTCTTCATAAAAGGGGTTCTTGAACTTCTTCTTTTACTCCAAGGCATCATATAATCAAGGAATATTGGAGTGTTCTTTGGATATTTTTTAGCGTATAAAAGGGTTGGACAAAGTGTATATCAAATTTCAACAAAAAAAGAGTTTTCCTCCATATAAATATTAATTTTCTTTCTTTATTCTTTAATATGAGTTTAAATTCAATTTTCAAGGCAAGTGTCTGAAAATATAATCTTTTTCAAAAAATGAATTTTTTTTAGGGTAATAAAAATTTTAAAACTACTGGAAAGTGAAATCTTGGACCACGGTTTGACCGCCTTGATTTCCGTTTTATTTTTTGAAAGATAACTCGGCAAAGGGTTATTTCTTGAAGAATAAAATGGAAAACGGGTCCAATCAAATCCAAATTTCATGAAAATTTGGTTCCAAACCATTTTTTAAATTTTCAGTTCACCAAAAAAGTTTTGGAATTGTTTGATTTTTTTTAATCCGATTTTAATTTATTTTAATTTTGGATTACTTTTAATAAATATCAAACGATTTTAAAAATTAATGAACCTTTCCAGAACTCATGTTTAATTATAAATTGAAGTTTTCATAGAATAAAATTTTAAAAAATAGTTTTTTACTCTTTTATAATCGATTCTTCGGTTTACGTGCCGTTATTCTTTTTCATATTGGATTAGTAAATTTTTAAACTTTTTCTTTACAAACCAGTAACTTAGGTTACTAGAATGTTAGAGAAATATTTTCAATTGGTTTTGCAAAGTTTTAATATGGTTTTGTAATTTATTTTAATAAACGGGTTTCAACTCCTAGGAAACAAATTCTCATTTTCTATTTAAAAATCGAGTTTATGGAGGAGATTTAATTTTTAAGTTTTGAAATTTTGATAGAAAATTTTATAATCTAATATATATCTACTGGAATTTATTATTTGATTTTAGGATACCATTATGTTTGCTTTTTAAGAAATTCTTTAGTTTCATCCGAGTTTTGTGTGAATTTCAATTGGCATGAAATCATAATAAAAATCCATGAAAGTCGTACAGTAGTCTAATCTCATGCTTAGCCTTATACTGTAAGAGTTTGAGTCGATTTGTAATTTATATGCTATAGGTGGCTGTGTTAATCTATAATCTGATTTGAATTTTGAAAAATCAAAAATTGATATCAAATCTTAATGATAATTCATGGCAATTTTCCAGTACGCTATAATCACCTATATCCTTATTCTGTGAAAGTTTGGATTAATTTACAATTGATATGCTATAAGTTACTGTGTTAATCTATGAACAGATTTGAATTTTGAGAAATTGGAAATTGATATCAAATCTTAATGAAAATTCATGAAATATTTTCAGTAAGCTATAATCATCTATACCCTATTCTGTGAAAGTTTGGATTAATTTTAAATTGATATGCTATAAGTTACTGTGTTAACCTATGAACTCATTTGAATTTTAAAAAATTGGAGATTGATATCAAATCTTAATGAAAATTCATGAAAATTTTCTAGTAAGCCACAATCATCCATATTGTTACTGGAAAAGTTTCAACTGATTTGGAGCTCAACTGCTTAGGGTTTCTGTGTAATCCTAGCAATCTGGTCTTAATGTTAATAAATCATAATTTAATAGCAAATCAACACAAAAGTCAGTAAAAACCTCCAACAAATCTTAACTTTAGATCATTAATTTAATCGCCAACTTGTTTAAAACAGAAACCTTAGGGTTCATAGATCTCCCATGTAAATTCGCTATACCGCGATAGTCTAACTGCCGAGATCGCAACCACAATCGTATATTAATTGTGATTAATCCTGCATAATTGGAGTGCGTAAATTATAGTATGATATTGGCTCTGAGGTCCACTGTCCACAGAAATCCTGAGAAACATGCCAGGCAATAAGATACTATAACTTACGTGCTAAATTATAGAAGGATTGAGAGCACGATTCCATCCATGGTTGTGATTCGAGGCCGAAACTGGCAAACCATAGAACCTTTGGTATCCCTTAGATAGTTAGGAATCGAAAATCTTTGAAAATAAAAAATCAGGCAATATAAAATCACCAATATCAACAAATTGAATTAACTTAATCAAAGTCTTAGGGGCCGTTGGATTGCGGTCTCCTATTGTAGGAACATTTTATGGCCCCTTAGGAGCACTTACGCCACGTTGTGTGCTAGGTTTTAGGGAGTCATAGAGTTAGGAGCCCAGCCTCATCACGACCGTTTGCTATGGATAGCCACCGTGCCATAGATCTAGTTACACTAGTCACCCAATTTTTTCCTAGGACAAACCTAGTTACCTAGGATGTAGGTTAACCTGCATTAGTCTAAGGGACGACTTGCACTTAGATAGAACCATATAGCATCTTAGATGAAGTCCTACGATAATAAAATCTTCAATTTGAATTAAATAATTTCTCTTAAACTGTTAAAACAGTCAATCCAGTCTAGATCGGTGTCCTATATGAGTTAGGCTTAAGTAGCTTAGTTCAGGTGCACCGAACTACGATCGACTCTGAATCCAGTGAGGCTGGGATACGTAGGCAACTTGGATACTTGAGTGGCATACCAAGCCCGAGTCGGCTCCACACATAAGTGGTGGGGTTTTGTATATTAATCCTTAAATTAAAAGTAATTAAATCACTTAGAACTTTTCATGAAATTAGAATTTTAGGAGAACTTTCACTTAGATTGAATTCAAACAAATTAAGAAAATCAAGATACACATTTAGAAATTACATTAAAATTAGATCTTAGGATGTATGTCACGTAGTTCGCACTTCAATAGAGTTAAATGAGCGATTTAAAAGAAATTTAAGAGAGTTAACTTTTGGAATCGAAGACCGAATTATCTGGCGAGGATGGTGGATGTGGTGGTAACTCCCCATACCTTCCATTCTCGTAACCAGGTAACGAGTCTAGATTTCTGGTTATTTATGGGTCCTAGATCCCTCATCTAGGTGGCGACTCTGTCATTCTCCTTTATGTGAAATTTGGATTCTTTCAGTGATCCCAAGTTCACGGAAAGGATGAATTAAATCACACCTTACTAGGCTCGGCGGCTTACCCCTGCCCTTGTGGGTACTGGGTTGCACGTTTGTTTGCACCCTATGGCTTGGTTGTTGCCGGCTTGGTTGGGTAATCAATAATAAAAAAAGGGCACACGCCAATCGCGTGGGTACGAGAGACCAAGAGAGAGTATGGTGCCTCACGCGCTCGCGACCCTCTCGTGGGATCGGGTCCCACAGTACCCAAGCCTCACTGTGATCAAAGTCGACGTAGTTCGGTGGCCTAAACTAAGCTATTTGCCTAACTCATCTAAGACACCGATCTAGACTAGATAGACTGTTTCAACAGTTTTAAAGAGATTATTTAATTTAAGTTGATTACATTCTATTATCCTAGGACTCCATGTAAGATGCTATATGATCCTATCTAAGTGTAGGACGCTCCCTAGACTAATGCAGGTGGGCCCTACATCCTAGGTTAACTAGGCATTACCTATAAGGAAAAAGTGGTTAACTAGTGAATCCTAATCTATGGCTCAGTTGCTATCAATAGCAAGCGGCCGTAATGAGGCTAACTGGACTCCTAACTCTAGGACACCCTAAGACCTAGAACTCAACGGGACGTAAGTGTTCCTAAAGGGGGCTTTAAAGGCCCCTACAAGGTGAGACTATGATCCATTGGTTCCAAAATTGATTTGAGTTTGGGTTTGCCCAACCGAAGATATTAAGTTAGTGATTTTCATCTTTTAAAGGGTTCCTATCACCTAGAAGTAAGGATATTCTAAGGCTCTAAGCGTGAATGGACCTAGACTAGGGTTTTGACCAATTAAACAAGTTTTGAAGATTTTTAGTGAGCTTTAACAATTTTTATTTAAGCAACATAAGGATTATGATGTTTCTGGAAAGTTGTGATGTTCTGGAATTTTTCATAATTTTACGGATTTTAAGTGATTTTACAATTTTAAGCAATTTATTGGAGTTATAAACCAGCTGATATAACAAATCATCCAATTCTATCCAAATTAACATTGGAACATTTCATAGTAATAGAAAATCACAGTAGAAACTTTACACATTATTTCAGAAATTTACTATTTTTAATATATTTATTTATGTTCTGTCTGATTCAAATAAAAATCACAAAAAATAACAAAACATGCACAAAAAGCTGACAAATTCATAATATGATATTACAGAACTAGTTCATCTTATTATAAACTTTTGGCTTCCTAGGAGTTCAGTTACTGATATCTCCTTAATACAAGTGAAAATTAGTCATTTTTATTAAACAAAGTCAGTGAAAACAATAAATAAACTCAAAATCCTATGGAAACTTTTCTATGATCTTCAAATATTAAAAGGATACTGAGAATAAAATTTCGTCCTATTTTGAATTGCTTTGACACATAAACAAATATTTATTCGTCAAATATCCTTTTTCTAAGTATTTTTTGAACGAATTTTAAAATTATCAAGATAAACGAATTTTACTAAATTTTTTAGATTTATTGTGTTCTTTTATTCTATTTGAAACTCAAAAAATACAACTTTAGGAGAAAACCTCAGTTTTGAAATAGTTGCTTTGAAAATTGACTCAAAGACCACTTCAAACCCTAATTCGTTGAACATCCTATTTTTCGTATGTAAAATAATTTTTCTTCCACCAAGTTTGGATTTCCAATGTTCTTTTGATTTAATTAAACCTCAGAAAATATATTCTTACGAAAAACCTTCGATTTTAAACTAGTTGCTTTGAAAATTGACTCAAAATTCAATTAAAATCCCAATTCATTGAACATGTTATTTTCTTCATGTAAAACGATTTTTCTTCCACTAAAATTAGTAATAAAATGAATTGACCCATCATGAATCATATTATAACTATGAAAAACAAAATCGCAAGAATTTTCTACAAGAAACATGAAAGAATAAGAAAAGAATACTCCTAAACATGTTACTAGTTTTTAACCAAAAAGAGTTTAGAGCACTAACCTTTGATCACTAATCTAAACTCTCTAGGGCTTGTAATCCGAGATATACACTTTGTTAAGCCCTCTGATATGTAGAAAAAAAATCTAAAGTTGTCGAAGAGAAGAGCCGCTTCGAATAACAATTGACGGAAGATGATGGAGAGTTGTGCTTTCTCCACTTGAATTCAAAGGAATATGTTGAATTTCTCCACACAAACAAAAATAAAAAAATTTTTAGGGGAGGATGGGCTGGACGAATTTTCAAGAGAGCTTCAAAGGTTGATTTGATCTCTTTTTGCTTTGAGGTGTTGTGTTGTATATAGGAATTTTATGTCATTATCGCCATTACACAACTCTTCACAACACATGACTTGTGGATCAAGGAGCAAAAGAACCAAGAACTTGCACCTACAGTGAAGACATCCTCATTTGAAGATGTTTAAA
The DNA here is from genome assembly GCF_043159265.1 of Tasmannia lanceolata. Taxonomy (NCBI): domain Eukaryota; kingdom Viridiplantae; phylum Streptophyta; class Magnoliopsida; order Canellales; family Winteraceae; genus Tasmannia; species Tasmannia lanceolata. Next base: position 9,285,534 of record NW_027518679.1, on the reverse strand, counting down.
TCAAGAAGCTCTTTATGAAGATTCCACAAGTTCCCAACAAGTGTCAAGAAGGAGCTTGGAGTTGAACTAGCCATTGTTGACACCTCATGTCCCTCAACATGCATTGAAGATTGGAGGAGAAGTCACATGAGCCATATCAAGTTGAAGATGTTCACTCAAGCTGAAGAAGTCCTAGAAAGTGCAAAGGAGCCGACACATTCCAAGAAGACTCATGATATTTATTTTTAGAATGTTTTTGGAGTCCTCGTGATTTTATGTTTCATGCACTTTCAAAAGGTTTTCAAATGGTTTTCATACTTAACTTTTTACATCTTTGAAAACCATATACACACCAAAAAATGTGTTTGAAAACCTAGGAATAAAGCCCAAGACCATGGCCCAAAAGCCCCTGACTTTTAAAGTTAAAAATGGAATCTCACCCAGGGCCGGTCGACCAGGCTTTTCCAGGCGACTGCGAGATGGAACCTGGAAGTCCAGGACATCTCGAAATTCAATGGGCCGGTCGACCGGCCAATCCAGTCGACCGTGGATTGATTTTCTGAAAATTCAGAAAACATCCAGGTTGGGCTTGGCGGACGACTGCAATGGGTCGGTCGATTGTGGATAGGTTTTTGAGCTAACAGGTTAGCCTAGCTGGACGACCGCCATGTAGCCGGTCGAGCATGACAGTAAGAAATTTGAAAATATAAAAGGGCGCCCGATAAGGGACGGCGACTGCGGTGGCTCGGTCAACCACGACGGTCGGGAAAACTAGCCATTGGAGCGTTTTCTTCTTGACTTTTTCAAGCTAATTATTTAGAATTTTACCCCAAACGGTCATATTTTCAAATATACTATATATACATGATTAAAACCTATCTCTACAAGCTTTTGAACATTTGAGAAAGATCAAATCCCATTTCTCTTTGAGCTTCAACATTTTATTTCAAAAGCAAAAAACCTCTTTGATCTTCCATTTCTACATCTTATCAAGAGGCACTCCATAGGGCTTTACATTTATATTTTGTTGGAGTGATTGTGAGCTTTCAAAGTTTTAATCCGCCTAATAAGAGGCGTTGAGAGTTTTTATTTTTCTTTGTTCTTTTTTGAGGGTCTTCTCTTCGGCCCGTTAAGAATAGTGAAGACGAGGGTCTCCTCTTCGGCCCGTTAAAAAAGGTGAAGACGGCATATGAGGGTGTGTCCCCTCACCGAAGGCTTGGTGCGGATGGGCTTTACTTTGGCCCTTGAGAATGGAAAAGCTTGGTCATGTAATGGCTCATTGATCTGGTCTTGAAGGAGGATCGAGATAGTGGAACTCACGCGCGGACGTGAAGAGTGGAGTAGGTCTTGTGATAGACGGAACCACTATTAATCTTGTGTTCATTGTCTCTCTCTCTTCCTTTCCTTCTCTTGCACGTGTGGTGATTGGTAATCTCTAGCCCTAACTTGTTTATTGTTTTAATGGAACAAGGGTTAGTAAATGCACTTAAATTAAATGTATAAACCCTAATTGCATTTATAATATTTATTTGACCAAGGGTTAGTTAAATGTGCATGATTAGGAAGTCTAAGTCCTAGCTTTTATTGATATACCTATTTGAACAAGAGTTAGACTAATTAGTGCTTAATTAAATTGATTAATTTTTAATCTTCTCTTAATTAAGCCTTAAATTTCTTGTTGACCAATTCACGCCCCTCTTGGGTTGTCACACCTGTATTTCAAAAAACATACATCACAAATCAAACCATGCCATCCATCGCATGAAAAGCAAACAAACCAACCAACCATGCCATCATTCACATGAAAAGCAAACCATCAAACCATGAAAATAAAAACACACCATCCATGAAACCCAATTTGGCATCTCGGATCATAGGGATTCTCCCACTAACCTTATTTGAATAAGGGAATCCCTACAACACCATCTTGTCAAATTGAGGGTGAATTATGGGCAACTTGGTGCAACGACACAAGGAAAACTTCGTTGGCCTCAAAGCGAATTCCTAAAGGAGTGTAATCTGATTTGCCTCATTAACATCAGCTGCATCAGCAAGTTTGTCCATCTTTTGTTGGATAGAATCTGCCTCTTATCTGGAGCATCACCATGCTGCAATATCCACGATCCATCCATTGAGCACTAAGAGAATGATCTCATATTCAATTGGCCTTGGATAAATAAATATAAACTACCCTAGTGTCCTACACTATCCTATGTAATCTATACATCATAATCAATCTCCATGGGAAACCAGTCGTCTGCCCAACTGCCCAGAGGGAGTAATTAAAAACTGAAATAATTAAATTACATTGCGGACATTAATATTATAAACCATGAAATAAATCATCACATCAGATCATAACATCTATAAAAAGGTCATGCATCTCATGCATGAATTGAGGTCCAAGCTCCTTTTTGCCCATCTTTCACTAATACCGATCAATTCGTACAAAACCGGGTTAATTCAATTTGTTTAACACACAACCATTATGATTTTAATTAGAAACGTTATAAAACTTTTTTATATGGTCTAATAAATCAGCGTATAAAATTTTGCGCGAAAACAAGATCGTTTGATTTGTGAAAAAGAAAATTATTCCATACCGAGAACACAATCCGGATAGCATGACCTTTCGAGTAACCTTGAGTGGGATATAGTTACTCGAATGCTTTCTCAAGGATCTAATCATGCTACAAACACCCCAAGACATTATTAGAAAATTCTAGGTCTAGGTTATAGGCTTTTCAAATCGTTTGGGGTGGAGAAACAAATTTCCAAATCAGTTTTCGGAATTAATTTCCTGAATTTCAGCAACTTTTTCCAAACTTTGAAAAATCATATCTCCTAAACCGCTCGTCGGATTTCGATGATTCTTGATGCGTTGGATTCGTATTTGAGTCTACTTTCCAGCCATGTAAGCCAATTAGTTCAGAAATCCACCATACAGTTTAGTTTTGCTGTTTTCCAACACACACTCATTTATTTATTAAAAACACATAAAGACTAGGAATCTCGGATAGCCGGGATAAACGTCCGAACTCACAGCGGATTACCTCATGATCTATCTTTGGTTCGTTAGCCTCCTAATTTATTCCCTAGTCAGCTCTGATACCACTTGTTAGATTGGTTGTAAAACCCCGAGCAAAATCGCTACACGTTGCAGAAGAATAAACTGTGTAGAACAAAAATTTTGCTCTAAGCCAGGATTCCTAGGGACTAATTGATTTTAATGTGATTTAATAAACATAAATATAAATACCTTATTTTGCTGATCAGAAGAAAAATGTCTGCGTGATCTACTCCTCGAAAATCTGCCAGCGATCTAATCGATGCAAAACCGCATGTTGAACCGATGGATTCTTTTCTTTGCACAGAGGATCTTGTAAACAACTCTTTGTTTACTTTATAACCTGATCTAAATCAGATTATAATGTGGGAATATGTATTTAGATCAATGAAATTTTGTTGGATGTTTGTCTTTGACTTAGAAAAGACAAAAGTAGTTGATGGAATTGAAGAAGAAGAAGAGAAAGACTTTGGGCTAACTCTACTAATTTTCAACACATGGAATTATGGAAGAGCTATTTCAAACTCTATTCCTTTGTCTTGTATTTATAGAGTTCTCAATTTTCATATACACAACCCAAAGCTTCTAGAGAAATCTCACAAAACATGGAAACTAGCCACAATTAGAAGCTCCAATTTGGAAACAAGCTAGTTTGCTTTTCAAAAGAGAAACAAAACAATGTGGGAGTGACTTTTAGAAATTCTTCGACTTTTAGAAATCCCTAAATTAATTTTTTTCCAAGTAAAAAATGTGGTTGCTTTATTGGATAAAAACAATCCCAAAAATATCTCACACATTGTTTCCTTTTTCACCATTCCCGCTATAAGCCTGTAGGTCAAATTTCGACCTCATTTTTGGACAAGTACATGGCCTAATTAGAAAAACTCATAAACTACAAAGTTGTAGATCTTTCAAAATCTTTCTAAACAAGTACTTACATGTTAATTTTTTATCCGAGATGAGTAAGTTATGACTGTTTTAGTAAAATCAGTCTATAAGCTAAACTTGCAAATATTTGTTTCGTTCTTTCATATTTCCTCCCATCCAATTGGATAAAAAAACTCCATCCATATTTTACTATAATTCCTAAAATACCCTTATGGTTTATACTTAACCATTTTAGTATTCCAATTGTATCCCATAGTGCATATACACTATATACATTGTATATATCCTTTCAATGCATCCAGTGCCACGAAACTAGTTCGTGTAAGCAACCAAATAAATGTGGGACCTCCATCTAATAGATAATAATAGGTCAATCGAGTAGTGAGTGGGATCGTAGCAAGGATTCAATGGTAGATCCTGCAGAACCCACAAATGGGCCCCACTGCGATTATTGCTCCGTAGCCAATGCTCAATCGCATTGAGTCAGTGGCCTCCATCGAGACGTGACCCTGAAGATCACCGTCAAATCATCATACCCCTAATCACATCAAATGTGCAAGTCCTTTCTCCAAGTCCACATCTACTGAGTTGAGTCCTACGGGGGGTGGACATCAACTACCCCTTGGGCTCACTCACGGTATACTTTTCAGCCAAACAGTGTTGGCCCACAAATGCATTTGCTGAAAATATTTCAAAACTTATTTTGTGAAATCCTTTTGATAAACATTTTATCAAATCCACCTGGCCAGGTATTTTTCTAGGCCTACTGCTCCGACCAAAATCATAGATCTTATCCTGTGAAATAGGTGGAGAATTCCACGGCGGGTATCACTATTGACCTCGAAGGTTTGTCCAACACTCCAGTACAGCCCTCTAGTGACTCCAAGAGAATCACGGTTAGATAGACCAAGAATGAGAGCCACGCCAACAGACCAATATGACACCTCAGGTCAAAGGACATGTAAAGGGTCCTGCATGGTAGAATAGCTCAACTATCTCCTGTCCACAAGCTATTCTAATGTTATCTCGTTCAGTACGCAATCTCATTGTCATACCCATTCTTTCTTGCTTAGGGTCCACTACCTGAGTGATTAAGATAAGTCACTCCATATCTCGTGCATGTTGGCAAGATAGATGCTAGTTGTATACAGGAGGAGGTGTTCAACCTCCACCCCAACTAGGAACTATTAAGGTCTGCAAAGAACCAGAATCCCATATCTCCTTGCTCCCTAGGATCTGTGAATCCATGAGCATGGGTTTCCTGCTTTGCTACCAAAGGACAAATACGTGTCAATAACAAGTAGCATGTCACAGATATTTAACTTATAGTTACCCATTAATTGTCATGAAAAGAAACTTCTAATGATTAACATGCGAAATATACTGAGTTTTAGGGCACCTACTTTAACAATGTTACCATGCCCGCATAAGGCATGCTGAGCTTAGAGTTAGGCGAAGCCAAAACCAGTTACTCTCGAGAGATGTGAGTGTCTTTCCAAAATAGGAATACACTAAACGTTTTGCCCACCTCGGGCATGTCGAGCGAGTCTAGAAAGGTGTCCTCGGGTTGCCTTTTCTTGCTAGGGATGTCATTACCCTAGCCCGATGCGCAAAAGGTCACAATTCATTTCACCCAAAATTAGAGGTTATTTCCAAACCTTTGATTTTGTCCAGAGTCGTATTTGCAAACCCATATCATCATATTCCTTGGATAAGCAACCATTGTACCCTGGAAGGATGATCGCCTTACGGTTAACACGTTTAACCAAGAGACCCTCATTCTGGTCCCATCTTGTAAAGGTTATTGTTTCTCTTTGAAATATTAGCCCCTCATGCATCTTCCTATCCATACCATCTTGGTCTCATCCTCGTCAGGCTCTACTGTTTATTGTGTCTGGATCTGTCCTGACTATCATTATAGTCAAGACGGCTCTGCTCAGATAAGTCTATCTGTACCTAGACTTGTCCAGACTACCTCGGTCGAATCCTCTTTGAATCTATCTTCTCACATAGAGATAGACCTTCCTGTACCTCTGTTAAGGTAAAAAAGCGGCGGAGCTTTGCCCAAATAAACCCATCTTCTTTTACGAAGATAATCTTATCATGACGATTGTTATGGTCACTGTACCCGAGCCCTGCTCAATCCAAGTCAGTCTTTTCGAAAGGTTAGACTCATCCCGACCAACCGTCGTGGTCAAAGCAGTGGCAGAACTATGCCCAAATTGTCTCTATCTTCCTCTGGAAAAATAACCCTCTTTTCTGGCCAATGTCAATGTCACAATTCAGGAATCATGCTCAGCTCATGTTGTCTTCACTTTTGAAAACAAACCTATCCAGACTACCTTTTTATGATCAAAGCATCAGGGCTCCGTTCAAATGAATATATCGTCTCTAATGAAGATATACCCAGCTAAACCCTTCTCGAGATCAGAGTTAGATCGTTATCTAAACGCTGATCAAACTTAAGAGAAAGTAGGGTAAGAGAAATTGAGAGTGTAAAAGAATACGAGAGAGCGGCTATATGATATTCCAACAAAGAAGGCAAAAGGGCTCCCAATATCAATTAGGTGGCAGAGGAGAGAGGGAGTTGTGAAAACGTGAGATGAGGAAAAACCCAAAAAAATTGATTGAATCCCCTTTTTTTCAATGAGAGTCCTCTAAGATTTTTATAAGAGACAAAGAGAGAGAGAGAGAGTTACACCTCGTTTTTTTAGAAAGTGAAGAGTTTTATCTTTCTTTATATTTTCAAATATAAGAGAGAAAGTTACTGCTTTCTAGAAGTAGGGAGAAAAATTGCCGAAATTAGACAATTGTCAGTATGTGAATCGGCACTACCAAATTAATAGAGAGGAATTGCTCATTTTAAAACAATCGTTCCTTTTTTTTCCACTATATCAGACAGAAAATCAACCCCTTCAAAATATCACCTTCTTTTTATATTTAGAGAGAGAGAGAAAGAGCGCCGTTTCCAACAACTCAATGGAATTGCTAAAACCCGTAGATTGCAAAGATCCTTGACCGAAATTTCCACCATAGGGAGAGAGAGAGAGAGTTTCCCCAAAATAGGAAAGCAAATCCCAATGAAATATGGAAGGTGTAAATATCGCAACTTTTAAAATCCTATAAAGTAAGGGAGTAAAATGGCTAAAATAAAGGGAAGGCCATCGAAATAGGAAGGTGAGAATACAAGTGGGCCCCACCGTAGGAGAAGAAAGAAAGCAAGTTGCCAAAGAAAACCGTTCACCCACGACTTTTGTAATCAAGATGAGAGAGAGAGAGTCGGCTTTCTCTTTCCCAATTAAGATGGATGGTTAAGATAATCCCATGATATGGCAGTACACTTTATTTTGAAAACGTGGATGGAGTCCTACTTTATCTAACGAATGGATGATCAAAACCATCCAACTGATGGGCTACGATATAAATGGGTTGAATGGAAAAAATTCCAATTGTTTACATGATGGGTCCCATACCTTTAAAATAAGAGAGAGAGAGACAAATTAGAAAGTGGGAGAGAGAGGGGGACGAATTAGGGAGTGAAAAAACGGATAAAATCGTAAGGGGAGGAGAGAGATAGAGAGAGAGGGGGAAAGTGGTTAATGGCCAGCTCTCTCTCTCTCTCTCGATCTTATCTTTCACCTATTTTCTCTCTTGCTTGCATTGTGAAACGACCAAGTTGTTCCTAACTTTTTGTGAATTGCAAGGGTGTCACATTTATTTGCAAATGGCAAATCTACGGCTCCATGCACTGTGACATGTACAAATATATTTGCCCCCCTTTATATCAATTAAAGGATGATCCGAGCCGTTCAACTGATTTCCCACAACGTAAATTAGTTGTTCGCTACTATTCATTCTACTGGGATGATCCAAACCATCAATTTAATGGGCTGCAGTGTAAGCTTTTCCAATGGTCACACCCCTTGGATCATTTTCGTGGGCTGATCTGAATCGTCCAATCGATGGGCCAAAATATGAAGTAGTTGTACCCTGCAACCCACTACCATAGGATAATCTAAACCGTACATTTAGTGGCCTTGGATAAAAAATTTGTTGCACTCTCTAATTATTTTCAGGGAATAATCCCAACTGTCCACTTGGTGGGCCCTTCTTCCATTCGGTCAACATAGAATCTTTAGAATTTTTTCCTTGTAGCTGCAAATTAATATTGGCACCAACCTGTTAGATTTGCGCCATGTACTAAATCGTTGTGGGTCCACCACCATGGTCGAATTACACTTATTTTGGACCCATGATTTTCCAAGCTTCACTTTTTTCCTTGGAATTCCATCTCATTAGCTATATTTTCCGTAGAAATCCAGAAAATAACCTGAAACACAAAAACAAAGAAAAATACCTTAGTAGTACCGCTCTAAATATAAAATATGCGTGCTTTAGTACCTACAATTCACACATAAATGTGCTCATCAGATTCCCTCATACTTAAGCTTTGTTAGTCTTCGAGCAAACAAAAAGAAAATAACTCACTTACGTAGGAATCACGATTGCATTTAACACGTGCAACAAGCCTTTAAACCCCTAGGTTACCCTAGTGGACAAGTTGTGTCTCGTGAGTGTTTGCAGTGAATATACACACAAAATTCCAAAAATTTAAAACTTTCTAAAAATAAAACAAAACTTTCATTGCAAATCCTTACTATGGAATAAAGCCAAATACAATCCTTCATCTTGCTTTAATATTTTACTCATGATAGAAACTTCTAGAATACCGCCATACTTGATCTTTGTTATCCCATGCAACAGAACCTAACACTTTCCTTCCGGTGCCCTATTGCCATCCAGAGTTTCTCAAATCTCAAACATTTCATTAACACGGGCAACAAGATAGAAGATTCAATGGCAAGAGGATGGATACCAAGATCAGTACCAGAGTTAAAGCATGCATACTCCAAGAATCCTGAATCAGGGACAGAAGTAAACAACTCTTCAGCCAAAGTAGGAAAACTGGAGGGAAAACCATCACCACGGCCCCACAAGGAATTCTCCATATTACCATCTGACCTGGTCACAGTTATGAGGTTTCTGATAAAAAACAACAAGCTCACTGCTCATACACCTCGCCCTCCCCCAAATCCAGCCCTCCCCCAAATTCACTACCGATAAACTACACGGAGAGAAAATTTTGTGAATATCATCAAGAGAAGGGCCACTCGACCAAAAAGTGTGTCTCCTTGAAGCATGCCATCCAGAATCTCATCAACAAGGGAGACTTCATCATCCCATCAGGGGCGGATATTACCTTCTAAAGGTCGTGGCTGCAAGCGGAAAAGCATGAGCATTTGCGTTGTTTCCACAAAGTATCATTACCGATGCTAGCAACGTAAAACTCTTCAACTGGTCTGATACCTTCGTCCTATTGCTCACTTCAAGTATCCCTTCAAAGATAGACTTCTCGTCTTTTGAATCCGAATACATCTCCGAATCTGGTTCTTTCTTTTGAAACAATGTCAAATGTAAGTGAGCCCGATAAGGGCGCGTCAATCAGTTCTTCCTCTCATGTTTCTCGCAAATCATTGAAAGAACTTCCTCTATACTCGCTTTATGTCTCGATTCTTCTGAAATAAGTGTTTTAAAATATAATGAACAACCCTCCTCAGATGAGGGTGCAGACAAAACTCCCATCAAGGTTAAGGAATTAATCAAACAATAGAAAAAGCGTCAAGCAAGAACCTTTAGAAGATGAGATTGAAAATATTAACATTGGCACTGAATCCCTGCGTCAGGAGATAAAGATTGGCAAAACCTTATCCCCTGAAGAGCGTGCAGAATTAACCAAATTGTTAAAAGAATTCAAAGAGGTCTTCGTCCGGTCTTACAAAGATATGCCAGGATTAAGTGAGGAAATTGTCCAGCAGCATATCCCTCTCTACCCAGAATTCAGGCCAAAGAAGAAGAAACTCAGAAAAATGAGACCAGAATGGCTTCTCCAGATCAAAGATGAAGTGACGAATCAGTTGAAAACAAGATTTCTAGAGGTTGTCACATATCCCGAATGGTTAGCAAACATCGTTCCAGTTCCTAAGGAGCACGGAAGAATACGGTGTTGCATTAATTTCAAAGATCTGAACAAAACCAGTCCAAAGGATGACTATCCAAATAGTGAAACCCTGAATGTCAAGATCAAGGATTGTTTGTTATTTCCCTCGATGTTATCACCCGCAGTCGCCTGACGACCATTCCTCTTTCAACAACAGACACAGCTCTCAGATGTATATTGGTACAAGAAGATCCTGAAACAATACTATCTTAGCAAGAAGATGTTGGAATACAAATTGAATTACACTCATTAGAGAAAACCTGTTTAGCATTAGTATGGGCTACTGAAAGGCTTATCCACTATTTTCTATCACAGAAAATCCTTCTCATATCTTGAACAGACCCACTGAAATATCTATTCAAGAAACCAACCCTGGTCAGCAGAACCATTTGTTGGATCCAATTGTTGACAGAATTTGACATCATAAACATTACTCAAAAGACTGTCAAAGGCGAAGTTGTCACAGAACAGTTAGTTGATGCACCTACTGAAGATACAGAACTGAGCCATGAATTTCCAAAGAGAGGGATATGGTGCTTAGAGAATGCCGAGCTTCTATCTTCGATCCACGGGGAAAGTTTAGACCTAACTGGTCTGGCCCCTATATCGTTGATGAAATCCTGTCCGAAAAAGCCGTCAGACTTCTAGACCAAAATGGAGATAGAATGTCAGAACCTACCAACCTCGATCAAATCAAAATATATTACTCATAAATATCGAAGGCTTCTTGTGGACCCCGATCCGAGGAGTGGTGAGGGAACGAGTCCCTAACACCTTCTGGATCATCCACGATGAACGGAGAGCTCTACCAAGGAACTCTCAAAACGGATGCCACCCTCATAGCATAGTACGAGTGGAGATATAAAAAGAAAGTGATATGTCTTGATCCGGAGCCAAGGCTCAAAACTGAGACATACCTAAAATAAACTCAGAGTCGCCATCCATGGATATGCCATGGAACCCTAAAATCAAATCCTCTGTGCAATGGATAACCAGAAATATATATGGGTTCGTGCCTGGTTACGAATGGAGAAGGTCTAAAGAGCACCCCCAATTCGTCTGAGTGCAAGCACTTGGTCTCTTATGCCATTTTCATTAGCTCCAAAGAAGTTTGGATAAAAATCATGTGAAATGGGAACAATCCTCGGGAGTCATCTACCTAAGCATGCATTTCTTGAGGATAAAGATAATAAGCACACATAAAATAAAATGAAAGATGTGTCACCTAAGCATAGCTAGGTTATGAGTGACATGCCTAATGGGTGTCTAAGTTCTGATGTGCAAACACATGCAAGCTATAGCTAAAGGTATAGGATCAGTACGAGAAACCAAGAAAACACATCAAAACATATAATAACAACATAATAAATTCTAAGACTCTAAACGACTAACCCGAGTCCTCGGATGGTCTGATATTCATCCAAAGAAGCCTACGTATCCCCGTCTCCACGAGAATCAAGGCAACGTAGTTCTTCGCGCCTATTCTAAGCTATGATGCCTAAGACACCTAGCCCTCTATCCTAGACTTGATCTAAAAGACCGGACCAGTTATTAAAGTTTCTTGTACGATTATTTAAATTCCAGTGAATTGTGAATTTTAGGACACCCTATATGCCCTAACTAAATGCAAATTAGCCCTAAGCTAATGCCGGTGGTTCCTACAACCTATGTGTAACTAGGCTGTGTTTCCTAAGAAAAACAAAGGGTGGACTAGTGTATCCTACTCTAGTCATCACTCGGCGATGTGGATCGCCGACTGACCGGACGGAGGCGCTCCTATAACTCTAGGACAGACCCTAACTCTAAAACAAGTACACAACAAACAAACAAACAAACAACATATCAAAAGAAACTCCTAACTCTGAAACTCTCTATCTAGGAGAAACTCCTAACCCTAGAGGAAGATCTTTTGAAGACAAGGTTTTAAAGGCTGCTTATTCAGAAAGATTTAAAATACTATTTACAAAAAGTTTGGCTGGACTTGGGATATGAATCCCAAGCTGCACTACGTACCTCGTGGAAGAGGATCAAGCCAACGTAGTTCGAAACGAACTCTCCTAATTACTGCTTCTAAAACACTCAACAATTTAGATTTTTTTAAGGTTTCCAAATGTTTTTTTATGTTTTAAATTTCTAATGTTTTTGAGTTTTAAACGTATTAAATGTTTTTTGGATTTTAAAATCTTTTCCAATGTTTTTGAAGTTTAAAGAGTTTTCATCCTTTTGGTCAAAGACCTAAGGGAACACAAAGCAACACGCTAGGGTTAACAGGAGAAACCCCTAAACCAGGTAAACTAACGCCAAAGACGAGGAAATGGTCTAAGATCACAAATAAGAAAAGCTCTAATGAGACTGTGCCAGTCTCTAACAAAGAAAAACAACGATAACACTACGGAGAAACTCTTAACAGATAATACTAAGGAAGGAGTACAACTGAGACAGAGGCTCTCTAATAATATCACGAAAAGATGAATGAGTCAAAGACTCCCCAATAATACCGCTAAAGTAGACAATTGAGTCAAAGACTCCCTAACAAGGACAAATGAGTCCAAGACTCTCTAATAATACTGCTAAGCAAGATAACTGAGTCAAAGACTCCTTACAACACTACCTGAAGGACAAGGGAGTCAACGACTCTCTAACAAAGCCATCCAAAGGACGAGTGAGTCAACGACTCTCTAACAATGCCATCCAAAGGATGACTGAGTCAACGATTCTCTAATAAAAACCACTAACGAAGACAAATGAGCCAAAGGCTCTCTAATACTACAACTTAAAGGAGGAATGAGTCAAAGACTCTCTAAAAGGAGCTGATCTAATATAAGGCTGGGTAAGCCTCCTAAAAAATGGAAACACTCTAAATGAGACAAGGCTTGTCTCCAAATAGGGGCTCTATAAATGAGGCAAGGCATGCCTCCTATGGGTACATTATCTATCAAAAACAAGGCAACCTCCCTGAAGGTAGGCTCTAAATGAGGCTTGTCTCCAAGGGAGCAAGGCCTAATGAGACAAAGCATGTCTCCTAGAATTACTCTCTAATGGGACCACAATGGTCTCCTAAATGAACAACTTCCATAAACGAACTAAAGAACTAATAAACCAGTTAGGGTCACCCATGCAATAAACACTCATGTGCTGACTCTGAAAGAATTAGGAAATATGGTATACATGGAAAATAGGATGAATGGTAACCCCTTTTAGAAATATACACATAGCATGCACCGGCCTAATTGTATAGAAGTCACATACTTAGCATTTCTACTGCTGGTCACACAAAATTTAAGTTTAACAAATATACTTCCAAAATGAACACAGATATGCCTTCATCTATAAGAATGTTATCTATGTGAACAAGTCAAATATGCATAGAGGTCATTCATTACAAATGAGAGATCAAACAATATGACCATATTTTCCACTATGAGGTAGTACATATGTCATTAAAATGCAAACATCCGTATAATGCAAGGCCAAATTCAACAAAATATATATATCCAATCTCGTGCAAAACTAACTCATTACAGTTGAAAAATAGCAAATCTCATGCAGAAAGTAGCTCAACATAATATTGTTGTCAAATCTGTGTTGAAGGCAATTGAATCTGAAGCAATACCCTGAACCATGCAGTATTGATGTCAATAAAGCCAAATTCAAAACAAAGTAAAAATGCACAGCATTCCATTTCATAGAAAACTCAAAGAGGAAATGAAGAGGGGTTTCCTCTTTTGACTAACTTATTCCATATGAAATAAAGCTGGTTCGACCAAGATAAAAGATGGTTTATCATCATGATTGGCTTGTTTCATACGAAACGAAGCATATCCAATAAAAGTGAAAGAAGTTAACTGTGTCAACAAGCTTGTTCTATATGAAACTATGCTGATTCGGATACGATAAGAGAATGGGCCAACCCCACACATACTCAATAAAATAGCCATGCTGCCAACACCATTCACAAAGAGGCAAGAGGAAACAAGCAGCAAAAACCACTGGTACAAATGAAACAATCGAGTACTAAGACAAACCCCATGCTTAAATGAAGACAAATAGCTATCATCCATCACACAATATAAAAAAAAAATCACCTTTCAGAGAGAGAAATCGACGAGGATATGCAATGTTCAGAGCATGAAGATACAATAGGGTTTAATTGGAATTACCTCTTCTATTTGAGAACAGATGATGTACTTGATCCCCGGCTTTTTTCAATTTCCAGCCTCAAACACTACAGAAACTTCTTTTTTTTTTTTACAAAATTGCAAGATCCGAAGTTTACAAGGTAAGAGAAGATCCGATCTTAGGTTTTTAAAACTAGATCTAGAGTTATAGACCATAGAAATGATGGAGATGAACCAGATCTAACCGGAGAAATAATGAGGATAGGAACAAAGCCGGATTCCGGCAGATCTCTAAGGAGATGATGAAAATTTGAGGTCAAGAGGTGAAGAAAAAGAATAAATAACCGGAATCCGGCTAAAACTATAGCCGGAGAATATGATCGGAGCTCACCCCTCCTTCTCTCTTTTTCTTTTTATATTCTCATATCTAAAATCTCAGATCTGAGATCTCCCTTTTTATAGACAGATTTGCAGAGGGAAATCGGATCCATGAAGTGGTAGAGGTGATAGCCGGCGGTTGATGACCGGAAAACAAGGCAAGCTTATCGGAGTCCATGGGGCTTGCCAACAAATATGATCCGATCGGAAAATCCGCTGGAGAAGATGGACATGAGATCCCCTTTCTTATTCTCTCAATCCCTCCATCTCTTTCTCTCCCTCTCTCTCTCTCTCTCAAAGCCTCTCTGCAAATCCTCTTTCCCCTCTCACTTCTCAGATCTGAGATTTCTCCTTCACTCACCGATTTAAAGATGGAGATCGGATCCAAGGTAGCGATGGTCGGCCGGAGCTTGGAGGTGGGAGAGATGGTGGTGGAGGTGAGGGCTGAAGAAGGTAGGTGGAGGAGCTAGGATTTCAAAAGTCAGAAAAGGGAATTTATGAAAGAGATAAGGTGCAAAGCTAAGATTCCTAACTACACACCATTAGAGAGGGCTAATGTAGAGACAATATGGAGGATCCATCGGAAAATACATCGGCCGGAGTTCTGGCCATTCCACCGGAGAAGAAGTTCGTACGAAGAAAGGAAAACCCTAACATCTCTCTTTCTCTCTCTCTCTTTCTCTCTTCTCAGATCTCAGATCTCAGATCTAAGATTTCTCAGTGTGATCGGAGCTTCGGCACCGTTGCCGGAGGAGAAGAAAACCCTCCCTCTCTCTGCAATCTCTCTGCTACGAAAATGAGAAATTTTTCCTTTTTTTCTCCTCTTTCTTTTTTTTTCTGATTTTCACCCTCTTTATAATACAAAAGGGCTACCGATATTGGCACACTCTCAACTTGATGGGCGCACAAATCTGATTGGCGCGCCCGTCAATTTGTCCTATTATTGCTTGGGTTGGCCTGCTGCAGGATAAATCACCCCCTTTTGGATTCGTACTATGCACACTGCCTTGGGTCGTTCACTGAGCAAACGCGCTCGGATCTCGATGAAATTTTACAGAGACCTATGGGAGGCCTTAAGCTACCCTAGGGTTCAATTTGGGACCCCAACTCACTGATTTGACGAGGCTTCGCACAAGCGACGTGAACTCGAGTCTGGTCAAAATGGGGTGTCTACAGATGCCCCT
Organism: Tasmannia lanceolata; assembly: GCF_043159265.1. Lineage (NCBI taxonomy): Eukaryota > Viridiplantae > Streptophyta > Magnoliopsida > Canellales > Winteraceae > Tasmannia > Tasmannia lanceolata. Next base: position 9,269,862 of record NW_027518679.1, on the reverse strand, counting down.
CTTTGGCAAAGCGTGCTTGTCACGCGAATGGCAAAGCTGAACAGACAACTCATTTTGGCTGACCCGAAAGCCAAGCAAAATTTTGGGCTTTTGGTTCTAAGAACGACATTCACCCGGGCAAGACTCTACCAATTATACCGAGATAATCTCTCACCGACTCTTAACTCGGCAACTAAGACATCTGAAAGAGATAGTCTCTCCCTAATACTCATGACTCAACTATCTAAACTAGTTAACAAAGATGAACGAACAATTATAAAACACAAACACACTATATTTTTTCAGGCTAAACCAAAGTAAACATAACAATTGCTCAAAGAGCACCAACCAAACTATCAAACCAATCACTCAAAGAGTTTTCATTTTTTTTTATTTTTTTAGAAACCACAACGCAACTTGTCTAAGACAAGCATAAATCCAAACACTCAAAGAGTTTTTCCTTTTTAGAAATCTGCAAAATAAGCCAAAGACCACTGTATTGAAATTCGTCCAAAACAAATTCAAAGCCAAACACTCAAAGAGTTTTATATATATATATATATATATATATATATATATATATATATATATCATGCGGATCAGTCTAAAACTTGACCAATTATTAGGGTATTCGATTATTTGAGCCAAACTCAAACATCCAATACCGAGGCGAAAGTAAGTCTCAAGCCTGGCGATAGATATACAGATCATTGCTGAAAATAAATCTGTTTAACTACCCGAGTAACTCTAAGTCCTCTCTTTCAAGGTAGCGAATCACTCCGGATTACATGGTTCTATTAAACAGTTCCACATAAACCCAAATTCGTATGTCCTGCTAAACAGTCCCATACAAACCCCTTCGCAGATACGCATAACTCCTAACTCGTTAGGAAGCTGCACATTGCGGAACGATGATTAGGCAAGTCACTACTTGACATTGCACTACTAATCATCAGGGAACTAAATACCCGGGCGAAGGAAGGAAAGACCAATCCGCGTAACGCTGGATCGGAAATATTTTCCTTATTGCAACCTCCAAAATGATCGAAGAAAATTCCAAACCGTGTAACACAGGTTTGATAATTTTTCCCTTTTAAAACGAACGAAGAAAAGAACGAACCGCGTAACACAGGTTCAGCGAGTTCTTCCATTAAAAACCTTTCAAAAAGTCCAAACCATGTAACACAGGTTCGGTAATTTCTATCTCTGCTAAAATCTTTCGAAAAGACCAAACCGTGTAACACAGGTTTGATAATTTCCATTTCGGTGATCAGTCTAAAACTTACCCGACCATTTATTAGGGTACTCGAATATTTGAGCTAAACTCAAACTTCTAATACCAAGGCGAAACTAAGTCTCAAGCCTGGCGATAGATATACAAATCATTGCTGAAAATAAATCTGTTTAGCTATCCGAGTAACTCTGACTCCTCTCTTTCAAGGTAGCGAATCACTCCGGATCACGAGGTTCTGTTAAACAGTTCCACATAAACCCAAATTCGTATGTCCTGCTAAACAGTCTCATACAAACCTCTTCACAGATACGCATGACTCCTAACACGTTAGGAAGCTGCACATTGCGGAACAATGATTAGGGAAGTCGCTACTTGGCATTACATTACTAATCATCTGGGTACTAAATACCCGGGAGAAGGAAGAAAATACCAATCCGTGTAACACAGGATCAGAAATATTTTCCCTATTAAAACCTTTTAAAAAGACCAGACCGTGTAACACAGGTTCAGTAATTTTCATCCTTCTTTTTCTTTTGTCATCGTATTAAAACTTTGTCAAAGCAAACAAAAATCAAACACTCAAAGAGTACAAATCAGATAAGTACACATTAATCACTCAAAGAGTTTTTTTTTCTATAGCTGTATTAAAAATTTTGTCAAAACAAGTGTAAACCGGTTTTTTTTTTTTTAAATGATGGAAGAAAAGATCAAACCGTGTAACACAGAATATAGTAATTTCTTCCTTTATTAAAAACTTTCTAAAACCATGGAAGAAAAACCAAACTGTGGAACACGGAACCATCAATTTTTATCCTTATTAAAAACCTTCAAAATGAATGAAGAATTTACCATCTTTAATCGATTTCACTACTGGCCAGTCATCTCTTACCGAAAATAACTACGAGCGCATGATCTTTGCTGAAAGCAAAACTCAAGCAGATTGATGAGATTTTCAGGTGCTGACTCTCTTTAACAGGTGAAAAGCATTCTGATGAGGTTTGAAGGATGCAGTAGTAGATTCTATACTCCGCTGGGAATTGAAATTTCTAAAACTAACTCCTGAAGGAACAATTTGATCAAGGAATTCAACTCAAAGAGTATGCTCAAGCCTCTCTGGTTTCTATTTGCTAAGAATAGATATCCCAGTTATCATTGTGTAATATCTTTTATGACGCAAGTCATAAAAGATGCCCCTAGTATGATGTGCTTCCATGACAAGGTCTTAAGAAAGCAGAACTAAGGTAAGTAGAAAAAATTTGAGTTTGCATGGGTTCTTTCTCTGGTATATGGGTAAAAGGATATCCACAATGGATGAGTCTGAGAATTTTTTTTCTTTCATTGCTTACTACTGGCGAGGCTTTGATGTCTCTGGCAAGTTTGAACAAAATGTCTCTTATCCTTTCCTTGATTTCTAAACCAGGATCTACTCTGAATTGCTTTTGCATTTTAGAAGGTATACACCCGCTCTTCCAGTGCCAGACACTATCGACTTTAGAATTGAATATCAATGAAAAACTGACCTCTAAGGACTCGACAAAGAAGACGCAAATTATTCAAGGGACCTGACTCAATTTCGATTCATCCTTAGATAAAATGTGTTATTTTGTTATGGTAAGGTTAGCCACTCTTAGAGTACTCTCAAAAACCATGCCAAGAGGCTCTAGTTTCCTCCATCGGGACATCCGTCATGGTTATTACCCCCTTTGGGTTGCTCGGTTTTAATGCCCCTAGTTTAAAAGGATATCAAAGTAAGTCTTGTGACACTACTCGAATTTCAGGATCCTGCCCTGTGTAGAGGTTGCTTCTCCGTCTCCTTGATTTCTCTGTTCGAAAGAAGTCAAAACTAATGCCTTCCAATTTTCGGTCTAAAAGACCACTTGTCTCAACTTTTGCTTTACAAGTTTCTAGTCTAAAAGACCACTTGTCTCAACTTTTGGTTGCACTACTTGCACTCAAACTTTGGAATTCCTCGCTACTGAGGAACTCTTTCTGCTTCCATTCAACTCAACTTTTTATGAGAAGTCTTTGCCTCTGACTAGATTGCATCTTCAAGTTTTCAATCCAGCAGACCGCTACCCTTACTTTACATAAGCCAATCTCTTTGGTTATTGACTTAGCAAGAAAATAACTTTATCTAGGCCGCCCTTTCGGGTTTTCAACCTAGTGGGTCTTCAGATTCTCGTTATTTTTTCTGTTTTTTTTTCATTCACCTCGAACCTTTGCTTGTTTCACCAGAAGGACTTTCTAGGTGGGCTTGGGTTCAAAATGGTTGAATACCTAAGGTTCTAAGGATTTGGACCGAATCTGGTCTTGCCAGACTTCCTACGTACCCCAAAAATGGAGGATCAGGTCCGCGTAGTTCACTTTGGGGTTTTTCGAAGAATGGTTTAGCATTTAGCTTCAAAAAGATTGACAGGGAGTATTTTTGCTTTTATCCCAAAGATTGACCGAACCTGAATTGATCAGGTTGCCTACGTACCCCTTACGAGGTGGGGATCAGGTCTGACGTAGTTCAGGTGCATAAATGCCCCGAGTTTATAATGTGTTTGAAAAGAAATTGTTTAATTTTGCTTTTGGCCCAAAGGGTTTATAGAAGGATTTTTAAACGTTGGGATTTTGGCCATAAAAGTTCAGACGTCCAATGATGGCCTCCTGATGTATTTGATGTACAAGCTCTTTTGCTTAAAGTTCAAAGAATTTTTCGAGGAGTCTGACGGCATATCAGGCAAAACTTCAACCACTGTGCTCCACTCCCATCTCGAAGATCTTAAATTTATTCTCAAGGTTCCACAACTCCTAGTCTCTTTCTTTTTTCTTTTTTTACATGTGGAATGCCTTTACTCTTGAAATGTTCCACCTTAAAATCATACTGAAAATATGCAGCCCAATGGTTCTTTTTAAGGCTCAAATTTATAATACGACTTCCTTGGATGAAAGCCTTCCCTCATTATCTCATCAACTCCACAGGATGTCTGACGTTTCACTCTTTAAAATCTTCACTTTCAACTAGATGTTTAAAGCCAATGGAATCTTGTTCTGCTCAACGACAGGGTATTCTCCTGGTTTATCCTTATAGGATCAAGCAAGACTACCTCAAACCCCTCTAAACAGGTTTATCAATTCTTTGCGCTCCTCTGGAGATAAAGTTTTGCCAATCCATCTTTCCCGAGTTTCGGATTTCGATACCACTATCGATAGCTTCGATTTCTTCTTCAAGTGGCTATGCTAGACGCTCTTCTTCTCGTTTGACCTTTTCAGATCTCGAGGGGAATTTTGTCCGCAATCTCATCCAAGATGGGGGTCTTTAATTATTTAAACATTAGATCTAAGAGTGGATCATAGAGTATCAAAGATACGAAATCAACCATTTTATTGAATTGAAGACTGTAAGTACATCGATGATTTTTGACACATCTCAATGGGCTCTCCATCAGTTCTGATAGAAAACAGAACACTGACTCTATATAAGAAAGACTGACAGATATGTCACTTCTTTTTCTTTTGTTTTTTAACATCTACATAACTGAACTTTTTCAACTTAGAGAGAATAAAGTTGATGTACACTCAATGAAAGACAAATCTAAAGACACAGGACACTTCTTCAAAGGTAGTGAACTGACACTGAAAGTTTATAGATGATACACTTTTCCTCATGATAATGATAACTATAAAGTTCAATCCCGGAGTAGGAATCCCAGAAAAGGCAACTACACAATGTCTAGGTTAAATGGGGCAACAAAAGGCTTATGTTGACAATGTGGGTAAAACAATAGATTGCCTGGATCAAGTATGATTGGAAATGGTCAGTCTTTAGAAAGAATGGTCTTTCGCTAAACATAGGCTCTTGACTTGGAAGCACACACACTAGATCAATAGTCATGGGATAAAGATTCTGAACAAATAGAGAAAAGAGTAATCTTGAAACACACCAAAGGGTATTTTATTCTGAAAATCAAAGAAAAGGTTAAAGAAAAATAGACAGTGATAATATGACCTACATCAACAGGGTCTCAATGAATTCTCAATCCACACCTTTAAGTTTCATTTGAGTATAACTGCTCTGCTTTTGGGAATGAAAGAGTCAGGAACAATAAACATCCCTAATCAAAATAAGTTTCGATCTCAGCAATGATCATGCACTCAAAGAATACAGGTAAGATCAAACTTTTGCATCAATGATTTCGATATGATCCAAGGGTAAAAGATATATGATAGGTAAACACGGATCAATGGAAAAATCAATGGCTCAGATAATAGACCATGGCCATAAGAATGACAAAAGTAGGGTCAAGGACCTGATCTAAAATCTGAATGATGGATATCAACAACTGTACGATCAATATGATCAGAAATGATAGACCATGGTCATAAGGACAGCAAACGAGCTATCGGCCAGATCTCAAGACAAAATAGGTAAGGATCTAATCCTATTGAGCAATGTATACATAAGATGAATTTATGATACAACAAAAATGTGAATACATAATCACAAGGTAACAATTAAATTGTGACCACGAGAACGATATGTACAGGCCACTATCCTTGTGAACTAAAAGTATACAAATAGAACTGATCAAATCAGACGCTCTCACTAAAAGTGGGTTGCAAGCCAATCAAAGCTATACATGGGAATCAAGAGAAGGTAAACTGACTTCAATGAATAACAGTCATGCTCAACATGTTTTGGATAAAATCCAGCAGCACGACGGCTATACGAGGAGGTCAAGGTCCCGACTAAGTAAACTGACTCTAAAGAGTAGCAGTCATGCTCAAAATGTGTTGCGAAAACTTTGGCAGCATAACAGCTAAACAAGAAAGTCAAGGTAAGGTAAACTCATGGTTTCACTAACTCTAAGAAATAGCGGTCATGCTCAAAAATATTCTGGATAAAATCCGGCAGCATAACGGCGCTAGACAAGAAAGTCAAGATAAGGTAAATTCATGGTTTTCCTAACTCTAAGAAATAGCGGTCATGCTAAAAAAATATTCTGGACAAAATCCGGCAGCATAACAGCTATACAAGGGATTCCCACAGCTCAACCAAAGGTATGTGAATAACGGTGGTAAGATAAGCCCGGAATATGGTTATCAGAGAAAGGTGACCAAATGAATGACCGACCAAAGGTGAGATCATACAACAACAGGTCAAATAGATCAAGGACTAAACATGGCCAAGGTAATGGCAATCAAAAGCCATTGACTAGATCTAGATCTGAATAACGAATGGATACAACTGATTGAAAAGAATAAGGAGCTCTAACTAAGAGGAGAAACCTAATATACATAATCAGTATATATAGGTATATACACATACACACAAATCCTAACCAGGGGCACCAACCCTAATTCTAATCTAGTGGAGTCAAGGAAGTCTCGACTCAAGACAGACTGATGAGTGTGCTAGGACCGTGTTGTAGCATATAAAATGAGCTACTCTAGTCTACAAATGGGACAAAGCTCCTAACTCTAGGCTCCACATGTGTAAGCAACACACGTTCGACCCTATAAGAATGCAATATACTTATATAAACAAGGGTACTTCCTAGTTGGATTTCACTAGGTCAATAAGTATATACATAATATATAAAACAAAGTAGAGCTCCGGACTCAATCTATTGGGTACTATGCGTATGAACCATACTTAACATGTAACACAAGTACGCCCCATGTTATACATAGTATGCTTCATTGCTCATCGGCTGCTGTAGACAGAAGTACGCCCAATGTCTACGACTGCAGCATCGACGCATAGCTTGAAAATAGATCCAGCAGTCCCGTCAGGGTAGTGACATCCCAGTCTGGTACGCACTGTATCTATCTTCGTAGAGCCAATAATAATGAAAAATAATGAAAAAAGTAAAGAATAAACAATATGATAACATATGATGTGCAGTGTGTGAATCCCTTGTTTTAATTACGCACCTATCTGGTGCCCCTGGATTCTAACGATAAAGTTCCCATTTAAAATGATTTTAGCTTAAATTTCTCCAAAGTTTAGCAAAAATGGCATTTATATAGAGTTAGGCAATGTTTCAAGAACTCCCCAGCAGAGTCGCTAGCCTGTGGACCCCGATCCGAGGAGCGGTGAGGGAACGAGTCCCTAACACTTTCTGGATCATCCACGATGAATAAAGAGCTCTACCAAGGAACTCTCAAAACGGATGCCACCCTCGTAGCATAGTACGAGTGGCGATATAAAAAGAAAGAGATATGTCTTGATCCGGAGCCAAGGCTCGAAACCGAGACATACCTAAAATAAACTCAGAGTCGCCATCCATGGATATGCCATGGAACCCTAAAATCAAATCCTCTGTGAAATGGATAACCAGAAATATATATATAAGGGTTCGTGCCTGGTTACGAATGGAGAAGGTCTGAAGAGCACTCCCAATTCATCCGAGTGCAAGCACTTCGTCTCTTATGCCATTTTCATTAACTCCAAAGAAGTTTGGGTAAAAATCATGTGAAATGGGAACAATCCTCGGGAGTCGTCTACCTAAGCATGCATTTCCTGAGGATAAAGATAATAAGCACACATAAAATAAAATGAAAGATGTGTCACCTAAGCATAGCTAGGTTATGAATGACATGCCTAATGGGAGTCTAAGTTCTGATGTGCAAACACATGCAAGCTATAGCTAAAGGTATAGGATCAGAACGAGAAAGTAAGAAAACACATCAAAACATATAATAACAACATAATAAATCCTAAGACTCTAAACGATTAGCCCGAGTCCTCGGATGGTCTGATATTCATCCAAAGAAGCCTACGTATCCCCGCTTCCACGAGAATCAAGGCAACGTAGTTCTTCGCGCCTATTCTAAGCTATGATGCCTAAGACACCTAGCCCTCTATCCTAGACTTGATCTAAAAGACTGGACCAGTTATTAAAGTTTCTTGTACGATTATTTAAATTCCAGTGAATTGTGGATTTTAGGACACCCTATATGCCCTAACTAAACGCAGATTAGCCCTAAGCTAATGCAGGTAGTTCCTACAACCTATGTGTAACTAGGCTGTGTTTTCTAAGAAAAACAAAGGGTGGACTAGCGTATCCTACTCTAGTCATCACTCGGCGATGGGGATCGCCGACTGACCGGACGGAGGCGCTCCTATAACTCTAGGACAGACCCCTAACTCTAAAACAAGCACACAACAAACAAACAAACAAACAACCTATCAAAAGAAACTCCTAACTCTGAAACTCTCTATCTAGGAGAAACTCCTAACTCTAGAGGAAGATCTTTTGAAGACAAGGTTTTAGAGGCTGCTTATTCAGAAAGATTTAAAATACTATTTACAAAAAGTTTGGCTGGACTTAGGATATGAATCCCAAGCTGCACTACCTACCTCTTGGAAGAGGATCAAGCCAACTTAGTTCGAAACGAACTCTCCTAATTACTGCTTCTAAAACACTCAACAGTTTAGATTTTTTTAAGGTTTTCAAATGTTTTTTTATGTTTTAAATTTCTACTGTTTTTGAGTTTTAAACGTATTCAATGTTTTTTGGATTTTAAAACCTTTTCCAATGTTTTTGAAGTTTAAAGAGTTTTCATCCTTTTGGTCAAAGACCTGAGGGAACACAAAGCAACACCCTAAGGTCAAACCCTACGGTTAACAGGAGAAACCCCTAAACCAGGTAAACTAACGCCAAAGACGAGGGAATGGTCTAAGATCACAAATAAGAAAAGCTCTAATGAGACTGTGCCAGTCTCTAACAAAGAAAAACAACAATAACACTACGGAGAAACTCTTAACAGATAATACTAAGGATGGAGTACAACTGAGACAGAGGCTCTCTAATAATATCACGAAAAGATGAATGAGTCAAAGACTCCCCAATAATACCACTAAAGTAGACAACTGAGTCAAAGACTCCCTAACAAGGACAAATGAGTCCAAGACTCTCTAATAATACTGCTAAGCAAGATAACTGAGTCAAAGACTCTTTACAACACTACCTGAAGGACAAGGGAGTCAACGACTCTCTAACAAAGCCATCCAAAGGACGAGTGAGTCAACGACTCTCTAACAATGCCATCCAAAGGACGAGTGAGTCAACGACTCTCTAACAATGCCATCCAAAGGACCAGTGAGTCAACGATTCTCTAATAAAAACCACTAACGAAGACAAATGAGCCAAAGGCTCTCTAATACTACAACTTAAAGGAGGAATGAGTCAAAGACTCTCTAAAAGGAGCTGCTCTAATATAAGGCTGGGTAAGCCTCCTAAAAAATGGAAACCCTCTAAATGAGACAAGGCTTGTCTCCAAATAGGGGCTCTATAAATGAGGCAAGGCATGCCTCCTATGGGTACATTATCTATCAAAAACAAGGCAACCTCCCTGAGGGTAGGCTCTAAATGAGGCTTGTCTCCAAGGGAGCAAGGCCTAATGAGACAAAGCATGTCTCCTAGAATAACTCTCTAATGGGACCACAACTTCCATAAACGAACTAAAGAACCAATAAACCAGTTAGGGTCACCCATGCAATAAACACTCATGTGCTGACTCTGAAAGAATTAGGAAATATGGTATACATGGAAAATAGGATGAATGGTAACCCCTTTTAGAAATATACACATAGCATGCGCAGGCCTAATTGTATAGAAGTCACATACTTAGCATTTCTACTGCTGGTCATACAAAATTTAAGTTTAAAAGATATACTTCCAAAATGAACACAGATATGCCTTCATCTATAAGAATGTTATCTATGTGAACAAGTCAAATATGCATAGAGGTCATTCATTACAAATGAGAGATCAAACAATATGACCATATTTTCCACTATGAGGTAGTACAGATGTCATTAAAATGCAAACATCAGTATAATGCAAGGCCAAATTCAACACAATATAGATATCCAATCTCGTGCAAAACTAACTCATTACAGTTGAAAAATAGCAAATCTCATGCAGAAAGCAGCTCAACATAATATTGTTGTCAAATCTGTGATGAAGGCAATTGAATCAGAAGCAATACCCTGAACCATGCAGTATTGATGTCAATATAGCCATATTCAAAACAAAGTAAAAATGCACAGCATTCCATTTCATAGAAAACTCAAAGAGGAAATGAAGAGGGGTTTCCCCTTTTGACTAACTTGTTCCATATGAAATAAAGCTGGTTCGACCAAGATAAAAGATGGTTTATCATCATGATTGGCTTGTTTCATACGAAACGAAGCATATCCAATAAAAGTGAAAGAAGTTAACTGTGTCAACAAGCTTGTTCTATATGAAACTATGCTGATTCGGATACGATAAGAGAATGGGCCAACCCCACACATACCCAATAAAATAGCCATGCTGCTAATACCATTCACAAAGGGGCAAGAGGAAACAAGTAGCAAAAAGCAAAGACCACTGGTACAAATGAAACAATCGAGTACTAACACAAACCCCATGCTTAAATGAAGACAAATAGCTATCATCCATCAGACAATATATATAAAAAAATCACCTCTCAGAGAGAGAAATCGACGAGGATATGCAATGTTCAGAGCATGAAGATACAACAGGGTTTAATTGGAATTACCTCTTCTATTTGAGAACAGATGATGTACTTGATCCCCGGCTTTCTTCAATTTCCAGCCTCAAACACTACAGAAACTTTTTTTTTATATAAAATTGCAAGATCCGAAGTTTACAAGGTAAGAGAAGATCCGATCTTAGGTTTTTACAGCCGGATCTAGAGTTATAGACCATAGAAATGATGGAGATGAACCAGATCTAACCGGAGAAATAATGAGGATAGGAACAAAGCCGGATTCCGGCAGATCTCTAAGGAGATGATGAAAATTTGAGGTCAGAGAGGTGAAGAAAAAGAAGAAATAACCGGAATCTGGCTAAAACTATAGCCGGAGAAGATGATCAGAGCTCACCCCTCCTTCTCTCTTTTTCTTTTTATATTCTCATATCTAAAATCTCATATCTGAGATTTCCCTTTTTATAGACAGATTTGCAGAGGGAAATCGGATCCAGGAAGTGGTAGAGGTGATAGCCAGTGGTTGATGACCGGAAAACAAGGCGAGCTTACCGTAGTCCATGGGGCTTGCCAACAAATATGATCCGATCGGAAAATCCGCCGGAGAAGATGGACATGAGATCCCCTTTCTTATTCTCTCAATCCCTCCATCTCTTTCTCTCCCTCTCTCTCTCTCTCTCTCTCAAAGCCTCTCTGCAAATCCTCTTTCCCCTCTCACTTCTCAGATCTGAGATCTCAGATCTGAGATTTCTCCTTCACTCACCGATTTAAAGATGGAGATCGGATCCAAGGTAGCGATGGTCGGCCGGAGCTTGGAGGTGGGAGAGATGATGGTGGAGGTGAGGGATGAAGAAGGTAGGTGGAGGAGCTAGGATTTCAAAAGTCAGAAAAGGGAATTTATGAAAGAGATATGGTGAAAAGCTAAGATTCCTAACTACACACCATCAGAGAGGGCTAATGTAGAGACATTATGGAGGATCCATCGGAAAATATATCGGCCGGAGTTCCGGCCATTCCACCGGAGAAGAAGATCGTACGAAGAAAGGAAAACCCTAACATCTCTGTGTCTCTCTCTCTTTCTCTCTTCTCAGATCTCAGATCTGAGATATCTCAGTGTGATCGGAGCTCCGGCACCGTTGCCGGAGGAGAAGAAAACCCTCCCTCTCTCTACAATCTCTCTGCTACGAAAATGAGAAATTTTTCCTTTTTTTGTCCTCTTTCTTTTTTCTGATTTTCACCCTCTTTATAATACAAAAGGGCTACCGATATTGGCACACCCTCAACTTGATGGGCGCACAAATCTGATTGGCGCGCCCGTCAATTTGTCCTATTATTGCTTGGGTTGGCCCGCTGCAGGATAAATCACCCCCTTTTGGATTCGTACTACGCACACTGCCCTGGCTCGTTCACTGAGCAAACGCGCTCGGATCTCGACGAAATTTTACGGAGATCTATGGGAAGCCTTGAGCTACCCTAGGGTTCAATTTGGGACCCCAACTCACTGATTTGACGAGGCTTCGCACAAGCGACGTGAACTCGGGTCCGGTCAAAATGGGGTGTCTACACTTCTGTTCGCCGATCAGAACCTAAAATGACTCACCTACAAAATTCAAAAATCCTTTGAAGATGCCTTCAAGCCTCGAACTACGTGGACCTGATCCCAACCTCTTTGGGGTACATAGGCAATTTGACAAACTCAGAATCCTTCGCATTATCCCATTCCACCCATTTCCACACAGAAAACCCTCGAACTATGAAAACCTGATCCCAACCTTCCTGGGGTACGTAGGCAGCCTAGTGAACTCAGGTTCGGTCACGTTCTATAAAACAACCTTAAGTCCTCAAGACTTCACAAGCAAGTCTTCCCAATATTCAGAACAAGAAGACTTGAGGACTCACTAGGTCAAAAACCTGAAAAGGCGACTTAGGCAAAATTTAGGGTCATCATGCCCGCAGAAATGAATACCTGAAAGGACATTTCTGGCAAAATTCAGGGCAAAACAGTCCTCTTAGTCGAAAACTTACAAAATGAGACTTGGTTGTTGGCAAACCATGTCTTCAAGAAAGACCGGGCGAAGTACTCTTTGGTATAAAAACAAAATGCGTTAAAATTCTAAACAATCAAAAGGGTATTTGGACCATGATTGAAAAAACAGGGGCAGGGAACACTGCCCGCCATGGACAAGTATGTTTGAACTCATTTATCTAGGTTCGACTTACCTAAAATAAATCGAAAGCATTTGTTTCGGTAAAATCAAATCTCCTTCCTTTCCTCCCTACAGTGAAATTTAGAAAAGAAAAGCTCATTTCCTCAGCTAAGTCATTTGCCCAGCAAAGGTAATCATACGTTGAAGGAAAATACAACGGATTTCTCTCCTATCTCAGAAGATCAAGATCCAGCTCAGTACTCCGTGTACAGAACAAAAATGTTCAAAAGAATGTAACTTCACCATAAAAAACGCTCAGAGTGTGCCTCCCTGTGGGACCCGATCCCGCGAGAGGGGTGGGGCGCGAGCCGCCACGCTCCCTCTTGGTCTCTCGTACCCAGGCGATTGGCGTGTGCATTTTTATTATTGATTTTAATTCATCTTTTATGTGAACTTGGGATCACTAAGGCAATCCGAATTCCACACAAAAGAGAATGACAGAGTCACCACCTAGATGTGGGATCTAGGACCCATAACTATCCAGAAATCTAGACTCGCTACCTGGTTACGAGAATGGAAGGTATGGGGAGTTATCCACCACATGCACCATTCCTGCCCGATAATCGGTCTTCGATTCCAAAAGCTAACTCTTTTAAATTTATTTTAAATGGCTCATTCAATTCTCTGTTAATGTGCGAACTAAGTGACATGCATCCTAAAATCTAATTTCAATGTAGATCCTAAGTGTGTAACTTGATTTATTTATTTGTTTGAATTCAATCTAGGTGAGAGTTCTCCTAAAATTCTAATTTCATGGAAAAAATCCTAAGTGATTTAATTAAGCATTTACAAGAAAATTATTATACAAAACCCCACAATTTGTTGTGGAGCCGACTCGCGGTTGGTATGCCATGAGACATCCAAGCTGCCTACATACCCAAGCCTCACTGGGATCAGAGTCGACGTAGTTCGGTGCACTTAAGCTAAGCTACTATGCCTAACTCGACTAAGACACCGACCTAGACGGGATTGACTGTTTCAACAGTTTTAGGAGAAGTTATTTAATTCAAGTTGAGGATTTTATTATCCTAGGATTTCATCTAAGATGCTATATGATTCTTATCTAAATGCAAGTTATTCCTTAGACTAATGCAGGTTACCCTACATCCTAGTTTACTAGGCTTGTCCTAGGGAAAGATTGGGCGACTAGTGTAACTAGACCTATGGTACGGTTGCTATCCATAGCAAGCGTCCGTGATGAGGCTGGACTCCTAACTCTAGGACTCCCTAAAACCTAAGACTCCCTAAAACCTAGGACACGACCTGACACCAGTGTTCCTAAATTGGGCTCTAATGGTTCTTATATCGGAAACCATAATCCAATGGTTCCGAAAGACTCGAGACAAATCGATTCAAGTTCTTGAAGTTAATGAATTTCAGATTTCAAGAATTTTCAGTTTCTGGACATTTAAGGATTACCAATGGCTCTAGGGTTCACCAATTTCGGCCTAGAATAACATCCAAGGAAGGGAATCGTGCGCTCTTTCCTTGTGTAATTTAATACTTAAGTTATAGCATCTTATTGCCTGGCATATCTCAGAATTTCCGTGGACAGTAACCTCGGAGCGCCAACAACATGCTATAGCTTAAATGTTCAAATTGTCAAAGATCGAGTGCAATAGGGATACGATTATGGATGCACTGGCCATTTTTCTATGGAAATCTAAAGATCCTAAAATCTTTGTTTCAATGGATTTAGGAATTAATATGTGACAAAAATTCAAGGTTCTTTAGAAACTTTATGATGATTTTTAATTAATTTCGAATTTTCAATGGATTTTATCAATTTTAAACCATATGAGTGATTTTACAAGTGAAATTATTGCAAATGAATTCGAAATGAATTGAAACTTCTACAGAAGCAAGACATGATGGGATGTAGCTTACTGGCAGATTTTTGCAGATTTTTACATTCAGCTCATATTTAATTTTGATTTAACAATAACGAAACCAGATTGCAAAAATAAGACAGAAACTACTAGAAATAGAAATCTAAATTCATTAAAATTTCTACAGTAGTAAGATATAAGTAAATATAGAATGCTGTAAGATTTTCATGAATTTTAGAAACTATTTACTATCAATTTTAGATTTTTCAATTTTCAGACCAGATTATGAATTAACACTACATCCCATAGGAAACAAGATCCAAATAAATTGAAACTTTTACAGCAGCAAGAAATATAAAATATAAGATTACTGTAAAAAAAAATTTAAATTTTAATGGTGATCTGATATCAGTAAAAATTCTCACAAAATCTGATAAGTTTCAAAGAAAGCATTAAATAATATATCAACCAGAATCCAAAAATTCTTACAAATTCATGGTAGAATGTATCCGTACCATATTATGTTTCCACAAAATTTAATTAATTTAAGAATCCATTTAGTATATATTTTATTTTTCTTCGTCGAAAAGATATTTTTGAAGAGTTTTCCATTTTTAAAACACGATTTTCGAGGAAATTACGACTCCGGAAAACGTCCTTTAATCTTGTTCTGATATGATGAACACAAGAAAAATTTAAAATTCTAAAAAATAGATCATCCTGAGATGGCTATTTTTTCGAATTTTGTAATTTCTCAGCCATTATTTTAAATAAAATTCCACTCATCACTCAAATTTTCGAAATCCTTTGATTCTATGTCCGATCCAATCCGATGGTTATTTTAGTCTATTTAAATAGATTAGTGTATTAAATTTCGGGACGAATCGGAATTGAAACACTCATGTAGATCGTGATTTTGAGCACACACATATAATATTGAATTAAATTCAATTAAATGCTAAAAATCGTGCCAAAATACATAAAAAAATATTTCCACACCGCGAATTATGACGAACAAGGAAATTCCGAGCTCCTCCGGAACACCCTAGATCTCGTGCTCGAAAAAAGAGAACAAGCCCTTCTCCGAACCGCCTCCTACCAGCAAAAGGTGGCGCGATACTACACCGCCCGGGTAAGGAAGCGCTCAGTAAAACCCGGACACCTCGTACTACGGCGTACGGCCGTATCCAACCCCCGCAACACCAGAAAACTCGCACCTAAATGGGAAGGACCATACAAGGTCGTTCGAGCACTCCGCCCCGGGGCCTACCAACTAGAACGTCTCGACGGGACCCCAGTCCCTCGAAGTTGGAGCATGGACAACCTCCGAAAATTTTACCAGTAAAAGAACAGGGTAAGCTCAGTGTTTTCCTTTAAAAGCATGACGAATGTTTGTTTGTTTCTTTTTTTGTATCTTTAGAAGCAAAGATGTATCTTTCTCCTTAAACAAATCAATGGAATAGCGTTTTTACTTAAAAACATACGTATCTCCACTTTTCGGCCCATGATAAGCGAGGGACCCGAAAGAAGACAGGGAGCGAGACAGAGGTAGCATCGGGGCCCATCCCCCCGAGAATACCCTAAAACGCTCCCCATGAAGAAAAGACCTCCCCCTAAAAAGGCAGGCGGGACCCATTAACCCCGAACTGATCACTCGAGGGGAAGATAGTCCTTCCACAAAAAGACACCCCTCGGGGTGCACCAGGAGCATTCTCGACGACCAGATTAAAATTCAAAAAGCTCGAATAACCCGGAGCGCACCGTGTATATAAAGGAAAAAGAAGAAAGCAGAAAAGAGAAGAAGAGGGGGAATTCAAAAGTTATTACAGACCCACAAGCAAAGTAAATTATAAGACCCAAAAGACATCCTGGGATCACTAAGCCCCCTCAGAACTCTCGGTAACTACAGGGTCCACCAGAGCAGCCACCTCCTCATCAGCCAACTCCGGTGCTTCTGCCGATACCGACGGAGGATCGACCTCAGCCTCGTGCATCAGTTTGTCCATGGGAAAGGAAGGATCAACCTCGTGGACACGCCGGCGGCATTCGGCAAAAGCATCAATCTCAATATCCACACTGAACGCAGCCGCAGCCTTAAGGAACTCCTCTGAACCACGCCACTCCTCCCGCGCCTTCGCCAGCTCCCGGGCATGCGTTCGCCGGGCCACCACCAATTTGTCCGACGCACGACTTCTCCCCTCCATGGTTTTCCGAAGGTCTTCCCGAAGCAGAGCAACAGTATCATCAAAGGTCGCTCTCTCCGCCCGGGCTCTGTCCAAATCCTCACTTAGCCGCCGGTTTCGCTCCGCAAAGGCACTTATCTCAGCCTCATCCTCAAGCAGGCACTGCACCATCTTCCTGGCGTAGCTCTGGGACTGCAAAAGCAACCTATCAGAAAATTTCCAACGTACCCAAAAGAGAAACGTGCGAACAGAAAACCGGCCGCCCGGCACTTACCCAAGATGTCGATTGAAAATACTGAGTCCCAAGGGCCCTACGATCATAGCCCTCCAACTCAGCCTCGTCGCCAGGAAGGGCGGTCGTCACCCCCAGCTCCACCTCG
Organism: Tasmannia lanceolata; assembly: GCF_043159265.1. Lineage (NCBI taxonomy): Eukaryota > Viridiplantae > Streptophyta > Magnoliopsida > Canellales > Winteraceae > Tasmannia > Tasmannia lanceolata. The sequence goes on along the minus strand of NW_027518679.1, from coordinate 9,252,561 downwards.
ACTCGGGGATTCGCAAGAACGCTATCCTCGACGCCGATCCTCCAGTCAGGCTTAAACAGCTCTCCTCGCACCTGGAAGCTCTGCGGAGGAAGCACCACTCGTTCCACAAGAAGTTTGGTCATAGCCGCACCCTCCAGCCGACTTGGCACATCCTCCGCAAAGATAGGAGGGCGCGCCACACGAATGGCGTCCCCCTGTCGAGTGCCAGAAGAGGCAGCCCTCTTGGCGGACGGCTCCGACTCCAAAGGAGAAAGCCCAGCCGCCCCTTTTTCTCCGACCACTCGAACAGGGGGGCTAGAAGGCACAGATGCCGCGAGTCTCACCTGAGACCGGCCCAGCCTGGCCGCGGCCATGAAATCAGAAGGGATCTTCTTCTGACTCGTTAGACCCTTCGTCGCCACCGCTACCCCTTTTCCCTTCCCACCGTCACCAGAAGAAGACATACCTCCTGCCAAAAAAAAACGGGAGAACAACAACTGCTCAGAACAAGGGAAGGCAACCAAAAAAATAAAAAAAATTTTTAGGAGAAACAGAGAGAGAGAAAGAGCGGAGGGGCTCACCACGAGGACTGGCGGAGCTCTCCCCCATTCCCTCGCCTGCACAACGGGCCCTCTTCTCCCCAGCTCCCATCAAGCCAAGCCTTTTCAGACTCCTCTCCCATTTAAACTCCGAAACATCGATGGCCTCCCCGGGGGCGAGCTTCCCCAAGTCAAACTTGTTATAGTCAGACTCGTCGGGGAGGGACTTCCTTCGCCACTCAACGGAGCGCCTCCAAGAGCGAGGAAAGCCCCAGCCAGCGTCCACCGGAGGGGTGATGAACACATACTCCTCCTTCCACCTTTTGATGGAGGAAGGCAAGTTCGCCGCCATTTTCACCTGAGGACGCTGGGTCAGATGTAACCAGCTGTCCTCCCCCTTCACCAACGGGCTAAGGGCAACACAGGCCCGGAGCAGCGGAAGGGTAGGTTCAATCCTGCAAAGGCCCGCCTTAGCCACAAAGGCCAAGAGAGTACGCCAACTGTTAGGCGCCAGTTGAGAGGGAGCCACCCGGTAAAACTCAAGGGCCTCTACTATAATGACCAACAGCGGGAACCTAACCCCCACCCGAAAAGCCTCCACATAGAAAGCTACCTCTTCCTCAGTGGTACCCCCACAAACGCTCTCTACAAAGGAAGGAACCCTAATCCCATAGTCATCGGGAATGTGGAACTCTCTCCTAATTTTCTCAGCCGCCCCTTCTCCCAAAGTGTTCCTGAAACACGCCACCCGACCGAGGCAAATAACGGCACCAGACCGAATATCCCCAGCCTCCGCCTCACGAGCCAGAGATTCCGAGGGAGCGGCCCCCACCGATGACCCAGAGGCCCCGGAGCTATCTCTCAACTCCGTGGGCTGCTGGACATCCTCAGAGACGACGCCCCCACCCTCTAAAGATAACCGCCTCCTTTTTCTTGGCAGAACCCTCTCCACCACCTCCACCGACCCAGAAGAAGGGCTCTGAGGTACAGTCGCAACAGACATCGTAAACTATCAAATCGCGGATGAAATAAAAGATACGGAACTCACCGGAAGAAGTTTGGTGAATAAGCAACGCGTGAAAAAATCGCCACGGAGGAAAACCCGTTCACCCGAGGAATACGAAGCAATAAAGTAAAGAATGAAATCCCCAAAAAGGCTTTAAAAGGGCTAGGGTTTAGACACGTGTCGTTTCAACTCCCGCCCTTTCTAAATCTGATGGGACACGAACACGTGGCGCCGATTGGGAAACCCAAGGGAACCGCCATAAGTCGAAGCGCCATACGGAAAGGACGTCTCTACCCCTACCCACGAAGTAACTTCCCCAGCAAGCCATCCAAAAACCACGTTCGATGGCAAAAGGCTCGGAACCCGTCACAAGGGTCCGGCATACATCTCCACAAGATGAAAAAAACCATGTCCATAAAGAAAAGGCTCGGAACCCGTCACAAGGGTCCGGCATACATCTCCACAAGATGGAAAAAACCACGTTCATAAGGAAAGGGCTCGGATCCCGTCACAAGGGTCCGGCATACATCCCCACCAGATGGGAAAAACCCAAGTACACGCAAAAAGGCTCGGGACCCTTCGCAAGGGCCCGGCAGACAAACCCGCCAGATGGGAAAAAGCCCAAGCACATGCAAAAAAGGCTCGGTACCCACCACAAGGGCCCGTCACACAAATCAGCCCAATGGAAGAACCCAAATGGCTCAGCCACGGCGCAGATAAAAGGAAAGTACAAAATACAAGCCCGAAATGCAAAGAGAAGCCATTCATAACCATTTTTCCTCTGGCCCGCAGACCTACAAAAAGGGGAAGGCAAGCAAAGACAAAAGAAGATAGGGCGCGCAGGCCAGGGTCTCGAAGACCCCAAAAAAACAAGGAAAGAAGGGGAGGACAAGGAAGGAACCCCTCCAAGTGTCCCCCACATTTCCACCCCCTCCAACCTAAAGCGACTGGTCACTGAAAGAGTTCTCCGCGTCAGAAAGCTCCCCCTCAGTACGCTCCCTCCGAAGAGCTCTCCGAGTCCGGATCCGCTGGGCCCGCCGCCCTCTGGTCATTCAACCACCTCACCCGGTTCCTCAGCAAATCGTTCTCCGCACGCAAGGCCGCAATCTCCCGATCCATGTCGATCATCCGGCTGAAGACCTCCATTTCCCTACAATGAACGTAGGAAAAGAAGGAACGGCTGCGGTGAACAAAAGCTTCGTGAGACTCCCTCTCAGAGGGGGGAGGAGGGTAAAAGCGTGGGGGAAACCCTAGAGGTGGGTCCCTCCCAGGAATCATCTGCCGGGGCCCCAACCCATTGGGGGCAATCACGTGACCACGGGGAGGGCTCCCCTCGGTAGCGACTCTCCCCCCACCATTTATAGAGAGGCCCCGGAACGACGATGACATCTCCGACGAGCCTGACGAAAGGCTGGAAGAAAGCAAAAAAGGGAAAAGAGACGAAAGAGTAATCTGCGTACAAAGCAGAAGAACTTGCCCCTTATAAAACCCATGAAAAATGCATGGGCGGGAATTCGAAGCAACTCGCCCATGCGTGTCAATCGCCCATTCGGCGGCCAACCGACACCACATAACATCACCGCTATTCGTCGGGAAGGAACCAGTACGCCGTCCCGCATTCCAAAGCCCTCATAATCATCACGATATTCCTTGACCTAGTAAACAGGCCTGCTCCCTTGGAACAGCCACGGGACCAAAGGTAGTCTTAAATGAGGGGACATAAAAACGGCGCCGCCCTCAGCTCTTGCCGCGTGTCGCCCATGCACCCATACGGCTAAAACCTTAGCCCCACCAAGGAAAAACCCGCGCCCAGGCACGTGACCATGGCGCGCGAGCTCAACAGGGGAAGAAGATCAGAAGAACCGGGAAAAAGCTCTGAATCCCTCGCGGGTTCAGAACGTCACAAGTCCTCACATTCAAAACGATTTATGTCAAACAAAAAAAAAGAGAAGAGAAAAGCAACGCAAAGAGGCACGAAGCAAATTCATAAAGATTGCCCATTCACACCCTCCTGGCCCACCGGCCTACAAAAGAGAAATCAAGGAACAAAAGCAAAGGCACGCAGGCCCCCAAAATCCCCCCATAGGAAAGGGGCAGAAAGATAAATGCGTAAACAAGAAAGGTCGGGAACTAATCTGAAGAGGACTCCTCCCCCGAAGAGTTCCCCGCTTCCTCCCAGGAGCTCTCCAGCAGAGGGTCCACCTCATATTCAAACAACTGCTCAGTGAGAAAAAGAACTTTCTTCTGCAAAGCCTCGTTCTCCCACTTCAGGTCCTCGATCTCCTTACCCATCTTCGAAACACGATCGCGCAACTCCATCCCCTAGTGATAGGCCCGCGAGAAAAAAGACCACTCTCTGGCGACGCGGGACCGAGACGACTTATCCCCCATAGGCAAAGAGGAAAGGCGAAGGGGGGGAAGCCCGAAGAAAGGCCCAAGTTCCTCCTAGCCTTCTTCCGGCTAGCCACAGGGTCCTCCCCCAGATCAGAGGACAAGTCGGGGTCGCTCGACGATTCCTGGGGAAGGTAGGCCTTGCCCTTGTCATGCGAAGGGGAACCGGACATTTTCCTAAGGAAAGCACGAAAGAACGCCTGCTATGGAAAAATGAGGAGCAGAAAGCCACAACAAATCGCCAGGATAATTTCCTTCTCTTAAAGCTCGAAAAAGGAAACGAGGCTCCTCGAAACAAGGCGACCTCCCTAACGATGCTGCCGCTTCCCGGGGACAGCCGCCGGATAGAAAGGCACGCCTCCTCGTACCCCGGAGCCCTCGTAAATATCCTCATCATGACTTCGCTCGAACAAAACGTTACTCCCTTGGCTCATTCAATGGACCAAACGAGTAAGGGGGAGTTATGATAGGGTACAAATACGGCGTCGCCCCCAGATGTCGCCACGTGTCGCCCATGCACAGGTAAAGCAGATCGTCATGAAGGAAGGTGTGGGAAAATGGCAAGACCATACGGTCCCAACACGTGTCGTTTCCCCGCCATCCAACCCTCATCATCACAATATGGAAGGAAAGCAACCAGAAAAGCATGCACGCCGGCAAAGCATGCACGCCGGCGAAGCTGGGAAACGGCCCAATCTCACAAAAGATAGTTCTCCTTCCATAATGATGAAAAGGTCCTCCCGCCTCCCTTTAAAAGGGGGGGAAGAAAAGAAGAAAGGGCGGCCGATCCTCCAAAAAGGTTACCCCCATCCTCAGTTCCACAAAAAGCAACCAGAAATAGAGGCGAGGCAACGACAGAGGAGATTAGGGAGTTGATCCCACCCTCCCTGCCAGTCCCCTCCGATCCACTCACCCCCACCCAGAAAAGAACCCGCGTCCTGGTCCTGGTAACCCTGATCAAACCCCTTCCTCTTCTCGCTGTCCTTTATATTGATTGGTCGAAGGATCTGACTTGGGTGTCGAAGTGGTCGTCCGGGACCCACCCCGGACCCCCTGACCCCCTTTGTTTGTGATTGCAGACCCCGCGGAGGCCCTCTGCTGACCGTGCGATCGCAGACCCGGATTCAGACGCCATCATCGGGTGCGCTGGTTAAATGACTAGGCCCGATTTGCTGAGAATCGCCGCTGGGGGAGTTCTTCGGAGGGGGAGCAGAGCGATGGGGAGCTCTCTGATGCGGAGAACTCTTTTAGCGGCCAATCGCTCTGAGCAGGAGGTGGCGGGAGGAGTAGGGTTTCGAAGGGAGCTTCTTCTTTTTTTGTTAGGGGCCTGGGGAGTCTAGGCCTGCGTGCCTTATGTCTTTATTCCCCCCTCTCTTGTAGGCCCGTGGGCCAGAAGGAAGTAGTTTATGAATGGCTCTCTTTGTTTTTGTTTCCTTTGTCCGTTTGTTACAATCTTATATCTTGTGTTTGCCTTCTTCTTGCGTGTTTGCTTTCCCGCGCGACTCGAGCCCTTTTCGCTGTGTTTGGTATTTTTCGCCCGATGGTACTTTGTGTCAGGTTTTCATCATTGAACGTGGTTTTTTTTCCATCTTGTGGGATGTATGCCGGACCCTTGTGACGGGATCCGAGCCCTTTCCTTATGAACGTGGGTTTTTCCATCTTGTGGGGATGTATGCCGGACCCTTGTGACGGGTCCCGAGCCTTTTGCCATTGAAATCGGTTTTTTCCATCTTGTGGAGATGTATGCCTGAGCCTTGTGACGAGATCCGAGCCCTTTCCTTATGAACGTGGTTTTTTCCATCTTGTGGGGATGTATGCCGGACCCTTGTGTCGGGTCCCGAGCCTTTTGCCATCGAACGGGGCGAGGGTCTATGGATGGCTTGCTGGGGAAGTTACTTCGTGGGTAGGGGTAGAGACGTCCTTTCCGTATGGCGCTTTGACTTATGGCGGTTCCCTTGGGTTTCCCAATCGGCACCACGTGTTCGTGTCCCATCGGATTTAGAAAGGGCGGGAGTTGAAACGACGCGTGTCTAAACCCTAGCCCTTTTAAAGCCTTTTTGGGGATTTCATTCTTTACTTTATTGCTTCGTCTTCCTCGGGTGAACGGGTTTTCCTCTGCGGCGGTTTTTTCACGCGTTGCTTATTCACCAATCTTCTTCCGGTGAGTTCCGTATCTTTTATTTCATCCGCGATTTGATAGTTTACGATGTCTGTTGCGACTGTTCCTCAGAGCCCTTCTTCTGAGTCGGTGGAGGTGGTGGAGAGGGCTCTGCCAAGAAAAAGGAGGCGGTTATCTTTAGAGGGTGGGGGCATCGTCTCTGAGGATGTACAGCAGCCCACGGAGTTGAGAGATACCTCTGGGGCCTCTGGGTCATCGGTGGGGGCCGCTCCCTCAGAATCTCTGGCTCGAGTTTTTTCTGCTCGTGAGGTGGAGGTTGGGGATATTCGGTCTGGTGCCGTTATTTGCCCCAGTCGGGTGGCGTGTTTCTGGAACACTTTGGGAGAAGGGGCGGCGGAGAAAATTAGGAGGGAGTTCCACATTCTCGATGATTATGGGATTAGGGTTCCTTCCTTTGTAGAGAGTGTTTGTGGGGGTACCATTGAGGAAGATGTAGCTTTCTACGTGGAGGCTTTTCGGGCGGGGGTTAGGTTCCCGCTCTTGGGTATTATAGTAGAGGCCCTTGAGTTTTACCGGGTGGCTCCCTCCCAACTGGCGCCTAATAGTTGGCGTACTCTCTTGGCCTTTGTGGCTAAGGCGGGCCTTCACAGGGTTCAACCTACCCTTCCGCTGCTCCGGGCCTGTGTTGCCCTTAGCCCGTTGGTGAAGGGGGAGGACATCTGGCTATATCTGACCCAGCGTCCTCGGGTGAAAATGGCAGCGAATTTGCCTTCCTCCATCAAAGGGTGGAAGGAGGAGTATGTGTTCATCACCCCTCCGTTGGACGCTGGCTGGGGCTTTCCTCGCTCTTGGAGGCGCTCCGTTGAGTGGCGAAGGAAGTCCCTCCCCGACGAGTCTGACTATAACAAGTTTGACTTGGGGAAGCTCGCCTCCGAGGAGGCTATCGATGTTTCCAAGTTCAAATGGGAGAGGAGCCTGAAGAGGCTTGGCTTGCTGGGAGCTGTGGAGAAGAGGGCCCGTTGTACGGGCGAGGGAATGGGGGAAAGTTTCGCCAGTCCTCGTGGTGAGCCCCTCCCCTCTTTCTCTCTCCCTGTTTCGCCATTTTTTTTTTTTGGTTGCTTTCCCTCGTTCTGAGCAGTTGTTGTTTTTCCGTTTTTTTTTTGGCAGGAGGTATGTCTTCTTCCGGTGACGCTGGGAAGGGAAAAGGGGTAGCGGTGGTGACGAAGGGTCTGTCGAGTCAGAAGAAGATCCCTTCCGATTTCATGCCCGTGGCCAGGTTGGTCCGGTCACAGGCAAAACTCGCGGCATCCGTGCCTTCTAGCCCCCCTGTTCGAGCGGTCGGAGAAAAGGGGGCGGCTAGGCTTTTTCCTTCGTAGTCGGAGCCGTCCGCCAAGAGGGCGGCCTCTTTTGGCGCTCGACAGGGGGATGTCGTTCGTGTGGCGCGTCCTTCTGTCTTTGCGGAGGACGTGCCAAGTCGTATGGAGGGGGCGGTTATGACCAAACTTCTTCTGGAACGAGTGGTGCTTCCTCCGCAGAGCTTCCAGGTGCGAGGAGAGCTGTTTAAGCCTGACTGGAAGATCAGTGTCGAGGATAGCGTTCTTGCGAATCCCCGGGTTGGGGTGGAGCTGGGGGTGACGACCACCCTTCCTGGCGACGAGGCTGAGTTGGAGGGCTATGATCGCTGGGCCCTTGGGGCTCAGTATTTTCAATCAACATCTTGCGTAAGTACCGGGCGGCCGGTTTTCTGTTTGTACGTTTCTCTTTTTGTCATTTGGCGAACGGACGTCGGAAATTTTCTGATAGGTTGCTTTTGCAGTCCCAGAGCTACGCCAGGAGGATGGTGCAGTGCCTGCTCGAGGATGAGGCTGAGATAAGTGCCTTTGCGGAGCAAAACCGGCGGCTAAGTGAGGATTTGGACAGAGCCCGGGCAGAGAGAGCGACCTTTGATGATACTGTCGCTCAGCTTCGGGAAGTCCTCCGGAAGACCATGGAGGGGAGAAGTCATGCGTCGGACAAATTGGCAGTGGCCCGGCGAACGCACGCCCGGGAGCTGGCGAAGGCGCGGGAGGAGTGGCGTGGCTCAGAGGAGTTCCTTAAGGCTGCGGCTGCGTTTCAGCGTGGATGTTGAGATTGATGCTTTTGCTGAATGCCGGTGGTGTGTCCATGAGGTTGATCCTTCCTTTCCCCTGGACAAACTGATGCACGAGGCTGAGGCCGATCCTCCGTCGGTACCAGTAGAAGCACCGGAGCTGGTCGATGAGGAGGTGGCTGCTCTGGTGGATCCTGTAGTTACCGAGACCTCTGAGGGGGCTTAGTGATGCTACCTCTCGGGGGGATCGGCCCCGATGCTACCTCTGTCTCGCTCCCTGTCTTCTTTCGGGTCCCTCGTTTATCATGGGCCGGAAAGTGGAGATACGTATGCCTTAAGTAGAAACGCTATTCCATTGATTCGTTTAAGGAGAAAAGATACATCTTTGCCTCTAAAGACACAAAAAGAAACAAACAAACATTCGTCATGCTTTTAAAGAAAAACACGGAGCTTACCCTGTTCTTTTACTGGTAAAATTCTCGGAGGTTGTCCATGCTCCAACTTCGAGGGACTGGGGTCCCGTCGAGACGTTCTAGCTGGTAGGCCCCGGGGCAGAGTGCTCGAATGACCCTGTAGGGTCCTTCCCATTTAGGTGCGAGTTTTTTGGTGTTGCGGGGGTCGGATACCGCCGTACGCCGTAGTACGAGGTCTCCGGGTTTTACCGAGCGCTTTCTTACCCGGGCGTTGTAGTACCGTGCCACCTTTTGCTTGTAGGAGGCGGCTCGGAGGAGGGCTTGCTCTCTTTTTTCGAGCACGAGATCGAGGGTGTTCCGGAGGAGCTCGGAATTTCCCTGTTCGTCATAATTCGCGGTGCGGAAGCTGGGGAGGCCAATTTCCAACGGAATGACCGCTTCGGCCCCGAAGGTTAAACTAAAAGGGTATTCTCCAGTCGCGCTTCGCGGCGTCGTTCAATAGGCCCAGAGGACGCTGGGTAGCGCTTCTACCCAGTCTTTCCCAGCTTCTCCTAATCGCTTCTTGAGGCTCTGAAGCAAGATCCTGTTAGTTACCTCTACCTGCCCATTGGCCTGCGGGTGTGCTACGGAGGCGAAACGGTGTTCGACGCATAGGTTATCACAGAATTTGCCAAATTCGGCGCTTGCGAACTGGGGACCGTTGTCCGTTACAAGTATCTTTGGAATGCCGAAGCGGCAAACCACGTCGTGGTAGAAGAACTTCTCTGTTGCTTTCGAAGTGGGTTTTGCCACGGCTTTGACCTCGACCCATTTGGTGAAGTAGTCGATGGCGACGTACAACATGGTATGCCCCCCGGGGGCTTTCGGGAAGGGTCCGAGTAGATCCATGCCCCACATGGCGAAAGGCAGGGGTCCTGCTATCGCGGTGTATGGTGTGGCCGGTTGGTGGGGGGTGGTTGCGTACCTTTGGCATAGGCTGCATTTTTTGACGAACTCCTTGGTGTCCCTGAGGATCGTAGGCCAGAAGTAGCCATGCCTTACGATTTTATGAGCCAGGGTCCTTCCGCCCCCGTGGTCTCCGCAGATCCCTTCATGTACTTCTCACAGGGCGTAGTCTGATTCGGAGGGCACCAGGCATCGGAGGTACGGCCATGTGTATGACCGTTTGTAGAGCCTGGGTCCGTGGACCACGTAGTGGGCGGCTCTTGCCGTTAGGCGCCGGGCTTCCAGCTTATCTGCGGGTAGTATACCGTCTTTCAGGTATCGTATGATGGGGTCCATCCAATTTGGTCCAGATGGGATTTTCAAGACTTGCACCTTGTCGATGCTGGGGTGGGGAAGTATTTCTGTGAGCACGGTACTGAAGTCATGGGTCTCTTCGGCGGCCATCCTCAATAATGCATCTGCTCGGTTGTTCATGTCCCGTGGTACTTGGAGGATCTCTACCTCTCCCATTCCCTGCAGCTTTTCTTTTATCTTCTGGAGGTATCTCTTCATTCTGGGGCCCTTGGCTTCGTATACGCCGTTCAGTTGGTTGACGATGAGCTGGGAGTCGCTATGGACTTTTAACTTTCCTGGGCCGAGCTCCGCGGCTAGACTTAGTCCGGCCAGCAAGGCTTCGTATTCAGCCTCGTTGTTGGAGGCTTTGAAATCTAACCTGAGGGCGTATTCCAGTGTGAATCCTTCTGGGCCGTGGAGGACCACCCCCGCCCCGCGCCCTTTTTGGCCTGCTGAGCCTTCAACGTGCAGGGTCCAATGAACCTCGTCGCTTTGTTCCGCCACGTTTTTGCTAGCCGTCTGTTTGGTGGGGCCGTCGCCATTTTCCGTTGTCGCTGGTTCCTCGACCAGGGCCGTGGATTCTACTATAAAGTCAGCGAGGGCCTGGGATTTAATGGCTGGTCTCGGGCGGACTTGTATGTCGAACTCCCCCAACTCGACGGCCCAACTGACCATCCTACCCGAGGTCTCTGGTTTCTGGAGAATTTTCCTAAGGGGTTGGTCGGTCAGAAGCACAATGGGGTGGGCCTGGAAGTAGGGGCGGAGCTTTCGAGCGGCGCTGACGACTGCGAGGGCGAATTTCTCTATGTTTAGGTACCTGATCTCTGCACCTTGGAGAGTCTTGCTCACGTAGTACACCGGGTGTTCCTTTTTGTCGCTTTGTTTGGCCAACACCGCACTCACTGCCGTGGGGCTGATGGCTAGGTATAAAAATAGCTCTTCCCCCGGCTCGGGTTTGGCGAGTAGGGGCGGTGTCTGAAGGTATTGCTTCAAGGAGTTGAAGGCCTCTTGGCAGGCCGGGGTCCATTCGAACTCCCGTATGTTTTTTAATTGTTTGAAGAAGGGTTGGCATTTTTCTGCCGATTTGGGCATGAATCGGCCGAGGGCCGTGATTCGACCTGCGAGCCTCTGTACTTCTACCGCTGTTGCCGGGGGTTCCATGTCTAGGATGGCTTGGATCTTTTCAGGGTTGGCCTCGATCCCTCTCTGGCTGACCATGAACCCCAAGAATTTTTCGAAAGTTACCCCGAAGGCGCATTTCGCGGGTTTGAGCTTCATTCAGGCTCGTCGTAGGGTGCTGAAAGTTTCCTGAAGGTCGGAGATGTGTTTGGAGGCTTCCAAACTTTTTACCAGCATATCGTCGACATACACCTCTACGTTTCTTCCGATTTGTGCTTGGAACAGCTTATTTACGAGCCGCTGGTAGGTGGCGCCCGCATTTTTTAAAACGAAAGGCATAACAGTATAGCAGTAGACGCCCTGGTCGGTGATAAACTCCATTTTCGGGATGTCTGGCTCGTGCATTTTGACCTGATTGTAGCCTGAGAACGCATCCAAGAAGGTGAGAAGTTTGTGTCCGGATGTGGCGTCGATGAGTTGGTCTATGCGCGACAGGGGGTAGGGGTCCTTTGGGCAGGCCCTGTTTAGGTCTGTGAAGTCTATACAGGCCCGCCAACCTCCGCTAGCTTTCTTGACCATGACGACGTTTGACAGCCACTCGGGGTACCAGATTTCTCTGATGAACCCGGCTTGTAGTAGTTTTTCCACTTCGGCCTTTATGTGAGTTTGACGCTCTATCGCGAAGTTCCTTTTTTTTTTCTTGCCGGACGGGTTTAAGGGCTGGGTTCACATTTAACTTGTGGACGGCCAGTTCCTTGGGTATCCCGGGCATGTCCTTAGCGGACCATGCGAACATGTCTTGGTTTGTTCTGAGGAAGTCGATCATTTGGTCTCACAGGGGGCCTTTTAGCAAGGAGCTGATCCGGACTTGTCTCTCCGGCTGATCTTTGGCTAGGGGGATGGAGTCTAGCTCCTCGGCGGGTTCTCCTCTGATTGTGCGGGCCCGCTGACGGGGATCTTCACTACCGATCGTGAAATTTTTGGCCGGGGAGTTGGTTCCTCTCAGGCTTGCGGCATAGCACTGGCGTGCTATCATTTGCTGTCCCCGGACCTCCCCTACCCGGTCGGAGTGGGGAATTTCATCTTGAGGTGGGGGGTGGAGACTACTGCTCCCAAATCTCTTAAAGCAGGGCGTCCAATGATGGCGCTGTAAGTGAATGGTATGTCTACGACCAGGAAGGTGGTCAGGATGGTTTTTTGGAGGGGGTATGTCCCGAAGGTTACTAGTAAGTCGATCTTGCCGTCGACCTGTACGGACGCACCGGAGAACCCGTAGATAGAGTATTCCGCGGGTCCCAGCCTTTCTTTGCCCAGTTTCATTTCTTCGAAAGTCTCGAGGTGTAACACGTTGACGGAGCTTCCTGTGTCCACCAGGATTTTTCCTATATTGAAGTTGGCGACGACCAGTCTGACGACCAATGCGTTGTCGTGCGGGACTTGTAGCCCGTCGAGGTCTTCGTTGGAAAAAGTGATGATCTGGTTTTGTAGGGGTGGATCCGTTCGGGCCCTTTTGGAAGGCATATCCATGGAGAATATTCGTTCCGCGTATGCCCGCCGGCCGGCGGTTGTCAGCCCTCCTGCTGCTGGCCCGCCCGTGATGATATTGATTTTCCTGATAATGGTGGGCGGCTGTTCGCGGGCCTGCGGTTGGTCGGGGGGCTCCTCTTTCCGGGGGAGCTGGTGGGGGTGCGCGTCGCGTCTGCTTCGAGATCGGCGTCTGCTTCTTGAGCGATGCCTGTTAGGGGATCGATGTCGGCTCGTGGATCGGCGACAGTTGTTGGACCGGCGTCCATTGGGTGACCGATGCCTACCTCTGGGCTCGTCGGAGGGATGCTGGACCTCGCGCGAGCTTTTGTCAGGACTCCTGAGATATTGATTTAGGTGCCCTTCTTCGGCCAACTTTTCCAGTTGGAGGCGGAGGTGGAAGCAATAATCAGTTTCGTGGCCGTGGTCCCCGTGGAATTCGCAGAATTTTCGAGCGGACCTCTTCTTTGGGTCTGTGGCCATTCTCTTGGGGGGGGGTCAGGAGACCCTGATCCCTGATGGCGAGTAGAACGTGGGAGAGGGGGAACTTTAGCGGGGCGGTTCCCAGTCTCTCGAAGACGGGGACGGGGTTTCTGCCTGCCTGCCTCTCGTCGGCACGTGGCCTTATGGCCTTTCGGCCGTCGTTTTTCCTTTCATCGGGGCCGGGCTGATTCTGTTCTCGAGTGCAGGCTTCTTCTGCTCGTACGAACTTATCAGCCTTATATTCAAGTTCCTGTAGGTCCCGTGGTGGCTTGAGGGTGAGGTGCAGCTTGAGATTCGGATCGGTGGTGGCATGCTTTAGTGTGGCGACCACTATTTGGACGTCCATGTTAGAAAGTTGGGCTAATTCGGCGTTGAATTTCAACATGAAGTCTCTCAGGGTCTCGTTTCTTCCTTGTCGGAGGGCTAAGAGGGCATCCGCTGGATCATGGCGGAGGCGGTTGTTGGCGAACCTTACGCTGAACTTCCTCCCAAATTCGTGGAAGGATGCGATGGAGTCGGGCTCCAATCTCATGTACCAGTCGTTGGCGGTTTTTCCCAGTAGGGACGCGAAGGCTCTGCACATGAATCCGTCTGACGCGCCTCGGAGCGTCATTACCCTTTTGAAGGTTTGGAGGAACTCGAGGGGGTCTGTGCTTCTATCGTACAGACCACAGCCGGAGAGGTCTATGCCAGCTTCTGCGGGGGTTTTTAAGACCTCCGAGGTGAATGGGGATGTCGTCTCCCTTTCCCACTCATCGAGGATGCCGTGGGCGTAGGGTTTTCTCATTTCTAGTTTTACCTCCCGGATCTGTCTTTGTAGGTCAGCTATCGGGTCCACGTCGGGCGGTTGTGCTGAGGTTGCCACTTCTTCCGCCCGAGCCAGGGGCGGTTCCTGGAGGCGGGCAGCTTGGATAGGGGGAGCGCGACTGTTTGTAGCCTGCCTCCCGCTGTCTCGTTGGTATCCCCTAGTTGCGGGGGGCAGAGGGCTATTTGCTGACGGGGACGGCGTCCGGCGAGTCGGTGCTCGCTTCCGCCGGGGACGGCATTCCCCTGGTTGTTCCTCGTTGCCTTCGTCATAGGCCTCTGTCTGGTCCTGCGTTATCGGGGGCCTCTCCGAGGCCGAAGGAGGCAATCGTTGGAGTAGTTCTCGGCGAAGCTCGTTGAACATCTCCATGGTGGGGACCATCTGCGGCGTGCTAGAGGAGGGTTGGTGTCGGCCCGAGGGTGGTGAGTCGGGTTCTCGGGAGGTTGAGGTGTTGGTTTGTGCGCGCTGAGCCTGGCTTCGGGTCATTACCCCTATCTCTTGCTGTTGGGTGTGGTTTCTCATCGCCATAAGGCGTTCAGTACTCGACGAGTCCCACGGATGGCGCCAATATGATGGCGTCTGAATCCGAGTCTGCGATCGCGCGGTCGGTAGAGGGCCTCCGCGGGGTCTGCAATCACAAACAAAGGGGGTCAGGGGGTCCAGGGTGGGTCCCGAACGACCACTTCGACACCCAAGTCAGATCCTTTGACCAATCAATATAAAGAACAGCGAGAGGGGGAAGGGAGTTTCGATCAGGGTTATCAGGGGCAGCACGCGGGCTCTTTTCTGGGTGTGTGAGTGAGTGAGTCGGAGGGGACTAGTAGGGAGAGTAGGATTGGGTTCCTAGCCTCCTCTGTTGTTGCCTCGCCTCTTCTTCCGGTGTCCGGAGTGGAGAATGGGTAAAGTCCTCTTTTCAGCGAAAGGGCCTCCTTTGTTCTTTCTTTTCCTCCTTTTTAAAGGGAGGCGCGCGACCCCTTTCATCATTATGGAGAGAAAACCTTCTTTCGCAGGATTGGGCTGTCCTCCTGCTTTGCCGGCGCGCATGGCTTTGGCGGTCATTTCCTTCCATAATTTGTGATGATGAGGCTTGGGCGGCGAGAGGGTGACACGTGTCATGATTGTGTGGTCTTTGCCGTTTTCCAACGTCTTTCTTCATGATGATTGGGCTCTGATTGTGCATGGATGACAGGTGGCGATACCTGGGAGCGTAGCCGTATTTGTGCCCCATCACCTGTAATGAAAGAATTATCTCATCTCCTATGAATTACTGTAGACACCCCATTTTGACAGAACCCTTACGCTTTGTTTGAATAAAAATCATGTCAACTTAGTGATCCGGGGTCCCAATTTTCTCCCCAAGGTAGGTTAGGTTCCCACTTACCTCCCTGCAAAATTTCATTGAAATCCGTGGAAGTTTGCCTATCAAGATGAGTGCAGCTCATATTGTAGAGTTGCAGAAGCGGGGGTGAAACATCCAGTCGGGGTGTGTCAATACCAATTTTGTAAGCAGTAGAAGAAAAGACTCGAAATTCACCCCATGTTTCTTACCAGTTCCACCATGTTTAAATGCATAACAAGAAAGAGTGTCAAATAGGGGGTGTTTACAGATAACTTAAGGGGGACTAAAATAAACCCAAATACCAATAAATTGAAGAGGCTTGCAGGAGAAGCTAGGTATTTTTTTTTCATCTTCATTGAGATTTTAGAGAGAGAAGGTCTGAGAATTTTAGAGAGAGAATAGATCTCGTTTGAAACCCTAACTCGTTCCTCATCTTCTCTGACAAGTTTTACCGGATTCCAGCCATAATTCGACCGACCACCGACGAATATCATCCTCACGGACCTCTTTTCTTTCTTTTAACCTCTACATTTGTCATTTTCTTAGCCTCAAACCCTAGATCTTTAACTTTTCCAACTTGAAACCCTAACATAAACTCCTTCTTCAGCACTATTTTTTTCTCCAGCCAACTCAGGCCTAACTCTGGCGAATTCTAATCTATGCATATTGAGTTCTGATTTGAGCATTTCTTAGCTTTTGATATCAGTCATTTTCATCTCTGACGGTTCTGTGGATATATGATTGTGTTGTTTCGTGCATTTTTCTTCTTATTTTGATCATCATCAAGCTCATACGAGAGAATAGACTCTCTCTCTCAGCTGAAGCAAGAAAAAGTCTAGAGAGAATTAGAGAGATCTGCAGAAAGATGGAAGGTCGAAAAGATTTACACTAGGAATTTCAAAATCTCGAATCAAACATGAAAAATTCTCTTATTTCTTCAATCAGGTAAGGTCTTCTTCGATTTTCTTCCTTGTTATAACCTGAAATTTAGTTATGTGGTAGCTTTGGTGTTGATCCTTGTTGATCTTTGAAGATCTTTTGATTTTGAAATAATCAATTACTTGTTTTCTGCTTTCCTTGTGAATTTCCTTTTGCTGTATGTTTTTTTTTTAACCTTACGCTTTGTGATACTTGGAAAATTAGATGGAAATTGGCCATCTGAGAAACATTTTGTGAATATAAAAAATGTTTGTGTATGTTCTGTTGTCCTGATGTCTAAGTTAGATGAAGTTATTCAAAGATAATGAGACACTTTTAATATGATCTCAAACTATTTTTTGTTTTGCGTATGTCTGTTGAGAATTTGTTGTGTATTTTTGTGTATTTTGATATTGTATACAATTATTTGGTATATGCAAAATAGACGAACATGTAATATCATGTTTTAAGCTTCATTTAGGGGGTAAAGTGTTAATCTTATGATTTTCTGGAGGTAGGATACAATTATAAGACAAATGCCTTGGAAATATATTCAACATATAGAATGTCTTATGAAATTAGATTTTCTTTTGTAAAAATTGTAAGCTTATATGTATGAAATAGTAATGAGGGTATTGAGTCTGTCAATGATGTTTACTTGACAAGTTTTTTTTTCGGTGTATGATTGTCACTCATGTTTCCCTGTCGAAACAGAGGTCTAGGTCATTTTGTATCATAGTAGTTCTTTGAGGTCATAATTTTGTTTCAATAAAATCCCCTCATGTTTCTCATTTTATTAAATGCCAATTGATTGTTATAATCTTAGATGAGCTCTCATAGTCTTTCATTCAATCAAGGAAGAGAAGGTAACTTGAGTTTACTTCATGGTAGAAGGATAGTATTATAACTGCCCGTAGTTCTCTCTGTCATGTTCATTTTGTGGCCTGCATTCTTTACTTAAGCTTTATCTCCTTGCATTTCTATCTTTTCTCCCTAGCATCAATACCTCGAGTGTGATAGTATACAGCCAAACCTTTATCATGTGGGAATTTGCTTATTGTTCAGATTGTCTATCAATGATCATTTGGAGTCCAATTCACTTATGCATGTTTTAATTGTCGTTGGCTATCTACATCTTATTTTTCATAACTATTGGTGAAACTCTCCTCCTTGAATACCCTCCCTAAGCCTTTTAAAGCATATCATTAACCCCACCATGTGTTACAGGTCATATGATGTCAGATTGTCACTTCTGCACTGCCATATATCCATCCCATTTCAAAGAAATTTGCAATTCAGGTCATACCAACAGTTGTTTTTTTTTTGAAAGATCAAGATTTTTTTAAATGAAGAGAAAGAGAAGAGATCTGCTATGTAAAAGATCAAGGTGTTCATTGATGCTAGGATATGTCCTAAATTGAGGAAATGAGCTTATACCCTCAATTTAAAACTCATGCATCTGGACTTCCCCGTTTTGCATATCAATGATCTAATTCTGTATGTTTTCCTTCTTTGACCCTATATAGGAAATGATATTAGCATACTCTGGTTGTGTTGGTTATACGAGATCCACTTTGTTCTTCATCTAAAGTAATGTCAAACCCATTCGAGCAGCCCATTAAAGAATCGAATCAATGGTGTAATTGTCAAAACATTGTGATGCCCAATGAGATTTCTGATCATTAGCATAGACATCATCAGATTTTGTAAATTATACAGACACAAGTTACCCCTTTGCCTTGTTAATCGTTTGCTCCCATCTCGTCCTCACTTGAGAACCCAAACTGATCCCTCTTCTCTTCTCTTTCTCACCATATGCTACCCCAATATCTAATTTGCAAACCATAATATCATCTTACAGAGTAGATTCTTAGGGGTGGATGTTAAAAGGGTAGTGAATGAATGGTTTGAATCATCAAATGATGTGGGTCTGTTGTGTTTTTGTCCGTGGACAATGTGAGCTCATTATGTGTCAATCATTAGATAGAGTGAGCCTAATGGATCATGGTCATTGAATGATAACACCATATTCTTACTCTACCTTCCTTATCCATTGACCATCTTCATTCTTAGGTCTCCTAAAATCAGCCAAGTTATTCATTGATTCCATCCCATGTCTCTTCCTTTTTCATATCCCATTTCTTATCGCCTTCCCTCTTATTTGATTATGATCCCTAAAGCCTCCTACAACCCAACAGTACTTACAAGATCCACATCTTTAATAAGATATACCACTGCCATATATCTTACAACAAGATGTGCCTGTTGTCTCAACTTGTTTGTGAAATTGTCAATTGCTAACGGACATCCCAGGGAATCAAGGATATCATTGAAGCTGTGTCCCTATCATCATGTGTATGTTTAGCTTGATCTTCTTTCAGTCTAGCTATGTCTCTATCACCAAATATACGCTCAGTTTTGTCTCTATGTTTGTATGTATACTCAGTTTTGTCTCTATGTTTGTATGTATGTTTAGTTTAGTAGCACTAAGTCACACCGTTTTCTTATTGATTTTCTTTTGATTCGGTTGATTTGTGAGATATAGGGGTGCGTTACTCTTTCTTGAAAAGAGATTAGATTCTATTTTATCACTGAAATAAAAGTTATGCATTAACACCATTATGTTTAACACTACCTGTTATTTTGCATTGAAATAGCTGATTTATTTTGTGTACTCAAAGGCATAGTACAATTCTATCTTATTTGATGTATGAATCAATGTTAGTGTAACAAAGAAGAGTAATATCCATGACTGTTTTTTTAAGGTTATGAAGAATTGGTATCATATTATCTTTGTTAGCTGTATGAAATCAGCTTGCCTCTATTACTTTAACTAGTTATGCATGGGTTTTAAAAATTAAAATGATTTTGATGGTTGTAGGTTACCCAAATTAACTTCATTAGGGACTAGGTCAGTATATCTAAGAGTCTTTGCAATACTACCCATTCAATGTCACGGGCATTCAGCCATTCACAAGACACAACACTTTGGGGTTTTACTTTATTTCCTTTTGGATGCACCCTCTGAATGAAGTTGATGTCTGCTAGGCTTCACTTTGGTTTATGAACAAAAGAATTTAAGAGATGAACAATAAATCAAGGGGTTTGAGTCATAGGCTGATGTTATGGTTAACCAACTAAAACGACGACCATTGAGTTTGCTAAGCTGTGAATGATGTATGGGTCTGTTGTGGTTCTTGAAATCTTTACTCACATAAAAACTCAACCCAAGATAATTCTTATAACCTTTATAATCATGTTTAGTTATTCTATGAATGAATGTCTGATGGATTTGAAATTATGCCTATATTATTTTTCATATTTTGAGATGGGTAGACTTAATACAAATGTTCAAGCAGGACAATGAATATATTGGTATCAATATGCTTTAGGTAATTCATGAGTTAAATAAGTAATTCTGTGCTGAACTATAATATATTTTATAATACAATTGTTGAGGTAACACTTGTTGTGTAATGGTAACAGTTTAAATGATGACTTTTCAGTCTAATAGTGTATCTGTGTGGAATTCAGTTTATCTATTTGGTTCTGGGTTTCAGCAAGTGTAGATATTCATAGTAATCATCATTTGTGATGGCATAGATTTTAATAAGGCTCATTAGTTAAAGCTGCTCAGCTTATTCTCTATCTGGGGATTGATTTGAAAGTACATTGAGGTGATGTAATGGTGATAGTTTAATATCTGTTGGTGGAGATAATTGTGCATAACATAGTGTGATATTAAATTACGATTTTGAATGCTATCATGTTTCACCAAGTGGTTTCTGTGATTCCCAAGTCAGTGACTCTATGCTGTGATTATCAATATATAGAGTAGCCTCGTTTCTTGATAGGCACCCTAAGATATTTGTTGACATAGGCTATGTACATTTTACATCCTTTTATTTTTTTTACGTTGCCCGTTCATAAGTTTTTTTCTAATTCATTTGATATTATTTTGCTGAATATTTTTTGTTTTTTAGGTTAATACATGAGTCTCATTTCTATTGTCCAGAAATATGTCTCTTTTAGTCCATAGGGCTATGATGGCGCTAGCCGGAGCCTCCCCTTTTGGAGACAAGTTATGTCTCTTTAGCAAAGAGTCACCCCTATTTATCATTGCAAGGGCAATGATAAGGTTACTTGGAGCCCACCTCTGCGTTTAAGAGACTTGTCCAGTCTCACTAGCACCCTCCTTTATCTCCTCTTCTTCTAGGAGACTTGCTTTAGTCAAGTTAGCACTCTCCTTAGAGCTTATAGGTTAGGAGCCAGCCCATAGGCTAGGAGTCTACCCTCTAGTTAGGAGTCTGTTCTATAGTTTAGGAATCTGTCATCTAGTTAGGAGTCTATCCTATCGTCATAAGGAGCTAGGATTCTGTCCAACCTTTCATGAAGTCATGGGATTCTGTCCAACCCCTGCAAAGTTTCAGAGTCTGTCCTACCTTTGCAGAATTCAAGAGTCTGTCTTACCTTTGCAGAATTCAAGAGTCTTTCCTACCCCTGCAAAGTTCTGGAGTCTGTACCACCCTTATAGATATAGGAGTCAGTCCTACCCTTATAGATGTTAGTATAGGGTATATGAGTCTGTCCTTTCATTTTGTGAGTTTGTCTTTAGATAGGAGTTCTTCTTTAGCTCTAGGGATTCTGTCCTTAGTGTTGACACTCCGCGAGACTGTGGATTACAAGGTGTGGTCATATAGGTTCCCTTTGGCCAAAAGGGCGAAAACATTTTAAAAATTCAAAAACATTACAAATTCAAAACTCAAAAACATTAAAATAATTTAAACATCCAAAAATATTGGAAAACTTTAAAAATCCCAAAAAAATTGGAACACTTTAAAAATTCAAAAAAATATTGGAAAACTTTAAAACAGCAAAAACATCAAAAATATTTTTTAATGTCATGAGTCATTAGGAGAGTAGTTAGGAAAGTCAGTTTTCAAACTACGTTGGCTTGATCCCCTCCCATGAGGTAAGTAGGCAGCTTGGGATCCTTATCCCAAGTCCAGTCAAACCTTCAAAAATAAATCATTTTAAACCTTTTGAAAAATATAAAAATTCTTGAAATAAATCTTTTACACATGTTTTCGAAAAGATCTTCCTCTAGAGTTAGGAGTCTGTCCTAGATGTTGGAAGTGTTTTAGAGTTAGGAGTTTGTCCTAGCTAGGAGTTTGTTACGCCTCTATCCGGTCAGTTGGCGATACTTTTCGCCAACTAATGACTAGATTAGGGTGCGTTAGGCAGCCTTTTTTTCCTTAGGACATACAGCCCAGTGCAGATAGGATATAGGAACCACTTGCATTAGCTTAGGACTAACTTGCATTTAGTTAGGGCATATAGGGTGTCTTAAAACACAATCCACTTGAACTTAAGTAATCATATAAGAAGCTTTAAAAACTAGTCAAGTCTAGTTGATCGAGTCTAGGACAGTAGTCCTAGATGTGTTAGGCATTGTAGTTTAAAATAGGTGCGAGAACTACGTTGCCTTGATTCTCATAGAGGCGGGAATACGTAGGCGGCTTTGGATGTACATCAGACCATCCAGAGATTCGACCCCGAAAAACAATTAGAGTCTTAGGGTTTATTGTTTTAGAGTCATAGGAGTTTGTGGTCTGGTACTTGTTTGTATTGTTAATTGGTTACTTTCTTTAGGTGATTCACATGCTTAGCTATAGCACTTGCTTGCTTATCTTATCTGTTTACTGCTTATTCACATGCTTAGATGTAGCTCTTTACTATTATTGATTATTACTTTTGCTATCATCTACTGACATTTGTTCATTGTGCATGTTTCTATCTTTCGCTGTAGATGTGCATGTGTATGTTTATCGTTTACTTAGATGTGTTGAGTTAGGACTAGATGTGATTGGTAGAGATCGATAACAAGATTATCTGTTATTAGATCAACATATTAGTCTTCTACGCCTCTTTATGAGATGACAGATTCTAGTATTCATTCTAATGACAGATGATACTGGTACTAATCTCTTTAGGCATGGATTTTAGACATGATATATGGAGATAGGTAACAGGGTTATCTTATATTAGATAAACATTAGTCTTTTACGCCTCTTTAAGAGACGTTTGATTCTAGTGTTCAGTCCATTGAGAGATGACACTGATATAAACTCTTCTTAGGACTTGGATGTTTATTTTTCTTTTGCTCATCCCCGGGACATGCATGCTTAGGTGGACGTCTTCTTGAAGATATATGTTCCCATTTCACATGATTTTCGCTCAAAATTCTTCAAAGTTAATAAAAATGGCATAAGAGACTGAGTGC
This sequence comes from Tasmannia lanceolata, assembly GCF_043159265.1. NCBI lineage: Eukaryota > Viridiplantae > Streptophyta > Magnoliopsida > Canellales > Winteraceae > Tasmannia > Tasmannia lanceolata. The sequence goes on along the minus strand of NW_027518679.1, from coordinate 9,230,276 downwards.
TTGCACTCGGGCAGATGGTGGTGCTCTTCGGACCTTCCTCATTCGTAACTAAGCACATACCCAAATTATATCTCTGGATTTTATCCATTGCACAGAGCATTTGTTTTTTGTTCCATGGCCTATCAATGGATGGTGACTCTGAGTTATTTTAGGTATGTCTTGGTTTCGAGACTTTCATCTCCGAATCAAGAGGTATCTCATATACATCGCCACTCGTGCTATGCTATGAGGGTGGCACCTCTTTCGAGAGTTCATTGGTAGAGCTCTTCTTTACATGTGGAGATCTTAGAGGCCGCTGGGGGCTCCTCCCTCACCGATCTCAGGACCGGGGTCCACAATTACACACTCTTATCATGTGCTTTTGAAGCTAAGTAGATCATTCTCCATGATAAGATCTATTGCTTATGCACTCACTGTCATATCATTAGCCATTTTGCATTGTCATGCCTTGTCTTATAGGTTTTACCAAAGGCCAATGACAAATATGTAGGGGGACAGCCAAAGTGTCTCATCTTTGTGTTTATATGGACTATAATGATATGCTCACAATGTCCATTTCCTCATTAGTTCTTAAAATGAAAATCTTCTAGATCGAATATAAAAAGAAAACTGCTTGTCTTGCACTATACTTGCTAAAACTCTATGATAAGCATTAGGAGTGCTTAAATGTTAAAATATTTATGCTCATAGGCTCCTTAGGGTTGTATTTAGAATATCCATGCTAGAAATCACCCTTTTATTGTGATTAAATTGCATATTTTTACTTGCCTTATAAAAAAAACAGGTGATCACTTTAGTTTCTTATATCACTTCACTCCGATCATGAACTTTTAACTTTGACCATCTTATAAACATGATAAGTAGGTAGGGGGAGTGATTATGGCATTGCTTGGCATTACAGTTTGATTTTTCACTGTTGACACCTCTCTTTTTGCTGCTGCCAAAAGGGGGAGAATTTTGGAATTTATTAGGAAGTCCATGTTTATATGCACTACATGCTTTATATTGATGATTTGCACTTGTGCATATAGTGAGGGGGAGTGTTACACTTCATTTTATATCTCTTTGATATTATTTGTATATCTATTTTGGTATCTCCTTCCTCCTAATCAATTTGGTTTGCCATCATAAAAAATGGCGAGATTGTTAACTCAAGGGTTCCCATGGGTTCAACTAATAATTTTTTTCTTATTATTTTGATGCTAGCAAACCTAAATTGATCAGTCTTTATGGACTAATGTGTTTCCTTGGAGTATTGTGCCTTAAACAGGAACTTCACATGTCATATCGCCATTACACAATACAACACAACACATGGCTTGAGGATCAACATGCGCAAAGGAACTAAGAGAGCTTGCACACATTGTAGGCATCTTCCTTGGAAGATTTCCAGGCATAGAGCTCAACTTAAAGATCCCACAAGAATGCCTTGCACAATGCCAAGAGGAGCTTGAAGATGAACAAGTGTTGGTGACTATCTCAAGCATTCAAAGTGAAGATGATTGAAGAAGAGGAAGTGAAATGTACCAAAGCATTCTCAAGTGTTCACTTGTAAGCCAAAATCCCAAGGAAGACCTTTGAAGCCAATATGATCAAAGTGCTAAGTAGTTTTACATTTTTAGATTGTATTGGAGATCTCCTTCAAGTGATTTTGCATTCCAAAGTCTTTTTCAAACCTCTTTCAAAACCAACCTTGAAACCTATATGTATTTCATGAAAAACTATTTTCAAAGGTCTTAAACTTAGTAAAACAAAAGTACATAGCTCAAGGAACCAAAGCCCAAGTGCCAACCAAAGTTTACAAATGAAACGAAATGACATTAGCACTTGAATTATGAAAATAGCAGCTTAAATCTGATTTAATGGGTCCAAAATATTTTTAAATATTTTTGAAAATATTTTTAACAGATATATTTCATCATTTCCATTGAAATCAAGTATAAGAGCGTTAAACTCCGATAAGAAACGAGTGAGATACGAATTTCAAAAGATCGCGGCCAAAAACTGTTTTTGCAGCCGTGGTCGACCGACCCGGTCGACCTCCGCACCCCGATCGACCGGGGCACCAAATTTTCCATTTTTTAAAATTCTAGATGCCCTCCCGCGGGCCACCGCATGACCTCGGTCAACCGGGATTGCTCGAAAAACTAGCCATTGGGGCTTAACAGCTAGTTACTTTTTTGATCCGTTTGTAATCTTCTCTTGCCCAAATTACCCCCAAACGGTCATAAATTATTATGGACTATAAATATAAGCTTTTATCATGGATTCAAAGAGTTTTGGCTTATTGAAAATCTCATTTGAGCTTTAACCTTCAAAATTCATTGTTTCTCTTCAAGAGCTTTAAACTTGCATTTCTATATTTGAAGAAGATCTCCATAGGGCTTTATCATTGTAATCTTTTGGAGTGGTTGTGAACTACCATCATTGTATCAAGATCAAGAGGCTAAGAGAGTTATTCATTCGTGATTTTTCATTGTACTTGGGTTCTACGATTCTGCCTGACAAAAAAGGTGAATTTGGTGCAAAGAGGTTCACTCCCTTGGAGGCGGTTTGCAAAAAGGGATTGTTTCCTCGGAGGAGGTTTGCAAAGAGGGTTTTTTCCTTCGGAGGCGGAGAAGGTTCTTGTATGGCCCGGGGATTTGGCTATAGTGAAATCCCATCTTAGTGAAGTGCCCAAGGAGACAGACTTGGAAGAGTGGAGTAGGTCTAGTTTAAGACCGAACCACTATAAAATCGTGTGCTTCATGTGTGGTATTTTCTCTATCCCCTCGATCTCTTCTCTATAAATGCCTCTTTATATCTAGTTAGTTCAAAATCATCTTAGTTATATTATATTAACTAAGTAGGAAATCATCTTGTGTAATCTAGTAACTAAAATCTTAAAAGTGCTTCAAGATCTCAAATACACACAACTTAGCTAAAACTTGATTAGCACAAGATTATGTCGAGGGTGAATTTAAAAAGAGCAAAATTTTAAAAGGGAACCAATTCGCCCCCCTCTTCGTTGCCCAGTTGGGATTTCAACACCACGGCGGACTCCACGACTGAGGCGAAATACATCACTGCGAGTGATGCGGTGAAGGAGGCGGTATGGCTGAGGAAGTTTATAGAAGAACTTGGAGTCGTGCCATCTGTTGAGAGACCTATTACGCTCTATTGTGATAACAATGGGGCGATCGCTCAAGCAAAGGAACTAAGGTCTCATCAGAAGTCAAAGCACGTCCTTCGCAATTATTATGTGATACAAGAGATTATCGACAGAGGGGATGTGGCCATAGCTAAAGTGGCTTCAGGGGACGACGTGGTAGATCCTTTGACCAAGTCCCTTAGTCGAAAGGTATTTGACAAGCATCTGAAGGGAATGGGTCAAAGATACAGCACGACTGGCTTTTAGGGCAAGTGGGAGATTGTTAGAATATATGCCCTGAAAAGCTAGTAGAATAACATTTATTAATTAATAAAGGTTTATTTCATGAATTGGTAATTATATTAATGAATGTGTGTGATGTGATTGTTTATTGACATGTGTTCGTCCTTAGGTAGCATAGTAGAAATGCCATGATCAAAGGATTCACAGATCCAAGAGAGCAAGAAGATATGGTATCTTGGTTCTATGCAAGCCTTAATAGTTCCTAGTTGGGAAAGAGACTGGACATCTCTTTCTGTATACAACTAGCACCAGTTTTGCCTACATGCACGTGTCGTGAGGTGACTTATCTCGGCCATCTGAGTAGTGGACCCTAAGAAATAAGAGTGGGGGCGACGATTGTATCACATAACTGAATCGAATCAAATAAAGAACAACTTGTGGACCAGAAAGTATAAAGTTGTTCTTCCAGATAGGACCCTTCACATGTCCTTAGACCTAAGGGATCTTATTGGTTTGTCGGCCCGTTCTAGGGTCTTAGTCTATCTCATAGTGATTCTAGTTTAGAGTCACATTCGGATAGAGCAGTATCCTAGAGCAAACACTCGAGACTAATAGTGATATTTAACAAGGGATTCTTCGCCCTAAAATTTATGGATTGACATCTACAAATTTGTCAAAGCGATAGGCTTATAAACTAGCTTGGCAAGGCGGATTTGATAAAATGTCTATCGGAAAGTTTTATGAAACATTGAATTGTTTTCAAAGAATTTTACAAATGCATTTGGAGGCCGAACATTGCTTGACCAAAATGGTATACCAAGAGTGGGTCAAGGGGGTAAATGGTGCCCACCTCCCGTATGACTCAACTCAGTATTTGTAGTCAAGAAGAATGGAGTTGCACATACATGATGAGATTAGGGGTAAGATGATCTGACAGTCATCTTCAGGGTTACGTCTCGATGGAGGCCACTGACCTAATGCGAGTGTAGTTTAACCACAGAGCGAGATTGAATACGAGTAGGTATGAGTTCTTTGTGGTAGATTGTATAACTGTTACTCCCGACTTCTTAGGCACTACTTGGACGGGACTTACCCATTGGCTATCCGAAATGGGATATATGATCCCATTATCAAGGCATTTCAAGATTTCTTTTTGATTGGCTTCCTTCATCATAGGATTAGCCCTTCGTTGAGGTTCCCTTGAAGGTTTGGAACCCTCAATGATATTTATATGGTATTGCACAATCGAAGGGCTAATTCCTTTGATGTCGGCCATTATCCAACCTATGGCTTCATTATTATCTTTTAGCAATTTAATGAGTTCCTCTACTTGAGTAGAGGTTAGGTCCGCGGCGATTATTACAAGCAAAGTACAATTATCACCCAAAAAACCATAACGTAAATTAGACGACAAAGGCTTCAACTCCAGCTACAGGGCCTCTTCGATTGATGGCTTTGGAAGAGATGTTGCTAAAGGTCCCACGAGCTCCACGTTTTGGATGGTAAAAGCTTTGGAAAAGAAATCATCTCCTCCATCATCTCCTAGTTCGCTCAAGCATTCTTGGAATCCTGCATCAAAATCGATTTCAAAGTTAGTAATGATATCTTCAGAAAAGGAATGAAACAGACAATTTCACTAGGCCATTCCTACAATTAATTAAAGCGTTGCTAGTAGCAAGGAAAGGCTTACCAAGGATGATAGGAATTTAATCCTTGATATTAGCAACATACTCCGTATCTAACACAATAAAATCTACTGGAAATAAAAAGTTTCCTACTTTAACTAACACATACTCAACCATCCCATTGGGTATCTTAATTGATCTATCCGCCAATTGAAGAGTCACGGTGGTTGGTTTGAGGTCTCCTAATCCTAATTGCTTATATATAGAAAAATGCAAGAGATTTACACTTGCACCTAAATCCAAAAGAGCATGTTCAATCTTTGTATTACCAATAGTGCAAGAAATAGTAGGACATCCCGGGTCCTTATACTTAGCGACCATTTGTTAAGATAAAATGGAACTTATGTTTGCGGCCAAGAAAGCCTTCCTGGGCACATTAGTTGTGCACTTTTGTGTACACAAATCTTTCAAAACTTTAGCATAAGTAGGAACCTGTGAAATTGCATCTAACAAAGGAATATTAATTTGCACTTGTTTAAACATATTTAAAATCTTATATGTGGCAGCCATCTTCTTATTATTGGCAACTCTCCTTGGAAAAGGAGCTTTGGGCACATATTCCTTTTCAGGTGGTGTCATAGATTACTCTTTTCTTACCTTTTCGGGTTCCTCATTTGAACTTGTGTGAGGGGAGTCTTTACTTACCTCTTCGGTTGTCTCTTGATGATCTATAGAGGGTTCAGATCTAACCTCTTCCTTGTGGTAATCTCGACAACTCCTTAAAGCATATACGGCATTAAATTGGTTGGAGGGTTCTTGCGGCAGCAGAATTGGTTGAATGGCATTCAACTGATTTGGCGGTACCTGTGGATTCACATTCACATTCTAGTTCTTGGATTAGGAACGGGTTGACTTGGCATCTTACCCTTTTTCCTCTCATGCAAAGCCGTGGCGAGTTGCGAAATTTATTTCTCCCTGTTATGTTGGCTTGTCATAAAGGTACTTATGAGAAGTTCCATGTTTTTCTCCAAAGTAGCTACGCGGGCCGATACCCCTTGTTTTTGAAAAACCGGTGGTTGCTGATTTGAAACATTATTTAAAATTGGGTTTCGAAAAGATGGGGGTGTGACTAGGGGGCCGAACATAAGTGGGAGGGAAGGTGGGTCTAGGTTGGTCGAATTGGCCTTGACCTTGGAAACTGGATGGCCCACCATAGTAATTCCTTTGGCTCCAAGAAAAATTGGGATGATTCCTCCATCCCGGATTGTAAGTGCTACTATATGGGTTATTTGTAGACAAAGCACTTGCTTTTTCAGTAGAATTACCAAACGTTGAAAAATTGATTCACTCTTCCATAACATGGTCAGGAGTTTGGCACCAATTGCAAATGGGAACACTTTGATTGATTTGATTTACTTGTGTAGGTCCCTTTACAACTATTGCCTCAAGCCTTTTAATTAGGCGATCTAATTGGGCCTCCTTGGCCACGGTACCATCAATAAAGAATCCCTTGCTTGATGTGGCTCTTTCACTTTCTTGAGTGGATTTCCTCTCACGGGTCTTTTCTTCCAAATCAAGCAAGAACTTCCAAGCTTCGTCTTCATCCGTATAGGATGTGAATCCTGTAGGGCACATGGACTCTAACAATTATTTGGTTTGAAAATCAATGCCCTTATATATGATTTTGCACAAGTGTCACGAATCTAAGACGTGGTGAGGACATTATTGGAGTAGATTTTTGAATCTCTCCATAAATTTTGAAAACGACTCATGTGGTTTTTGCCTAAATTGAAGAATATCGTTTCTTAGTTTATTAGTTTTATGTGAAGAAAAAAACTTTTTAAGAAACACTACTGTAAACTGCTCCCAAGTGGTGATGGAGTTTGTGGGCAAACCATAAAGCCATTTTTTGGCTCCCTCCTTGAGTGAGAAAGTAATGAACCTCAATTTTACTGCATCATCCGTGAATTATTGTAATTTAATTAAAGAACATATCTCTTCAAACTCTAGTAAAAATAAATAGGCATAATCAGAAGGGAGCCCGTAAAAATGAGGGAGCATCGAATAAATTGCGATTTTAACTCCAAATTATTGCCCTGAGCAGCTGGCAATCGAATATAAGAAGGTTGTGCTACTCGAAAAGGGTAAAAACGATCGCGCACAAAACTTGATTGTGATATTATAAATAACCGCAATTACACGGATCGGGTCGAACTCAGGGAAGAGCTTATTATGATTTCTACCCTTGTACTATTTGGAAAATAGACTTATAATATATTGTTGCCTGGAGTGTACTCAGGATTTCCGTGGACTACAACCTTAGATCCAACAATATTTAAGTTGATAATCTAAATAGATATGGATTGAACACAATGAAAAAACGATCACAAATTTAACCCTTATATTTAGGCAAAGTGAACCAATATTCAAAGGAATTCTATTAATTAATTATCTAACTTAATTAGAAAACCAAAATCTAAAACCTAAATTGGTTGAAAAATTCAATTGCAAAAGTAATTGGAAATTGTAAAAAGCCATAATTCGATTAAAAGATTACTTAGGGTTAGAATCCACCATGGATTTGGATTGAATAATTAATTAAACCAACTTTTGTATTAAATTGTATATTTAATAAATCCGGTCAATGGTAAGTAAGATCAATGGATGTCATTGGCCATGAGTGATTGATTAAACAAACTACTTAATTTAATAGAGTATATAAGTCATTATAATTTTTCATCAACAATTACACATACAAAAGGATAAAATCTAATGGCATGAATGATTGAGAATCCAATATTATAAAGCCCTATATATGACATTATTTCATACCATTGATTTTAATCAACAATCTTTCTGCTTCCCCATGGTTTCATCTAAACCCTAAGTAGATTGGGTTTAGTTAATCGTGGAAAAGGTGAAAGAAACATTAATAAACAAAAATAATGCCATATAAAAACTTGAAATGGGAAAATAAACAAAAATTACTCTTCTTTAATTGATGTTGAAATAAAAATACATCGAATTGTGTAGACACCCCTATTTTGCTACGCTTTAGAAAGTGAAAAGGTTTAGTTGGTCTGTAAAATCCTAAGTCAAGTCTTCTGTAGTAGGTTCAGCATTCTTGTATTTTTGGGTAAATTATATCTCATTTCAGGTGTTTTGGTATTGATTCGCAATCCCGAAGGTCTTAGGAGGTTTCACTAGTCTCCGGAAGATGAGAATTCAAGTTTCTAAGTAAATAAGAAAACCTGCTAAATTTAGAATTTCTCAGGATTTTCCTTAATTTTATCAAATTTTGCACCTCAAGGGTATTTTGGTCATTTCCAGTGTGTCTCATTTGATCCCCAGAATGTGTCTAAGAAATCATGAGTTGTTTCGAGTATTTTGGGAAACCTGCTATTTTTTGAATTTCTAAGGTTCCGATCTCTTTTTGAATTTTTGTATCCGGGGGTATTTTGGGTACTCCAGGGTAGCCCGAATGGTCTTGGTTGACGTTATCCTTCATCTCAAGTGAGTTTCAATGCTTTCTATTTTTGAAAATTTTCCTTGCATACTTAACTTCACCCTTAAAAGGGTATTCCAGTGCGAGGGCATTTTGGTCACTTTTTGACCTGTGTTGGTGAAACAAGTTCATTTTGGGCAAAAACAATTTTTCCAAGGGGTGAATGAGGCTAGGCCATGTGGGTAGGGCCCACCATGTGCATCACATGGTGTGGGCTCACCATGTGCCATTTGGACAGAAATTCCAGCCCACTAAAATTGTCATAACTCTTTAACCGATTGGCCAAATTTAAAGAATAAATATGCGTTGGAAAGATCTTTCAAAGGGATAGAACTTTTTAGTTTACAACTTTTCATGATTCTTACGGTAAATAGGTCAAAAAGGGCTTTAAAGTTGGGCACTGCTTTTTGGACGGGAATCTCCAAAAGAATCTTTGAAAAAGATGCTTTCTTATGAAGAGGTTTCTAGAAAAGTCATGAGAAGCCTTCTTTTATACAAAATAGAATGTCTTGGAAATTAAGATAGCTTCTTATGATGAATTTAGAAACATAAATAATTAGGAAATAAGAGGGAAAATGAAGCTAGTGGAGAAAATAAAAAGAAAACAAGAATGACAATTCTCACATGGGAAGTTGCTATACAAGTTTTTACCCTAGCTTTCTCTACAAAAAGATATTGAACCAACCCTTTTAGCACTCTTGGATTTTCGTCCAGCCTTTCTCCCCTAAAAACAATTCGTTCCTCTTTGTGTGGAGGAGTTCGCCAAATTTCTTTGAATTCAAGTGGAGCAAGCACATCTCTTTCATCTCTTTTCGATTATTATTCGGAGAGGCTCATCTCTTCATCAAATTTGGGTTTTCTTTTGCGTATTAAAATGCTTGTCAAAGCGTATATCTAGATTTACAAGCCATAGAGACCTCGGATTTGCGATCAAATGTTAGTACTCAAACCCTTTTTAGAGTAGAACTAGTAACATGTTTATTGGTATCATTTTCTTATTTTTCCTTGTTTTTTGTAGAAAATTCATGAGATATTGTCTTGCATGAACATAATATGATTTATGATGGGCCAATTCATATTATTACTGATTTTGGGGGAAAAAAATCATTTTACAGGTAGAAAATAGGATGTTCAACGAATTAATACTTAAATTGATCTTTGAGTCGATTTTCAAAGCAACTAGTTCATAACAAAGGATTTTTCTAAGGTTATATTTTCTGACTTTTAATTGAGTCAAAAGAACATTATAAATCTAAAAATTTCAGTACAATTCTTTTATCTTGATGATTTAAAAATTTGTTTAAAAAATACCTCGAAAAAGGATATTCTGTGAGTAAAAATTCGTTTACATGTCAAAATAATTCAAAAGTTGACGAAATTTTATTCTCAGTAGTCTTTCGATATTTTAAAATCGCACCAAAATTTTGAAAGGCTTTTGAGTTGATTTATTTTTTTTACTGGATTTTTGAATGAAAATCAATTATTTTTTACTTGTGTAAAGGAGATATTACCAAATGAAATCTTTGGAAGCTTAAATTCTACAATAATATGGATTGGCCGGGAAAAATCATATTATGTATTTTTTGGAATTTTTGTTCGTGTTTTTATATTTTTAGTGATTTTTATTTGAATCTGCCAGAACATAAGTAAATCTATTAAAAATTGTAAGTTCTATAAATAATGTGTCAAATTTCTACTGTGATTTTTATTATTATGACAATGCTCTAGTATTAATTTAGATTAATTTGGATGACTTTCTCTTTAGGTTACTTTAGAACTCCAATAAATTGCTTAAATTTGTAAAAATCATTAAAAATCACATAAAATTCGTAAAAGCATGAAAAATTTCAGAAACATCATAATTCTCATGTTTCTTAGATACAAATTGTTAAAACTCAATAAAATTCTACACAACTTGTGAAATTGGCAAAATCCTAGCCTAGGTGAAGTTACCCTTAGAGCCATAGAATACCTTGATTTCTAGGCGATAGCAACCCTTTAAAAGATAAAAATCACCAACTTAATAACTTGGGTTGGGCAAACTTAAATTTAGTTGAACTTTGGAACCGTTGGATCACGGTCCCACCTCATATGAGCCTTTAGAGCTCCCTTTAGGAACACTTACGCCACGTTAAGTTCTAGGTCTTAGGGACTCCTAGAGTTAGGAGTTTAGTTAGCCTCATCACGACCGGTTGCTATTATTAGTAACTGAGTCGAAGATTATGATTCACTAGCTAACCCATTTTTTTCCTATAGGACAGGCCTAGTTAACCTAGGATGTAGGGCCCGCTTGCATTAGTCTAGGGAATTTCTTATATTTAAATAGGATCATATAGCATCTTGGATGGAGTCCTAGGTTAATAAAAAGTAATCAACTTGAACTAATTAATCTCTTTTATATACTTTCGAAATACCTGTCCAGTCTAGATCGGTGTCCTAGATGAGTTAGGCATGTAGCTTAGTTTAGGCCACCGAACTACGTCGACTTTGATCCAAGTAAGGCTTGGGTACATAGGCAACTTGGATGCTATTCCGAGCTCAAGTCGACCCTACACACACTCCAGTAGGGTTTTAGGAATTTATTTTGTTATTTTTTTCTTTTATCATTTTTCGAACCTTTAATTAAATTTATTAAAACACTGAGGATTTTCTTAAAATTAGATTTTAGGAGAACTTTCACATAAATTGAATCAAACCAAATCAAGAGAATTAAAGAGATGCATCTAGGAACCACATTAAAATTAGATCATCTAGGATGCATGTCCTGTAGCTTGCACATCAAGAGAGTTTAAATGAGCATTTTAAAAGAAATTCAGGAGAGTTAACCTTTGGAATTGAAGACCGGATTACCGGGCTAGAATGGTGTATATGGTGGTAATCCATCATACCTTCTAGTCACGTAATCAGGTAACGGATCTAAACTTCTGGGATCGCAAATCATTGCAGTGTCACTTATGGGTCCTAGGTCCTTTACCTAGGTGGCGACTCTGGTCATTCTCTTTTGTGTCAAATTCAGATTGCTTTAGTGATCCCAAGTTCACGGAAAAGATGATTCATATCAATAATCAAATGCACACGTCGCTCGTGTGGGTACGAGAGACCAAGAGAGAGACGGGTCGTGCCCCTCTCGCATGATCAGGTCCCACAAATTGGAATTCAAATAAAGAGCAAAGTAAGAAAAACTTAGTATTTTGCTCCTCCTTCAACGGTTGAATCCTTGTCCTTCAAGCCTTGATCGCCTTGGATGATTGGATTGGATCTTGGACGGTCGAATCGAGCCTCTTGATGGAAGATGAAAGAGAAACTAGTGTAAGAAAAACAAGAGAGAAAAAAAATAGAGAGAAAATTATGGACGAAAATTAAAGGAGAGAAAAATATGGGATGGAAATTTAGAGAGGGGAGACAATAAACGTGTAAAAAAAATAAAAATAAAGAGGAGAGAATTGGGGCAGAATTCAAGGAAGGGAGAGTGTAAGCCCAACGGTTCCCATGGGTTCAATCATTCATCTTTTTCTTCTTGTTTTGATGCTAGCAAACCCAAATTGATTAGTCTTTATGGACTAATGTGTTCTCTTTATGGACTAATGTGTTGTCTTCGAGTGTTGTGTCTTAGACAGGAACTTAACATGTCATATCGCCATTACATAACTCAACACAACACATGGCTTGCGGATCAACATGCACAATGGACCAAAGAGGTTGTACACACATGGTGATATTCTCATGCCTCAAAAGTGAAGATTCATTCAAGCAGAGAAGTCACATGTACCAAAGCTTTCTCAGGTGTTCACTTACAAGCCAAAAGCCCAAGGAAGACATTTGAAGCCAATACGATCAAGGTGCTAAGTATTGGAGAGCTTTTTCAAGTGGTTTTGCATTTTAAAGTGTTTTTCAATCCTCTTTCAAAACCAATCTTAAGCCCTATTTGTATTTCATGAAAAATCATTTTCAAATGTCCTAAATGTTATTAAAACCAAAGTTTATAGCCCAAGAATGAAAGCATAAGTGCTAACCAAAGTTTACAAATGAAAAGGAATGCCATTAGCACTTGAATTATGAAAACCGCAGCTTAAACTTGATTAAATGGGTCCAAAACATTTTTAAATATTTATGAAAATATTTTTAACAGTTTTTTCACATTTTTCTAATATCTGTAGTCTATACGAACTTTAAAATCCAACGAGAAACCAGTGAGATATGAATTTTAGAAGTTCGTGGCCAGAAACTGTTCATGCAGTCGTGGTCGACCGGCCCGGTCGACCGCCGAACCCCCGGTTTACCGGGGCAATAAATTTTTGGTTTTTTAAAATTCTAGATGACCCTCGGAGGTCGACCACCCTACCCCGGTCGACCTCCACGGCGCAAGAAACAAGCCGTTGGGATATAACGGCTAGTTGCTTTTTTGACCCGTTTTTTTTATCTATTCTTGCCCAAACTACCCCCAAATGGTCATGAATCATTGTGGGCTATAAATATGTTGTTCTATAAGGATTAAGAGACATTTGGACTTATTAAAAATCTTACTTGAGCTTAAACCTTCAAATCCATTAATTTCTTCAAAGAGCTTTGAACTTGCATATTTCATTTTGAAGAAGATCTCCATAGGGCTTTCATTTGTGTTATCTTTTGGAGAGTTTTAAGAGCTATTATCTTTGTATCAAGCCTATCTAGAGGCTAAAGAGAGTTTTTTTCTTTATTTGTTCTTCTTTGTATTGAGGGTCTCCGATTCGGCCCGATAAGAAAGGTGAATCTAGGAGTTGTGAGAGGGGTTTCCGCTTTGGCCTTAAGGAGAAGCTTGATTGTAAGAGGGTCTTCGATTCGGCCCATTAAGAAAGGTGAATCTGGAGCTAGAGGGTTTGTCCCTCGGAGGTGGAGAAGGCGTGTGTAAAGCTTTCAACATTAGTGGAGAGATCCCAAGGAAAGACCAAGAACTTGGGTAGTGGAGTAGGTTCGTTAGTGACCGAACCACTATAAATCTTTGTCCGGTCTCCTTCCTCTTTTCTTACCTCGTTGTGGTGTTTGGTAAATTCTAACATTTCTTGTGTTTATGTTTTTATTGAACAAGGGTTAGAAAATATAAATGATAAGAAATATCTAAACTCTAATTGTGTTATCTTGATTACTTGAACTAGGGTTTGATATGAATAGCTTAAAATTGGCAAATTGATTTTAACCTTCACACCTACTTAAGCCAAAATTTCTAATTGACCAATTCACCCCCCCCTCTTGGGTTGCCACACTTGCATTTCAAAGATATATATATATATATATATATATATATATATGTATATATATATATATATATATATTTATAGGATTTGAGTGAAAAGATTGTTAAATTGGAGAATGGAAAGAGATGTAGGGTAGAAATTGCTTGAATAGATAAAGGGATGGATGAGATCAAAGCTTGAATGGGCTTTCTATAAATTAGAATTAATATATAAACGAATTAGGGGGTGAGAAATTTCAAAATTGCTATTTTGGTGGAAAAGGGGAGACGAAAATAGAAAGGGATGCGAGACAAATATGGTCGGTTGGAGGAGAGAGAAGGAGATGGGCATCACGAGATGATCAACCGTCCATTTAAAAGCCCAAGTTCGACGTTCCTTTTTTTCATTTTTTCTAATTATATATATATATCTCCCACTGAAATAGGTATGTTCCTACTAAATAGGTGTTAGAGTATATGCCCCGGAAAGCCAGTAGAATGATATTTTCTAATCAATAAAGATTTATTTCATGACTTGAATGGGTATTTACATTTATGAATATGTCTAATGTGCTTATTTTATTAACACATGTTCGTCCTTAGGTAGCATAGTAGAAATGCCATGCTCAAAGGATTCATAGATCCAAGGAAGCAAGGAGATATGGCATCTCGGTTCTATACAAGCCTTAATAGTTCCTAATTGGGAAAGAGACTGGACATCTCTTTCTGTATACAACTAGCACCAGTCTTGCCTACATGCACATGTCGTGAGGTGACTTATCTCGGTCATCTTGGTAGTGGACCTTAAGCAAGAAAAGTGGGTGCGACGATTTGATCGCGCAACCGAACCAGATCAAATATGGAACAATTTGTGGACAAGAAAGTATAAAGTTGTTCTTCCAGACAGGACCCTTCACATGTCATTAGACCTGAGGGATCTTATTGGTCTGTCGGCCTATTCTAGGGTCTTAGTCTACCTTATAGTGATTCTATTTTTAGAGTCACATTCGAATAGAGCTATATCCTAGAGCAAACCCTCGAGACCAATAGTGATACTCAACAAGGGATTCTTCGCACTAAAATTTAGGGATTGACATCTACAATTTTATCAACCTGGTAGGCCTATTAAATAGCCTGGCCAGGCAGATTTGATAAAACGTTCATCGAAAAGTTTTATGAAACATTGAATTGTTTTTAAAGGACTTACAAATGCATTTGGAGGCCGAACACCGCTTGACCGAAATAATATACCAAGAGTAGGCCAAGGGGGTAAATGGTGTCCACCTCCCGTATGACTCAACTCAGTAGATGTGGTTACGTGGAAAGGACTTGGACATACATGATGTTATTAGGGGTCAGATGATTTGACGGTCATCTTCAGGGTTATGTCTCGATGGAGGCAACTGATCTAATGCGAGTGTAGTTTAACTACAGAGCGAGATTGCAGTGAGGCGCACCATAGGGTTCTGCAGGATTGACCGTCGGATCCCTGCGACGATCCCACTCACAACTGGAATGACCAGGTAACATTCAAATGATTCAGGGTTCCACATTTTATGTAATTGCACGGATGGATATGATCCGTTAGATTAATGTGGATATTAATTAAATATATTTATATACATGTCTTTGTTAGGAAAGCAGAAAAGACAGTAATAGAATTTTTCGAAGACAAATTGGTGCTGAAATAACTCCCATTAGATGTGAGTTATTAATCGATTAAATTATTGATTAATTTATTAATTAATTATTTAATTATTATACATTATTGTGGGACCCGATCCCGCGAGAGGGGGCGCAACCCGCCTCCCTCTCTTGGTCTTTCGTACCGACGCGAATGGCGTGTGCTTTTTATTATTGATTTAATTCATCTTTTTCGTGAACTTGGGATCACTAAAGCAATCCGAATTTCACGCAAAATAGAATGACCATAGTCGCCACCTAGGTAAGGGACCTAGGACCCATAAGTGACACTACAATGATCTGTGGTCTCAGAAGTCTAGATTCGTTACCTGATTATGAGAATGGAAGGTATGGGAAATTACCACCACTTGCACCATTCTTGCCTGGTAATCCGGTCTTCAATTCTAAAAGTCAACTCTCTTGAATTTCTTTTAAATGGCTCATTTAAACTTGAAATACAGGTATGACAATCCAAGAGGGGGGGTGAATTGGTCAATTATAAATTTTAGGCTTAATTATGGGAGATTAAAAATTAAACCATTTAATTAAGCACTAATTAGTCTAACCCTTGTTCAAATAGGTATATCAATAAAATCTAGGGTTTAGACTTTCTAATCATGCACATTTAGCTAACCATTGTTCAAATAGATATTATAATGCAATTTAGGGTTTAGATATTTAAGTTAAGTGCATTCACTAACCCTTGTTCAATTAAAGCATAAACATAATAAGTAAGGTTAGAGATTACCAATCACCACACGTGCGAGAGAGATAGAGAAAAGAGCAAGCATCCACAAGGCACAAGATTTATAGTGGTTCGGCCACAACTTGACCTACTCCACTCTTCCAAGTTTATCTCCTTAGGATCTCTACTAAAATGATGAAGCCATACACTCGACTCTTTCATCTCCAAAGGGAACAAACCCTTGCTTTTTCATTCTCAAGGGCCAAAATGAAGCCCCTCACACGAAGCCTTGGTGAGGTGACACACCATCGCACACGATTCACCTTTCTTCACGGGCCAAATCAGAGACCCTTATGTTCACCTTTCTTTACAGGCCGAAGAGGAGACCCTCACATGAAGAACAAATAAAATGTAAAACTCTTAATGCCTCTTAATAGGCGGATTACAAATTTGTAAGCTCCCAATCACTCCCAAGAAATAGCAAAAGAAAAGCCTTATGGAGTGCCTTTTGATAACATGTAGAAATGGAAGATCAAATAGGTTTTTAGCTTTTGAAATAAAAATGTTGAAGCTCAAAGAGAAATGGGATTTGATCTTTCTCTGATGTTCAAAAAGCTTGTAGAGATAGGTTTTAATCATGTATAAATAGTGTATTTGAAAATATGACTGTTTGGGGTAAAACTGTAAATTATTGGCTTGAAAAAGTCAAGCAGAAAATACCCCAAAGGCTAGTTTTCTCGACCGCAGCTGTCGACCGGGCTACGGCGGTCGTCCGCCCCTATTGGTCGCCCTATTCTATTTTTAAATTTCTTACCGTCCGGTCGACCGGCCACATTGCGGTCGCCCGGAGAGGGCTAACTGTTTACTTAATAAATTTGGACAAAAAACCTATCTTGGTGGACCGACCGACAGCGGTCGCCCGCCCTAGACTAAATCGGATTGCTTCTGTAGAAACAGAAGCGCATCCGCTCTCGTCTGCATCATCCTGGTCGACCGGCCCGATAAAATTCGAGATGGCTTGGATTTCCAAGTTCTATCCCGCAGTCGCTCGGCATAGCCCGGCGACCGGTTTTGAGCAAAATTCCATTTTAACTTTAAAATCCAGGGGCTCTTGGGCTATGGTCTTTGGGCTTTGAGTCCAAGGTTTTCAAACACATTTTTTGTTGTGTTGATGGTTTTGAAAGATGTAAAATGTTAAGTATAAAAATCATTCGAAAACCTTTTGAAAGTGCATTTAAATATAAAATAAAGAGGACTCCAAATACATTCTAAAAATAAGAACCTTGAGTTTTCTTGGAATGTCTTGGCTCCTTTGCACATTCTTGGATTTCTTCAGCTTGGGTGAACATCATGTCCTTGACTTGGCTCTTGTGACATGTCCTCCAATCTTCAATGCATGTTGAGGTACATGAGGTATCACCATGGCATGTTCAACTCCGAGCTCCTTCTTGATACTTGCTTAGGAACCTGTGGGATCTTCATGTTGAGCTACTTAAGCATCTTCAAATGAGGATGACTCCAATATAGGTGCAAGCTCTTGGTTCCTTTGATCCTTGATCCACAAGTCATGTGTTGTGAAGAGTTGTGTAATGGCGATTATGACATGAAAATCCTGTATACAACACAACACCTCAAAGCAACACATTAGTCAATGAATGCTAATCAATTTGGTTTTCGAGCATCAAAACAAGAAGGTAAGAAGAATGACTAACCCATGGGAACCCTTGGGCTTACATTCTCCCCCTTTCTAATGAGTGCAAACAAATTGATTAGGGAAGTAGGAGATATTAAAGAAATATATGAATGAGCATTAAATACAATAAATAATTTAAGAAATGCTCCCCGTCACCATGCACAAGTATAATAAATGAATAAAAAGCATGTGGTGCATATACAATTGGACTACCTAATCAATTCCCAAAAATTTTCCCCTTTTGGCAACAACAAAAAGGTAAGGATATGCAAGTGTGAGTGCAAGTGGGGTGCGAAGATGAAGAACAACTCATAAGAATTATTCAAAGTGTATATGATGTGTTAATAAGCTCATATGATGCTTATCAAAATGAAAACAAAGTGAAATGCATGATAAATAGAGTTTTTTATTCTGTTTTTTTTTAAAAGATATGTAAGTTAAGCACAATCAATGGGGCCAATAGACTATGTGAGCATATCACAATGGTCTATATAAACATGAAAAAGCAACTATATGGCTCTCCCCCTATTTATTTGTCGTTGGCCCTAGGTGAAACCTATGTGATAGGGCATGACCAGGAAGAATGGTTTAAAAGGTGAGTGATTTAAACACTTGGGCTCATTTGCAACTTGCAAGAAGACGAGTCTTTACCTGAGCAAAAATATGCTCAGATTGATGACATAACCAATTTAGGTTCACAAGTTGCTTCAAATGGGGCTTTTCTCATCATAGGGAAGACAAGTCTCTTCCTGAGCATGAACATGCTCAGAACTATAAATTAACTTTTGAGTTCCAGTTGCTTGCCCTTAGAGGATTGTATATTTGCAAGTGAAAGCTCCCCCTAACTATGTGCATCTAATTTAAATGTAATAGTTCAAGGCACATAGAACCCATGATTTAATTAATCACCTTTAATCATTCGGATTGCTCCATTCATAGACCAATCACACTTTGAATATGAATAGATAATTATTAGACATAGAATATGAGTTTAAGGCAGATGGTCTAATAAACACATGGATAAGAGAATGAAATCAATGAGGCACATATCCATGGCAACCAAAAGATCATGTATACATAGATAGGAATTATAAAGCTCAATGTAGATGATCAAAATGGAAGATTAATACCACATTTCTTTCACTTTAAGAAATGATAAAAGTAGTATTTGAAAAGCTCTCGAAAGAAGCAAAATTGAACTTCTTTTCTTCTATCCTGGACTCTTCTACTGATGAATGTTTAGAAGAGCTTAGATCAATGCTTAACCCTTTCTTCCAGGTAAGGGAGCATCTTTTGACAAATCATTCCGGATGAGAGATTGGGTACTTGTTTTAACTCTTCTCGTTCATCAAAGGGTCATCCTTGAGAGGATGATCATGAAGTGCACATGCCAGCCTTTAGACAGAGTCTTCAATTTCCTTAGTCTCTGTTCATCCTTCACTGTGGAAGAATGTAGAGATGGACAGAGGAAAATTGAGTACATCTACCATCTTATTACATCTGGCACGACGGAAGGAGACAAGTATCATAGACAAGCTACGAAGGACATATGATCTGAGTGAGGTCCTCCGAAGCTAAAATCTTAGAAGATGATGGGACATGACAAACTCAAAAATATTTTTAAATCATCCCTCTTCCATGAGATTGTCATTGGCCTTAGATAATTCTTATAATGCAAGGCCTGACAATACACAATGGCTATAGATAAGAATGTAAAAGCACAGCCATTGAATCTGATCATGATTAAAGATGTTCTTATCTTTAAGAGCACATGATAATAGATTACTTCATAGGAGATAGGATGATCATCTCAATCACTATTCTATGAAGAAGAGTTCTAGAGATTTTTCTAACTCTAGAAAAATATACTTATTATTGGCAGAGATAGAAACATATAAGTCTATCCAAGATAAGTATAAGGCCTAAGAAGATATGGCATTGAGGCACAGGCAAACGGATCTTGTCAGAAAATGAGAGATGATCTCAAATTTAAAGAATAGGACAAGACCCAACTACAACACACATGGAGCAATATGGCTCCCATGAGTGTACTTATCATATGTGATGCACATCACACATCATATGATAAGGTGGATGGATAGACATTGAGTATGTATAGCTCTCCCTTTGTAAGTGACTCATACAATGTATGAATCCAAAAGACTGTCCAACCACATAGACACCAAGGGATTTAAAGGTGAATGATTTTCAAACCACCCTTGGGCCACTAATGCATGATTGTTATAGGTAGTCATATGATACCAAAAGAGGTGACAACCTAGCAAACCATGCTCTCCTAATACCAAGTGAAATCGCAAAGGGCAACAACCAAGAGGGGGTGAATTGGTGTTTTCAAATTTTTATTTGAAAAGCTAGGGCAAGTGAGTTTGGTCTAATTAGTTCTAACCCTTGTTCTAGTTATAATAAAAATAAAAGGGAAAGAGATTACCAACACCACAAGAGAGAGGAGAAAGAGTAATGAGATCACACGATGATTTATAGTGGTTCGGTCACAACTTGACCTACTCCACTACCCAAGTACTTTGCCTTTCCTTGGGATTTTCTCTCTTATGGTGAGACTTCTTGACGCCGTCTCACAAAGCGTATACACATTCACCACCTCAACAAGGGGACACACCCTTGTACTACAAATCCAATTTCAAAGATGTTCTTCTTCGTTGCACTCCGGCCTTGAGGCAAGAAACACCTCTTTACAATCTCAAATACACATGAAAGAAAGAAGAAGGAAAAATGAAGAACACTGAAGCCTCTTATAGGCATATACAACTCTCAAAGCTCAGAAGACTCCCAATGATTGAAATTAAAAGTTTAGGAAGAACCTCTTGGCAAGAAGTGAATGCAAGTTTAAATGCTTAAGAGATTTGAAGAAGAATCCTTTTGATTTTCAAGAGAAAGCTCTAAGTTTAATTTTCAAATATTCAAAAAGGTTGTAATGAGGGTCTTTGTTGGGGTTTAAATAGCCCTAATTCATTTGGGAAGAACCAAGGGCAAAACTGTAATAAAACATGGTTGCACCTACCCACTACAGACCCCAACGGCTAATTCGCGATACCGTCGCGGTCGACCGAGCCACGGCGGTCGCCCGCCCTAATCGGGCGCCTCTTTTTATTTTTAAAATCTTTATTGCCGTGGTCGACCGATGTTAATGCGGTCGCCCGCAGAGGGCTAACTGTTTGAAAAATATTTTGGCTTGAAAAGGCTTACGCGATCGACCGGACCTTCGCGGTCTCCCGCCATGGGTAAACTATTTCTAAAAATTATTTTGCCTTAACACGTTTCGCGGTCGACCGAGGGGGCAGCGGTCGACCTCCAATACCCATCTGGATGTTTTCTGGATTACCAGAAAACAAATCCGCGGTCGACCGTATTGTCCTGGTCGACCGGTTCGATAAATTTCAAGATGCCCTGGAATTCCAAGTTCCATCCCGCAGTCGCCCGGCCTAGCCTTGTCGACCGGCCCTGAGTGAAATTCCATTTTAACTTTAAAATCTAGGGACTTTTGAGCTATGGTCTTTGGGCTTTAAGTCCAAGGTTTTGAAACACATTTTTGGGTGTGTTGATGGTTTTCGAAGATGTAAAATGTTAAGTATAAAAACCATTTGAAAAACTTTTGAAAGTGCATTTAAACATAAAATCAAGAGGACTCCAAATACATTCTAAAAATAAGAACCTTGAGTCTTCTTGGAATGTCTTGGCTCCTTTGCACTTTCTTGGACTTCTTCAGCTTGGGTGAACATCTTGTCCTTGTCTTGGCTCTTGTGACATGTCCTCCAATCTTCAATGCATGTTGAGGTACATGAGGTGTCAACATGGCATGTTCAACTCCAAGCTCATTCTTAACACTTGCTTAGGAACTTGTAGGATCTTCATGTGGAGCTACTTTACTTGAGCATCTTCAAATGAGGATGACTACAATGTAGGTGCAAGCTCTTAGTTCCTTTGATCCTTGATCCACAAGTCATGTGTTGTGAAGAGTTGTGTAATGGGAATTATGACATGAAAATCCTGTATACAACACAATACCTCAAAGCGACACATCAGTCCATAAATGCTAATCAATTTGGTTTGCTAGCATCAAAACAAGAAGGTAAGACGAATGACTAACCCATGGGAACCCTTCGAATTATAATGCCAAAGCCATGAATTCTCTTATTTGTGCTCTATCTCCCGGAGAATTCAATAGAGTATCAAATTTGAATTCGACTAAGGAAATTTGGGACACTTTAGAAGTCACCCATGAGGGAACCAATCAAGTAAAAGAATCTAAAATGAACCATCTTTTTCGGCAATACGAACTCTTTCAAATGACACCCGATGAAACAATTGCCGACATGTACACTAGATTCACCAATCTTGTAAATGGATTAAGGGGTTTTGGAAAACAATTTTCCAATAGAGATTTAGTGACTAAAATCCTTAGGTCCCTACCTTTGTCTTGGGAATCCAAAACCTCCGCAATCACCGAAGCCAAGGACATGAACACATTGAACCTAGATGAACTAATAGGGTCCTTGATCACCCATGAAATGATTTTCAAAACAAAAGCACCCGAAATCGAAACTAAAATCGAAAAAGGAAAAGGAATTGCTTTTGCTTGTAATGTAGGTGAAAATGAAGATGCAAAAGAAGACATGGAAGATGAAGTTGCCCTCCTAGCAAGAAGGATCAAATTCTTGCAAAGGAACATGGGAGGGATGAGAAATAGAAGGACAAACCCTCCATTCAAGAAGAAAGAAGAACTCGGTGATGGATCTTCTCAACCACGATGTTACGGTTGCAAGAAGCTTGGACACATTCGTCCGGATTGTCCACTCAACAATGAACCCACTTCAAACAACCGCTTCAAGAGAAGAGAAGGCAAGAAAGGAATGGCCGCCACGTGGGATGAAGAAATTGAAAGCGAAGGCGAACAAAATGATGGCGAAGATTGCTTGATAGCAAGGAACGTATGCTTCATGGCCTCAACAAACGACAACAATGAGGTAAACACTTTAAATGATGTTATTGTTTTAAAAGAAGTTCTTGATTCCCTACAAAATGCAAATGATGAACTTGAAATTCAATTTGATAAAATTGCATCACTTGAAAATTCTCTTGCTAACATGACAAAAGAATTTGGTTGGTTAAAAAAGGATCATGAATTTTTAGATGATAAGAATGAAAAATACAAAGTAGAAATTCATGAGTTAAATGCTTCTATCAAAATCTTAAATAAAAACCGACAAGAACTCTCAAATGAAAACAACAATCTAAAGCATGAAAATGGTAGATTATCTTTTGAGTATGATGAACTAAAGAAACTTTTTGAAAAATTTGAAAATAGTTCATTAAAATTGGATAGGCTTGTAAATCTTCAAAGAATGTCAAGTGACAAAAGTGGACTTGGACATAAATGGAACACCACAATATCCAACTATAAAACTAAACTTGAAAAGGTTTCTTCTAGCGGTACCAAAATTTGCTTTTATTGTGGTTTAGAAGGTCATTACAAGGTTGCTTGCTTACATGCTAAACAAGATAAGATTAAGTTGAACTCTAATGTGAAAACAAATGAACAGAGCAAAATTAGGAAGATTTGGGTACCTAAGGGATCTCACTTGCCTATTCATATGTAGGTATGCCTTAAAAGCCATAACAAGAAGAACACATGGTACCTTGATAGTGGATGCTCTAGACATATGACCGGAGACCTTACTCAATTCGCATCCCTATCGCTCAAGGATGGTGGAGACGTTACCTTTGGAGATGATAAGAAAGTAAAAGTCAAAGGTGAAGGCACCATAGGTAACTCTACCTCTCCCATACATGATGTACTATTTGTTGATGGCTTGTCCCATAATCTTATTAGCATTAGTCAATTATGTGATAATGGTTTTGAAGTTGTCTTCAATCCCGATAAATGCATTGTTAAAAATAAGATAAATGGAGTAAAATTCATAGGGTCTAGAGACAATAACATTTATACAATTGGACTAGATGATCTTAGACTCCAAAATGTGACTTGTCTAAATGCCATTAGTGAGGATTCTTGGCTATGGCATAGGAGGTTGGGTCACGCCGGAATGGATCTCATTTCGACCCTCTCCTCAAAAGAAAGTGTTAGAGGATTGCCTAAGTTCAAATACATCAAAGATCACATTTGTAGAACTTGTCAATTAGGAAAACAATTGAAAAGCTCATTTGCACCTAAAAATATGATTTCAACTTCCTACCCCTTGGAGCTACTTCATATGGATCTTTTTGGACCAATGAAGACTAGTAGCCTAGGTGGAAAGAGGTACGTGTTTGTAGTTGTGGATGACTACTTACGATTCACATGGGTCATATTTCTAGGACATAAAGATGAAACTTATGAAAACTTTCTTACATTGTGCAATCAAATTCAAAATGAAAAAGGTATTGCCATCTCCCACATTAGAAGTGATCATGGAACGGAATTTGAAAATGTACATTTTGACACTTATTGTAATGAACATGGCATAAAACATAATTTTTCCGCACCTAGAACACCTCAACAAAATGGAGTAGTAGAAAGAAAGAATCGAACTCTCCAAGAAATGGCTAGAACTATGTTGCATGAAAATGATCTCCCTAGATATTTTTGGGCGGAAGCGGTTAGCACCGCTTGCTATATTATAAACAGGGTATATTTAAGGCCAATTTCTAAGAAAACACCTTATGAGCTTTGGAAAAACTTGAAACCAAATATAAGCTATTTTAGAGTGTTTGGATGTAAATGCTTCATTTTAAACATTAAAGAAAATTTACACAAATTTGACAAGAAGTCGGATGATGGAGTATTCTTAGGGTATTCGTCACATAGCAAGGCATATAGAGTATTTAATCGAAGAACCCTAGTTGTAGAAGAATCCATGCATGTGACATTTGATGAAAGAGAGCCAACTGTAAGCCCAAGGGTCTACTCTCCTATCTTGTTTTGATGATTCTAAACATAATTGATTGTGTTTTTGAATACTAATCAATTTGCTTTGAAGTGTTGTGTTTGAGATAGGATTGATCATTGAAGAAACCAACACACAACATGGTCATGCTTGGAGATATCCCATACAAGAGTCAAAGGAGCTAAGTGAAGCTCACCTCATCTCTCAAGCAAGCATACACAAGATGGAAGATCAATTGAAGACCAAGACTAAAGAGAAGTTGAAAGCTACATAGGTATCATTGTACATCCTTTCTCTTTAGATTTCCAAGTCAAGGCAAAGTCTTTTCAAAATGTTTTTCAAAGAACACTTAAGAACTTAAAATGGATTAGTGAATGCTTATGTGGTGGACCAACATGTTGGGACCCTCATAAACATTCCAAAATAATCATAGGAGATGAGTTCCAAAAGCCAAAAATCAAACAAGAAATAAAATCTCAAAATATGTGGATTTTTAGGCTTCTCGGAACTCCGAGATTTTTTCTCGGAACTCCGAGAAAAGGTCCAGTAGCGTCTGGACATTTTCTCGGAACTCCGAGAAATGGTCCAGTAGAAAAATTCCATTTTCTAGCCGTTGTCTCGGAACTCTGAGAATATTTCTCGGAACTCCGAGAATTCTCGGAACTCCGAGAACCTTGCGACAGCTCAAAAAAGAGCCGTTGGGTTTTGATTTAAAATTTGATTTTTGTTATCTACACCCCCAAACGGTCATATTTTGAGGAGATACTATTTATACAATATCTAGAGGATTATTTCCTCTCTCTTGATTTTTGAAAAACCCTCTTAAGCACTCAAGCAAACTTGCAACCCTTTCAAGCTTAAGATTTTTGGTTTTTCCCAAACTTGCCTTTCACTTGTGAACCTATTGAGTTTGGATATTTTAGAGCTATCACTTGCAAATCCTTGTTGAAGAGCAATCAAGGAACTACAAAGGGCATCAAGCTTTCAAGAAGAAGCCAAGCTATCAATCCTTCATATCTTGTATAGGTGGCTAGGGTATTCCGTTTTTAATTCCCTAGAGAGCAACCGCTTAGAACTCGGCGGAGAAGGAGAGTCTTTGTAAAGGTGTAAGGGCATCCCTGTTTAATATCCCTTGGAATTGTAACCGCCTCGGACCCGGGCATCGTGGAGGTCTCCAATAGTGGAATCCCTCAAGTGCGACCTTGAGTAGAGTGGAGTAGGCCGTTGGCCGAACCACTATATATCGGTGTGTCATTTCTCACTCTTGCATTTCCATTATTGTTTGGCTTGGAATTTTCACTTTGTTTTTCAATTATATTTGCACTAACCAAATATCTAATTAAGTGAAGAAAAATTCCAATTAGGGTTCATAGGTAATTTTCAAAAGGCCTAATATTGAGTTAAATTCAATTCACCCCCCCTCTTGACTATTTCAATTGGTATCAGAGCCTCGTCTCTAATTTTTAGAAAACCCTAACCGGTCTAGAGTAAAGATTCTAAAATGGCAAACTACCCTCAACACCATGAAGGTTATTCAAACACTAGGCCACCCTATTTTGATGGAACAAACTATGGTTTTTGGAAAACCAAAATGAAAATCTTTTTAACCCAAGATTATCAAATGTGGAGAGCAATTAATAATGAATACATCTTACCCACAAGAAATTTAAATGATTGGACCGAAGCCGAATAACAAGCTTCGAATTATAATGCCAAAGCCATGAATTCTCTTATTTGTGCTCTATCTCCCGGAGAATTCAGTAGAGTATCAAATTTAAATTCGGCTAAGGAAATTTGGGACACTTTAGAAGTCACCCATGAGGGAACCAATCAAGTAAAAGAATCTAAAATGAACCATCTTTTTCGGCAATACGAACTCTTTCAAATGACACCCGATGAAACAATTGCCGATATGTACACTAGATTCACCAATCTTGTAAATGGATTAAGGGGTCTTGGAAAACAATTTTCCAATAGAGATTTAGTGACTAAAATCCTTAGATCCTTACCTTTGTCTTGGGAATCCAAAACCTCCGCAATCACCGAAGCCAAGGACATGAACACATTGAACCTAGATGAACTAATAGGGTCCTTGATCACCCATGAAATGATTTTCAAAACAAAAGCACCCGAAATCGAAACTAAAATCGAAAAAGGAAAAGGAATTGCTTTTGCTTGTAATGTAGGTGAAAATGAAGATGCAAAAGAAGACATGGAAGATGAAGTTGCCCTCCTAACAAGAAGGATCAAATTCTTGCAAAGGAACATGGGAGGGATGAGAAATAGAAGGACAAACCCTCCATTCAAGAAGAAAGAAGAACTCGGTGATGGATCTTCTCAACCACGATGTTACGGTTGCAAGAAGCTTGGACACATTCGCCCGGATTGTCCACTCAACAATGAACCCACTTCAAACAACCGCTTCAAGAGAAGAGAAGGCAAGAAAGGAATGACCGCCACATGGGATGAGGAAATTGAAAGCGAAGGCGAACAAAATGATGGCGAAGATTGCTTGATAGCAAGGAACGTATGCTTCATGGCCTCAACAAACGACAACAATGAGGTAAACACTTTAAATGATGTTATTGTTTTAAAAGAAGTTCTTGATTCCCTACAAAATGCAAATGATGAACTTGAAATTCAATTTGATAAAATTGCATCACTTGAAAATTCTCTTGCTAACATGACAAAAGAATTTGGTTGGTTAAAAAATGATCATGAATTTTTAGATGATAAGAATGAAAAATACAAAGTAGAAATTCATGAGTTAAATGCTTCTATCAAAATCTTAAATAAAAACCGACAAGAACTCTCAAATGAAAACAACAATCTAAAGCATGAAAATGGTAGATTATCTTTTGAGTATGATGAACTAAAGAAACTTTTTGAAAAATTTGAAAATAGTTCATTAAAATTGGATAGGCTTGTAAATCTTCAAAGAATGTCAAGTGACAAAAGTGGACTTGGACATAAATGGAACACCACAATATCCAACTATAAAACTAAACTTGAAAAGGTTTCTTCTAGCGGTACCAAAATTTGCTTTTATTGTGGTCTAGAAGGTCATTACAAGGTTGCTTGCTTACATGCTAAACAAGATAAGATTAAGTTGAACTCTAATGTGAAAACAAATGAACATAGCAAGATTAGGAAGATTTGGGTACCTAAGGGATCTCACTTGCCTATTCATATGTAGGTATGCCTTAAAAGCCATAACAAGAAGAACACATGGTACCTTGATAGTGGATGCTCTAGACATATGACCGGAGACCTTACTCAATTCGCGTCCCTATCGCTCAAGGATGGTGGAGACGTTACCTTTGGAGATGATAAGAAAGGAAAAGTCAAAGGTGAAGGCACCATAGGTAACTCTACCTCTCCCATACATGATGTACTATTTGTTGATTGCTTGTCCCATAATCTTATTAGCATTAGTCAATTATGTGATAATGGTTTTGAAGTTGTCTTCAATCCCGATAAATGCATTGTTAAAAATAAGATAAATGGAGAAGTAAAATTCATAGGGTCTAGAGACAATAACATTTATACAATTGGACTAGATGATCTTAGACTCCAAAATGTGACTTGTCTAAATGCCATTAGTGAGAATTCTTGGCTATGGCATAGGAGGTTGGGTAATGCCGGAATGGATCTCATTTCGACCCTCTCCTCAAAAGAAAGTGTTAGAGGATTGCCTAAGTTCAAATTCATCAAGGATCACATTTGTAGAACTTGTCAATTAGGAAAACAATTGAAAAGCTCTTTTGCACCTATGATTTTAACTTCCTACCCCTTGGAGCTACTTCATATGGATCTTTTTGGACCAATGAAGACTAGTAGCCTAGGTGGAAAGAGGTACGTGTTTGTAGTTGTTGATGACTACTCACGATTCACATGGGTCATATTTCTAGGACATAAAGATGAAACTTATGAAAACTTTCTTACATTGTGCAATCAAATTCAAAATGAAAAAGGTATTGCCATCTCCCACATTAGAAGTGATCATGGAACTGAATTTGAAAATGTACATTTTGACACTTATTGTAATTAACATGGCATAAAACATAATTTTTCCGCACCTAGAACACCTCAACAAAATGGAGTAGTAGAAAGAAAGAATCGAACTCTCCAAGAAATGGCTAGAACTATGTTGCATGAAAATGATCTCCCTAGATATTTTTGGGCGGAAGCGGTTAGCACCGCTTGCTATATCATAAACAGGGTATATCTAAGGCCAATTTCTAAGAAAACACCTTATGAGCTTTGGAAAAACTTGAAACCAAATATAAGCTATTTTAGAGTGTTTGGATGTAAATGCTTTATTTTAAACATCAAAGATAATCTACACAAATTTGATAGGAAATCGGATGATGGAATATTCTTAGGGTATTCTTCTCACAGCAAGGCATATAGAGTATTTAATAGGAGAACCCTAGTAGTAGAAGAATCCATGCATGTGACATTTGATGAAAGAGAGCCAACATCACAAGAAATGCCACATGATGAGGATGAACCCATTGAACATCTTTTTCCAAAATTGAGTGCTCCTCCTCATGCATCAACAAGTCATACATTACCTAGTGAGGAAGTAGAAAATGAAAATGATGACTCATTGCCTAGGGATAGGAGAACATTGGTAGATCATCCTGAATCCCAAATTTTAGGTGATGCCACATTGCCAGTAAGAACTAGATCATACTATCGTAGTGTGAGTAACAATTTGGCGTTCCTATCCGAATTAGAACCAAAATCCATCAAGGAAGCTGAAAAGGATGAATATTGGTTGATGGCCATGCAAGAAGAGCTAAGTCAATTCGAAAGGAACAAAGTGTGGAGGCTAGTACCTAGACCTAGTGATCATCCAGTCATTGGCACGAGATGGGTGTATATAAATAAATTGGATGAAAATGGAATTATCACTAGGAATAAAGCTAGGCTTGTAGCCCAAGGGTACAATCAGGAGGAAGGGATAGATTATGATGAGACATTTGCTCCTGTTGCCCGTATGGAGGCTATTAGGATACTTTTGGCATATGCATCTCATAAAGGATTTAAACTATATCAAATGGATGTCAAAAGTGCCTTCCTAAATGGCTATATCCAAGAGGAAGTGTATGTTGAGCAACCTCCAGGTTTTGAAGACTTCAAACATCCAAATCATGTCTTCAGGCTTGATAAAGCTTTATATGGATTAAAGCAAGCTCCTAGAGCTTGGTATGAGAGGCTTTGCACTTTCTTAGTTGAAAAGGGATTCGAGATGGGAAAGGTGGATAAAACCTTATTTATCAAAAGAGAAAATCATGATATCCTCCTTGTCCAAATCTATGTGGATGATACCATCTGTGGCTCAACTAATCAAAAATTGTGTGATGAATTTGCAACCTTAATGAAAAATGAATTTGAAATGAGCATGATGGGAGAGTTAACCTACTTCTTAGGACTCCAAATTAAACAATACAAAAATGGAATATTTTTAAATCAAGAAAAATATACAAAGGAGTTATTAAAGAAGTATGGCATGGATAGCAGTAAGACATCAAGAATTCCCATGAGTACTACTGCTAAGCTAGAAAAAGATGAATTTGGCAAATCTGTGGATCAGAAACTGTATAGGGGTATGATAGGTAGTTTGCTCTATTTGACAGCCAGCAGACCAGACATTATGTTTACTGTCTGTCTCTGTGCTCGATTTCAATCGGATCCTAAAGAATCTCACCTATCAGCAGTTAAGAAGATCTTCAAGTACTTAAGAGGAACCCAAAGTCTAGGACTGTGGTATGAAAGATCATCTTCCTTCACTCTCATCGGATATTCAGATGCAGACTTTGCTGGATGTAGAGTAGATAGGAAAAGCACTAGTGGGACTTGCCAATTCTTGGGTAAATTACTTGTTTCATGGTTTAGCAAGAAGCAAAATTCAGTAGCTCTGTCCACAACAGAAGCAGAATATGTGGCAGCTGGAGCTTGCTGTGCTCAAGTCCTATGGATGAAAAGCACATTGATGGACTATGCAATCAAAATGGAAAATATTCTCATCCAATGTGACAATACTAGTGCTCTATGCTTAACAAAGAACCCCATACAACACTCAAGAACAAAACACATTGAGATTAGGCACCACTTCATCAGAGATCACTCACAAAAAGGGGATATTTGCTTAAAATATATCAACACTGAAGATCAATTAGCGGATATCTTTACAAAACCCCTTAGTGATGATAGAATTTGTTATATCCGAAGTGCCTTAAACATTTGGAGTGCGGATCAAATTAAAGAAATTGCCAAATAAATACTTTGTGCCTTTAACCAGCTTATTTATATAGTATTTATATATATAATCTTTGTTTGGTAGTATCTGCATGAATGAGATGTCAAACTTTTAATCTTAAAAATCACTCAATTGATATTCTTAGCCTTCTTAGTTTTTCTAAGTTGGAGAGGTATCTTCACTTTAATTAAAATACCTAACATCTTGACATATGTCAACATCTCAATCATGAACAGGTATATGTGCATTACTTGGTTAAATATTTTTATACCATAAGCATTGATTTAGGGGGAGTTATCTACTCCTAAATTTTTTTTTACACCCTTTCTGTAGATGACAAAAGGGGGAGAAGGTTTGAAATTGATTATCTATTCAAATTTACTATATGCACCTCATGCTTATAACTTGTATCATGTATATGTGTGCATATATTGAGGGGGAGTTCTAGTATTCAATTGCCTACTATGTCACTCCACACACACCTCATAATCAATTTTGTTTGTCATCATAAAAAAGGGGGAGATTGTAAGCCCAAGGGTCTACTCTCCTATCTTGTTTTGATGATTCTAAACATAATTGATTGTGTTTTTGAATACTAATCAATTTGCTTTGAAGTGTTGTGTTTGAGATAGGATTGATCATTGAAGAAACCAACACACAACATGGTCATGCTTAGAGATATCCCATACAAGAGTCAAAGGAGCTAAGTGAAGCTCACCTCATCTCTCAAGCAAGCATACACAAGATGGAAGATCAATTGAAGACCAAGACTAAAGAGAAGTTGAAAGCTACATAGGTATCATTGTACATCCTTTCTCTTTAGATTTTCAAGTCAAGGCAAAGTGTTTTCAAAATGTTTTTCAAAGAACACTTAAGAACTTAAAATGGATTAGTGAATGCTTATGTGGTGGACCAACATGTTGGGACCCTCATAAACATTCCAAAATAATCATAGGAGATGAGTTCCAAAAGCCAAAAATCAAACAAGAAATAAAATCTCAAAATATGTGGATTTTTAGGCTTCTCGGAACTCCGAGATTTTTTCTCGGAGCTCCGAGCTCGGAACTCCGAGAGTTCCCTCGGAACTCCGAGAAAAGGTCCAGTAGCGTCTGGACATTTTCTCGGAACTCCGAGAAATGGTCCAGTAGAAAAATTCCATTTTCTGGCCGTTGTCTCGGAACTCCGAGAATATTTCTCGGAACTCCGAGAATTCTCGGAACTCCGAGAACCTTGCGACAGCTCAAAAAAGAGCCGTTGGGTTTTGATTTAAAATTTGATTTTTGTTATCTACACCCCCAAACGGTCATATTTTGAGGAGAGACCATTTATACAATATCTAGAGGATTATTTCCTCTCTCTTGATTTTTGAAAAACCCTCTTAAGCACTCAAGCAAACTTGCAACCCTTTCAAGCTTAAGATTTTTGGTTTTTCCCAAACTTGCCTTTCACTTGTGAACCTATTGAGTTTGGATATTTTAGAGCTATCACTTGCAAATCCTTGTTGAAGAGCAATCAAGGAACTACAAAGGGCATCAAGCTTTCAAGAAGAAGCCAAGCTATCAATCATTCATATCTTGTATAGGTGGCTAGGGTATTCCGTTTTTAATTCCCTAGAGAGCAACCGCTTAGAACTCGGCGGAGAAGGAGAGTCTTTGTAAAGGTGTAAGGGCATCCTTGTTTAATATCCCTTGGAATTGTAACCGCCTCGGAGCCGGGCATCGTGGAGGTCTCCAATAGTGGAATCCCTCAAGTGCGACCTTGAGTAGAGTGGAGTAGGCCGTTGGCCGAACCACTATATATCGGTGTCATTTCTCACTCTTGCATTTCCATTATTGTTTGGCTTGGAATTTTCACTTTGTTTTTCAATTATATTTGCACTAACCAAATATCTAATTAAGTGAAGAAAAATTCCAATTAGGGTTCATAGGTAATTTTCAAAAGGCTTAATATTGAGTTAAATTCAATTCACCCCCCCTCTTGACTATTTCACCAACACCTCAAGAAATGCCACATGATGAGGATGAACCCATTGAACATCTTTTTCCAAAATTGAGTGCTCCTCCTCATGCATCAACAAGTCATACATTACCTAGTGAGGGAGTAGAAAATGAAAATGATGACTCATTGCCTAGGGATAGGAGAACATTGGTAGATCATCCTGAATCCCAAATTTTAGGTGATGCCACATTGCCAGTAAGAACTAGATCATACTATCGTAGTGTGAGTAACAATTTGGCGTTCCTATCCGAATTAGAACCAAAATCCATCAAGGAAGCTGAAAATGATGAATATTGGTTGATGGCCATGCAAGAAGAGCTAACTCAATTCGAAAGGAACAAAGTGTGGAGGCTAGTACCTAGACCTAGTGATCATCCAGTCATTGGCACGAGATGAGTGTATAGAAGAAATAAATTGGATGAAAATGGAATTATCACTAGAAATAAAGCTAGGCTTGTAGCCCAAGGGTACAATCAGGAGGAAGGGATAGATTATGATGAGACATTTGCTCCTGTTGCCCGTATGGAGGCTATTAGGATACTTTTGGCATATGCATCTCATAAAGGATTTAAACTATATCAAATGGATGTCAAAAGTGCCTTCCTAAATGGCTATATCCAAGAGGAAGTGTATGTTGAGCAACCTCCAGGTTTTGAAGACTTCAAACATCCAAATCATGTCTTCAGGCTTGATAAAGCTTTATATGGATTAAAGCAAGCTCCTAGAGCTTGGTATGAGAGGCTTTGCACTTTCTTAGTTGAAAAGGGATTCGAGATGAGAAAGATGGATAAAACCTTGTTTATCAAAAGAGAAAATCATGATATCCTCCTTGTCCAAATCTATGTGGATGATACCATCTGTGGCTCAACTAATCAAAAATTGTGTGATGAATTTGCAACCTTAATGAAAAATGAATTTGAAATGAGCATGATGGGAGAGTTAACCTACTTCTTAGGACTCTAAATTAAACAATACAAAAATGGAATATTTTTAAATCAAGAAAAATATACAAAGGAGTTATTAAAGAAGTATGGCATGGATAGCAGTAAGACATCAAGAATTCCCATGAGTACTTCTGCTAAGCTAGAAAAAGATGAATTTGGCAAATCTGTGGATCAGAAATTGTATAGGGGTATGATAGGTAGTTTGCTCTATTTGACAGCCAGCAGACCAGACATTATGTTTACTGTCTGTCTCTGTGCTCGATTTCAATTGGATCCTAAAGAATCTCACCTATCAGCAGTTAAGAAGATCTTCAAGTACTTAAGAGGAACCCAAAGTCTAGGACTGTGGTATGAAAGATCATCTTCCTTCACTCTCATCGGATATTCAGACGCAGACTTTGCTGGATGTAGAGTAGATAGGAAAAGCACTAGTGGGACTTGCCAATTCTTGGGTAAATCACTTGTTTCATGGTTTAGCAAGAAGCAAAATTCAGTAGCTCTGTCCACAACAGAAGCAGAATATGTGGCAGCTGGAGCTTGCTGTGCTCAAGTCCTATGGATGAAAAGCACATTGATGGACTATGCAATCAAAATGAAAAATATTCTCATCCAATGTGACAATATTAGTGCTATAAGCTTAACAAAGAACCCCATACAACACTCAAGAACAAAACACATTGAGATTAGGCACCACTTCATCAGAGATCACTCACAAAAAGGGGATATTTGCTTAAAATATATCAACACTGAAGATCAATTAGCGGATATCTTTACAAAACCCCTTAGTGATGATAGAATTTGTTATATCCGAAGTGCCTTAAACATATGGAGTGCGGATCAAATCAAAGAAATTGCCAAATAAATACTTTGTGCCTTTAACCAGCTTATCTATATAGTATTTATATATATAATCTTTGGTTGGTAGTATCTGCATGAATGAGATGTCAAATTTTTAATCTTAAAAATCACTCAATTGATATTCTTAGCCTTCTTAGTTTTTCTAAGTTGGAGAGGTATCTTCACTTTAATTAAAATACCTAACATCTTGACATATGTCAACATCTCGATCATGAACAGGTATATGTGCATTACTTGGTTATATATTTTTATACCATAAGCATTGATTTAGGGGGAGTTATCCACTCTTAAATTTTTTTTTTTTACACCCTTTCTGTCGATGACAAAAGGGGGAGAAGTTTGAAATTGATTATCTATTCAATTGACTATATGCACCACTTGCTTATAACTTGTATCATTTATATGTGTGCATATAATGAGGGGGAGTTCCAGTATTCACTTGCCTACTATGTCACTCCACACACACCTCATAATCAATTTTGTTTGTCATCATCAAAAAGGGGGAGATTGTAAGCCCAAGGGTCTACTCTCCTATCTTGTTTTGATGATTCTAAACATAATTGATTGTGTTTTTGAATACTAATCAATTTGCTTTGAAGTGTTGTGTTTAAGATAGGATTGATCGTTGAAGAAACCAACACTCAACTTGGTCATGCTTAAAGGTGTACCAAACAAGAGCCAAAGGAGCTAAGTGTAGCTCACATCATCACTCAAGCAAGCATCCAAAGATGGAAGATCATTTGAAGACCAAAGCTAAAGAGGAATCGAAGATTGCATAGGTATCATTGTACATCCTTTCTCTTTAGATTTTCAAGTCAAGGCAAAACGTTTTCAAAGTGTTTTCAAATTGTTTTTTCAAAGAACACTTAAGAACTTAAAATGGATTAGTGAATGGTTATGTGGTGGACCAACATGTTGGGACCCTCATAAACATTCCAAAATAATCATAGGAGTTGAGTTCCAAAAGCTAAAAATCAAACAAGCAATAAAAATAAAAAACTGCAGATTTTTAGGCTTCTCGGAACTCCGAGATTTTTCTCGGAGCTCCGAGCTCGGAACTCCGAGAAAAGGTCCAGTAGCGTCTGGACATTTTCTCGGAACTCCGAGAAAATTTCTCAGAACTCCGAGAAATGGTCCAGTAGAAATTTTATTTCTTCTGGCCGTTGTCTCGGAACTCCGAGAATGATTCTCGGAACTCCGAGAACCTTGCGACAGCTCAAAAAAGAGCCGTTGGGTTTTGATTTAAAATTTGATTTTTGTTATCTACACCCCCAAACGGTCATATTTTGAGGAGAGACTATTTATACAACATCTAGAGGATTATTTCCCCTCTCTTGATTTTTGAAAAATCCTCTTAAGCACTCAAGCTAACTTCCAACCCCTTCAAGCTTAAGATTTTTGGTTTTTCCCAGACTTGCCTTTCACTTGTGAACCTATTGAGTTTGGATATTTTAGAGCTATCACTTGCAAATCTTTATTGAAGAGCAATCAAGGATCTACAAAGAGTATCAAGCTTTCAAGAAGAAGCCAAGCTATTCAATCTTCATATCTTGTATAAGTGGCTAGGGCATTCCGTTTTTAATTCCCTAGAGAGCAACCGCTTAGAACTCGGCGGAGAAGGAGAGTCTTTGTAAAGGTGTAAGGGCATCCTTGTTTAATATCCCTTGGAATTGTAACCGCCTCGGAGCCGGGCATCGTGGAGGTCTCCAATAGTGGAATCCCTCAAGTGCGACCTTGAGTAGAGTGGAGTAGGCCGTTGGCCGAACCACTATATATCGGTGTGTCATTTCTCACTCTTGCATTTCCATTATTGTTTGGCTTGGCATTTCACTTTGTTCTTTCAATTATATTTGCACTAACCAAATATTTAATTAAGTGAAGAAAAATTCCAATTAGAGTTCATAGGTAATTTTCAAAAGGCCTAATATTGAGTTAAATTCAATTCACCCCCCCTCTTGAGTATTTCACTTGTTATTTTTAACTTCACCCTTAAAGGGGTATTCCGGTTCGAGGGTATTTTGGTCACTTTTTGACGTGTTGCTCAAACGAGATCATTTTGGGCCAAAATAATTTTTCCAAGGGGTGAATGAGGTTAGGACATGTGTGTAGGACCCATCATGTGCATCACATGGTGTGGGCCCACCATTATAAATTTCAAATTTTTATTTGAAATGGGTTGGTTTTCATGAAAGATGAAAAAGAGAAGTGGCTAATATGATTAGATCACTAAACCGGCTACAAAGTTTTAACCACTTGTCTAAAACATTCATATTATACTTGTTGGAAACATCTCGAAAAAGGCTATAACTTTATAGTTTACAACTTTTCGTGATTCTTCCACGAACCAAGTCAAAAATGAGCTTTAAAATCAGGCAGTGCTATTTGGACAGAAATTCCAGCCCACTAAAATTGTCATAACTCTTTAACTGATTGGCCAAATTTAAAGCACAAATATGCGTTGGAAAGATCTTTCAAAGGGATACAACTTTGTAGTTTACAACGTTTCGTGATTCTTACGCTAAATAGGTCAAAAATGGGCTTTAAAAACAGAATGTCTTGGAAATTAAGATAGCTTTTTATGATGAATTTAAAAACATAAATAATTAGGAAACAAGAGGAAAAATGAAGCTAGTGGAGAAAATTAGAACGAAAACAAAAATGGCAATTCTCACATGGGAAGTTGCTATACTACTTTTTGGACAGGAATCTCCAAAAGAATCTTTAAAAAAGATGCTTTCTTATGAAGAGGTTTCTAGAAAAGTCATGGGAAGCCTTCTTTTATACAAAATAGAATGTCTTGGAAATTAAGATAGCTTCTTATGATGAATTTAAAAACATAAATAATTAGGAAACAAGAGGAAAAATGAAGCTAGTGGAGAAAATTAGAACGAAAACAAAAATGGCAATTCTCACATGGGAAGTTGCTATACTAGTTTTTGCCCTAGCTTTCTCTACAAAAAGAGATTGAACCAACCCTTTTAGCACTCTTGGATTTTCATCCAGGCTTTCTCCCCTAAAAAAAATTCGTTCCTCTTTGTGTGGAGGAGTTCACCATATTTCTTTGAATTCAAGTGGAGCAAGCACATCTCTTTCAGCTTTTTTCGATTATTATTCGGAGCGGCTTATCTCTTCGTTAAATTTGGGTTTTCTTTTGCGTATCAAAAGGCTTGTCAAAGTGTATATGTCGAATTACAAGCCTTAGAGACCTCGGATTTGCGACCAAAGGTTAGTACTCAAACCCTTTTTAGAGTAGAACTAGTAACATGTTTAGGAGTTGCATTTTCTTATTTTTCTCTGATTTTTTGTAGAAAAATCATAAGATATTGTCTTGCATCAACATAATATGATTTATGATGGGGCAATTCATATTATTACTGATTTTGGTGGAAAAAAACCGTTTTACATGTAGAAAATAGGATGTTCAACGAATTTGAATTTAAATTGATCTTTGAGTCGATTTTCAAAGCAACTAGTTCATAACCAAGGATTTTTCTAAGGTTATATTTTCTGAGTTTTAATTGAGTCAAAAGAACGATAAATCCAAAAATTTCAGTAGAATTCTTTTATCTTGATGATTTAAAAATTCGTTTAAAAAATACTTCAAAAAAGAATATTTGGTGAATAAAAATTCGTTTACATGACAAAATAATTCAAAAGTTGACGAAATTGTATTCACAGTAGTCTTTTGATATTTTAAGATCACACAAAAATTTTGAAAGGATTTTCACTTGATTTATTTATTTTACTAGATTTTTAATGAAAATCAATTATTTTCCACATGTGTAAAGGAGATGTTACCAAATGAACTCTTCGGAAGCTTAAATTCTACAATAATATGGATTGGCGAAGAAAAATAATATTATGAATTTTTTGGAATTTTTGTGCATGAGTTTATACTTTTAGTGATTTTTATTTGAATCTGCCAGAACATAAGTAAATCTATTAAAAATAGTAAATTCCAGAACTAATGTGTGAAATTTCTACTGTGATTTTATATTATTATGACAATGTTCTAGTATTAATTTGGATCAATTTGGATGATTGTTTCTTTAGCTTGCTTTAGAACTCCAATAAATTGCTTAAATTTGTAAAAATCATTAAAAATCACATAAAATTCGTAAAAGCATGAAAAATCCAGAACATTACAAAATTTTAGAAACATGATAATCCTCATGTTTCTTAGATACAAATTGTTAAAACTCACTAAAAATCTACACAACTTGCGAAATTGGTCAAAATCCTAGTCTAGGTGAAGTTACCCTTAGAGCCATAGAATACCTTGATTTCTAGGTTATATGAACCTTTTAATAGATAAAAATCACCAACTTAATAACTTGAGTTGAGCAAACCCGAATTCAGTTGAACTTTGGAACTGTTGGATCACGGTCCAACCTCATATGAGCCTGTAGAGCTCCCTTTAGGAACACTTACATCACGTTAAGTTCTATATCATAGGGATTCCTAAAGTTAGGAGTTTAGTTAGCCTCATCACGGCCGGTTGCTATTATTAGTAACTGAGTCATAGATTAGAATTCACTAGTTAACCCATTTTTTTCCTATAGGACAGGCCTAGTTAACCTAGAATGTAGGGCCCACTTGCATTAGTCTAGGAATTTTCTTGCTTTTAAATAGGATCATATAGCATATTGGATAGAGTCCTAGGTTAATAAAAAGTAATCCAACTTGAACTAATTAATCTCTCTCAAAAACTTTCAAAATACCTGTCCAGTCTAGATCGGTGTCCTAGATGAGTTAGGCATATAGCTTAGTTTAAGCCACCGAACTACGTCGACTTTGATCCTAGTGAGACTTGAGTACTTAGGCAACTTGGATGGTATTCCGAGCTCAAGTCGACCCTACACACACTCCAGTAGGGTTTTAGGAATTTTTTATTTTTTTTTCTTCAATCATTTTTCGAATCCTTAATTAAATTGATTAAAACACTTAGGATTTCCTCAAAATTAGATTTTAGGAGAACTTTCACCTAGGATGCATGTTCTGTAGCTTGCACATCAAGAGAGTTTAAATGAGCAATTTAAAAGAAATTCAAGAGAGTTAACCTTTGGAATTGAAGATTGGATTACCGGGCGAGAATGGTGCATATGGTGGTAATCCATCATACTTCTATTCACTTAATGAGGTAACAGATCTAGACTTCTAGGTTCACAAATCATTATAGTGTCACTTATTCGTCCTAGCTCCTTTACCTAGGTGGCAACTCTGGTCATTTTCTTTTGTGTCAAATTCGGATTGCTTTAGTGATCCCAAGTTTACGGAAAATATGATTCATAACAATAATTAAATGCACACGCTGCTCGCATGGGTACGAGAGACCAAGAGAGAGGCGGGTCACGCCCCTCTCGCAGGATCAGATCCCACAAATTGGAATTGAAATAAAGAGAAAAATAAGAAAAACTTAGTATTTTTCTCCTCCTTCAATGGTTGAATCCTTGTCCTTCAAGCCTTGATCGCCTTGGATGATTGGATTGGCTCTTGGATGGTCGGATCGAGCCTCTTGATGGAAGATGAAAGAGACACTAGTGTAAGAAAACCAAGAGAGGAAAAAAATAGAGAGAAAATTATGGACGAAAATAAAAGGAGAGCAAATATGGGACGAAAATTTAGAGATGGGAGAGAATAAACGTGTAAAAAAATAAAAATAAAGAGGAGAGAGTTGGGGCGGAATTCAAGGAAGGGAGAGTGTAAGCCCAATGGTTCTCATAGGTTCAATCATTCACCTTTTCCTTCTTGTTTTGATGCTAACAAACCCAAATTGATTAGTCTTTATTGACTAATGTGTTGTCTTTGAGTGTTATGCCTTAGACAGGAACTTGACATGTCATATCGCCATTACACAACTCAACACAACACATGGCTTGCGGATCAACATGCACAATGGACCAAAGAGGTTGTACACACATGGAAGAGATCATCTTTGGAAGATGTCCAAGCATAGAGCTCAAGTTGAGGATCCCACAAGCATGCCTAACATATGCCAAGAGGAGCTTGAAGTTGAACAAAGTGTTGGTGACCTTCTCATGCCCCAAAAGTGAAGATTCATTCAAGAAGAGAAGTCACATATACCAAAGCATTTTCATGTATTCACTTACAAGCCAAAAGCCCAAGGAAGACCTTTGAAGCCAATATGATAAGGGTGCTAAGTAGTTTAACTTTATAGATTGTATTGGAGAGTTTTTTCAAGTGGTTTTGCATTTTAAAGTGTTTTTCAATCCTCTTTCAAAACCAACCTTAAAACCTATTTGTATTTCATGTAAAATCATTTTCAAAGGTCCTAAATGTTATTAAAAAAAAGTTCATAGCCAAAGAATGAAAGCATAAGTGCTAACAAAAGTTTACAAATGAAAAGGAATGACATTAGCACTTGAATTATGAAAATAGCAGCTTAAACTTGATTAAATGTGTCAAAGCATTTTCAAATTTTATGAAAATATTTTTGACAGATTTCTCTCATTTTTCTCATATCCGTAGTGTATAAGAACTTTAAAATCCGACGAGAAACGAGTGAGATATGCATTTTAGAAGATCGTGGCCAGAAATTGTTCTTGCTGCCGCGGTCGACCGCCGAACCTCTGGTCGACTGGGGCCGTAAATTTTTGATTTTTTAAAATTCTAGATGACCCTCGGAGGTCAACCGCCTTACCCCGGTCGACCTCTATGGCGCGAGAAACTTGCCGTTGGAGCATAACGGTTAGTTGGTTTTTTGACCCGTTTATTATCTTTTCATGCTCAAACTACCCCCAAACGATCATAAATCATTGTGCGTTATACATATGTTGTTCTACAATGAATTAAGAGAATTTTGGACTTATTGAAATCCTTACTTGAGCTTTAACCTTAAAATCCATTAATTTCTTCAAAGAGCTTTGAACTTGCATATTTCATTTCGAAGAAGATCTCCATAGGGCTTTCATTTGTGTTATCTTTTGAAAAGTTTTGAGAGCTATTATCTTTGTATCAAGCCTATCAAGAGGCTAAAGGGAGTTTTTTTCTTTATTTGTTCTTCTTTGTACTTAGGGTCTTCGATTCGGCCAGATAAGAAAGGTGAATCTAGGAGTTGTGAGAGAGGTTTCCGCTTCGGCCTTAAGGAGAAGCCTGATTGTAAGAGGGTCTTCGATTCGGCTCATTAAGAAATATGAATCCAGAGCTAGAGGGTTTGTCCCCTAGCAGGAGGAGAAGGCGTGTGTGTAAAGCTTTCAACATTAGTGGAGAGATCCCAAGGAAAGACCAAGTACTTGGGTAGTGAAGTAAGTTCGTTAGTGACTGAACCACTTTGTCTGGTCTCCTTCCTCTTCTCTTACCCCTTTGTGGTGTTTGGTAAATTCTAAGCTTTCTTGTGTTTATGTTTTTATTGAACAAGGGTTAGAAAATATAAATAATAAGAAATATCTAAACCCTAATTGTGTTATCTTGATTATTTGAACTAGGATTTGATATACATAGCTTAAAATTGGCAAATTGATTTTAACCTTCACAATTACTTAAGCCAAATTTTCTAATTGACCAATTCACCCCCCCTCTTGGGTTGCCACACTTGCATTTCATATATATATATATATATATAGGATTTGGGATTGCTAAATTGGAGAATGGAAAGAGATGTACGGTATAGATTGCTTGAATAGATAAATGGACAGATGAGATCAAAGCTTGAATGGGCTTTCCATAAATTAGAATTAATATATAAACGAATTAGGGGGTGAGAGAAATTTCAAAATTGCTATTTTGGTGGAAAAGGGGAGACGAAAATAGAAAGGGATGCGAGATAGATATGGTCGGCTGGGGGAGAGAGAAGGAGATGGGCATCACCAGAAGATCCAACCGTCCATTTAAAAGCCCCAGTTCGACGTTCCTTTTTTTCCTTTTTTCTCATTTTTTCTAATTATATATATATCCCACCGAAATAGGTATGTTCTTACTAAATAAGTGTTAGAGTATATGCCCCGGAAAGCCAGTATAATGACATTTTTCAATCAATAAAGATTTATTTCATGACTTGAATGGGTATTTACATTTATGAATATGTCTGATGTGCTTATTTTATTGACACATGTTCGTCCTTAGGTAGCATTATAGAAATGTCATGCTCAAAGGAGTCACAGATCCAAGGGAGCAAGGAGATATGGCATCTCGGTTCTTTACAAGCCTTAATAGTTCTTAATTGGGAAAGAGACTGGACATCTCTTTCTGTATACAACTAGCACCAATCTTCCCTACATGCACATGTCGTGAGGTGACTTATCTCGGTCATCTGGGTAGTGGACCTTAAGCAAGAAGAGTGGGTACGACGATTGGATCATACAACCGAACTAGATCAAATAAAGAACAACTTGTGGACAAGAAAGAATAAAGTTGTTCTTCCAGACAGGACCCTTCACATGTCATTAGACCTAAGAGATCTTATGGGTCTGTCGGCCCGTTCTAGGGTCTTAGTCTATCTTATAGTGATTCTATTTTTAGAGTCACAATCGAATAGAGCTATATCCTAGAGCATACCCTCGAGACCAATAGTGATACTCAACAAGGGATTCTTCGCACAAAAATTTAGGGATTGACATCTACAATTTTGCCAGACCGGTAGGCCTATTAAATAGCCTGGCCAGGTATATCGGAAAGTTTTATGAAACATTGAATTGTTTTTAAAGGATTTACAAATGCATTTGGAGGCCGAACACCGCTTCACCGAAATGATATACCAAGAGTGGGCCAAGGGGTAAATGGTGTCCACCTCCCGTATGACTCAACTCAAATAGGTATATAAATAAAATCTAGGGTTTAAACTTTCTAATCATGCATATTTAGCTAACCCTTGTTCAAATAGATATTATAATGCAATTTAGGGTTTAGACATTCAACTTAAGTGCATTCACTAACCCTTGTTCAATTAAAGCATAAACATAAGTAAGGTTAGAGATTACCAATCACCACACGTGCGAGAGAGATAGAGAAAAAAAGCAAGCACCCACAAGGCACAAGATTTATAGTGGTTCGATCTGCACTTGACCTACTCAACTCTTCCAAGTTTACCTCGTTGAGATCTCCACTAAAATGATGAAGCCATACACCCGATTCCTTCATCTCCAAAGGGAACAAACCCTTGCTTTTCCATTCTCAAGGGCCAAAGCGAAGCCCCTCGCACGAAGCCTT
The DNA here is from genome assembly GCF_043159265.1 of Tasmannia lanceolata. Taxonomy (NCBI): domain Eukaryota; kingdom Viridiplantae; phylum Streptophyta; class Magnoliopsida; order Canellales; family Winteraceae; genus Tasmannia; species Tasmannia lanceolata. Next base: position 9,186,347 of record NW_027518679.1, on the reverse strand, counting down.
GGCGAGGTGACACACCATCGCACATGATTCACCTTTCTTCATGGGCCGAATCTGAGACCCTTATCTTCACCTTTCTTTACGGGCTGAAAAGGAGACCCTCATATGAAGAACAAATAAAATGTAAAACTCTCAATGCCTCTTAATAGGCGGATTACAACTTTGTAAGCTCACAATCACTCCAAAGAATTAGCAAAAGAAAAGCCCTATTGAGTGCCTCTTGATATCATGTAGAAATGGAAGATCAAAGAGGTTTTTTAGCTTTTGAAATAAAAATGTTGAGGCTCAAAGAGAATTGGGATTTGATCTTTCTCTGATGTTCAAAAAGCTTGTAGAGATAGGTTTTAATAATGTATATATAGTGAATTTGAAAATATGACTGTTTGGGGTAAAACTGTAAATTATTGGCTTGAAAAAGTCCAGCAGAAAATGCCCCAATGGCTAGTTTGCTCGACTGCGGCGGTCAACCGGGCTACGGCGGTCGTCTGCCCCTATCGAGCGCCCTATTCTATTTTCAAATTTCTTTCCGTCGCGGTCGACAGGCTACATGGCGGTCGCCCGGAGAGGGCTAACTGTTAGCTAAAAAAATTTGAATAAAAAACCTATCCCGGTCGACCAACCCACAGCGGTCGCCCACCCTAGACCAAATCGGATCGCTTCTGTAGAAACAGAAGCGCATCCTTGGTCCCTCGGATCATCCTGGTCGACCGGCCCGATAAAATTCTAGATGGTTTGGATTTCGTGGTTCCATCCCACGGTCGCCCGGCATAGCCCAATCGACCGGCCCTGAGTGAAATTCCATTTTAACTTTAAAAGCCAGGGGCTTTTGGGCTATGGCCTTTGGGCTTTAAGTCCAAGGTTTTCAAACACATTTTTTTTGTGTTGATGGTTTTGAAAGATGTAAAATGTTAAGAATAAAAACCATTTGAGACCCTTTTGAAAATGCATTTAAACATAAAATCAAGAGGACTCCAAATACATTCTAAAAATAAGGACCGTGAGTCTTCTTGGAATATCTTGGCTCCTTTGCACTTTCTTGGATTTCTTCAGCTTGGGTGAACATCTTATCCTTGTCTTGGCTCTTGTGACATGTCCTCCAATCTTCAATGCATGTTGAGGTACAAGAAGTGTCACCATGACATGTTCAACTCCAAGCTCCTTCTTGACACTTGCTTAGGAACTTGTGGGATCTTCATGTTGAGCTACTTTACTTGAGCATCTTCAAATGAGGATGACTCCAATTTAGGTGCAAGCTCTTGGCTTTGATCCTTGATCCACAAGTCATGTGTTGTGAAGAGTTGTGTAATGGCGATTATGACATGGAAATCCTGTATATAACACAACACCTCAAAGCAACACATCAGTCCATAAATGCTAATCAATTTGGTTTGCTAGCATCAAAACAAGAAAGTAAGATGAATGACTAACTCATGGGAACCCTTGGGCTTACATTCTCCCCCTTTTTCATGATGGCAAACAAATTGATTAGAAAGGTAGGAGATATTAAACAAATATATGAATGAGCATTAAATACCAAAAATAATTTAAGTAATGCTCCCCCTCACTATGCACAAGTATAATAAATGAATATAAAGCATGTGGTGCATATACAATTGGACTACCTAATCTATTTCTAAAATTCTCCCTCTTTTGGCAACAACAAAAAGGTAGGGATATGCAAGTGTGAGTGCAAGTGGGGTGTCAAGATGAAGAGCAACTCATAAGAGTTATTCAAAGTGTATATGATGTGTCAATGAAGCTCATATGATGCTTATCAAAATGAAAACAAAGTGAAATGCATGATAAGCAGAGTTTTTTTTTTCTTAAAGATATGTAAGTTAAGCACAATTATGGGGGCAATAGACTATGTGAGCATATCACAATGGTCTATATAAACATGAACAAGCAACAATTTGGCTCTCCCTCTATTTATTTGTCATTGGCCCTAGGTGAAACCTATGTGATAGGGCATGACCAGGCAGAATGGTTTAAAAGGTGAGTGATTTAAATACTTGGGCTTCATTTGCAACTTGCAAGAAGACGAGTCTCTACCTGAGCAAAAATATGCTCAGATTGATGACATAACCATTTAGGTTCACAAGTTGCTTCGAATGGGGCTTTTCTCATCATAGGGCAGACATGTCTCTTCCTGAGAATGAACATCCTCAGAACTATAAATTAACTTTTGAGTTCCAGTTGCTTACCCTTAGAGGATTGTATATTTGTAAGTAAAAGCTCCCCCTGACTATGTGCATCTAATCTAAATGTAATAGTTCAAGGTACATAGAACCCATGATTTATTTAATCACCTTTAATCATTCAGATTGCTCTATTCATAGACCAATCACACTTTCATTATGAATGGATGATTATTAGACCTAGAATAAGAGTTTAAGGCAGATGGTCTAATAAACACATGGATAAGAGAATGAAATCAATGAGGTACATATCCATGGCAACTAAAAGATCATGTATACATAGATAGGAATTATAAAGCTCAATATACATGACCAAAATGGAAGAGTAATACCACATTTCTTTTATGCCTCTTTCCAACCGTCCATTTAAAAGCCCAAGTTCGACTTTCTTTTTTTCATTTTTTTCATTTTTTCTAATTATATATATATATATATATATATATATATATATATATATATATCTCCCACCGAAATAGGTATGTTCCTTCTAAATAGGTGTTAGAGTATATGCCCTGGAAAGCCAGTAGAATGACATTTTTCAATCAATAAAGATTTATTTCATCACTTGAATGGGTATTTACATATATGAATGTGTGTGATGTGCTTATTTTATTGACACATGTTCGTCCTTAGGTAGCATAGTAGAAAAGCCATGCTCAAAGGATTCACAGATCCAAGGGAGGAAGGAGATATGGCATCTCGGTTCTATGCAAGCCTTAATAGTTCCTAGTTGGGAAAGAGATTGGACATCTCTTTCTGTATACATTTAGCACCAGTCTTGCCTACATGCACGTGTCGTGAAGTGATTTATCCCGGTCATCTGGGTAGTGGACCCTAAGCAAGAAGAGTGGGTGCGACGATTAGATCGTGCAACCGAATCAGATCAAATAAAGAACAACTTGTGGACAAGAAAGTATAAAGTTGTTCTTCCAGACATGACCCTTCACATGTCCTTAGGCCTGAAGGATCTTATTGGTCTGTTGGCCCATTCTTGGGTCTTAGTCTATCTTATAGTCATTTTATTTTTAGACTCACATTCGGATAGAGCTATATCTTAGAGCGAACCCTCGAGACCAATAGTGATACTCAACAAGGGATTATTTGCCCTAAAATTTAGGAATTGACATCTACAAATTTGTTAGAGCGGTAGGCCTATTAAATAACCTGGCCAGGCGGATTTGATAAAACGTTTATCGAAAAGTTTTATGAAACATTGAATTGTTTTCAAAGGATTTCACAAATGCATTTTGAGGCCGAACAACGCTTGACCAAAATGGTATACTAAGAGTGGGCCAAAGAGGTAAATGGTGTTCACCTCCTGTATGACTCAACTCAGTAGATGTGGTTACGAAGAAATGACTTGCACATACATGATGTGATTAGGGGTAAGATGATCTGAGTGTCATCTTCAGGGTTACGTCTCGATGGAGGCCACCGACCTAATGCGAGTCTAGTTTAACTACAGAGCAAGATAGCAGTGGGACCCACCATAGGGTTCTGCAGGATTGATCGTTGGATCCCTGCGACGATCCCACTCACAACTCGAATGACCCGGTAACATCCAAATGGATCAGGGTTCCGCATTTTATGTAATTGCACGGATAGATATGATCCATTAGATTAATGTGGATATTAATTAAATACATATATACATGTAAGAGAATTTTTGTTAGGAAAGTAACAAAAGACAGTAACAAAATTTTTTGAATACAAATTGGAGCCGAAATAACTCCCATTAGATGTGAGTTATTAATCGATTAAATTATTAATTAATTATTTAATTAATACACATTATTATGTATTATTAATTTGATTAATAATTATCATACGATGTGTTATCCAAATGAGGATAGTTATTCCCAAACCGGTTTTGCAAAAGTCACGGAATTGGAAGGAAATTGAGAATTGGGATAGGACTACACATTTGGATAAGATTTGTGGGGCCCACAACACTTCTAAATCAGTTGGAGAGCTGGGAAAAAGAGTTCCAATTGCTCAAGGACTTTGAGTTGCACTCAAACTCCTTGTTGGATAGGAATTGCTAAATTGTAGGATATACAAAGTAAGCAATTTGTTTCTAACACCAACTCTTATGAGATAAGGCCACAAGGGCTGAAGGGAGGCCTCCATACACGTTCTCCCATGTATCTTGAGTGTCCCCACATAGCCTTGGAGGTTTGGGAGAGTCCAATTCACTCAATGAGTCTCAATTCAAGTCGGTTTCTCAATTGGATTGGAATTGGGAGAGAGAAACAAGGATTTATCAAACCAAAACTCTATTTTATATAAAAGAGAGAGGGGAGAACGAAATTTCGAGTGTGGAATACTCAAAATTCGTTCTCCCATGCTTCCCCCCTTTGGAAAATAGTTTTCCATCTCTCTCTTCCTCTCTCTCTCCATCTCTCTTCCAATTGAAATAGTTTCAAAGAGAAAGGCTTCAAATCAATTTCTCTATTCTCTACAACAAAGGTACTGATTAGATCAGACCTTAAATAGGTGAACAAGAGCTATTCACATCTACATTAGTCTAAGTAAAAAAAAGAATCTATCGGTTCAACTTGCGGGGTCCGCGGCATTTAAAACGATCGCAACCGTTCGAGGAGTAGATCAAACAGCGTGATTCCTTGATTTCTTCTTCAAAGATGTATTTATTTATGTTTGATTAAATTAATTAACTAATCTAGACTCTATGATCTTGGGCAAAAGCAAGATCAAAAGAAAATTTTAAAATTCTATGCGTTTTTTGTTCCGCTGCGCATAGCGATATTGTTTGAAGGGGATAACCATCTTGCAATAGGAATGTAAGGAGGCTACCAAATAGCAAAATTGACGAAATTTGGAGACTGAAAGTGCGGCTAAAAATTAGGAAACATTATTATTTGTTGAAAAAGAGGGATAGAGAGTGAGAGACGAACAAGGGAGGAGAGAGAGGGTCGGTTGGGCTATTTGGATTGATCCAAACCATCCTGGGTCAATTGGGGAGAGAGGGAGTATAAAACGTACTAGGGGGGAGAGAGAGAGCCGAAAATTAGTGTAAGAGCGAGAGAAAAATGTTGGAGAGGAGAGAGACCACTAAATTGTTGGAATTTTTCTTGTTTTTCTCTTGCTTTGCACCATGAAATGACCAAGTTATCCCCACTCTTCGAATGAATTGCAAGAATGCCACATATTTTCGCAAATGGCTAATCTACCCTTCCAATGTAATGCCCAAAAAATAACACTAATAATTCCCTTCTCCCCTTTTGATCTCCAAGGAACTATCCAAGCCATCGATTTGACGGTCCATAATATAATTTAATTGCACCCCTAAACCATTCCAATAAAATGATTCGAACCGTTTAATTCATGGATCCCAATGTGAATTTCGATCTTACCAATAATCGCACCCCTTGAATCACTTTTGTGGGCTAATCTTAACCATTCAATCGATGGTCAACAATGTAAAATTATTTGCACCTTGCAATCCACTGCCATAAGATGATCTTAACCGCACAACTAGTGGGCGTTAGAATAAATTACTTGTATCTTTCCAAATCATTTCCAAAGCTATTCCGAGCCAACCAATTGGTTAACCATAGATGATCTTATCCCTCCAAATGATGGAAAATTCTTTAATCTTTAACCTTCTTAGCTCCATTTTCCATGAAAATTCAAGATATACCCTGAAACACAAAAAACAAACAAAATACTTTAGTAGTACCGCTCTAAACATAAAATATGCATGTTTTACCTACCTACAATTCACACATAAATGTGCTCATCAGATATCGCAGTGGGGGCTATCATAGGGTTTTGCAGGATCCACCGTCGGATCCTTGCGACGATCCCACTCATAACTCGAATGACCCGGTAACATCCAAACCGATAAGGGTTCCACCTTTTATGATATTGCACGGATGGATATGATCCGTTAGATTAATGTGGATATTAATTAAATAAATAAATAAATATATATATATATATATATATATGTTGATATATGTATATCTACATGTCTTTGTTAAGTAAGTAACAAGAGATAGTAAGAGAATTTTTCGAAGACAAATTGGAGCCGAAACAACTCCCATTGGATGTGATTGTTAATTAATTATTTAATTCTTATACATTATTATGTATTATTAATTTGATTAATAATAAGCATAATAATGTATAATCCAAATGAGGATAGTTATTCCCAAACCGGCTTTGCAAATGTTGCAGAATTGGAACGGAATTCGGAATTGGGAATTGGGATAAGACTGCACATTTGGCTAATGTTTGTGGGGCCCACAACACTCTTAAATTAGTTGGAGAGCTGGGGAAAAGAGTCCCAATTGCTCAAGGACTCTGAGTTGCATTCAAACTCTTTGTTAGATTAGAATTTCTAAATTGTAGGATCTACAAAGCAAGCAATTTGTTTCCAACACCAGCTCTTATCAGATAAGGCCACAAGGGCTGGAGAGAGGCATCCATACACGTTCTCCCATGTATCTTGAGTGTACACACACAGCCTTGGAGGTTTGGGAGAGTCCCATTCACTCGGGGACTCTCAATTCAAGTTGGTTTCTCAATTGGATAGGAATTGGAAGAGAGAAACAAGGATTTATGAAACCAAAACTCCATTTTCTATAAATGGAGAGGGCTGAATGAAATTTAGTGTGTGGAATACTCAAAAATTCGTTCTCCCTTGCTTCCCCCTTTGGAAAAATCATTTTCCATCTCTCTCTCTATCTCTTCCAATTGAAATAGTTTCATAGAGAAAAGGCTTCCAATCAATTTCTCTATTCTGTACAACAAAGGTACTGATTAGATCAAACCTTAAAGAGGTGAATAAGAGTTATTCACATCCACAATAGTTCGAGCAAAGAAAAAGAATCTATCTGTTCAACTTGCGGGGCTCGCGGCGTTTAGAACGATCACAACCTGTCGAGGAGTAGATCAAGCAGCGTGATTCCTTGATTTCTTCCTCGAAGTGGTATTTATTATGTTCGATTAACATAATTAAAGAATCTAGACTCTAGGATCTTGGGCAATTGCAAGATAAAAAGAAAAACTTAAAGTTCTATGCATTTTTATTCCGTTGTGCATAGCGATCTTGCCGGAAGGGGATAACCTTCCTTCAGTGATGAGTTGAGAGATGTAAGCCATGCTTGGCAACCGTGAATTTCTTTTCATGATAAATAAGTTTCTCAAGTGTTGGGAAAGTAGGGTAGGGCCGGTAAGAGAGACTTGAGAGAGCATAGCTGAGTAGAGGGTGAGAAGTGGCTACGAAACAAGGAAAAAATCAATCATTTTGGGTGGCGTTTTTTGTTTCCTTATTTTTTAGACTCTTCTTACCCTCTCCTTACTCAGTCCCTCTGATGTTTGCCCCTCTCTCACCCTCCCTCACCATTAGGAAAGCAAATGTTGTGTAGAATGCAAATGGTGTTGGATTCCTTAGTTAGTACGCACTTGGGGTCACATATTTCTTACTCTTCTATATATATCAGGAATATTTTGGAATATTCCAAATACATTGGCCTATATAGGCAATATCAAAGGGGTTCCGAGATGGTCCATGCATGGAGACCTTTAAACCTCGCAATACACTTGCCAATGACAAGAAGCATGTGGAGTGTGGCAACTCACAAGTCACCAACACCCAACAAAAAGACCTTGATAGAGACCTCATGCTACTTTTTTAACTCTTTGTTTAAAGGTCACAAATCTGACTGTTCTAAAAACTGTCTAGATCATCTAAGTGGATAATCATATGCACAATGGTGATATGCGATAAGAGTTATAGATAACACATCCACTTGTAATATGTAGCAAGGGAGTTGCTAGGCAACTTCCTGGAAAGCTATTTTGCGGCTGACTTTTGCATGAGAGAACAGCCATATGGGCTCACTTTTCATAAGATATTGTCTTATTCATTTAATTCATCAGAGGTGGCTGTTCCCTAGTGCAAAATTCAACCGCGAAATGGCTTTCCGCAGAATTGCCTAGCAAATCCCATGAAGCAATCATATCTTCTTTCTACACTTATTATAAATACAACCCCAATCACTTCACATGGCAATCAAGTGAGAGATTTTCTCCTTCTCAAATAGGTCTGTTTGCATGGTCCATATGCGCGGCGTAGATGGGATCCTAACTCGCCGCTATCTTGCCAAAACTACCCCATCATGAACTCATAGAAAGTCACCCGACCTAACCACAAATGTGTGAAACAACCAATTACTCCAAAAGCTTAAGTTAGCTGGGTTGCTTTTATTTAATCACTTATACTTCAACACTTCCCCTTTGTCCATACACATGGCACATGTGGTCCCTCTTTTGGGTTGGCCGTAAACTTGGATTTAGTCCCTCATGGAGAAGATTAGGTGTCAAGAGGGTGTTGATTATGGTCCTAAGACTTGTGAGGCAATATCTTTGATACTGTGTGAAACAACCAATTACTCCAAAAGCTTAAGCTATTAGACTTGGTGTTATTTAATCATTTATACTTCAACAAGCTATATATATACCACAACAATATGGATCCAATAAATCGAACTTAAGCACCGATTCGTATGTGTAGTGTAGGTCGGAGCCCAATTCACCTACACTATCTTTGGCCTATTGGGCAACCCAAGTTTTCTATTACATATATTATAAATTACATTTCTGAGGTATTTAATAGTTAACTAAAACATTACATTTATAAGGTTTTAAATAACTTCAGAAACGACCCAAATTTTCCCATTACTTGGTGTAGATAAGGTATATAAAAATTAAAAGAAACTTTATTTTTATAAGGTTGTAAATTATGTTGGGGGAGTTTTTCATTATACATAGTATTAATTTGTTATGTAAGGTGTTTAATATTTATAGAGAAATCTACATTTATAAGATTTTAAATAACATCTTTTTTTATTATCTAATAATATTCATAAAGAGATGATTTATAATTATAAGGTTCTAAATAACCTAAGATATGTGTGCATGGAAAAGCATGTTTTCATATTTATTTGATTTCATTGGCATATGGTACTAAAGAAATTATATGGTGGACGGTTATGCATGCACATGCAACCCTAAAATATAATGGGCCCCACATTTTTTGGGTGATCTAAACCACTCATTAGATGGGCCTTGATATAGATAGGGTGTGACAAAAAAAATCTTCTCCATAGGATCATCCTAACCCTCTTGTCTGTCGTGGTTTCTATACCGTGCCGTCCATTTACACCACAACGGATCAAAGAGTAAGGATGATCCTACAGAGAAGATTCTTTGGGCACACCATATCTATGTCGAGGCCCATCAAATGAACGATTTAGATCACCCAAGCACTGTATTTTCTACTACATGTGCATGCACTCCACAGATACGTGTGTTGCACTGATGCACCACAGACATGCTTTTGAGGCGTTGGATAGAAGTTTAAAAGACATCTTAAGAAATTTTGATGATCCGAGTTCATGTGGGAAGCCGCTCGGAGGAAAAATTGTACTTCTTGGTGGTGATTTTAGACAGATTCTTCCTATAGTTCCAAAAGGCAGAAGACAAAATATTGTGCTTGCTTTGATTAACTCTTACTTATGGAATCAATGCAAGGTCTTCACTTTAAAAAAATATGAGATTGAATCAAGATTCATTTGACAACGACAAATCTGAATTCAGCAAATGGGTCTTAGATATCGGAGATGGCAACATTCCAACAATTTCAAGAGAAGAAGAGATTGAGTCTTCATCGATAAAAATTCTAGATCATCTTCTTATACATGGTGGAGATAACTACTTAATATAAGTCTATGATATTGTTTGACTGTTGTATTTTCATATTGCATGATACACATGCGTCAAAGCAACATATGTATCAATTTGATGAAGTGTGGCTATTATACGGTAGTATGTTGCCTACAAATTGCAACATTAATTAAAGTATAAAAAATTAGTGAGGCTGTAATTTCTATAGAATAATGAAATGTTATATTGGAATTTATGCTCTTGTTAGCTGTGTCCCTACTGCCTCTAGTCTCCCTTCCAAGTAAGCTTTGTTGATCCTTCTAGCCATCGATAATACAAATGTCACAGCAGCCGAAGAAGAAGATGATACTATCCGCATAGCTATTGATCGCATATTATTTTCTAACCTACAAATGTTAAGCCACTAATATTTAACATAGGTAAAGTATGATTCTCTGAACCCAAATAATATATGTATGGTCTTTTAATACCAAGATAGTAGCTTTTCAGCTCCTACATCATCTGGGTTCAATTTTAGTGATGTATATTTTGTTGTTGATAATGATATCCCTCCTATCGAAGTTTTACGTTAGAAAATTAGCAGATAAACGCCACAATGAAGAAGTCATGATTTAATTAAGTAATTATATATACCTTGGTATTCAACTAGCCTTACAGCCATCGCCATCAATACATGGGGTAGCTAAATCCTCTGTCACCAAGTCAGTCTCTGATCCCCATAAAGATATCATGATGGGACTACAGCTGAAGAGAAATTGTCATTTGGAGTTACAAAAGACGAATAGCATTTATTTTTTAGATTATAGTTTTTATGAGAAATTGCAACAGAGTTATATTCAATATACTTGTCATCGAGTAGTACCAACTCTCTTTTATATGTTGTTGATCTGTTCTTCATTCTAATCGTACGAACTTGTAAAACGTACATGAGCACAACAAGGATATCTATATGAAATCACCATTATTAAATGGTTTAAGTTATAATAAAAAATTTATAATCTTAAAAATATTATCGGGAAACCAATATAATATGTACCAATATAATCAGGTGCATTAGATGCCTTTTGGAATGCAGTTTTCAAGGGAATAAAGAGTTGACGCTTAACCATTGCGTCGTCATCAATTCTTTCAGCAGTCATAAATTTTGTTGTGAACAGCTCAAGGTGGTGACTCGCGATCCGATAACAACGTTCAACTAGCTTAGCCTTGACATGCTTAATTTTGTATGCACTCCCCTCCTTTAATACAAACTTGTACTTGTCAGCATCTTGATCATAAAGAGTTAGTTGCATGTCTGCGCCCTGAAACAAATATATGAAAATATAATTGGTTAAAAAAAGTTTGAGATAGTCAAATCGAATCCAATCATTATATGTTAATACTTAATAAGAAATTTACCATTACGGTATAAAACGCACCTCTTCGTCAATTAAAATAGCTTTCAGTAGTTGATCCTTTTTATTTGGATTTTCAAAGTTATGGATATTGAAAAGGCGTTTGACCCGACATTTGATGGTCTAGCTGGGTTTGGAAGGATATATGTATCCGAATGGAGTGTAATATGGGTCCTACATCCAGCATAATGTTACATATGTTGTTTTGGTTAATATAATATAGGTTGAAAATAAGGTAAAAGCTTATATTAGTCTGCAACAAATGGAATTCAACTTACAGAATGTTTGAAAACATATGTTATAAACCTTGTAAGACTTCCTTAAAAACTACATTGCGCGTGTATCTATGAATTGGGTGTGTTTTTCTCCGGTCAATATTCTAACACGAGACTGAGAATTGACGCGTGATAGAGCAACATATAGTTGGGCATGGCTGACAACAGATTCTGGTAAATATATTTAAACATCTCTTAAAGTCTGTACCTGGCTTTTTATTGATTCTCATGGAAAATGCAACTTTTAAAGGGAACTGTTTACTCAGAAATATCAAAGGGCAGTCATCTGAAGAGGGCGACATATAAATTCTTGGGATGCAATGTTCAACACCTTTGTTAGCCCCTGTAATTATACATGCTCGAATTGTACGTTGTTCCAAGGCTACAACAGTCAATCTAGTCCCATTGCAAAGTCCAATTGTTGGGTTCAAGTTACGTAATAACATAACCGGAGCGCCGACCTTTAATTTCAAGCAACGACTTACTATCCCAGCCGCATTTAACGAATTCAAATATTCAGGAGTAACATATCTTCCAAGAGAAGATAGATAAACATTGTCATTGGGAACAACATCGGCACTTAAGTAGCTGCGTGCTTCACCTGGCAACATTTCTATCATTATAGAGTTGATGTAATCAACGTCATTGTTCTTTGGTGCTAAAATAGCTCGACTTTCAAGGTAACCATCGTCATGCAATCGTGATAATAAGTCTGGGTATATCTCACTAATGTAATTCCAAACTCATAATCGCTTATGAGCATATCCTCTGGAATTTTAACCCAATCAGATTCTATGTTACCATTAACAAAAATTGCAGGTAGGGTTCCATTTCCAAATCGAGAATCCATTGTACGAAACTGGCACTTGCAATACGTTCCGTAGGTGATAACCCAGTTGTAGTACGCACAAGTTGGTCGTTAGCTGAAATACCTTGCAATATTTCCACAAATATGATCTTTGTAATGAAGCACCAACAATAATTTCTCGGGGCTTCAACATTTCCATGGCCATAACTTTCTATGAGTGAGTTAAATGATCGATTTCTTAGATCTATGAGTGAGTCCAATAATCAGTGTTGCATACAATCGGTTCTCAAAAACTAAAACAAACAGGGGAGACCAAGGAATCAAATAAAAATTGAAGAATAATCCAATCTCACCCTTACAAAGAAAAAAGAAAATCCAGGGATGACTTTCCGTTTGCTATTACATGGACGATCATGATCGATGACCATCCATGTGCCATTCCTCCTCTATTCTCCACTTTCTTCTTAAGTTTTTCTAGCCGTTCAGGAGAGGATTAATTAGCTTTAGAGGTGTCAACGGATCCACCTATGTCTTGGTCAGTATACTACATTCAGATTGCTTATCAGATAGATCATATTAGGAGTGCTTTTCCTTTCTTACTTTGTCTCAATCATGATAGATTTAGAATCAAACTGTCCATCCATAGGAGTGTCTATGGTCCTACTTATATTGTACATAGTTAGGGCTTAGGGTTTGGAGAGGGGAAAGGAAAGAAATTCAAGAGAATTGAGATTCATCATCAAAACAATAGGCACGAAACTGAGTCGTTTGTCATTTTTAGTATTTTAATGTAACAAAAATACCTTTGTGAATATACATAAATGAAGGATTTTTTCATACATTGGTACCCCCCATTCGGATCTAGGATGCTCCATCGGATTTTATAGAGATGTCTAATCACATTAAAAAATAATTTCAAAATTTAAGATATAGATCCAATGGACATGATTCAAATCTAGTTGTTCCACCTGAATCCTGTCAATTCACTTTGTGAATCCATCTAACCATCTGGGTTAGATTAGTTGGATTAGGGTTGATTTTATCTTGAATGTTTTGCTACCTCGAAACATGTAAGAGAAGCAAATCAAAATTGCAGAATAATCCAATCTCACCCTTATGAAGAAAAAAGAAAAAGAAAAACTCACTTGGGCCATCTTAAAATAGTTAAAATTGCATGAAAAAAATAAACTGGAAAAGTTGGACAGATCGTACTTTCAATGTCAAAGAAGATTCTGCTGGTTTTTTTATGTTGGTTCAGAGAGAGATATATAGAGAGAGATATATATATAGAGAGAGAGAGCAATGAATCGGGATATGAAAGATATCAAAGATATGAATTCTAGTAGAAAACAATTTAGATAGGAATTCTTTTCCTTTTTAAAAGGTTAGTCTTTTATTATTTTATCATGAAGCTTCTTTATAGGATGTGGGAACGTTTTGAGAAAATCGAGGGATCACTTTCCGTAATTGTTTTGAACTACGAGCATAATTAGGAATTGGATTTTATCAGGAAGCTTCTTTATAGGATGTGGAAACGTAAGATTCTTTATAGGATGTGGGAACATTTTGAGAAAATCCAGGGATGACTTTCCTTAATTTTTTTAACTAAGAGAATACTTAGGAAGTGGATTTTATCACGAAGCTTCTTTATAGGACGTGGAAACGTTTTGAGAAAATACAGGGATTACTTTCAATAATTGTTTTCTGTAACTGGCAATTAAAAATCTCATGCGATTTGGATAGGAATAATTTTCCTTTTTAAAAGGTTAGTCTTTTATTATTTTATCATGAAGCTTCTTTATAGGATGTGGGAAAGTTTTGAGAAAATCCAGGGATGACTTTCCGTAATTGTTTTTAACTAAGAGCATACTTAGGAAGTGGATTTTATCAAGAAGCTTCTTTATAGGATGTGGAAACGTTAGATTCTTTATAGGATGTGGGAACATTTTGAGAAAATCCAGGGATGACTTTCCGTAATTTTTTTAACTAAGAGAATACTTAGGAAGTGGATTTTATCAGCAAGCTTCTTTATAGGATGTGGAAACGTTTTGAGAAAATTTAGGGATTAGTTTCCGTAATTGTTTTATGTAATTGGCAATAAAAAATCTCATGATTTTTTAAAGCCACGTAGTAAAATAATATGCCACGTAGATTTGAGGGAGGAAGGAGAGGGCTGCCACATCAGCAGTGAACAGTAACCCTCCCTTCCTCATTATATATAGACTACTTGCATACCCGTGCATTGCACATGAACAAAAAGCAAAGAAAATCAAAGATTAAAAAAATGACGATTATCATATACAAATACAGTGAAAAGGAAAAATGTCAATAGAGGCATCCAAAAAATGTAAATTAAAGTGTGTAATCATCAAATTAAGTGTTGATATCATTTGCACAATTATCTATACATAAAGCAATTAGTATTGACACTTATTTTGCTCATTTTACCTTTTCTTTTGAATTTTTAAAACTATCCATCTTTTATAACCATGCATGGTAAGCAAAGGAAGGGACAAGAAAAAATGTCACCTTTACCTTCACCTAAACAAAGTAGTGCAAAATTTTCTGATTGCATCAAGCAAGAATAGCAGTCTAGTGACGCAACTATAAATATGATGGTTTTCCTTTTCTACAGAAACTCCAAGATGATTGCTACAGTGTCATTACCCAAGGAAATCTTTTCCCAATAAAGATCTTTTTCAGATAAAAATAGAACACTTACCTTATGAGTAAATCGAAAAAAGGACCAACTTTAACATTTAATGAGAGCTGCAATAAAGTTACATCTAACTTAAATTGAATATTCTCAAACAAATACGGATGCTCTGCTCTCTAGAAGATCCTTGCTAATAATCTTCTATGTTGTTCTCTAAATATATAATCATCTTGTCTTGTAATGTAAACAATCATTACTCCATGACAATAAAAATTGAAGTCATAAAACCAAACACTTTAATTTTACCAAAAGCACTTCAAAGGAAGAATCAAAAGGTTAAGAAAGATATATAGTTATGTGTGGATCCCGTCCCGGAGGGTGGCCCACGAGGGTGTGTGATTTTATGATGATAGCGCCTTTGTTCATTGATTTTGAATATGATTGCTTTTCTCATAAATTTGGGATGAAAATCCTAATTTACGAGCGAAGCCATGACCAGAGTCACCACCTAGATTAGGGATCTAGGACCCATGATTAACTCTGTAAATTTAGTCTACGATTCCGAGTTGGGTAAGTTACCTGATTACAAGAAAGGAAGGTGTTGGGCACCCTTCTTGCCCGCCAAATGTCGGTCTTTACTTTTAAATGCTTTAGTTGTCTAAGTTTTAACTAAAGGGGGTAAATGTGAGTTTTATTTGATAAACCTAAATATTACTAATGAGTTGGGTTGAAACGAGTGGGGTTTGGGTTTTGTTGAGGTGCAACTCGGGTTGACAGTATAGTAGTGCCTTTTGGGTTAGGAATAGAAGCCATGACTCGGGTGAGTCGTGCAATGTAAGTCGGTTGGGAATGGGAATGCCACTTGGTTTGGAACGGGGGTGCAACTAGGCGAGCAAAAGTTGCAACTCGCTAATCTAATCTTAGCTAGTATCCAAATTAATTCTAGTTACTTAATCTACCCTACTTGCCTAATCTACCGTATAAGGAAACCAATAAATAGATCTTCAAAGATCTGATATATCGTAAATCCAACTAATTTATTCTACTAGGCTTACCAGATTTCTATTAAGGAACAGAAAAACAAACAAACAATGTTAGTGAAACCTTTTCCGATGCGGCGAGATGAGGACAGATTATGTCGCTCTCTTTAAGATGACTTTGCACCTCTGCAGAAACTAATTCCGATGCAGCAGATTACTAGCCACAATCACCCCCAGGATCCAACAGCCTGAAGCACCGTCGATCTCCAAGAATTGCACGATCTAAGAGATTCGAACCACCCGAACACTCCGATCGCCCAACAAAATACGTAAAATAAAAGAGGAAAGAAAGAAAACTCCATTTACAGTAAAGTAGTGAAAACAAGAAGAAAACAGTAAAGCTTCTGTAATAGTTTCGTTCCGTTGTGTTGTTCAAGAAAAACAGAGAACCTTCTCTTTTATAAACCAAAACGTGTCCGTTCAACACACCCTTTAATATAGTAAAGACGCCATTTAAGAAAAGAGTCATTTAAAAGACGTTACAGATGTGAAAGGTCGCATCCCAACAGCCACAACGTTTAGGAACGGCACAGTTATTCGTAAAATAATGGCGGCATTTTTTACCCAATTATTCGACATTCCAGTAAGCCGGCTTACCCAGGTACGCCATCTTACCTAATAATGTCGGCGTTCTTTTTGAAGAATGGCGAAGGTAAAGGTAATGTTAGACGGACATAAACAAAAATTAAAATATAGGGGAAGGAAAAACCTTGACTCACACGCACGGCCGGCCGAGCCACCCCGGGCTGGGTGGCGTGTGTGTGGTATAACCAAAAGCCCACCGGGTCCACTTGGTGGCTCATGCGTGTAGGCCCCCTTTTTCCTCCTCATTCACAAAGCTAAAGAATTGAAAAGCTATATAAACCCATGAAGCTTTTCCCCACTTTCCAATACAGGACTATTCACTTTTGTGAAGGAAGTGAGCAAATTCATTTTCCAAAACTAAAATGGCTTCTTTTTGTAAACAAAATAACTTTGTAAAATACCAACAAAGGCCACTTTTGTATTAAAATACCAACAATGTCAAGGCAAAAAGGCAGTGGGGAGCAGCAGAACATGAGAAGGGTGTACAATGCGAAGGTTTAAAGGGAGGGAGAGCCATTTTTTATTTTAAGGGAAGTGGTTATTTCATTTGTATCTGATTTTAAGGGATTTATTCCTTCAAAAAGTAAGCTGATGTTAAGGATATACTGCAATGAAATGGACACTGATTTTAAGGGGTGTATATGTGTATGGAAAGGAACCGAAATGTTGTAGAATTTGCAAATGAATAGGCGTGAAACTAAAGAGGTTTGGAAACTCTCTAATAATATCCATTAATGGATATCCATTTCAATCAATATGATAAAATCAAGAAGTTAAAAGGGTGTAAAAAGGAAGAGAAAGGGTGAGAAGTGGAAACAAAGTGTAGAAATGTTTTTTGTTTTCTGAAATTCGAATGCCACGCTGGAAAATATACGCCATGTAGATTTGAGGGAGGAAGGAGAGGGCTGCCATGTCAGTGGTGAACAGTAAACCTCCCTTCGTCCTTATCATATTAGATTAGATGGTAGGGCAAATATCAAAAGAGCTTCTTTTTTCTGTTCCACACACAATAACTAAAAATATAATAGATTCGCCATGTTTTCTTATCACTAAAATGGTCAGAGGGAATTATATAGTAGTTGGATGCACATTGGGGCCTTAATGCTCAAATACTTTATGAATCTCACCAACACACACGCACACAAAATAATAGACATAGGGGTGCAACTCGGGTTGTGTCGCGCCGCAAACCACGTACCATGGCTTGGAACATAACAACGCGACAAGCCTGTAAAGTGACTTCCACAAGCATGCAAGGCTAGCAATATACAGAAACCATGCTCAAAATAACTAAATTCAAATAATCTTTATTCACTCATAAATGGTTTATTCCATTACAATCAATATTCACCTCCTCTCAACCCAACACTAAATAAATGAATAAGTCCATGACTAACTAATACTCACTAGTAAAACTAAATGAATTAAATAACTGAATCTGTAGTGAAAATTTTCCCCGCCGCTTCAACCCCAAGCTGGAATCACGCCTCGGGATCTGAAAATGGTAAATAAGGGTGAGCTAAATGCGCTCATGTGATGTAATAAGAAACTACGCTAATAGATATGGCATCAAAGACAACAATAGTCAATTGGCAATAGGGCATTCAATGATAACAGTAATTAGTAGTTCAATGGGCATCAATTTTAGAAATAAGGCATCATTCAATTTCAATATTCGATATGGGTGTTAAATTCGATAGGTCAGAGTTCCTTGAGACTTCGATAGTGCTATGTTTATTGATTTGATGTCTATCTACTATACGACAGTAATTACACTAGCCAGTGGTATCTAAGTGCCAAAGGTATTATGCATTCCCCCATTGGCTAAGGGTACTGAAATAAACTAGCATCCCAAGAAAAACTGATTTGATAATTCAAAAGGGGTTTGATATTCAATAGGATGTGATTCAAAAGGTCCATAACTAGTCATAATCTTAACCGATAAGGGTAACATGTGTAGACACCCCATTTTGACCGGACCCGAGTTCGCGTTGCTTGTACAAAGCCTCGTCATATCAGTGAGCTGGGGTTCCAAATTGAACCCTAGGGTAGCTTAAGGTCTCCCATAGGTCTCCGTAAAATTTCGTCGAGATCCGAACGCGTTTGCTCGGTGAACGACCCAAGAGAGCGAGCGCAATGCGGACCAAAAAGGGGAGTGAATTCATCTGAAGAGGGGGTTGTCCGCAGAAAAAAAGAGGTAAATAAATTATTCATATGCAGAAGAGGGGTGAATTACCTCGTCTGGGACGGAGCCAATTTCGCGCGCCAATCAAATATTCGTGCGCCCATTAATTTTGGTGCGTTCATCAAATAATGGAGTGCCAATATCAGCGGCCATCATAAAGATATATAAAAAAAAATCAAAGAGGGAGGAGACTGTTCATTTTCTCGTGAAAAGCAGAGAGAGATAGAGAGAGATTTGGGTTTTCCTCCCCTCCGATCGTCTTCTCCGATCATCTTCCCCTAAAAACTCCGGTCATATTCCATTGAAAGGTCTAAAAAAAAAACAGAAAGAGAGAGAGAGAGAGAGAGAGAGAGAGAGAGAGAGAGAGAGCGAGAAAACCCATTTTCTCTCCGATCAAATTTCCCTTTCTTTGAGATTCCGGGAATCTTCTCAGATCATCTTCCCACAAAGCTCCGGTCATATTCCGGTGGATCTCCAATTATTTTCCGGTGGAATTCTTCTTCTCAGGTAATCTTTTCCGATAAACTTGCCAGATATCCGGCTGCCGAGAGCTCTCTTCATTTTTAAAACCCCCAAATCCGAGCTCTTCTTGTGCAGATCTATATATATACATATATATATATATATATATATATATATATATATATATATATAATTATAGAGCTTTAGATATATGTTTTTACTTGCAAAAAACCTCAGATATGGTGATTTTGCTTTGAAACTTTAGCTTTATCTCTTTATATCTTGCATTTGTCCTTCATAAACCCTAGATCTAGCAAATTCCCTTTTAAATCTTGCGTGTTCCTTTGATTAATCATCGGATCTGTTAATTCTCTTGTTTTTCTTAATTTTCAAAGCTAGCTTCATCTCAAGCTCTATTTTCATTTCTTCTAATTGTAGATCTGAAAATTTTCAAACCCTAGCTTAACCTCCTGATCATAGATTTGGGCTAGGAATCCTAAACCTAGCTAATGTTTTTGGGAAATCATGTTGCTGGACCATAGAATTGGTTATCTTCTAGTTTAGATTTAGCTAATTTCATTATTTCGAGCTTCAATCTACATATTAGCAATTTGTTTGCCCGATCAAAGTAGTGAAATCTGGTAGATTTCGTTGTTTCTGCAAATCTGCTCACAGATCTCTTATTTTAGAGAATTTCATCGATAATTTTGATCAATTTCAGTCAGGTAATATTCTTTCCTTCCTAGAATAATTATGCTACTGTATGTTGCGTGACTTTTCTTCTTTCTACCTATTTTTAATGGTTAGCTTATGTTTAATTATTTGAGTGGATTTGTGCGGTGCTTCTGATCTTAGTTTGAAGATTTGTTGAAGAAATAAAAGTAAGAAAGCTAAAGAAAGATATAATTTTCTGATTTTTGTTGGTTTCTGTTAGATCTGATGATCTGTTAAGGATGCTTGTTTTTAAGAATTTTAGTTCTATTCTCTTCATTCACATAACATTTCCAAAGAGAATTTTCCATGCCTTAAAATGATGTGTGATTTTATGGTTCAAATGAAAATTGATCTAAGAAAAATTGTCATTTCTGATCACTTTTTTTTTCGGTGAAATCTTGCCGGAATCTGGCAATGCAGCTTTGCTCCCTTAGATCTTCATGTTCTTTCACATATTCTTAAAGAATCTGATCTCAATAGTCATTTTTTATTTATTATTCAGTTCGAATGTTTGATGTTTGTGTGGAGATTTGAAAGGCATTGGTTGTATTACCTTTTATTATGAATTTGGCTCAGCTATATATGTCATTTTCAATTGTGGATCCTTATAAGAAATGGTTCTAACATTTGTTCACTGCACATAACACTCTGATTCGTTACTAATTTCCACCTTACAGTTCATGTAATTTTCCACTCATCATTTGGTTGTGTGTTGAATAAGAAATACACTATCATATTAGTTTAAGACTCTTGATGTGATTCTGTTGTGTTTAATTTGCCCTCCCCACGTTCAATTTCCTTGGCTGATGGCGTTAGCATAACTAAATTTCGTTATATGCTCAGTTCCACAGTGTCTCTTCTTATTCATTTAGTGTAAGGAATGATAACAGTCCAACCTTGTCTTAACTGTTGCATGTCTTGGCCTGTCTTTTCCTCTTTCATCGACTTATAAGGACACTTTGTGAGCTATAATAGCATTTGGATAATTTATGGAAATATCAAGATCTGATGGTGTGGCGATCATTTCCCCATGTAGCTCATGAGAGCTGTTAAGACTATTCGACTGCCCTTTGAACATTGCAAGCTAATACGTAGCCCACTAAAAATGGCCATTACTCCCTAATTATTGGGCTAAATTACAAGTGGGGATACCCATTAGAAGCAGAGCTCAAATCGTTGCAACTTTCTATTTTACCATTTTCACAGTTTCAGCCCATTGTTGCCCCTGTTTTGGCAATTCTGTGAGTGATAGTGCTCTCTGTTTTCGACGTAGCCACTAAGTAATTTAAAATGGTATGATTGTTTGCGTTAGAGAAGTGCTTCCTGATAGAACTGTGAGGAGTTTTGATGAACTCGGATCTCTTCTTAACTCTGTGCAGAAGCGGAGAACTGTTATACTTGTGAGCTTATACAGGACTTCTCAGGCGATCACCATGAACTTGCTCTGCCATTTTGAGAGGCTAAATATTCAGAACACATTCTGATTTGTGTCAACTCTGAATTTCTGACTGGAGGAGAGGACATCCCGTGATTTACGCAGAGCAAATGATCAATGATATTAGAAGGTATAAATTTATGGGGTTTCAAGGGTCTGATGAGGAGCTGATCAAGGAGATTTTAGTTATGGCCTATGTGATAAGAAAATGTCTTGAGTATGAATACAACGCTTGGGTGATCGATGGAAATCTCCTTCCAGTTAGTGAAACTTTTCCTGATATGACTGATATTTCCCATGATTTCATGGCTGCAAAAGACATTGAACTGTTGTTTATCAAGAACTCACCCACCTCTACAAAGATTTGGGTCGATGATTTTATTTACAAGCGGGCATCTATAACAGATTCTTTGATGCATAGAGGCACCCTTGCTAGTGATAATAGGCACTTTGGGTATTTTGCTGCTAAGTGCTTAGAAGAAAAGGGTCAGGGGATCGAGAGGCTTGATGAGATGATCTATGGTATAAAAATAGATGCAAGTCGTGTTAATCGAACTTCTCTCAAAGGTGGGAAGAAGTTGATTTTCTGGTCTTCTTTTATGGGTTTGGATTTAATTCAGAGAAGACTTGAGGATGTGGATATTTGGGCAGTGATGGCGATAGTCGGAGCTTCCCCTTTAGAGAGACAATTTGTGTCTCTGTAGAGCAAGCCCAACCTCAAAGGACTTGCTTAGTCCAAAGTGGGGTTTCTCTCTCTATTTAGTGGACTTCTTTAATTTTTTAGAAACCATTAGATGATAGTTTCTCTTTCTCATTTAGGAGACCATTGTGGTCTTATTAGCGAGTTTTATCATAGGAGACACGCTTTGTCTCGTTAGGCAGCTCTCCTCTGGGAGCAAGCCTCGTTGCTTAGAGCCCGCATTTTCCCATTGGAGGCATACAGTGCCTCATTTGTAGAACCTCCCCTGGTTTCTCTCTCTTTTGAGTTAAAAGACATGCTATGTCTTATTTGTCCCCTCCTTATAGAGTGTTAGAGAGTCTGCGACTCATTTATCCTTTTTAGTGGTAGTATTAGGGAGTCTTTGACTCATTCCTCCTTTAAGTTGTAGTATTAGAGAGTGAAATCCGAGGGGTGACTCGGTTTGGCAACCTACAGGGGGGGGTGAATAGGATGTTTATAAAACTTTTACCTTTTAAAAACTTTTACTAATTTCACCCTAGTTTTATCCCTTGTTTAATTAAGTTTGAAATGGTTGAACTTAAAACAATAATACAAATTAATATAAGTTCAAAACCCTTTTTGATTAGCAAACTTAATTAGGTGATTTAATAGCCTAGTTAGCAAGGTTAAGATTATTTAATTAAAATCAAGATGCTAACTACTCACTCAATTCTAAATATGTAAAAATGCAAGCACAAATAAATAAGAGAGTGAGAGGGAGTGAGAGAAATACCAATCACACAAGTGACACAAAGATTTATAGTGGTTCGGCAAACGGCCTACTCCACTCTACTCAAGGTCGCACTTGAGGATTTCCACTATTGAAACCTCCACGACGCCCGGCTCCGAGGCTTTTACACTCTAAGGGAATTAAATGAGGATGCCCTTCTACCTTTACAATGACTCTCCTACTTCCCCGAGTTCTAAGCGCTCCACCCAAGGGAATTAACACCGGATGCCCTTCCACCTTTCTTGTCTCTCCTACACCGCCGAGATCTAAGCGCTTTCCGAAGAAGATAGATAGCTTTGCCTCTAAGTAGGCTACAATGCACAATGAAGCTCTCACAATGTTCTCTAAGAATAAACAAGTTTAAGCATAAACCAATCTCAAATGATTTTCACTAATCAAGGCACAATGAGTTTGGTTGAGAGAAATTAACCCAAAAATGATTGCAAGTGTGTTTCTAGGGTTTCTTAGAGTTGGACAATGTTCATCTTGATGTTTTGAAACCATACAACTTGTATATATAGGTTCCCAACTCAATATGACCGTTTGAGGGGCAAAGTGGTACTTTTAGGGTCAAAAAATCCACTAGCCGTTGTAGCCGCAACGGCTATAATTTTTTGTCCCTGACTGTTTTCTCGGAGCTCCGAGAGATTTCTCGGAGTTCCGAGAAAATTCTCGGAGCTCCGAGACTGGTTTTCCAGCAGGATGTTCCTAACTTGTAAAATTCATATCTCCCTCATTTCTCGTCGAATTTTGACGTTCTTATACTCTACGGATATGAGAAAAATGAGAGCTATCTGTTAAAAATATTTTCAAAAATATTTAAAAATATTTGAAATAAGTTTTGATAGGATTTAGTTGCTGGTCCAGGTTGTTGCTTCGGAACTTTATTTTGTTCAATGTTGGGTTGAATGCCATATGGGTCCCAACATGTTGGTACACCACCATGGCCATTCACTTATCCATTTAAGTCCTTAAAGGGTGTGTTAGTCTCTTTGAAAAACATATTTTTAGGGGTTTTAAGATGTGCCTTGATCAAGAGTGTGGACCCCGATCCGAGAGAAGAAATGAGAAGGTGAGGGAACAGGCCCCCTACACCATCCTCTGGATCATCCACGTGAATGAGAGCTCTGCCAAGGAACTCTCAAAACGGATGCCACCCTCATAGCATATCACGAGTGGCGATATAAAAAGAAAGAGATATGTCTTGATCCGGAACCGAAGTTCAAAATCGAGACATACCTAAAATAAACTCAGAGTCGCCATCCATGGACATGCCATGGAACCCTAAAATCAAATCCTCTGTGCAATGGATAACCAGAAATATATATGGGTTCGTGCCTGGTTACGAATGGAGAAGGTCTGAGAGCACCCCCAATTCGTCCGAGTGCAAGCACTTGGTCTCTTATGCCATTTTCATTAACTCTAAAGAAGTTGGGTAAAAATCATGTGAAATGGGAACAATCCTCAGGAATCGTCTACCTAAGCATGCATTTCCTGAGAATGAAGAAATAAACACATAAAATGAAATGAAAAATGTGTCACCTAAGCAAAGCTAGGTTATGAGTGACATGCCTAATGGGTGTCTAAGTTTCTGGTGGACACACACATGCAAGCTACAACCAAAGGTATAGTATCAGTACAAGAAAGTAAGAAAACACATCAAAACATGAGATACAAATCTATGCTATATATGACAGGACAAGTCCTAACTCTAATGCAGGACTGGACTCGGACCAGAATGGCCATCCATCCTAGCTGCGCTACGTATCCCGGCCTCGGGAAGAATCGGAGCCCACGTAGTTCGATGCCCTATTCTAAGCTAGGATGCCTAAGACACCTAGACCTTTATCCTAGACTCGATCTAAAAGACCGGACTAGTTATTAAAGTTTCTTACACAATTATTTAAATTCCGGTAAATTGTGAATTTTAGGACACCCTATATGCCCTAACTAAATGTAGGTTAGCCCTGGGCTAATGCAGGTGGTTCCTACAACCTATGTGTAACTAGGCCGTGCATCCTAAGGAAAACTATGGGCTGACTATATGCCTAATCTAGCCATCGGTTCGACTAGATGTCTGACCGATCGACTCGAGGCCTCCTAACTCTAGAGACACTCACACGACAAGACATACCATATCAATACAAATCAAGACAAACTGTTAACTCTAGAACACAACCTAAACAGCTAGGACATACTCCTAACTCTAGAGGAAGATCTTTTTGAAAATGGTTTGAATATTTTTGTAATTTTTAAAGATTAAAAATGTTTATTTTTTAAGGTTTGGCTGGACTTAGGATGTGGATCCCGAGCTGCACTACGTACCCTGTTGAAAGGGATCAAGCCAACGTAGTTCGGAACGAACTTTCAAACTACGCTTATAAAAGAAACACTCAACACTTTAGATTTATTTTTTTTTTTAGTTTTTTTATATTTTCAAATGTTTTTGATAGTTTTAAAGTTTTCAAATGTTTTTGAGTTTTAAATTTCTAATGTTTTTGGATTTTAAAGCTTTTCCAATGCTCTAAACCTTTAAATGTTTTCAATCTTAAAGGGAACACGCGAGAACAACCACAAACTAGGGCAAAGCCCTAAAACCAAAAGGGGAAACCCCGAACAAGCAACTAACGCCTCAAAGAGACGATCCACAACAAGAAACTGGCGTCTCAAAGAGACAAACCACAACAAGAAAGATAGCGTCCCAAGAAGAGAGAAAAACGATCCAAGATCCCAAGCAAGCAAAGCTCTAATAAGACTGAGTTAGCCTCTAATCAAAGCGAAGTAATCAACAACTCTAAAGGAGAAACTCCGAACTAACAACACTAAAGAGGGAGAATAAATGAGTCAGAGAGTCTCTAATAACACTATCGAGTCAAAGACTCACTCTAAAAGAGGAGGCTACTCTAACATGAGGCTAAGTAAGCCTCCTAAAGGGGAAACTCTCTACATGAGACAAGGCTTGTCTCCGAGACACAAATGACGTAAAAAAGAATAAGAGACCCTGCGCATATTTGGCAAAGGTAAAACACCCAGCCGGGCCGGACAGCTACCTAGCCCTAGGGTGCAACAAATGTGCAACCAGATACCCATATAGGATAGGGGTATGAAGCCAAGCCGAGTAGGGTGTTCTCCCAAAACCAAACGACGCACAAAGAGGAGGTTTAGCAAGAGAAAGAGACTGGGCAAGTCTCCTATACACAGAGGTAGGATAGAGAAAAAAAGCTAGCAAGACTAGGCAAGTCTCCTATATACAAATGAGGGGTATGCTACTTGGACTGAGCAAGTCCCCTAAGGATGGGCTTGGGCTAGCACCTTCATCGCCCCAATATAAGCATTAAAATTGATATAGGCTCCAAACAATTTTTTAAAAAAAAGAAAAGGTGAAATTTCCACCCAATATGTAATTCTCTTCAAAAAATGGTCAAAATGCCAAACAAATCATGGGAATGATTCAATATGTGATTTCTGACTTGCTAGCATGCTCATCATATCCCAATACAAGCATTAGAACTATATAGGCTCAAAACAATCTAAAATGAAATCTCCATTCAACATGTAATTTTCAACAAAAATTGTAAAAAATGCCAAACAAATCATGAGAATGATTCAATATATAATTTAAAACTTGCTACCAAGCTCAAACATCCAAAACAATTATTAAAATTGAATTGAGCTCAAGTTATCCATGATTTTCAAGAAATAGCACAATTATGACATATAATGTGAAAAATGCAACTTTGCACTTACTTTTGGACCCCTCAAACATCAAAACCATAAAAAATACTACTAATCAAAATTGTAGATCTCATCATAAGAAACATTCTCTCAGTTGACCACTTTGTTTAGATCTGGCCAGAAGTGGTCGGAAAATGGCTTCTTCCGATCCATCGCCATTAAAGGACATATTAGTGTTTTAACTGAAAGTTCGGGCTCAGTTTTGACTCTTAAAACATTGCTTCTGGAAAAATTCACTCAAGGACAAAGTATTAGAAAATCTCTTGAATAACATTTTTTCTTTGTATGGCTTCGGACGAAACAGACCTGGAGTAGTCTAAAAATGGCCAACAAGCTGCTGTTGTAGAAATGACATTGTTTTCAGAAAAACTGAAGCTTGCAAGTCGTTTTTGACATATTAAAAAGCATTTATGGAAAACTTTGATCAATAAGGAAGTTTTAGGAAATACTATAACGAACACTTTTCCAGTTCACAGTTTTGAACAATTCTAAGCAGTAGCAGTCCAAAAGTTTCACGACACAGTAATTTCTAATACACAACAAAAACATCAATTAAAGGACATATTAGTGTTTTAACTGAAAGTTCGGGCTCCGTTTTGACACTTAAAACATTGATTCTGGAAAACTTCACACAAGGACAAAGTATTAGAAAATCTCTTGAATAACATTTTTTCTTTGTATGGCTTCGGGCGAAACAGACCTGGAATAGCCTAAAAATGGCCAACAAGCTGCTGTTGCAGAAATGACATTGTTTTTAGAAAAACTGAAGCTTGCAAGTCGTTTTTGACATGTTAAAAAGCATTTATGGAAAAATTTGATCAATAAGAAAGTTTTAGGAAATACTATAACGAACACTTTTCCAGTTCACAGTTTTGAACAATTCTAAGCAGCAGCAGTCCAAAAGTTTCACGACACAGTAATTTCTAATACACTTAACAAAAACATCATTATGGACTGAAAATTTTAAACGGGCATAACTCTCTCGTCTTTTGGCCAAATTTGGGCTGCCATATGTCGAATTGACCGGTTTGACGAGATCTACAAGATTGAGATGTTTAATTTTGAAAATTTTGAGCATTTGAGGTCGAAAAATAAAATAAAACAAAAAAATAAAAATAAAAAATCAGAACTAAGGATCACTATACCTAGGAAACACACATACACATTCAGAGACACATACATCTATTTGTAGACATGCGCATATATATCTGCAAATAAGTACATATCCATATACATCCATTGTATTGACATACCTGATGTAGATAATTCCCTGAGTTCCAGTAGAGCCAAATGAAGGAACTGTAATTGTGCTATTGACGGAAAGATGGTTGGGATTCGACCAGAGTTGTCGAAGTCCACCCGATTGCCGGAGATCGGTGGGATGATCGGCGATGGAGGAGAAAGTGAAGGTGGAGGGAGGAGATGGGATTGAAGTAGAAGATGGTGGTAGGAGAAGAAAATCTCCAAACCCTCTCCCTCTCTCTGTGTTTCTCTCTCTCTCTCTCTCTCTCTCTCTCTCTTTTTCTCTCTTTTCTTTCTTTCTGTTTCTCTCTTTTTTTCTTTCTTTCTTTCCTCTTCTTTTTTTCTTTTTTCCTTTTCTTTTTCTCCTCCCAAACACCTCTCTACACTCTTCTTTTATAGTTGAAAATCTCAGATCTAGATCTGAGATTTTCTCCCAAAATCTCAGATCCAGATCTGAGATTCTCAAAATATCAGATCCAGATCTGAGATTCTCAAAATCTCAGATCCAGATCTGAGTTTTCCCAAAATCTCAGATCCAGATCTGAGATTCCCAAAATATCAGATCCAGATCTGAGATTCTCAAAATCTCAGATCCAGATCTGAGATTCTTAAAATCTCGGATCTAGATCTGAGACTCCCAAAATCTCAGATCAAAAAAAAAAAAAAAAAAAAAAAAAAAAAAAAAAAAAAAACGAAAATGATAATAATAATAATAATAATAATAAATGATATATATGCCTCCCTTTTCCATGGACAACCACCTTTAAGATGATTCACCCCCCTTTTTAGATTACACTATGTAGATTACACTATGCTTCCTACATTGCTCGTCTTATTTGACAAATCGGCTTGGATTTTGATGAAATTTGGCGGGGGCCTTGGTGAGACCCTACCCTAATTCGCAATGTAATTTGAGATCTTAGCTTAGTGATTGGATGGGGTTTTGCTTGAACACCGCAAGCTTGGGTCTGGTCAAAATGGGGTGTCTACAGATGCCCCTCTTTGGCAGAGCGTGCTTGTCACGCGAATGGCAAAGCTGAACAGACGACACATTTTGACTGACCCGAAAGCAAAGCAAATTTTTGGGTTTTCAGTTTTAAAATGATATTCACAAAGATAAAACTCTACCAACAATAGGAGATAGCCTCTCACCGACTCTTAACTCGGCAACTAAGACATCTCAAAGAGATAGTCTCTCCCTAATACTCATGACTCAACTATCTAAACTAGTTAACAAAGAGGAACGAGCAATTTTTTAAAAACACAAACATTTTTATTTATTTTTATATATCAGGCTAAGCCAAAGTAAACATATCAAATGCTCAAAGAGCACAAACCAAACAAACAAACCAATCACTCCAATTACTCAAAGAGCTTTCATTTTTTTTTTTTTATATCAACCACGTTGCAATTTGTCTAAGACAAGCACAAACTCAAAGAGTTTTTCCTTTTTAGAAAACCTGCAAAAATAGGCCAAAGACCAATGAATCAAAACTCGTCCAAAACAAGTGCAAAACCAAATACTCAAAGAGTAAAAAAAAAAAAAAAAAAAAAAAAAAAAAAAAAAAAAAAAAAAAAAAAAAAAAATTTATATATATTTTTTTAAAATCATGCCGATCAGTCAAAGACTCGACCAATTATAGGGTGTTCGAATATTTGAGCTAAACTCAAACTTCTAATCCCGAGGCGAGACTAAGTCTCAAGCCTGGCGATAGATATATAGATCATTGCTGAAAATAAATCTGTTTAACTATCAGAGTAATTCTCACTCCTCTCTTTCAAGGTAGCGAATCACTCTAGGTTACGCGGTTCTGCTAAACAGTTCCACATAAACCCAAATTCGTAGGTCCTGCTAAACAGTCCCCTACAAACCTCTTCGCAGATACACATGACTCCTAACACGTTAGGAAGCTGCACATTGTGGAACGATGATTAGGTAAGTCACTACTTGACATTACATTACTAATCATCGGAGTACTCGAATATTTGAGCTAAACTCAAACTTCTAATACCCAAGGCGAGACTAAGTCTCAAGCCTAACGATAGTTATACAGATCATTGCTGAAAATAAATCTGTTTAACTATCCGAGTAATTCTAACTCCTCTCTTTCAAGGTAGCGAATCACTCCGGATCACATGGTTCTGCTAAACAGTTCCACGTAAATCCAAATTCGCAGGTTCTGCTAAACAGTTCCCTACAAACTTCTTCGCAGATACACATGACTCCTAACACGTTAGGAAGCTGCACATTGCGGAACGATGATTAGGTAAGTCACTACTTGACATTACACTACTAATCATCAGGGTACTAAGTATCCGGGCGAAGACCAATCTGCGTAACGCCGGATCGGAAATATTTTCCTTAAAAAAAAATGATCGAAGAAAAGACCAAACCGTGTAACACAGGTTCAGTGAGTTTCTCCATTAAAAATCTTTCAAAAAGACCAAACCGCGTAACGCAGGTTCGGTATTTTCAAACTCTATTAAAATCTTTCAAAAAGACCAAACCGCGTAACGCAGGTTTGAGAATTTCAAACTTTGTTAAAATCTTTCAAAAAAGACCAAACCGCGTAACGCAGGTTTGGTAATTTCGAACTCCAATAAAATCTCGTCGATCAGTCTAAAACTTTCTCGACCACTTATTAGGGTACTCGAATATTCGAGCTAAACTCAAACTTCTAATACCCAAGGCGAGACTAAGTCTCAAGCCTAACGATAGTTATACAGATCATTGCTGAAAATAAATCTGTTTAACTATCCGAGTAATTCTAACTCCTCTCTTTCAAGGTAGCGAATCACTCTGGATTACATGGTTCTGCTAAACAGTTACACGTAAATCCAAATTCGCAGGTTCTGCTAAACAGTCCCCTACAAACCTCTTCGCAGATACACATGACTCCTAACACGTTAGGAAGCTGCACATTGCGGAACGATGATTAGGTAAGTCACTATTTGACATTACAATACTAATCATCAGGGTATTAAATACCCGGGAGAAGGAAAAAGACCAATCCGTGTAACACAGAATCAACGATTTTTCCCCAATTAAAACCTTTCAAAATGAGCGAAGAAAAGACCAAACCGTGTAACACAGGTTCGGTGATTCCCCCTATTAAAATTTTTCAAAATGATTGAAGAAAAGAACAAACTGTGTAACACAGGTTCGGAGAAAGACCAGATCGTGGAATACGGAATCTGTTAAGTTTTATCTTTATTAAAAATCTTTCAAAACTCGAGTAACTTGAGAGAATTTTTGAAGGTCAAACACCCTTTTTTTTTTTTTTTTTTTTTTTTGAGCGAATTCTCTGGAGTGAAAAAAAAAGATGCAAAGCATTTTACTGAAATTTGAAAATCTCTGTAGTGAATTCTAGATTCCACTGGGATAAAGATTTTTCAAAGAAATTCAACTCCAAAGGAAAATAACCTGACTAAGAAGCTCAATATAAAGAGTGTTCGAACTTCTTTAGTCTCTATTTTATAAAAATATTTATTTCAAATCTCAATGATTACTTGACATCTTTTATGACATAAGTCATAAAAGATGCCCCTAGTATGATTACTTCCATGACAAAATTCATTAGAGAGCAAAAAAAAAGGGAATGGGCCAAAGGCTGAACATTTGAGATTACAACAAATTTTTCTGATAAACACCTGGGTTTACAAGGTTTTTCATAGGCACCAGAAACTTGTTACACCCGAAATTTTTTCATCTTTGCCATCTGCTGATATCGAAACTGAGCTGAAAGCTTGCCGACATATGAACATTGCTCTGCTTTACATTATCCACAGGAACCACAAATTCTCTGCTTCTCTAAGCTTCTGAGTCTTTATCACCCCGGCTTTGGGAAGAATACTGACTAAACAGGACTCTGGAAATTGACTTTGAGTCGACAACAAACTAACTTTGACAGACAATGATTAAAGACTTTGACGAGTTTTAAACAAGACTTTAAAAGAGACTGAATCTGCTTCTGAAACTGATAAACATTTTTTAAAAATGGTTAAAAGTCCACCACTCTTAGGGCCTTTTTTTTTGTTTTTAAAATATCATGTTTAAAGATGTTTCAACCTCTTTTCAAGATCTCCATCATGGTTATTATACCTTCAGATTACTTAGTTTCAATTTCCTGACTCAAAGAGTAACCAAAGAAGCTCTGATGGCACTTATTCAGACATTAAAGAAGAGCCAAAGAGAAAAAGAGAAGTTCAACTGGCTTTCAGATAGCTCTGTCCTTCATGAAGTCTTGCCGTGACCAAATCGCTCTTTTGGGTTTTCGATTTAGCGGACCGCGTGCCTTAATTTTTGCCTGGACTGTCTGCCCTTGCAGATTTTCCATCCAGCAGGCCCAATGCCTTGATTTTTGCCTAAACTGCCCTTTCGGGTTTTCAGCTTAGCGGGTCTTAAGACTCCATCATTTTTTATTTTTTTTCTGTTTCTCTACAAACCTGGGCCTAAATACACCAGAAGGACTTTCAGGTAGGCTTAGGTTCAAAAAGGCTAAACCCTAATGTATTTACATGTTACTGGACCGAATCTGGACCCTCCAGACTTCCTACGTATCCCTGAAGAAATGGGAATCAGATCCGCGTAGTTCGCCCCATTTGGCTTTGTGAAAGACGTGACCGAACCCGAATTAATCAGGCTACCTACGTACCCTTAAAAAGGGATCAGGTCATAACGTAGTTCAAACTACTTTCTTTTCTTTTCTTTTTTTTTTATATATATAAAAAAAAATGCCCCTAGTTTGGGTTCATCAAAGAAACAAATTGTTTTATAGGCCCAAAGGGTTTGCAAAACGGTTTAAAACATTTAGGCTGTTGGCTCAAAGCTCAGGTCGATCAAAGACGGCCTCCTGGTATATTTAAGCATAATACTTTTTTAACTGATCCAGGTTTGTAGGTTCATTTAATTTTTCTCCATTTTCATTGAGGAGTCTTACGGCTTTTCCAGGCAGGACTTCATCGACTATATAAGGACCAGACCAGTTTGGCCTGAATTTCCCTCGAGGATCAAATACCGGTGCCTTGTAGGACTTCAAAACAAGATCTCCAGGCTTCAAATCTCGGACACGAACTTTCTTGTTGAAGGCTCTTTCGATCCGCCTCTGATATCCTTGGATATGATACAAGGCTCTCAGCCTCTTCTCATCTATCATATGCAGCTCATCATGTCTGGCTTTAGCCCAATCAGACTCTGGTAAGTCAGCTTCCATCATCACTCTCAAAGAGGGAATTCTAAGCTCAACAGGGAGGACTGCCTCCATTCCGTACACCAAAGAATACGGAGTTACACCAGTTGAAGATCTGATTGATGTCCGATAAGCCCACAAGGCATATGGAAGCTTATTCGACCAATCCTTATAAGTCTCAGTCATCTTACTGATAATGACTTTAATATTCTTATTTGCCGCCTCTACAGCCCCGTTTGTTTGAGGTCTGTAAGGAGATGACTTGTGATGCTTTATCTTGAACTCTTCACACAGGTGTAACACCTCTTTCTTGAAATGCGACCCATTATCTGAAATTAGCTCATGAGGCACTCCATATCTGCAAATAATGTTAGCACGGATGAACTTCGCAACTGTGTTTGAAGTAATGGAAGCATACGAAGCGGCTTCAATCCATTTCGTAAAATAATCAATGGCGACCAGGATGTATTCATGCCCGCTCGAAGACTTTGGATAAACCTTCCCAATTATATCAATTCCCCATACTGAAAACGGCCATGGAGAAGTCATAGAGTGCAACTCCGAAGGAGGAACATAAATAAGATTTGCATAGACTTGACACTTATGGCATTTCTTCACAAATGTGAAGCAATCTGCTTCCATTGTGGGCCAATAGAATCCAAGTCTCAAAATCTTTCTAGACAACATCTTGCCATTCATATGAGGTCCACAAACTCCTTCATGAGTCTGCTCAATAAGCTCTGCGGCTTTGTCTTCATCAACACAAAGAAGCTGTATGCCATCAAACGACCTTCTGTATAGCTCTTCCCCGCAAATAATAAAGTTGGCAGCCAACTTCTGAAGCGTCTTCCTCTCTTTGCTTGAAGCTTCTGGAGGATGCCCTTTACCAGCAATAAGATTCTTGATATCTGTATACCACGGCTTCCCATCTGGGCACCTGGCTGAGATCTCTATAGCATTCACATGCGAAGGAGCCCACTGAAGTCTGACAACTAGCGGCTGAACCTTCATTGATACAGAAATGTCTAACATCGAGGCCAAAGTAGCCAAAGCGTCAGCAAAATGATTTCTGGTCCTTGACAAGTGAGTGAACGTGATGTTCTTGAACTTTCTGACCAAAGATTCTAAATAAGTGTTATAAGGGATCAATTTATCTTCTCGAGTTTTCCATTGTCCATTAATTTGACAAATGATCAAGATAGAATCCCCAAACACATCAAGATCCTGAATCTCCAAAGCTAAGGCTGCCTCTAACCCAGCAATGCAAGCTTCATACTCAGCCATATTGTTGGTGCACTCAAACTGCAACTTGATAGAAACAGGAATATACTCCTTCCGAGGGGATACAAGCACAGCTCCTACTCCTTGTCCTCGATTGTTTACAGCTCCATCAAAATACATAAGCCACTTAGTGCTCGAAGCTGCTTCTTCGATGTCCATGATCTCTTCGTCAGGAAATTCTGCCTTCAGAAAAGCGTTCTCTTCAATAGGTGCATCAGCCAACTGTTCAGCAACAACACGCCCTTTAATTGATTTCTGAGTGACATAAGTGATGTCAAACTCAGACAATAACAATAACCACCTTGCGGTTCTTCCTGTAAGGGCGGGTTTCTCAAACAAGTATTTAAGCGGATCCATCCGTGAAAGAAAAAAGATCTTGCTTGAAAGCAAATAATGTCTAAGCCGCTGGGTAGCCCAAACTAATGCTAGACATGTCTTTTCCAAAACTGTGTACTTTAACTCGTATTCCAGCATCTTCTTACTGATGTAGTAAATGGGCTTCTCCCGTTTAGACTCTGAATCTTGCTGAGCAAGCATGCAACCCATCGCTGTATCTGTGATAGACAAGTACAACAATAATGGCTGGCCTGGTGTAACTGGCGATAGGACAGGGGGCAAGGATAGACACTGCTTAACCTTTTCAAATGCCTCCTGACATTCTTCATTCCACTTCTTCGAGGAATTCTTTTTCAAAAGCTTGAAAATGGGTTCACACGTCATCGTCAGATGTGATATGAACCGTCTCAGATACTGAACTTTGCCAAGGAAACCTCGGATCTGCCTTTCTGTCTTCGGCGGCTGCATTTCTTGAATTGCCTTAATCTTTTGCGGGTCTACTTCAATCCCTCTTTCACTGACCATAAACCCTAAGAGCTTTCCTGATGTAACACCAAAGACGCACTTACTCGGATTTAGGCGAAGCTGATACTTCCTGATCCGTTCAAAGAACCTTCTCAGGGCAACAGTGTGCTCAGGTCGAGTCTTGCCTTTCACAATCATGTCATCAACATATACCTCGATCTCTTTATGGATCATATCATGTAAAAGAGTTGTAGCAGCCCTCTGATATGTAGCACCTGCATTTTTCAAACCAAACGGCATCACCCTGTAGCAGTATGTACCCCACTGAGTAATGAACGCTGTCTTCATCATGTCCTCGGGCGCCATCTTAATCTGATTGTAGCCTGAGAAACCATCCATAAAGGATAGAAGAGCATGACCAGCTGTATTATCAACCAGGAGATCAATATTGGGAAGAGGAAAGTCATCCTTAGGACTTGCCTTGTTCAGGTCTCGAAAATCGACACACATTCGAACTTTCCCGTCCTTTTTGGGCACCGGTACAATGTTTGCAAGCCATTCTGGGTATTCAACTACTTGAATGAATTTTACCTCCAACAGCTTCTTAACTTCTTCATAAACTTTCAACTCCCATTCAGTTTTGAGTTTTCGGAGCTTTTGCTTCTTTGGCTTAATACCAGGGATTAAGGGTAAGCGATGTTGAACAATTTCTTCACTTAACCCTGGCATGTCATCATATGACCAAGCAAAAACTTCCTTGAACTCTTTAAGTAAGGCGATTAATTCCTTGCGTTCTTCAGGAGATAAAGTTTTACCAATTCGAATCTCCTGAATCAAGGTTTCGTCACCTATATTCACGGTTTCAATTTCCTCTTCGAGTGGTTTTGCTCGGCGATTCTCATCCTGTTGAATCATGTATTTGATTTCAGGAGGAGTGTCGTCGGCATCCTCATCAGAGGGGGAGTCTTGATTGTTATTATTAAGATTATCAAATTCTGAAGCAGAAACAGTAGAAATAAAAGTAGAGACAGGAATGTACTCAGAAGAATTTTTTATTTCATTGAATGCTGAATCAAGTACATGAAATGATGAATCACCCACATCGGGCTTTACAATAGACTCTTGAAACAAATTTACGGACTCAACGAACATATTGACATTTATGTCAATTGACTCTGAACTATGTATGGAAATAATATCTGAATCAACGATAGAGGCAGCATCTGACTTGATCCCTCTGGAAGAAGAGGAATCATCATCGACTTCAGGAGACTCGACATTTATATTACCTGCATCAAAAGAATTATTAGAATAAACAGACTCTGAATCAAACTTAAAGACTGACGGGTACTTATGGACAACTGACTCTTTTGGAGGGACACGACTGTTTAGGAAAGTAACCTGAGGTATGACCTGAAAAGTCCAATTGGTCAATGGTTCTTCTGCCGGGATGATTAAATGGGTAGGGTTCAAAATTGAAATCCTCTGGTCGATCACAGCAATAGTCTGTGAATCTTCAAGAAACAATGAACTCAGAAGGCTCGACTCTACATGCTCTGCCCAATCAGCTTCTGACTCAACTTCTGAAATCTGCAGACCAGTCTGCTTGTCTTCCAACTGCAAATCGAAGAAAATTTCAAAGCCTGGCAACCTTTGCCCTGAACTCTCATCCAGCCAAGTCTCGGCAAAACCACAAAAAGGGACATCAGCACCTTCTTTCCTAAACCGGCCGTTCATCGTCAAACTAATCGGCGCCATTGGTAATTCTAACCCTCTGCGGCGACACTCAGCCCATTTCATCATCAGCAACCTCATTTCTTTAATTTCCTTCTTTGAGGGCTTGTACCCTAGCCCAAACAGACCATTGAAGGATTCGAACTCAGGGAATTCGGTCAAACCCTGATGGTATTTCCCCAGCCCTGCACCTGGCATGTATCCCTGTCGACGAACCATCCGAACGACATTCGAGTTTGTACTGGTCAGGAAACAAATTTCCTCATTCATAGCTTCTTTAAAGGTGATGGTAGCCACCTCTAGTGAAAATCCAGTTAAACTAACATCCTCAGACTTCTCCATTGTCAGGTCCTGAGTAATCAGTCCTACTTCCAGGTCCGGGTCTCCCTTTACGGTTACCACTCCGTTTTTACGAAGAAATTTCAGCTTTTGGTGAAGAGAGGAAGGAACAACCCCGAACTTGTGCAACCAGGGGCGCCCAAGTAACAGCAAAAATGAGGCTTTGATGTCCAAAACCTGGAATTCTATTTCGAAGTCTTCTCCTCCGATTTGTATCTCAGTTACTAGGGTTCCGATCACATCTCGGCGAGTACCATCGTATGCCAGAATACCCTGTTCAGATGGGATGAAATCCGCAGGACCAAATCCAAGAGTTGTTGCAGTACTCAACGGGCATACATTCAGAGCAGAGCCATTATCAACCAATACCTCTGGTACTCTCTTCTTGTTGCAAATTACTGTGATTTTCAGAGATTTGGTGTGGTCTCGGCCCTCAGAAGGCAGATCGTCGTCAGTGAAAGATAAAGTCTTAGACACTCTTGTCATGGCAACCAAGCTTACCAGCTCATCAGGAGTAGTGTCTACAGAGACTTGTGCTGAGTTAAGCTCTTGAAGGACTAATTTTCTGTGCTTAGATGAGGCCATGAGTAAACCCCATACAGAAATATTAGCCTGAGTCTTTTTCAACTGCTTTAACAAGCTCTCTTCTTCTTCATCGGCGCTGACCTTACTGACCTTATTCTGTCTCTGGTTTTCAGCATTTCGTGCAACCTCTGCAGGATTTTCAACACACAATTCTTGAGGCTTGAATACACGCCCACCACGGGTCATGTGACGCATCTCGTCACAATGGTTATCCAACAACAATAACTCATCTTCTTCAAAGTCCTCAGCCCTTAAGACATAAGGAGCTGCCCTTGCATTTCCGACACTGTCAGTCTGAAATACACAAGGCTGGGATGATGATGACTCAGCAACTTCGTCATCAACGAAGGAAATCACATAACGTTCTCTCCTTTCTACTGCCTCCAGCTCCCTATCATCAAACTTCATGACATAGGTTTTTTCTGTTGTAATGGCACAAATGAGGTTTGCTGGATCAAGCAGAGGTTCGTCAGTAAAGATGGCGTTGGTAGTAGGAGGAGGCATGGCATGATGGTTAGGAAGTGGGTTTTGAGTGACGTTTGGTCTCTCCACTGCCAACTCATTTTTGTCAATCATGTTTTGGATGGCATGCTTCAAGGCTAAACAATTCTCAGTCAAATGCCCTGGACCTCTGTGATATTCACAGTACTGATCCGTCTTCCAGAATGTGGGTAAGGGATTGGGTGGAGGTTTGATATCTGGGAGCCGGATCTTCCTGTCTTTCATAAGCCTTTTGAATATCATTATTATCGGATATGGAAGAGGATCAAACTTTCTGTCATATGCAATTCTCCTTGGAGCAGTCTCTGCAGCAACTCTGGCCACAGGCCTGGTATAACTGACAGCATGAATTTCTTTGGACTGGACCATAGGTCTTTTCCCGTCTCGGATTTCAGAAGAAACCTTGGCTCTCAAGCCTTTTGTTATGGCATCTTCTGTCTGAGTACCCGTCTTGATTAAATGGTCAAAGCTCGGGTAATGCTGAGGAGCAAGAAAATGAAAATACGTGGGAGACAAACTCTTCAGAACCAGCTTTATCTGCTCTGATTCAGTCATTTTCTGGCTTAGCTGAGCAGATTTGTGTCTCCAGCGCCTGATAAAGAAAGTGAAGGTCTCTTGAGGACCTTGCTTTAGCTGTTTTAGGTCTCTCTTCGTGACCTCAATACCCTCTTCCATTGAGAATTGCTCTATCAGTTTCTCCGAAATATCTTCCAGGGTTCTCACCTCCTCGGGCTTTAACCTTAGAAACCACTTCTTTGCGATCCCAATCAAAGAAATCGGGAATAACTGGGCCATCTGCTCACGGCTCAGACCATACTGCTGGGACAAAATGATAAACCACCTCATGTGGTTACGCGGACACCCGGTTCCGTCATATTTGTCATAATCAGGAGCTTTGAAGTTGGGCGGTAAAGAAACTGTTGAAGATAGTATTAATTCAGATACGTCAAATTTCTTGGGTCCCTGGACTCTCATCTGCTCCATCTCATGAGCCATCTTGCTGAACTTTTCAGACATTTCCTTCTCAAATTTTTCAAATTTTTCTTTTTCTCTATCAACCTCTGGAGCACAATACTCTGCAGCATACTGATCATCATCTAAATTCACCTCGAAAGACTGGATAACGGGTCTATGCGACTCCGGAGCTGGAACATGAGAAGGCTGAAGTACGGGCCTAGACGTGGAAGTCTTATCACTTATCTGTGTTTTCATGTTTGCCATTTCTTCTTTCATTCCTGCCATGTCTCGGGTGAGGTTTTTCATCATCTCTTGCATGCTCATTAAAAGTTCAGTTGTGTCTGCCATTTGATTTACTTCAAAGGAACCGGAAGACTCTGGTGAAGAAGGTGAGTGTACTGCGGATGGCACAGGAGAATCAAAATGACGAACAAGTCTAGACACTGAAGTAGGTCTAGACCAGGCAGGCTTAGCTTGGGAGTCTTTTTTAGGAGCGATGGTTGCTATCTTTCAGAATCCTGATTGGAAGTTAACAAACTAGATTAATTGATTGACAAATGAAATAAAAGAGTTTGTACCAATAGAGACAAAAGTAAAAACAAACATCCTTTGTATTGATTATACTGGCGGCAATCGGTTACAATGTAAAAATGCTGAAAACCCTGAATCAAAAAAAAATTCTTTGAACAAATGAAAACAATAAAATGACAATCTTGATCCAAAGATCCTCATGGTTCATTAATTCGAGCTCTTCGGTTTGCAGGCTCCCCAAATTCTCTTCCCTTTCGAAGTTTAGACATGAAAATAGATCTCCTCTCCGTGATTTTGTTTCTCCAGGCAGCTACTATGGATGCAATGAGATCAGGAGTAAGGTCTTCACAACAAGGTGGTGTGATAACCTTA
Source organism: Tasmannia lanceolata (assembly GCF_043159265.1). Classification (NCBI taxonomy): domain Eukaryota; kingdom Viridiplantae; phylum Streptophyta; class Magnoliopsida; order Canellales; family Winteraceae; genus Tasmannia; species Tasmannia lanceolata. Next base: position 9,146,167 of record NW_027518679.1, on the reverse strand, counting down.
GGAGGACACAAGATTCCAATAATCTGAGAAGGGAAACACAAAGGTGCATAGAAAGATGATTTTTCTAAACCCATAAGATGGACAAATGAGTATGGGCAAGTACTGGTAACAATTTGTGGACATGATTGACTCACCCAACGAATTTGGCTTTCCTTTATGGTCTGCAACCAATGGTGCCATTCTTTAAGCTGAGATTGCTTAATCTTGGTCTTCCAGGAATGAAGACTTTTAAGGGTGTACTCAATGCAGTTCTGTGGCTGAAGGATAGTGAGTTTCTCACATAGCCACACATATAACAGCTTGGCACAGCCGAAAAAGTTATCCTGTACCTTTTTACTAGCAATAACGTCTAAGCCATAAAAGGTTTCAGCTAGCATTGTAGGGACAGGATTTCTCCCCTCATTTATCTGATCTACAATTGTTAACAAGGTGAAAGGAGCAGCACTAGAATCTCTACGAAGAACATGACGTGCAAAGACAGCAAAGACTAAGGCATTACGTCGACACTTCTGAAAACGGGAGTCAGTAGGATCGACGTTTTGAGAAAACAGTTCAATGAGGGTTTGAAATTGCACATTTTTCTCAGTTAAGCAAGGCAGAGTTTTCACGATCTTATTTTCAAAAAGTTTGTAAAAAAGATCATGAGGGGAGTCTGTGCTTGAAGGTCGGATCCAGAGTCCCTCGGGAGGAAGCTTTAACAAGGCACACCAGTCCTCAAATATAGGACAGAGTTGAAAAGACCCGAATCGGAAAACATGGAAAACAGGATCCCAACATTTAGCAGCTGCTTGAAGAAACTTCCAATTTATGCCACGACTATTCAGATGAGTAAATGAACCGATGAAACGCTCAGTGATACTCCATTCTTCACACCTTAGCGGAAAAGATTTAATAGTCTCGGCTATCCACTTGTCTAACAGATTGTTCGCCATGATCAGACCTGACACTCAGATAGAACAAGATGATAAGGAAGGGAAGATAACCTTTAAGTGATCAATAGGAATAAGCTTGACAATCTGGGACATGGAATTTTTTTATCAAAGATGAGTGATCACACATCTTTGATCAAACCCTATAATCAACAGATCAAGGACTAAACCTGGCCAAGATAATGGCGACCAAAAAGCCACTGACTAGACTTAGATCTGAATAACGGAATGGATATAACTGATTGAATTAAATAAAGAATCTCTGACTAAGAGGAGAACCATAATATACATAATCAGTATATATATAGGTATATACACATACACACAAATCCTAACCAGGGGCACCAGCCCTAAATCTAATCTAGCGGAGTCGAGAAAATCTCGACTCAAGACAGACTGATGAGTGTGCTAGGACCGTGTTGTAGCCACGCAAGGTGAGCTACTCTAGTCTACAGATGGGACAAAGCTCCTAACTCTAGGCTCCACATGTGTAAGCAACACATGTTCGACCCTATATGAATGCAATCTCGAAACGGGTACTTCCTAGTTGGGCTTTACTAGGTTAGTAAGTATATATAATATATATAAAACAAAGTAGGGCTCCAGACTCAATCTATCGGGTACTATGCGTATGAAACATACTTAACATGTATAACACAAGTACGCCCCATGTTATACATAGTATGTTTCATTGCTCATCGGCTGCTGTAGACAAAAGTACGCCCAATGTCTACGGCTGCAGCACCGGCGCATAGCTTGGAAATAGATTCAACAGTACCATCAGGGTAAAGATATCCCAGTCGGGCACGCATTGAATCTATCCCGTGGAACCAAGAAGGAAAAACAATGAAAGAAATAACAATTATGATAATGCATGATGTGTAGTGTGTGAATCCCTCATTTTAATTACGCGCCTATCTGGTGCCCCTGGATTCTAACGATAAAGTTCCCATTTAAAATGATTTTAGCTCAAATTTCTTCAAAGTTAGTAAAAATGGCATTTTTATAGAGTTAGGCAATGTTTCAAAAAAACTCCCCAGCAGAGTCGCCAGCCTGTGGACCCCGATCCGAGAGAAGAAATGAGAAGGTGAGGGAACAGGCCCCCTACACCATCCTCTGGATCATCCACGTGAATGAGAGCTCTGCCAAGGAACTCTCAAAACGGATGCCACCCTCATAGCATATCACGAGTGGCGATATAAAAAGAAAGAGATATGTCTTGATCCGGAACCGAAGTTCAAAATCGAGACATACCTAAAATAAACTCAGAGTCGCCATCCATGGACATGCCATGGAACCCTAAAATCAAATCCTCTGTGCAATGGATAACCAGAAATATATATGGGTTCGTGCCTGGTTACGAATGGAGAAGGTCTGAGAGCACCCCCAATTCGTCCGAGTGCAAGCACTTGGTCTCTTATGCCATTTTCATTAACTCTAAAGAAGTTGGGTAAAAATCATGTGAAATGGGAACAATCCTCAGGAATCGTCTACCTAAGCATGCATTTCCTGAGAATGAAGAAATAAACACATAAAATGAAATGAAAAATGTGTCACCTAAGCAAAGCTAGGTTATGAGTGACATGCCTAATGGGTGTCTAAGTTTCTGGTGGACACACACATGCAAGCTACAACCAAAGGTATAGTATCAGTACAAGAAAGTAAGAAAACACATCAAAACATGAGATACAAATCTATGCTATATATGACAGGACAAGTCCTAACTCTAATGCAGGACTGGACTCGGACCAGAATGGCCATCCATCCTAGCTGCGCTACGTATCCCGGCCTCGGGAAGAATCGGAGCCCACGTAGTTCGATGCCCTATTCTAAGCTAGGATGCCTAAGACACCTAGACCTTTATCCTAGACTCGATCTAAAAGACCGGACTAGTTATTAAAGTTTCTTACACAATTATTTAAATTCCGGTAAATTGTGAATTTTAGGACACCCTATATGCCCTAACTAAATGTAGGTTAGCCCTGGGCTAATGCAGGTGGTTCCTACAACCTATGTGTAACTAGGCCGTGCATCCTAAGGAAAACTATGGGCTGACTATATGCCTAATCTAGCCATCGGTTCGACTAGATGTCTGACCGATCGACTCGAGGCCTCCTAACTCTAGAGACACTCACACGACAAGACATACCATATCAATACAAATCAAGACAAACTGTTAACTCTAGAACACAACCTAAACAGCTAGGACATACTCCTAACTCTAGAGGAAGATCTTTTTGAAAATGGTTTGAATATTTTTGTAATTTTTAAAGATTAAAAATGTTTATTTTTTAAGGTTTGGCTGGACTTAGGATGTGGATCCCGAGCTGCACTACGTACCCTGTTGAAAGGGATCAAGCCAACGTAGTTCGGAACGAACTTTCAAACTACGCTTATAAAAGAAACACTCAACACTTTAGATTTATTTTTTTTTTTAGTTTTTTTATATTTTCAAATGTTTTTGATAGTTTTAAAGTTTTCAAATGTTTTTGAGTTTTAAATTTCTAATGTTTTTGGATTTTAAAGCTTTTCCAATGCTCTAAACCTTTAAATGTTTTCAATCTTAAAGGGAACACGCGAGAACAACCACAAACTAGGGCAAAGCCCTAAAACCAAAAGGGGAAACCCCGAACAAGCAACTAACGCCTCAAAGAGACGATCCACAACAAGAAACTGGCGTCTCAAAGAGACAAACCACAACAAGAAAGATAGCGTCCCAAGAAGAGAGAAAAACGATCCAAGATCCCAAGCAAGCAAAGCTCTAATAAGACTGAGTTAGCCTCTAATCAAAGCGAAGTAATCAACAACTCTAAAGGAGAAACTCCGAACTAACAACACTAAAGAGGGAGAATAAATGAGTCAGAGAGTCTCTAATAACACTATCGAGTCAAAGACTCACTCTAAAAGAGGAGGCTACTCTAACATGAGGCTAAGTAAGCCTCCTAAAGGGGAAACTCTCTACATGAGACAAGGCTTGTCTCCGAGACACAAATGACGTAAAAAAGAATAAGAGACCCTGCGCATATTTGGCAAAGGTAAAACACCCAGCCGGGCCGGACAGCTACCTAGCCCTAGGGTGCAACAAATGTGCAACCAGATACCCATATAGGATAGGGGTATGAAGCCAAGCCGAGTAGGGTGTTCTCCCAAAACCAAACGACGCACAAAGAGGAGGTTTAGCAAGAGAAAGAGACTGGGCAAGTCTCCTATACACAGAGGTAGGATAGAGAAAAAAAGCTAGCAAGACTAGGCAAGTCTCCTATATACAAATGAGGGGTATGCTACTTGGACTGAGCAAGTCCCCTAAGGATGGGCTTGGGCTAGCACCTTCATCGCCCCAATATAAGCATTAAAATTGATATAGGCTCCAAACAATTTTTTAAAAAAAAGAAAAGGTGAAATTTCCACCCAATATGTAATTCTCTTCAAAAAATGGTCAAAATGCCAAACAAATCATGGGAATGATTCAATATGTGATTTCTGACTTGCTAGCATGCTCATCATATCCCAATACAAGCATTAGAACTATATAGGCTCAAAACAATCTAAAATGAAATCTCCATTCAACATGTAATTTTCAACAAAAATTGTAAAAAATGCCAAACAAATCATGAGAATGATTCAATATATAATTTAAAACTTGCTACCAAGCTCAAACATCCAAAACAATTATTAAAATTGAATTGAGCTCAAGTTATCCATGATTTTCAAGAAATAGCACAATTATGACATATAATGTGAAAAATGCAACTTTGCACTTACTTTTGGACCCCTCAAACATCAAAACCATAAAAAATACTACTAATCAAAATTGTAGATCTCATCATAAGAAACATTCTCTCAGTTGACCACTTTGTTTAGATCTGGCCAGAAGTGGTCGGAAAATGGCTTCTTCCGATCCATCGCCATTAAAGGACATATTAGTGTTTTAACTGAAAGTTCGGGCTCAGTTTTGACTCTTAAAACATTGCTTCTGGAAAAATTCACTCAAGGACAAAGTATTAGAAAATCTCTTGAATAACATTTTTTCTTTGTATGGCTTCGGACGAAACAGACCTGGAGTAGTCTAAAAATGGCCAACAAGCTGCTGTTGTAGAAATGACATTGTTTTCAGAAAAACTGAAGCTTGCAAGTCGTTTTTGACATATTAAAAAGCATTTATGGAAAACTTTGATCAATAAGGAAGTTTTAGGAAATACTATAACGAACACTTTTCCAGTTCACAGTTTTGAACAATTCTAAGCAGTAGCAGTCCAAAAGTTTCACGACACAGTAATTTCTAATACACAACAAAAACATCAATTAAAGGACATATTAGTGTTTTAACTGAAAGTTCGGGCTCCGTTTTGACACTTAAAACATTGATTCTGGAAAACTTCACACAAGGACAAAGTATTAGAAAATCTCTTGAATAACATTTTTTCTTTGTATGGCTTCGGGCGAAACAGACCTGGAATAGCCTAAAAATGGCCAACAAGCTGCTGTTGCAGAAATGACATTGTTTTTAGAAAAACTGAAGCTTGCAAGTCGTTTTTGACATGTTAAAAAGCATTTATGGAAAAATTTGATCAATAAGAAAGTTTTAGGAAATACTATAACGAACACTTTTCCAGTTCACAGTTTTGAACAATTCTAAGCAGCAGCAGTCCAAAAGTTTCACGACACAGTAATTTCTAATACACTTAACAAAAACATCATTATGGACTGAAAATTTTAAACGGGCATAACTCTCTCGTCTTTTGGCCAAATTTGGGCTGCCATATGTCGAATTGACCGGTTTGACGAGATCTACAAGATTGAGATGTTTAATTTTGAAAATTTTGAGCATTTGAGGTCGAAAAATAAAATAAAACAAAAAAATAAAAATAAAAAATCAGAACTAAGGATCACTATACCTAGGAAACACACATACACATTCAGAGACACATACATCTATTTGTAGACATGCGCATATATATCTGCAAATAAGTACATATCCATATACATCCATTGTATTGACATACCTGATGTAGATAATTCCCTGAGTTCCAGTAGAGCCAAATGAAGGAACTGTAATTGTGCTATTGACGGAAAGATGGTTGGGATTCGACCAGAGTTGTCGAAGTCCACCCGATTGCCGGAGATCGGTGGGATGATCGGCGATGGAGGAGAAAGTGAAGGTGGAGGGAGGAGATGGGATTGAAGTAGAAGATGGTGGTAGGAGAAGAAAATCTCCAAACCCTCTCCCTCTCTCTGTGTTTCTCTCTCTCTCTCTCTCTCTCTCTCTCTCTCTTTTTCTCTCTTTTCTTTCTTTCTGTTTCTCTCTTTTTTTCTTTCTTTCTTTCCTCTTCTTTTTTTCTTTTTTCCTTTTCTTTTTCTCCTCCCAAACACCTCTCTACACTCTTCTTTTATAGTTGAAAATCTCAGATCTAGATCTGAGATTTTCTCCCAAAATCTCAGATCCAGATCTGAGATTCTCAAAATATCAGATCCAGATCTGAGATTCTCAAAATCTCAGATCCAGATCTGAGTTTTCCCAAAATCTCAGATCCAGATCTGAGATTCCCAAAATATCAGATCCAGATCTGAGATTCTCAAAATCTCAGATCCAGATCTGAGATTCTTAAAATCTCGGATCTAGATCTGAGACTCCCAAAATCTCAGATCAAAAAAAAAAAAAAAAAAAAAAAAAAAAAAAAAAAAAAAAAAAAAAAAAAAAAAAAAAAAAAAAAAACGAAAATGATAATAATAATAATAATAATAATAAATGATATATATGCCTCCCTTTTCCATGGACAACCACCTTTAAGATGATTCACCCCCCTTTTTAGATTACACTATGTAGATTACACTATGCTTCCTACATTGCTCGTCTTATTTGACAAATCGGCTTGGATTTTGATGAAATTTGGCGGGGGCCTTGGTGAGACCCTACCCTAATTCGCAATGTAATTTGAGATCTTAGCTTAGTGATTGGATGGGGTTTTGCTTGAACACCGCAAGCTTGGGTCTGGTCAAAATGGGGTGTCTACAAAGAGAAAACACAAGAGAGAAAGGTGATACATACTACCCTTTTGAACACTCTCTTGAATGAACTCTTGAGCCAATCTTCATTTGATCTTCAATGTGGTTCTTGGATTGCTTGTGGGATCTTCACTTGAGCTCCTTGCTTTAACATCTTCCAAGGATGATGCCACCAATGTGTTCAAGCTCCTTTGCATGTTGATCCTCAAGCATGTGTTGTGTTGCATTGTGTAATGGCGATATGACATGTCAAGCATGTCAAGTTCCTGTCTAAGACACAACACTCAAGGCAACTGATCAGTCCATAAACGACTAATCAATTTGTGTTTGTTAATCATCAAAACAAGGTGATTGAATGAACCCATGGGGAACCCTTGGGCTTACAGAGAGCCTTTGGCTCACTCATCCTTTGGATGGCATTGTTAGAGAGTCTTTGATTCATTTGTTCTTATTAGGGAGTCTTTGATTCATTTTGTCCTTATTAGAGTCTCTGACTCATTTCCCCCTTTTCCTTAGTTGCTTTTAGGAGCTTCTCCTTAGTGTGGTCGTCGCTCTTATTTGCTAGAGACTTGCCTAGTCTGATTAGAGCTTTGGCTTTTGGGGTCTTAGCCCATTTCATCATCCTTGTTTATTAGTTTACCGTGTTTAGGGGTTTCCCCTATTTGCTCTAGGGTTTAGGTCTAGGGTTTTGATTTGTATGTTCCCTTAGGTCTTTGACCAAAAGGGTGAAATCAGAAATTCGAAATCCAAAAACATTTGAAAAGCTTTAAGCTTCAAAAACATTTGAAAAAGCTTTAAAACCCAAAAACAGTGAATATATTTTAAAACTCAAAAATATTAGAAATTTAAAACATCAAAGACATTTAAAAACCCTAAAAAAATCTAAAGTGTTGAGTGTTTTAGAAGTAGCAATTAGGAGAGTTCGATATTCGAACTACGTTGGCTTGATCCTCTCTCACGAGGTGTAGTGCAGCTTGGGATCTTTATCCCAAGTCCAGCCAAACCTTTAAAAATAAATTTCTCAAACCTTCCAAAAATGCAAAAACTTCTTCAAAACCTTTTTCAAAGAGATCTTCCCCTAGAGTTAGGAGTCTGTCCTAGCTGTTTGGTTTGTTTTAGAGTTAGGAGTCGGTCCTGATTTGTTTGATATGGTGTGTCCTGTCGTGTGAGTGTCCCTAGAGTTAGGAGGCCTTGAGTCGATCGGTTAGACATTTAGTCGAACCGATGGCTAGACTAGGAAGCATATAGTCAGCCCATGGTTTTCCTTAGGTTGCACAGCCTAGTTATACATAAGATGTAGGAACCACCTGCATTAGCTTAAGGCTAACCAACTTGCATTAGTTAGGGCATATAGAGAGTCCTGAAAATTTACAATTCACTTGAATTTAAGCAATCGTAGAAAAATATTTAAAAATCAGTCGAGTCTAGTGGATCGAGTCTAGGATAGCGGTTCTAGATGGTTAGGCATTGTAGTTTAGAATAGGTCATCGGACTACGTTGACTCTGATTCTTCTCGAGGCCGGGATACGTATAGCAGCTGGGATGGATGGCCATCTTGGTCCGAGTCAAATCGCATTAGAGTTAGGATTTGTCTTGTCCTGTCATATATAGGATTGATTTGTGTTTTATGTTTTGATGTGTTTTCTTACTTTCTTGTACTGATCCTATACCTTTAGCTGTAGCTTGCATGCGTTTGCACATCAGAACTTAGACACCCATCAGGCATGTCACTCATAACCTAGTTATGCTTAGGTGACACATCTTTCATTTTATTTTATGTGTGCTTATTATCTTTATCCTCAGGAAATGCATGCCTAGGTAGACGACTCCTGAGGATTATTCCCATTTCTCATGATTTTTACCCAAACTTCTTTGGAGTTAATAAAAATGGCATAAGAGACCAAGTGCTTGCACTCGGACGAATTGGGGTGCTCTCAGACCTTCCCCATTCGTAACCAGGCACGAACCCATATATATTTCTGGTTATCCATTGCACAGAGGATTTAATTTTAGGGTTTCATGGCATATCCATGGATGGCGACGCTGAGTTTATTTCAGGTATGTCTTAGTTTCGAGCCTTGGCTCCGGATCGAGACATATCTTTTTTTTCATATCGCCACTCGTGCTATGCTATGAGGGTGGCATCCGTTTTGAGAGTTCCTTGGTAGAGCTTTCCTTCACACGTGGATGATCCAGAGGGTGGTAGGGACTCGTTCCCTCGCCGTCTATCTCGGATTGAGGACCACAGGCTGGCGACTCTGCTGGGTAGTTTTTGAAACATTGCCTAACTCTATAAAAATGCCGGTTTTACTAACTTTGGAGAAATTTGGGATTAAATCATTTTAAATGGGAACTCTATCGTTAGAATCCAGGGGCACCAGATAGGTGCGTAATTAAAACAAGGGATTCACACACTGCACATCATGCATTATCATATTTATTATTTCTTTCATTGTTTTTTCTTGTTTTTTATTATTTGCTCCACGGGATAGATTCAATGCGTGCCCGACTGGGATGTCATTACCCTAATGGTACTGTTGAATCTATTTCCAAGCTATGCGTCAGCGCTGCAGCCGTAAACACTCGGTGCACTTGTGTTTACAGCAGCCGATGAGCAATGAAGCATACTATGTATAACACTCGGTGCACTTATGTTATACATATTAAGTATGGTTGCGCGCGAGCCGCCACGCTCTCTCTTGGTCTCTCGTACCCACGCGATTGGCGTGTTCATTTTTATTATTGATTTTAATTCATCTTTTATGTGAACTTGGGATCACTAAGGCAATCCGAATTCCACACAAAAGAGAGTAACAGAGTCGCCACCTAGATGTGGGATCTAGGACCCATAATTAACCAGAAATCTAGACTTGTTACCTGGTTACAAGAATGGAAGGTATGGGGAGTTATCCACCACATGCACCATTCCTGCCCGATAATCGGTCTTCAATTCCAAAAGTTAACTTTTTTAAATTTATTTTAAATGGCTCATTCAACTCTTTGTTAGTGTGCTAACTATGTGACATGCATCCTATGATCTAATTTCAATGTAGATCCTAAATGTGTATCATGATTTCTTAATTTGTTTAAATTCAATCTAAGTGAAAGTTCTCCTAAAATTCTAATTTCATGGAAAATCCTAAGTGATTAAATTAAGAATTTACAAGAAAATTAATGTACAAAACCCCACAATTTGTTGTGTAGCCGACTCGCGGTTGGTATGCCATCAGACATCCAAGCTGCCTACGTACCCAAGCATCACTGGGATCAGAGTCGACGTAGTTCGGTGCACCTAAGCTAAGCTACTTATGCCTAACTCAACTAAGACACCGATCTAGACTGGATTGACTGTTTCAATAGTTTTAAGAGAAGTTATTTAATTCAAGTTGAGGATTTTATTATCCTAGGATTTCATCTAAGATGCTATAAGATCCTATCTAAGTGCAAGTTATCCCTTAGACTAATGCAGGTAAACCTACATCCTAGGTAACTAGGCTTGTCCTAAGGAAATATTAGGTGACTAGTGTAACTAGACCTATGGTACGGTTGCTATCCATAGCAAACGTCTGTGATGAGGCTGGACTCCTAACTCTAGGACTCCCTAAAACCTAAGACTCCCTAAAACTTAGGACACGACCTGGCATAAGTGTTCCTAAATTGGGCTCTAATAGTTCTTATATCGGAAACCATAATCCAATGGTTCCAAAAGACTTGAGACATATCGATTCAAGTTCTTGAAGTTAATTAATTTCAGATTTCAAGGATTTTCGGTTTCTGAACATTTAAGGGATACCAAAGGTTCTAGGGTTCACCAATTTCGGCCTCGAATGACATCCAAGGAAGGGAATCGTGCGCTCTTTCCTTGTGCAATTTAATACTTAGGTTATAGCATCTTATTGCCTGGCATATCTCAGGATTTCCGTGGACAGTAACCTCGGAGCCAATAACATGCTATAGCTTAAATATCCAAATTGTCAAAGATCAGTTGCAATTGGGATGCGATTATGGATGCACTGGCCATTTTACCAGGAAAATCTAAGGATCCTAAGATTTCTATTTCAATGGATTAAGGAATTAATATGTGACAAAAATTCAAGGTTCTTTATAAACTTTATGATGATTTTTAATTAATTTCGAATTTTCAATGGATTTTATCAATTTTAAACCATATGAGTGATTTTACAAGTGAAATTATTGCAAACGAATTAGAAATGAATTGAAAATACTACAACAATAAGATATGATAGGATGCAGCTTATTGAAAGAGTTTTGCATATTTTTATATAAAGCTCATATTTAATTTTGATTTAACAATAATGAAACCAGATTGCAAGAATAACACAGAAACTACTAGAAATAGAAATCTAAATTCATTGAAATTTCTACAGAAATAAGATATGGGTAAACATAGCATGCTGTAAGATTTTCATGAATTTTAAAAACCATTTACTACCAATTTCGGATTTTTCAATTTTAAGAACAGATTATGGATTTACACTACAACCCTTAGGAAACAAAATCCAAATAACTTGAAAATTTTACCGCACTACGAAATATAAAATATAAGTCTACTATAAAAATTTTGAGAATTTTAATTGTGATCTGATGTCAGTAAAAATTCTCACAAATCTGATAATTTTCAAAGAAAACATTAAATAATATATCAAAAAAATCCAAAAATTCTCAAAACTTCATGGTAGAATGTATCAGTATCATATTATGTTTCCACGAAATTTCATTAATTTTGGAATCTGTTTAGTATATATTTTATTTTTGTTCGTCAAAAAGATGTTTTTGAAGAGTTTTCTATTTTTAAAACACGATTTTCGAGAAAATTACGACTCCGGAAAATGTCCTTTAACCTTGTTCTGATGTGATGAACACAAGAAAATTTTGAAATTCCACAAAATAAATCATCCTGAGATAGCTATTTTTTCAACTTTTGTAATTTCTCAGTCATTATTTTAAATGAAATTCCACTCTTCACTCAAATTTTTAAAATCCTTTGATTCAATGTCCGATCCGATCCGATGGTTATTTTAGTCTATTTAAATAGATCAGTGTATTAAATTTGGGGACGAATCGGAATTGAAACACTCATGTAGATCATGATTTTGAGCACACACATATAATATCGAATTAAATACAATTAAATGCTAAAAACCATGCAAAAATATATAAAGAATACCAAATAATCCTGGAAAAATCTGAGAATAGTACACCTACCTTTGATGGAGATCCTCGCCGAATCCAAAAGCCAAAAATTCCAAAAAATCTCGCCGACGCTCGATCCTGCGTCATTTCTTCCCTTTCTTTTTTTTTTTTTTATTTCCACCATGTTGATCGCGCTCATTGTCTCTAGGGTGCGTATATCCGAGGTATACGCTTTGTCGCACCCTTTTTTTATGATGAAGAAGACCCAAAGAACACTCCAATAATTCTTGATTGTATGATGCCTTGGAGAAGAAGAAGGAATTCAAGAATTCCTTTTGTGAAGAACATTTGAGAGAGAGATCACACTTCAAGAAAGAAAAGAAAAAAAATTTCTTGGGAGGAGAGAGAAAATGGACGAATTTGGATTTTTTTTTTTTGGATTGTTTGCTTTGATTTTTATATAAAAAAAAGTTAGGGTTGAGAGACAAATAGCAATTTCCAATGTGAGAGCTCCATTTTTGGCTTGTTTCCAATTTTCCCCTCTTGCTTTCTTTCTTTCTTGTTTCCAAATTGGATTTGATTCCAATCTTAATTTCTTATCAATCAAGACATGTTATTCTCATTCCACATTGCTTCTTTGTAAGAAAACCTTTTTAAGCAATCATTCATCTTTTCCTTCTTTCCTTCTTTTCATTTTTTATTCTTTTTATTTTTCTTTTAACAAATATGATGTCACCATTGTGACATCATCAAGGTGGGTGTTCAACTCATGTGGGTCAACCATGTGGACCGCCCACCATGGTGGTTGACCTATATGGGTGAACCCACATGAGCTTCATCTTTGCGGGCTTTAGCCCAATGGGCTATTTCACACGGGTTTCGGGTTTTTCCGTAAAAAATCAATAAAATATTTCTAAATTCAACATTCTATATATAGACCCAACCCATTTGACATATATAAACCCAACCCAACCCATCTTTTTGGGGAAATAACTTTTCGGACCAAAATGTCCCTACTTGACTGTTAGACATCCAAATGCGACTAAAATACCCTCAGATTGGTTCACCCCTAAAGGGAAAAATTAAAAATGGAAAGTCTTTGTAGTCAAACTTCAAAAATATAAACTTTTAAAATTGGGTCCTTTCGGTGAGCAATATTAAACAGAATCATTTAGTATCCCCTGAAAATACCCAAAATGCCCTCAACACTTAAAATTTCCAAATTAAGCGAAATTCCTGAGAAATTCTAAATTTACCAGGTTTTTCAAAATTCAGGAAATCATTCATAATCTCTCAGACATATTTCGGGGATCAAAAGAATTACACAGGAAAAGACCAAATTACCCCAAGGTGCTAGAATTTTGGCGAGACTAGGGAAAACCTTGAGAAATTCTAAAAATAGCAGATTTTCGAAAATTTATTAACGGACTCAAGATTTCTTAGACACAACTTAGGGACCAAAATGATATGTTTGGAAATGTCTAAAATACCCCAGAAGTGCAAGACTAAGAGAAAATCTTGAGAGATCTAAATTTAGCAGGTTTTCCAAAGCTTACGAAATTACTTATAATCCATCACCCGTACCCTCGAGATGGTTTTGGACATATGAGAAATGATTGAAATATCCATAAGATGATGAAAATGTGGAAGCCCCATGAGTTTCTAAAAATAGCAGCTTTTTCAAAATTTGTAAAATCACTCAAGATTTCTCAAATATAACTCGGGGGTCAAACGAGACACATCAGGAATGACCAAAATACCCCTGCAGTGCAAAATAGGCAAAAATGAGGGAAACTCTGAAAATTCTAAAAATAACAGGTTTTTTCATTTGCTTGGAAACTTGAACTTTCATCTTTTAGAGGCCAAAGGAACCCCCTAAAGACCTTCAGGATTGCGAATCAACTTCAAAACTCTCATAATGAAATGAAATCTATCCTAAAATGCATGGATGCCTAATCTAATGCTGAATACGGATATAAAAATTGATGATACTACCGAATCTTTTGCTTTTTAAAGCCTAGCAAAATGGGGGGTGTCTACAGTTTTATATATTATATATATACTTACTGACCTAGTGAAATCCAACTAGGAAGTACCCGTGTTTATATAAGTATATTGCATTCATATAGGGTCAAACGTGTGTTGCTTACACATGTGGAGCCTAGAGTTAGGAGCTTTGTCCCATTTGTAGACTAGGGTAGCTCATTTTATATGGCTACAACATGGTCCTAGCACACTCATCAGTCTATCTTGAGTCGAGATTTCCTTGACTCCGCTAGATTAGAATTAGGGCTGATGCCCCTGGTTAGGATATTTGTGTATGTGTATATACCTATATATACTGATTATATATATTAGGGTTCTTCTCTTAGTTAGAGTTCCTTATTCGATTCAATCGGTTATATCCATTCCGTATTCAGATTTAGATCTAGTCAATGGCTTTTGTTTGCCATATCCTTGGCCGGGTTTTGTCCTTTGATCTGTTGATTATAGGATTTGACCCGTTGTCATATATGTTCTCACCTTTGGTCGGTCCTTCATTTGGTCACCTTTCTCTGGTATCCATATTCTGAGTTTATCCCACCACCGTTATTTATATACCTTTGGTTGAGTTGTGGGAATCCTTTATAGCGTCGTCAGGCTGCCAGATTTTGTCCAGAATATTTTGAGCATGACCGCTATCTTTTAGAGTTAGTTGAACCATGAGTTTACCTTACCTTGACTTTCTTGTCTAGTCGTTATGCTGCCGAATTTTTCGCAGAATATTTTGAGCATAACCGCTATCCTTTAGAGTTAGTTAAACCATGAGTTTGCCTTGACTTCCTCGTATAGCCGTTGTGCTGCCGAATTTTTCGCAACACATGTTGAGCATGATTGCTATCCTTTGGAATCAGTTTACCTAGTCTTGATTTCCATGTATAGTCTGCATTAGCTTGGAGCCCACTTTTAGTGGAAACTTCTGATTTGATCAGTTGTATTTATATCCTTTCAGTTTCACTTGGTTAGTGGCCTGTACATATTGTTCTTGTGGTCACAATTCATTTGTTACCCTGTGATTATGTATCCACTCTTTGGTTATGTCATAAATTCATCTTGTGTATTCATTGCTCAGTAGGATTAGATCCTTACCTGTTTTGTCTTGAGATCTGGCTGATAGCTCATTCGCTGTCCCTATGACCATGGTCTATCATTTTGATCCTCTTGATCGCACAGTTGATGATATTCATCGCCAGATTTGGATCCGGTTTGCGACCTATTTTTGTCATTTCATGGCCGTGGTCTATTGTCTGATCTCTTGGTGATCTCTCATCTTTGATGAAAAATTCAATGTCCCGGATAGTATCCTTCCTGTATATTTGATTGTCAAGTTTATTCTTATTGATTACTTAAAGGTTATCTTCATTTTCTGATAATCTTATCTTATCTCTATGAAGGTTTAACCATGTCAAATAATGTATTGAAGGATTGGATTAGTGAGGCTATCAAAGCACTCCCGCGGGAGCATGAGAGGAGTATGATTGATCGATTTATAAGCACATTCAATCATTTGAGCGTATCTGATGTGAATTGGAAATTTCTCCAAGCAGCTGCAAAATTCTGGGATCCTACCCTTTATGGTTTTTGATTTGGTCCTTTCGAATTCTGTCCAATCTTTGAAGATTGGTGCGCCCTGTTAGAAATCCTACCTGAAGGACTCTGGATTCGACCTTCAAGCATGGACTCCCCTTCCCTCTTCAGTGAGCTATTCAAAAATGATATTGTTGATGCTCTACCTTGTTTCAAGGGCACATACGTGGAAGTTTATGATCTTATTAAACTTTTTTCCAAGAACATTGACCCTGCTAACTCCCATTTTCAGAATTGTCGGCGTAGCGCCTTAATCTTTGGAGTTTTTTGCACGTCATGTCATTCGTGGAGATTCCCGTGTCGCCCCGTTGGCTTTGCTCGGGGTAGTAGACCAAATTAACAAAGGAAGGAATCCGGTTCCTGTTATGCTGGCAGAAATTTTTTTTGGACTAAACCGTATTGACCATCAAAAGGTTCAGAATAGTTTCTATGGGTGTGCCAAATTGTTATACGTATGACTTAGTGAAAAACTCACTATCCTTCAGCCAAAAAGTCGCGGCAAGTACTACCTGAAAAATTTCCCGTCCTGGCAACCGATGACCAACCAACCGCAATCCATTGATGAATGGTGTAATTGGTTACAACACGTGGAGAAAAGTCAGTTTTGTTATGTGAGTCATCCGTGTTTACACATTATCACCAGTACTTACCCATATCCATTTGTGTATCTCATGGGTTTAGAAAAGTCAACCTTTTATGCACCAATCCGTTTACTTCATCAGATCACAGGACATCCATGTTCTCCTGGGACTGTAACACCTCCTCCTTGTGAAAAATTATCTCCTGATCTCATCAGAACCATTATAGCTGCTTGGAGAAATAAAGTTGTAGAGAAGAGATTTGGTTTATCATCTAAGGTCCGATGTGGGGAATTACCGGAAAAGCTTGCGGCCAAAAGAGCTCGGATCACCGAATCTTGAAGATCTTCGGCTCGAGATTGTCATTTCTTTTATTGTTTTCATTTGTTTTACTTGAATATAATCAGAGTCAAAAATTGTAAATCTGATTTCATTATACATGAAAATTTAAAGAAAGAAATTTTACTTGATACATGTTATAGACAGTCAGTAATTCAGGGTTCATCATTTTTCATGTAACCAATTGCTGGCTTTGTAACCTGTCAATATGATCAATACAAAGGATGTTTGTTTTTCTTTTCTCTCTATTGGTGCAAACTATCTTATTTCATTTGTCAATCATTTAATCTAGTTTGTTAACTTCCAATTAGGATTCTGAAAGATAGCAACCATCGCTCCCAAAAAGGACACCCAAGCTAAGCCCACTTGGTCTAGACCTACTTCAGTGTCTAGACTCGTTCGTCACTTTGATTCCCCTGTGTCATCCACAGTACATCTACCTTCTTCACCGGAGTCTTCAAATTCCTTTGAAGTAAACCAAATGGCCGACCCAACTGACCTTCTGTTGAGCATGCAAGAGATGATGAAGAATCTCACTCGGGACATGGTCAGGATGAAAGAAGAAATGGCATGTATGAAGACCCAGATAAGTGATAAGACTTCCACATCTAGACCTGTACTTCAGCCTACTCGTGCTACATCTCCGGAAGCGCGTAGACCTGCTATCTCGCCCTTTGAGGTTGATATAGATGATGATCAGTACGCTGCAGAGTATTGCGCTCCAAGAGTTGATAGAGAAAGTGAGAAGTTTGAAAAGTTTGACAAAGAAATGTCTGAAAAGTTTAGCAGGATGGCCCAAGAGATGGAACAAATGAAGGTCCAGGGGCCTAAAAAGTTCGACGTCTCTGAATTAATACTGTTTTCGACAGTATCTTTGCCACCTAACTTCAAAGCTCCTGATTATGATAAATATGACGGAACCGGGTGTCCACGTAACCACATGAGGTGGTTTATCATTCTCTCGCAGCAGTACGGTCTGAGCCGTGAGCAGATGGCCCAGTTGTTCCCGATTTCTCTGACAGGAATCGCAAAGAAGTGGTTCTTAAGGTTGAAACCTGAAGAAGTGAGAACCCTGTAGAACATTTCTGAGAAACTGATAGAACAGTTCTCGATGGAACAAGGTATTGAGGTCACAAAGAGAGACCTAAAGCAGTTGAAGCAAGGTCCTCAAGAGACCTTTACTTTCTTTATCAGGCGTTGGAGACGTAAATCTGCCCAGCTAAGCCAGAGAATGTCTGAATCAGAGCAGATAAAGCTGGTTCTAAAAAGTTTGTCTCCTCAGTACTTTCATTTCTTGGCACCGCAGCATTATCCGAGCTTTGACCACTTAATCAAAACAGGTACTCAGACGGAAGATGCCATAGCAAAGGGTCTGAGAGCAAAAGTTTCTACAGAGATCCGAGAAGGGAAAAGACCTATGGTCCAGCCCAAGGAAGTTCATGCTGTCAGTTACACCAGGCCTGTGGCCAGAGTTGTCACAGAGGCTGCAAGGGCGCCAAGGAGAGGTACCTTTGACAGGAAATTTGATCATTTTCCATATCCTATAATAATGATATTCAAGAGGCTTATGAAAGACAGAAAGATCCGGCTCCCGGATATCAAACCTCCACCCAATCCCTTACCCACATTCTGGAAGATGGATCAGTACTGTGAATATCACAGAGGTCATGGGCATTTAACTGAAAATTGTTTAGCCTTGAAGCATGCCATCCAGAACATGATTGACAAAGATGAGCTGGCGGTTAAGAGACCAAACGTCACTCAAAACCCCCTTCCTAACCATCATGCCATGCCTCCTTCTACTACCAATGCAATTTTTGCTGATGAGCCATCACTCGACCCATCCACCCTCATTTGTGCCATTACCACAGACAAAACCTATGTCATGAAGTTTGATGAAAGGGATCTGGAAGCGGCAGAAAGGAAGGAGCGTTACGTGATTTCCTTTGATGACGATGAATTTGCTGAGTCATCTTCATCTTAGTCTTGTGTATTTCAGACTGACAATGCAGGAAATACGAGAAGAGCTCCATATGTCCTAAGGGTTG
This sequence comes from Tasmannia lanceolata, assembly GCF_043159265.1. Classification (NCBI taxonomy): domain Eukaryota; kingdom Viridiplantae; phylum Streptophyta; class Magnoliopsida; order Canellales; family Winteraceae; genus Tasmannia; species Tasmannia lanceolata. The sequence continues at coordinate 9,127,489 of NW_027518679.1, read as the reverse complement.
AGGATTTTGAAGAAGATGAACTGTTGTTGCTAGATGACCATTGTGATGAGATGCGTCATATGACCCGAGGTGGGCGTGTATTCAAACCTCCAGAGCTGAGTGTAGAAAATTCGGCAGAGGTTGCGCGAAACGCTGAAAACCAGAGACAGAATAAGGTCAGTAAGGTCAGCGTAGATGAAGAAGAAGAGAGCTTGTTGAGGCAGCTAAAAAAAACTCAGGCTAATATCTCAGTATGGGGTTTACTCATGGCCTCATCCAAGCACAGGAAGTTAGTCCTTCGAGAGCTTAACTCCGTGCAAGTTTTTGTAGACACTACTCCTGATGAGTTGGTGAGTTTGGTCGCTATGACCAAAGTGTCTAAGACTTTATCTTTCACTGATGATGATTTGCCTTCTGAGGGCCGAGACCACACGAAATCTCTGAAGATCACAGTTGTTTGTAACAAGAAGAGGGTACCAGAGGTGTTGGTTGACAACGGCTCTGCTCTGAATGTTTGCCCGTTGAGTACTGCGACAACCCTTGGATTTGGTCCTGCGGACTTCATCCCATCTGAACAGGGTATTCTGGCGTATGATGGCACTCGCCGGGATGTGATCGAAACTCTAGTCACTGAAATACAGATCGGAGGGGAAGACTTCGAAATAGAGTTCCAGGGTCTGGACATTAAAGCTTCGGTTCTGCTATTGCTTGGCCGCCCTTGGTTGCACAAGTTCAGGGTTGTTCCATCCTCTCTTCATCAAAAGCTGAAGTTTCTTCACAAAAACGGAGTGATAACTGTAAAAGGGGACCCAGACCTTGAAGTAGGGCTGATTACTCAAGATCTAACTGTGGAAAAGACTGAGGATCTTAGTTTGACTGGGTTCTCACTAGAAGCGACTGCCATCATCTTTAAGGAAGCTATGAATGAAGAAATTTGTTTCCCGACCAGTACAAACTCAAATGTCGTCAGGATGATTCGCCGACAAGGATACATGCCAGGTGCAGGGCTGGGTAAATATCATCAGGGTTTGATCGAGTTCCCTGAGTTCGAATCCTTCAACGGTCTATTTGGGCTGAGGTACAAGCCCTCAAAGAAAGAGGTTAAAGAGATGAAACAGTTGATGCGGAAATGGGCTGAATGTCGCCGCAGAGGGTTAGAATTACCAATGGCGCCGATTAATTTGACAATGAACGGCCGATTCCGACAAGAGGGCGCAAATGTCCCTTTCTGTGGTTTTGCCGAGACTTGGCTGAATGAGAGTACAGGGCAAAGGTTGCCGGGCTTTGAAATTTTCTTCGATCTTGAATTAGAAAATAAGCAGACAGGTCTGCAGACAGAAGTCGAGTGAGAAGCTGATTGGACAGAACATATAGAGCCAAGCCTGCTGAATTCAATGTTCCTTGAAGATTCACAGATTATTGCTGTGATTGATCGGAGGGCCGTGATTCTGAATCCTACTCATTTAATCACCCCGGCAGAGGAACCATTGACTAACTGGACCTTTCAGGTCATACCTCAGGTTACTTTCCTAAATAGTCGTGTCCCTTCAAAAGAGTCGGTTGTCCGTAAGTACACGTTAGTCTTTGAGTCTGATTCGGAGTCTGTTTATTTTAATGATTCTTTTGATGCAGGTACTATAAAGGCCGAGTCTCCTGAGGTCGATGGTGATTCTTCTTCTTCCAACAGGATAGAGTCAGATGTTGTTTCTATTGATGATTCAGATATTATTTCAGTGCATAGTTCAGAGTCAATTGACACAAATGTCAATATATTCATTGAGTCTGTAATTTGTTTCAAGAGTCTATTGTAAAGCCCGATGTGGGTAATTCTTCATTTGATGTACTTGATTCAACATTCAATGAAATAAAGCATTCTTCTTCTGAGTACATTCTTGTCTCTACTTTTATTTCTAATGTTTCTGCTTCAGAATCTGATAATCTTAATAATAACAATCAAGACTCCCCCTCTGATGAGGATGCCGACGACCCTCCCCCCGAAATCAAATACATGATTCAACAAGATGAGAGTCGCCGAGCAAAACCACTCAAAGAGGAAATTGAAACTGTGAATATAGGTGATGAAACCTTGATTCGGGAGATTCGAATTGGCAAAATTTTATCTCCTGAAGAACGTGAGGAATTAATCGCCCTACTTAAAGAGTTCAAGGAAGTTTTTGCTTGGTCATATGATGACATGCCAAGATTAAGTGAGGAAATTGTTCAGCATCGATTACCCTTAATCCCTGGTATTAAGCCAAAGAAGCAAAAGCTCCGAAAACTCGAAACTGAATGGGAGTTGAAGGTTTATGAAGAAGTTAAAAAGTTGTTAGAGGTAAAATTCATTCAAGTGGTTGAATACCCAGAGTGGCTTGCGAACATCGTACCGGTGCCCAAAAAGGACGGAAAAGTTTGAATGTGTGTCGATTTTCGAGACCTGAACAAGGCAAGTCCTAAAGATGACTTTCCTCTTCCGAACATTGATCTCCTGGTAGATAATACAGCTGGTCATGCTCTTCTATCTTTTATGGATGGATTCTCAGGCTACAATCAGATTAAGATGGCGCCCGAGGACATGATGAAGACAGCGTTCATTACTCAGTGGGGTACTTACTGCTACAGGTTGATGCCGTTTGGTCTGAAAAATGCTGGTGCTACGTATCAGAGAGCTGCTACAACTCTTTTACATGATATGATCCATAAAGAGGTCGAGGTATATGTCGATGACATGATTGTGAAAGGCAAGACTCGACCGGAGCACTCTGTTGCCCTAAGAAAGTTCTTTGAGCGGATCGTCTTTGGTGTTACATCAGGAAAGCTCTTGGGGTTTATGGTCAGCGAAAGAGGGATCGAAGTGGACCCGCAAAAAATTAAGGCAATTCAAGAAATGCAGCCGCCGAAGACAGAAAGGCAGATCCGAGGTTTCCTTGGCAAAGTTCAGTATTTGAGACGGTTCATATCACATCTGACGATGACATGTGAACCCATTTTCAAACTTTTGAAGAAGAATTCCTCGAAGAAATGGAATGAAGAGTGTCAGGAGGCTTTTGAAAAGATTAAGCAGTGTCTATCCTTGTCCCCTATTCTATCGCCTGTCATTCCAGGCCCGCCGTTGTTGTTGTACTTGTCTATCACAGATACAGCGATGGGTTGCATGCTTGCTCAGCAAGATTCAGAGTCTAAAAGGGAGAAGCCAATTTACTACATCAGTAAGAAGATGCTAGAATACGAGTTAAAGTACACTGTTTTGGAAAAGACATGTCTAGCATTAGTTTGGGCTACCCAGAGGCTTAGGCATTATTTGCTTTCAAGCAAGATCCTTTTGCTTTCGCGGATGGATCCGTTAAAGTACTTGTTTGAGAAACCCGCCCTTACAGGAAGAACCGCAAGGTGGTTGTTATTATTATCTGAGTTTGACATCACCTATGTCACTCATAAATCAATTAAAGGGCGTGTCGTTGCTGAATAGTTGGCTGATGCACCTGTTGAAGAGAATGCTTTTCTGAAGGCAGAATTTCCTGACGAAGAGATCGTGGATATTGAAGAAGAAGCTTCGAGTACTAATGGCTTATGTACTTTGATGGAGCTGTAAACAATCGAGGACAAGGAGTAGGAGCTGTGCTTATATCCCCTCGGAAGGAGTATATTCCTGTCTCTATCAAGTTGCAGTTTGAATGTACCAACAATATGGCTGAATATGAAGCTTGCATCGCCGGGTTAGAAGCAGCCTTAGCTTTGGAGATTCAGGATATTGATGTGTTTGGGGATTCTATCTTGATCATTTGCCAGATTAATGGGCAATGGAAAACTTGAGAAGATAAATTGATCCCTTATAACACTTATTTGGAATCTTTGGTTAGAAAGTTCAAGAACATCAGATTCACTCACTTGTCAAGGACCAGAAATCATTTTGCTGACGCTTTGGCTACTTTGGCCTCGATGTTAGATATTTCTGTATCAATGGAGGTTCAGCCGCTAGTTGTCAGACTTCAGTGGGCCCCTTCGCATGTGAATATAATAGAGATTTTAGCCAGGTGTCCAGATGGGAAGCCGTGGTATACAGATATAAAGAATCTTATTGCTGGTAAAGGACATTCTCCAGAAGCTTCAAGCAAAGAGAGGAAGACTCTTCAGAAGTTGGCTGCCAACTTTATTATTTGTGGTGAAGAGCTGTACAGAAGGTCATTTGATGGCATACAACTTCTTTGTGTTGATGAAGACAAAGCCGCAGAGCTTATTGAGCAGACCCATGAGGGAGTTTGTGGTCCTCATATGAATGGAAAAATATTGTCGAGAAATATTTTGAGACTTGGATTCTATTGGCCCACAATGGAAGCAGATTGCTTCGCCTTTGTGAAGAAATGCCATAAGTGTCAAGTCTATGCAAATCTTATTCACGTTCCTCCTTCGGAGTTGCACTCTATGACTTCTCCATGGCTGTTTTCAGTATGGGGAATTGATATAATTGGGAAGGTTTATCCGAAGTCTTCGAGCGGCATGAATACATTCTGGTCGCAATTGATTATTTTACGAAATGGATTGAAGCCGCTTCATATGCTTCCATTACTTCAAGCACAGTTGCGAAGTTCATTCGCGCCAACATTATTTGCAGATATGGAGTGCCTCATGAGCTGATTTCAGATAATGGGTCGCATTTTAAGAAAGAGGTGTTACACCTATGTGAAGAATTTAAAATAAGACATCACAAGTCATCTCCTTACAGAACTCAAACAAATGGGGCTGTAGAGGCAAAAAATAAGAATGTTAAAGTCATTATTAGCAAGATGACTGAGACTTATAAGGATTGGTCGAATACGCTTCCATATGCCTTATGGGCTTATCGGACATCGATCAGATCTTCAATAGGTGTAACTCCATATTCTTTGGTGTACGGAATGGAGGCAGTCCTCCTTGTTGAGATAAGAATTCCCTCTTTGAGAGTGATGATGGAAGCTGACCTGCCAGAGTCTGATTGGGCTAGAGCCAGGTATGATGAGCTGCATATGATAGATGAGAAAAGGCTGAGAGCCTTGTATCATATTCAATAAGAAAGTCCGTGTCCGTGATTTGAAGCTTGGAGATCTTGTTCTGAAGTCCTACAGGGCACCGGTATTTGATCTGAGAGGTAAATTCAGGCCAAACTGGTCTGGTCCTTACATCGTTGATGAAGTCCTACCTGGAAAAGCCATAAGACTCCTCAATGAAAATGGAGAAAAATTAAATGAACCTACAAACCTGGATCAGTTAAAAAAGTATTATGCTTAAGTACACCAGGAGGCCATCTTTGATCGACCTGAGTTTTGAGCCGACAACCTAAATGTTTTAAACCGTTTTGCAAACCCTTTGGGCCTATAAAACAACTTGTTTTCTTTGATAAACCCAAACTAGGGGCATTTATATATATATATATATATATATATATATATATACATATATTTATATATATAAAAGAGATAAAAAAAAGAAAAAGAAGAAAAGTAGTTTGAACTACGTTATGACCTGATCCCTTTTTAAGGGTACGTAGATAGCCTGATCAATTCAGGTTCAGTCACGTCTTTTTGCAAGTCCAAATGGGGCGAACTACGCAGACCTGATTCCCATTTTCTTCAGGGATACGTAGGTAGTTTGGAGGGTCCAGATTCGGTCCAATCACATGCTAATACATTAGGCTTTAGCCTTTTTGAACCTAAGCCTACCTGAAAGTCCTTCTGGTGTATTTAGGCCCAGGTTTATAGAGAAACAAAAAAAAAATGATGGAGTCTTAGACCCGCTAAGCTGAAAACCTGAAAGGGCAGTTTAGGCAAAAATCAGGGCATTGAGCCTGTTGGATAGAAAATCTGCAAGGGCAGACAGTCCAGGCAAAAATTAAGGCATGCGGTCCGCTAAATCAAAAACCCAAAAAGGTGATTTAGTCATGGCAGGACTTCATAAAGGACGAAGCTTTTGGAAAGCCGGTTGTACTTTTATTTTTCTCTTTGGCTCTTCTTTAATGTCTGAATAAGTGCCATCAAAGTTTCTTTTCTTACTCTTTGAGTTAGGTGGATTGAAACTAAGCAATCTGAAAGGATAATAAACCTAACGGAGATCTTGAAAAGAGGTTAAAACATCTTTAAACATGGTATTTAAAAGACTCTAAGAGTGGTAGACCTTTAACCATTTAAAAATGTTTATCAGTTTAAGAAGCAGATTCAGTCTCTTTTGGAGTCTTGTTTAAAACTCGTCAAAGTCTTTGGTCATTGTCTGTCAAAGTTAGTCAGTTGTCGAGTCAAAGTCAATTTTCAGAGTCCTGTTTAGTCAGTATTCCTCCCAAAGCCGGGGTGATAAAGACTCAGAGACTCAGAGGCTCAGAGAAGCAGAGAATTGGTGGTTCCTGTGGATAATGTAAAGCAGAGCAGTGTTCAGATGTCGACAAGCTTTCAGCTTAGTTCCGGTATCAGCAGATGACGGAGATGAGAAAATTTTGAATAGAACAAGTTTCTTGTATCTGTGAAAAGCCTTGTAAACCCAATTGTTCATGAGAAAAATTTGTTGTAATCTCAAATGTTCAGTAATAAAAGCCTTTGGCCCATTCCATTTTTGTTGCTCTCTAATGAATTTTGTCATGGAAGTAATCATACTAGGGGCATCTTTTATGACTTACATCATAAAAGATGTCAAGTAATCATTGATACTTGAGATAAATATTTTCATAAAATAGAGACTAGAGAAGTTCGAACACTCTTTGTATTGAGCTTTTTAGTCAAGTTTTTCTCCTTTGGAGTTGAATTTCTTTGAAAAATCTTTATCCCAGCGGAGTCTAGAATTCACTCCAGAAATTTTCAAATTTTAGTCGAATGCTTTGCATCTTTTAAAAGGGGTTGGCACTTTAAAATTCATTCAAGTTACTTGGGTCCGGTCTTTGACCAAAGTCATGTATTTCAGTTGCTCTTAGTGAAGAGATGACTAGTTCATCTTTGAAATCATTAAGAGTTGATCTCTTCTTTCAGTCATTATGAGTTTCTCAGTTTCCTGATCTTTTGAAAGATTTTAAATAAAGATAGAAATTAACAGATTCCGTGTTCCACGTTCTGGTCTTTCTTCTGTTGTTTTGAAGGTTTTCTTAATAAGGATAGAAATTACCAGAATATGTGTTACACGGTCTGGTCTTTTCTTCAAGTGTTTTGAAGAATGTTTTAATAGAATAAGAAATCATCAGATTTAGTGTTGCACTATCTGGTTGTTCCTTCAATTTGTTTTTGAGAAAGTTTTAAGAGGAGAAATTACCAAACCTGTGTTACACGGTTTGATCTTTTTAAAAGATTTTTTTTACAGAAATGGAAATTACCGAATTTGTGTTACACGGTTTGGTCTTTTTGAGAGGTTTTTAATAGTGGAAATTACCGAACCTGTGATACACGGTTTGGTCCTTTTGAAAGATTTTTAATAGAAAGGAAAATTACCGAACTTGTGTTACACGGTTTGGTCCTTTTGAGAGGTTTTAGATAATGAAAATTACCGAACATGTGTTACACGGTTTGGTCTTTTTGAAAATTTTTAACAGAGTTGGAAATTATCAAACTTGCGTTACGCAGTTTGGTCTTTTTGAAAGATTTTTAACAGAAATGGAAATTACCAAACCTGTGTTACACGGTTTGGTCTTTTTTTGAACGATTTTTAGCAGCAATTGAAATTACCTAACCTGTGTTACACGGTTTGGTCTTTTTTGCAAGTTTTTAGCAGAGACAGAAATTACCGAACCTGTGTTACACGGTTTGATATTTTTCAAAGGTTTTTAACAGAAAGGGAAATTATCAAACCTGCGTTACGTGGTTTGGTCTTTTTGAAAGATTTTTAATGGAGGAACTCGCTGAACCTGTGTTACACGGTTTGGAATTTTCTTCGATCATTTTGAGGGTTGCAATAAGGAAAATATTTCCGATCCAGCATTATGCAGATTGGTCTTTCCTTCCTTCGCCCAGGTATTTAGTACCCTGATGATTAGTAGTGCAATGTCAAGTAGTGACTTGCCTAATCATCGTTCCACAATGTGCAGCTTCCTAATGTGTTAGGAGTCATGCGTATCTGTGAAGAAGTTTGTATGAGACTGTTTAGCAGGACATACGAATTTGGGTTTATGTGGAACTGTTGAACAGAACCGCATGAGCCGGAGTGATTCGCTAACTTGAAAGAGAGGAGGAGTCAGAGTTACTCGGATAGTTAAACAGATTTATTTTTAGCAATGATCTGTATATCTATCGTCAGGCTTGAGACTTCGTTTCGCCTTAGTATTAGATGTTTGAGTTTGGCTCAAATATTCAAGTACCCTAATAATTGGTCAAGTTTTAGACTAATTGGCATTGATAAAAAAAAATAACTCTTTGGGTGTTTGGGTTTGAACTTGTTTTGGCTTATTTTACAGATTTCCAATATAAAAAAAAAGAGAAAGAAAGTTTGTTTGTGTTTTATTACTGTTCGTTCATCTTTGCTAGCTAGTTTAGATAGTTGAGTCATGAGTATTAGGGAGAGGCTATCTCTTTGAGATGTCGTAGTTGCCGAGTTAAGAGTCGATGAGAGGCTATCTCCCTATTGTTAGTTGAGTCTTACTTTTGTGAATATCGTTTTAAAACTAAAAGCCCAAAAATTTGCTTTATTTTCGGGTCGATCAAAATGTGTCGTCTGTTCAGCTTTGCCACTCACGTGACAAGCACGCTCTGCCAAAGAGGGGCATCTGTAGACACCCCATTTTGACCGGACCCGAGTTCGCGTTGCTTGTACAAAGCCTCGTCATATCAGTGAGCTGGGGTTCCAAATTGAACCCTAGGGTAGCTTAAGGTCTCCCATAGGTCTCCGTAAAATTTCGTCGAGATCCGAACGCGTTTGCTCGGTGAACGACCCAAGAGAGCGAGCGCAATGCGGACCAAAAAGGGGAGTGAATTCATCTGAAGAGGGGGTTGTCCGCAGAAAAAAAGAGGTAAATATATTATTCATATGAAGAAGAGGGGTGAATTAGCTCGTCTGGGACGGAGCCAATTTCGCGCGCCAATCAAATATTCGTGCGCCCATTAATTTTGGTGCGTTCATCAAATAATGGAGTGCCAATATCAGCGGCCATCATAAAGATATATAAAAAAAATCAAAGAGGGAGGAGACTGTTCATTTTCTCGTGAAAAGCAGAGAGAGAGATAGAGAGATTTGGGTTTTCCTCCCCTCCGATCGTCTTCTCTGATCATCTTCCCCTAAAAACTCCGGTCATATTCTGTTGAAAGGTTTAAAAAAAAAAACAGAAAGAGAGAGAGAGAGAGAGAGAGAGAGAGAGAGAGAGAGCTAGAAAACCCATTTTCTCTCCGATCAAATTCCCCTTTCTTTGAGATTCCAGCAATCTTCTCAGATCATCTTCCCCCAAAGCTCCGGTCATATTTCGGTGGATCTCCAATTATTTTCCGGTGGAATTCTTCTTCTCAGGTAATCTTTTCCGGTAAACTTGCCAGATCTCCGGCGGCCGAGAGCTCTCTTCATTTTTAAAACCCCCAAATTCGAGCTCTTCTTGTGCAGATCTATATATATATATATATATATATATATATAGAGAGAACGGTTCCTACACATATGTGTAGAGAGTTCTCTACACACTAGCTTAAAATACAGTGGGGGCCCACATTATTTGGGTGATCCAAGCCATCCATTTTAAAGACCGTCACATAGATAGGGTGTCTACAAAAAATTAGATCCATAGGATCATCGATCATCCCAACCCTACGGTTTGTGGAGGTAAAATGGAGGTCTTTAAACCTTCACAAATTAGTCCATTTTTTGCCTCCACAGTTCGAATGGTTAGGATGATCCTATGGATCTGATTTTTTGTGGACACCCTATCTATGTGAGGGCCTTAAAAATGAATGGTTTGGATCACCCAAATAATGTGGCCCCCACTGTATTTTAAGCTAGTGTGTAGATAACTTATCTACACATATGTGTAGGAACCGCTCTCTCATATATATATATATGAGAGAGCGGTTCCTACACATATGTGTAGATAAGTTATCTACACACTAGCTTAAAATACAGTGGGGGCCACATTATTTGGGTGATCCAAACCATTCATTTTTAAGGCCCTCACATAGATAGGGTGTCCACAAAAAATCAGATCCATAGGATCATCCTAACCATTCGAACTGTGGAGGCAAAAAATGGACTAATTTGTGAAGGTTTAAAGACCTCCATTTTACCTCCACAAACCGTAGGGTTGGGATGATCCTATGGATCTGATTTTTTGTAGACACCCTATCTATGTGAGGGCCTTTAAAATGGATGGGTTGGATCACCCAAACAATGTGGGCCCCCACTGTATTTTAAGCTAGTGTGTAGAGAACTCTCTACACATATGTGTAGGAACCGTTTTCTCTATATATATATATATTTTATTTTTTTTATTTTTTTATTTTTTATAGAGCTTTAGATATATGTTTTTACTTGCAAAAAACCTCAGATCTGGTGATTTTGCTTTGAAACTTTAGCTTTATCTCTTCATATCTTGCATTTGTCCTTCATAAACCCTAGATCTAGCAAATTCCCTTTTAAATCTTGCGTGTTCCTTTGATTACTGTTAATTCTCTTGTTTTTTCTTAATTTTCAAAGCTAGCTTCATCTCAAGCTCTGTTTTCTTTTCTTCTAATTGTAGATCTGAAAATTTTCAAACCCTAGCTTAACCTCCTGACCATAGATTTGGGCTAGGAATCCTAAACCTAGCTAATTTTTCTGGGAAATCATGTTGCTGGACCATAGAATTGGTTATCTTCTGGTTTAGATTTAGCTAATTTCATTATTTCGAGCTTCAATCTACATATTAGCAATTTGTTTGCCCGATCAAAATAGTGAAATCTGGTAGATTTCGTTGTTTCTGCAAATCTGCTCACAGATCTCTTATTTTAGAGAATTTCATCGATAATTTTGATCAATTTCAGTCAGGTAATATTCTTTCCTTCCTAGAATAATTATGCTACTGTATGTTGCGTGACTTTTCTTCTTTCTACCTATTTTTAATGGTTAGCTTATGCTTAATTATTTGAGTGGATTTGTGCGATGCTTCTGATCTTAGTTTGAAGATTTGTTGAAGAAATAAAAGTAAGAAAGCTAAGGAAAGATATAATTTTCTGATTTTTGTTGGTTTCTGTTAGATCTGATGATCTGTTAGGGATGCTTGTTTTTAAGAATTTTAGTTCTATTCTCTTCATTCACATAACATTTCCAAAGAGAATTTTCCATGCCTTAAAATGATGTGTGATTTTATGGTTCAAATGAAAATAGATCTAAGAAAAATTGTCATTTCTGATCACTTTTTTTTTCGCTGAAATCTTGCCGGAATCTGGCAATGCAGCTTTGCTCCCTTAGATCTTCATGTTCTTTCACATATTCTTAAAGAATCTGATCTCAATAGTCAATTTTTATTTATTATTCAGTTCGAATGTTTGATGTTTGTGTGGAGATTTGAAAGGCATTGGTTGTATTACCTTTTATTTTGAATTTGGCTCAGCTATATATGTCATTTTCAATTGTGGATCCTTATAAGAAATGCTTCTCACATTTGTTCACTGCACGTAACACTCTGATTCGTTACTAATTTCCACCTTACAGTTCATGTAATTTTCCACTCATCATTTGGTTGTGTGTTGAATAAGAAATACACTATCATATTAGTTTAAGACTCTTGATGTGATTCTGTTGTGTTTAATTTGCCCTCCCCACATTCAATTTCCTTGGCTGATGGCGTTAGCATAACTAAATTTCGTTATATGCTCAGTTCCACAGTGTCTCTACTTATTCATTTAGTGTAAGGAATGATAACAGTCCAACCTTGTTTTAACTGTTGCATGTCTTGGCCTGTCTTTTCCTCTTTCATCGACTTATAAGGACCCTTTGTGAACTATAATAGCATTTGGATAATTTATGGAAATATCAAGATCTGATGGTGTGGCGATCATTTCCCCATGTAGCTCATGAGAGCTGTTAAGACTATTCGACAGCCCTTTGAACATTGCAAGCTAATACGCAGCCCACTAAAAATGGCCATTACTCCCTAATTATTGGGCTAAATTACAAGTGGGGATACCCATTAGAAGCAGAGCTCAAATCGTTGCAACTTTCTATTTTACCATTTTCACAGTTTCAGCCCATTGTTGCCCCTGTTTTGGCAATTCTGTGAGTGATAGTGCTCTCTGTTTTCGACGCAGCCACTAAGTAATTTAAAATGGTATGATTTTTTGCATTAGAGAAGTGCTTCCTGATAGAACTGTGAGGAGTTTCGATGAACTCGGATATCTTCTTAACTCTGTGCAGAAGCGGAGAACTATAATACTTGTGAGCTTATACAGGACTTCTCAGGCGATCACCATGAACTTGCTCTGCCATTTTGAGAGGCTAAATATTCAGAACACATTCTGATTGGTGTCAACTCTGAATTTCTGACTGATCTTGCGAGGAGAGGACATCCCGTGATTTACGCAGAGCAAATGATCAATGATATTAGAAGGTATAAATTAATGGGGTTTCAAGGGTCTGATGAGGAGCTGATCAAGGAGATTTTAGTTATGGCCTATGTGATAAGAAAATGTCTTGAGTATGAATACAATGCTTGGGTGATCGATGGAAATCTCCTTCCAGTTAGTGAAACTTTTCCTGATATGACTGATATTTCCCATGATTTCATGGCTGCAAAAGACATTGAACTGTTGTTTATCAAGAGCTCACCCACCTCTACAAAGATTTGGGTCGATGATTTTATTTACAAGCAGACATCTATAACAGATTCTTTGATGCATAGAGGTACCCTTGCTAGTGATAATAGGCACTTTGGGTATTTTGCTGCTAAGTGCTTAGAAGAAAAGGGTCAGGGGATCGAGAGGCTTGATGAGATGATCTATGGTATAAAAATAGATGCAAGTCGTGTTAATCGAACTTCTCTCAAAGGTGGGAAGAAGTTGATTTTCCGGTCTTCTTTTATGGGTTTGGATTTAATTCAGAGAAGACTTGAGGATGTGGATATTTGGGCAGTGATGGCGATAGTCGGAGCTTCCCCTTTAGAGAGACAATTTGTGTCTCTGTAGAGCAAGCCCAACCTCAAAGGACTTGCTTAGTCCAAAGTGGGGTTTCTCTCTCTATTTAGTGGACTTCTTTAATTTTTTAGAAACCATTAGATGATAGTTTCTCTTTCTCATTTAGGAGACCATTGTGGTCTTATTAGCGAGTTTTATCATAGGAGATACGCTTTGTCTCGTTAGGCAGCTCTCCTCAGGGAGCAAGCCTCGTTGCTTAGAGCCCGCCTTTTCCCATTGGAGGCATACAGTGCCTCATTTGTAGAACCTCCCCTGGTTTCTCTCTCTTTTGAGTTAAAAGACATGCTATGTCTTATTTGTCCCCCCTTATAGAGTGTTAGAGAGTCTGCAACTCATTTATCCTTTTTAGTGGTAGTATTAGGGAGTCTTTGACTCATTCCTCCTTTAAGTTGTAGTATTAGAGAGCCTTTGGCTCACTCGTCCTTTGGATGGCATTGTTAGATAATCTTTGATTCATTTGTTCTTATTAGGGAGTCTTTGATTCATTTTGTCCTTATTAGAGAGTCTTTGACTCATTCCCCCCTTTCCTTTAGTTGTTTTTAGGAGCTTCTCCTTAGTGTGGTCGTCGCTCTTATTCGCTAGAGACTTGCCCAGTCTGATTAGAGCTTTGGCTTTTGGGGTCTTAGACCATTTCATCATCCTTGTTTATTAGTTTACCGTGTTTAGGGGTTTCCCCTATTTGCTCTAGGGTTTAGGTCTAGGGTTTTGATTTGTATGTTCCCTTAGGTCTTTGACCAAAAGGGTGAAATCAGAAATTCGAAATCCAAAAATATTTGAAAAGCTTTAAGCTTCAAAAACATTTGAAAAAGCTTTAAAACCCAAAAATAGTGAATATATTTTAAAACTCAAAAATATTAGAAATTTAAAACATCAAAAACATTTAAAAACCCTAAAAAAATCTAAAGTGTTGAGTGTTTTAGAAAGAGCAATTAGGAGAGTTCGATATTCGAACTATGTTGGCTTGATCATCTCTCACGAGGTACGTAGTGCAGCTTGGGATCTTTATCCCAAGTCCAGCCAAACCTTTAAAAATAAATTTGTCAAACCTTCAAAAAATGCAAAAACTTCTTCAAAACCCTTTTCAAAGAGATCTTCCCCGAGAGTTAGGAGTCTGTCCTAGCCGTTTGGTTTGTTTTAGAGTTAGGAGTCGGTCCTGATTTGTTTGATATGGTGTGTTCTGTCATGTGAGTGTCCCTAGAGTTAGGAGGCCTCGAGCCGATCGGTTAGACATTTAGTCGAACCGATGGCTAGACTAGGAAGCATATAGTCAGCCCATGGTTTTCCTTAGGTTGTACAGCCTAGTTATATATAAGATGTAGGAACCACCTGCATTAGCTTAAGCCTAACCAACTTGCAGTAGTTAGGGCATATAGAGAGTCCTGAAAATTTACAATTCACTTGAATTTACGCAATCGTACAAAAATATTTAAAAATCAGTCGAGTCTAGTGGATCGAGTCTAGGATAGCGGTTCTAGATGGTTAGGCATTGTAGTTTAGAATAGGTCATCGAACTATGTTGACTCCGATTCTTCCCGAGGCCGGGATACGTAGAGCAGCTGGGATGGATGGCCATCTTGGTCCAAGTCAAGTCACATTAGAGTTAGGATTTGTCTTGTCCTGTCATATATAGGATTGATTTGTGTTTTATGTTTTGATGTCTTTTCCTACTTTCTTGTACTGATCCTATACCTTTAGCTGTAGCTTGCATGCGTTTGCACATCTAGACACCCATCAGGCATGTCACTCATAACCTAGCTATGCTTAGGTGACACATCTTTCATTTTATTTTATGTGTTCTTATTATCTTTATCCTCAGAAAATGCACGCCTAGGTAGACGACTCCTGAGGATTATTCCCATTTCACATGATTTTTACCCAAACTTCTTTGGAGTTAATAAAAATGGCATAAGAGACCAAGTGCTTGCACTCGGACGAATTGGGGGTACTCTCAGACCTTCCCCATTCGTAACCAGGCACGAACCCATATATATTTCTGGTTATCCATTGCACAGAGGATTTGATTTTAGGGTTCCATGGCATATCCATGGATGGTGACTCTGAGTTTATTTCAGGTATGTCTTAGTTTCGAGCCTTGGCTCCAGATTGAGACATATCTCTTTCTTTTTATATCGCCACTCGTGCTATGCTATGAGGGTGGCATCCGTTTTGAGAGTTCCTTGGTAGAGCTTTCCTTCACACGTGGATGATCCATAGGGTGGTAGGAACTAGTTCCCTCGCCGTCTATCTCGGATCGGGGTCCACAACATGGGTTCGATATTCAATAGGATTATAGTTATCAATAATCTGATATGGCTTTCAAAGAGTAAAGCATGTGTATAAATAAAAATATTGTCAAAAGGTTTGGAAATAACCCATTAGAATAGTCCCTTATTACTCACCTCGATTGAAGTTCGAAATCCTTTTCACAGTACACTTTGGTTACCTATAATCAATAGTATGAGTATCTTCTATTAGTTCCATCATTAATATCAGTCTTATTAGGCATACATACCCTCCCACTGATACAAGACACCCTTTGGTGTCCAATCAGAAAAGACACAGTAACCCGTCCTAGGGTTCTTTTTAGTATTCTGAAATTATTACCAGTATAGAGTCTTCAACCATTTCTGAATATATTTTTACCATAAAGTACGTCTTCAGCCAAGTCCATAGCACAAGAGCGTCAAAAACGGATAAGAGACGAAGACTTTATGATTTTTTGAAGTTTCATAAAATTTCAACGTTCGGACGTCCGAGAGCCTTCCGAAGATACAAGCCGGAGAATCAATTCTATTGTCACCCCTTCGGATGTCAGACCATATCCTTCGGAAGTCCGAAGGTCGCGGACTATGTTTTTTTGCAGAAATTATATCCTTTTCCCCAGTAGAGTTATAACATTTTGATTTTCAATAAACAAGTCTTCTGAAAGAATTATATCCTTTTCCCTACCAGAGTCGCTAGTCTCTGGGAGCTGATTTTTCCCCGCGCGCGTGAGGCTGCAGGGGATCACCAAATCGGGTTCTCTGGGAATGTTAGTTTGATCTGCTTTTCTTGCGGGCTTGGGACCAGGGTCCTAACTTCGTAAGAAAGAGAAACTCAGAGTCGCCACCTAGGTTAGGACCTAGGACCCGTGCATGTTCTTCCGATGAAAAGGGGAATAGTACCCGAGTTTCATTAGAAGAACAATAACCAAAGGGGTTCTTTTGCTCTAGGCCTAGAACTTCATAATTTTGCTCTGTTTGTTTTAAGGCATGATCCTTATAGATATCTGGGTAAGGGTTATGGTTACAATCGGGGAAGGTATTAGGTACCCCTCTTGCCCGGACGAATCCGGTCTCTTAACTTAGTTTGGCATTTTTCAAAGAATATTAACTAGGATTACTTATCTTTTTATCCTTTATTCGGATTATGCTTAATTCCAGGATGTAAATAAAATGAATTTACAAAAAGACCGAAAATAAGCGATAGTTATCCTTATTGAGATCGTATGTTGTTGTATGAGTCCCGGAAGATCTCACAACTGATCACAATTAGGTTAACTTAAATCTAACGGAAAAGACAATGCGGAAAGGAAAAGAAAGGTAGAGGGATTTATATCATAAGTTCTGAGGGCAATGTGAGCTGGAGATCTTATGATGTCACCACCTTGTACCTTACTTTTAAAGAAAATTACATAAAGCTTGGTAAATAAATGTAAATTTACCAAAGTCTGAAGAGAAATAGGCAGAGTAACTGCGCTATTCTGAAAAAAGTATCCGTGATTGCGAAGATTTCGGCGGTGAAACGACATTATTCGGAAAAGGGTTTCTGAAGTTGACGAGAAATTGGCGGCGTAACGGCGCTAGTTGGAAAGGAAGGCTCCGATGTTGCAGATAAATCGACAGCGTAACGGCGCTAATTTGACAAAAGGATGCTCCGAAGTCGCCAAGAAATCGGTGGCGTAACGGCGCTGTTTTGGAAAGGGGCTCCGGAGTTGCCGAAATTTCGGCAGAACAACGACGCTATTATCAAAAAATAGCTCGTTGTTGTGCGAAGTTTGACAGAACAACGACGCTATTTAAAGGATGTCGCTTTCAACTTTCAAAATTTCGGCAGAATGCCGACGCCCAGTGTGAGCTACCTAGAGTTTCTCTACTTTCTCTCTTCTAAAAGCAAAGTAGGGTTTTTTTTGGAAATTTAGAGGGTTTGGATTGGAAATGGCCAGAGGGGAAGAAAACCAGGGTTTTCACTTCAAAACAGAGGAGAGAGGAGGGGAACATAACCACCAAAAACACTATCCTTTTAGCTTACCCACTATTTATAGTTTTGGGGTGGGGGTATAATTTGGTAATTTCGACCAAATTTCGCTGGGGACGAAATTGAATTTCCCCCCAGTGAAATTTGGTGTCATCTGGATGATGTCATCTAGATTACATCATTTTTTGAGGGATGCGATGCTTCGTCTCTTCTTCGTCTCGACAAATGTGATTTTTCATCATTTATCGGTGAGTTTCGAATGTTCGTAACTTCTCTGATTGAATTCTGAATCACGCGCGGTCAGATCCATTTGATTCCTCATTCTGTGGACTTTCCAATGAATCTAATATCGCTTGCTTTCGGAAAACGAAGTGTCCTTTGCGTAAAACCAGAAGTTTTTGACTCAAAGTTAACTTACCGATTGAAATGCAGTGTGAAAAATGGCTTACCTGTTTATGTCGTAAAAGGCGGGTGCTGTGTAAAAACAGGCTTTTGGTTTGCCGGAAAGGTAGGTGCTGTGTAAAAATAGGTTTTCCGGTTGTAAAAATGATTTTTGAAAATCATTTTCTTCTGAAAGTACCCTAATAGAGAGATTGAGAGAAACCGAATTGGTGCTCTGGGACTCGTCATAAGGTTCTTCCTTGTGACACCTATCATTAGTACCACCTTGACAAAATTGGGTGTCTACAGATGCCCCTCTTTGGTAAGGGTGCAAGGCACCTGAATGCCAAAGTAAGGAGACAAAAATTTTTTGTCACTGGAGACTAATGATAAGTTTGCAAGACTCACATCGGATCCTAAGGCGTACAGTCCTCACCGAGGAATCTTACTGTCAAGTCATCGAGTGGAAACCTCTCACCCCCAATTTTTGAGGTTTTGAAAATACGACTATTAGAACGAGTCTTGGGTGAACATCGTTACTAACAGCCAGGTTGGTCATCGGAAGTCAGGTTTAGGGCCTGACTTGGAGAGGGACCTCGAGGGATGCCGTTCTGACATCTAGTACAGACACTGATAATAAAAATACCGAAGTGGTACCTGGTGATTGGATGTGATGCGATATTGTATTTTAATAGTATTGATTTTGAAAAGATGTTCCTTTGACATCTAGAGTTGTTGGTCTTTAGGGTTGGCCAAAAGACTGGCATTTGTACCGATACGAACACTTACAAGGGTTATGAGTTTTGACGAGTTACCGTGTATAAATAGACTTACTCGGGTTTCGAGGGTTATGCCTGAACATTGATTGGTTGCGAATGAACCAAAACATCGGGAGTTGGCCTGACGAGGGAGTGAGTCAGGGCCAACCGAATCAAGCAGGTGAGCGAGTGGACCTGTGTTGATCAAGGATTGGCCTGGCAAGCGAATGAGCAAGGGCCAATGGAATCAACCAGGAGAGCGAGTGAGCCTGGGTTGATCAGGGATTGGCCTGGCGAGCGAGTGAGCCATGGCCAATGGATTCGACCAGGTGAGCGAGTGAGCCTGGGTCGATCAGGGATTGGCCTGGCGAGCGAGTGAACCAAGGCCAATGGAGTCGACTAGGCGAACGAGTGAGCCTGGGTTGATCAGGGATTAGCCTAGCGAGCGAGTGAGCTAGGGACAATGGATTCGACCAGGCGAGCGAGTGAGCCTGGGTCGATCAGGGATTGGCCTGATGAGCGAGTGAGCCAGGGCCAATGAATTCGACCAGGCGAGTGAGTGAGCCTGGGTCGATCAAAGATTGGCCTGGCGAGCGAGTGCGCCAAGGCCAATGGATTCGATTAGGTTAACGAGTGAGCCTGGGTCGATCAGGGATTGTCCTGGCGAATGAGTGTGCCAGGGCCAATGGATTCGACCAGGCGAGTGAGTGAGCCTGTATCGATCAGGGATTGGCCTGGCGAGCGACTGAGCCAGGGCCAATGGATTCGACAAGGCGAGCGAGTGAGCCTGGGTCGATCAGGGATTGGCCTGGCGAGCGACTGAGCTAGGGCCAATGGAATCGACCGGGCTAGTGAGTGAGCCTGGGTCGATCGACGATTGGCCTGGCGAGCGAATGAGCCAAGGCCAATCTAGGCCGACAAGATTGAATCTGGACAGGATGTAATAGTCATGCAATCAGGCCAGTAAAAGGGAATTTTTACTTAGACGAAATAGTTATCCATCTAAGATAAAAAACTTGAATCTGATAAGGAACTTGGGTGACGAATTTAATAGATTCCTCTGGGGATTGATTATCTTTTATTTGCAATTGTTTGCGTTGTTTTGAAATAAAGTGCATTTTGTGTAAATGGTCGCCATTCTAGGTGAGTATTTACACAAATTGCCCCTAGTCTAATTCTTTTGACAACTTGATTTGAGCATTTTGCATTATTATTGAGAGCTAATCTTGACTTTGAGCATTTCGCATTATCATATGCAAAATGCCCCTTGCATGGTTTCTTTAATGATTTAATCATGCATTTGGTATTATTAGTCATATTCTTATGACTAATAATACAAAATGCCCCTAGTGTATCTATTCCCATAGACAAGAGAAAGTTAATACAAGGTAAGAAACAAGAGTAGCAATCTTATTGCAATGAAAGGGAGTGTAGACACCCTCATTTTGCTACACTTTAACCAACAATAACCTAATATATTGATCCGTGGAATTTCATTGGTAAAGTATGCATCCTCAAATTTTCTGAAAACCGAAATGATAAAGAGATCTACCTGGTGAGATGATTAGATCCGAAAAATTGAAAAATACCCTGATTGGTGAATTTAGTGTGTTAAATCCATGTGAGAGCCCCTCTATCATGGATTTATATGTTTTCGGTCATTAATATCTCGATCTGACTTTACGGATCATCAATCGGGACAAAATAAGCTAGGGTACTTCACAGCCCGGGACCTGATTCCATTCCGAGACCCGATTTCCGTAAATCGTTAGATCAAGGGCAGATCTTAACCTGGGTGTCTTTCCTTACTAAGAATTTGTGATCATTTAGTCAAAATAGGATCGATCAAGGTTAATCTCAAATTCAGATTAAACATTGTGTCACTTAATTGAGCAAAAACCCAGTGAAAAATCACGGATCAATGTGGGTGAACGAGAGCCGTCGAAATAATTTAACCAAATTATCAACAACAGTGCTTTCAGTACTTTAATTGTTGTCAAAATTCATATTTCAAAGGTTAGGATCATTCATAAAAAATTGATTAAGTTGGTTGGATCAATCGGATCGTCAATTTGATCAACGGTTGGAAAAACGATTCGCTGTTAAAAACCGACGGCTCGCATTGGTCAAAAATTCTGAAAATAATATTTCTATGGTAACATTGGGCTTAAATGAAAGAGGAAAAATCAACGATTTTAATGGCGAAAGAATTATCGAAATCGGACTTCAACATCTCCTGAAAACCGCATTTTTCGATTTTTACATTCAAAATATTTGAAAAATCTTTTACAAGATTCTAGGAGATTTTGAGGCATCATCTCATCCATTCTTTCGATCGAAATTGATCTCAACCACCCAATCTTATTCCATATCATTGCAAAGATTTCAGAATAGTTGGAGACCCTATCTCGCCCGTTCTTTCGATCACATGGAAATTGCAGTTAATCGCAACCATCCAAATCGTTGCCATTCTCTACAAAGGCAACCAAATTGGACATTTCCCTTACCTTGAAATTTGCTTCCAAAATCTACAAAGATTCGAAGGACAAATGGCATCATCTTGGACCTTGAATTGTTCCTAAATCTTTAGTACTTGATCCTGTCCGCATAAGTGCCTGCCATTTTTAACATAGCCATGGCTTAAATGGAAGATGCCAAAGAAGAGGGAGAATATTCTAGAAAAATCCGATCTTGGCCATTCTTTCCCCTTCCTTTTTCCATCACTCAATCTCCACCTTACACCTCTAGGCCCTAAAGATGGCAACCTGGCCCATCCCTCACCTATAAATACCCATGCTCTCTTCTTTCAGAAAAAGAGAAAAGAAGAGGAAGAAGACTAAAAAAAAACTACGAGAGAAATCCTCCATATCCCCGCCTTCAAATCTTGTCATATTCAAAGGATACTATTCTCAGATTTTTCCAGGATTATTTGATATTTTTTTATGTATTTTGGCACGATTTTTAGCATTTAATTGAATTTAATTCAATATTATATGTGTGTGCTCAAAATCACGATCTACATGAGTGTTTCAATTCCGATTCGTCCCGAAATTTAATACACTGATCTATTTAAATAGACTAAAACAACCATCGGATTGGATCGGACATTGAATCAAAGGATTTCGAAAATTTGAGTGATGAGTGGAATTTTATTTAAAATAATGGCTGAGAAATTACAAAATTCGAAAAAATAGCCATCTTAGGATGATCTATTTTTTGGAATTTTAAATTTTTCTTGTGTTCATCATATCAGAACAAGATTAAAGGACATTTTCCGGAATCGTAATTTTCTCGAAAATCGTGTTTTAAAAATGGAAAACTCTTCAAAAATATTTTTTCGACGAAGAAAAATAAAATATATACTAAATGGATTTTTAAATTAATGAAATTTCGTGGAAAAATAATATGGTACTGATACATTCTACCATGAATTTGTAAGAATTTTTGGATTCTGTTTGATATATTATTTAATGCTTTCTTTGAAAATTATCAGATTTTGTGAGAATTTTTACTGATATCCGATCACCATTACAATTCACAAAATTATTACAGTAGTCTTATATTTTATATTGCTTGCTTTTGTAAAAGTTTCAATTTATTTCGATCTTGTTTCCTATGGGATGTAGTGTTAATTCATAATCTGGTCTGAAAATTGAAAAATCCGAAACTGATAGTAAATAATTTCTACAATTCATCCAAACCTCACAGCATGCTATGTTTACCTATATCTTACTACTGTATAAATTTTAATGAATTTAGATTTCTATTTCTAGTAGTTTCTGTCTTATTTTTACAATCTGGTTTCGTTATTGTTAAATCAAAATTAAATATGAGCTGAATGTAAAAATCTGTAAAAATCTGCCAGTAAGCTACATCCCATCATGTCTTGCTTCTGTAGAAGTTTCAATTCATTTCGAAATCATTTGCAATAATTTCACTTGTAAAATCACTCATATGGTTTAAAATTGATAAAATCCATTGAAAATTCGAAATTAATTAAAAATCATCATAAAGTTTCTAA
Organism: Tasmannia lanceolata; assembly: GCF_043159265.1. NCBI lineage: Eukaryota > Viridiplantae > Streptophyta > Magnoliopsida > Canellales > Winteraceae > Tasmannia > Tasmannia lanceolata. The sequence goes on along the minus strand of NW_027518679.1, from coordinate 9,105,029 downwards.
AGAACCTTGAATTTTTGTCATATATTAATTCCTAAATCCATTGAAACAAAGATTTTAGGATCTTTAGATTTCCCTGGAAAAATGGCCAGTGCATCCATAATCGTATCCCTATTGCACTCGATCTTTGACAATTTGAACATTTAAGCTATAGCATGTTGTTGGCTCCGAGGTTACTGTCCACGGAAATCCGGAGATATGCCAGGCAATAAGATGCTATAACTTAAGTATTAAATTGCACAAGGAAAGAGCGCACGATTCCCTTCCTTGGATGTTATTCTAGGCCGAAATTGGTGAACCCTAGAGCCATTGGTAATCCTTAAATGTCCAGAAACTGAAAATCCTTGAAATCTGAAATTCATTAACTTCAAGAACTTGAATCGATTTGTCTCGAGTCTTTCGGAACCATTGGATTATGGTTTCCGATATAAGAACCATTAGAGCCCAATTTAGGAACACTGGTGTCAGGTCGTGTCCTAGGTTTTAGGGAGTCTTAGGTTTTAGGGAGTCCTAGAGTTAGGAGTCCAGCCTCATCACGGACGCTTGCTATGGATAGCAACCGTACCATAGGTCTAGTTACACTAGTCGCCCAATCTTTCCCTAGGACAAGCCTAGTAAACTAGGATGTAGGCTAACCTGCATTAGTCTAAGGAATAACTTGCATTTAGATAAGAATCATATAGCATCTTAGATGAAATCCTAAAACTGCTCCTAAAACTGTTGAAACAGTCAATTCCGTCTAGGTCGGTGTCTTAGTCGAGTTAGGCATAAGTAGCTTAGCTTAAGTGCACCGAACTACGTCGACTCTGATCCCAGTGAGGCTTGGGTACGTAGGCAGCTTTGATGTCTAATGGCATATCAACCGCGAGTCGGCTCCACAACAAATTGTGGGGTTTTGTATATTAATTTTCTTGTAAATGCTTAATTAAATCACTTAGGATTTTTTCCATTAAATTAGAATTTTAGGAGAACTCTCACTTAGATTGAATTCAAACAAATAAAGAAATCAAGTTACACACTTAGGATCTACATTGAAATTAGATTTTAGGATGCATGTCACTTAGTTCGCACATTAACAGAGAATTGAATGAGCCATTTAAAATGAATTTAAAAGAGTTAGCTTTTGGAATTGAAGACCGATTATCGGGCAGGAATGGTGCATGTGGTGGATAAATCCCCATACCTTCCATTCTTGTAACCAGGTAGCGAGTCTAGATTTCTGGTTAATTTTGGGTCCTAGATCCCACATCTAGGTGGCGACTCTGTCAGTCTCTTTTGTGTGGAATTCGGATTGCCTTAGTAATCCCAAGTTCACATAAAAGATGAATTAAAATCAATACTAAAAAGCGCACGCCAATCGCGTGGGTACGAGAGACCAAGAGAAGGCGTGGCGGCTCGCCCTACCCCTCTCATGGGAACGGGTCCCACAGTTTGGCGACTCTGCTAGGGATCACCTAACTTCATCAAAGCTTCAAAGGACAACTCATTTGAATTTAATTTAACTGGCTCATAAAAACTCTATACTTGTTAGATTAGTTTGTCTTGTTTTATCTTCTCATCACATTTTACTTGAACTTAATTTAACAAAACCTGAAGGCATCATAGATTGCGCGAACTATTTGCACACACTTAAATCACTTGCATCTAAACCCCTGCATCTCACATGCACACACGTCCTATTTTAGGAACTCGGAGTGTTATCTAGCATGGTTGATTGGGATTTCATCACATGGTGCCTCTGTGCTAGAGAAGCATTCCACCCTTAGCCTAGCACCTTATGGTGCGTAAACGGATCTCTTGTTCACATACTGATACGCCGGACACTGGTACAGTATATCGAACACGGATTCGCGCTAAGGGAACTCTTGGCCTTATCCCTAGATTAACCCACACATGCATGTAGTATACGATCACATGTGCATCACATGTGTGAGGCAGGAGCAGAATCTCACAATCTTTCGATTATGCAATCTCACGATCTGATCATGCCTGGTCCAGATGATCCAATCTTGCTTGTACCCTTGGTCTCTTCCTCCTCTAGGGGCTACCTTTTTCAAAATTATTTTGCTAAGTCCTTCAGAGTTCACTCTCAGAATCCTTGAGCTAGGGGCATTCCCCACGTGCTATCATGTCATCATTGTTGTGTTTATTTGTTTTGAGGAACCATCACTTTACTTCCCATTCCTTGTCTAGTCGTATCATAATTATCATGTCAATCATAGAAAGGAAAAATTCCCTGAATGTCAAGCTTACATCTCGTGTTTATTGTTTCTATGTCAGGATTGTTCACTGCTGAAAATTCAGGAAAGCTTCTTGGGTTTGAATCTATTCATGGCCAGTGAAGAAGCTAATTCCCCATTTTCTTTGGAAGTCTCTCTATCCACTTTTTCCTACCTATGGCAGATTCTAGGGAAAATTTTCAACTCTTTCATGTCACAGAAACCCTGGCCCAGCTCGTCCAACAGATGAAGGAATTGAAGGAAGAAAATCAATTCGTCAAAGCTCAACGTACTGAGAAATTTGGTCCAACCACTGTTGTTTCTAAGGGCAAAAATCCGAGCCTCTCCATGGTTATGGGTTCGGAAGAACTAATTGTGAACCTCTCTAGACAAATGGCTGCGCTAACAGAAGAAGTTCATCAGATGAAGTAACAAATGCAAACCTGGTATTGTCAGTCCCAAGGCTCTGAACATTTCGCTGACAAAAATACCAAAGCCCAAGATGTTGTTACCAGAAACTCTGTCTCTCTGCACCAGCAGGATTCTGTTGGGCCCTTAATTCTTGATTATGACCAAGAGCCACCATCTGAAACTCCTAAAAGAGAATTCACTGATTTGCCTATCCCACGATCTGGTATCCTGAAAGGGTTTAAGAAAAGGGAAAAGGGGATTAACTGGTCACAGGAGCCTATGGTAATCGAATATGATCAACCAAGACCTATACCTCAGAAAAAGCCAGGTAGGCAATTCGCCCCTCTCCCGCTTCCACCATCTGTTATATTGCAACAAGGGTTGGCTTCAGGTGATGTCTATTTACCTCGCATTAGGGATCCTCCCAATCCACTCCCCAGGACGTGGAAGGCAGATGAACACTGCGACTTTCACCAAGGATCAGGGCACACCACCGATCGGTGTATAACTTTGAGGCCTGTGATCCAAAAATTGATTGATGAGCGCAAGCTATCATTCCAGCAAACGCCAAATGTTATGTGGAACCATGCCGCACCATTGCCGGATAAGGCTTAGGCGCATCGAAGTTTGAGAAGCTCAGGTCTAGCTGCAGTAGAACAGGAAGAATCCAAAATTGAAAGTATCAGCCATGATGATGATTCAGAACGAACCAGCCTTCGCCGAGCCTTCAACGCCAAACAGTTGCAGCAGTTAAAGTTTTAGTCACTTATTATTTTATGTTGAGTCAGTCATCATGGTCAGTACAATTGTTGAGTTCGGTCTTACAGTTCAAGGTCAATGCCTAGTCCAGGCAAGTTATCTTCTGCTTCTCTTTTTATTTAGAGTTGTGAATCCTGAGCATGTTCAGGATAAGTCGTCAGATGTAATAGCTTTTTCTTTAAATAAAAATTTCAATTCCAATAGTTCACTTGTGTCTGTTTCTTAAGTATGCTTCTGATCTTAAAGTAAGACTTCCTCCTCAAATGAGGACAAAATTGACGAAACTCCACTTGAGTCACAGCAATTACTTGAACAAGAGGAGGAGCGCTAATCCCAGCCTTTCAAAGATGAAATTGAAGTGGTAAACACTGGCACTGAAACTTTGATTCAGTGAATGCCGATTGAAAATACATTACCCTCTGAAGAATATGAGGAATTAATAAACCTATTTCGAGAATAAAAGAGATGGTCCAGTAAACGCTACCATTAATGCCAGGGGAAAGACCCAGATAGAAGGTTCAAGAAAGAATGAAGTGAATATCACATGCTATACAAGGGGCATAGAGTGGAAACAACTTTCATATTTCCAATCAATGACCTTAGTTCTCAAACTCATAACATGAAGCCAACAAATTCAAGATAACAAGTTCAAGAGCAAGCATTGAAAAGTGATCATCAGATATCAAGAGTTACAAATACATAGATGGAGGATGTCAAAGAACAAGTTTTGCTCTATGAAAGTCGAAAGCACATATTAGAATCTTGAAAGAAGAAGATCCATTATCTCTTACCTGGAAATACCGTCAAACTCCGAAAAAAAAAAGAAGAAGAAATAAATAATCAGTACCAGATGGACTCTAGTAACCTAGATCGATTCCCAATCCGAACATCGGAAGGCCTCCTTTGGCCGATTAAATCCCAAAATCAGAACCCAATGTCAAAAGAATACCGGTTTGCAAACCCTTCGAGCCTGAATCAAATTTTCTTGAAAACCCATCAAACTAGGGGCATTTGCCCCGAACTACGCGAGACCTGATCCCTATACTGGGGTACGTAGGCAGCTCGGTTAAACCGAGTTCGGTCGATTCAAAAAAACAAAAAAGAAAAGAAATCCAATCCTTTCAGAAAAAAAGAGGGGGACAAGTTCCAAAAGAAGAGAACTCAATTATTCCACAAAGAAAAGAAAAAAGAAAAAAAATCAATTAACCTTCAAACAATTTATCTTCAAACTAAGGGGCATTCGCCCTGAACTACACGCGACCTGATTCCTATCTTGGGATATGTAGGCAACCTGTTCACAGGTTCGGTCGAAATCTTTGTTAAACCTTAAGCCATTCTTTGAAAAGCCCTATCCTACCTATAAAGTCCTTCTGGTGTTCAGAACTAATGATCTAGGTCCCGAGACACAATAAGTAATAAAAAAAAATGATGAAAAAAAAAGAACGGAGTTTGAAAATCTGCTAGACTGAAAACCTGAAAGGGCGGTCTAGGCAAAATTTAAGATCATTCCCCTGCTAAGTTGAAAACCCGAAAGGGCGGCTTAGGCAAAAGCTAAGGGGATAGCCTGCTGGATCGAAAACCTAGAAAGGTGGTTCAGGCAAAAGTTAAGGCTAGCACGGTCCGCCAAGTTAAAAACCCCGAAGAGGTGACTTGGTCACGGTAAGAGAACCATTATAAGAAGGCTACAGTCGGTATCAAGACTGAAGATCAATTGAAGTTCAAGCAAATTCAAGTGACATCCTCAAAATTGGGGGCATTGAAGCTAAGCAATCTTAGGGGTTGTAATTAAATCCTTGAGGCATTACTGTTTTAAGGAAAAAGTCCAGTGTTTACCAATTGAAAAGGAAAAAAAAAACATTCCTCGAAAGGATAGACTTACCAAATAAAACGTTAACTAAGTCAGAAGCATTACTGTGTCTGTAAGTGTAGTTAGTCAATCTTTGTCATTCTATGTTCACTCCTTCAGAGCTGCTCAATCCTTTGAGTAGTGCCTTTTATCTAAGTTTTCTCTTTAGAAAGAGTTAATCGTCGTTCTTATGCCCAAATGATGCAACTGTCTTGGTGAAGGAGGCCCGGCCTCGGCAACTCCCCGCGATCGTATGAAAGAGCTCGGTAATCTAGTCAAGCAACTTCATTTCAAAGAAGATCAACTCAGAAAAATTCAGAAGTAGAAACATCAGAAAGCCCAGCTTCCGTAAAAATATCATACCCCAGGAAGGCACCTTAAGCTTGGAAGAGCCTCAGATGCAATGGTGGTTGAGCCAATTTCTCAAAGAGATGAACCATTAAAATTCTGAATCTCCTTCCAGTTAGTTAAATACTATCCTTGTCACGAAATGTTTATCTAAACACCTGTCAAGAGGCAAATCTCACTTTTCCATGATTATATCCAAGAGAGCCGTTGTTCTAGATTACCAATTTCAAGTATCATGTTCAAGGTTTCAGTTATCAAAATCCCCAAAAGACAAGACCAGCAGTCTCTTTGAGAAAAATCTTGTTGAAGTTTCATAAAAGTGTTCCTAATCCATTCTTGTTAGTAATGGTTCTTTGTTCCTAAGGTTTGCCGTTTCATCATTTGTCAAAAGTCCTAGTTTCCAATATCTTCATCGGGCACGATCTATAATGTCCTCGATTTCATTGAATTCCAAAAAATCTAAAATTCATCAAATCCAATCTTACGTCAAATTCAAATTCATGAAAAATCTCTAAATTCTTCGTTGTTGAATTCATCAATCGAAGCTATCTCGTTTCTTTGAACCCGTCTGTGAATGGTGTCTCATCTTCCGGGTTCATTTGGGAATGGCCTGTTAACTTCTTCTAACCCGTTTGGGAGCGGTGCATCATTTTTTTAAATCCATTTGGGAATAGTTTCTTATATTCTTCGAGCCCGTTTGTGAACGGTGTCTCATTTTCTGAGTCCAGTTGTGAATGGTCTCGTGGTCTCTTTGAACCCGTTTGTGAACGGTGTCTCATTTTCTGAGTCCATTCGTGAATGGTCTCATGTCCTCCTTGAGCCCGTTTGTGAACGGTGCCTCATTTCTCAAAAATCAAAAATTCATCAAATCCAATCCCCGATTAAAAAAAAAATCCAATCCAACGTCAAATTCAAGTTCATGAAAAATCTTTAAATTCTTCGTTGTTGAATTCATCAATCAAAGCTATCTTATTTCTTTGAGCCCGTTTGTGAACGGTGCCTCTTTTCTCGAATCCATTTGTGAATGGTCTCGTCTTCTCCTTGAGCCCGTTTGTGAATGGTGGCTCATTTCTCGAGTCCATTTGTGAATGGTCTTATCTTCTCCTTGAGCCCCTTTTGTGAACGGTGCCTCATTTCTCGAATCCATTTGTGCATGGTCTCGTCTTCTCCTTGAGCCCGTTTGTGAACGGTGCCTCATTTCTCGAGTCCATTTCTGAATGGTCTCGTCTTCTCCTTGAGCCCGTTTGTGACCGGTGCCTCATTTTTCGAGTCCATTTGTGAATGGTCTTGTCTTCTCCTTGAGCCCGTTCGTGAACGGTGCCTCATTTCTCGAGTCCATTTGTGAATGGTCTCGTCTTCTCCTTGAGCCCATTTGTGAACGGTGCCTCATTTCTCGAGTCCATTTATGAATGGTCTTATCTTCTCCTTGAGCCCGTTTGTGAACGGTGCCTCATTTCTCGAATCCATTTGTGAATGGTCTCGTCTTCTCCTTGAGCCCGTTTGTGAACGGTGCCTCATTTCTCGAGTCCATTTGTGAATGGTCTCGTCTTCTCCTTGAGCCCGTTTGTGAACGGTGCCTCATTTCTCGAGTCCATTTGTGAATGTTCTTGTCTTCTCCTTGAGCCCGTTTGTGAACGGTGCCTCATTTCTCGAGTCCATTTGTGAAGGGTCTCGTCTTCTCCTTGAGCCCGTTTGTGAACGGTGCCTCATTTCTCGAGTCCATTTGTGAATGGTCTTGTCTTCTCCTTGAGCCCGTTTGTGAACGGTGCCTCATTTCTCGAATCCATTTGTGAATGGTCTCGTTTTCTCCCTGAGCCCGTTTGTGAACGGTGCCTCATTTCTCGAGTCCATTTGTGAATGGTCTTGTCTTCTCCTTGAGCCCGTTTGTGAACGGTGCCTCATTTCTCGAATCCATTTGTGAATGGTCTCGTCTTCTCCTTGAGCCCGTTTGTGAACGGTGCCTCATTTCTCGAGTCCGTTTGTGAATGGTCTCGTCTTCTCCTTGAGCCCGTTTGTGAACGGTGCCTCATTTCTCGAGTCCATTTGTGAATGGTCTTGTCTTTTCCTTGAGCCCGTTTATGAACGGTGCCTCTTTTCTCGAGTCCATTTTTGAATGGTTTTCTATCCTCCTTGAGGCCGTTTGTGAACGGTGCCTCATTGTCCAAGTCCATTTGGGAATGCTTCTTATCCTTGTTGAACCCGCTTGTGAGCGGCGTCTCATCTCCCTCTAAAAACCGTTTGAGAACGATCTTTGTCCTTTCCCTTCAGAATCCATTCGAAAATGATATCTCATTCTCTAATTGCCCGTTTGTGAACGGCGCCGCATCGAGTTTTTTTTTTATTATTCCAATTCTAGGATTTCATCTAGGGTCTTGCATTATAGTAGGTTGCATTGTGTCTAGGGAGTCCTTTGTCGATTAAAGCTACGCAAAATGGCTCTGTCACTTTTACTTTGGTATTCGATGACTACGTCAGCTCTACCAAAGATGGGCATCTGTAGACACCCTCATTTTGCTATACTTTAACCAACAATAACCTAATATATTGATCCGTGGAATTTCATTGGTAAAGTATGCATCCTCAAATTTTCTGAAAACCGAAATGATAAAGAGATCTACCTGGTGAGATGATTAGATCCGAAAAATTGAAAAAATACCCTGATTGGTGAATTTAGTGTGTTAAATCCATGTGAGAGCCCCTCTATCAGGGATTTATATGTTTTAGGTCATTAATATCTCGATCTGACTTTACGGATCATCAATCGGGACAAAATGAGCTAGGGTCACTTCACAGCCCGGGACCTGATTCCATTCCGAGATCCGATTTCCGTAAATCGTTAGATCAAGGGCAGATCTTAACTTGGGTGTCTTTCCTTACTAAGAATTTGTGATCATTTAGTCAAAATAGGATCGATCAAGGTTAATCTCAAATTCAGATTAAACATTGTGTCACTTAATTGAGCAAAAACCCAGTGAAAAATCACGGATCAATGTGGGTGAACGAGAGCCGTCGAAATAATTTAACCAAATTATCAACAACAGTGCTTTCAGTACTTTAATTGTTGTCAAAATTCATATTTCAAAGGTTAGGATCATTCATAAAAAATTGATTAAGTTGGTTGGATCAATCGAATCGTCAATTTGATCAACGGTTGGAAAAACGATACGCTGTTAAAAACCGACGGCTCGCATTGGTCAAAAATTCTGAAAATAATATTTATATGGCAACATTGGGCTTAAATGAAAGAGGAAAAATCAACGATTTTAATGGTGAAAGAATTATCGAAATCGGACTTCAACATCTCCTGAAAACCGCGTTTTTCGATTTTTACATTCAAAATATTTGAAAAATCTTTTACAAGATTCTAGGAGATTTTGAGGCATCATCTCGTCCATTCTTTCGATCGAAATTGATCTCAACCACCCAATCTTATTCCATATCATTGCAAAGATTTCAGAATAGTTGGAGACCCGATCTCGCCCGTTCTTTCGATCACATGGAGATTGCAGTTAATCGCAACCATCCAAATCGTTGCCATTCTCTACAAAGGCAACCAAATTGGACATTTCCCTTACCTTGAAATTTGCTTCCAAAATCTACAAAGATTCGAAGGACAAATGACATCATCTTGGACCTTGAATTGTTCCTAAATCTTTAGTACTTGATCCTGTCCGCATAAGTGCCTGCCATTTTTAACATAGCCATGGCTTAAATGGAAGATGCCAAAGAAGAGGGAGAATATTCTAGAAAAATCCGATCTTGGCCATTCTTTCCCCTTCCTTTTTCCATCACTCATCTCCACCTTACACCTCTAGGCCCTAAAGATGGCAACCTGGCTCATCCCTCACCTATAAATCCCCGCCTTCAAATCTTGGCCTATTCAAAGGATACTCAAAATCTCCATCACAGGTAGGTGCACTATTCTCAGATTTTTCCAGGATTATTTCGATGTCAATTTAATTTTAAATATACTCAATTGGTACACTTAGTCCTCTTACACAGTAAGATGGAGAGTATACCCTCACCTTCTAACTAAGACATCTAATCATTTGGCTTCATGCCTCATCAAGACCATGAACATGTCTATTTGCTTGATTAGTACTATATTTACTTAGGCATGTATTCTATAAAACAGGGGGAGAAAAGATTTTCTACAAAATGTTTCTTTTTACAAACAAAAAAAGGGGGGATTTTCACTTGTTTTATCTTTCCCCATTCTTTTTTATGTGACGAAAGGGGGCGAAGAATAGTAAATTGATTGTGTTTGCATGTGTGCTCTCTTGTTTCATTGGTATGTTCCATGCATATAATTTCCTTTGTCACCATGTTAGCCACTATGTTAGCTCTACCTATGCTCATCCTGTGCTCATTGTCCTGTTATCCAAATGAATATATAAATATCTTAATTTTCACACTTATGATGAGCATATATTGACGGGGAGGCACAATGTGCAGAATTGTTTTGTTAAGAGGGAGCCTTCAACCCCATAATCAATTTAGGTTTGTCATCATCAAAAAGGGGGAGAATGTAAGCCCAAGGGTACATACCTCTCTTTTTTTGCTAATGGTTGCTCTAGTGTTGTGATTAAGACAGGTCTCATTCATATCAACACTTGGAGCAAGAAGAACAAGGGCTAGTCTTGGAGAAAGTCAAGTCTTGGTGGGTATCTTTCAAGCCGTATGGTGTATTGAAGAATCAAGGGATCCACAAGTGCAAGAACATGTTCGAAGACTATCTCAAGACAAGAAGAAGCTCATGCAAGCACCCAAGAAGATTGAAGATCAAGAAGACTCAATGTTCATATGTTTAGAATGAATAGGAGTCCTCTTGGCATTAAATGTTTGCATGTTTTGATATTTTCAAATCATCTTTAAAACCGTTTTTCTAAGTGCATTAATGTATTTCAAAACACATGTTTAAAGCCTAAAGACCAAGGCCCTAAGTCCCTCTCACAAACATTTTAAATCAAGTTTTTAAAGCAGGGCCGGTCGACCGGGATAGTCCGGGCGACCGCGGGATGCTACTTGGAATGCCAGGGCATCTCGAATTTTATCGGGCCGGTCGACCGGGCCAATACTGGTCGACCGCAGAATGATTTCTCAAAATTGAGAAATCATCCAGGTTAGTCTCGGAGGTAGACCGCGGCACCCTCGGTCAACCGCTTAATGTTTTTGAACTTAAACTTTCAAATCTTGAATTAGTCCTGGGCGGACGACCGTGAGGGTCCGGTCGATCGCGATATTGTTTTTGAGCCAAAATATTTTTCGAACAGGTAGCCCTCGGCGGGCGACCACGGTGACCCCGGTCAACCGCGACAGTTTAGAATTTGAAAATAAAAAAGAGGTGGCCGATAAGGGCGGGCGACCACGGTGGCTAGGTCGACCGCGCCGGTATCGCGAAAGAGTCATTGGGGTCTGCAGAGGGTAGGTGAAACCATTCGGTTTTATTACAGTTTTGCCCTTGATTCTTCTCAAATGAACTAGGGCTATTTAAACCCCATCAAAGACCCTCATTTATACCTTTTGAATCATTATCAAACCCTAGAGCTTCTCTTTCAAAATTAAAAGAATTTTTCATCAAATCTCTTGAGCATTCAAACTTGCATTCATTTCTTGCCAAGTGGTACTCCCCTAAGCATTTAGTTTCAATCATTGGGAGTCTTGTGAGCTTTGAGAGTTGTATTTGCCTTAAAGAGGCTTGAGAGCTTTTCATTTTCTTTCTTCCTTCTTCTATTTGTATTTGGAATCACAAAGAGGAGTTTCTTGCTTCATGACCGTGGTGCAACGAAGAAGAACGTCCTTGGAGGCGGAGTTGTAATACAAGGGTGTGTCCCCTTGTGGAGGCGGTGATCGCTTGTATACGCTTTGTGAGGCGGCGTTGAGGAGCCTTGCCATAGTGGAGAAATTCCAAGGATAGACCAAGTACTTGGGTAGTGGAGTAGGTCAAGTTGTGACCGAACCACTATAAAATCATTGTGTGGTCTCCTTGCTTCCTCTCCTCCCTCTTGTGGTGTGATTGGTAATCTCTTTTCTTTTTCTATTTGAATATAATCTTGAACAAGGGTTAGAACTAATTAGGTAAATTTCACAAGCCCTAATCTTGTAAGTAGAAATTTTTCAAAACACCCAATTCACCCCCTCTCATGTGTTGCCCTTCGAAATTTCAATGAGAGATGTCAGGCTGAAACGTGTCACGCTGAATTATCTTATAGAACAAGGAATTATCACTTTGGTTTATGTGCGATCAAAGGATAATATGGCGGATGCTCTCACAAAGGGACTAACCAAAGATCGAATATTCAAAACTGTGGGGGAGATGGGGTTAAAGTTTGTATAGACAGGACTTAACCTACTTCCATATTATTTTGAATCTTCGAATCTCCCTTTTGGCCAAGATAGACACTTTATATGTTTCGATGATGTTTACAGTTGTTGTGTGTCATTCCACATTTGATGACATGTCATTTTTGGGAAAGGTTGTACATTCCAAACTTGATGATACAGTTTAACTCAAATATGGATAAGATGACTGTAACATTCCAAAAAGAAACATGAAATGGTTCTTTGCAAATTAAACTATTTGGTCTTGTTCTTTATTGAAACTTGACAATTAGGAATGGTTCTTTGCAAAAGAAGTTATTTAGGTCTTGTTCTTAATTGAAACTTGAGAATAATGCTTATGGAGAGTTATATTTTCAGCCATTATGGAATTGTACTCAGTTCTTCTTCAGGTAGAACTAGATACTTTCGTATTTTACACAAATGATTGGATTCATGTTTCATGAAATTCATATTTGGTAATTTACAGGGATTGGTGAAAATTAGGAGCTTGCCTCGATCTGGATTTTGATGAGGATGACTTACTTGATGAGTGAATCCTTATAGAGCTGTGAGGGACTGTTATATTCTTTTTAGTTGAATAAATAGTTCATTGACATGTGAAACCTCTTTGTTTGAGTTTAGATTATTTCTAAAACTCTTGGTTATTCTTAGAAGTATTCGTGTTTACAGTTGGATTGCAGTTCTTCTTTGATATGGTGATATGGATGATTCAATGTTTTGTTTGGACATCACATTATCTATCTATTGGATTGTGCTATATGTAGAACATAGGAGGAGATTGTTGGGTATATAATATAACCCATGTATGTTCTAATGTAAGCCCAATAAGATAATGGACCGGTGTAGTGGGCCTACATGAGCTAGAGTCCATTAACCAGCCATTAACCCTAGTGTATCTCTATATATAAGGGGCTGGAGGCAACAAACTTGGTATTCAAAACTAGATACCTTGGGTGTAATGCTTTAAGCATGCTTAAACCCTAATTCTCTAACAATTAATTCTAGTTACTTAATCCACCCTACTTGCCTAATATATCGTACAAGCAATCCAATAAACAGATCTTCAAAGATCTGACATATCCTAAATCCAACTAATTTATTCTACTATAGTGGGACCCATCTAGGCACATAACATTCCACCCACCATGAAATCAACCCTGTCCTCAAGGTTGGAGATTATACATTTGGAAGTTAGTGAAAAAAGAGATTTTGCGCAGGACTTTCCAAAAAACTTGTCTCTTCTCTTCTTTTTTCTTGCTCTCTTTCTTCTTCTCTTGGTCTTGCCATTGGTCACCATTTCGTATGTCGTCATCAATGGTTTAGGTAGCTGCATTTTGAAACCGATCTTATCATATTGTTCATCAAAACTACTTCGGTGTGCTTTTTCAGAATGATTTGGATGTTGACGTACGGATGGCTACGGATGTGAATCTTTTCGATGGCGTTGGACAGCTTGAGAAGAACGATGGACTCTTCGGCGACACCCTTTCTTTTGTGGCTTTTTTGCCTTTTTTCTATCTTATTTTTTTCTCTCTTCTTCTTTTCTCCCATTTTCCTGTTTCTTCTTTTCTTTTTCGTCACACAAGCCTTCACGACGTTGCTCCCGTTGAACTCTTCATTCAACTTCTGTTGGGTATATAATATAACCCATATATGTTCTAATATAAGCCCAATAAGATAATGGACCGGTGTAGTGGGCCTATTTGGGCTAGAGCCCACTAACCTATTAAAACCCTAGTGTATCTCTATATATAGGGGCTGGTGTGGACCCCGATCTGAGAGAGACGGGGGACGGGTCCCCACACGAACAGTCTCAGGATCATCCACGTGAATGGAGAGCTCTACCAAGGAACTCTCAAAAGAAGAATGCCTCTCACAGCATGAGTGGCGATACAAAGAGATATACCTCTCGATTCGGGGACTAGCCCAGATTCGAGGCGTACCTTAAACAAAGAAGAGTCGTCATCCAAGGAAGTGGGCCAAGGATCCCATACTATGCACTGTTGCAATGGATAACCAGAGATATAAAAAGAAGGTTCGTTCCTGGTTACGAATTTGGAAGGTCCGAAGAGCACCTCGTCTGCCCAAGTGCAACCACCTGGTCTCTTATGCCATTTGTTATTGATTTTGAAGAGTTTTGAGCGAAAGTCATATGAAATGGGAACATATATATCTCCGAGAAGACATCTACCTAGTCATACATGTCTCAGAGATGAATAATAAACACACACAAAATAAATGAAAAAGAAGTGTCGCCTAAGAATATCTAAGTTATGAGTGTCATATCTAATTGGTGTCTGAGTTCTGGTATGCAAACACATGCATGCTACAGCTAAAGGTATAGGATCTGTACATGAAAATAAGAAAACACAGCAAAACACACAACTCAAATCAATTCTATTCATGACTAGACAAGACAAATCCTAAAACTCTAATGCAGGACTTGACTCGGACCAGAATGGCCATCCACCCTGGCTGCACTACGTATCCCGGCCTTGGGAAGAATCGGAGTCAACGTAGTTCGATGACCTATTCTAAACTACGATGCCTAACCATCTAGAACCGCTATCCTAGACTTGATCCACTAGACTCGACTAATTTTTAGAGCTTTTTGTGTGATGGATTAAATTCAAGTGAATTGTAATTTTTAGGACTCTCTATGTGCCCTAACTAATGCAAGTTGATTAGCCTTAAGCTAATGCAGGTGGGCCCTACATCCTATGTGTAACTAGGCTGTGCATTCTAATGAAAACCATGGGCTGACTATATGCTTCCTAGTCTAGCCACCGGTTCGACTAAATGTCTAACCGATCAACTCGAGGCCTCCTAACTCTAGGGACACTCACACGACAGGACACACCATATCAAAACAAACAGGACAGACTCCTAACTCTAAAACACCCCAAACAGCTAGGACAGACTCCTAACTCTAGGGGAAGATCTTTTGAAAAGGTTTTGAAGAATTTTTGTATTTCTTGAGAATTTGAAATGTTTATTTTTAAAGGTTTGGCTGGACTTGGGATGTGGATCCCAAGCTGCACTACGTACCCTATGGAAAGGGATCAAGCCAACGTAGTTCGGAATAGAATTCCTAACTACTCCTAATGACTCAAGATTTTTGAGAATTTTTTATTTTTCAGATGTTTTTAATGCAAGAGGACAAATTCTTATCATCATAAGAGTATGACAGACTCCTGAATACCCCGCAAAGGTTGGACAACATCCTATGCTTTGCGGGGGAAAAGAACAGAATCACAGCTCTGCAAGGGTTGGACAGCATCCTATACCTTGCAAGGAACTGGATAAAATCATATGACTTGACGAGAGGTTGGACAGAATCCTAACCCCTACGATGATAGGACTGACTCCTGAAAGATTGACTCTCTAACTAAAGACAGACTCTCTAGCTAAAGACTGACTCAAATACGAAAGGACTGACTCCTAGTGCACAACCCTAAGAGGGGAGTGCTAATGAGACTAGGTTAGTCTCCTAAAAGAAATGGAGATGACAACTGATGCTTATGAGACATGGTCTGTCTCCTATGAAAGAGAAAACAAATAAGGGTGCTAGTGAGACTAGGTAAGTCTACTAAACACAGAGAACATTATGATCAATGAGACAAAGCCTGTCTCCAAAAGATTCG
Organism: Tasmannia lanceolata; assembly: GCF_043159265.1. Taxonomy (NCBI): domain Eukaryota; kingdom Viridiplantae; phylum Streptophyta; class Magnoliopsida; order Canellales; family Winteraceae; genus Tasmannia; species Tasmannia lanceolata. The sequence continues at coordinate 9,089,463 of NW_027518679.1, read as the reverse complement.
ACTATGCATTCGTGAGACATAGCTTGTCTCCCTAAAAGGAGTAGGCTCCAGCTAGCACTATCATTACCCTTGCAATGAGAGGGGATTCTAATGTTTAAGGGATGCACATCTAAAAGACTTGGGCAAGTCTTTTAAATAAGAGAGAGGAGTGCTACTTGGACTAAGCAAGTCCCCTAATAATGGGCTTGGGCTAACGCCTTCATCGCCCTTGCGATGAAGAAGGCTAATGAATAACAAGGGAAAACATCTAAAAGACTAAATTAATCTCTATACAAAGGAAGAAAGAGGAGGGAATAGGGGTCACTATTTGGACTAAGCAAACCCCCTAAAAGATGGGCTTGGGATGACTCCTTCATCGCCCTTTTTCATATGCTTTTGATGTTCTTTGCCTTTAAACCCAACGGATGCTCATTACTGTATTTATTAAAGGCACAAGCTCAACTTCATTTGTAACCTTTGCTATGGTCCTCATCATTTTTATAACTACGAACTCAAATCAGAATTCAAAACCCAGGTTGATGAAAGACACTTCTGGTAGGTATAGAATAAGAGACTACATATAACCATGGATAGCTAACTCTAAAAACAAAGAAGACATCACACATTTGGATTGCTATCTTGAAATAGAATCATAGGCAATAAAGCAAACAATCCAAAAGGAGATGACTGATGATATATGAAGGAAATGAGGTCCATTAGTGAGCTCATATTTTTAAAGAGTGACAATTCAATTCAAATAGCATTTTCTAACCAATGGATCTCATCCCAACATACAAATTAGTTAAAACAAGCGACAAGATGGACTAGGCTTATGTATCCAAAAACAGAGGAGTAAGATTCAGATCAGCAATGCAACACAGTAGGAAATTATACATTACAGAAATACACTAGGCAAAAACCTGAATTTGAAAATAAATTGCATTCCCTGCACCATCATAATAAACATAATCTCTATCCAAATAATAAATAAAGGATTGGAAAAAAGATTACCTGAATTGGAAGAACTGACAATAACCAGATCAGATATGAAGATCCTAAACATGCTTTCTGGAGCTTCTCTTTCCAAAAAACAATTTCGATTGTAAGGAGAATGGAGCTTGCCCAAAAGATGAGCTTGAATTCGAGTTTTCCGCTTCGGAAAATTGCAGATCGAACAGGAGAAATGCCAGAAACGAGCTCAATCAGGATTTTTTAAAATCTCAAAAGTTCAAAAACATGCTCTTAGGCATTAACAAAAAGTGTGACTCGACCGCGAAATTTGACATTTTGCAGAAAAATCAACAGACAATAAGTTCAAAAGAACCGAAAGGTGCGAATCGAAAATCAAGAAGAGAAGTTGGAAGAATTGAAGAAGAACACCAGATCTCGCGCAGAAAACCAGTTCAAGAAGATCAAAGATGTACAAAATGAGATCAGAGAGTTTTGGATTTGATACCGGTAAAAACGGAGAAGAAATCGTACAAAATTCAAGATTACCGCTTCCAAATCGTCTCTCCCAAATCAAAATCATCAGATCGAATGATACCAGAGGAAAATCACAAAATCTCGGGGAAAGATTCAAGAAATCCTGATCGATGCTCCATTTTGACGAATTCAGAGCAAAAAATAGAGAAAGATCCAATAATAAAAAATCTCCTATCAAGAAGCAAAAGAGCGAGCAGCGTAAACAGAGATTTGCAACGGAGAAAAACAAAACAGAATACAAAAGGTGGAATGCATTCTCCGAAAACCGCTTCGAGAATCGAGATCTGCAAAATGAAAGCACTGGAGAAGCTAAAGAAGAAGACGAAAGAGAAGGAAATAGAGAAATGGAAAGGTTTTGATAGCTTAGCTGTGATGAAGCGCCCGTTTAACCCTCAGAAAGATTTCAGAGATTCGATGGTGGAGATAACAAAGACCAGGCACAGATCTGAAACTTTGAAGCAATGAATCCTTTATCTCTCTTAAATCCATATGAAAAACTACTCTGTAACTCCTCTTGGATCGAAGCTTGGCCGGAGCTCCGACAAGGTCGGTCGGAGAAGAAAGCAAGAATAGTGATAGGGTTTTACGAAATTTTTCTTTCCCTTTCTCGCTCTCCCTCTATGCTAGAGCTCTTTAGCAAATAAAAAAAAATGAGAGATCCCTCTTCACCGCTCTAGGTCGATGACATTTATAGGAGAAATGGTGGATGACGGCAGCAATGGAGTTAGGGTTTCTTCCCTTCTTCCCTCCGTCTCTCTGCTAGGATGTGTAGCCGGAGAAGAAGAAGCTCGTCGGAGATTAGATCCGCCGGAAAATGGAGATCTGCGGGAGAAGATAAGCAAGGGGATTAGGGTTTGGAAAATTAGGGATCAACGGCTGGATCTAATGGAAAAGAGTGTGGATCTAAAATGTATAGAGAAGGTAGATGTGGATAAGGCCGGCCAGAGCTCGGATCCGTCGGAAAATGGCGATCGGAGAAGAAGAAGAAGGGAGTGGGTTTTGTAATTTGGGGAAAATCTCTCTCTCTCTCTGCGAATTTTTTCCTCCCTCTTTTCTGATGATCTGAAATTGAAACCCAAGGCATTGACCGGTCGGAGCTTGCCGGAGCATGATCGAAACTCGATCGGAGAAGAAGAAATCGGAGTTAGGGTTTCGGGACTTTCTCTCGTTCTCCCTCTCTCTCTTTTCTCAGATCTGGAAATCAACCCTCTTCCTCGTTTACGAGCTTTGCTTCTTTTTTTATACTAAAAATGACAATTTTTTTATCTCCTATTGTTCCCAAGGACAGCCACTTCAAGTGAATTTTCAACTACTATTTACCCATCAGGGGGGTGTCTGGGTAAGGAACGAATCCTAGGGGAAATGATATATTCGGCCCCATTCCCTCTCTGGACAGCCCTTTCATGTGTATTTTGTTAGCTCTTTATGCACAAGAGGGTGTTCCGGGTAAAAACAGTGTGAATAACAAGGACTCCCATTTTCTTCTCCCGTACAACCCCATGAGGTATATTGATGACTATTTTTTTCTTTTTTTAGATTTTGGGGCATAAGGAAAGGAATCAAGGCAATTGAACGGGGGATACCGACGGGGTTCAGGATCATTCCAGCTCCACAAAAGTTTAAACAATGATCTACAAACGGGCATTTTCGGGTTCTTTTGCATTTTTGAGCTCAATTCTTTGGAGATTTCGGATATTTCGGAACTCAAATTTCGAGAATTTTATTGAATTTCGGGATTTTAGGGCCCGGTTAAAATGGGGTGTCTACAGCTGGAGGCAACAAACTTGGTATTCCAGATTAGATACCTTGGGTGTAATGCTTCAAGCAACCTCTTGCTTGACCTAATTACTCTAACAATCTTGAAGCAGTACATCTACGATTTTCCTCCACCGAACCAAAAAATTTTAATCATCTTTGTAGTGGGATTATTCCATCATTGGAATAAACTAGTGAAAAGAGAACCTATCAAAAGTTTTTTTTTTTGGGCAAGGGTTACTTCTTCCCCAAATCGAATTGGCCGTGGCTATCTCTCTCACCGTCTCACGGTATTGGTGGCCGTGTTTCACTCTCCAGCAGCAAGAACACTCTTTTGTTCCAAACATAAGGTTTGGATCTCACGTTTTGGAGAATATCCATAGTCATTCTTGGATTTCTTGAAGGTTCTCACAGCGAGTTGTGGTGGTTCACTCTCCAGCTTGGCCGAAGGTTCAGCCTATTACTCTCTCACGTTTTTTTGCAAGATCAGACAGAGAGGCATGTGTACCTCTCTCCATTGTGGGTTTATTTTTCCTCTTTCTAACGTGGGTTTCTTCGAATATTCCCACCATGGTCGACACTTTATGAGGGAAGAGGAATTCGTTTTGACTAACACCATTGATTTTTGCTTGTTAAGTCTGCAACAAGAACCGATTCTCACTTCTCTTAGTTGGGATCCAGATTTGAGCGTGGGTTTTGACTCCCTCAAAATCTCGTTTTGGGCGTGGGAGTATAGATTCCAACGTAGCCGAACCCCTTTTTTGGGTAGTTTTGGTTGGCGAAACCCATCTTGCAGACAACACCCCTTTTCTGCCGAAACTCATCCTCTCGTCTAAAATTGGAATTTGGAATTTTGTGTCCAAATCCCTGCTTGTCGTTGCTAATCTTGGTGGCCGGATTGCTTTGGTGGAGTACAAACCCTTGTTGCCGATTCTTGTTGGTGCAAATTGTTGAGGCCAAATTCTTGTGGAGCAGAATTTTGTGGACAAATTCTCTTTGGTCGAATTCTTCGTGGTTGAATTCTCTCCATTCAGGTGCACTCTTTCCAACTTTTATTTCATCTAAAATTATCAAATGGAAAAGAATTCTATGCCTTTTGAGATGGTCAAACTTCAATCCTTTGGTGGGTCTGAGTTTAACTCTTGGAAGCGAAAGACTCAATTCGGTCTAAAATATATGAATTGTTTTTACACCGTTTTGAGTACCTTTGCTGAGACGGATGAAGAAGTTGATGAATCTCAATGGCTTAGAGATGAGGATTTCTGCAAAGACTACTTGTTGAATTGTCTTTCAGATCGTCTTGCAGAAACCTATAGTAAATATAACCCTGCTAAAGCAATATGGGACAACTTAGATGCTCAATTCAAGAAGGAGGAGGAATTGTCCAAGACCTATCTGGTGGACAAATTCATGGATTTCAAGTTTCAAGAAGACAAGGAAATCACTCCTCAAGTCACTGATCTAGAGAATTTGAGATCTAAGTTGCATAATGAGAAAATAGTTGTCTGTGATTCATTTCTTGTGAGTGCAATTATATACAAGTTACCATCTGTATGGCACTCTTTCAAAACCGAGATGTATCAAAAAAAGGTGCAAGTGGGACTGGATGATCTCAAACGATTCATTCGAATCGAAGATGAGAATCGAGCTAGGAATAAGTTGGAGATGGTTAGACAACAACAGTCTGCTGCTAACGCGGTAACATATCCCAAGAAATTTCCTCGGAAATCTAAGTTACCTAAAAGTGAACATTCCAAGTTGGAGGCCAAAAAGACTATCTTTCAGAAAAAGAAGGGCAAGTGCCACAACTGTGGGAAATTGGGTCACTTTGCTGCAGAGTGTAAACAACCTAAGAAGGTTAAATCTGACACACCCCAAAAGGAAGCTCATATGATGGTGGACAGTGCTGCGCCTAAGAATTTTATTGCCATGTTAGGCAATGGTAAGGCCAGTACTTCTTCAGACTGGTGGTTAGATACAGGAGCCACCTGCCATGTTTGCAACTCAAAGAAACTACTTACGGATGCTGTTGGCGTGAAAGAGACCGTTACAGTGGCTAGTGGAGCTGAGGCAAAGGTGACTCACACTGGAACTGCGAACCTGGTACTTTCTTCAGGTAAAATACTAACTTTAAAAAATGTTAAAGTAGTTCCTGCTATTCAAAAGAATTTAATTTCTATTAGTCTTTTAGACAATGCTGGCATGTGTTCATCTTTTTTGGGTGGTAGAGTAACTTTAACTGTTAACTCTTATTATTTTGGTTGTGCTTTCTTAATCGATAGTATGTATAGATTGAGTTTAGCAAATGAAACCGTTAGTCAGGTTAGTTCCACTTTGATTGATCCTAAGTTGTTACACACTAGATTAGGACATGTGAACTATGGGAAAATGGTCACACTAAAACTCATACTATACCTTTAGATACATCGATTAGATTTGACAGATGTGAAGTGTGTGCACAAACCAAGATCACTAGAAAACCTTTTCGTTCAGTTTCTAGGAGCACACAACTTCTTGAGTTAATACATTCTGACCTCTGTGACTTTAAAAGTTTCACTACTCGAGGTGGTCGGAAGTATTTAATCACTTTTATAGATGATTTTTCTAGATATTGTCATATTTATCTCCTAAAATCGAAAGATGAAGCTTTTGATAAATTTAAAATTTTCAAGTATCGTGTTGAAAATCAATTGAACTTGAAAATTAAGCGATTTAGGAGTGATAGAGGAGGAGAATACACTTTGACAGAGTTCAAGGAATTCTGTGCCTCTCAGGGCATAATACTTGAAACTACTGCTCCTTACTCACCTCAATCTAATGGCATAGCTGAACGTAAGAACCGGACGTTAACTGAAATGTTAAACTCTATGTTATTGACAGCTGGCATACCTACTAGCTATTGGGGAGAAGCAGCTTTAACTGCAAATCACATCCTGAATAGAGTACCACACTCTAAGTTGACCACTACTCCTTATGATTTATGGCATAAACATCCTTATAGATATGACACTCTTAAGACTTGGGGCTGTATTGCTTATGTGAGGATACAAGACCCTAGGAGACCTAAGGTAGGACCTAGAATAAACACTTGTGTTTATCTAGGTGGTGCAGAAGATAGTGCTGCTAATCGATTTTTGGATCTATCTACCAATTTGGTTATAGAATCTAGAGATGCAGTATTCTTTGAGAATAAATTTCTCAGAGATCATGGTTTGAACCTACCTGGCGATACTGAGATGGTTACAGAATCTCATGTAGAGTTTGAAAAGAATATTTCTGACACCTGTCCTACACTGATTTCTACATCAGAATCTTTAAGAGTTTCTACAAGAGATAGAGTACCCAAGAACTTTGGTGAGGACTTTGTGACCTACCATGAAGAGATTGATCCGTCAACCTATAAGGAAGCGATGAGATCTAGGGACTCTTTGTTGTGGGCAGAAGCCATTGATGATTAAATGAGCTCTCTATTACAAAATCAAACTTGGCAGCTAGTCGATTTGCCAAAAGGGGCTAAGACTGTGGGCTGTAAGTGAATTTTGAAGAAGAAACTTAATCCTGACGGATCCATGGCTCGGTATAAAGCACGTTTAGTAGCTAAGGGCTATACTCAAGTCAGTGGGATAGACTACTTTGATGTTTACTCACCGGTCTGTCATTTGGCAACGATAAGAATTCTTCTTGCTTTGGCTTCTATTGAGAAGTATGTTGTGCATCAAATGGATGTAAAAACGGCTTTCCTTAATGGAGACCTAACAGAGGAAATCTACATGAACCAACCTGAAGGGTTTGTCATTGAGGGTTTCGAGAACAAAGTTTGTAAGTTACACAAATCTTTGTATGGTCTTAAACAAGCACCTAAATTGTGGCATCAAAAATTTGACAAGGTAGTAAAGAGCTTTGGTTTTCAGACCAGTTACTTAGATAAATGCCTTTACTTTCGTTCCGTGTCGAATAAGGTTGCGATTATTTGCTTGTATGTCGACGTTATGTTGATTCTTGGTTCCGATCTCTCTGTAGTGAGTGACGTGAAAACCACTTTGGCTCAAGAATTTGACATGAAAGATCTTGGTGTGGTTGACACCATTCTTGGTATGAAAGTAAGTTTTGAAAGGCAAGGGATTACTCTTAGCCAAGCCCATTATATTGAAAAACTACTTTCTACATGGGGATACAGTGAGTGTAAACCGATTGAGACACCATTTGATTATACCAAGAAGGTGATCTCTAATGAAAGAGACAGTGTGAATCAGTTAGATTATTCTAAATTGATTGGTAGTCTCATGTATGCTATGAGTTGCACTAGGCCAGACATAGCCTTTACAGTTGGCATGCTGAGTCGTTTCACTAGTAATCCTGGCCATGAGCACTGGGATGCCCTTATGAGGTTGATCAGATACCTTAAGGGTACTCAAGGATATGCTCTATGTTATAATGGTCATCCTCCTATCCTGGAAGGGTATTCTGATGCATCATGGGGCTCAGAATTAGGAGATAGTAAATCTACCAGTGGTTATGTTTTTACACTGGGTGGAGCCGTTGTTGCATGAAAGTCAAAGAGACAGACTTGTATTGCTCTGTCATCTATGGAATCAGAACTTTATGCTTTAGCTTCTACAGGAGATGAAGCAGAGACATTCCATTGACCCATTTAAAGATTAACTCTTTAAGTTTGTTCTGTGATAATCAAGCTACAATTACGATTGTGAAAAACTTACTCTTTAATGGTAAGAGGAGACATGTCAGGCTGAAACATGCCACGCTGAATTATCTTCTAGAATAAGGTATTATCACTTTGGTTGATGTGCGATCAAAGGATAATATGGCCGATACTCTTACGAAGGGACTGAACAAAGATTGAATATTCAAAACTGTGGGGGAGATGGGGTTAAAGACTGTGTAGACGTGTCCTAACCTACATTCATATTATTTTGAATTTTTTGAATCTCCCTATCATGGCCAAGATAAGCACTTGATATGTTTTAATGATGTTTACAGTTATCTTTATGTCATTCCACATTTGATGACATGTCCTTCTTGGGAAAGGTTGTTTCATTCCAAACTTGATGATACAGCTTAACTCAATTTGTATATGATGCCTGTAACATTTCAAATGGAAACATGGAATGGTTCTTTGTAAAGAAACTGTTTAGGTCTGGTTCTTGATTGAAACTTGACATTGATGCTTATTGATATTGATATTTATTTTTCAGCCATTATGAAATTGTACTAAGTTCTTTCTGTAGAACTAGATACTTTTAGTAAAATACATAAATGATTGGATTCATTTTAATGAAATTCATATTTGGTAATTTACAGGAATTGACGAAAATGGAGGAGATTGCCTCAATTTGGATCTTGATGAGGATGACTTACTTGATGAGTGAATCCTTATAGAGCAGTGTGAACTATTATTTTCTTTTCAGTTGATTAAATAGTTCACCTACATGTGAAACTGCTTATGTTTGAGTTTATATTATTTCTAAAACTCTTGGATATTCTTTAAAGTATTTTTGTTTTCAGTTGGATTACAAATCTTTATTGATATGGTGATATGGATGATTCAGTAATTTTGCTTGGACATCACATTAACTATCTATTGGATTGTGCTATATGTAGAACATATGAGGAGATTGTTGGGTATATAATATAACACATATATGTTCTAATATAAGCCCAATAAGATAATGGACCAGTGTAGTGGGCCTATTTGGGCTAGAGCCCACTAACCTATTAAAATCCTAGTGTATCTCTATATATAGGGGCTGGAGACAACAAACTTGGTATTCCAGATTAGATACCTTGGGTGTAATGGTTCAAGCAACCTCTTGCTTAACCTAATTACTCTAACAACTTCTTCAAACATGGGGGCTCTTCTATCTTCACACCGAGCGATAATGCCAACTTGTTGAAATTGGCATTCATATAAGCTAGATGCATTTTCATCTCTCTTATATCTTCATCCCATCAATCCATTATTTCTTCGATTTTCTTTGACATGATGACGGATCGTGCCGCTCTGATACCAAATGTTATGAACCCGAATAGTTCGTAACGTGATTGATCTTCTTAGAGGGAAGATCAGCCTCTTGATCCACTTCGAGGGAAGGATCAGTCCTCCTTTGTGCAAAAGACACAATTCTAAGATAATTTCTTCATTTCATTTTAGAAAAGCAAATGAGTGTTTAAATAAAACACTCAAGGGATAAACATAGAATGATCTAGAAAGATCTTATGATAACAATGAAAATAACTAAATAAAGACTAATCTAATCTTGGCTAGTATCCAAATTAATTCTAGTTACTTAATCCACCCTACTTGCCTAATCTACCGTACAAGCAATACAATAAACAGATATTCAAAGATCTAACATATCCTAAATCCAACTAATTTATTCTACTATAGTGGAACCCATCTAGGCACATAACAGTAGGTGACTCAACCCCATGGTTCATCGAAACTGTTTACGAAGGAGTGCCATAAAGAAAATGAGTAGTGCCATTATCAAAATAGGGTAGTGAAGATATCAGCTGCCTAGACGAAATCAATTTTGACAATTTCGAAAATTACTAATATTCTGAAAATTGCCCGATAAAAATACTCCATAGTCTAATATCAGAAAAAGGGCGATGATAAATTCGCACCCTGTCTAGGATAATTCACACCCCTCTAAGGCAAAAAAAGCATTAAAGTCTGCCCCATAATTCAGGTTTAAGGGGTGCGAATTATCCTACAGGGGGTGCTAATTTATCATCTCCCAGAAAAGATCCATCCTAAAAGAAATACTACATATCTATTATAGGGTGCACAAGCAAGCTAAAGATGAAGACAAATCAAATGAGACTAAAAGAAGGAAAAAACAGAGTGATGAGCCAAAGAAGAGGCAGCTCATCTCTCACCCATCTCCACCATACAAATTCCAAAGCCAACCTCCACCTCACATGCCATATCCCTCTTACATAGCCTCTTCTCACCTCACCCTCTTTAGCCTTAAATATACAGGCACACCCATATACCCCTCCAAAGAACACTCCAGTCTAATAGTGGGAGAGAGACACAGACAGTAAAAAAGCACAATCCTCCCTCTGCAATGGCTTCAACCACTCTCCTTAAGTCTTCTTTCCTCCCCAAAAGAACAGAATGGTTCGCTGGCCATTCGCTCCGCCAATCCCCCAATTCTCAGCCCACTGTTGTCACCTTCACTGTCCGCGCAGGTGCCTACTCCGAAGAGCTTGTCAAGACTGCGGTATGCCTCTCTCCCCTCATATCTACTGTTGTTCCTAGCAAACAAGTGTAGGTCATGCAAAGCCAATTCTTTGCAGCCAAAACTCAGTGAGTCTTGAAATTGAACATAGGAAATTCAGTCGACTCGGTGCCGAGTCAGCCAACTAGCCAATTTTCAATGTGTAGGACCAAAACTCAATCCTGAGTCAACTCGAATGACTTGTGAGGTTATCTCTGTGGTTTGACTTGCTATCCTCAAGTTGAGCAAGAGAAAATTTAGTATTACAAGTAGAGAGGAGGTTAGCTAATTATTTTGAAATATCATGTTAGAGCCTTAGAGTTGCACGACCACGTTTTGATAATGAGATGAACCCACCTTCCCTATTTAATTGGCTGCTGAGAGCTTTTGGGAATTGCAACAGCTTTTGACAACTGATTAAATAAGGGAGATGATAAATCCGCACCCCCAATAGGATAATTCGCATCCCTTTACTATGAATAGACATCAGAAGGCATAAAAAATGGAGGTTATGTGGCAAACTTTTTGATCTTTAAAGGGGTACCGTTTATACTAGAGGGGTGCGGTTTTATCATCTCCCTTAAATAATAAAAGACAAGTGACTTCGTGTCATTATAAAAACATGGTGGTGGGAATATCTGCAGCCAGAAGTATTTTAGCTACCATGAATCACATCAGTACATCACTAAGGTGCTTCCACCTTGGGTGTAGCTTTTGCCACCGAGTAATGTTTACATACTTCAGGATAAGGTTCCTGATACTTCTGGATAAGGTTCCTGATTTAGGTACACTAGGTGATGCTCGGTTTGTCACCTCTGCACGATACTATCTTTTCTTCTTTTCTTTGTTAAATAATATTTCCACCCAATTTCCCAGAATTTCAATTACCTTTTTTGTCTTATACTGAAAGTCAATATATTTTCAGGAAAAGACAAACAAAAAGGGGTGGAAGCGCTAGAAAAGTGGAAATTTTTCCAAACACACACGTATGAAATTGATATCCACAGTCCCTTTATTTCAATAATGCCATTGCTTTATATGTACCTTTCAAATCAGCTTTTAGAGGCTCCTACAAATTTCAAGATGCTCTCAACCCTCAACCATGGTTTTAAATTTCGACCGAAATCCGAAATTTCGGTGGAGACCGACACCGAAATCACCCTAAACAGAAACGGTCATTTATTTCGGCCGAAATTTTGGAATTTCGGTCGAAATTTTGGAATTTCGACCGAAATTTCAGTTTTTCCGAAATTTGACCCAAAAAATCTGTTTTCTTAAATATTAATTTAATATTTCACCGAAATTACATAAATTTCGGCCTAAATTACCGAAATTTCGGATAAAATATTGAATTTGGGTTTTGTACCAGATTTTGACCGAAATTTCAAAATTTCATGGTCCGAAACCGGTACCGAAACTGAAATTTTAAACCTTGCCCTCAACAACCAATCAGAAAAGTGGTTAATCAAGTTGAAAGTGTCATTATCAAAACAACGGAGTGCAGATATCAATTCCCTGTATGTAATACAGAAGGCTGATGATAAATGGGACACCTAATTTTAACCTTGGCCACGACCTTAGTCTTCTGTTGATTATTTTCTCTTGGTTATACAACAACCTGAAGAAGATAAGAGGGTGTACTAGGTTGCTAAAATTCCCTGTTTAGGTTGCTAAAATTTTCTGGAAAGCTTAGAAAGGAAAAATATTCGTAAAATTTCCTACTTTTTTACACGAATAAATATAACCTCGTTCAATTTCCACTTTAGGCTCCGTTTCTTTGACGTAAAATTTGTTTTATGTTGTAAAAATGAACATAAAACAAATTTTAAGTCCATTTTTACATCGAAAGAAAAGTTAGCCTTAGGGACCTTCGATTTATTATGCTATCCCTCAAAATTAACCATAACCTCATCATTTCCCTTCAAATCGTGCCAAGACAAATTTTCCCCAAAAAAATAACATTCCATCAGGAATGTTGTTCTTGCAAACCATACAGGGAATAAAGGGATGGATTTTCATTTCCCACGTTAGGAATTACAAAGATGTATGAAGCCTTGTAGAGAGAAAGGGAAATGAAGTAGGGACACCGGAAATGAAGTGTGTGTGAGAGAGAGAGAGAGAGAGAGAGAGCAAACTATATTCAGTTCATGGTATCACTTGCTTCTGACACTTCTTAGAAGGCACGACCAAAGTTAGTTTCTCATTTTATACACAAAATTATGGGTTAGGCCTGTAGCTCAATGGTTGAGGCTTTGTTTCTCAGCCTCGAGGTCTCTGGTTCGATCCCAGTTTACCTACCCAAACAAAATAAATTACCATCATAGTTGTTATCCCGGTTGTAGGGTGTGAGTTGATTGTTGGCATTGACCTTCCAGCACCCTAATTTAACAGTGTTTTAAGATGATGCCTGCCATCAAGAACAGGAGATTAACAGTCTACACACAAATAAGAAAGAATAGGAACTTATCAGAAAGACATTCATATGAAGATGTAGGCTGAATTGCAGAAAGAAATCACATCCTTCACAATACCATAATATTGATTCATAAAGTTTCTAGTGGTCAACAAATCAATAGAGTTAGACTTAAAATGTGTTCTTTCATGTTCTCAACAAAAGTGTTTATAGTGTTTTTATTGTCATATGTATGTACATTTACTGGCTCATAGTACATAAATTGGCTCCAATTTCCAATGTTGGATTTGCAGAAAAGCATTGCATCACCAGGTAGAGGTATATTGGCCATGGATGAATCTAATGCTACCTGTGGGAAGCGACTCGCGTCAATTGGGCTGGAAAACACAGAGGCTAACAGACAGGCCTACAGAACCCTCCTTGTCTCTGTCCCAGGCTTGGGTCAGTATATATCTGGTGCAATTCTTTTTGAGGAAACACTTTATCAGTCGACCATAGATGAGAAGAAAATGGTTGATGTTCTTGTCGAGCAGAATATAACACCTGGGATTAAGGTCGATAAGGTAAGCAATGTTCTTCATGTGACCAGCACATGTAGCTTTGCATGTTATTATCATGGATTTAAATTTCAGTTTCGGTCAATACAGAAACCGATTTTTTTTTTTCAAATTTCAGTCAATATCGACCAACATTTCTACAATTTTTGTCAAAACGACCAAATTTCGGCCGAAATTTAAAACCATGGTTATTACACAGAGAGATAAGCTTCTGATTTGACAAATGGGTGTTGATTTTCAGGGCCTCGTACCACTTGCAGGGTCGAATGATGAATCGTGGTGCCAAGGATTGGACGGCCTGGCATCACGTTGCGCAGCTTACTATCACCAAGGAGCACGTTTCGCAAAATGGTAAAATCAACCTGCAAGCCTCTGGGAGTGGTCTATTTAGTTTTGCTTCTTTTTTCTTTTTTTTTGTTAATGGTTCTATTTGGTTTTGCTAATACTTAATTCTCTACTTCGTTATCTGGTGACATAGGCGTACGGTGGTTAGTATCCCAAATGGGCCATCAGCTCTTGCGATGAAGGAAGCTGCTTGGGGACTGGCTCGATATGCTGCAATATCACAAGTAATATAGATATTCCTCTCTTCCTGATTTAACCTTCGTACTAAGTCAACATGCAAGGTAACTGAACTAGGAAAGCCCATAGTAAAATGGCACATAAAAATAAAATGACACATTTGTGGCGTGCATTTTTAGGTTTCTTGGTTTAGTAGAGAAACAGAGATGGCCGTCTCCCATCCTTTTTTTCTCATTTAGAAGATGAACGGTATGGAGTATAAACTCAGCACAACATTAACCAAAACATGATTGAAGATTACACACATAAGCAACTCAAACAATTGCATGAAAACAGAGTTGAATAGAAGATTATATCGGTTAAATTGAACAGTTCTTCAAAGATGAATACATTGTGGTAATATCTAGTAAACTTTAATTAATGATTTTAGAGAAAAAGTCAGAAGTAGCTTATTTAGTTAGTTATCTTCCATGTTATTGCAGGACAATGGTTTGGTTCCTATAGTTGAGCCTGAGATATTACTTGATGGAGAGCATGGCATAGACAGGACCTTTGAGGTTGCCCACAAAGTGTGGGCGGAGGTCTTCTTCTATCTGGCTGAGAACAACGTTATGTTTGAAGGTATCCTACTCAAACCCAGCATGGTCACCCCAGGTGCTGAGTCCAAAGAAAGAGCCACACCAGAGAAAGTAGCGGAATATACTCTCAAACTCCTCCAAAGAACAATCCCACCTGGCGTTCCTGGCATCATGGTAAGATCAAGGGTTGAAATTCGGTTTCGGCCTCAACCGAAAACAAAATTTCGGTGGAAATTTCAGTGGAAACCTTATAATTTCGGCCGAGATTTTTAAATTTCGAAATTTCGGTTTTGGCTTTAAATTTCGGTCCCGGCAGAAATTTAAAACCATGGGTAAGATTACGAACTATTTTACAAAATTCAGGGACATTAATAAGGTGAGTATTCTTTCCACAAGGTTACAGGGGATATTGAGTTCTGAAATCCAATCTTTGTCTGTGCCGAACAGTTCCTTTCTGGTGGCCAATCTGAAGTGGAGGCAACCTTGAACTTGAATGCCATGAACCAGGGATCAAACCCATGGCATGTCTCATTTTCATATGCAAGAGCTTTGCAGAACACATGCCTTAAGACGTGGGGAGGAAGGCCAGAAAATGTGAAAGCTGCTCAAGAATCCCTCCTGGTGAGGGCAAAGGCCAACTCACTTGCTCAACTTGGGAAATACACAGGTGAAGGCGAGTCAGAGGAGTCTAAGAAGGGAATGTTTGTCAAGGGCTACACGTACTGAGTGTCCCAAGCTAGTAAATCCTTTTTTATCTTACAGGCTTTGAAACACTGCTTTATTTTAGGGCACAAATGGAGAATGGGGTGCTTAATTTCAGGACCAATCTTGATTGAAGACCTAGTACGCGGGCAGAATAGGATCAGTAAATTGTATTCGTAATTGCTTGATAAGTTTAAGACGTTGTTGCCTGAGATGCTTGTAATGATGATTACTAGTAATGGACAGAGAGCTTCTAAATCCACTTTTTATCCATCATATGCCTTAAGGATGTATGTAAAAGGACATGCATAGACTGCTATCGAAGTAAAATATGAAAACTGGAAAGAGATATCGAGGAGTAACTAAATGACAAGAATGTACGCTCCGAATTGAGCTAGGGTCCTACTGAGGAAACCATGATCTAAAAGCTGGCTCGGACGTCATTGACTATAACGTTTATTTTGGGAAGAATGCATCAATCATTTCAATCATCAAAAAGTAAAATTTAACTCTGCCTCAAGTTCATTAAAAAAAATGTTCACTATAGGAAACCTAAGCAAGCAATGGGTAGGATATGTATGGTTTAGAGCAATAGGCATGCATTCACAATCTTAACAAAATTTCAGAGTAGAAAAGCATTCCAATCTTAACAAAATTTCAGAGTTTATCAGGAAAAAGTATGTGGGTAATGGTTTTTTTGATATGGACTATCATGAAAATCCCCAAATAATTCCAAAAGTTAAATGACTGATGAAAGGATCCTTTTCTTTTCTTGAAAAAAAGCTAAATGATGGCAACCCCAAACAAAATAGTTTCTGACAAAGATATTGAAATCATCTGACTTCACAAATCTATTGGGTAACAAACATATGAAATTTAGAATTTTGTTGAGTAAGACAGAATTTAATTATGAATTCAAGGAGTTTACTAGACCTGATACAATTAGAGAACATACTGCAAATGGATGAAACCAACAGTTACAACAGACGTTCTTCACATAACCAGAAAGATACCAGCCTGCGAGCATAGGTGAAAATGAAAATATCAAATAGAATATAGAATAACAATTTGGAGAAACATATTTCCAACAAAGCTTAGGCATGCATGAGCTTACATCTCTAACAGTAAATTTGTCCAAAAAGTTCAGTGGTGGAAGCACCCATTGAGATAAATAGATGGGAAAACTTCTATCCTTTCCATCAACAAAATTTTCATCTGCCAGACCAGCAACAACAAAGGAAGTTTATATAACATGTTGAATATTATGTACTAAGTCACTATCAGACAATTTAACTAATTAAAATCAATTTGGCTACGGTCCGTGGAACAAAGACAAAAGTGCACAAAACCTGAAACTTGTAGCACTATCCTGTGAGTAACAAACAACTGCAAGAAAAACAGAAATAAATGAGGATCTATGAAATTTTTCCAGAAATTGATGATCATGACCACGGATTTAAATTTTGGTTTCGGTCCCTACCAAAACTGAATTTTTTTTCAAATTTCGGTCATTTCAGCAGAAATTTTGACAATTTCGGTCAAAATGACCAAATTTCGGCTGAAATCCAAACTGAAATCCGAAATTCAGCCGAAATTTAAAACCATGATCATGACTACCATTAAAGACGGCTAGAAAATTATGGATACCTGAATTTAAACTGCAAACTCATATGCTCAAGTGACAACTCCCAACATAAACAAATCAAGAAAATAGTTATACAAGACAGCATATTTAACGTTCAATTTAGGTCTCATAAGATGATGTGGAGTGCCTAACGTCTCGTAGAAGTACTTCAGGAGGAAATGGTCAACAATTGCTCAAGAAAAATTTAGCAAATCATCTCCAAAACACACTTATTTTCATCTTAATCCTGTTAATCAACGGAAAGATTAAAAGCCTAGAAAATCTTGTACGACAGACCCATCACTACCAGTGGATACATAAACTAAGCATTCAAAGGTTCTTTTCTAGTGAATAATGTCGTCATAAAAGGATAAATTTTGAGGTTGTTTCTATTTAAAATATGGGTTTTGATACGAGTGCCCTTCGGTCACTCGTTTGAGAATTTTACAAATGTTTTGAGTCATTTTTATCAAAACATGTGAAATTCCTTTCCCAACGCACCTTAGCAAAGCCCTTAAACTATAACTTTGTACTACCAACAATGACAGCGTAACAAGAATAGATGAACTACCTGCCAGACAGAAGGCATATATTCATGATAGAAATGCTTTTCGGGTCGTCTACTTGTTCTTAAATCTGAGTTATCTGAAGAAGAAAACTTTGTGGAAGTCCTGATGCAAAGCATTAATTTCATTATTAGATACTCGATCAAATAGCACTAAAAATATGGTAAGTACCTAATCAACCTCTTCCAAGGTGTGCAATTAACCGTAGAAAGGTTTCTTGCCCCATATTACTATAATCCCTACACAGGATTGCAAAGAAGCACTAAGATTTCTACAGAACCAACTTCAGATGCACGTCAACTAGAGCTGTGATAAACCATTCATCTTTCTTAAAGAATGGTAACACCCAGAACTTGTATTAAGCCAAATAACAACAAAGGCCACCTTAAATGGAGCCTATGGTCCATTTATACATCAGTTTAGTGCCAGGAAGATATAGATAGCCACATCGAAATTCATAATTTAAACTAAAGTACCAGGCATAGTAGACAGGGACATTTAAGGTATGCTCCTAAAGTTTTAGTATGGGCTGTGGAATGATGAAACTTACGAAAATGCAACACCAAATTGGTCTTCATTACCCAAACGTAGGCATATCCATCATAAACCATTGTTTAAAAGGAATAAAAAGCATACGCTTCATAGTGAGCCACGGACTTGGTGCCCCAATTCCCAAAGGTGCACCCAAGAGAGAAGCAATGATCTGAGGTGAAAGCATGTGAGGGATAGATACTGAGGCAAGCATGCCCTCAAAACCCTAAGGTGCACACGGTGGTACTCTTTTTGGGTGATGGATGCACCTAACCCCTTAGGGGCACATTACTTCTTTTTTTACGTAAATAAAATATGAAATATGTCATACAAGGGGTTATACATTGAGTGTGTCTATTGAGATAAGAGTAGGCTTTTGAAAGATAGTCTAGAAGCAACACGAATCTAAGATCCATGAATGTGGGAAGCGACTTCATCCTCACTACAGTTCATAAAGAAAACGATTTTATTAGTAAAGAGCATGCATGGATTTATCTCTTGTCCCTAATACGGGAAGCGACTTCCTCCTCACTACATTTAATAAAAAATGATTTTATTAGTCAGGAGCATGCATGAATTTATCTTTTGTCCCTAACTAGGAAAAAAAAGACATCTTCTCTTGTTGATCTACTCCATGTTCATTTATTTTCAAGATTTCTACACCCCTCCATCATGACAATTCACAGTAAACATGTTTACAACTAATTTATGTAAGAAAACATAAACATGATAAACATGTTTACAACTAATTGTAGAAAGAAAAACATAAACATTATTGAGATCAAATTCTCCTCTCAATCTTGAAGAGAGGTGGATACTTTACACTTCCGGCTTCGAAGCCGTTAATTACCTTATTTAAATTTTAGAAGAAAATAAATGCCTATGAATGACAATAGGCTCGTCACAATTTAACCACTTTAAAAGAATATAATCAAAGACTTTCTTAAAGTCGACATTAAGGAGGAAATCATGCTACATAATATTCCACATCTTTATTCTGGTTGTAGTGTCTATATTATTTTATGTCTCGAAATTCTATCCTATGTATATTACTATGACCCCTATGATTGCAATACATGCCCAGAGGAGACACATCTGTGAGGGCTAAATGGGGGTTATTTTCGTCAAGGTTTTAAATTTTGGTTTCGGAGACCGTTTCCGTCCTCAACAAAATCGAAATGTTCGGCCGAAATCCAGAAATTTAGGGCAAAATCCTCAAAACGAGATAAAAGGTTATTTTATTACGTCTAAAATTTCGGCCGAAGTAATTTCGGTAATTTCGGCTGAAATTTCGGGATAGCAATAAACAATTTAAAAAATCTATATATTTGGCTGAAATCCCTTAAATTTGGATAAACGAAATTTCGATCGAAATTGTAAGTCCAATGGTTCCCACCTTGGCAATCTTCTATGTTTTGATGATTCCATACAAGTTGATTTGTGTTGTATTTCTAATGTGTTTGATGTTGAAGTGCATGTGTTGGAGATTCAAGTAATCAAACACAAAAGTCAAGGACATTGCATGGATCGTGGCATGAACCAAATGGAGAAGATCATTTGAAGCCAAAGGAAGATGAAGGCTTGGAGCATTTCATGAAGACCTTGTGAAGCCAAAAGAATGAAAGAGATGATCCATGGTGACAATGAAGGCTTGAAGAGATGAAGACATTGAAGAGATCAAGAGTTTGTCAAGTCTTAGAATGTATTCTCCTCTCCCTTGTTTTTAGAGATGTCAAAGGCACTTAACATAGGTTTAAAATGAACTTGAAAATCTATTTGAAAACTTAGAAAAATGTATTTGAAAATCTTAGGATTAAATCACAAAGACCATGGGCCAAAAGCCCCTGATCTTTTAAAGTAAAAATGAAATTTTATACAGGGCCGGTCGATCGAGGTGTCCCGGGCGACCGCGGAAGCAAGGCTGAAAATCCAACACTTGCGATCCAAAGGCGGGTTGGTCGACTGGGGTGATCCGGGCGACCGCGGATATGTTTCTGTTTCGACAGAAACAATCCAACATGGTTAGGGCGGACGACCGCCAAGGGTCGGTCAACCGCGATAGTGTTTTGAGCAGAATTTTAAAGCAAACAGGGAGACCTCGCCGGGCGACCGCCAATGGCTCGGTCGACCGCGACAGTTTAAAATTTGAAATTAAAAAGGTTTGCCAGATAGGGGCGAACGACCACCTTGGCTCGGTTGATCGCACCGGTCTGGCAAAAGAGCCGTTGAGGACTGCGAGGCTTGACTTTTTCAACCCAGATTATTACAGTTTTACCTCCAAACGGTCATATTTTCAAATGGGCTATATATACACTATCCAAACCTTTCAAAAGCATCTCTTTGCAATAACTTGAATATCCAAAAGAGAAAATCAAACTTGTTTGAGGGCCTCTCTCATCTCTAAGCAAGGAAGTGGATTAGGCTTATATTTGTACATCTTCTATGCATCTTTTGTAACCCTCTTGAAGATATTTTTGTTTTCTTTATTCAAAGAATATCTTTGTAATTCGGCGAGTGCAAAGGGAGTAGCCTTCCCAAGAGCGAGTGTTGGACACGCGGAGCTTTCTCCGATTCGTGGCGAGTCTTGCGAGGCGTAGCCGAACCAAGTTGTAATTGGGTTGATTCCCTGCCACTAAGGGAATCCATAGTGCAGCCATCAACGGATTATGTTGGTGGGGTGGAGTAGGTCCGAGGTTGGGACCGAACCACTTAAAAATCTGTGTGCACTCTCTCTTTACCCTTGCTCTTTATTTTGTGGTGTGCAATTTTATTTTTATTTCATTTGTGCTTAAGGGTTTAATTTGCCGTTGTTTTTAGCTGGCAAAAAGATTTAAAAGCCAATTCACCCCCCCTCTTGGGTTGCCATCACCCCTGGGATTTCAGAAATAATGTAACGTTTCGAATATGTGGTATTTCGGTTTTGCTCTCGCCCGAAATCCGAAATTTTGGACCAAAATTTCGGATTTCGGTTGAAATTTAAAACCTTAATTTTCGTAATGCAAAATTTACATATTTTTGTCCGGTGAAACTATTGTAATGGAGTTAGGGTTGTGGTATTAATATTATATAAAGTCTTGGTTGTAGACCTATGATGTAACTTTGTAATCTTCGAATAGTGGAAGCAATTGTGCCAAATGGACGTAGGCACCATTTTCGAACCACTTAAATTTCATGTGTTTTAGAGCGTGCTTGCTTTATTTTTCTGTTTAGGGTCTCCATCAAACCGTGCTTGATTTATTTCTCCATTATTTTGTGTTTCCATCAAACCTTAGATCAATGTTTTCACAACAGTTTCGAAATAAGGTTCCATCTCATGTCCTTGGAAGAATGTCCCTTGTCTCTAATGGGAAATTTTTGAGAAAGACTGTTTCTAAAAGAATAATTCCACAAAGAATACCCTTGAAATGGAACTTTTCAATTCATATATTTTCATTGTGGAATTTCAAAGAAAGGGTCCTCCTAGAAAACGACTTTTAGTTCACGGCATTGAAGATCACCATAGGCTTGACATTTGATTTTAGAATATCAAATGAAGATCACCATAGGTTCAACATTTGATTTTGGACGGTCAATTTACTTTCTAATCAGGGCATTTCATGATAGACTCTCTTGATAGAAGCCTTCTCGAAATGAAGGTCACCACTGGTTCAACATTTGATTTTAGATGATCTTGTAAAGAGCCCTTCTGGAAGACGGTCAATTTAATTCCAAACCTTTGCAACTCTTATAAGATGGTCTATTTGGTTTACAATCTAGGGAATCTTTGATGAGAGTCCTCTAAGAACAACATATCATTAGCTCATAATCATTGGAACCATTGTAAAGAAACCTCGGGGAGAGGGTGGTCTCTTTGGTTCATAATCTTTGGAACTTTTGAAATGAATCCTCTTGGAAGAGAGATTTTGTGTTTCCATCTAAACGTTCAAGAACAACTACTCGAAAAAGACTTCCAATGATGAAACAATACTCACTATTGGATGATCCAAAAAGAGCTCATGTGAATTAGAATTCTCAACAAAAGGCAAAACTCCATGTTGAAGCCTTAAGAGAATCCATACAAAGGAACACTCTTTTTTCTTTTTTTTGAAATGATAGAAAGGAACACTGTTTATCTCAAAAGTTTTGAAAAAGGCCATATGGATAAACACAATTTATCACAAAGGGCTATAAAGAGGAAACTCCACACAAAGCAAGTTTTTTTTTTGAATGGTAAGTGGTAACACAAAGCAAGTCTTTATTAGAAAGACATTGAAAGAGTCCACATAAAGTAAAAGCTTTTCTTTGCCGTCAGATGCTTTCGAAATAATGTCGCCTCGGGAGATTTTTTAGTAAGGATTTCAGAAGGAATCCTACCAAAAGAGGAACTCTTTGTTATGAAACTCTATGCAATGTAACAAGTTTATTTTTATTTTTTTGAAAATTAACAATTTCATTGATACTATGAAGATTACATTGGGGACCAAGGGTCCCTACTTGCATTGCATAGAATCAATTAAGGGTGGCCAGGAGCATACTCCTAGGCCAGTAAAAACCAAAAGAAAAGATCTTCTGGGTCACCGCTGCAGGTAGGTCCACACTTCCATACGCTGCCACCGTGCCGAATAACTACTTCACTTCGCTTCCAAATTCTTCATCTACTAAACAAGCCGAGAGTACCTTCACCATTCCCCCTTCCTTTCCTTTACACTGCCCAATGGTCTCAAATGATTCGAATCCAACAACAAGTGCCATATTTGTGGGCCCCATCAAGTCATGTGTGACCTGCCACGTCACACAAACTTCTCCACCACTTTCTAGCTGGCGAATTCGATTTTCAAAAATCCTGCTCAAAGGCCTGAAGCTGTTGTGCGCCCCTAACCATACACGATAGCCAACCCTAACCATAACTTGGGAGAGTCAGTCGAAGGAGTTTATTGACTATGAAGGGCAAAACGCAAAATGCGGATGTGGTGCAATGCGGAACGCGGCAAAGGCAAAAAGGAGTCGACCCGGGGGAGTTCCTTGTCGAGTCAAGGAGTTTTTAAACACTGCTAGAGACCACTATTGTTCACCCTAACATGCTTCCTCTTCACTTCCACCAAACCCTAAATCCTGACCTTACCCTACCTTCCACCTAATCCTAGTCTTACCTCCTCCCTCAACCACTACCTCTCTAGCCACCGCCTTCCACCACTCCAGCTAACTACCTGCAACCCAGTTACATATCCTAACCTAGGACCCCGGCCCTTCTAGCCCCAACCTTGCACCTCGACCAAACCCATCTTTTACCCCTAATTTCCAGACGGCAACCCCAACGCTATCTCTGGCTACCCGTCACCTCCGCCACTCAACACAGCCCCCAGATCGGCGACCCACGGCTTCCCAAAGTCCTTTGCCAGTCAATCGCCGGACCATTTCCGACATCCCACGTGCTTTCCGCGTTTCGCAATGGGGAGGAGGGTTTGGAATAACCGGCCGTCTCAATACCGCCGTCCACATCCTTCATCAAACTTTTTCTCCACCGCCACCAACACCTCCACATCCAATCTCCTTCTTCCCCCCCCCCCCCCCCCCCCCCCGAATCCGGACACCCTTTTTCATACTCCTCCTGCCACGTCCACCACTTTCGACGACTCACCGACCTACTTTCTCCGCCCAGCCTATCCAGTTCCGATCCTTTCCCCATTAAATCCGGTCCACTAGGACCCAGATCCGTCCATTCCGCACCTCCAGCCACCATTGCTGCATCCCCTACGAGATCTGCCCAAACCCGGGCATCATTCGGCCACCAACACCTCCCTTGCCCATCAAGGGAGAGAAAGGGAGAGATCAGAAAGTAGAATAGATAGACCTAAGAGAAAGATAGACCAAAGAGACAGAAAGAGTGGGGAACATAAAGAGCAGAAAGAGAGAGATCAGGAAAGGAAAAAGAAAGAGAGGGAGAGAGAGAGATCGGAGAGAGAGAGATCAGAGAGAGAGAAGATCGGAGAGAGAGATCGGAGAGAGAGACTAGCGAGAGAGGGGAATAACACTAAAAAGGAGAGAGAGAGAGAGAGAGAGAGAGAGAGAGAGAGAAGAAATTGCCTCCCTCCCTAGGGTTTCCATCGACCTAGGGAGGGGGGGAACAGACCCTTCCAAAATCGAACGTGCCCTTAGCCCCAGTCAAGGAATGTATGTGACAATGTTTGATGTTAGATCTCTAGAGAATTGAGTCCAGACGCAGCGTGGTGGTCAGTGGCAAAGGAGGTTGCCGGATCTTGATGACGGTTGTGATGGCTGAGACTCCCCGGCGGAGATGATTTTTGTGGAGGAAACGGAGGTGAGACTGGAGGTGGTGACGGCGGTGATTGGTGGTGGTGCGAGGTGGTGGTCGCCGAAGTTCCGACGATGTTCGGTGGTTGGCTATTGTACACAGTGAGGGCGCATGATTGCTCTAGGCTTTTGAGCGGGATTTTGAAAATCGAATTCGGAATGTGGTGAAGTCTGTGTGGCGTGGCAGGTCATGATCTCGACTTGGGCGGGGGGGGCACAATATGGCATTTTTTGTTTGATTCGATACATTTAAGGCAATTGGGTAATGTAAGGGTAATGGGTTTTCTTTTGGGCCAAGGAGAATGCTCCTGGGAAATTCATACTGTGTAAATCTGGTGGGACTACTGGTTCCCATTGTAAATTTTGCTGGTATGAATATATTTTTATTTTATTTATTAATGAAATGATTTTGATGGAGGAGGAAACGAGGGGAGAGCGGATGCATTATCCGGGGGACTGGCTCTGTCCCCTTTGTACCTATTGTAACTTCAGATGGAGAAGCAGATGCTGTCGATGAAAGCACAAAAAGAAGAAATCGCTCTCCATCCAATTCCCTACATGATAAAATTAGGTCAAATCCACGCGTGAGGGCGGTAAATCGCAAATGGGAAGTTAAGAATAGAGTGGGTAGGCGGCAGGAAGACAAGTTTTGCCCTCCATGTGAGTACGTTAATTTTAAATGGCGGGATAAATGCCGTTGGTGTTGGCAGCTTAGAAAACCCCCAAATCTGACAACCGTTGTTAGTCCACCAACCTCACTGGAGGCAGATAGTGAGGGCGAGAGGTGGCTTGATAGTGGTGATGTCCTATCACATGTGGAGGGGGGGGGGGGGTGTTCATCCTTATCTCTCTCAGGCGGCGAGGTGGACGTTCGAATGGATACTTTAAAGTCATGTTTGATAGGGAGAAAGAGAGATATCAAAGGGACCTTAGAGGATCTGTGGCTTTGGGCACGAAGGCACTGGAAAATTCCGTCGCTACACTGTCTCCGCACATTGGCTAAGGATGAGTTCCTCTCTACGTTTGAATCGGAGAAGCAGGCCCTTAAGATCCTTACTAGGGGCCCCGAGGCTCTGGGAGATCATCTCTTGTCTCTCTTAGCGTGCCATAGGGATTATATCTAGGGTGAGGAAGCTCTCTGGGTCAACTTTTATGGTATCCCTTTACATGGTTGGGCCACTTCAACAGTGGAGGCCTTAGGTAGTCTGTTCGGTACGGTTTTGGAGACAAAAATGGAAGGTAATCACCAACACTGTATGAATTTCGTATCGGCCAAAATCCTAACCCCCCGGTGGCGTCTATCAGGTTCTCTTGTTAATATCTGGATCTTTGATCATTGTTACCCTGTTGGAATCGAAATACAAGAGGAACTTGTGGAATGGTCGGTTAGTCTTGAGCCCCCCGGTCATAAGGGGTGGCAGGTTGCATGGATTGATCCCTCAAAGGATTCTCTTGGTTTGGGCAGGCTGACGGTGTCGCTGGGGGCCGGCATTCCGGTGAAGCAGGATAAGCTCCCCGGCGAACCGTTGGGCCCCTTGCCAAATTCAAATCTTGATTATGTCCAATCAAACATTAGCGTGTTGCCCAAGATTGGACTGTCGGTAAGTGGGTGGGGATCTGGGAAAAGGGTTCTTCGTCAAAAATACCTTTCACCTGTTGGCTCTAGCCTTAAGAAATTTGGCCTCCTTGCCCTTAAGAGAAAATTGAGAAAAATTGGACGGTTGGATTCTAAGAATAGGATATCTCATAAACCCTTCCTCCTTCTGTCCAGGATAGTTCGTGCCCTTGGATAAGTATCCGTTGGCCCTCACCTAGCTGTCCGGGGAGTGGGGGCCCTAGCCCAATTTTTGCTAGGTTTGGGTTTAAAGAAGTTTTTACTATTTTGTACAAGTTTCTTTGGTATCGTCAACTTATGGATGGTTGTGGGGTGTGCTATGTAACACCTATGTTAGTATTTCTCACCTCGCCTTTGCGCGTGGCGCATTTAGTGCAATGTTACCGGGGTAAGTGAGGATTACCTTTAGAAAGAAGCCTTCTTACACGCTAGTGGATAAGGGGTTTAATCCCTGGGGTTTAGAGAATCTAGTGAGACGTTTGGCATCCTTTGGTCTCTTGGGCGATTCATTTTCAACTTCGAGTAGGCAGAAATGGACAACCAAAATTCTCTGCAACAGGAATCTCACTCATGCCCTGGGGGTCCAAGCAGGAAGCTTTTCACGGAGATTTTGGTTTTGGAAAGAATCCTTCACAGGATGAGAATGATGACTTATGATGAAGAAAGGGCGTCCATTAACAATCCAACCCATAAAGAGCTCTCAGGGGATCTGCTTAGGAAGTAATGGAAAATACTTAAGCAAGACGCCAAAGATTGTCCTTTCACGTTCTACAGTCTTTGCAGTTTTGCTTCGGTGAAAGAGACCCACTCGCCTCTGTATAAACACCATTTTTTCAAGTTACTCATGAGTGAGGAAAGGGCGGCGAGGAAACGGATTTGGGAGCTCACCAGGGAGGTGGCTATTAGACACATGGAAGAAAGAATCTCTATCCGAAAAAGCCCTGGTTTTTTGGAGGGGAACCCGGAGGATTCTCTCAAAAGCTTGCCGGTTTTCCACCTCCAACACACTCTGGAGGAGATAGAGAAATGCGCTTCCTAGATGCGCATCTCCGTGTTGGGGCTGTCTTGGGATTCTGTGGCAACTAGGCGATCTTTGTGGAGTTAAGGACGGAAGAAAGAGAGATGTTACTGTATTTTGTTTTGCTTTAACGTTTTTCGCTACTTGGTCCTGGGTATACCCGGTCCATCCTCCATATGATATTTTGTAATACAGGACGAGACTCCTGGTCCCCAGTGTTATTCTAATATCAATGAAATATGTCACTTTTCAAAAAAAACCTCCATGCAGTGCATCTTCCAATGAAAATGCTCTCGGAGATGGACATCGGTTAGCACCTTCATTGTTCGCTTATTCTTCAATCATCTGGCTCACAATTTGATCCCCTCGCATGCCCATAGAGCTTGGAGAGTTAAAAGCCTCTTTGAGGGTGAATGCATGTTACCGGACAACTTGTATTGATAGAATCCTTACCGTGGATCACCACCAACATAGGCAAAAGATTATAGTTAATCATTGTGAGTTATGCTTAACTGATGTTGAGTTTGTTGATCTTCTATTACTCCACTGCAGCTTCGGACGCAAAGTTTGGCACCTTGTTTTTGGTTTCTTCGAAGTGAGTTGGGATCTCCCATTTCATATCGCAGATCATTGAGTCATGAGGTTTTGCCTCTTGGCCTTCCAGAGGTAAGGTTCTTTGGAGCCTTTTCTTTGGCATGTTTGGAAGAAGAAAAGGAACCGGAGGGTTTCAAACGTGCATCAAAAGGAGGGTCCACGACCCAGATGGCAACCACCTCCTCTAGGAAACTGAAACTTAACTTTGATTCCCAAGTCTTGGGAACCCAGTCCAGACTAGTATAGGAGGACTCCTAAGGAATGAAGAAAGAAAGCCGATTGACCAACTGCAATACAGATCTTCTCGCTCGTTCGGAAGTAGCCAAAGGGCCAACGTTATTGCTTGATCATCTTCCTCATTGAGGATGTGTCGGCTCCTAGACGATTGTATTTTATGCTGTATTTTCTTTTTGCTCTCTTTTGTTTTGTATCTTTTTTGCTTTGACCATCTCGGTCATTTGGGCGGCCCTTTAATAATATTTCAGCATCATTCAAAAAAAAAAATAGTTGAACCCCGTGTATCTATATGCATTAAAAACAAAATCATAGGTGTTGAATAATATGTAAGGATAGTTTAGGTACTACTGGTGGTGTTAGGGGACCAGGAGTCTCGTCATGCGTTACAAGATATCAAAGAGTGCTGGCACCGGCATTCCCAAGACCAATAATGGAGGTGCAATAAAACAAGGCAGAATACAGTAACCAATCACTTCTTCCTTTCTACACACCATTAGCAACCTTTCTTTACAAAGACAAAAAGATTCTTTCTACTCCTCCAAAACTCCCATTCAAAGTCCTACGAATAATTCTATTCACATGACAGAAGCCCAAATTGAAACTCTAAAATTATCGCCATCCTCCAAGAGAAAGTATAGCAAAGCAAGAGAATCCAGAAAAATAATTCTAAGCGAAAGACGGAGTCTCTCAAGCCAAACTTTTGGGAATTGTATACTTCTGGATACAGGCAAATATTTCTCTTTGCTAAATAATCGTAACAATCTTACTTGGATAATCATCATACCAATAAACAAGCTCTCAAAAATTTCCCCGAGCTTACAGCTAACATCCTCCAGAGAAACTTCAAGAAAACTGCACAACCATCTTCAGGCTATAAAACTAAGACTTAAACCCTAAGCGAAAGATACTAAGGTCTCTCAAGCCTAGGAGGATCAACTTCCTGCCGATTAACTCATTTCTTGCCATCTTTAAAATAGTTGACTCCATTTTTCTTCTTTTTTATCTCTTTTCTCCTGTAGGATATATAAGAGTTTTTTTTTAAATTAACTACTGAAGAGCTATGAGAACTTACCAACTATCTACCGGGGCCGAATGAACCTTCCTTTAGGGTTTACTACCCCCGGCCCCCAATTTTTCAACATGCTTCCCCACCTCCAGTTCCATATAAGCCTCCCTTCACTCCTTCAAGTCTGATCGCCATTGATAGAAACAGTTTCTTAGTAGCTTCTAAATCATCATCGAATCCTCTCCTAAACGCATCTCGTCCAATTCCTCAGAGGGCAGAGCATCATTTTCTTCCTCCCCCACTCTTTCCTCAACCAATTTACCTTTACCTTTATCTTCAACCTCCATTCCCATCCGATTCTGAACCTCCATACTTACTTCCCTATCTATTGTATCCCTTGAGTCTCGGGATTCCTCTAAGGAGATCGCGATCAATTTTTCTAACCTCTCTATTTTGGCTGCCTTCTCTTGTTCCCATCGTTGTCGACAGGCCTTTCTCTCCTCTTCCAGGGCCTCCTTAAAGAAAGGAAGTTTGTAAATCCGAACAAAGACATCTTTCGGTTCTACCGATCCAGAAACTTTCTTGAGCTCTGTTAACTAACCAACTTCTCCAAACGCTTAAGCTTTTGGAGAAGTTAGTAAGTTAACATGGTATCAAAGCCAAAGGTCTCGAGTTCAAACCTCCCGAATAGCAAAAATCCACATGCGATGATCAGCCCAAAGTTGGTTAGTTAACATGGTATCAAAGCCAAGAGGTCTCGAGTTCAAACCTCCCGGATAGAGCTTAAGCTTTTGGAGAAGTTGGTTAGTTAACAAGCTCTACTCTGATTTCCATGGCGTCCTTCTTAAATTGTTTCCACTGCCTCTTCCAAATCCCCATAGATATTTCTCTCGGACTAAGACACTCCTCAAACGCCATTTTCTCATCATATTCCAGCTCTTTTAGGAATTTGAGATCTTTAACTTCAAAAGAGACGGCCTTCCTCTTTCTGAGAGAGCAACCAGATGCATTTGACATTTTAGGGGAAAGGGGTTTATCAAAATTCTTCAGTAGAAGCCTGAATTTGGAGGCTAAAAAAGACTTTTTCTGGTTTCTTCCTTTCTATGACATCCCAAAAGCCTCCTTTTAAACAGGGAAAGACCCCCTTAATGGCTAATAAGTGATTTTCGGTTCGTGCACCTCGCCCACACTGGCTGACCTTCTCTACTCGGTTTAAATTACTTTTCCTTGGTGCGATGACACGAAACCCACTGATTTGACAGGAGCTATTTTCATGGACTCTTGACCTTCCTTCGTTCTTTTTGTTTCTATTAAAAAACGGTTTTTAATTTTTACCGCCCTTACTACTGAAGCCGACTGCAGATTTAGTTGTCAGAGAAATCTTTGCAGGAAGGCTGGCCCGTTCCTTTCCCAAGTCTGACATCCTTCCCTATCAATGATGGGTGGTTGCTTTTTGGTTTAACTGACAGCCCTGCCTTTCCCGATGAGGAAGATAAGTCAAATTCTACAGCAGGCCCATTCAACGGCTCATTAACCACGGAAATGATACGAATGCCCTCAGGGGTTCTTGGCAAAGGACCATCTAGGGACAAATCTTTCTCCGACGATTTCTCGCCGAAGGCTTTAAATTCAGGGGAAGAATCAGAAGAGATCCCTTTCGCCGGCCGATCCCTAAAGGGATTAAAATACTCAACTACCATCTTAACTCCCACCGGGTAGATAGTGGAATCTACCATAAGATTCATGAATGATGGTAGGCACTTCCATAATGAAGTTAAAACCTTAAAAGATGCAAATTCCAGACAATGATCATGACTGCCATTCATCCAAGTTTCTAGAACTTGTCCAAAATGCTGACCCAAAGTCTCCACCGTGGATTCTGACCAGGCATGCAAAGGTATATCATAAAATCTAAGCCACACTGACCTTGCACCAGTATTGAGAGCAGGAAACCATAGATGAAGGGAGACAAGATACCCTCCCAACGCATCCCCACCTTGCCTTCAAATGTTCGAGGCCTGATCCTGTGATTCAAAGCAAAAAAGTTACCATTGAAGGACTAATGCAAAACGGCTTATTAAGAAGGGGAAGAGCCCAATGTCTCTTAGCCCAACTCCAGACCTCTTCTGGCAAGGACTTATTGCTTAATGTGCCCACCAAAGAGCTTTTTAGGGTCCTCATCCTCTCAGCTATCAAGCTTGTTAGAATAGAAATCAAAGGGGCTCTGTCCTCCACTACAGATGGGGGATCCTCCTTAGGAGCTACCTTAGGAACCCAAAATTTTACCATCTCTACTTTTTTGTTGTTTTTTAGCCCAAAGCATTTTTTGCAAACAGTGCGCGTACCAAAATTCTTATAGTTGCAGTTCAAACACATCCAGTCACTTGCACTTTGGTTTGTAGTATTTCTTCTCCCACGAGGTCTTCCATTTCTGAACTCGATTCGTCTGATCAACAAATCCAAATCCTCATGGCTTCCGAAAGAACGAGGGCTAGATCTAGGAGGAACCTAGGTGATCCTTCCCGGAACCCCCCTTGGCTCATCAAGATCAGGGATCTCCGGCAGGAACTGATGAAAATTCCTAGACTGCGAAATGCCTCCTGTGCTGAGTATCCACTTTCTACTAAATCTAGAAAGGAGACAGCCAACTGATCAAGGTTGGAACCACAAACCCATCGAATAGGATTGCTGTTTTCCAAGCTCGGTGGAGGGTTTTCTGGCCGGCGAATAAAATATTCCCTAACTGTCATCCCATACCCGTTCCCTCCCGACCCCCAAATTCTCTCTGGTGTACCCCTCTTCTTCTCAATCCTAAATTGAATGTAACATGTGAA
This sequence comes from Tasmannia lanceolata, assembly GCF_043159265.1. Lineage (NCBI taxonomy): Eukaryota > Viridiplantae > Streptophyta > Magnoliopsida > Canellales > Winteraceae > Tasmannia > Tasmannia lanceolata. Next base: position 9,057,912 of record NW_027518679.1, on the reverse strand, counting down.
CTATCTTCAAAGGATTATCCAAACCCTCAGAGGATCATTCCCCTCTTCTTCTTCCTCTTCTAACCCTAATCTCAATTCTAACATGGTATCAAAGCAAAAACCCATGGGAAAGAAGAAAGAAGAAGAGAGTCTATCTCTCCCACGCCATCTCGCTGCCATTTCTCGCCATCATTCCTTTTTTTCGTGTTTCCAATTACTTCTCTCTCTTTCTTTCCCGTCTTGCGCAAACCCTATCCCTATTTCTTCTCTACGCAAATCCCCTACAATCTCTACTCGCACGCATCTCTCCTTTCCTTTTTTTTGTGTGGTTGCTAGCAAAATCCCTAAAATACCTCTCGACTCCAAATCTCTCCTCATGCATCTCTCTATCCATCTCATTTATGTCACGCGCAAAGAGGGTTTGCCGTATTCTCCCCTCTTTTGTCTCCCTCAAATCTCTATCTCATGTATTTTCTCCACTACAGCACCCAAAATCCCTAAAATCTCTCTTGTAATCACACAGAATGTATCTTGTGATTCACTCTGTGCGATTACAACCATGGATTTCGGTGGGGACCGAAACCGAAATTTTCCGAAATTTCATTTTTCGCCATTTACCAAATTTCGGATTTCGGTCTGAAATTTTGATTAAATGACATTATTTATTAAAAAAAAACGTGTTACAAAATTTCGGAATTTCAGTCCGAAATTTCAGAAATTTGGACCGGAATTTCGGACCAAAATTTCGGATTTCGCTGAAATTTCAATTTTCGGTGGGGTCCGAAACGGTTACCGAAACCGGAATTGTAAACCATGATTACAACTCTCTCCTGAAATTACATTCAGGCCATGCGATTAGAACTCTCCTTCTCTTGATGTCTTGTTGTCCCCTCATGAGATTATTTCTTTTCTCCAGGTGTTACCACCAAATTGAGGTTTCGGACCAGGCGGTGAAGGCAGTAGAACAGGTTTAGAAGGGGGTCGACGGCGACAAGTAATAGCATCAACTGATTCCTCATGTAGCCCAGCTAACTCAATGACCTGATCAAGAGTTGTAGGTTTGTGCAATTGCACACCTGGTCGAATCTCATCTTTAAGTCCCGCAAGGAACACACTTACAAAAAATTGATCAGGAAGATCTTCAGTTTTACTTGATAAATTTCCAAAATGTTCCCGATATGCAGCAACCGTCCCAGTCTGTCGAAGCCTCATAATATCTCCAATGGGATCACCTCTCACTCTTGGTCCAAAATACTGACAAATAGCTTTTTTGAAGACCGGCCAATAAAGAATTCCATGGGCATGCTCAAACCATTGGAACCACTGAACAGCTTTCCCTTCCAAGTGAATCGAAGCTAGGGCCACCCTTTGCTCCGTATCAATTCCATTAACCCCAAAAGATTTGTCGCAACGATAAACCCAACCCTTTGGATCATCGCCTGCATATTTAGGAAAATCGATCTTTGCATAATGGGGTTGGAAAGTACCTGAAGGAGGGGCTGATATTTTTGGAAAAACGACCTCACTCTTATCGACAGTATTACCTCCAATTTCCAAATCAGCGGGCACATTCTGAATGATTGTCGATCCCAAGCATCGTAGAATTTCTGTAAACTGATTTGTAGTTGAAGCCTCTGTTCGAGCAAAAACATCCTGCAATTTCGTAAGCTCTTCCGAATGATGAGAGACAGATTCTTGCAATTTAGAAATTTCAGTAGAATGGAGTTTCAATTCCGCCTCAATTTGTTCAAGTCTGGTTCCATCTGCCATGATTATCGATACGCAAGTCGAAGATCGTCGGCTCTGATACCACTTAATACGGCGCTTGGAAGAGAGACTTAATTAATCTCGCGCCCGGGGAGATGGCCTCAAAAACAATGGAGAATAGTAGAGAATAAATGATTTCATTCATATGCCAATAGAAAGTTACAGATCATTGCTTAAAGCCAAAACAAACCTCTCACGTCACTTTCCTAAACATATTTAGAATCCTAACAAATCTAAATAAAGAAATAGCTAATGACAAAGATTCTTACTAAATCTCTAAATATTAAATAATTCTTAAATAGTAACTAATATATATTATTAGAGAATTAAATAGTAACTATTAGATTATTGCTAATTATCTCTTCGGATCCTATCAGGTTCAGGACATGAATGGGATTTGCACAATGAGAATTCATTATCCAAGGTTGTGCTAGGTTAGTAGCTATGGCTGAAATACTGCAGAGTGGAATGCACGGAGAAAAACAATGCAATATAATAACACTTCCATACGTTCTAATTAATGTTCTCTTTATCTAATATTTTATAATGTATAAGGCTTCACAGGCTGATTTTCCAACGCTTCCAATATGTAAATGGAGCACAAGCGTATGGTGATTGGGCAGTTGGTCAGGTAGGCCACCACTCATGCTGAACTCAAACTGATAGAAACTATTAGATGATTTTAGCCAACAGATCATGGCCTAAAAATGGATGTGTCAGCATATGAAGGGGAAGGCCCGAAAGGCCTCTTTGTGATTGAACGGTTGGAACTACTAAACAACCGCCACTCCCAGAAAGTCCAGCTCATGCAGTGGCCTACCAGATAAATGGCCCTGAATGCCATCCATGTGTTCCACAGTTCAGTGGGGGCTCCAAGTCATAGAAAATGTTAAGCCCCACAATACTTCTTAGCATTTTCCCTAATGTATTAGAATTCTTTATATATCTCTCCATAGCAATGACCTTGGTGTTTTAAAAGATCAGCAAGAGATCAAATCCAAGTCCAAAAAAAAATATATATATATATATATATATATATATATATATATATATATATATAGGAAAGGGTTCATGCTAACGTTAGCGTAAAACAAGGTGGTTATTAGACAAATTCAAATATATATATATATATATATTTGTCTACAGAATAATAGCTTAAGACAAATTCAAAGTTATTGCTCATTAGACGTTAATGGCTAACAGAGGCAACCAACAAAGGCGTAAGGGCAGAAGTAAAATACATAAAATCTTCAGCACCCTAAATGTATAATAATCTTATAAACTAACCTTTTTACCTCGTTTGTAATAGCTCCCATCCCCAAAATGGTTGCTTTTGTAGCTAACACCAGCATTGATTGCACCTGTAAAAGCTTACGGATTTCTTGGACAACCGATTCTGTTATACTTTGAAGAGATGGGATTTTCCTACAAATTCAAGTGATCGTGGAAGGAGGATGACAGTAAGTAGGCATGTTAAAAGAGTAATAAAAAAGAGACAACAGACGAACAAATGAGAAGCCAGAATTAGAAATGAGTATGGCATTGCAAATAAGCTCGCATTTGGGAATAAACAATTAAATGCAATGATCGAGTTATTGTATTAATGCACAAGAAGAAGTTTTTGTACAAACAGTAATTAACCAACCATCAGTTCTATTATTTTCCCTTACATTTGCAAACAAATTAGTCAATGGTTAACACAGCAATTTTTAGGTCCAATACTAAACAAAGGAGAGAATAAAGAAAAACGATATTGACTGTTAAATAGGGAGATTCCCTAATTACCAACAGAAAATTAATAAATTATTGGTTGTGAAGCAATATAAGGGGAGCCAAATCATGAACTACTGCCAGAATCCAAGGGTTGAAGGAGACAAACAAAAAGGGAAGCTCTCAGCAGCAAATCTGAAACCACAACATTTTTGGCAACAGCCCTGCAACGCCTGTCAAACCAGGTCAAATTCAAATTGAAGCTGGTGACAAGGAAACAAAAATGGGAACTGGATTGACATGGGAAGAGAAGGAAGTCTTGTCTGTCCCCAACACAAAAGGAAGTCAGCTGCAAAAGGCAGCAGTCACACTTTAATGAACGGCACAGATCTGGCCCAAAAAACCTCTACGGAAAAGGCTATCCCTGGGCTTGCTCATAAAGGAAGAACCCTGATGTCAAATGAAAACACAGCTGTTCGTCTAGAAAAACTCGCCTTGGAAAGACCCTCTGCAACTAAAGGAGGGAAGAACGAGACACCTGTAGTCCAGTGCAACCAAGACAAATCAGAGAAGGGACCAGATAAGGATCCACCGGCCATGACTACCAGCAGGCAATAACTCATACTGGAAGCAGCAAAAAGAACACAACAATGGAAAGCGAGAAAGGTGAGCTGGCGATCCAAGAATAAACCAAACAATGGAGCACACTATTCACCAAAGCACCCGAGTCGAGCTCCCAAACACAGCCCCACTTCCTACCTCCTCCTGAAGAAGATGAGGGCAACCAGAAGTTAATCTTTGAGGAGTACGAATTCGAGGAATCGGAAGAAAAATGGGCTAATAGTCTTATTGGTTATTTTTCTGGGCAGAAAGGCATACTTTATGACTTTAAAGGAGTTCCTCTTAGCGGGCAGATCTACACTCCATTTTCCAAAGATACAACCTCCATCACCCACCTTTTATTTGTTGATGATTTCACGATCTTTGTTACAACTTGCATGGATGTGGCCCAAGGACCAAATAGCCAAGAAGCTCGATATGGAGGGATCCTCCCACTCACCCACCGCTTTTCTCGTCTAGACTAACAGCAAAAGAATGCGCCCCCCTCATTGGAAAAAGTGCGAAAGAGAATATCAATGTGGAACAAAAAGCATCTATCTAGAGCGGGGAGAGTGGAGTTGGTAAGGACTATTCTAAACTCATAAGAACTCTACTGGACATCAGCCTTCAGTATTCCCAAAGGAGTGTTGGCATATATAGAAAAACAATTCAGAGATTTTATATGGGCAGGATGTGATATGAAGAAAAAGAACCACCCAGTATCTTGGGAGAACATATGTAGACCAGAAACGGAGGGAGGTCTTGGAATTCAGCGCCTGGAGGACATCAATAAACCATCCCAGCTCAAACAATTTTGGCACGTCATCAACAAAAGAAACACCCCGTGGTGCAACTCGATTCACACAAAGTTTGGAATATAGGTTGGAGAAACCCTATGTACGATTGTAAATCCGTGTTCTTTAATGCACTGGTAGAGGTCCTGCCAAACCTCAGCTTGCCCATCAAAAATAAAAAGAAAAATATTTGTTCGATCAGAAATTTGGATTCTATACTGCAATTCAAAGAAGTAACCAGAAATCTGCAAGAAAATAGATACCCGATGCTAACAGATTAAGAAACTCTGAAAAAAGAGAAGTAAAATTGGAGCAACAGTATAGCATTTAGTTCTAAGCATAGTTGTAAATTCCGTTTCGGTTGCCATTTCGTTTTGGCCACCGAAACGGAATTTCGGTGGGATTTCGGTCATTTCGGTGCATTTCGGTCGAAACTTTTCGTTCACACAAAAAATATATTAAAAAATATGAGAAAAATCCAAAAAAATAAAAAATCAATAGAAAAGGATGAAAAACTAATAAATAGTCCAAAATATGTGTCCCAAAAGGCATATTCATTACTTAAACACATAAAGTCTTGCACAAGTCCAACTGATAGTCTGATACATAGAAAAACATTAAAAAAAAAGATACATGAAAGTGAAACATAGACAATGGCTAGTAACAACAATTCTCAGTCATCATAACCCGGATGATCATACTCAAATGTCTTCTTCGTCGTCGTCGTCGTCGTCGCCGCCGTGATCACCACCTGAACCACCAGTAGGGACATCTTCTTCAAGAGGCATGAGAAAGTCGTCGTCGTTGTCCCTGGCCCCAACTACAGCAGTAGGTGCTTCAAGATTTTCCCACCCAATGTCTTCCGGCGTGAATATGACATCTTCTTCTTCTGCAACCCAATCCATCATGACATCCATATGGTCTATGCTCAAAGGGTCACTAGTGGTAGATGATTTCCTCAACAAGTCCCTCAAAAGGAAAACATTAAGTTTAATGTCAAAGGTTAAACTTAAAAGCTTAAAGTGATGAGGTGAGAGTTGAAAACATTATATTACGTTGTATACCTTTCTCGAAACTTAAGATTGTAATGGACAAACACCAAGTCATCTAATCTCTGGTGCTCCAACCTATTTCTCTTTGCAGAGTGAATGTGTTCGAAGGTGCTCCAATTCCTTTCACACCCAGTCGCACTGCAGGTCTGACTGAGGATTCTGATCGCAAAGGTTTGTAATTCTTCCACGTCACCTCCGAATTGATTCCACCATGCAACTGTGAAGTAACAAATAGTAAAGCATTATTTGTTGAGAAACTGAAAGTTAAAATGAATTATACTTAATTAAACAAAAAACTCAAATACCAAGTCCCAACTTCGTTCGGTTGCGGATTGCAAGTTTCATTCCAAACATACCTTTAGCCTCTGGTTACTTCATTGTGCCTAGAGAAGGTAGGAGTGAAAAAGATAGCAGGGTTAAGAAAATATCCTGCTGCATGGAGGGGACTGTGGAGTTGCCTATCCCATCTTTGGTCGTTGATCCTCCAGATGGGATTGTAATCTGATTTCTCTTCAACCTCTCCTTGATGTTCTCTTTGGCCTTATCCATGGCCTCATATAGGTAACCCATCACAGGTTTGTCCTGCCGATCTACCAAGCGCAGCACTCTCACTAAAGGCTCGCTGATGTTTAGAATGTACTTGCATTGGTCCCAAAAAGATTTATCCAACACAGTACTAACTACCCCTTCACTCAGTGGGTGTTGGACAAACCTACTAATACTATACTCATCAGACACAAACATCTGCTGAAGTGCTTTCCGATTCAACACCAGACTTTGTATGCTAATGAAATTTGTAGCAAATCTGGTTGCAGCAGGGCGGCACAACTCCTTCCCACCTGTGAACTTCTTCCTCATCAAATTCAAGAGGCTTCCATGGTTGTAGATGAACTTTGTAATCGTTCGAGCCCTCTCAATTGTGGTTGCTATGTGAGGAAATACAGTCGGTTTGCACAGATGCTCCAAGATGAGATCTAAGCAATGAGCTGCGCACGGAGTCCAGAAGAATGTACCAAACACGGCTTCTAGTCTTTTCCCAGCAGCTTTGTAACTTGGCTCACTGTCAGTTACAAATTGCACCACATATTCCGGATTCACCTCTCCGACAATCTTTGCAAAGATATTGTATAATTCATCAGCATTCTTCACTATGCCAGATGCATCAACGGATTTGAGGAATATGACTCCTTTAGGGCAGTACACCAAAAAGTTGATTAGGGAACGTTGTTTGGTGTCTGTCCATCCATCTGCCATAATGCTACAGCCAGTGTATCTCCATGACATCTTAATCTCCTCCAAGCAGTTGTTTACCTCATCCACTGTATTCTTCAAAATGGGACCCCTTAAAGCATGATAAGTAGGTGCCTTATAACACGAACCCACGTCATTCACAGCATCAAACATAGGTTGCCAGAAAGGTGAATTGGCAACGTTGAAAGGGAGATTGGCATCATAGCAAAGCATGCCAACCGCCATGTCTGCTCTATCCATATCCATTGTTTCTTTAGTAGCCAAAGCACTTTTAATGCTTGGCTGGGCTCCAGGGGTTGTTCGTGCTGCAAAGAAATTCCTGATCCCTCCTGTGATTCCCTTCTTCTTCCTTTTTGTACCACTCGGTTCTACAAGAACTTCCTTACCTCTTCGTTGAGGAAATTATGTGCCAATGTCTTCTTCATCCCGCTCTTCTTCTTCATCTGGTGTGCCATAAAAATCTCCAACCTCTGCTCTGGATAGGCTCATCCTAGCCCTTTCTTTTCTCTTTGCATCTAAAAGTTGCTTCATTCGATATTTTACATCTTCAGTCACTTTTTTGCATGATGCTACTTCACCAGGAACAGCCGCTAAATGTTCTTTCAAGCGGGTTATACCTCCACCCGATATGACTTTACCACAGAATATGCAAGTTACTTTATTTTTTTGACCCGGAACCAATGTACTGTAAGCCCATGCCGGGTCATCCGATCTAGCGGGTGCCGAACCAATAGAGGATGCTCCTGCAGAAGGTCCCGAGCCCGACCCACTCATTCTGAAATGAAGTAGAAGAAGAGGAAAAATGAATTAGAAGAAAAAAAATTGAAACAAATTACAAAAAAAATGAAGTAGAAGGGGACAAATGAAGTAAGAAATAAAAGAAAAGAAATGGAAAGAAATAAAGAGAACCTTGAGGTTGAACTTGAGTTGAAGAGAAGAAGAAAAAATTAGCCTTCACTCACTTGAAATAAGCCTTTGGAAATAGTTCTTGACTTCTTGTAGTGGTAAGTTGAATGTATGCCTTCCCTTTGCTTCAAAATAGACTTGGATTGAGTTGAAGAAGAGGGTAGACTTGTAGGAAATTTAGTAGAATAGAGAATGTAAGTGAAAGTAGAGAAAGAAGGAGAGAAAGAAAGAAAATCACTTATGTGAAGGTGGAGGATAAGAAGATAGGGAAAAGGCTATTTATAGAGTTTTTAATTGATTGTGCATTTAAAAATGACTAAAATACCCTTCCCAACAGCTATAAACAGTCACATTTTGAGGTTAAAATGGTCAAAAACCAAAAAGAGCCGTTCTAGGGGCATTGTCGTAAATTCTGCAAAATCCAGTCAAACTAGCAGTTATTTTGAATTTCGGACAAAATTCAAAATTTCGTCCATTTCGTTCGAAATCCGGAATTTCGGTCAATTTCGACCGAAATGACCAAAATTTCGGACAAAACGAAATTTTGTAGATTTCGTTTCGTTTTCGGAACGAAAACGAAATGTTTCGTCCATTTCGGACGAAACAAAACGAAATTTATAACTATTTCTAAGACTTATGACATCAAAATATAGAAAAAAATATTAAAGAAAGAAAGGCCCTAAATGTTGCAACATAAGGAACTTAGGGAACTAGAGAGAAGATGGGAGGGTTTAGGAAGAAAGTGAAATTCTAATGTTAGGCCCGAGTATGATGATTGGCAACTTAAGAGGAGGGAGATTAGGTTTTTATAAAAACAAGATTTATCCTTTTGAAAACTTTAACCCAATTATTTAAACTCTCCAATTAAGAGATCAAAAACAATTTAAGCAAGTTAAATCTAAAGTGCAATGCAAATGAAAAGAGCAAGAGTCAAGAAAGAGTGCACCCGAGATTTAAAGTGGTTCGGTCCTCAAACACGAGGCCTACTCCACTCCACCAACCAAACACGTTGATGGCTTCACTATGTTGATCTTCTTAACCTTGGCGAAGACCGGTGCCAATTACAATCTCCAATTGCTTTAACCTTGGTGGCAATCCTCACCACGGAGAGAGGGCTTCGCTTCTCCGAACACTTGCCCAAATACAATGATTTATCAAGAAAGAAAGAACACAAAAAAATCCCTTCCAAAAGGTTACAATCTTGAAGAGGATGTACAAATGAGAGCCTATGATCCAAATCCTTAATCTAGAGGATGAGAGGCATAAAACAAGCTTGAGTCACTCTTAGGATGCTCTAATATAGTTTTAGAGTGTTAGAATGTTGTATGGTGAAGTTTAGATCTCATCAAGGTTTTAAATCTCGGTTTCGGTTTCGGTTTCGGTCATCACCGAAACCGAAACGTTTCGGTTTCGGTACGAAATTTCGGACGAAATCTTGTAAAAATTTCACCGAAATTTCGGTGAAATTTTGGAAATTTCCAAAACGTTTCATCGAAATTTCCGAAATTTTCGAAATTTCACCGAAATTTTGTACTTCACCGAAACGTTTCACCGAAATTTCCGAAACGTTTCGGCGAAGTTTGGTACTTTTCCAACTCACAGTGAATTTCATTTCGGTTTCCACCGAAACCGAAATATTTCGGCCTCGTTTCGGCCGAAATTTAAAACCATGGATCTCATATATAGAGAGAAACCCAAAAATGACCATTTGAGGGGCATAGTCGTAATTCTGCGAAAAACCCCAACGGATATATTTTTTTCCCGACATAGTGTTCTCGGAGTTCCGAGAGACTTTCTCAGAATTCCAAGAATTACTCTCGGAGTTCCGGGAATTCAAACAGAGATTGGAATATTAGTTCCTTGACCATTTCTCGGAGCTCCGAGAAGCCTATTTCAGCAGGTTTGAAGTCTGTTTTGTTGATTTGTTTTGGGCTTCATGGACTTCCAATTTTATACATAGTTGGGATTGTTATGACGGTTCCAAAGTCTTGGCACACCATAAGGACAATCACTTAATCATTTAGTCCATTTAGGAGTGTGTTATTACTTCATTTATGCTTCTCAAAACCTAAACTAGGATTGGATCTTTACAATCTAAAAAGACTTCAAAAAACAAAAAATGATCTCCACTTTGCATTGTTTCAAGTCTTCTTACTTCTTGGACCTCCAATGACTTTGGCCTTCCGAATACAGTCCAATAAGAGCTTCTTGGACTTGATCCGAGCAACCTTGATATCACACTATTATGATCTACAACTAAGACAATCAAACACATTAGTGAAATAAAATCACTTGAGTTTGGAATCATCAAAAGAAGATGGGAATGCCAAGGTGGGAACCATTGGGCTTACAGAAAGAGTATGGCACCTAAAACTCGAACAGACTTTTGGCAAACTTCTTTTGTCATCGAAACTCAATGTGCTGCAGACCCGGAAGACCAATCCAAGATCTATTAGATTAAGGAATTTTTAGAAACTTGGGCTCCAACACCATCCTTGCATACATATACAACAAAATGTGGCTGTGCAATCAAAGAAATCAATGTTTAGCACACCCATCAATAAAAAAGTTGTTCTCAACCTATAGTCCTATACTGACAAAAATCTCCTCACTCTCTCCGACAGTAAAGAGTGGTGAGAAAGATCTTTCAAAGCTTTTCCTCCATAGAAAAGAGAGCAACCTCCTCACTATTTATTCAAGCTTTCAATGACATCAACAAGCATCTGCTTTTCTCATCCAACAAGACAACAAAACTTTTTCATTCCATTCATCATTTAACCATAGGTTTGAGTTTTTCTTTTTTTAGAAAATAGATAAAAAAAACAGTCCCCTCTAACGAATAAGCACCAACATCCCAACCAACCAGAAATATAAGCTTGAAACATATATAAGTGAGTTTTTATAGATGGCAATGGGATTTCCACCGAAACCCAAACTTTTCTAGATCCATTTTTCCCGGCCGATCCTTCTTCTCTGGCGAACCTTGCCGGAATCCTGTCACTTTGCAAGAAGCGTAAGTCCCAAAACCTTAGATCTGAAGCCTTTTGTCTTTTAAATCCTAGATCTATCTTCCTAAAACCCTAACTCAAGCTTAGAAACCATAGATACAAGCTCCATGCTTTCAGATATGAACTTTCGAAGAAAGAAGAAAGAGAGAAACAATTTACATGTGTATTGATTGTTTTGCTCGGGATTTTTGAAGATAACAACAAGGATCAGACCTGTGATTTGATTCTTATCAAGGTTTGAGAACTTTATTTCAGGAGAAGGAAATGGTTGGAGGAGGAGATGAAGGGTGGTCGGAGGATTGGAAGTGCTACTACTGCTCCTACCACAATTTTAAATGGAGGCAAAAATGTAGAAGGTGCTCGCAGGTTAAAGCAGAACTGAAACCTCCTCTGTAACACTTTCCGGGGAGGGGAAGAGTTCCAATAGGAATATTAAACTAAGGAATAGTCCTGGTTGGCTTTGTTCCCCCTGTAACTATTTTAATTTCCGGTGGCGGGATAAGTGTCGTTGGTGTCAGCGGTCTGAAAATCCCCCAAAATGGATTGCCCGTGTTAATTCAGAGCCTAGCATGGAGGCTAACTGTGAGGTGGACGGTCGATGGCCTGATTCGGGTAAAATTCACCTTCTTGAGGGTAAAGGGAGCCCAGCTATTTCCATTTCCGAGAAGGAAGTGCTTACACGTATGGACACCCTAAAAGCTTGTCTTATAGGAAAAAAGAAAGACATATACGTGTCTCTGGAGGACCTCTGGTTTTGGGCACAAAAAGTTTGGGATTTTCCATCCTTACATTGCCCTTGTATCTTAGCGGAAGACAAGATCCTCTTTATGTTTGAATCTGAAGCCCAGGCATCAAAGATTCTTGCTATGGGATCTGAAGCCCTGGGTAATCATTTGGTTTCTCTCTCACCATAGAATAGGGAGTTCCTTCAAGGTGAGGAAGCTCTTTGGGTTAATTTTTATGGCATCCCTCTGCATGCATGGGCTGTTTCAACGGTGGAAGCTATAGGGAATTTATTTGGTAAAGTATTGGAAACCAAAACGGAAGCAACCACCAGCATTGTATGAGTTTTGTCTCGGCCAAAATTCTGGCCCCCCGGTGGCTTTTCCATGGTTCTTGTGTTAGAATTAGAATCCTTGATAAGGATTACTCCATTAGAATTAGAAAAAACACAATAATAAAAGTGGTGTTTCTGAGTACTCCAGTCCCTTGGATGTGCCGGTATGGGCATTATACCACCGATTGGGGGTTCCCCGCTAATTGAGGACCGGTCTCCTGGGGAGCCATTGGTTCCCCTGTCTAATTCAAATTTCAAATCCAAGGATGGCGATGAGAAAGAGCTTGACAAAGGTGTGAAAGGGCCTACAGTTAGGAGCGTTGGTCAGTCTTGTCTGCCCCTGGTGGGGCTAGAGAAGAATAAGCCCTTTTGACTCTGTTGCCCCTAGAAGGAAAGTTACTTGGTCGGATCTTCCCCATAAGGATAGGAATAAAGGTGCCCTCCCTCCAAAAGTAAGGAACACCTTCGCTCCCCGAGCGTCTGACGGCTTTAATCATCGCCTAAATCTTAATGGTAGAATGGCAAGATCAGGAAATAACCTCGCACGCATTATTGAGAAATTTTTGGATGCATCTTTGGTAGGGTCAAGAAAGAAAAACAGTAGACTCTCAAATCTCTTCAAATTTTATTCCCGGTCACCCAGGGTAGGTTTTGTTTCGGGCTGAATTATTACTACTTGTTTTTCCAGTTAGTAGTTAGTAGTCTTTGGGTATGGGGGGCCTCCTTTTTGTTTTTTAGTCTTGAGGCCTTGGAAGCTAAAATTTTAGCTGGAATGGATATTCAGAGTGATTTTTGCGAATTTTCCGCCTATTCTGGTGATCGAAGTATTGGTTTACCTTTGAGGTTTTTGGTGCTAGAGAATGTCATGTAGCAGCTAAGAAAGATGACTGTTGATGAAGAGATGGTCTTCTTGGGAGAACGCCTTCGGAAGCAATGGAAAGATTTCATCTTTGAGTCTTGAGCTAGGAATCTTACATGGCTTAGCCTCTGTGGGGCATTAGGGTGGTGGGTATCCGGATTCGGAGGAATTGCTCATAATCATGCTGGGTTTCTTAATCCTTCATGATTATGGCGAAGGGGAGTGCACATTTTAGGCTTGTCATACAAAGATATTGATGACAAGCCTGTTTTGATGAATGCCCCAGACCATTGGGTAATGTAAAGGAAAGGAAGGAGTATGGTGAAGGTTTCTTTTGGATGCGGTAGTAGATGAAGATCTCGAAAGGGAAGTGATATAGCAATCTGGCATGGTGGGAGTGCATGGAAGTATTCACCTATCTGCAGCGGTTTGACACGGAAGATTTTGTTTGGTTTTACTGGCCAAGGAGTATGCTCCTAGCCACCCATAATTGATTCTATGTAATGCAAGTTGGGACCCCTGGTCCCCATTGTAATCTTCATAGCATCAATGAAATTGTCAATTTCAAAAAAAACAAAAAAAGCTTGAAACACTAGGAGTGGCAGCAACTTATGGACAGTATAGTTAGAGACTTAGAGCTGCTACGAGGCCCATCTCAATATCAAGAGTCGGTTTATAGTCTTATCTACCTATCTATTTACCGACCAGATAGAATGTATATTGTTTTTGCCCCTCATTCAGTTTAGCTTAAAGCAATTCTTCAGACTAAGAGACAATTAAGAGGCACTGCTTCACTGTCATTTTTACCACCTTCATACTGCCATTTTAGATTAGGCAGGTGACTTCGATAACCAAAATCTACGATATTCTGTTATGATATCTAGGATATTCTTTTATCCCCCTAGAGAATCAAAAATCAAGAAGTGGTTGCAACTTGCAAGTTCAAGTTTTGATGCGAATCCGAAGTTCACAGATTACTTCTCTGGGAAGAGAAAGATAAGAAAGTAGAGGGAAAGAAAGGGAACAAGGAGGCATTAATGATACCCCTAGAGAGAGAGAGAGAGAGCAATGGTTGGCAACCAAGCATGAGAGTATAAGCCCAATTTTATTCACTCGTACCATGGTAGCTAAGGCCATAGGCCTTTACAATTTACAAATACTTCAAACCCCACGAAAATCATGATTAGGGAAGGATTAGGAATTTAGGACTCATAAAGCTTGATCAAATCAAGATGAAACCCCCAATTCCCACCCCTATTAGGAATCCTATCAATTTAAGACTCTTTTTTCCGGTGTTTAAAAATGCGGATTTGACGCAGATGAAGAAAATCCTGGTAGACTCGGCGCGGCCAATAACGCGGTTGACGCGGCCAAGTCAGATGAGTCATTATTTTTACAAAAAATAAATTAAAAATACAAAAATCCAAACCCATTTTAGTAGGGCCCAACAAATGAATGGTTTAGATCACTTAATCATAAGGGAGCCCACTAACTTTTTGAAAAATATATGCAATAAGACAAGAATACCTACAACTGCCTATGTTCCTTGATATGCATTTAAGTAAATGTTGAATAGGTTTAGTTTTTCTTGGGAAAACATTTCTGATAGGAAAATTTTTCTTCGGAAAATTTAGAGGATAGTGATATGATTATGATTAAATTGGAGCCATATTATCATAAATTGAAGGTCATTCCAAGTAAATGTTGAGTAGGTTTAGTTTAAGTTATCTTTTTTTCAAGTTGTAAAAATGTAAGAAAATTTATAAATATTTTTAATTTCCAAATGTTTCCAGAAAACTCATCCAACCAAAATGGGCCATGGATTTAGGAATGAGATCAGCACAACCATGACTTAATAATTGCACAAATTCAGTTTGTCTTTTCTTGTTAATTGACTTATGAGAGCTTTTTGGGAACTGTAAATACTAAAAAGGCAAAATGAGTTAATGAAAATATCGAACTAGGTTGTGCCAATATCATTTCCATAGATTTAAAATATTAATTGTTTAGATATTAATCGTTTGATACTTTTGCTATGTTATCCCCACTACCATTCTTTAATAACGTGACAAATCCAACCGTCTTTTATTATTTAACCAGCTGCCAAAAGCTATTACAATTTTCAAGAAGCTCTCAACAGCCAGATGATTATAGAATAAGACAAGGTGAGTTTGTGTTGAACAATAGTGCAAGCGTAATAGCCTTTCGAAATAATGAAAGGAGAGGGTAGTATCTATCAAACTAAAGAGTTGCGTCATTGTCTTCATAAATGTTCTACATGCAGCCAAAACGTGGCACACTTTACATTGTAACTGATTCATTTGTGTACAACAGTAAATAAAAAATTTCAAACAAGATGCTGTTAAATGTAATATACCCATAGAGGGGTACACTTGTCCAAAGATATAACATATATATATAAATATATATATTGGGTCGTATGGGAGAGCTAGTTTTTTAACGCAACTCTAAACCATACGACCAGTTCTCCCCTCCATCCTCTCTCTCTCTCTCTCTCTCTCTCTCTCTCTCTCTCTCTCTCTCTCTCATGGTGTCAGAGCCGATGGTGTGAGAGATCTCCTTCTTTAGGTTTTTTATTTCAGCCCTAACCGTTTAGAAACTTTGCACACATCTCCCATACCCTAGCCTCTTGATTTTCGTCCAACCCTTCCTCCCAATTTTTTTCGTTTTTTGTCTTATTCACAAAACCCTAGTTTTTGTCCTATTCAAAAATCAGCACCTTCGATCCCCTTTCTCCATACCCTAAACCCATCTTTTCTTGTCTTTCTTCCTTGATTGTGATTCCAATCCTTCGGTACCTTTTACCCATGATCTAAATCATTCTTTTTCCCTTATTGCGAAACTTGTGCTTCGTGTCGTGGTAGTTTACTTGAGGATGGTTGGCTACATGTGTTATAGCCTCTCCTTGGTTGTTTTATCTTAGGGATGCTGTTGTGGTTATTGTTGGCGGTGATCTTCTTACGTTTGTTGGCTGAGGTGTTACTTCGTGGTGGTTGTTGTTAGTGCTACCGTGGTTTTGCAGTAGGTTGTTGAGTGCCTTGTGGAATTTTCTGTTTTATTTTTCAGTGGTGATTGTGGTATTCTTGGTGGTTGTTCATGGAGTCTGTGGAGCTATCTGCCCGGCAACTTTCTACTCTCAAGGTTGATGAGGGTCGTTCTTCGTCGTCTCCTGCTCAGTCTATCTATTCCCATGTTGAGCCTCCTCTTTAGATGATTTCAATAAAATTGGATGGCATGAAATTATCCCCGTGGAAGATGGCAGTTTATACTTATCTACTTGACCGTAGGAAAATCAGTTTTCTTGAGTGCTCTCCTCCGAGTAGCACTGATCCGACATATGATCAGTGGCGTGAGGATAATGCTGTGGTTCGCTCCTTTCTCTGGAGCTGTATAAATTCTCATATTGCTACATCCATGATGTATCTACAGTCCTCGAAGGAAATCTAAGAGCATGTAGATACGAAGTATTCATGGGTGGATAATTTGACTCGTATCTGTGATCATTTTTCAGATTGGTTTAGTCTTGAGCGAGAAGACAAATTAATGCGGATGAAAATCATAAAGATTGCTCCAGTCATTGGCGTTGAGCAAGTTTTTTATATTTTAACTATTATTTTCGTCATTTTATTTGTAGGCTACTTTTTAGGCATCAAATCTCATCCCTTTGAAGTGTTTTTGGTGTCTTTAGAAAGGTTTTTCGATTACCTATCTAACGAGCCCAAGATCATATGATTTGGATGTGTTTTGAGCAAGTTATGACTGTTTTTAGGAAGGGGTATAGGTCAAATACGGGTTTACTATTTTTGGTAAGTTTTTATCTTTATTTAGCTTTGCTTTAGATTAGATGAGTGGTTAAGATTAGTTTTTACTTTAGGTTATCTTCTAGGGTTTCTTTTCTTATATATACATCTTATGAAAACAATGAAAGGGACTTTTGAATATTGAATAGAATTGAGATTTTCTTTTGTGAGAGCTATTGTGGCTTGGACTTCTTCTTCTCTTCTCCTCTGGTGGTTTGGAACCATCTTCTCTCATCTCCTCTCCTCTATGATCTTCTATTTCTTCAATCAAATCAGCACAAAGAAGGTTAGTAAATCAAATTTTCTTTTTTTCTTTGTTCTTGAACCCTAACATACAAAAATCCAAAATCCATAGATCTCTCTCGTTCTTCAAGATCTCGTTTCGAGACTTTGAAGGATTGTTTTTATGATTAAACCTCAGCCTAAACACCCAAGAACCATAGCTTTAAATCCCTTTTGCAGCCAATTGAAAATTCGCACCCTTTTCAAGCCCGGAAACCCTTTTTGACATCCCTAGTCTAAACCTACCATCAAATCAGAGCCTAAACCCTAGATAAACCTCTCTTTTACCTTATTAACCTTAACCTAAAATTTGGACAGCAGTATTAAACCAAAATCTCAGATCTGCCAAATTACCAAAATACCCCTACAACCCAAAACTGGACCGTTTTGAGCCGTTTACTGCTGCTGGACATTTTTTCTGTTTTTCTTCATTGGATATTATTATTTCCATGCTTGTGTGACATCTATTTCATTAGTACTTGCATTAGCTTTTAGTTCTTTTAATTGGTTGCTTGCGTAGGCCTAGTTTCAGACTAATCTTTCTATTATCAATTCATCTAACTAATCTTTATCACTTTGATTGATTTGTATAAGGTTTAGTTCATGCTTAGTTACAATCGTTACAATTATTTATGCTAATTAAGTCTCATTATTGCTGCTGCCCATAGATTAATTAGGAGTTAATTCGGCCAAAGGTAAGTTGTTAAGTGTTCTTTTAATTTTCCGCGTAAGCCCTAAATTGTCCTAAAGCCTTAAATCCCATTAGGAGTGTAGGATTTTCCCTAAATTAGGTATTGTCCTGCATCACAAATCTGTAGGATCCCATTACAGTGATTATCTTGCCCTCTGTCAGGAGCTTGACTTGTTGTTGCCCTTTACTGTCGATCCTGAGGTTCTCAAAAAGCGTCAGGAAGAGATGCTGGTGGTTCGGTTTCTTGATTCTTTGGACCCTGACTATCTCTAGATCCGTCAACAGATTGTTAGTTCTAGTTCGCTTCCCACACTCGCAGAGGCCTTATCCCGTGTCCAGCGTATGCGAGTACCTCAATCTGGTGAACCTCTTGTTGATGTATCTGCTCATATCTCATATGGTGGGGGTGATCGTGGCCGTGGGGGTGGTCGCTTTGGACGCGGCCGATGTAGATGGTGGTTGGCGTGGTCGTGGTGGTGGTCGTGAGTCATGGGGAGGCAGAGATGGTGGTGGACGAGGCCGTGGGGGCCGTTATTGCAGACACTGTTGTTTGGATGGTCATACTGTTGACTATTGCTACGACTTACATCCTGAGCTTCGTCCACACAGGCCTGCGAATGCTTCTATTGCTACTTCTGATGGTATTTCTTCTTCTGTGGCTCCATCTACATCTGAGTCCCTGACTATCCCTCGTGCTGAATATGAGGAGCTTCTCCATATTAGGGACAAGGGAAAAGAGCCAGCTGCCACGTTTGCACATAAAGGTAATCCCTCCTGTTTTCTCTCTGGTACTTCTTCTGGGACATGGCTCATTGATTCAGGAGCATCCTACCATATGACCGGTAACCCTACAATTCTTTCCTCTTTCCAGTCTATTCCTTCTATTGGACCTCGTACTGTTACATTGGCAGATGGGACTACATCCACTGTTTCTAGCATGGGTGTAGTCTCAATCTCCACAGAACTTCAATTGTCTTCTGTTCTTTATCTTCCGTCCTTTCCTGTTAACTTATTATCTGTTCACCAATTAACGAAATTGTTTCCTTTTTTTCTTCCTAATGTGTTTTTCACGACATGAAAACTGGGACGAGGATTGGCATGGGCCGTGAGATTGATGGTCTTTATTAACTTGACCAGGCCGGTGCTGGTGTCGCTCTTCGTTCCACTGTGGATGCCTATCAATGGCATTGTCGTTTGGGACATCCACCTGCAGATATGCTTAGGAAGTCTTCTTTTATTTCAGATCATGTTCCGTCTTTTCATTGCGAGTCGTGTGTGTTAGGGAAACACCATCGTGTGTTCCCTCCTCGAGTTAGTAGTAGAGTGTCTCGTCCAATTGAACTTATTCATTATGATGTTTGGGGTACAACAAGAACTACTTCATTAAATGTATCTCGATATTTTATCATTTTCGTTGATGATTATTCGAGGGCAACATGGTTGTTTTTACTTAAAGATAGATCTCAAGTGTTTAATGCATTTCGTCATTTTTATTTTGAGGTAACCAACCAGTTTCAATGTTCTATTAATTGCTTACGTACTGATAACGCTAAGGAATATTTCTTTGTATCTAATGGTTTTCATGATTTTCTATCCTCTCGTGGTATTATTCATCAGTCATCCTGTGCACACACTTCACAACAGAATGGCGTGGCTGAAAGAAAATTTCGGTATTTGCTGGATATGACTCATACACTTATGTTTCAGATGAAGGTTCCCAAAGTTCATTGGGGCGATGCTGCTCTCACGGCATGCTTCCTCAATAACCGTCTTCCTTCTTCAGTTCTACCTGGGAAAACACCTTTTCGGTTTTGTATCCTCTAGGTGATCCATTTCCATTACTACCACGTGTCTTTGGTTGTACATGCTTTGTCCATCACCTGTCTCCAGGACTTGACAAGTTGAACCCTAGGGCAGAAAAGTGTCTTTTCTTGGGTTACTCGTGTACCCAAAAAGGTTATAAATATTATAGTCCTCGTCTTAGGAAGACATGTCTCCGCAGATGTCACGTTCTTTGAGGATCAGCCTTCCTTCTCTACCTCAGGTTCCCAGCTTCATGTTGATATCCCTAGCGTGGATGCCCCTACCATGATGGGTCAACCTGTGCTAGCGCCTATCATGATGGATCCTGCTAGTCTGCTACGCCAGCCCCTGTGGCTGCCACTGAACCTCAAAATGATACCACTATGACTTCTAAGGATTCTGAACTGAGGACTTATACTCGGGGACCTCACCAGGTTGTTCATTCTATGACTGAAGATGCATCATCTTCGCCCACTAATCCTCTTCCACAGTCAGATTGTCTGCCCTCAGGTATTTGTCCTACACCTCATGATTCACCTATTGGCTCTCATACTAGATCTCGTACTGTTACTCATCCTATATCGAATTTTGTCTCTTATGGCCATCTCTTACCTTCCTTTTGGTCCTTTGTGTCAAGCATGTCTTCGATTACTTCATCTAAGTCTGTTGCAGATGCCCTACATCATCCGGGATGGCGAGCTGCTATGGAAGCTGAGATGGGTGCTCTTCACTCGAATAAAACGTGGTGGCTGGTTCTCCTCCCTTCTGGTGCCCAACCAGTTGGTTGTCGTTGGGTGTTTGCCATTAAGTACCTTCCAGATGGGTCTGTTGAGCATCTCAAAGCCCGCCCTGTTGCTAAGGGGTACACTCAAACATTTGGTGTTGATTATCAGGAGACGTTCTCGCCGATTGCTAAGATTCCATCGGTTCGTGTGTTGATCTCGTTGGCTGTTAATCATGGTTGGCCTCTCTATCAATTGGATGTCAAGAATGCCTTTCTTCACGGCGATCTGTCTGAGGAAGTGTATATGGGGCAACCTCTTGGGTATGTTGCTCAGGGGGAGATGTGCTCATCAGTATGCCGTCTTCAGAAGGCAATTTATGAACTCAAACAATCGCCCAGGGCTTGGTTTGGACGAATTAGTGTTGTGGTTCTGCGTTTTGGGTTCAAGCAAGGTGTTGTTAATCATTCTATGTTTAGTCACAAATCTAGTTCTGGATATATTCTTCTCATTGTAGATGTTGATGATATTGTAATTACAGGAGATGACAAGTCTGGCATACATAATCTTAAGTCTTTTCTCCAAGGAGAATTTTCTATGAAAGATCTGGGTCAACTTACATATTTCCTTGGTATTGAGGTTGCTCGCTCTCGTCATGGTCTCTCCTTGTCTCAAAGGAAATATGTGTTGGACATCTTAGAGGAGACAGGCTCAATGGGGGTAAAACCTGCTGTTATTCCTATGGATCCAAATGTTAAACTTCTTCCTGATCAAGGAGAGTTGCTGGATGATTCTGGTCGATATAGAAGATTGGTAGGGAAAATAATCTATTTGACTGTCACCCGTCCAGACATATCATTTGCAATTTGTATGGTTAGTCACTTTATGAGTGCTCCACGTACTTCCCACTGTGCGGCTGTCATCCAGATCATCAAATATTTAAAAGGTACACCATGTAAAGGTGTATGCTTCAGAAAACATGGACATGAAAAGGTAGAAGGATTCAGTGATGCAGATTGGGCAGGATCTCCAGCTGACAGGAGATCAACGCCAGATGTCGTGTCTAAGGGGTATTGCACGTTTGTCGGAGGTAATTTGGTGTCGTGGAGAAGTAAAAAGCCAGATGTCGTGTCTAAGTCAAGTGCAGAGGCCGAGTATAGAGCTATGTCATATACCAGTGGGGAGCTAATATGGCTTCGCTCATTCTTATCAGAAATTGGGTTCACATCAACATCTCCAGCACAGTTGTATTGTGACAATAGAGCAGCAATCCATATTGCAATGAATCCAGTATTCCATGAGTGAACCAAGCATATTGAAGTTGATTGTCAATTCGTTCGTCATCGGATTCAGAGTGGTGAGATTCGCACAGTGTTTACTCGATCCGCAGATCAACTTGCAGATATGTTTACCAAACCATTAGGATGTGCAAAATTGAAAGATTCTTATACCAAGCTTGGAATGTATGATATATACATTCCAGCTTGAGGGGGAGTGTTAAATGTAATATACCCATAGAGGGGTACACTTGTCCAAAGATATAATATTATATATATATATATATATATATATTGGGTCGTATGGGAGAGAGTTTTTTAACGCAACTCTCAACCATACGACCAGTTCTCCCCTCCATCGACTCTCTCTCTCTCTCTCTCTCTCTCTCTCTCTCTCTCTCACACACACACACACACACCATCATGTAGCTCTCTAACATATGCGAAAGTAGAGAAGATGACAAAGCAAAAAGGTGGCTGGAATTGACATTACACTGCCCCCCCCCCCCCCCAAAAAAAAAAAAAAAAATTCAAATAATGTATTTTTGGGGTAAGTGATGTATTCTCCCCTATCTTTTACTCGGGACACCCCTTTGTTCTACTCAGGACAGCCCCCCATAGTGTATTTATGGCTACTATTTTATACTAGAGGGGTTGTCCCAAGTAAAAAAGAAAGGCGAATATATCATTTCCCTTTTTTCGTCCTTACTTTCAAGAGGGAAATGGGCTCTGAGTACGTGTGGGAAGCTTTTACTTTTTTGAAAACAAAAAACATATTATCAAAGCAGAGACAAAACACGCGTGGTTTAGCTACGGTTTAGAGGGGTTTTCGGTACGAAAACATATTATCAGAGCAGAGACAAAAACATATTCGGCACCCATCTTCTTCTTGGTTGAGCTAGGGTTTAGAGGGGTCTTCCATACTAAAACGGGCGGCGGTAATACAGGATTCAAGTATGACTTTGCCTTAAAATCTTATCTTTTTTTCCTTTTTTGAATGGTTGAAGATAAGATATGATGAAATAAGAGTTTAGGAGTCACGAACTCGGCGAGATTTGTTGCCATTCGCCACATCTAAGTAGAAACTTAGATTGGTGTTTAAAATGACCCAGACTCGCCGAGTTTGGGACTCCAAAATGTGGCCACTGCAAATCCGCGTCGACTCGGCTAAGTTCCAAGCCAAGTCACCGAATTTTAAAACACTGCTTTTTTCATGTACGCACTTTCTTAAAACAAAATTCATAACACTCCAAGGACTCCTATTTTCTAAAAATCTTAGTTATGAATTTCGTTTCGTTTCGTCCGAAACAGACAAAACATTTCGTTCTGGACTAAAATCCAGAACGAAAACACAGTATTTACCGTATTGTTCTGTTAATCTTTCTGGACTAAACGGGGTGTTTCAGCCTTTTTTTCTTCTGTTCTTCTTGCTCTTTTTAGTTCTCTTCTTTCTACTTCTTAGTATTTGCATATAAGGTCATTATTTAAGTAAATGTCATTTAATGTCCATTTACTTAAGATTTACATATAAATAAGGGAATACCCCCCATTTTGATTTATTAAAAATAGTTTCAAGACCAAATTCTAAAAGGATAAAAATTATAGTACAAAATTCAAAAAAATCGAGCTGGGTCAAATCTCAACTTCGAAACGATGTGGTATTTTTCTAATTTTAAAAATTCATAAATTCTATCATGTACAAATATTATTAAATCCCAAAAGTCCAGTAAAAAATCTCATAATTTGGTCTCTAAAAATTTTTCATCCACTCAAGCATTGATCAACACAGGCATTTCACCTGATAGTGATTTTCCTTTAAGTAAACGTTGGATATTTACAACCTTGATGATATGGTTGATTGGGTTGTAAAGCATGACCTGTTGATCCAATTTTTAACAATTTCTTTTTTTTTTTTATCTTTTCATATTTTCAACGATTAAAAAAAAATCGGTCATCGTAGCATAGAAAAATGAAACGGCCAAAAAGCAGAACGAAAAGGCTGAAACACCGAAGCGTTCCGTTCCAATGATTAAAATGAAACGGTGAACGAAACATTATTCATAAGTTCTTTAGGCTTTTTGGGGAAATTTCGGGTATATGGGGAGACTAACTTAGGCTACACAGGTAGATAGCAATCCCGATCGTTAAAAATTATATAAGGTAAGGGAGAGGGATAGTAGAGATAAGGATCCCCCTTGGAATCATTGCTCGCCTTCCAAGAAGTGAAGTGAGAGCACGGTGAGTAGCATTTAGGGTGGAAGGCTGAATATTGTATCCAAGTCCAGTATGAACTTTGTAGTAACAGCAGAAGTAGCTCCCTTATAAATTGTCTGTATCCAGATGGGCTAAGTTTCAACCAATCTTGGCTTGAGAGACTATGTCTTTCGCTCAGATTGGCTTTTGTCTGGATCTTTTGCTATGCGATTCTATTTACTGGGAGGAGTGGTTATAATAGAGGTGTTGGAATCCTGGTGTTTGTTAGGAATGGTGTTAACAGGATAAGTTGGAGGTTAGTTTGTAAAAGAAGGACCGAGGGAAGAACATGGTACTAAGAAGCTCTCTCGGGGCTTCAGGCATGTAGCTCGCCATAGGCAAGATGAAGGAAGATATGTCCCAGTTATTTTGCATGGTTTTATCTTAATACTTCCTGGTCCAAGGTATGCCTTGGCCAGTTCACCTGATACTTTGTAATACAGGATGGGACTCCTAGTCCCCAATGTAATCTTAGTATCAATGAAAATATGTCACTTTTCAAACAAAAAAAAACTATGCTACCAATAGTAACAAGACAAGTGTCAAATGACTTAGTCAACTCCTAATGACTTGAGGACCCATTACATATGCTCTGTCTAATCCTACAACAAATAAATTAGGACTCTTCAAACCCATCAGGACTCCTAACTCATCATGAAAACTAACCTACTTCAAGTTCCACAAATTTAAGGACCCGCTCATGTTGCACTGTGGGCGCTTATGACCACTTAATAACTTAAGTGATTAGTTATAAATGACTTAAATGCCCCTATTACTTATATATTTTGAAATAAACATGCAAGCCCTGATTAATTACAAGTGACTTAAACACCCCTATCACTTACGAGTTTCGCAATAAGCATGTGGGCCCCATTTTAAGGACCTACACCTTAAAGAAGCCAAGTGATATTGGCGTGAAAAGACCACGATACCCCTCCTATAACTTAAGAGACTTAAATAGACTCCTAAAGGACACTTAAAAATTAGAATATGGGCCCTAGGATGGTCTCCATTAAATTTGGAGGCGGATTCCAAGGCTACAACATGGACTAAGTCTGAAATTTTTCGGCCATTGATTGCAGTCCGATAAGGGAACTGACTTGTCTACTCCTAACCACTCTAATGTCAAAATAAAAGTAGTATTCAGATTGTCAGTAAAACAATATTTCATGAATGAACCAACACATCGAGATTGACAGCTATTTTGTGCATCATCATACTAGACTGGGATGCTCTTGCTACCTTATTTATTTTCTGAACTCCAGATAAATGCTTCTTTATGAAGTATTGAACAATGGAGCAGTTGCAATTCAACCTTGGCAAAGATATTATCAATTAATACTTAATGAGTTTGAGAGGTGGTTTCAGGAAAAAGAACATTTACAGGAAACTAATTCACCTTATAAAAGTACACGAAGAAATCAGGTAAAAGATTAGATTCAAAATTGACAAGTTCACAGCATCATTGTTTGCAGAAAAGATGGGGGAAATCAAACTGAAATATTACCTATTATCCCCTTCCAGTGGCAAGGGATTGGAAGCTCGATCTCCCCAATAAAATGCATTAATGCTGGGGAAAAATCAAATTAGAAAACATACATTCTAACAAATCAGTACATTAGCTGTTTCTGAGTGATAAAGTTAAATCTTATTGCAACTTAAATACAATTAATTGTGCAACAATGTACAATATCCAGCAGCTATTTAACAGCCAAATAAATCTAAGCAACAAAAAGAAAAACAGGGTAATACAATTAATTGTACAATAATGTAAACCACCCATCAACTAGTTAACAGGCCTATTCATTTAAGCAACAAAAAGAAAAACAAGAGCTACAGATTTCAGAACGTTACATTGAAACAAAACATTCACAGAGAAAATGTATGGCTTGTTGACTATCTCTAGTTATTAATTTGCACCAGAAGGGAGTAAAAATTGCTTTTAGATAAACACAAATATTAATTAGAAAATAGACAAATAGAGGAGGAGAAAGATGAATCTGGAACAAGGTTACCTGGAAAGCGGTTCGTTTTGGTACGCGGTATGGAACGGGTGCTGGGTACGATGGTAGCCCAGTACGCGGTAAGATGAGGGTAGGCTAAGTTGGTTTGCTATATGGGGTCGCGGGTCGATTTGGAGCACTAATTCGGGTCGCTCCGGTGCTCTCTCTAGTTTAATGTTATGCTACAAGATGCTAAAGCATTGTTAGGCATTATCTTAAATATGACGATCAAGCATATCAACTAGTGGCTGCTCACAGTTTTTGGGAAAGGTAATCACATTTGATAGCTATTTAAAAAAGAGATTAAAACTTGTAGTACCAATATCAGTCTTTGAGAAAGGTATTAATGTTTGACAACTGTTTAAAAAAGAGGTTAAAACTTGTAGTGCCAATATCAGTAGGCTTGTGGTTTGAAGTCGGATTTTTTTGTTTAGGCTTTTTAAGTGGCTGCATGCCTTCCACAGTTTCCCTTTTCCCTCCTCTCTTATGCCATTTACAAACCTCTCCCTCCCTCTCTCTCTCCCTCTCTCTCTCTCTCTCTCTCTCTCTCTCTCTCTCTCTCTCTCTCTCTCTCTCTCTCTCTCTCTCTCCAGAAGTAAGGAAGCAAGGAAGGAGGTTTTACAATATTGTACATAGATTGTATTTCGATTGGTGATCTTTAGTGAAAGTTTGGTAGGAACAACATTTATTTCAAGTTAGTCTCTTTACCTCTTCTCAGTTACTTCTTTTTTTCGGCCTCCAATGAGGTATGACTAGATTAAAGCGGAGAAGGAGAGTTTTTTTTGTTCTCCTTCCCGCTCTCTATGCATCTCTCCCTTTCCTGTGGGTCGTCCGGGTCGCCATTTTTGGTGATCCAAGTCAAAAACTACCCAAGTTTGGGATCCGGCGACCCCAGATCGCAGGTCGGAGGGCAGGAGGGTGATCCCAGTAACATTTATCTGGAACAGTTGTCTATTTTATTAATTAGAAAAATAATGATTGCATTGTCTTTTATACATATTGTGGTGAAGAAAATACCCCCTTCTTAGGCAAATTCATCTATTTTCAACATTCTCCTCAAGCTGATGTATACTGTAGAACATGTTTAGCCTGTCAGCCAGATAGTGATGGCGATCTACTATGAGGCACGTTGTGAATACATAAGCTATTGTTCTTTACTCAACATAATTGAGGTAGAACTCATCATCCTTCACCTTTTCACGAATGAAATGTTAGTCTATCTCAACAAGTTTTGTCCTAGCATAAAAGACTGGTTCAGAGATAGTTTAGTAGCACTCTAGTTATCACATTAAAGCATGTGTACTCCTGGTCTCAAGTGCAGCTCCTGTAGAAAGTGTTTCAATCATGTAAGTTCGACTATAGTGGATGCCATGGAACTGTACTCCGCCACTACACTTGACCTCAGTATATACCTTCGATTTTTCTTGATCCAAGAGATTAGACAACCATTAAGAAAAATGCTATATCCTGGCATTGATATGGGTGTATCTGGGTCACCTGCCACTCCAATTGTTTTATGTAGCCGAGTCCTATAGAGTAGTCCATGATATACGGTAACTCTGAGGTACCTTAGAATCCTCTTGGTCACCTGTAAATGCTCCTCTATGGGATCGTGTTGATAATGACAAACTAATTCACTGCATAGGTTATTTTGGTCTAGTGAGTCAAACACTAAAGTGGTCCTACCATACTCATATGGGTGTGAGGATCATCAACCTTTGTCCTCTTCCATTAACTTTCTTGTTGCATACTGCATATGAACTAACTGGCTGGCAATTCATCATTTTAAATCTGTTGAGGAGGTACACAACATACTTCTTATCAAAATGGGCACACCCCTCCCTTCAATCTCTCTGTCTCTACTCCAAGAGAGTACTCTAGCTCACCTTCCTTCATATCAAAGGTACCCATTAGGTCGTGCTTGAGGCTCTTAGATCAAAGATATATCACTCATTATAATGATGTCTTCAACGTAAACCAACACTAAAACCATGTCTGACTGAGAATGCTTAGTGTAAATAGAATTAAATGAATTATCTTGTATCCACTACAATTAAGTGCCTAATGAAGCTTGGCAAACCATGCCCTGGAAGCCTTCTTCAATTCATAAAATGCCTTCTTGAGTCTACAAACAAATTAATCTCTGTCTGCAGCCTCAAAACCTTCTGGCTACTCCATATATACTTCTTCGTTTAGTGACCCATGCAGAAAAGAATTCTTCACATTTATCTGGCCAAGAGTCCTCCCAAAGGGATTGGCCAAAGAAATAACATGCCCAATTATTGCACTCTAGATTAATGGGTTGAACGTCGCAACATAGTCAGGTCCCTATCGTCAGTTATATCCCTTAGGAACCAGCTTTACTCTGTAACAATATATGGTTCAAAGGCCCTTTGTTTCACCTTGAATACCCACCTGCAGCCTACCCCATTATCAATAGCCTCTGTGATTATTTTTCTAAAAAAGTAAGAAATAAAAAAAGGTTTGTAGTCTGACTAGGCCTCCCAGCCCTCCACTTTAGGCAGGTTGCACAAGGTCCACCACACTTGGCTCAAGTCCCAACTATTGAGTGTAAGATACCACAAACTGGGTCGAATCACTCTTAATCCCATTGTTAACAAGGTATTAACCTTCCACTTCATGCCGGTTGCTCAAGATCCCCCACACTTGGCTCAAGCCCCAACTATTCAGTGTGATAAAAAAATAATAAAAATCAACCAAAATACATTAAATGGTAAGAATATATGATACACACGGAGAGGTTTTTCAATCTACATATTGGTATGATTTCATTTTTTTTTTCTTAAAAATAATTTTTCATTTAATTTTTATATTAAAATTTTAAATATAATAAACAATTGTTAAAATTAAAAGAAAAAATACACAAGGAAATTATAAAGGAGCATATAGATTACTGCAGTGTTTTAAAACTTGGTGACTCGGCTCAGAACTCGGCGAGTCTTGGCCAAGTCTTGGCCATTTCGAACACCAATCTAAGTTTCTACTTAGATGTGGCGAATGGCAACAAATCTCGCCGAGGTCGTGACTCCTAAACTCTTATTCCATCCTATCTTATCTTCAACCATTCACAAAAAGGAAAAAAAATAGATTTAAGGGAAAAATTAAACCTGAAGCAGTAGATCTGTATTATCGCCGCCCGTTTTTGCACAAAAGACCTCTCTTAAACCCTAGCTCAACGAAGAAGAAGATGGGGTGCCGAATATGTTTTTTGTCTCTGCTATGATAATATGTTTTCGTACAGAAAACCCCTCTAAACCCTAGCTAAACGATGCGTGTTTTGTTCTACTCTGATAATGTGTTTTTTGTTTTCAAAAAAGTAAAAGCTGACCACACGTACTCAGAACCCATTTCCCTCTTAAAAGTAAGGACGAAAAAAGGGAAATGATATATTCGCCCCTCTTTTTTACTTGGGACAGCCCCTCTAGTATAAAGTAGTAGCCATAAATACACTACAGGGGGCTGTCCTGAGTAAAACAAAGGGGTGTCCCGAGTAAAAGATAGGGGAGAATACATCACTTACCCCAAAAATACATTATTTAAATTGTTGGATATAGTTAGATATATGTAATAAGCCTGAGGGCATAGATGTAATTATGCTTCTTCATTATTAATAAATAAATTAGTGAGGGGGAGATCATCTCTCTAACTCACTTTCTCTTCTCTAATTCTTTCTCTTAGCATAAATTTTTGGGGGGTAGTGTAATGTGCAGTGAAATGTCGATTCCAGCCACCTTTTTGCTTTTGTCATCTTCTCTACTTTCCCATTGTAAGCCCAATGGTTCCATCATTGGCATTACCTTCTTGTTTTGATGATTCCATACACAAGTGATTTTATATCACTAATGTGTTTTTGATTGTCTAAGTTGTAGATCTCATTAGTATGCAATCAAGGAAGCTTGGATCAAGGCATTGAAGCTAAATTGGAATGCATTTGGAGTGCCAAAGCTAGGATGATCCAAGAAGCATGGTGGACTTGAAGCCTTGAAGATCAAGAGAAGAATTTAGTGCTTTTCAAGTCAATAGAGTTTGTACTCCTCTCCTTGTTTTCAGAGATGTCAAAGGCACTAAACATAGGTTAAAAATGCATTTGAAAATGTAGGAATAAATCCTAAAGACCATGGCCCAAAAGCCCCTAAGTTTTTAAAGTAAAAAAGGAATTTCATACAGGGCCGGTAGACAGGGTTATGTCGGCGACCGCGAGATGTAACCTGGAATTCCAGGCATCTCGAAACTTATCAGGTCGGTCGACCGGGGTAGTCCCGGGCGACCGCGGATGTGTTGTTGTTTCATACAGAAACAATCTAGCATGGTTGGGGTGGACGACCGCCAAGGGTCGGTCGACCGCGTAAAGGTTTTGAGCCAAAAAATTTTGAGCGAACAGGTAGTCCTCGCCGGACGACCGTCATTGGGTCAGTCGACCACGACGGTAGAGATTTTGAAAATAAAAAAGGCACCCGATAAGGGTGGGCGACCGTTGTGGCCCAATCGACCACCGCGGCCAGGCAAAAGAGCCGTTGGGGCTTTTTCTCGTTGACTTTTTCAACTCCCTTTTTTTACAGTTGTACCCCCAAACGGTCATATTTTCAAATGGGCTATATATACACTATCTAAACCTTTCTAAACTATCTTTGAACATTATTTTGAACATTCTAAAAGATCAAACCAAAGTGTTATAGTGCATCTCTCATCTCTAAGCAAGGAAGTGGAATTAGGCCTATATTTGTACATCTTCATCCATCCTTTGTAACCCTTGTAAAGGGATTTTTAGTTTTCTTTCTATGAAGAACATTGTATTTTGGCGAGTGCGAAGAGATGCGTAGCCATCTCAAGAGCGAGTGTTGGAGACGCAGAGCTTTCTCCGGTTCGTGGCGAGTCTTGCGAGGCGGAGCCGAACCTTTGTAATTGGGTTGATTCCCCGCCATTAAGGGAATCCTAGTGAAATCACCAAGAGTTCTTGGTGGAGTGGAGTAGGTCTTTGAGTGACCGAACCACTATAAATCTCGAATGCACTCTCTCTATTTCTCTCACTCTCTTTATTTTGTGATTGTGCATTTGTGGTTTATTTTCATTTGTGTTTAAAGTTTTAATTTGTCATTTAGTTTTTCATTTCCGCAATATTTTTGGCAAAGTTTTTAAAATCCAATTCACCCCCCCTCTTGGGTTGCCATCTACCCTGGGATTTTACTCATCTTGTTTGAAATTTTTTATTTACAGCTGTACACAAATGAATCAACTAGAATGTAAATTGTGCCACGCTTAGGCTGCCTGTACAACATTTATGAAGATAATGATGCAACTCTATAGTTTGATAGATACAACCCTCTCTTTTCATTATTTCGAAAGACTATTACGCTTGCACTATTCTTCAACACAAACTCACCTTGTCTTATTCTATAATCATCTGGTTGTTGAGAACTTCTTAGAAATTGTAATAGCTTTTGACAGCTGTTAAATAATAAAAGACAGTGTTGGGTTTGTCACGTTATTAAATAATGGTAGTGGGACTAACATAGCCAAAGTATCAAACGATTAATATCTAAATAATTAATATTTAAACCTATGGAAATGATATTAGCACAACCCTAGTTTGATATATATTTTTTTTTGAAAATTGACAAATATATTCATACCAGAAAAATTACAAGGGGACTAATAGTCCCACTAGATTTACATAGTATGAATTGCCCAGGAGCATTCTCCTTGGCCCAAAAGAAAAACCCATTACCCCTCTGGGGCTCATCTTTTGCCAAAAATGGGAGAGAGGGTAAAAAGAGGGTCAGCGATGGGGAAAGAGAGGGAAACGAGCGAGAGAGAGAGAGAGAGAGGGAGAACGAGCGAGAGAGAAAGGGAGAGAGGGAGATGAGAGAGAGGAAGACGAGTGGAGAAACCGCCTCCCTCCCTAGGTTGACGCCCTAGGGAGGGAGCTTTTTGAACTGCTACTTTTTAATGGATTCTCTGTAATTACCAACCAAAGGAAGCCTCTTAAGATACACCCTAGTTTAATATTTTCATTAACTCATTTTGTCATTTAGTATTTAAATAGATGTCAAATGTTATTACAGTTCCCAAAAAGCTCTTGTTGGGAAAGTTGCCTTATTTCCCACCACTCGGTGGGATGGTTGTGACGTAAAATTAGAAATTGCTTTTAATTTAGGTTTGGGAAAACCAAAATTTAAAAGTGGGATGACTCATACGGTAATCGTGTGGGAGACAAGTTTCTCTTGGTGTGTTGTCTGCCAAGTGAAAGTGAGAGGCAAAAAAGAGAGAAAGAGAGAGAGGGAGAGAGAAAGAGAGAGAAATTGGATTTTTCTCGGGTATTTCTCTTATAGGTTTTCCCTTGGGTTACTCTCGGTTTACGATCTCAGGTTTGAGAAGCAAGGAAAGGGTTGCAGGTTTGTGGGTTTGTTATTAATCCATTGTAATCCTTGTCTTTTGTTTTTCTCAGAGTGGAAGATCGTGTTTCTTGCCCGTGGAGTAGGCTTGGCCGAACCACGTAAATCTTGGTGTTAATCTTGTGGCTTGGTTTATTTTACTTTTTGTTTAATTTGTGCACGATCGGATCGGATTGCCCTGCAGATTTTCCCAACAGATCTCACAAGTCAATTAAAAAGAAAAGACAAATTGGATTTGTAAAATTATTAAATCATGGTTGTGCTAATATCATTCCCCAAATCCATGGCCCATTTTGGATTGCATGAATCTTCTAGAAACTTTGGAAAGAAAAACTATTTCTAAATTTTCTTACATTTTTACCGCTTGAAAAAAAAAGATAACTTAAACTAAACCTATTCAACATTTACTTGGATTGACCTTCAATTTATAATAATATGCCTCCAATCTAAGAAGCACGGGTACTCTCCGGAGGCCCACGCACCCGTATCGAGTACGTATCGGGTGCGGGTACTCTTTGGATGAATACTGGGTACGCACCCAAGTAGCAAACAAAATGGAAATCCAATTTGGGGGTTTGGGTACGTATCAGGTGCGCCCACCCGGTTCGAATTAAATCAAAAATTATAGATTTACAATAGAGGGGTTGTCTCAATTAACAAGAGGGGGAAGGGTGAATATATCAAAATATCTAAAATATATATAAATATATATCTCGTAATTAAAAACCTAACAACTTGGAAGTAATATGAGATTTTGGTGAATTAATATTAGATTTTGGTTGTCACGGGTTCGAGTCACAGAAACAGCCTCTTTGCAAAGTAGGGGTAAGGCTGCGTACATCTAGCCCTCCCCAGACCCCGCAATGACTGGAGCCTCGTGCACTAGGCCGCCCTTTTTATAATAAAATATATTATATTCAGCAGACCCGAAACTTACCCGTATCCTTTTTTTTTTTTAAATCACATATCCACGTACCCATATCATATCGTACCCGCACCCTGTACCCGTATCCGCGCTTCATTGCCTCCAATTTAATCATAATCATATCACTATCCTCTAAATTTTCCGAAGAACAATTTTCCTATCAGAAATTGTTTCCCAAGTAAAACTAAACCGATTCAACATTTACTTAAATGCATATCAAGGAACATAGACAGTTGTAGGTATTCTTGTCTTCTTGCATATATTTTTCAAAAAATTAGTGGGCTCCAACACAGTTAAGTGATCTAAACCAGTCATTTGTTGGCCCTACTAAAATGGGTTTAGATTTTTGTATTTTTTTAATTTATTTTTTATAAAAATAACAACTCATCTAACTTGGCCACGTCCGGGTTCTTGGCCACATCTGTGCCGAGTCGACAAGGATTTTCTTCATCCGTGTTCCGCATCAAATCCGCATTTTAAGCACTAGTATGAAGCACACCATTGTATTTTTATATACTGTATTTTAATTATTTCTTAATGAAAATAAAAAAAATCTTTACATTTAAAATAATAAAATCAAGGCTTATGGAGATTTAGCCATGCCTTATTATAAATAAAATTAATAATACTTTCTTACTGTTAGAAGTGTGTGGGTGTGTACTGTAGCCATAAGGGCATACTAGTTTTTTGTATGTTCTCTTTCCTATAAATACATAAATATGGGGGAGGATCCCTAACTCACTCTTTCTCTTCTTCCTCTTTCTTTCTCCCTCTTTGGTGGCTTCTAACATGGTATCAGAGCCCTAGGGTTTGAGGCCCTAGGGACCACTTTGCAAGCCCCCTTCCTCCTCCCATCTCCTCTCCTCCATTCCCTGCTACAATAACCCTCTACAGTACCCGCTATAGTTCCACCACTACCACCACCACCCTCCACCTCCTTCCCCACCACCACCACCACCACCACCATCACCACCTCATCCACCCCAACCTCCACCATTTGAAGCCCTACATATTCTAAAACCCTAGTCCTCTTCTCCTTTTCTTCCATTTTCCTTTATTTTTGTCCCTTTCCTTCATGGCCTAAACATTGTAGTCCCCATAACTCTTTCCGCAGCTCTGATTCCATCATAAATTTATGTCTTTCTCTCTTTGAGGCCTTATCATGCCTCCCGTCTCTCTCAGTTGTAGTGGTTGTCATCAGAGCCGCGATATTCTCTCTTGGCTCATCTAGTGGCCCCTCTTCCTTTCGGGCTCTACAGTTGTAGTGCTTAAGCTCCTTCTTCTGTCTTTCTCTTCATGGATCCTCTAGTTATTGCGAATCCCTCTCTTAGCCTGACCTTTTTGGTTCGTCCATCTACATTATCTTCAGCTTCCTCTTTACCTAGCTCTTCTTCATTGGTGGATGGTTCATTCCCACCTCATTATGCGCCCTCTCTCATGGAGGACTATTCGAACATTGAGCGGTGTCTCGTTAGCGCCTCTACTCATTCTGATTCCTTTGATGGCTCTACTATTGCTGCCTATAGCACTAGTGATCGTGCTACCCGTGGTGGCAGTACCTTTGGCCATGGTCGTCGCCGTAGTGTACGTGTTAGTGGCCGGGATGTTACTGGCCGCCGTGATACTGGTGGTCGTCCCCATCCATATTGCTCTCATTGTCGGTGAGAGGGACCTTATCTTGACACTTGTTATGCTCTTCATCCCGAGCTCCATCCGCCTCCTGAGCCTCGCATCGTTCACTTTGTACACCATTTGGCTTCGGCTCCTTCAGCTATATTGGCTTCCTCTTCATAGCACAGTATAGCCGCCCCTTCTGAAGGCTTCTTTATCTCTCGCGCTGACTATGATGAGTGCCAGCGCCTTCGATTATCCCGTTGCCCGCAGAGTGCCGTCTTTGCCCAGCCAGGTAGTTTCCCTGCCTCTTTCTTTCTAGCTCCAACTTCTGGATCATTGATTCCGGGGCATCGAACCATATGACAGGAACTTCTTCATCTCTAAGTTCCTTTCGGCCCCTATTCTCGCAGTCTATTACTCTTGCTGATGGGAGTACTACTCCTATCTCTAGTATTTGTAGTATTTCTCCACGCCCTGGCCTTACCTTATCCTCTGTCTTATGTGTTCCCAAGTCCCATTTTAGCCTACTTTCAGTTACTCAGCTTACCAAACATCTTCATTGCTCTGTCTCATTTTATCCATCTTATTGTTTGTTTCAAGATCTCTCGACTGGGAAAACAATTGGTTCGAGACGTGAGGTGGATGGGTTTTATCTTCTCGACTGTGGCCCTTCCAATATTATTTTGCACAACTCCATCGATGCCTATCGGTGGCACTGTCGCCTTGGTCATCCTTGCCTCGAGCGTCTACAGTAGACCTCCATTGTTCCTACCCCCGTTCAGCCGTTTCAGTGCGAGGTCTGTGAGCTTGGCAAACACCATCGTGTGTCGTTTCCTCCTAGACTTGTTAGTAGAGTCTCGCACCCTTTCAAGTTAGTACACTCTGATGTGTGGGGTCCCGCCCGGACTACCTCTCTTTTTGGATACCAATATTTCATTGTCTTCATTGATGACTTTTCTCGCATAACTTGGCTTTATTTGCTTAAAGACCGCTCGGCGGTTTTCTCTGTCTTTCGCACCTTTCATGCCAAGGTTACAAATCAGTTTGGTCGTTCAATCAAATGTTTGCGCACTGATAACGCTCGAGAGTACTTTTCACAATCTAATGGCTTCCAAGAATTCCTCTCTACTCGTGGCATCATCCACCAATCTTCATGTGCTCACACCTCCCAACAAAATGGTGGGCAGAACGTAGGTTGAGATCTTTACTGGATGGGACCCTCACTCTTCTCATTCAAATGCAGGTCCCTAAGACCTATTAGGGTGATGCCCTCCTTACAGCCTGCTTCCTTGCCAAAAGGCTTCCTTCCTCTGTCCTTGGTGGTTCATCCCCATTCGCCTTGTTACATCCCCAGCATGACCCTTTTCCTCTCACCCCTCGGGTCTTTGGTTGTGTGTGCTTTGTCCATAACCACGGCCCTCGATTAGATAAATTGGACCCTCGCGCTGAGCGATGTATCTTTCTTAGGTATTCTCGAGCCCACAAAGGTTATCGGTGTTACAGTCCTCGCTTACGTAGGTCATTTGTCTCTGCCAATGTCACATTTTTTTAGTCTGAGTCTTACTTTATCACTCCTCATGAGGATCGTCCTGCAGTTCTTGATTCGGACATTCCGCTTCCTCGTCTAGCTCTTCCAGACCGCATACCTTCTTCCTCGTCTCCTCCTTTGCCGGTCCCTGAGTCTTCCATACCTTCTCCTTCCTCGGCTCCTCCTTCGCCGGTTCCTCTGTCTAGCACTGTTTATGAGCCCTCCTCTTCCTTACAAGCTCCAGAGGCTCCTCCTCCAGCTCTTACGAAGACATATCAACGCAAGTCGAAGTCTACAGCCCATCAGCCTCCTCCTGCGCCATCAACATCTGAGCCGGAGATCACGACTACCTCTTCTCAGGTACCTGCAGATTCTCCCATTGCCTCGCGTACTCGTTCTCATAGTACTGCTCATCCTATTTCCTCAGTTGTTTCCTATGACTCTCTGACCCCTATGTTTCGAAGTTTTGTATCTTCTTTGTCTTCTGTTTCTGTGCCACAGTCCTTGCCAGCAGCTCTTGATCATCCTGGTTGGCGTGTGGCTATGGACCTTAAGATGGAGGCCCTTCAGGCCAATCATACATGGGATTTAGTTCCCCTTCCGCCTGGAGTCAGCCTGTCGGTTGCCGCTGGGTTTATGCTGTCAAACACTTACCTGATGGGACAGTTGAGCGCCTTAAGGCGCGCCTAGTTACCAAAGGTTATACTCAAAACTTTGGAGCATCATGGGACCAGCAATCTTTGGTTCCATTCAGACTCAACACAAGAGATTCAAAGATAATAGGGAAGGAAAATCTCGCCGGAAAACTCTGCTCCGAGATCGGAGGAAGAAAAAAGAGGGTTTGAATTAATTCTTATTTCTTAAAATGACTATCTGAGACGTTTTCAGATGTCGTCGGTCTCCTCCTACAGAGGGCGTGGTATCTGGGTTTCCGGTGGAACCTTTAATATGCCCTTGCGGTTTCAACTTGGAACTCACTGTGGTTCATTTCCAAAATTTTCTAGAAGCAGAATATTCTACTCTGGAAGTTTTTGAATCCTTGGGGATCCTTAATATTTGCTGTCGGAGAACTCTTAGCTTGTTCAGGCAAGGTGGCGACCTTAATAGATCTCATTAGGTTCCTCCCAGATCACATTCAAGGTCACTGGGAAGTATTGAGGACAGAGAGACTCGAACAAGACGTCTGGAGTTTGGGGCCAAAAGAGTTCCTGGCCGACGAGCCTCTGAATTTAATCGCCGACTGCCTTCCAATTGTAGTGACTGGATGTGTCCGAAATGCCAATATAGAAATTTCGGAACACATAATGTCTGTAGAAAATGTTTAGATCTTAAATCCAAATTTGTCCCAGCCATGGTTTGGAGACCTAAAATTGTTCCCCCCCAAGCTGACACTCATGCCGACCCCTTACCCCTGGAGGTCCCAGTTACTGCGGTCGAGGAACGAAAGCAGTATTTAAAGAGTTGTCTCATTGGGACTTAAAAATCTGCACCCTGGTTGTTGGAAGACGTTTAGGAGTGGGCTAAAAGTTGCTGGGGTTTTGCCGGAACTACAGAAGCCCTTCTCTATTAATTCTGTTGACATTCTCTTCCACTTTGAGTCAGAATTCCAAGCGAATGCAATCCTCAGGCGTTGAGGTGATTTTTTGGGAGGATTTCTCTCTTCTCTTCAACCTTGGTTCCCAACTTATAACACAGGAGCTAGAAGTGTTAGGATAAGATTCTATGATATCCCTATTCACGCCTGGTCATCGTCAACTGTGGAATACCTTGGGCAGCATCTGGGTCAGGTGATTCAAACCCAGCTCTTTGGTAACCAGGATCATTGCATGTCTTTTGCTTCAGCATTGGTATTAACCCCCTTATGGAAATCTATACCGTCATCCATCGATTTAAGAAAGGAATCCAGTATTTATTCCATTGGAGTTAAGATGATCTCTAAGGATAGCATTAATAGTATGGCGGTATCGGTTATGGGAGAATCAAGCAGTAAAGATAATTTGGACGTTTGTGAGGGTCCTGATCAGGTCTCTGGTGCCCAGTTAACGGCGATTGTTGACTCACCGGAAAGGGCGAAGAGCACTAATCCCGATACCTGCGATCTTGACAGGGAGCCATTGGTGGGAGCCGGTTTGAATTTTGAATCTCCAACGCTTACCGCCATTGTCCCATCTGGAATGTCAGAGAGTAGAAAAGCTGTCGTGACTGGAAAGTGGGGTCAAGCTAAAAGTGGTTCGACACGAAAATCATTAAATGCAGGGTCCCGTGGTGAGAAAGGAGAGGCTTCTCGAAAAGATGTTGCAGATAGCTGTATTTTGACCTCGGTAAAGGACAAAAAGGTGCTAAAGATTAAAACTAGATTCCATAATGACAAGAATTCCAAAGTAAAGCGCCTGCGTACAGGGAAAGCTAAAGTACATCGGAGAAATACTAACTTGGAAATACAGGTATTAGCCACTTGAGGGGGCCTTTCAGTCTTTACAAGGAAATTAAAAGCTATTGTTAGGAAAGAAAATCACAGGAGAAGGAGACTAATTGTCAAATCTCATAAGCCTCTCCAAAACTTTGATGCCATCGATTCGCCAGCTATGTCAGGAAAAGAATTGGTCCAGGATGGAGGTTCTCCGCCCATCTAGAGGTTCTCGTTTGAGGACGACGATATCGAATTGCTAAAAGGCCTTCGCTACAATGAAAAGCTTGCTAGGAAGGAATTTCCAACCCCATGCGAGATTTCTCTTAGCCCGCTAAAAAAGTGTTGGGCTCAGCTAAAGAAAAACTCTTCCTCCATCAATAATCTGGATCCTACTTCGGATTCGAATAGTGATAAGGAACTCCATGTACCTCTCCTTGACCTCCCCATATTCAGTAAAGTTCTAGAAAAGGAAAGACGTACCGGCGATGTCTTTGGGAGGAGGAAAGAAAAACTGTTATCAGAAACCTGGAAACTAATCGATCCAGCTCGACTTCGGGGGAAGCTGTTGCATCGGGCAACTCAGGGCAGATTGAAGCTTTGCGAGTTGGGGAGCCCTAGGTTCCCAAGGACTCTAGAGAAAAGGCAAAGCAGGTTGATAATAGTTCTAACGGCTCAAGGAGTAGGGGATCATTCTCAGAAGAGTTTAATGACCTATTGTCGGTAGGGGATGTTTTTGGGATTACGTATAAGGAAGATTTGGGGGCTACCAAAAATATGTTCCTTGCAATGAAGGAAAGAGATAAGGAAGATCAAAAGGCATGACTTAAAGAAATTTAAAGCAAGCCTGGAGTAGATGTTTAATTCAGTCAAATTGAGAGTCGGGCGTGGGCGTCTCCCTTTGGTAAAGTATTTGAGTAAGTGCAGAATTGCATTAGTTTGGTGGCTCTGGTACAAACTACAGGATCTGGGCTGCTGGATGATAGGGAGTAACCCCTCAATAGCTCTCGGGGTTTGATTTGTTTAAAATTACTGTGATTGTTGGTTGTCAACCAAGATTTTGGACCTCCAATAACCAAAGCTCGACAGATTCGTTCTTCGCTTAGGTTATCCAGTTTGAATGCGCCAAATCAGCTGTCTCCCTTGAAACTCTATGATAAATCTTGAGCCTCAGAATTTCAGAAGGTTCGACTACTGGTTAAGAGTCTTGTAGCATTGCTGGTTTTCATGAATTCCGACTTCATAAAATCTCAGGAAGTACTTTCTTAGGAAACTAGTGCAATCCGAGAAGGTACAGGTGAAAGGGTTGAGGAAAGGAATGAACAACGTATTAAGGAAAGGTTACATATACAATAGAATCATGTACAGATACAAGGATACGGGCATTATAATAGATAAAAGGTATAGATGAGTTTTGTAGTATTTTCTGATCGCTTTTGAATTGGCTTCGGGTATGCCCGTGCTAATTCACCTTAATATTTTGTAATTGTAGTATGGGACCCTTGGTCCCGACTGCTATTTGAATATTAATGAAATTTGTCATCTTTCAAAAAAAAACCTTTGGAGTTGATTACCAGGAGACATTTTCCCCGGTTGCCAAAATACCATCTGTCAGGGTTCTCCTCTCACTTGCAGTTAACAACGGCTGGCCCCTACATCAGTTAGATGTGAAGAATGCCTTCTTACATGGTGAGCATAATGAGGAGGTGTATATGGAGCAACCTCCTGGGTATGTTGCTCAAGGGGAGATGTCCTCTATATATGGCCTGAAGCAGTCTCCTAGAGCTTGGTTTGGCCAGTTTAGTGATGCTATCATGCGCTTTGGCATGAAGCAATGTGTTGTTGATCACTCTGTCTTCAGTTATCAGTCGGGTGCCGGTTGTGTTCTATTGATAGTGTATGTTGACGACATTATCATTACAGGCAGTGATTCAGTGTGGATACACAAACTGAAGACATTCTTGCAGAAAGAGTTCTCAACCAAAGATCTGGGACATCATAGATACTTTCTTGGCATTGAGGTTGCCCATTCTACTAGAGGTATCCCTCTCTCGCAGCGGAAATGTGTTGGATCTTCTTGAGGAGACAGGTTACCTTGGAGTGAAACCTGTCTCAGTTCCTATGGACCCAAATGTGAAACTTCTTCCAGAAGAAGGGGATTTGTTAGATGATCCTGGCAAATACAGGAGGCTAGTGGGTAAGCTCATATAGCTTACAACAGTCACTCGTCCAGATATATCATATGTTGTTGGTGTTGTTAGCCAACATATGAGCTCATCCTGTACTTCCCACCTTGCAGCAGTGATTCAGATTATTCGCTACTTGAAAGGGGCACCAGGGAAAGGCCTCCTATTCAAGAAGCATGGGCATATCAGGTTGGAAGGATTTTGTGATGCAGACTGGGCAAGATCTCCTGTAGATAGGAGATCCACCACCGGATATTGTACTTTTGTTGGCGGCAATTTAGTGTCATGGAAGAGTAAGAAATAGGACATTGTTTCCAAGGCTAGTGCCGAGGCAGAGTACCGAGCTATGTCCCATACTAGTGGAGAACTCCTTTGGTTACGTTCACTCCTATCTGAGATTGGTTTCTCCCCATCTTCTCCAGCTTAGCTTTATTGTGACAATAAGGCTGCGATTCATATAGCTACCAATCCTATCTTCCATGAGAGAATCAAGCACATAGAGGTTGATTGTCACTTCATTCGCCAGCGAATTCATAGAGGCGAGATTCATGTTTCCTTCACTCGGTTTGTACACCAACTAGCGGATGTTTTCACTAAATCCCTTAGTAATGCAAAATTAAATGACATCTGTAACAAGCTGGGAATGTATAATATATACATTCCAGCTTGAGGGGGAGTGTTAAAAGTGTGTGTGGGTGTGTATTGAAGCCATAAGGGCACAGTAGTCTTTTGTATGCTCTCTTTCCTATAAATACATAAGTGAGGGGGAGGATCCCTAATTCACTCTTTCTCTTCTTCCTCTTTCTTTCTCCCTCTTTGGTGGCTTCTAACACTTACTATTTTCCAATTTTTTTAAATAGTGGGTTTATGCGTTTACATTATTTGTAATGATGAGATATACATTAGCATGTGTCTATGAATTACGAATTACTTAATATATATGACTTTATTAATTAATGAAAGAAGTGGACTTTTTCTCACACTTTTGTTTATTTGAAGCATATATTTATGTGGTTGTATAACATTTTGTGTTTAGAATGAATCTTAGTAGCCCAAACATGTGTGACGACGCATGTCAGTAGGTGTTTGATGCTGTTAAACCATTATCGACGGTTGCCTATTTTTGTGATAGTTCCCAAGTATATTTGTGTTTATTCTAGCATTTCTTGGAGTTTCATCTTAAATTTCCAGCATTTGCATGGACTTCAATGACCGGAGTCGACATACTTTGACTTCTATATGGCCCCAAGTCCACACCAAAACTGACATTAGAAACTGTGTCATCACTTCGTAGATGTAGAATACATGTCATAATGCCCATTAACGTGTATGAAAAGTAAAAGTTGAGAAAAAATAGGATTAGTGACGAAGAAAATAAATCCAAGTATAATGGGAATGATCATGAACAAAGATAACATAATAATGGGAACCAGATTTACAAAATACTAGGGAAAGACCCCAAACAACAAAATGAATAATCCCAAATTGAAATAATGTATTTATAATATTATAGGAAATGAAAGTTCACAATGCTTACAGAGTTGAAAACTATGATACAGTTGCAAATCAAAAATGTTATTGCAAAAAGAAATAACTGACCTAGAGACTAGAAAAGAAAAAGTACTGGACTTGGTGTGGGCAAAACGATGATGTCACACCAATAATGAGGGTGAGGAAACTGGTGTAGAAACGGCTTCGACGCCCTAACACAAATGTGAAGGCAACAACTCTACTCAAGACAAGTTTCCATAAACAACACCTTTATCGAGGAGCTTCCACTTTCGCAGATCCTTCAAAAGAAGTGATGCGGGGGTAAAGATAAAGCAGCAAGCAAGTTGAAATATTAATTGGGAACCAGAAAGTAGTTTGTATTGATTTCTTGGAACAATGTACACATAGAGAACACTATATGAACCTAAAGAAGTGGAAGTAGAAGCGGTACCAACATGGGTGATGGGAATCATCCAACCCCCATTATGATATGGAAAGAACTGGAATAAATACGGATGGACATGCTACTTGAATCATCTGCCATGTGATGTGTGACACCCGTATCTATGACCCACGAAATGTCCGATAGAGAAGTGAAGGATAAGTCTCCCATAAGGGAGCTCTTTGTTGAAACAGAAGTAAATGAACCACTAGCTATTTTGACGGTATCCTTATGCGGACACGAAAGAAAAGAAATAAAACTATCTATCTTGCATCATATGATTTGAGGCTCTTGAATCAACTATTCAATCAACTATTCGGGAGGCAGAAGGAAATCACATAGAAGCATGACGAGTAAAAGCATGAGTAAATAACTGTTCCATGGAGGTTTTTGGAACTTAAAAAAGCTTCCTAGGCTGAAGACACTCACAAACGTCATCAATAACTTGGTCCTTGGGATCCGTAGATGAATTACCAAAGGTCAATTATGGATGGGCTTCATGGGTACGATTATAATCATAAATCAAGCTCCTCCTAAAATGTAGCAGCATGAGAACGTGATCCTCTCATCCACTATTGTAGATGGAGATGAATGTCCCAAGACATATCTCTTGTGTGCCTTCTCTTCCCGCAGTGACTGCCATTCAACCAGTCTTCTTCAGTTGAGGCCACACTCACACAATTAGTGCCTCATCCAGCACCACTGACATATTTGTTTTCAAGCAATCCAGCTCTAGTATTTTTCTCTTTCTATGTTCTCAATAAAATATTATCTTTTTGATAAAAATAAACAAATTAACATCTATGATTAATCAATCGATGCATAACAGATACCTGAAAAATTAAAAAGAAATGGAAATGATGAAAATATGAAGATGAAGTAATGCATAATACAAACAAGTTACTATATCATGTCCAAACAAATCGGAATTTCAGTGGAATAAGGCAGACCAACAATATATTATCAATAAAGTTTGTCCAAGAGAATTAGAATTTCAGGGGAATAAGGCAGACCTATCAATCATAAGGAAACCAACACTAGTACCATGTGCTTCATTTTCCTTTTGAAGTCGATAGCGTGTCGTCTACAAAATTCAAGTAGAATTATACAGAATGGAAATGAATGGTTGCTCTCATTTTTCAAATTAGGACAGATAGTGCATTATCTACCAAATCCAAGTAGAATACACATAAGAGAAATAGAAATGAGTTGATACTCTAACTATTGAAATTATAACAAAGTATAAAGGTACAAATCATATACTGCTCTTTATCTAATAAGCAGCAACTAAAACTCCACATCTGCATGTAGTTTAGATGGTTTACAGTGTATGGACAACCAGTTACCATTATTATCAAATGGGCCAAATGGCCAATCAGAAGATCCGTACCAGGTTAAAACCAGAGACAACCCAGCATTCAATATAACTAGAGTGCAATTTAACCAGATAGATGTTGACTCTATGAGCTCTAGCTATAATAGGAAAAGAACCTGTGAAAGATTTAAAAAACTAGAGGTTTCAGGTTTTTCTTCTACAAGTTC
Organism: Tasmannia lanceolata; assembly: GCF_043159265.1. Classification (NCBI taxonomy): domain Eukaryota; kingdom Viridiplantae; phylum Streptophyta; class Magnoliopsida; order Canellales; family Winteraceae; genus Tasmannia; species Tasmannia lanceolata. The sequence continues at coordinate 9,013,529 of NW_027518679.1, read as the reverse complement.
GACTAGTAATTTTACCAGTCATCATTTCAGAAATCCTTCTGCAATAGAGACAACTACTGCTGAATCCTAAGGATGATATATTTTACTGCCTATTGAATGTTTATATAAGTATACAGTTCAAAATTTCAGCATTCTAGCAAGACTTTCTCCTTCCACACCCATCACATAAGATGGTTACAAGATAGTGGAAGAAATCTAATTGATCTTCCCATTGACAATTGATTGGCCAAACTGGCATATGCCTACAATGGCCCCAGTTAAAAGAGCAAAAAGGGAATCTGCCAGTAAGAAAGTGTCTCACAGAATTAAAGAACTAGACAAGGGAAAGTGTACTAGCAAGAGTAAGGCCTCTAGCAGATAGAAGGATTTTTATAACGGTAAAACATTATTAATCAAGGAAAAAGGAGCAATGCAACCGAGATGGTCGAAAAATACAGAAGAACAGGAGCAAGGAAAAAACAAAATAAGAGCACAACTGAAATCCTCAGGGCAAAAGAGGGTAAAAAAAGTGAGCTATTCTGTTGAGAAAATCCGCCAGGCAAATCAGATCAGATCATGCACAAATTAACGGAAAGTAAAAATAAACACAAGCCACAAGATGAACACCAAGATTTACGTGGTTCGGACAAGCCAACATCCACGGGCGAGAAACACGATCTTCCACTATAAGAAAAAGAATATACAAGGATTACAATGGATTAAACCCAAAACATCCAAACCCGCAACCCTTTCCTTGCTTCTCTCACCGAAGACCGTACACCAAGAGTAAACAGAGAGAAAACCCAAGAGAACGCCCAAGAGAAAAAAAAAAACCCAAGAAGAAGACGCAAAGACAAAACCTCTCTCTCTCTCTCTCTCTCTCCAAGAGAAGAACCCACGCTCGGATATCTCTTTCTCTGCTCACCACTCTTTGTTCGTGTGAGCAAAACGAGCTCTTATACCCTAGGTTTTCTAAAATCCCAGAAAAGAAGGCACCACCCACCATAATCGGTGATGGGAAATAAGGCAGCTTGCCCAACATATTCTTGCAGCACCCTAAAAGCCCAACAAAAATCTTTAAGGCAGAAGAGGGTAAAAAAAATGAGCTATTCTTGCAGCACACCGGAAAGAGCGAACCGGTGAGCATCAGAGTTGACCGCAAGCCAGATATGTTGAAACACTATTGAATGCCCCTCAATCATGTCTTTATTCACCTTAATCGCATCTGCTGGATGCCATGGGTAGTTAGCCCCATCCTTAATCGTGTCTGCTATATGGAAGGAATTTGCTGTGAAGAAAAATTATCTAGATGATCTTTGCCTCGACCATTTTTCACTACATTAGAAAATGTGAATCACGTAAAGAATTCATATAGCGTTGCATCTATCACATTTTAAGAAATGCAACAGCATTGCAGACTATTCAAAGTCACGTTAGAGTGGAAGGATTTAACTTATAATCCAGTAAGACTTAAAAGGAATTTAAATAACATTAAGTAGCCAGAAACAATTCTAAAGACCCAAACCTCGGTCAAATGTTTTATTTATTCCTTCTTCCCACAGCCATCTTTGTTGCCAAACTTCTCAAAGGGGCTAGCACCACTTAGTAACAACATCCTAATGAGGGAGATCCTGTATCAAGTTCTATCAGGTTATTTTGTAGGGTTTTGCTAACGCTTGCCCTTAGGGCACCCGTTAAGGTGCATTGGAAAAGAAAATTTGCAATCATTTCACATAGTTTCATAACTTTACACAGGTTTTGAGATTTTATTATCAAAATGCTTGCATTTTTTTCTTTTCCAATGCACCTTAACGAGTGCCCCCGTAAGCAAAACCCTATTTTGTAACAGGATGTATGACAACCAACCTAATAAATAGTAATATGAGTCATCTGTTATCTTTCCATCAAGTAGATTCATTTTAGTGATATTTGCATGGTAACGCAAACAAAAAGGATAAAAAGAAACCCTAAAACCATAAGAGGTCATCACAACACCAGTTGGATGGACCATCATAGGGCCATGTGTCAGCCGTCAAGTGGATCAGGACTGCAAATTTAATTTGTTCCATGAACCTAAGCATTAGTTAAAGCAGCATATCTTTGAAAAAAAGTAAAAAATAAAAAATAACACGTTTCATCACTAAAGTTAGAAGAGAGAGCTTTAAGACCATAACAGCAGGTTATAGGAATATAGAATTATGTAAGCCCCACTCACATAGTTTTAATAGCATCTAAATCAACATTTGTATGTTGCTCAGGTAGATATATTAAACCAAATGTTCTAGCATGTGTTTCAATTATAAACTTCCAAGTATATAATAAGTGTAGGATGTACCTGCCTTAAGAGCAGCCAAAAATTCGCAACTGCGGTAACAACGGATATACAAGAAGCGTCGCATGCAAGCTCCAAATAATTCCTCATCAAAATGGTTTGTTCGGGCCATCATAGCATCATAATCCCTTGGGGACTCATGTGGTACCAAACAGACATTGTTTCTTGGTTCTGCAAAAATTTAAATTATACTTTAACATGTTTATCTAACACTTTAAAGATTTCTACAAGATAGATAAACAAATGAAGTTTGTTTAATCTAACTGCCTTGATATGATCATCAATGCTTCTAAAAATGTTACATTTTGTGCATAAGGCATGAACTAGGTGACAAACATTGAGAGACATTTATGTTTATAAGAAAATAAGCAAATCTTAATATCAATCCAGCTAACTATGTTCGGTCAAGACTAAGCTTAATGAATGGGATAAAAACAGAAGAGTGGCAAAGGCTGTTAAGGGTGGGGAGGTTCTCAAGTGTCTTGCCAAGTTGGAAGGGAAAGAGGAAGGGTCGCCTAAAAAATCACCTCTTTTCTTGACTCCCCTTTTTTTTGAAAGTTAACATAAGAGTACTTGTACAAACTAATATTTTATATCGCAGGATGGGACTACTGGTCCCGAATGCTTTATGGATATTAATGAAACTTGTCATCTTTCAACAAAAAAAAAAGGTTGCATGTTCCACATATTTCGACCGAAACATTAACGAAATCCCTAAACTACTGGTCCTGAATGCCCAAAGATGAGCTGAATTCTACGCAAGGTCTCAAGGAAGTGAATGCTAAGTTGGAGATCCAATAAGAAATAAAGTGAAGGCAACGTGCTAGAGACAGATAGTTGTAACCATGGTTTTAAATTTCGGCCGAAGCATTTCGTTTCCGCCGAAATAATCGATTTCAGCTGCTGCCAAAATGAAATTCACTTGCATTCAGAAAAAAACCATATTCCCTCGATATTTTGGGAATTCACCCAAAGTTTAGGGATTTCGTTAATGTTTCGGTCGAAATATGTGGAACATGCAACTTTTTTTTTTTTTTAAAAGATGACAAGTTTCATTAATATCCATAAAGCATTCGGACCAGTAGTCCCATCCTGCGATACAAAATATTAGTTTGTACAAGTACTCTTATGTTAACTTTCAAAAAAAGAGGGGAGTCAAGAAAAGAGGTGATTTTTTAGGCGATTTTGGAGCTCCCTCCCTAGGTCGATGGAAACCCTAGGGAGGGAGGCGTTTTCTTCCCTCTCTCTCTCTCTCTCTCTCTCTCTTCCCTATTTTGTCCCTCTCTCTCTCTCTCTCTCTCTCTCTCTCTCTCTCTCTCTCTCTCTCTCTCTCTCTCTTCTCTTCTGTCTTTCCCTCTCTCTTCATTTTCTCCCCCATCTCTCGCTGATCTTTCTCTCTTCGATCGATCTCCCTCTCTCCTTTCCTGATATCTCTTTCTCCCCCTATCTTCTTTTCTTTCACTTTTCTGATCTCTTCTTGTTCTCTCTCTTTCTGCTTTTTCTACTCCCCCCTCTTTCTTCCTCTCTGATCTTTCTTTCTCTTAGATCTATCTTTCCTATTTTTTTATCTTTCCCTTTCTCTCCGTTCATGGGCAAGGGAGGTGTTAGTGGCCGGATGGTGCCCGGAGTTGGGCAGATCTCGCAGGGGATGCAGCAATGGTGGCTAGAGGTGCGAAATGGCCAGATCTGGATCCGAGTGGGCCGGATTTATTGGGGAAAGGATCGGATCTGGGTTGGGTGGATGGAGAAAGTGGGCTGATGAGTTGTCGGAAGTGGTGGACGCGGGAGGAGTGTGAAAAAGGGTGGCCAGATTCAAGGGAAAAAAGGAAGAGATTGGTTGTGGAGGGTAAGGATGGGGTTTGATCGAGGTGTAAGGTTGGGGCTAGAAGGGTAGGATTATGGTGAACAATGGTGGGCTCTAGGATTAGGTGAAAATAAGGGTAGGATTAGGATTTTAGGTCCTGGTGAAGCTGAAAGGGAAGAAGTTAGGGTAAAAATGGTGGTCTCTAGGGTTAGATTAGGATTTTGGCTTGGTGGTTTAATGGGGATCCCCCGGAACGGGCGGTGGCGCAAGGTGGAGGCCGCCGATGATCGGATTCAATGGATTGGCTGTCGTGCACGGTTAGAGGCGCACAATAGCTTTAGGCCTTTGAACGGGATCTTTAAATTTTAAATTAGCCGGCTAGAAAGTGGTGGAGCAGTTTGACTAACGTGACAGGTCACAGCTATGATTTGATGGGGTCTACAAATATGGCACTTTCATATGAGACCATTGTGCAATGTAAAGGAAAGGAAGGGGAAATGGTGAAGGCATTTTCAGCTGGTAGATGAAGAATTCGAAAGGGAAGTGAAATAGGTATTCGGCAGGGTGGCAGCGCATGGAAGTGTAGAACTCGTTGTAGTGGTTGACCCAGAAGATCATTTTTGGCTTTTTACTGGTCTAGGAGCATGCACCCTTAATTGATTCTACGTAATGCAAGTAGGGACCCCTGGTCCCCAATGTAATCTTCATAGTATCAATGAAATTGTCAATTTTCAAAAAAAAATATTAGTTTGTACTTGGCTGGGCATACCCAGACCCAGTATAGAAAATGAAAACGAAACTTTTATTAAAACTAGTAAAATATCCATCATCAAATAACTTCGAAACTGAAATTAAATTCCTTCTTATTGAAGGTACAGAGAGACAATCCTTAAATATTAGATAACTGCCTGAGAACGTCAAAATGTAGTCTCCTACCGCTTGGACCACAACTCTTGCTTCAGTTCCAACCTATAGGGGAGAAAGACAAATGACATGAAACACAACAAAGAGAAGGAGAAAAACAAAGATGAGGATGAAGGACAACGACACAACACTCCATAGTCCATACGACAACCCATATGAGAGAGTAAATACGGCAAAAGAAAAGAGACAATGCGAGCTAAGAGAGAGAAAGAGAGAGAGAGAGATATTCCAAGGAGATTTGGGGTTTATTGTAAACCCAAATGGGTTTTGCACACAAGAAAGAGTAGAGATAACGAGAGTTGGGCAAGTGAAGAGAAACGTGAATGAGGGAGTTTGAGGGAGATATTTGAGGGAGAGCTAGAGAGATTTTAGGGTTTTGACAAAAGAATTAAAGGGTTTGCCGAGAAACCCAAACTAAAAAAGGAGGGAGAGAAATAGACGCGCGAGAATGAGATGGCATGAATGATAGAGGAACTCTTCTTCTTCTTTCCACCTTCCCTAGGATCTTTGCTCAATTGCTCTGATACTATGTTAGAAATGGAGTATAGGGTTAGAAGAGTGAAGAAGATGGGAAGTCTCCACTCGGGAGCTCCTCATGTAAATGATATATATATAGGCCCCAAATAGGGCAACCAATGTACAATGACTACAATACCCCTAAGACTACAGGTAATACCTAAATTACCCTTTCATGTTATTCAACAACCTGGTATAGAAAGAAACATAGTGGTTGCCATGGATTTAAATTTCGGTTTTGGTCCTAATTCAGCCTTGGCCGAAACGAAAATTTTGGCTGAAATACCGAAATTTTGGCTGAAATCCGGTAAAAGAAAAAATAATTAATTAAATCATTTCATAAATTTCAGCCGAAATTTGGTAAAAAAATTGAATTTCTCGAAATTTCGGATTTCGCGAAATTTCAGTTTCGGTCCCATCCGAAATTTCCGACTTCTGACGAAATTTAAAACTATGGTGGTTGCACAATTCAATCCAGAGGCAAACTATGATAACATCGACTAATCAAACCAACACTAAAAGATCTAGGTACCAAAAACCCCACATTTCCAGCTCTTTGGGACTAAAAACTTCCACACCACTTCAAGAACCAAAAGCACCATTCGAAACCACAATAAAGAAATCCCTCTAGATTTTTTTCAAGCATGTCAAAAAAAACCCAACAAGCATCCAATAAACATAGTGCAATGTAAAGAATAGGCGAGATAGCTTTGCACTATGTAATTTTCTTGGGATGAAAAAAGGGTGATTACTTCCAATGTGTTAGTTGCCCTAAATCTATCTGAAACACTTCCAAAATTATGCTTTTGAGTGAACCCAAATTGAACTGTATAAGAAGCAAGCATGAACAGTGTACTTAGGTTGGGCTAGTTGGTGAGAGTTATTCATGTTGGACCATCTCTCCGCCATTTTATGAGTTCCAATACACTCCAACCCAACTAAACGTATTCTTTTGGCAGGAGAACCACGTGAAGAGCACAACTCAAAGAATATGTTGAACAAAATACAGTGCATAAGGCCATTTAAAAGTGTTATAAAGTGTAAGATACATCTTTTGGTAGGAGAAGCACGTGAAGAGCACAACTCGAAGAATAAGTTGAACAAAATACAGTGCATAAGGCCATTTAAAAGTGTTATCCTCACATTAATTCAAATATTATTCTGTAATTAAAATCTAAATACAGCATTCAACATAATAGTTACTACTGGATCCTTATTAACCCAACTTCATGAACCTAACCACCAAATGATGATGACTATATAAGACTAATCAAAAGAAAAATGTCGAAAGAAAAAGGCGAAGAACCATACCATGAGCCTCTATTATACGGTGCTTTAACGATTGAGATAGGCGCAAGACGTCAAAGCAGCAATCCAAGTCAAAGTACATTACTAAACGTTCCAACCCACCAAAATGGACACCATTCCACTCTTTGGGTAGAACACAATTAATTGCAGCCTTCATGAAAGCAGCAGAACAATTTTCAGTGTCATATTTATGAATATGGAGAAAGAAGTTACCAAATATAAATTGCGAATTCAAATGATGTTACATGCTACTAATAGTGGACAGTGGCCACCAATGATATCCAATAATGATAGTAATGTAGATAAATTTCCAAAACATGGGCACTCAACTGATTTAATCCTTTTGTCTATCACTTGAATAACAGGTGTCTTACAATCATTAGCTTTATCAAGTGTTGTAATAAAATTGCCAAGACAACAATGGATAACCATCACACTCTTGGCATCAACTTAGGAATTTTGCTGAAACTAGGAGTTGTGGGAGGATCAAAAGATTGACAAGCGAGAAGTCATGTTGGATTATGCTCAAAAGAGGATATCGTTGAAGGGCTCCTTCAAGATATTGCCAGCATCACTATAACCCATAGCTATTATCTTTTTGACAGATATAACAGACAACTTCGAAGATTACATCCAGTGATGTTGAAAGCCTTTCAACTCTGGGAAGAAGGTGACTACAGTCAAGCTGTTTAGTACCATTCAATAGATGAAAAACTCCGCAAGGAGCATTCACAATAACCTCTTCATTCAGCTTCCCATTTCATAGCTACTTTCATATGTATAGCTTCATCTTTGCAACTTGTTTCAATTGATATAAAATTAAAAAGTGAAAGAAATAGAAATGCTCAGGACCATCAAGAATCCACCATGTATTAAATTTATTGTGGATGTCTCACTGTTTTCGAAAACCCCTAACCTACCTTTGAAACTCCAACTTAGATTAGCATCAGTACACTTACCAACAAAAAGAGGCCAGATTGCCTAGGACGAATTTTTTCACACTCAAGTGATAAGATTTCAACAACTGCAAAAATTGGTCACATTTTTCTGCAATTTCTGGTAGCTGTCCCTAACTGTTAAACAATCTTTATCTTCAATATGATACATAAGCCTTGACACTGGCTCAACCAAAGCAACATTTTACCAAACTGTGTCCCACGTAGTCCCATACATCTGTGGTGGCTTTCACTTTGGTCTTTTTATCCAGGCAGCCATTTCCATAAATCGCCCCTACCGCAGCTGCCCACTCTGTGGCAACTTCACTCTGCTGGCTCTCACTCTAGCTTTTTTTACCAGGTAGTCCTCTCAACGGGTCGCCCCTTCCGTGACTCGAACAAATGATGTGGTGATTGCACTGATACCAAACTTAACTCATGACAGCTATCACACTAGGTTTTTCTTCCATGTAACCCTTTTCAAGTAGTCCTCTCCAAAGTTCGCCCCTTCCGTGACTCGAACAAGTAACGTATTTGTGCTCTGATACCAATTATAATTACCTAACCAATATGCAAAAAGCCTCAGACCTATGGAGCACGTTAGGCTAGCTCTTTAAACCTGTCCCATACCAGCTGGATCGCCCAAGTCCCATACCTAGGCAGGTGGTAGGCCCCGACCGTAACAAGAGATGAGCAAACATACAAATTTTGGTTAATAGACATCGGAAAACTAGAGATTATGAAAATAACCAATTTAAAGCACTCGAGCGACGAAAAACCCTAGAAAGGAGTTTTTCTCCCCGACTCTCCTATCCCTCCGAACCTTCAAAGAAAATCGGATAGGAGCTAATTTGCAGAAGAAATGGCTATCGAGGAAGAGGGTTCTTAGGTTGTTGCTTTGGGTGAGCCTATGGAAATCTCTTACACATGATGGACTTGCACGTAGCTTGCATGAAGGTGTTGGGATAATTCTTGACCATTGATGTGGCCATGCAAGATCAATGGCCAATGTCACTTGTTGGATGGGTGGAAGTTGGAATAGAAATTTGGTTGGGAGTTGACATAGTGAGGCAACTAAGGGTGCGTTCGGCAACCATTCTTTTGATTCCAAAATCCGGCAACCATTCTCTTGATTCTCATTTTGGAATCAAGAATCAGAATGAATGTTTTTTAATGCTCTTGGCAACAGAATCGTGTTCGGCAAACTCATTCAGAATCAATTTTTCTGTTTTTTTTTACCAGAATGATGTTCGGCATTGGCAAACAAATGGATTATGGTATTTTTTCGGTTGGGTCTAACTAGCAGGGCATGGGCGTAGATTGTGATGGTTCCAACAGGCGGAGATTAAGAGGATTCTGATGACAACGCCTTTCCGACGTAGCAGTTTTGAGAAGCAAATTTGGCAAACATCCCCTCCTTTTCCCTATAAAATTTCTTTTAATTTCTCCATCCCTCCACCTCTTCCGCTTCAACCCAACATCTTTGAGCTTTCTGAAACCCTGAAATCGGCCTCCATATCAAGACACCGTCTCTCATCTCATCAGAAGAAGAATTTTACAAAGAAAATTTTCTCCTTTTGCAAGCCAAGGAGTAAAATGCCAATGGAGTTGCAGAGACCTATCTAATTTTGGAAACGAAGTGTCGTTTCAAGAGAGACCAGCTGATTTTGCATTTGGATGGCGTTTACTTAAAGCAATCACCATCTTCAACACTGTTAAGGAGAAAAAGAGATTTGTCTTCAAATCTGAGGAATAGAACTTGAGAGCAGAGCGGCAGCCGGAGAATCCGTCAACGAGGAAGCTTCAGTCATGGCGGAAGGATTAGGCGTGAGATAGTTAGGTAGAGATATTTGACAGGTCGCTTGAGATGATTGGAAGAGGAAGAAGGGTTTGGAGGTTTGGAGGAGGAAGAAGGATCTGGAGGTTTGGAGGAGGAAGAGGGATTTGCAAAACACGGGAGAAAGACCTTTGAGAGATTAGCCCGATAAACTCATTTTTCCGTTTCCTCGAAGCGACAAAAAGTCGCTCCAGATAAACGTGGTTAAGGACCTTAAAACACATTAAAGTGATACTTCTAAATTAAAAACGAACAAGTTTTTTTCAATGTCTTTCGATTTTGAAAGAATCCCTTCTCTGGAGGGTTGCTGAACACGCCCTAAGGCAATTGTTGCCAATAGTGAGATTGGTGGTGTCTAGGTAATAGACATGATGAGGGGTCTCATCCCCTCCCCTCCCCCTTCTCTGGAGGGTTGCTGAACACGCCCTAAGGCATTTGTTGCCAATAGTGAGATTGGTGGTGTCTAGGGAATAGACATGATGAGGGGTCTCATCACCTCCCTCCCCCCCCCCCACATCTCCTCTACAAATTGAGCTTTCTTGGTCCATTCTACTCATGTACACTCCAAGAGCTTCGGTTAGGTTGTGCAATCCATGGGGAAGCTTTGGTCCCCATCACCGGCGAGTGTGAAGTGAGGAGAGAGGGCCAAAGGGAGGTCCTCGGTTTCAGTTTCCCATAGCGCATATTCGCATCAAGTCAAGCCTTTGTTGTTAATGGCATCCGGTACGTGTTTTTACCTGTTTAGTTTCAAAACCCAAAGATACTAACTAATTGAACCGATTTTCTCTAAGTTTGATCGCCCAAGATCTAATCAAGATGTCCTGGCTCTCTGCGCCGATCACAATGTAAGCTTGATATTCGTGCCAAGTGCAAAAACATTGGACGAGTGGGCAGGGCTATGTAAGATTGAGTCTGAGGGAAGGATTTTCTTTAAATAAATTGTACGCTGCCTTTTTTAGATCAATGAAGAAAACTTGTTTGAGAAAGTGTGTTTTGTGCACAAAGGAGGATTGATCCTTCCCTCGAAGTGGATCAAGAGGTTGATCTTCCCTCTAAGGAGATCAAATCCGTCTGAATCGGTTCGTAACGGATTTGATCTCCTTAGAGGGAAGATCAACATCTTGATCCACTTCTAGGGAAGGATCAATCCTCCTTTGTGCACAAAATACACTTTCTCAAACAAGGTTTCTTCATTGATCTAAAAAAGGCAGCGTACTATTTATTTAAAGAAAATCCCTACTCTAGATAATCCTTATCTCTAAGAATCCTAGCAATACCAAACAACTAAGAAAGCAAACTACAAAACCATCAAAATCTAAACTAATTTATTTAATCCAAGTGGGACCCATCTATGTACGTAACATTCCATCCCCCTTGAATCAACCTTGTCCCCAAGGTTGAATTATTGTTCCACCAGGATCCCAAATCCTATTGGGCATAGTTGATATTGGCTTTTCATGTTCTTCAAAAATAGAGACCGTGATCATTCGAACCCCGCCTTCAAAATCTGATGTGATCCAAGTTGGAAAGAAATCTGATTTTTCATGGTGTGGCAATGAAATGACAGGACGAGCGAATAGTTGAACAAACTCAATATGCTCTTCGGCAGTGTGTTCAACTAACTCATCCTTGTCTCCATCTACTCGAACTTCAACGTTTTCAAGATTCTGCACTTCTTCACCTTTGCGAATTTCCTTGATTAGTATAATGATTTTGTTCAAGCATTCTGCAAATCGCCATTGCTCTTCTATCATTTTCGAAAAAGATGCTTTGATCTTTTGAAAATCTTCACGTACGGAATCCAAAATCTCGCGGGATGTAGCCTTGGCGTAGGACCGACTGCTCTGATACCACTTGTTACAAACCTAAATCAGTCCGCAGCGGATTTGATCTTCTTATAGGGAAGATCAGCCTCTTGATCCACTTCGAGGGAAGGATCGATCCTCCTTTGTGCATAAGACACACTTTCTCAAACAAGTTTCTTCATTCCTTTAATGAAAGACTGCATACATGTTATTTATAGAAAAAACCCTAATCTAGATAATCCTTATCTCTAAGACTCATATGAAAACTAAACAACTAGAGAGCAAATCTAAAAATAAGAAATATCTCAAATAATTTATTTCAGCCAAGTGGGGCCCAGGCAAGCACGTAACATTCCTCCCCTCTTGAAATGAACCTTATCCTCAAAGTTAAATTATTGTAGAAAATAATTTATTCCACGCGGGTCCCAAATCTTGTTGTCCATAAATTTGTTGAACAACATTGGCCTTCCACAATCTTCGAAAATAGCGATCGCGATCATTCGAACCCAGCTTTCAAAATCTGATGTGATCCAAGTAGGAAAGAAATATGATTTTTCATGGTGTCGCATTGAAATGACAGGACGATCAAATAGTTGAACAGACTCAATATGCTCTTCGGCGATGTGTTCAACTAACTCATCCTTGTCTCCATCTACTCGAACTCCAACATTTTCAAGATTCTGCTATTCTTCATCTTTGCAAATTTCCTTGATTAGGATGCTGATTTTGTTTAAGCATTCTGCAAATCGCCATTGCTCTTCTATCCTTTTCGAAAAAGATGCTTTGAGCTTCTGAAAATCTTCACGTACGGAATCCAAAATCTCGTGGGATGTAGCCTTAGCGCAGGACCGACTGCTCTGATACCACTTGTTATAAAACTAAATCGGTCCGCAACGGATTTTATCTTCTTAGAGGGAAGATCAGCCTCTTGATCAACTTTGAGGGAAGGACCGATCCTCCTTTGTGCACAAGACACACTTTCTCAAACAAGTTTCTTCATTCCTTTAATGAAAGACTACGTACATGTTATTGATAGAAAAACCCCTAATCTAGATAATCCTTATCTCTAAGACTCCTACAAACTAAACAACTGGAGAGCAAATCTAAAAATAAGAAATATCTCAAATAATTTATTTCAGCCAAGTGGGGCCCAGGTAAGCACGTAACATTCCTCCCCTCTTGAAATGAACCTTGTCCTCAAGGTTGAATTATTGTAGAAAATAATTTATTCCACCCGGGTCCCAAATCTTTTTCTGCATAAATTTGTTGAACAACATTGGCCTTTCACAATATTCAAAAATAGTGATCGCGATCATTCGAACCCCACCTTCAAAATCTGATGTGATCCAAGTTGGAAAGAAATATGATTTTTCATGGTGTGCATTGAAATGACAGGACGATCGAATAGTTGAACAAACTCAATATGCTCTTCGGCGATTTTGTTCAAGCATTCTTCAAATCATCGTTCCTCTTCTATCATTTTCCAAAAAGATGCTTTGAGCTTCTGGAAAACTTCATGTGCAGAATCCAAAATCTCGCGGGATATAGCCATGGCGCAGGACCGACTGCTCTAATACCAATTGTTACGAATCCGAATCGGTTCGTAATGGATTTAATCTTCCTAGAGGGAAGATCAACCTCTTGATCCACTTCGAGGGAAGGATCAATCCTCCTTTGTGCACAATACACACTTTCTCAAACAAGTTTTCTTCATTGATCTAAAAAAGGCAACGTACAATTTATTTAAAGAAAATCCCTACTCTAGATAATCCTTATCTCTAAGCCGTCTGGATACGCGGATTTTAGAATCCAGTTTTTAGTTTGAAAACAGTGTAAAGGAGGGTTCATGGGGTTCATGATCTGGCCGCTGCATGCTGTCCTAGCAGCGTTTCTTGGATTTTAAGTAAGAAAACCAGGTTTTAGAAATCTCATGACGGGGGAGAGGTTTCTAAAACCTGGTTTTCTTACTTAAAATCCAAGAAACGTGCCAGGACAGCATGCAGCAGCCAGATCGTGAACCATCTTTTACACTGTTTTTAAACTAAAAACCTGGACTCAAAAATCCGCTTATCCAAACGCCCCCTAAGAATCCTAGCAATACCAAACAACTAAGAAAGCAAACTACAAAACCAGCAAAATCTAAACTAATTTATTTAATCCAAGTGGGACCCATCTATGCACGTAACAGGGAAAGGCCAGAAAGGTTGTGGGTTGTCCTTGTGTAGTTATCAAGGATTAAAGAGAGGAATCAGAGGGACTTCACATTGTTCAGAAGTATGTAAAATCTCATTAAAGTTTTTCATTTATATTCACTTAGATACAGTGCCTGCAGTAAGCATTCTTGGAGACTTAAGAGGTGTGGTGTCAGAATCTATCGTTGCATCATGTTAAATCTCTTCCGGTTTTGGGAAAAAAAAAACTAGAACGACCAAACACTGAAGCGAATTATCCAATTCCCAAACGCATCAAGAGATTCGTTGCTGAGAAAATCAGATCAAGCAAAAAATAGAAAATGGAGAAAGAGAGGCAGAAGACCTGTATCAAGATCTCCGATTTAGCAGAAGGAGATGGGCCCACGATCTCGACGACATTACCGAAGCGGAGAGGAAGACGATGAAGAGGAGGGAGAAGCAAAAAGGGGCGCTCTGTCAAAACCCTAGCCAGCATTTCTTTGGCGCTCTCATCGCCTTTAATCCAACCATCTACTGCTGCCATTGAAGGGCTTGGCTTTGCTCAACAGTCGTGAGGGCTTTTCATCTTCGCGGTGGCGCGTAAATACTAAATAGTTGTTTTTAGACCACCTGCGAATTCTTAAATAACCACTTTCTCTACGCTGTTCGGATTGCATAATTATATTTAGGCTCCGTTCACTTGTTTTTCCGGTTCAGCAAAAGAGAAGAAACGGAAGGAAACTGACGTGGCAAGATGGAAAGGAAAGGAAAGGAAACTGTAATGGGAGACATGTTTTCTCGCTGTTCACTTGCCTAGAAAGCGAGGAAAAATATGGAAGAAAAAGAACGAAGAATAGTTCATATCATAACCCTAGCAACGTTTTACCATGAAAAAACACAAAAAAATCTCGAAGAAAATGAAAAAAACAAAGGGAATGGGGAGATTGGGCGAAAAAAAATAATCAAATGAGAGTCAGGGAGGGGAGCACAAACCTTTCTAGTGTTTGCCGGAGGTGGAGCTCACCGGAGAAGGTGATGTAGCCGGCGGGTTTGTCAAGGGTTTCGCCCAGGTAGGGTTTGGAGAGGATAGAGACAGGCGATAGTTTTGACCAATATTTTCCCGTGGGCTTGTGAATATCGTTTTCCCACCGATTTAGCAGGATTTTGCAGAAAAGGAAAATCACGATTCTGTCGGAAAGTATATTTTCCACGTATTTGTTTCAATTTTCCACATCCGTAATTCGACATTCCCAGGAAATGAATTGAACGGCGGAATGTAAGGGTTCCCGAGAAAATTTTGCCTACTTTCCTTCCCTTTCATTTCCCGGGACAACAAGTGAACAGAGCCTTAGGGAAATGATTTCAACACAAACATTTTTTATACAAGAAGCTCGAGGAAAACACCGCCACTTTATTGTCTGAACTTCCATAGGCGGTGAGTTGTCAACTTTACGCCCTGACACACTCAAAGTACATGTGTCAAACGAAATATAGACCATTTTGCCCTTCCCTGCAGCTTCCCAGTACAAGTCAATCATTCTTTCTTTAAGCAGCCCATATGTAATATTTTATGAATTGAGAAGGTTTCTTTCAGCTTACATTTAATAGTCATCATGTAGACCATAAATGCAGTGCTACGATCGAGACAATTCCAAATCCACAAACTATACGATTTACCTACTTGCAGCAGTTAAAGAATTTATGGTATTAAGGTCCCCGTAAAAGAAAATAGTGTATTAAACTCCACTTAAATGAATTAGCGTATGTCCTAATCAAGAGTTGCTAATTGTAAGAATCATGAAAATAGGCCATTTTCATACCTTTTTTTATTGAAACCAAATTATTATTCAACAATATTGAAAAAGCTAATTGTTTCATGTCAAAGGTAAGTAGATTTGTGTAAAGGTAATTAGTTCTTGTAATTGTAATGGTTAGCCGTAACTGATCTGTTCCGTCAAAGTTAATGTCGATGTTATTATAGACGTTAGCGTCGACGTTAACAATTTAAGCTGGCGGGAAACAATATGTGATATGGACTGTTGTTATTTTGTCAGGTTTGCCTTGTATTTTTCTTCTTCTTGTAGCAGAGAAGGGAGAAATGGAAATGTAATTGAGGGATACCCACTGGCATAAAAACCATAAATTTTGTGAAACTTATTTTATTTTTTTTACATCCTTGGGGCTTATAGATGGTGAAGAGTCCCTTCTCTCATGGTTGTTTTGTAGGTGAACTCGTGAAGCTAAAGGATGGACAGTCAATGTAGGGTTTGGATATGAACAAGTATATAAGTAATGCTTTTTCATGGATTGCATCTTGATGGTATACGGACTCTTATATTTTTTGCATGGAATTTAATGCAAAGTGTAGTTGTAAATGATTGATTTCAGTGTAAGGTTGTAATTAGTTATATGTATTAATTGCAACTATTAGAAATTGAGGCAAGAGCATGGAGGTGTACATTTATGGTATACTATGATGGATATCTTAGGGAGGATTCATCATTTGATTATGTTGGAGGGAGGCTTAAAGCTGTAAAGGTAAACCGGAGAGTTAACTACTCTCAATTTATATCTGTAATTCGTAATACCATTGGAATTACTAAAAATGATGTGTCATACTCCATCCGGTGTCGCTACATAGTTGATCCATCGAAGTCCGTTGTTTATGAAATTAACGATGAGCACGACCTTTCTGTTTCAATGGGGATGCTTGATAATCCCAGGGTTAATGCTGTCATCATTTATTTAACCAAACATGTGAATTTGGGAGCCAGGGTGTATCTGGAATACCTTGTTAAATGTGCAAGATGTGAAAGATGTTCTGGTCCTAACACAATCCACCCAAATTCAAGTTGGCTGATTGTGCCATTGTCGGATGGCGATCCGCAATATGTGAATGTAGAAAATTTTCCGGTTGAAAATTGTAAGCCAAAGGGTTCCCCATGGGTTCATTCAATGATCTTGTTTTGATGATTAACAAACGCAAATTGATTAGTCTTTTATGGACTAATTGTTTGCCTTGAGTGTTGTGCTATACACAGGGAATTCACATGTTAATCCATGCTAGCACACACCATTGATGGCCTATGCTTGAAGATGAACCAAACAAAGGACAAAGGAGCTAGATCATATTTGGACAAATCATATCTTAGAGGATCAACCAAGGAGAAGTTCCACACAACCATCTCAAAGCATTGAACAAACAAAGGAAGATCAATGAAGGCCAAAGCTTGTGGATCAACAACTTGCAAAGGAGCTTGAACCAAATGGTGGCATCATCCTTTGAAGGTGTCAAGCAAAGAAGCTCAACCTTGAAGATCCCAAAGCAAGCTAAGCACACCATTGAAGATCAAATGAAGATTGGCTCAAGAGAACAAGAGAGTACTTAGAATGGTAGTATGTATCACATTTCTCTCTTGTGTTTTCTCTTATCAAGGCACATCTTAAAACCCCTAAAAATATATTTTTCAAAGAGACTAACACACCCTTTAAAGACTTAAATGGATAAGTGAATGGCCATGGTAGTGTACCAACATGTTGGGACCCATATGGCATTCAACACAACATTGAACAAAATAGAGTTCCGAAGCAACAACCTGGACCAGCCACTAAATCCTATCAAAACTTGTTTAAAAAATTTTCAAATATTTTTAAAAATATTTTTAACAGATAGCTCTCATTTTTCTCATATCCGTAGAGTATAAGAACGTCGAAATCCGATGAGAAACGAAGGAGATATGAATTTTTCAAATGGTACACTGTTTGCTGGAAATCCAGTCTCAGAACTCCGAGAACATTCTCGGAGCTCCGAGAAATGGTCCAGGTTCTAAAATTAAAAGCTCTGTTTGAATTCTCGGAACTCCGAGAATTTGCTCTGAACTCTGAGAATTTGCTCGGAACTCCGAGAAATGACTTGATATTTTCATTTCAAGTCATACATTGAATCTAGATTCACGTTTCAATTGGTATCAGAGCTTGGGCACTTGATTAAGACCCTAACCGGTTAAGAGTTAAGCGATCTAGTTTTTTTTTTTTTTTTTTTTTTTTGGCAACTTAAAAAATGGGATCTAGACTACCTATT
Source organism: Tasmannia lanceolata (assembly GCF_043159265.1). Taxonomy (NCBI): domain Eukaryota; kingdom Viridiplantae; phylum Streptophyta; class Magnoliopsida; order Canellales; family Winteraceae; genus Tasmannia; species Tasmannia lanceolata. Next base: position 8,995,837 of record NW_027518679.1, on the reverse strand, counting down.
TCGGATGGTTCAGATTATGGATCATGGTTGATCCATATGAAGACATACTTAAAAGGTCTAGATAAAGATATCGTAAAGATAATTGAAAATGGATTTATTTTAAATGCTAAATCTCAAGGATTAAATGAATATAACAAAAAATTATCTTTACTAAATATAAAAGCCCTAATTGCAACATGTTGTGCATTACCACCACACATTTATGAGAAGGTATCATCATGTACTAATGCTAAAGAGATTTTAAATAAACTTAAAAAATCTTGTCAAAGTGAAATCCTATGCTTAAATGGAATAATTGAGAAATCTAATGAAAATGCTTTGAAAAATATTGATTTCACATTTGAAGAACTACATTGTGCTTTTCAAGATTTGAATAAGAAACTTGAGGATCAACTAGCTAAGAATTCAAACTTGAAAAATAATTTAGCTAGTATTCACAAGGAGTTTAGGTCACTAGAAATAGACCATGCACATCTTAGTGAAGAAAATGAGATGTTTAAAAATAATTTTATCGAACTAAGTGAAACCATTACATCACTAAGAGAAGAAAATCAACTCCTTAAAGAAGAAGAAGATAAAATCAAGATTTCCTCATCTCTTGAAACTGAAATAAACAAGAGGGGTGGTGAATTGAATTTTAACACTAAATTATCCCTTTTAAAAATTACTTGTGAACCTAATTGAAATTTTCTTCACTTAATTAAATATTTGGTTAGTGCAAATAATTAGAAACAAAATGAAATGCCAAACCAAGAATTAATAATGGAAATGCAAGACAAGAAAGAACACACCGATGTATAGTGGTTCGGGCAAAGCCCTACTCCATTCTTCTTAAGATCGTCCTTAAGGATTTCCACTATTGGAGACCTTCACGATGCCCGGCTCCGAGGCGGTTACACTTCCAAGGGATATTAAATGAGGATGCCCTTACACCTTTACAAAGACTCTCCTTCTCCGCCGAGTTCTAAGCGGTTGCTCTCTAGGGAATTAAAATAAGGAATGCCCTAGCCACCTATACAAGAAGTGAAGATTGAATAGCTTGGCTTCTTCTTGAAAGCTTGATGCTCTTTGTAGATCCTTGATTGCTCTTCAATGATGGTAGTTGCAAGTGAAAGCTCTAAGAATCCCAACTCAATAAATTTGCAAGTGCAAGGCAAGTTTGGGAAAAATCAAATCTTAAGCACAAAAATGGGTTGCAAGTTTTCTTCAATGCTTAAGGAGGTTTTCAAATCATCAAGAGAGAGGAAATGAATCCTCTAGATGTTGTATATATAGCCTCACCAAAGAATATGACCGTTTGGGGGTGTTGATATAAAAAGTCACAAGTTAATTTAAATCCCAACGACTAGTTTTTGGTCTGTCGCGAGGTTCTCGGAGTTCCGAGAAATTTCTCGGAGTTCCGAGAAAATGTCCAGACGCTACTGGACCTTTTCTCGGAGTTCCGAGCTCGGAGCTCCGAGAAAAATCTCGGAGTTCCGAGAAAAATCTCGGAGTTCCGAGAAGCCTAAAAATCAGCATATTTTGAGTTTTTATTGCTTGTTTGATTTTTGGCTTTTGGAACTCAAGTCCTATGATTATTTTGGAATGTTTATGAGGGTCCCAACATGTTGGTCCACCACATAACCATTCACTAATCCATTTTAAGTTCTTAAGTGTTCTTTGAAAAAATAATTTGAAAACACTTTGCCTTGACTTGAAAATCTAAAGAGACAGGATGTACAATGATACCTATGTAGCTTTCAACTTCTCTTTAGTTTAGGTCTTCAATTGATCTTACATCTTGTGTATGCTTGCTTGAGAGATAATGTGAGCTCCACTTAGCTCCTTTGACTCTTGTGTTGGTACATCTTCAAGCATGACCATGTTGTGTGTTGGTTTCTTCAATGATCAATCCTATCTTAAACACAACACATCAAAGCAAATTGATTAGTATTCAAAAAACACAATCAATTATGTTTAGAATCATCAAAACAAGATTGGAGAGTAGACCCTTGGGCTTACAATCTCCTCCTTTTTTATGATGACAAACAAAATTGATTATGAGGTGTGTGTGGAGTGACATAGTAGGCAAGTGAATACTGGAACTCCCCCTCAATATATGCACATAGATAAATGATACAAATTATAAGCATGTGGTGCATATAGTCAATTGAATAGATAATCAATTTCAAACCTTCTCCCCCTTTTGTCATCGACAGAAAGGGTGTAAAAAAAAAATTTAGGAGTAGATAACTCCCCCTAAATCAATGCTTATGGTATAGAAATATATAGCCAAGTAATGCACATATACCTGTTCATGATCAAGATGTTGACAAATGTCAAATTGTTAGGTATTTTTAATTAAAGTGAAGATACCTCTCCAACTTAGAAAACTAAGAAGGCTAAGAGTATCAATTGAGTGATTTTTAAGATTAATATTTGACATCTCATTCATGCAGATACTACCAAACAACGATGATATGTATAAATACTATATAGATAAGCTGGTGAAAGGCATAAAGTATTTATTTGGCAATTTCTTTGACTTGATCTGCACTCTAAATGTTTAAGGCACTTCGGATATAACAAATTCTATCATCACTAAGGGGTTTTATAAAGATATCCGCTAATTGATCTTCAGTGTTGATATATTTTAAGCAAATATCCTTTTTTTGTGAGTGATCTCTGATGAAGTGGTGCCTAATCTCAATGTGTTTTGTTCTTGAGTGTTGTATGGGGTTCTTTGTTAAGCTTATAGCACTAGTATTGTCACATTTGATGAGAATATTTTCCATTTTGATTGCATAGTCCATCAATGTGCTTTTCATCCATAGGACTTGAGCACAGCAAGCTCCAGCTGCCACATATTCTGCTTCTGTTGTGGACAGAGCTACTGAATTTTGCTTCTTGCTAAACCATGAAACAAGTGATTTACCCAAGAATTGGCAAGTCCCACTAGTGCTTTTCTTATCTACTCTACATCCAGCAAAGTCTGCATCTGAATATCCGATGAGAGTGAAGGAAGATGATCTTTCATACCACAGTCCTAGACTTTGGGTTCCTCTTAGGTACTTGAAGATCTTCTTAACTGCTGATTGGTGAGACTCTTTAGGATCCGATTGAAATCGAGCACAGAGACAGACAGTAAACATAATGCCTGGTCTGCTGGCTGTCAAATAGAGCAAACTACCTATCATACCCCTATACAATTTCTGATCCACAGATTTGCCAAATTCATCCTTTTCTAGCTTAGCAGTAGTACTCATGGGAATTATTGATGTCTTACTGCTATCCATGCCATACTTCTTTAATAACTCCTTTGTATATTTTTCTTGATTTAAAAATATTCCATTTTTAAATTGTTTAATTTGGAGTCCTAAGAAATAGGTTAACTCGCCCATCATGCTCATTTCAAATTCATTTTTCATTAAAGTTGCAAATTCATCACATAATTTTTGATTGGTTGAGCCACATATGGTATCATCTACATATATCTGGACAAGGAGGATATCTTGATTTTCTCTTTTGATAAATAATGTTTTATCCACCTTTCCCATCTCAAATCATTTTTCAACCAAGAAAGTGGAAAGCCTCTCATACTAAGCTCTAGGAGCTTGCTTTAACCCATACAAGGCTTTATCAAGTCTGAAGACATGATTTGGATGTTTGAAGTCTTCAAAACCTGGAGATTGCTCAACATACACTTCCTCTTGGATATAGCCATTTAGGAAGGCACTTTTGACATCCATTTGATATAATTTAAATCCTTTATGAGATGCATATGCCAAGAGTATCCTAATAGCATCCATACGGGCAACAGGAGCAAATGTCTCATCATAGTCTATTCCCTCCTCCTGATTGTACCCTTGGGCTACCAACCTAGCTTTATTTCTAATGATAATTCCATTTTCATCCAATTTATTTCTATACACCCATCTCGTGCCAATGATTGGATGATCACTAGGTCTAGGCACTAGCCTCCACACCTTGTTCCTTTCGAATTGACTTAACTATTCTTGCATGGCCATCAACCAATATTCATCCTTTTCAGCTTCCTTGATGGATTTTGGTTCTAATTCGGATAGGAACGCCAAATTGTTACTCACACTACAATAGTATGATCTAGTTCTCACTGGCGATGTGGCATCACCTAAAATTTGGGATTAAGGATGATCTACCAATGTTCTCCTATCCCTAGGCAATGAGTCATCATTTTCATTTTCTACTTCCTCACTAGGTAATGTATGACTTGTAGATGCATGAGGAGGAGCACTCAATTTTGGAAAAAGATGTTCAATGGTTTCATCCTCATCATGTGGCATTTCTTGAGATGTTGGCTCTCTTTCATCAAATGTCACATGCATGGATTCTTCTACAACTAGGGTTCTTCGATTAAATACTCTATATGCCTTGCTATGTGATGAATACCCTAAGAATACTCCATCATCCGACTTCTTATCAAATTTGTGTAAATTTTCTTTAATGTTCAAAATGAAGCATTTACATCCAAACACTCTAAACTAGCTTATATTTGGTTTCAAGTTTTTCCAAAGCTCATAAGGTGTCTTCTTAGAAATTGGCCTTAAATATACCCTGTTTATGATATAGCAAGCGGTGCTAACCGCTTCCGCCCAAAAATATCTAGGGAGATCATTTTCATGCAACATAGTTCTAGCCATTTCTTGGAGAGTTCGATTCTTTCTTTCTACTACTCCATTTTGTTGAGGTGTTCTAGGTGCGGAAAAATTATGTTTTATGCCATGCTCATTACAGTAAGTGTCAAAATGTACATTTTCAAATTCCGTTCCATGATCACTTCTAATGTAAGAGATAGCAACACCTTTTTCATTTTGTATTTGATTGCACAATGTAAGGAAGTTTCCATAAGTTTCATCTTTGTGTGCTAGAAATATGACCCAAGTAAACCGTGAGTAGTCATCCACAACTACGAACACGTACCTCTTTCCACCTAGGCTACTTGTCTTCATTGGTTCAAAAAGATCCATATGAAGTAGCTCCAAGGGGTAGGAAGTTGCAATCATATTTTTAGGTGCAAATGAGCTTTTCAATTGTTTTCCTAATTGACAAGTTCTACAAATGTGATATTTGATGTATTTGAACTTAGGCAATCCTCTAACACTTTCTTTTGAGGAGAGGGTCGAAATGAGATCCATTCCGGCGTGACCCAACCTCCTATGCCATAGCCAAGAATCCTCACTAATGGCATTAAGACAAGTCACATTTTGGAGTCTAAGATCATCTAGTCCAATTGTGTAAATGTTATTGTCTCTAGAACCTATGAATTTTACTTCTCCATCTATCTTATTTTTAACAATGCATTTATCGGGATTGAAGACAACTTCAAAACCATTATCACATAATTGACTAATGCTAATAAGATTATGGGATAAGCCATCAACAAATAGTACATCATGTATGTGAGAGGTAGAGTTACCTATGGTGCCTTCACCTTTGACTTTTCCTTTCTTATCATCTCCAAAGGTAACGTCTCCACCATCCTTGAGTGATAGGGATGCGAATTGAGTAAGGTCTCCGGTCATATGTCTAGAGCATCCACTATCAAGGTACCATGTGTTCTTCTTGTTATGGCTTTTAAGGCATACCTACATATGAATAGGCAAGTGAGATCCTTTGGGTACCCAAATCTTCCTAATCTTACTAAGTTCATTTATTTTTACTTTAGAGTTCAATTTAATTTTATCTTGTTTAGCATGCATGCAAGCAACTTTATAATGACCTTCTAAACCACAATAAAAGCAAGTTTTGGTACTATTAGAAGAAGCCTTTAAAAGTTTATTTTTATAGTTGGAAATTGTAGTATTCCATTTAAGACCAAGTCCACTTTTATCATGTGGCATTCTTTGAATGTTAACAAGCCTATCCAATTTCAATGAACTATGTTCAAATTTTTCAAATAGTTTCTTTAGTTCATCATATTCAAAAGATATTTTACCATTTTCATGCTTTAGCTTGTTGTTTTCAATCGAAAGCTCTTGTCGATTTTCATTCAAAATGGTGATAGAAGCATTTAACTCATGAATTTCTACTTTGTATTTTTCATTTTTATCATCTAAAAATTCATGATCTTTCTTTAACCAACCAAATTCTTTTGTCATGTTAGCAAGAGAGTTTTCAAGTGAAGCAATTTTATCAAATTGAATTTCAAGTTCATCATTTGCACTTTGTAAGGAATCAAGAACTTCTTTCAAAACAACGACATCATTTAAAGTGTTTACCTCGTTGTTGTCGTTTGTTGAGGCCATGAAGCACACGTTCTTTGCTATCAAGCAATCTTCGCCATCATTTTGTTCGCCTACGCTTTCAATTTCTTCATCCCACGTGGCGGTCATTCCTTTCTTGCCTTCTCTTCTCTTGAAGCGGTTGTTTGAAGTAGGTTCATTGTTGAGTGGACAATCCGGGCGAATGTGTCCAAGCTTCTTGCAACCGTAGCATCGGGGTTGAGAAGACCCATCACCAAGTTCTTCTTTCTTCTTGAATGGGGGATTAGTTCTTCTATTTCTCATGCCTCCCATGTTCCTTTGTAAGAATTTGATCCTTCTTGTTAGGAGAGCAACTTCATCTTCCATGTCTTCACCTACATTGCAAGCAAAAGCAACACCTTTTTCTTTTTCACTTTTAGTTTCAATTTCGGTGCTTTTGTTTTGAAAATCATCTCATGAGTGATCAAGGACCCTATTAGTTCATCTAGGTTCAATGTGTTCATGTCCTTGGCTTCGGTGATTGCGGAGGTTTTGAATTCCCATGACAAAGGTAGGGACCTAAGAATCTTGGTCACTAAGTTTCTATTTGAAAATTGTTTTCCAAGTCCCCTTAGTCCATTTACAATATTGGTGAACCTAGTGTACATGTCGGCAATTGTTTCATCAGGTGTCATTTGAAAGAGTTCATATTGCCGAAAGAGATGGTTCATTTTAGATTCTTTGACTTGATTGGTTCCCTCATGGGTGACTTCCAAAGTGTTCCAAATTTCCTTAGCCGAATTCAAATTTGATACTCTATTGAATTCTCCGGGAGATAGAGCACAAATAAGGGAATTCATGGCTTTGGCATTATAATTCGAAGCTTGTTGTTCGGCTTCGGTCCAATCATTTAGGTTTCTTGTGGGTAATATGTATTCATTATTAATGGCTCTCCACATTTGATAATCTTGAGTTAAAAAGATTTTCATTTTAGTTTTTCAAAAACCATAGTTTGTTCCATCAAAATAGGGTGGCCTAGTGTTTGAATAACCTTCATGGTGTTGAGGGTAGTTTGCCATTTTAGAATCTTTACTCTAGACCGGTTACGGTTTTCTAAAAATTAGAGACGAGGCTTTGATACCAATTGAAATAAACAAGAGGGGGGTGAATTGAATTTTAACACTAAATCATCCCTTTTGAAAATTACTTGTGAACGTAATTGGAATTTTCTTCACTTAATTAAATATTTGGTTAGTGCAAATAATTAGAAACAAAATTAAATGCCAAACCAAGAATTAATAATGGAAATGCAAGACAAGAAAGAACACACCGATGTATAGTGGTTCGGGCAAAGCCCTACTCCATTCTTCTTAAGATCGTCCTTAAGGATTTCCACTATTGGAGACCTTCACGATGCCCGGCTCCAAGGCAGTTACACTTCCAAGGGATATTAAATGAGGATGCCCTTACACCTTTACAAAGACTCTCCTTCTCCGCCGAGTTCTAAGCGGTTGCTCTCTAGGGAATTAAAATAAGGAATGCCCTAGCCACCTATATAAGAAGTGAAGATTGAATAGCTTGGCTTCTTCTTGAAAGCTTGATGCTCTTTGTAGATCCTTGATTGCTCTTCAATGATGGTAGTTGCAAGTGAAGCTCTAAGAATCCCAACTCAATAAATTTGCAAGTGCAAGGCAAGTTTGGGAAAAATCAAATCTTAAGCACAAAAATGGGTTGCAAGTTTTCTTCAATGCTTAAGGAGGTTTTCAAATCATCAAGAGAGAGGAAATGAATCCTCTAGATGTTGTATATATAGCCTCACCAAAGAATATGACCGTTTGGGGGTGTTGATATCAAAAATCACAAGTTAATTTAAATCTCAACGGCTAGTTTTTGGTCTGTCTTCTCGGAGTTCCGAGAAATGTTCTCGGAGTTCCGAGACAATGGCCTGAAGAAATCAAATTTCTACTGGACCATTTCTCGGAGTTCCGAGAAAATGTCCAGACGCTACTGGACCTTTTCTCGGAGTTCCGAGCTCGGAGCTCCGAGAAGCCTAAAAATCAGCATATTTTGAGTTTTTATTGCTTGTTTGATTTTTGGCTTTTGGAACTCAAGTCCTATGATTATTTTGGAATGTTTATGAGGGTCCCAACATGTTGGTCCACCACATAACCATTGACTAATCCATTTTAAGTTCTTAAGTGTTCTTTGAAAAAACAATTTGAAAACACTTTGCCTTGACTTGGAAATCTAAAGAGACAGGATGTACAATGATACTTATGTAGCTTTCAACTTCTCTTTAGTCTAGGTCTTCAATTGATCTTCCATCTTGTGTATGCTTGCTTGAGAGATAATGTGAGCTCCACTTAGCTCCTTTGACTCTTGTGTTGGTACATCTTCAAGCATGACCATGTTGTGTGTTGGTTTCTTCAATGATCAATCCTATCTTAAACACAACACATCAAAGCAAATTGATTAGTATTCAAAAAATACAATCAATTATGTTTAGAATCATCAAAACAAGATTGGAGAGTAGACCCTTGGGCTTACAGAAACAAATAACTTCAAAATGGAAATCAATGATTTGAAAATCAAGAATGAGAAACTTGAGTTGGAAAATTACAAACTACAAGAAAGTGTAAAACATAATTGCCATCATGACCATTCTTGTAGATCATCATGTCCATTCCGTCCATCTACCTACTCATATATGTCTTGTGATTTTTGTGGTAGATTTGGACATTACAAATCTAAATGCATGTTTAGATTTGTAACAAATATTAAGTTTGTTTGGGTTAGAAAAGATACATCAACTAGAACAAACTTGCTTCGAACCAACATGGTTTGGGTTCCAAAATCCCCTACTTAAATCACATCATATGATTAGTAGATTAGGGGATGTGCTTAAATGTTAGGTCATTTTAAAATGTTGTTTGGATACCATATGCTATTCTTGTTTGATTCACATGTATCCATGTTTGTGCTTTAATGAGAAATCATTTTGTTATAATTCAAAGTCTTTTATCCTTGAAACTTAGTTTTTTCAAGGCTCTGATATCTTGCACTAAAATGTTATATCTATTGGAAAATGTTCCCTAGATATTTTATTTTTGGATATCTAGTTGATATGTGCTTCATGATCACATCATTTGTGACGAAACAACCTATAGATACAATATACTTATATTGTTTGACTTGTATGTATCTATATGTATTTTTGCTAAGTGCACACAATATGACTTAAATCTTATCGCACTTAGAATATGTCATTCATCCACATGACAACCACAATAGAGCATTCAATGTGAAAACCATAAATTGATCCTTATAGAATATACAACAACATCTCTTGCCCATGTGTTCAAATTAAAGCTTCAAGTACATCTTTAAAATTTGAACCTGTTTTGGTAGTTGCTAGGAGTTAGGTTAATTGATCACATAATTCTAGAAAAACCAAAAGAAAAGAAACCCATAAGTTTAAAGAGTTGAACTTAAATGAAAATTTTTTGGCAATCAAATAGTATTTGAGTGAAAGTTGTGAATATACTAAAATATTATTCTTTAAACTCTATTTTCCTTGGATCTTTCCCTAGAAACACAAAATGATATAATATGTAGGGAAGTTGAAACGTGAATCTAGATTCAATGTATGACTTGAAATGAAAATATCATAGAAATCTAGAATCATATTTGGGCATTTACTCACTTGAGTAAAATTAAAATTCACTAAGGTGGTTGTATAGATTAGATTGTGATGGGAACATGTGTCTCCCACACATTTTTGGTTTTCAATGGGCTTATGCACTTTGTGCCTAATGCCTTGTCATTTTACATGTGGTTGTGGATGTAGATGTAATGTTTGGACCATACACATTATGTGTCATGTCCTTTGTGTCCAAACATGGTAGATTATTCATGGAAACCTTGATCATCATATCTTTCTCATAAGGTATACTCTCACCTTCATGAATCATGGATGTCTCTCTAGGACATGGTATTTTATTGACCATTCTCACTATGTCTTAGTCCTATAGAATTGAACTCAAATTGGTATATACATATTCTATAGTTATCACCCCTTGTTTGATAATATCTACACATATGAGATGTTAAATCTTAATCTTAAAAGTCACTCAATTGGTGCCCTTAGCCTTCTTAGATTCTAAGAGGGAGATGGTACATTCACATTAATTAAAATATCTAACAAATTGGCCTTGTGCCAACATCTCAAACATGAATAGGTATACATTTATATGTGATCTCCCTCGTTAGTTATGTATGTTACATACTTAGGGAAGTAAAGCTTGAATTTAAAAAATATTATATCACATTTAGGTGGAGCATGAGCCAAAGATTGAAAATATTTTGTGCTATGCTTGTTTATCATGATGAGCTAGACTATGGCTATCATTTTATCATGATAAACTGACACTTGGAGAATAAGTGTCATTGTAGCCTAAGGGTTGAGTTTAACTTGGCATCTTTTGGAAAATATATCCAAAAACCTTTGGAGTTTATGCAAGGACATCCCTTTGGATTCATGCATAGCATGATTCATTTTCAAAGGGGGAGCTTAAAGGTAAATTTGTCCTTAGTTACTTATCATATGATTCCTAATGTGGTTATCACCTCACATATGATAAGTACACTCATTTGGAGCATGATTGCTCCACATGGGTTGTTCGGGCTTGTTTTGTGCTTTTATGTGTGTTTTAGAGTTTAAGACAAGGAGCCCATATCCTAAGTCTTAGTGACATATTCTTCTAGGCTTTTTGACTTATCTTGGATGATTTAATATGATGTCATCTATTCCGAGAATAAGTTTTGGTGGCCAAGTATTCAATTGTCATATCTTTGGCCTATTATGTCATGTCATGCCTTAAATCTTAAGTTTATCTAAGGCCAATGACAAATACTAAGGGGGCTAATCATGCTAAACTATACACTTGCTTGTTTTCTTTCATGATAAGTAAAATATAAGCTTTAACTTGCTAATATATTATTATATTACGGGTCATAGGGTAGATTTATATTAGATTTATATATATATACTAAGATACACCCTAACAATTTGTGCTAAAATTGAAATGTCTCTTTGTTTTGCCAACATAGGCTTGATTTGTTTTGTGATTATTCATTTCCTATGTTGATTGTCTCTTATCATGCCATATATATATATATATATATATATATACTTTGGATTATACTTTGATTGTAATTGGTAACTCATGATAAGAAGTTAGGGGGAGCATCATATTCTCATTGAATATCTTTGATGCTTTATGTAATTGTGCTTAAATGCTTAATCATTCATTTTTGCTAATGCCAAAAGGGGGAGAATTTGTATAATTGATTAGATCCATTATCATATGCATTCTTGTATTATAACTTGTTAAATATAACTCATGCATATGTTGAGGGGGAGCAGTAATGATTAAATTGTCCATCTAATCCTCATAAGAGGTTCCTCCCACCTATCTAATCAATTTGGTTTGTCATCATAAAAAAGGGGGAGATTGTAAGCCCAAGGGTTCCCCATGGGTTCATTCAATGATCTTGTTTTGATGATTAACAAACGCAAATTGATTAGTCTTTTATGGACTAATTGTTTACCTTGAGTGTTGCGCTATACGCAGGGAATTCACATGTCAATCCATGCTAGCACACACCATTGATGGCCTATGCTTGAAGATGAACCAAACAAAGGACAAATGAGCTAGAGCATATTTGGACAAATCATACCTTGGAGGATCAACCAAGGAAAAGTTCCACACAACCATCTCAAAGCATTGAACAAACAAAGGAAGATCAATGAAAGCCAAAGCTTGTGGATCAACAACTTGCAAAGGAGCTTGAACCAAATGGTGGCATCATCCTTTGAAGGTGTCAAGCAAAGAAGCTCAACCTTGAAGATCCCAAAGCAAGCCAAGCACACCATTAAAGATCAAATGAAGATTGGCTCAAGAGAACAAGAGAGTACTTAGAATGGTAGTATGTATCACCTTTCTCTCTTGTGTTTTATCTTATCAAGGCACATCTTAAAACCCCTAAAAATATGTTTTTCAAAGAGACTAATACACCTTTTAAAGACTTAAATGGATAAGTGAATGGCCATGGTGGTGTACCAACATGTTGGGACCCATATGGCATTCAACACAACATTGAACAAAACAGAGTTCCGAAGCAACAACCTGGACCAGCAACTAAATCCTATCAAAACTTGTTTAAGAGATTTTCAAATATTTTTGAAAATATTTTTAACAGATATCTCTCATTTTGTTCATATCCGTAGAGTATAAGAACATCGAAATCCGATGATAAACGAAGGAGATATGAATTTTTCAAATGGTACACTGTTTGCTGGAAATCCAGTCTCGGAACTCCGAGAATTATTCTCGGAGCTCCGAGAAATGGTCCAGGTTCTAAAATTAAAAGCTCTGTTTGAATTCTCGAAACTCCGAGAATTTGCTCGGAACTCCGAGAAATGTTTTTCTTCAAAAAAATATAGCCGTTGTGGTGCAACGGCTAGTTGAATTTTTGACCCAGTTTTGACTGTTTTACCCCCCAAACGGTCACATGGAGTTGGGACTTTATATATACCCATTCAAGGGTCCATAATAGATTATGAACATTGTCCAACTTCAACAAACCCTAGAAAATCATTTGTGAACTATTTTTGGGTTAAATTCTCTCACAAACCAAACTTTTTGTGTCTTGATTTGAGAAAATCATTTGAGATTGGTTTAGGCTTAAACTTGTTTATTCTTGAGAGCATCCTTGGAGCTTCAACTTACATTGTAGCCTACATAGAGGCAAAGCTTTATCTTCTTCTTTATTCAATCGGTGGCAAGGGCATCCGTTATTTTTAATTCCTTTGGGTGAAGCGCTTAGAACTCAGCGGAGAAGGAGAGTCATTGTAAAGGTGGAAGGGTATCCTCATTTAATTCCCTTGGAGTGTAGAAGCCTTAGAGCCGGGCGTCGTAGAAGTTTCAATAGTGGAAATCCTCAAGTGCGACCTTGAGTAGAGTGGAGTAGACCGTTTGCCGAACCACTATAAATCTTTGTGCACCTGTGTTGATATTTCTCTATCTCTCTCTCCCTCTCACTCTCTTATTTATTTGTGCTTGCATTTTTACATATTTGGAATTGAGTGAGTAGTTAACATTTTGGTTTTGAATGAATATTTGTACCTTGCTAACTAAGCTATAAATCACCTAATTAAGTTTGCTAATCAACAAGGGTTTTTGAACTAATATTAATTTATTATATTGTTTAAAGTTCAAATATTTCAAACTTAATTAAACAAGGGATAAGTCTTGGGTGAAATCTTAGGAAAAGTTTTTAAAAGGTAAGGGTTTTATAAACATCCTATTCACCCCCCTCTAGGTTGCCAAACCAAGTGAAATCCAAGTAGTGACTTGGTTTGGCAACCTAGAGGGGGGGGTGAATAGGATGTTTATAAAATCTTTACCTTTTAAAAACTTTTGCTAAGATTTCTCCCAAGACTTATCCCTTGTTTAATTAAGTTTGAAATAGTTGAACTTAAACAATATTACAAATTAATATAAGTTCAAAACCCTTGTTGATTAGCAAACTTAATTAGGTAATTTTAATAGCCTAGTTAGCAAGGTTAAGATATTTAGGTTGATTATCAATGCTAACTACTCACTCAATTCTAAGCACAAATAATCAAATAAGAGAGTGAGAGGGAGTGAGAGAAATACCAATCACACAAGTGACACAAAGATTTATAGTGGTTCGGCACACGGTCTACTCCACTCTTCTCAAGGTCGCACTTGAGGATTTCCACTATTGAGACCTCCACGACGCCGGCTCCGAGGCTTTTACACTCCAAGGGAATTAAATAAGGATGCCCTTCCACCTTTACAATGACTCTCCTTCTCCGCCGAGTTCTAAGCGGTTCACCCAAGGAAATTAAAAACAACGGATGCCCTTGCCACCGATCGAATAAAGAAGAAGATAAAAGCTTTGCCTCTATGTAGGCTACAATGCAAGTTGAAGCTCCAAGGATGCTCTCAAGAATAAATAAGTTTAAGCCTAAACCAATCTCAAAAGATTTTCTCAAATCAAGGCACAAAGAGTTTGGTTGGTGAGAGAATTTAACCCAAAAATCGTTCACAAATGATTTTCTATGGTTTGTTGAAGTTGGACAATGTTCATCTCGTGTTTTGGACCCTTGCATGGGTATATATAAAGTCCCAACTCCATGTGACCGTTTGGGGGGTAAAACAGTCAAAACTGGGTCAAAAAATCAACTAGCCGTTGCACCCCAACGGCTATAATTTTTTGAGAAAATACACTTCTCGGAGTTCCGAGAATTTTCTCGGAGTTCCGAGAAACCAAACAGAGATTTAAGTTTAAGAACCTGGTGCATTTCTCGGAGGTCCGAGAATTTTCTTGGAGCTCCGAGAATTTTCTCGGAGTTCCGAGAATAATTCTTGGAGTTCCGAGACTGGTTTCCAGCAAACAGTGTCGAACTTGTAAAATTCATATCTCCCTCATTTCTTGTCGGATTTTGACGTTCCTATACTCTACGGATATGAGAAAAATGAGAGATATCTGTTAAAAATATTTTCAAAAATATTTGAAAATATTTTAAATAAGTTTTGATAGGATTTAGTTGCTGGTCCAGGTTGTTGCTTCGGAACTCTGTTTTGTTCATTCTTGTGTTGAATGCCATATGGGTCCCAACATGTTGGTACACCACCATGGCCATTCACTTATCCATTTAAGTCCTTAAAGGGTGTGTTAGTCTCTTTGAAAAATATATTTTTAGGGGTTTTAAGATGTGCCTTGATAAGAGAAAACACAAGAGAGATAGGTGATACAATCTACCATTTTTACCACTCTCTTGAATGAACTCTTGAAGTAGCCATTGCTTGATCTTCTCTTTGAGTGCATGGCTTGCTTTGGGATCTTCAAGGTTGAGCTTCTTTACTTGACACCTTCCAAGGATAATGCCACCATTTGGTTTAAGCTCCTCTGAAAGTTGTTGATTCACAAGGTTTGGCCTTCATTGATCTTCCTTTGTTTGTTCAATGCTTTGAGATGGTTGTGTGGAACTTCTCCTTGGTTGATCCTCCAAGGTATGGTTTGTCCAAATATGCTCTAGTTCCTTTGTCCTTTGTTTGGTTCATCTTCAAGCATAGGCCATCAATGTGTGTGCTAGTATGATTTGACTTGTGTAGGACCTGTCTAAAGCACAACACTCAAGGCAAATGATCAGTCCATAAACGACTAATCAATTTGCGTTTGTTAATCATCAAAACAAGATGATTGAATGAACCCATGGGGAACCCTTGGGCTTACAATCTCCCCCTTTTTGATGATGTCAAATCAAATTGATTAGATAGGTGGGAGGAACCTCTTATGAGGATTAGATAGATAATTTAATCATTATTTCTCCCCCTCAACATATGCATGAGTTATATTTAACAAGTTATAATACAAGAATGCATATGATAATGGATCTAATCAATTATACAAATTCTCCCCCTTTTGGCATTAGCAAAAAGGAAGGATTAAGCATTTAAGCACAATTACATAAAGCATCAAAGATATTCAATGAGAATATGTTGCTCCCCCTAACTACTTATCATGAGTTACCAATTAAAATTAAAGTATAATCCAAAGTATAGTTACATGATAAGAGCTTATCAACATAAGAAATGAATAAACTAATATAAATCAAGCCTATGTTACAAAAACAAAGAGACATTCCAATTTTAGCACAAATTCTTAGGGTATATCTTTGTATATATATAAATCCAATATAATTCTACCCTATGACCCGTAATATAATAATAGATTAGCAAGTTAAAGCTTATATTTTACTTATCATGAAAAAAACAAGTTTAAAGTTTAGCATGATAAGCCCCCCCTTTTTTTTAAATCCAATGATATGCAATTTTTAGCATAATTAGTGAGGAAATGTTTGAATGGATAGTGTTAGCATCTTACAATGATCCATATAAACATAAAGATAGCAAAAATTAGCTCTCCCCCTTAGTATTTGTCATTGGCCTTAGATAAACCTAAGATTTTAGGCATGACATGACATAATAGGCCAAAGATATGACAATGGAATACTTGGCCACCAAAACTTATTCTTGCAATAGATGATATCATATTTGATCATCCAAGATAAGTCAATAAGCCTAGAAGAATATGTCACTCAGACCTAGGCTATGGGCTTCTTGTCTTAAACTCTAAAACACACATAAAAGCACAAGACAAGCCCGAGTGGAGCAATCATGCTCCAAAAGAGTGTACTTATCATATGTGAGGTGATAACCACATTAGAAATCATATGATAAGTAAGTAAGGACAAATTTACCTTTAAGCTCCCCCTTTGAAAATGAATCATGCAATGCATGAATCCAAAGGGATGTCATTGCATAGACTCCAAAGGTTTTTGCATATATTTTCCAAAAGATACCAAGTTAAACTCAACCCTTGGGCTACAATGACACTTACTCTCCAAGTGTCAGTTTATCATGATAAAATGATAGCCATAGTCTAGCTCATCATGATAAACAAGCATAGCACAAAAGATTTTCAATCTTTGGCTCATGCTCCCCCTAAATGTGATATTATATATATATATATATATATTTTTTTTAAATTCAAGCTTTACTTCCTTAAGTATGTAACATACATAACTAGCTAGGGAGATCACATATATATGTATACCTATTCATGTTTGAGATGTTGGCACAAGGCCAATTTTTTAGATATTTTAATTAATGTGAATGTACCATCTCCCTCTTAGAATCTAAGAAGGCTAAGGGCACCAATTGAGTGACTTTTAAGATTAAAGTTTAACATCTCATACGTGTAGATATTATCAAACAAGGGGTGATACCTATAGAATATATATAAACCAATTTGAGTTCAATTTTATAGGACTAAGACATAATGAGAATGGTCAATAAAGTACCATGTCTTAGAGAGACATCCATGAATCATGAAGGTGAGAGTATACCTTACAAGAAGGATATGATCCATATCAAGGCCTTCATGGATAGTCTACTATGTTTGGACAAAGTGAACATGACAAATGAAGTACAAGGTCCAAACATTACATCTACATCCACAACCACATGTAAAATGACAATGCATTAGGCACAAAAGTGCATAAGCCCATTGAAAACAAAAAATGTGTGGAAGGCACATGTTCCCATCACAATCTAATGTATACAACCACCTTAGTGAATTTTAATTTTACTCAAGTGAGTAAATGCCAAAATATGATTCTAGATTTATATGATATTTTCATTTGAAGTCATACATTGAATCTAGATTCATGATTTGACTTTCCTATATAATATATATCCTTTTATGAACTTACGGAAAGATCCAAGGATTTTATAATATATATGTATCAAATGATGCAAACTACCTTGGACACATGTATTCCATTTATGAACTTTCATGACTACTTGAACAAAATACATATAACATATCTATACATATTAAGGTTCATCTTAGTCATGAGATTATCCAATTAAAGCTCTTTGGAAATACACTAATTTTTAACCCATCTATGATTCTTATTAGATTTGATGAAAATCATTAAGCATGTAATAGAATGGATTTTGATAGGACAACTAGGTGCATGTTCGTTCACCTAGGGCACAAAAAGTTATCTAAGAAAGGATTTGAAGTGAATTCTTAGACATAGCATCTAATACCTTAGTTTTGCTAGAAATGATATATTAAAACAATTAAATACTCAATTGTCTAGCAAGTGCCAGGTTTGTCCAAAATAAAGTTCAAAGAATAGTACTTTGGCATTTTCTCAATTTTTGCTCAGATACTATTTGATTGCCACAAATAATTTCATTTAAGTTCAAGCCTTAAAACCTATGTGTTTCTTTTCTTTTGGTTTTTCTAGAATGATGTGATCAATTAGCCTAACTCATAGCAACTACCAAAACGGGTTCAAATTTTAAAGATGTACTTGAAGCTTTTAATTTGAACACATGGGCAAGAGATGTTGTTGTATATTCTATAAAGATCAATTTATGGTTTTCACATTGAATGCTCTATTGTGGTTGTCATGTGGATGAATGACATATTTTAAGTGCATGATGATTTTTAAGTATATGTGGGCACTTAAACTAGGAAACTCAAAATGATATTCAATTAGGCTCATCATATCAAAGTCTCAAATTAATTACATTCAAGCATATAGACTTTGAATTTTAAGGTGATATATATAGATATATGTTAAGCAAATATGAGCATATGATATCTATATACACATGTTTTGAAAGGATTTTCAATTTTAGGCACAACATGTATTGATACAAAAAAAATTAAACAAGAACAAGCACATTGTATCAACAAATATATTTTCAAATGATATTCAATTAAAGCACATCCCCTAATCTAAAATAAACCCAATATAGATCATGTTAGGGGTTTTGGAACCCAAACCATCTTGGTTCCAAGCAAGTTTTGTCCTAGGTGATAAGTCTTTTTTAACCCAAACAAACTTACTACTTTTTACAAATCTAAACATACATTTAGATTTGTAATGTCCAAATCTACCACAAAAATCACAAGACATATATGAGTCGGTAGATGGACGGGATGAACAAGATGATTTACAAGAGTGACTATGATGAAAACTATGTTTTGCACTTTCTTGAAAAAAATGATTTTCCAACATTAATGTTTCATTCTTGATGTTTAAGTCATTGATTTCCATTTTAAAATTTATTAATTCAAAAGATGAAAGCATTTTAATTTTCTCTTCTTCTTCTTTAAGGAGTAGATTTTCCTCTCTTAGTGAAGCAATAGTATCACTTTGTTCAATAAAATCTTTTTTAAAAATTTTATTTTCTTCACTAAGATGTGCATGATCTATTTCTAGGGACCTAAACTCCTTGTGAATACTAGCTAAATTGTTTTTCAAGTTTGAATTCTTAGCTAGTTGATCCTCAAGTTTCTTTTGTAATTCTTGGACATTTTCAACAAGTTCTTCAAATGTGAATTCGGCATTATCCAATGGGTCTTCATTAGATAATCCCATTAAGCACATGTTTTGATTTTGAAGATTTTCAATAGAGTCCAAAATATTTTTAGCATTTTTACAAGAGGATACTTTTTCATAAATGTTAGGTGGTAATGCACAACATATTGTAATTAGAGCTTTTGTATTTAGTAAAGATAATTTTTTATCATAATCATTTGATCTTTTAGATTTAACATTTAAATCAAAACCATTTTCAATTATCTTTATCATATCTTTATCTAGACCTTTTAAGTATGTCTTCATATGTATCAACCATGATCCATAATCCGAACCATCCAAAATAGGTAGTCTAGATCCCATCTTTTAAGTTACCAAAAAGTTTGATCTTTTAACTCTTAACCGGTTAGGGTCTTAATCAAGAGCCCAAGCTTTGATACCAATTGAAATCCAAGTAGTGACTTGGTTTGGCAACCTAGAGGGGGGGTGAATAGGATGTTTATAAAATCTTTATCTTTTAAAAACTTTTCCTAAGATTTCTCCCAAGACTTATCCCTTGTTTAATTAAGTTTGAAATAGTTGAACTTAAACAATATTACAAATTAATATAAGTTCAAAACCCTTGTTGATTAGCAAACTTAATTAGGTAATTTTAATAGCCTAGTTAGCAAGGTTAAGATATTTAGGTTGATTATCAATGCTAACTACTCACTCAATTCTAAGCACAAATAATCAAATAAGAGAGTGAGAGGGAGTGAGAGAAATACCAATCACACAAGTGACACAAAGATTTATAGTGGTTCGGCACACGGTCTACTCCACTCTTCTCAAGGTCGCACTTGAGGATTTCCACTATTGAGACCTCCACGACGCCGGCTCCGAGGCTTTTACACTCCAAGGGAATTAAATAAGGATGCCCTTCCACCTTTACAATGACTCTCCTTCTCCGTCGAGTTCTAAGCGGTTCACCCAAGGGAATTAAAAACAACGGATGCCCTTGCCACCGATCGAATAAAGAAGAAGATAAAAGCTTTGCCTCTATGTAGGCTATAATGCAAGTTGAAGCTCCAAGGATGCTCTCAAGAATAAATAAGTTTAAGCCTAAACCAATCTCAAAAGATTTTCTCAAATCAAGGCACAAAGAGTTTGGTTGGTGAGAGAATTTAACCCAAAAATCGTTCACAAATGATTTTCTATGGTTTGTTGAAGTTGGACAATGTTCATCTCGTGTTTTGGACCCTTGCATGGGTATATATAAAGTCCCAACTCCATGTGACCGTTTGGGGGGTAAAACAGTTAAAATTGGGTCAAAAAATCAACTAGCCGTTGCACCCCAACGGCTATAATTTTTTGAGAAAATACACTTCTCGGAGTTCCGAGCTCGGAGCTCCGAGAAACCAAACAGAGATTTAAGTTTAAGAACCTGGTGCATTTCTCGGAGTTCCGAGCTCGGAGCTCCGAGAATAATTCTCGAAGTTCCGAGACTGGTTTCCAGCAAACAGTGTCGAACTTGTAAAATTCATATCTCCCTCATTTCTCGTCGGATTTTGACGTTCCTATACTCTACGGATATGAGAAAAATAAGAGATATCTGTTAAAAATATTTTTAAAAATATTTGAAAATGTTTTAAATAAGTTTTGATAGGATTTAGTTGCTGGTCCAGGTTGTTGCTTCGGAACTCTGTTTTGTTCATTCTTGTGTTGAATGCCATATGGGTCCCAACATGTTGGTACACCACCATGGCCATTCACTTATCCATTTAAGTCCTTAAAGGGTGTGTTAGTATATTTGAAAAACATATTTTTAGGGATTTTAAGATGTGCCTTGATAAGAGAAAACACAAGAGAGATAGGTGATACAATCTACCATTTTTACCACTCTCTTGAATGAACTCTTGAAGTAGCCATTGCTTGATCTTCTCTTTGAGTGCATGGCTTGCTTTGGGATCTTCAAGGTTGAGCTTCTTTACTTGACACCTTCCAAGGATAATGCCACCATTTGGTTCAAGCTCCTCTGAAAGTTGTTGATCCACAAGGTTTGGCCTTCATTGATCTTCCTTTGTTTGTTCAATGTTTTGAGATGGTTGTGTGGAACTTCTCCTTGGTTGATCCTCCAAGGTATGGTTTGTCCAAATATGCTCTAGTTCCTTTGTCCTTTGTTTGGTTCATCTTCAAGCATAGGCCATCAATGTGTGTGCTAGTATGATTTGACTTGTGTAGGACCTGTCTAAAGCACAACACTCAAGGCAAATGATCAGTCCATAAGCGACTAATCAATTTGCGTTTGTTAATCATCAAAATAAGATGATTGAATGAACCCATGGGGAACCCTTGGGCTTACACCAAGTCACTACTTGGATTTCAGAAATGATCCTCCATCTCACTGGTGAATTTGCTGAATCATTTGAAATTTGTCCTTCATTAGAATATGTTTGCTTTATATGTGCTAATCCAATATACCTTTGCAGATATAATGAAAGTGTTATCGGTTTCGTCCGCAAAACAGTATACCCAAGCTCAAGTTGCCCGACTATTCCATTATCAGATGGCGGTCTGGAATATCCTTATCCCCCATCTCCCAGGTAGTAATTGGGAATCACTTACGTTACTTGTTTGTCTGTGGATATGTTATTTTCAAAACAATGCGTGGTAATCATTTATCATAATTTTTAGTTCTCGGCACAGGTTTGACTTATCATTTCTTTGTCTTCTCGGCTCAGGTTTAACTTAAATGAATGCGTAGAGGAAGAACCTGTGCCTTTGGGTACTAGTACCCCATATGTTGAAGTTTATGACTTAGGTAAGGACAATATTGAGACATGCATGATTGAGCCGTATGGGATGGATGAGGACAATATTGAGCCATGCATGATTGAGCCATGTAGGATGGATGAGGAGAATATTGAGCGCCGCATTGAGCCCTATAGGATTGAGCCATTAATGAATATGAATTGGAGGGAGGACATGAACATGAATGATGATAACATCAATGTAAATGGGGTTGAACCTGGCGAAGATGATAGTGGAGGTAATATACCTGATGTCAATCATGCTGCTAATGTAGAGATCGATCCCGAGATGATCAATTACGAAGGGGATGCTTTATATGGGAAAGATGATGAGGAATTGAAGGTAGGACCAGTGTTTCAAAGTTTGTCATATTTTAAAAGGGTAGTTCGTGAATACGCATTAAGGCGGCGATTTCTTTTTGTTGCAATTACTATGAATAATAACTATTCAGTCAGATGTAAGTCACCTTGATGTGAGTGGCGAATAAGTGCTATTAAATTTAAGGAATTTGCCAAGGTGAAAAGATTTGTAGTAGAACACACCTGTACTCCTCAACTAAATGGAAATGATCATCCACATGCTAAAGCAAGGTAGGCAGCTGAGACTTGCAGAAGTAAATTTGGTCGGCCGATTGATGCAAATATTATTATTGATTACATGAATTCAGAATGGGGTATAAAGCTCAGTTATCGAAAGGGACTAATTGCAAAGGGAATAATGCTCGATCATTTCCATGAAAATTACGAGGACCCATACCGTATATTACCTGCGTATGCATTAGAATTCTGTGGTGCAAACCCTGGGCGTCATATGTATGTGTACAGGCTATCCGATCCATGTGATGAACCAGATAATTCCTTCTGCCATCTATTATAGGTAATCGGTCCATGTTTTAGTGCTTATAATCGGTCCATGTTTTCGTGCTTATAATCGGTCATTGAGGCCCGTTGTGACCGTCGACGGTACACATCTAAGGGGAAAGTACGACGGTATATTGTTGATTGCATGTGGTGTAGATGGAGACAATCGGGTACTTCCGCTGGCGTATGCTGTTGTTGAGGGGGAGATGTTCGAGACATGGAATTGGTTTCTAAGTCATCTTCGCCTGTACGTTATGGCATCGAACCGAAGATTAGGCAAAACTTTTTGCTCAGATCGGTAGAAAGGTTTAATGAAAGCAGTTCGTCATATTTTTCCCAAGTCGGTTCACATGTATTGCATAAGACACCTATAGACCAACCTGTACGATAAATTTAAGGATCAAGTTGCAAAGGATTTACTTTGGGTAGCCGCAACTACGTTGAGGAAAAGTGAATCTAGTGACACCAGGCAGAAGATTGAAGAGAAGAATAAAGTCGTGTATGAATGGTTGATGAAGATTCCAAAGGAGCATTGGGTAGGTGTGTATTTCAGGGGAAGAGATACAATGTTTATACATCTAATGCGGCTGAGGTAATGAATTATGTTCCTTGAGATGCGAGGACACTCCCCATCGCCACTTTGGTTCAGCACACACGGCGGAAGGCGTCTGAAACATTTGATAAATATAGGAATAAAAGTAACGATTGGAATAATAGGTTGACTTCCTACGCCCTAAAGGTTATTCATCAAGGGGGTGAACAGGGAAGGAGGATGCTTGTATTGGGATGCGATCTATTTTTGTTTGAGGTGAAATCAAAGGACCACCAGGATAGTGTCGACTTACAAGCACTGACATGTTCGTGTGGTGAGTATCAAAACCTCGGCATACCTTGTGCTCATGCTATGACCGCTATTGGTTGTAGGAGCGCAGATCCCTATGACTTCACTGACCATTATTACCATACTGAGACTTTGCGTAAGAAGTATGAAGAAGTGGTGCGGCCAACATTGGATAGGTCACAGTGGCCTGAACCTACATAACCTTTGCCTGTAGTGGAGCCATCCTTAAACAAAAGAGTCCCGGGAAGGCCACGAACTGTTAGAATTCAGAGAGAGTTGGTGTCTGGAGTACATCACAAATGTAGTGCGTGTGGGATATTGAGGCACAACAAATGAAGCTGCAGAAACCCCCCATTACCAAAGCAACCAGTTGTTGGAAACCAAATGAAACCATACAGGTACATCTTTTGATAAATACTTATTGGCCCTAGTGATGTTATTTACCCCAATTTCAATTTAGCTAATTTACATTATTTGTTGCTTGCATATCAACTCTGACCGGGGAACCCCCTTTCTTCTTCTAAACCGATGTCACTATATAACCGTCGATGCATGTAACCATGAGAAACGTTTTGTAGGGGAGCCTTTATTTACGTACTGACCTTTATTTACGTACTGATGTAACCTTTTGTTTTTTGTCATTGTGATTGACAAAATAAATGGCATTTTGCATATGTTAAATACATGTTCGGATTCATTAAGAACTCGAGTACTGGTAAAACAAAATAGTAAATCGTTATACTTATTCGAGTACTTTGTAGACAGAAAATAACAAGAATATACAAAACATGAGTAAATCGTTATACACGTCCACCAAACATGAGTTATACAAAACATATTCAACTGCTTTGTAAAATGAACTCTAGTAGACATGATTTATATCAAGTCCACCAAACATAATAAAAAAAAATCGAAAGTGTTCCTTATAAAGACTAAGATGACGTCCAACTTCACACACTATACATAGGTTTCTTTGATTAGATATTCCAACTAAGTAAAACAATGGCTCCTATTCTGAATTATCAGAATCGTATACCTCGGTCGTGTCTCCCTCGTCAACTCCACCATCTCCATAGTCTCCGTCATCTTCTCTTTATCCATCCTCATCTTCTCCTCCGTCTTGATAGTTCGAGTCTTCTTCATCACATTCTATGGGTTCCTCCTCCTCCTCTTCGTCCTCGTGTGAGACCCGATCCCACGAGAGGGGCGCGACCCGCCTCTCTTGGTCTCTCGTACCCACGCGAGTGGCGTGTGCTTTTGATTATTGATACGTATCATCTTTTTCGTGAACTTGGGATCCCTGAAGAAATCTGAATTTCACGCAAAAGAGAATGACCATAGTCGCCACCTAGTTAAGGGACCTATGACCCATAAGTGACATTGTAATGATCTGCGATTCCAGAAGTCTAAATCCATTACCTGATTACGTGAATGGAAGGTATGATTGATTACCACCATATGCACCATTCTCGCCCGGTAATCCGGTCTTCAATTCTAAAGGTTAACTTACTTAAATCTCTTTTAAAAGGCTCATTTAAACTCCCTTGATGTGATCTACATGACATGCATCCCAAAAATCTAATCTCGATGTGGTTCCTAGATGTATCTTTTGATTCTCTTAAATTGGTTTGATTCAATCTCTGTGAAAGTTCTCCTAAAATCTAATTTTGGAAAATCCTAAGTAATTTAATTTTAATTTAGGCTTGAAAAATGATCAAGAAATAAACAAAATAACCCTAAAACCCTACTGAAATGTGTGTAGGGTCGACTTGAGCTTGGAATACCATCCAAGTTGCCTACGTACCCAAGCCTCACTAGGATCAAAGTCGATGTAGTTTGGTGACCTAAACTAAGCTACATGCCTAACTCGTTTAGGACACCGATCTAGACTGGACTCACTATTTCAACAGTTATAAGAGATTATTTAATTCAAGTTGATTATGTTTTATTATCCTAGGATTCCATCTAAGATGCTATATGATCCTATTTAAATACAAGACACTCCATAGACTAATGCAGGTGGGCCCTACATCTTAGGTTAACTAGGCACGTCCTATAGGAAAAAGGGGTTAACTAGTGAAACATAATCTAAGGCTCAGTTGCTAATAATATCAGCCAGCCGTGATGAGGCTAACCAGACTCCTAACTCTAAGACTCCCTAAGACCTAGAACTCGACGTGACGTAAGTGTTCCTAAAAAGAGGGTTTAAAGGCTCATACGAAGTGGGACCGTGATCCAACGGCTCCAGAATTGATTTGAGTTTGGGTTTGACCAACCCAAATGATTAGGTTAGTAATTTTTAGTCTTTTAAGGGTTCCTAACCCCTAAAATCTAGGAAATTCTAAGGCTCCAAGCGTAAATTCACCTAGGCTAGGGTTTTGACCAAATTAGCAAGTTGTGAAGACTTTCAGTGAGTTTTAACAATTTTTATCTAAGAAACTTAAAGATTATGAATTTTCTGAACAATTGTGATGTTCTGGAATTTTTCATGATTTTACGAATTTTATGTGATTTTTAACGATATTTATAAATTTAAGATATTTATTAAAATTCTAAAGAAACTTATAGCAAAAATCCTCCAATTCAAACCAAATT
The DNA here is from genome assembly GCF_043159265.1 of Tasmannia lanceolata. Classification (NCBI taxonomy): domain Eukaryota; kingdom Viridiplantae; phylum Streptophyta; class Magnoliopsida; order Canellales; family Winteraceae; genus Tasmannia; species Tasmannia lanceolata. The sequence goes on along the minus strand of NW_027518679.1, from coordinate 8,969,554 downwards.
AATACGGAAACATATTCATAATAATAGTAAATCACAGTATAAATTTCACAAATTATTTCTAGAATTTACTATTTTTAATAGATTTATTTACGTTTAGGCAGATTCCAATACAAATCACTAAAAATATCAAAACATGCACAAAAAACCTAAAAAATTCATAATATGATATTATTGGACCAATCTATCTTATTACAGAATTTCAGCTCCGAGGAGTTCGTTTGGTAACAATTCCTTAATACATGTGCAAAATAATTGTTTTTCTTTAAAAAATCCAATAAAAATAACAAATAAATACAAAATCCTTTCAAATTGTTTTTATGATCTTCAAATATTAAAAGGTTACTGGAAATAAAATTTCATCAAATTTTAAATTATTTTGACATGCAAAAGAATTTTTATTCGCCAAATATCATTTTTCTAGGTATTTTTTAAATGGATTTTTAAATCACCTAGATGAATGAATTCTACTAGAATCTTTGGATTTCTAATGTTCTTTTGACTCAATTAAAACTCAAAAAATATAACCTTAAACACAGTCCTTGGTTTTGATCTAATTGCTTTGAAAAACGAATGAAAAACCAATTGAAACCCTATTTCATTGTACATCCTTTTTTCTTCATGTAAAACAACTTTTCTTTCACCAAAATCAGCAATAATTTGGATTAGCCCACTACATATCATCTTATATTTATGCAAAATAATATCTTATGAATTTTCTACAAAAACAATCATGGAAAAACAAGAACAGAGCACCCCTAAATATGTTACTAGTTCTACTCTAAAAAAGGGTTTGAGTACTAACCTTTGATCGCTAATCCGATGGCTCGAAATCCTCGCTGAAGAAAACCTTTTGATGATGCTACGAGATGAAATCCAACCCAACTAAAGAATAAAATTCGGATAAAAGAGAACTCGGTTTTCAGAGTTTCCCCACCAAAGAGGTTTGGGCACACAAGAATGCGGTTAACGGAGTAGAGGTAAGAGAGAACGAGAGCAGGGAGAGAGAGAGAGAGAGTCGGGAGAGAGAGATGGTTACCAAGGTTCGTTTGTAGAATATGTGGAACAAGAAATAATAAACAAAGAAGATGGTTTTCTTGAAGGAAATCCCACTACTCTTTTATTATTTCTTCCAATCTCCAACAAATAACACAACAGCCCTTTAAATAGGCTTGCTACTAACTATACATGTCCACCAATTGCAAAAGAGTCACACGATTCTACATTCTAAAAGAGAAGGTCGGTTACTACTTTTCTATAGTGATTGGGTCTATCCACATCTTAACGCATCAAGAGGAGTCCACCAAAAAATAACCGAATGTTCTTTTTGAGATTCTTTTGTAAATATTGTTTTTAGAATCCTTCTCTTCGTAAACTTCCTGATGAAGAATAAGAATTCAAAAAAGAAATATGGACCGCCCCAAATTTGTATTCACTTATGATATATGCTAAGTAGGACCCACATGAGGGTGCATGAGAGAATCGGACGAACATGGAAGCTGCCAATTTCAACAAATATGGGATCTGATGAGGTAGACTATAAAGGCTGATGTGGATCCAAATTAAAAAGGAAGTTACTATGGCCTTTACCTTTTATCAAGAGAGTTCTAGGATAATTTAATGTGGGTCCCACTAGATATTAACCGAACTCCCTTTGTGAATAAAATTCGCAAGATTGCAAGCTCCATCAAATATTGGTCGAGTATGTATCCCATTTAAAAATGAATTCCATTCATTCGAAAATTAAAACTTGGAAACACTTGGCAGGCCCACTTGAATTGACCGAATTCCCTTAGAAACAAAACTTGATTTTACTTAACACGGCGGACTCCACTATTAATTAATCGGACTCCACTATTAATTAATCACTCCCCACACCCTTAAATCCTCTCCATTAGATGATCCAAACCATGCAATTAGTGGGTCACAACATAATTAAATTGGTTATATCCCTCAAATGGCCTCTATAGGGTGATCCAAACTGTTGAATAGATGGGTCACACTATGTAAATATGTTGCGCCGCCAAAATAATTCCTATTGGATGATCCAAACCACTTAATTGGATGGGCTATAATGTACATAGGATGTGAAACCAAATCATTTCATTTCCGTGGATGATGCAAACCGTTCAATTGATGGACTATTCTGCAAATTGGTCGCACCTCGCGCCATCGCCATAGGATAATCCGAAATCTCCAATCGGTTGCACCTGGTGATATGCCGAAGAATATTATGTCCCTTAGATAAACAACAAGGAAAAGGAGTTGTTTGATATGTATGAAAAGATGGCTCGTGACATTGAGAGCATGAAAGTTCAGGGTTCCAAGGGGTTTGATATTTCTGAATTCCTGATATCGCCTGGTGCTATATTCCCGCCTAAGTTCAAGGCACCTGACTACGAGAAGTATGATGGAACTGGGTGTCCAAGAAACAGCGTCAGGTGGTTCATCACTCTTTCTTAGCAGCATGGCCTAAATCGAGAGCAGATGGCCCAGCTGTTTCCCTTGTCTCTTACAGGGGTGGCCAAAAGATAGTTTTTGAGGTTGAAACCTGAAGAGATCAGGACACTGGAAGAGATCTCTAACCGGTTTGTTGAACAATTTTCTATGGAAGAAGGGATCGAGGTTCCTAAAAGAGATCTGAAGCAGTTGAAGCAGAATCCTCAGGAGGCTTTCACATCATTCATCAGGCACTGGAGGCGCAAGTCTGCCCAACTGAGCCAGAGAATGTCAGAAGAGGAGCAGATAAAGTTAGTCCTCAAGAGCTTATCTCCATAGTACTTTCACTTCATGGCACCGCAGCACTACCAGAATTTTGATCATTTGATTAAGACTGGCACCCAGACCGAGGATGCTATTGCCAAGGGCCTTAGAGCCAAGACTCTGTCTGATGTTCGAGAACGGAAGAGGCCTATGATCCAACCAAAGGAAGTTCATGCGGTCAATTATACCAAACCTGTGGCCAAGCCTGTTGCTGAAGTTGTTAGACCAGTGGTAAAGAAGCAGCTCAGACGATTTGACCCATTGCCGTATCCACTGCCCATGATATTAAAGAAATTGATCAGAGACAGGAAGATCAGACTTCCGGATATCAGACATGCACCTAGTCCACTGCCTGCAAACTAGAGAAGGGATCAATACTGCGAATATCACAGAGGCTCTGGGCATTTGACTGAGAACTGTTTGGCTTTGAAGCACGCGATTCAAAACATGATCGATAAAGATGAACTTGCAGTTGAAAGGCCGAATACTACTCAGAATCCTCTTCCCAACCATCGTGTTGTTGCTTCTCCTACTACTAATGCCATCTTTGTAAATGAGCACATCCTTAATCCCTCTGCTCTCATTTGCGCTATCACGTCAGATAAATATGTTTTGAAGTTTGACGATGAGGAGCTCAAAGAATTCAAAGGAAAAGAGCCTTATGTGCTGTCGTTTGATGACGCTGAACTCGCTGAGTCATCTTCATCCTAGTCTTATGTGCTTGAGAGTGTGGGTATGGAAAAAACAAAGAAAGCTACCTATGTTCTAAGGATGGAGGACTTTGATGAGAAAAATGTCAGTAATGCATCATATGTTTGCCGAATGGAGGAAGATGAACTGCTGTTGCTAGACGATTAGTGTGACGAGATGCGTCACATGACCAGAGGTGGGCGAGTATTCAAACCTCCAGAATTGAATGTAGAAAATCCGGCAGAGGTTGCGAGAAATACAGAAATCAAAGGCAGAACAAAATGAGAACAGACGAAGAAGATGAGAGCTTGTTAAAGCAGCTGAAAAAGACTCAGGCTAATATCTCAGTATGGGATTTATTGATGGCCTCATCAAAGCACTGAAAGCTAGTCCTTCGAGAGGTTAATGCAGCGCAAGTCTCTGTTAACACCACACCCGACGAGCTTGTCAGTCTCGTAGCCATGGCTAGAGTAGCAAAAACTTTGTGATTTACTGATGACGATTTACCTCCTGAGGGCCGAAACCATACCAAACCTCTTAAAATCACAGTCATTTGTAATAAGAAGAAGGTGCCAGAGGTGTTGGTTGATAATGGCTTTGCGCTGAATGTTTGCTCGTTAAGCACCGCAACAACCCTTGGGTTCGGTCCTGAGAACTTTATCCCATCCGAGCAGGGTATTCTGGCATATGATGGCACTCGCAGAGATGTAATCGGGACTCTGGTCACTGAGATACAGATCGGAGGAGAGGACTTCGAGATAGAATTTCAAGTCTTAGATATTAAGGCTTCATTCTTATTGTTACTTGGCCGTCCGTGGATGCACAAGGTCGGGGTTGTTCCGTCTACTCTTCACCAAAAGCTGAAGTTTGTTCGCAGGAGCTGAGTGATAACTATAAAGGGGGATCCAGATCTTGAGATAGGTCTGATTACTCCAGACTTGACTGTGGGAAAATCCGAAGATGTAAGTTTGACTAGGTTTTCACTAGAGGTGACTGCGATCATTGTTGAAGAGGCTATGAATGAGGAAATTTGTTTCCTAACAAGCACGAATTCGAATGTCATTAGGATGATTCGCCGACAAGGGTACATACCAGGTGCCGGATTAGGCAAATATCATCAGGGTTTGACTGAGTTTCTGGTGTTCAAAGCATTCAATGGTTTGTTCGGGTTGGGATACAAACCTACGAAGAAAGAAATCATAGAGATGAAGCAGTTAATGCTGAAATGGGCAGAAAACCGTCGTCGTGGGTTGGGATTACCAATTGCACCTATTGATTTGACAATGAACGGCCGATTCTGAAAAGAGGGCGCGACCTTTCCTTTCTATGGCTTTACTGAGATTTGGTTGGATGAGAACACATGGCAGATGCTTCCGGGGTTTGAGATTTTATTTGATCTTGAGCTAGAAGATGAACCAGTGGGTATGCAGATTGTAGAGACAGAGTCTGAGACCGATTGGGCAGAACACATAGAGCCGAGCCTTCTGAGTTCACTATTTCATGAGGAGTCACAGACTGTGGCCATGATTGGCAGGAGCCCGCTGGTACTAGACCCAGCTCGCCTTATCACCCTAGTGTATTTCTGGTTATCCATCACCCGGTGTATTTATGGGTCCTTAATCAGGCACGGACCCATATATATTTCTGGTTATCCATTACACAGAGGATTTTGTTTTTTGGGTTCCATGGCCTATCTATGGATGGCGACTCTAATTTGTTTTAGGTACGTCTTGGTTTGGGGATTTATCCTTGGATCAAGAGGTATCTCAATTATCGCCACTCATGCTATGCTATGAGGGTGGCACCGTTTTGAGAGTTCCTTGGTAGAGCTCTCTTCATGTGGAGATCCAAAAGGACCGATGGGGGCCTCGTTCCTCACCGCCTCCTCCGGATTGGGGTCCACAACACATGATGGTAAACATCTACAAATGTGTGACAGGACAACCAACGCCATCATATTTGTCAAAGTCTGGCATTTGGAAGTTGGCCAGAAGACAGATTTTAGGAAACAACGTGAGATCACTTGGATTAAAGCCTCCCTGATCTTGAAGCTGGGAGGCTTTAATGACCGTTTTATCAACCATTGTCTGTGTGCGACCCGATCATGGTGTGCCTTGCAAGAGTGGACTTTTCGGAATGCAAAATTAGTTTTTTGAGATGCAAAAGAGCTGTGGTTATCAATTTGAAATGAGGGCTGTTAATATCAATTCAAAGATGGAGGGATGTGGGATGTGGATATTAACTGGTTGTGGGCTGTAGCTATTAAATTGAAGAGGCTGCTATTATCATTTGAACTGGGCTATTCAATTTATAATCTTTTAAGTTAAAAAATCAATTTTTTTCAAATTTTTAATGGTTTTGTTGAAAAGATCCGACTATCCTTAAAGCACAGAACTCAAAATTCCATCCTAACTAGAAAGTCCTAATAGGCTCTACTATTCTTTTTTTTTTTTTTTTTGTATATAAATCATGGCAAAGTATAAAACACTAATCAAATTTGAATAAAAAGAAACTAGAAAATGAAGACCATAAGAAACAAAAATCCCTAGAACATGCAACTCTAAAATTAAAGAAAACAAGAAGAAATCTTGACATACCTTTTTGGAAAATTCGTCCAAGCTTGAGATGATTCAATTAAGCAGCCATGAATATAGCCTCTAAAATAAGAGATTTCGCCAGAGTGGAATTCGTTCCCAAGTGTTTCGATCACACGGCGGTTCGGCCACTTAGAAAAGCCCCACCAACAAGGTTGTTCGACTCAAAAATAATTTCTATTTCTCAACCGGGAATAAGGAAATGAGGGGATAGGGTGAAGTAGAAAATCCAATGTAAAAAATAAGAGTGGTTTATTGATGCAGTGAGAGGGATGGGAGAAGGCCCTTTTGAATTGGGACGAGATGGCTGTTTTAAAGATTTGAGAAAAGATGAGATCAGAAATTAGGAAGTGAGATGGAGAACAATACAGGGAGCCGACTGCCCCAAAAAAATGATCTCTTTTATAAAGGTTGAGTTTCTTCTTTTAAAATCAAATCCCCCTAATAGATACCATAGCTGCCACCATTTAAAGTGACTAAGAAAGAAAGTTGTCCTCATATGCATGAGAGAGAAGGGGGGGGGGGGAGATAGAATTAGAAACATCTAAAACGTTCCCTACTTGCTCAAATTACATCTATTACATAAATAATTAGGGAAGGTTACCATCTTCTCTCCTCCACTATATAGCATATTTTCCATCATAAAATAGTTCGAACAGCCATTTAGATCTCCACGCTTTCCCACTACCAAGTCAGTGAGCTCTCTAAAATAGCAACAAGAAAAATTAGCTCGCTAGAATTTAGCATCAATATGCTGTTTTCATGGCTAAATGGGTGTTGTTCCCAAAATAGCAGCCGCCACGTCACTCCAAAAGTAGCCAGAAATTCAATCCTTTAAATTTAAAGAAAGCCATACCAAGCAACTAAATAAATTAGAAACAAATGCAATATGGCAGTAGCTTCCTTTTCAAGTGCAAACACCAACTTGCTATCCTCTTTAAATTAGAAAAACTCCAAGATGTCATATTTACCACACGTGCACCTATTCTAGACATTGCCCATTTCCCTCATCAATAGCAATTAACGTGGGCCATTCCACCCCTAAGTGGGCGGAATTCCGTAAGAATAAGATTTAATCTTTTTAACATATCAGACGCCATCAATGTCGTCAAAATTCGCTGGAAAATCCATTCCAAAAATTAATATGGTGGACCCCACTCTTATTCCGCCAAAGCTCAGGATAATAAATTCCAAATTTTCGCAATAATTGTGGTTCCCATTCGAGTTAGCCAAAATTCCAACATTTTCCCATTTTCCATGGAAAATAGTTCCCTAGGAAAAAAAAAGGATAGAAATGAAGGGAAATAAAAATGGAAAGTGATTGAAAACACTAACTTCTTTGTTGATTAAAGCGGAGCAAAATGGGGGTGTCTACAGATGCCCCTCTTTGGCAGAGATGACGTAGTCATTGAATACCAAAGCAAAAGTGATAACACCAGTGTTTTACCAACAAATGACTCTTTAGACAAAATGCGACCTAAATGCGAATGCATGCAACTGAACCTAATGCAAGACCCTAGATGAAATCCTAAAACATAGTCAAGATCTTACCACCATGAGCTGGTAATTCAGAATAACAGAGAAATGAGTTCAATCTAAGAGCGAAAATCACGCAGCTTTAGAATGAAAAATAATCATGCTGCAGCGCCGTTTTCAAACAGGCATTGGGAAAATGAGATTCCACTTTTAAATGGATTCAAAGAGAATGAAACACTGTATTTGTACAGATCCCAAGGAACTGAGACATCATATTCATATGATACTCAGAGAGAACAAAAGACCATTTTTAATGGACTCGGAGACAATAAAACACCACATTTATATGGATTCCAAGGAAATGAGACATCATATTGATATGATGCTCAAAGAGAAAAGACCATTTTTAAATGGACTCAGAGAGAATGAGACACCGTATTTATACAGATTCCAATGAAATGAGACATCATATTGATATGATGCTCAAAGGAAATGAGTGATCTTTTTTTTTGAATTGATTCGAAAAGAATGAAACACCGTATTTATCCAGGTTCAAAAGGGATGAGACACGATAATTGTATGGGCTCAAAGAGAATGAGAGATAATTTTCAATGGGCTTTGGAAAGAACGAGATACCGTATTTATACAGGTTCAAAAGGGATAAGAGACCATAGTCGTATGGACTCGAAGAGAATAAGAGACAATTTTCGAATGGACTCAGAGAGAATGAAATACCGTATTTATACGAACTCTAAGGAAATGAGACATTATATTTTGTATGATGCTAAAAAAGAATAAGAGACAATTTTCGAATGGACTCAGAGAAAATGAAATACCATATTTATATGGATTCCAAGGAAATGAGACATCATATTTGTATGATGCTCAAAGAGAATAAGAGACCGTTTTTGAATGGACTCAGAGAAAATGAAATACCGTATTTATACGGATTCCAAGGAAATGAGACATCATATTTGTATGATGCTCAAAGAGAATAAGAGACCATTTTCGAATGGACTCAGAGAAAATGAAATACCGTATTTATACGGATTCCAAGGAAATGAGACATCATATTTATATGATGCTCAAAGAGAATAAGAGACCATTTTCAAATGGACTCAGAGAGAATGAAATACCGTATTTATACGAATTCCAAGGAAATGAGACATCATATTCGTATGATGCTCCTAGGAAATAAGAAATAATTTTCAAATGGACTTAAAGAGAATAAAATACCGTATTTATATTGATTCCAAGGAAATGAGACATCATATTCGTATGATGCTCAAAGAAAATTAGAGATACGATAATTTGAGTTTTGACAGAGATTATCAGAAAAAGAAAATCGAAATCTCCATTTAATAACTTTGGAAGCAAAGGATTTAATAACACCATGTAGTAAAGGATTTTCAAGGCTTGAATATAAGATGCCACTTCATTAGCAACCTACCCCAGCTTGAGGCATTCTAACTTTCTTCTATTAATTGACCAGAGATCATTCTTCAAAGATTTTTCACCATTCATGACAGTCTTGCCCTTTTCAAGTTTCTCAGAACCTGTTAATAAACCTGTTTTTAGAGTGATTGCACCCTACAACAATTCTTAAAATAGAATTCGTAAATTTTTTTTCTAGACAATTAAAAACCACAGGTATTTGCAATAAAATGACGAAGTAAGAAATATTACTCAAGTAATCCTGTGATGCTTCTGACTTATCAGTATTTTCTTTTGGGCTAGGCTAGCCTCTTTTAAAGAATGTTTCTCCATTGATAAACATCTTCACTTATTTTTAAGACAGTAATACTTCATATATCTTTCTATCAACTTTCTGATTGCTAGAAATTAATGCCCCTAATTTAAGGAATCGTTGTTATTTTTACCTGACCTACTGTGATTTCAGAGATCGATGTAATTCTTCTGATGTGAACCCAATCTTACCACGACCAAGTCCCCCTTTTTTGGATTTTCAACTTGGCGGACCGCTCGGCCTTAGCTTTTGCCTGAATCGCCTTTTCAAGTTTTCGACTTAGCAGGCCACCCCCTTAACTTTTGCCTAAGCCGCCCTTTCAGGTTTTCAACTTAGCAGGGGAATGATCCTGAATTTTGCCTAGATAGCCTTTTCAGGTTTTCAATCTAGCGGATCTTCAAGCTCTATTTCTTTTTTCTTTTTTTCATCATTTTTTTTTGAACACCAAAAGGACTTTATAGGTGAGGTAGGGCTTTTCAAAGAACGGCTTAAGGTTTTGCAAGAATTTCGACCTAACCTGTGAACATGTTGCCTACGTATCCCAGGGTAGGAATCAGGCCATGCGTAGTTCGGGGCGAATGCCCCTAGTTTGAAGGTAAATTGATCTTCTTTACTTTTCAGATTGCATGAATTTTTTCTTTTACCATGACCGAACTCGTTTTGACCGAGCTGCCTACGTACCCCAGTGTAGGGATCAGGTCTTGCGTAGTTCAGGGTGGATGCCCCTAGTATATTGGGTTTTCGAAGGAAAATGTTACTTAGGCTCAAAAGGGTTCGTAAAAGGTTATATATATATATATATATATATATATATATATATATATATATATATTTGGGCTATGAATTTGGGATTTATTCGGCCAAAAGACGGCCTTCTGGTGTTCAAGCATAGAACCTCTTGAGTTGATCAAGGTTTGTTGGTTCTGGTAATATTTCTCCATTTAAATTACGGAGCTTGACGGCTTTTCCGGGTAAGATTTGGTCCACCATGTATGGTCCTGACCAATTAGGTTTGAACTTGCCCCTTGGGTCAAACACTGGTGCTCGGTTCTCTTTCAGAACAAGATTGCCTTCTTCTAAATCTCTGATCTTAACCTTTTTATTAAAACCCCGGGCTATTCTGCGCTGGTAACCCTGTACATGGTAAAGCGCCCTTAACCTCTTCTCATCTAGCATGTTCAACTCTTTATATCTGGCATCTTCCCATTCATTTTCTGGCAACTTAGCCTCAGTCAACACTCGGAGCGAAGTTACACGGATCTCAACAGGTAACACTGCTTCCATCCCATAAACAAGAGAATATGGGGTTGCCCCAGTTGAAGTTCTAATTGATGTTCTGTAAGCCCACAAGGCGTACGGTAGCTTATTCGACCAATCCTTATAGGTTTCTGACATTTTGCTAATGAAAACCTTGACATTTTTGTTTGCAGCTTCTACTGCTCCATTTGTCTGTGGTCGATAAGGTGAGGGTTTATGATGCTTAATCTTGAACTCTTGGCAAAGAGTGATTACTTCCTTCTTGAAATGAGTTCCATTATCTGAGATAAGTTCATGGGGAATTCCATATCTGCATATGATATTGGTGCGTATGAATTTAGCAACTAATGCGGATGTAAGCTTTGCGTAAGAAGTGGCCTCAACCCACTTGGTGAAGTAGTCAATTGCAACAAGTATGTACTCGTGACCAATAGACGACTTGGGAGAAATCTTGCCAATAATGTCAATTCCCCACACCGAAAACGGCCAAGGAGAGGTAAGAGAATGCAATTCGGTGGGTGGTACATGGATGAGATTCGCATGTATCTGACATTTATAGCATTTCTTCATAAATGTGTGACAATCTGCTTCCAATGTTGGCCAGTAGTACCCCAGACGTAGGGTCTTCCTTGCCAACATCTTTCCATTCATATGAGGTCCACACACCCCTTCATGAATATCTGCGAGAATTTCTTCTGCTTGATCTTCAGTGACACATAAGAGTTGAATTCCGTCGAAAGACCGTCGATACAACTCCCCTCCACAAATGATAAAATTAGCTGCCAATCTCCGCAAAGTCTTCCTTTCTTTATTCGAGGCCTCGTCGGGATGCTCATGGCCTGAGATGTAGTTCTTTATGTCTGTGTACCATGGCTTACCATCGGGACATCTTGCAGCTATTTCTATAGCATCAACATGTGCAGGAGCCCATTGCTCCTGAACCGTGATGGGTCTCATCTTCATATTGTGAGGTATGTCAATCATAGAAGCTAATGTCGCTAAGGCATCAACGAATCTATTCTTCAACCTTGGTAAATAACTGAAAGTGATGCACCGGGAATTGTTGAAGAAGAACGTCCAAGTATTCATGATACGGCTGTAACTTTTCTTCTCTGGTTCTCCACTCTCCTTGAGTTTGGCAAATGATTAACTTCGAATCTCCATATACGTCAAGATTCTCTATGCCTAAGGCCAATGCGGCCTCAAGCCCAACAATGTATGCTACATACTCTGCCATATTGTTGGTGCAATTAAATTGTAACTTAACGGCAAGGGGAACATGCTCATTTCGGGGTGACACAAGCAATGCCCCTACTCCTTGCCCTGTTTGGTTTGCTGCACCATCAAAATAGAGGGTCCAACCAGTTTTCGGATATTCATCTTCTATCATCATGATCTCTTCATCTGGGAACATTGGCTTGAAAGGCTGACTTTCTTCTAGGGGTGCTTCTGCCAATTGTTCAGCAATAGCTCGACCCTTTAGTGATTTTTGGGTTACATGAGTGATGTCAAACTCAGACAATAATAATAACCATCTTGCGGTCCTGCCTGTCAGGGCTGGTTTTTCAAAGAGATACTTCAAAGGATCCATCCTTGACAAAAGCAGAACCTTATGTGATAAAAGATAATGTCTGAGTCGCTGAGTAGCCCAAACTAAGGCTAAGCAGGTTTTTTCTAGGACAGTATACTTCTATTCATACTCCAACATCTTATTGCTAAGATAATACACAGCCTTTTCATGCTTGGTTTCTAGATCTTGCTATGCTAACATACAACCCATGGTGGTTTCTGTGACTGACAAGTAAAGCAGCAATGGGTGCCCCGGTATTACTGGTGCTAATATCGGTGGCTCAGACAAACTTTGCTTTATCTTCTCAAAGGCCTGTTGACATTCCTCCATCCATTCTTTGGAAATATTTTTATTTAAGAGCTTAAAGATAGGTTAGCAAGTTGATGTAAGATGAGCAATGAATCGTCTTAGGAACTGTATCCTTCCTAGGAATCCTCGAATTTCCTTCTCGGTTTTAGGTGGCGGCATCTCCTGGATAGCCTTAATCTTCTGAGGATCTACCTTTATGCCCCTTTGGCTCACCATAAACCCCAGCAATTTACCGGATGTAACCCCGAATACACACTTGCTCGGATTCAGACGCAACTGATATTTGAATATTCTTTCAAAGAACTTTTTGAGATTTGGGATATGATCTCTCATTTTCCTGGCTTTTACAATCATATCATCGACATAAACTTCGACTTCTCTATGTATCATGTCATGGAGTAAGGCTGTAGCTGCTCTTTGGTATGTCGCACCGTCATTCTTAAGACCAAATGGCATTACCCGATAGCAATAGGTCCCCAATTGTGTAATGAACGAGGTCTTAGTCATGTCCTCGGTGCCATCTTAATTTGATTGTAGCCGGAGAAACCATCCATGAAAGATAGTAACTCATGCCCGGCCGTATTGTCTACCAGGGTATCGATATGTGGTAGAGGGAAATCATCTTTTGGACTTGCCTTGTTCAAATCCCTGAAATCTACACACATTCTCACCTTCCCATCTTTCTTTGGTACAGGCACTATGTTTGCAAGCCATTCTGGATATTCCACTACTTGTAGAAACCCAGCAGTCAACTGCTTAGTAATTTCTTCCTCTATTTTCAAGATCCACTCGGGCTTCATTCGCCGTAGTTTCTACTTTTTAGGTTTAATTCCCAGTAACAAAGGCAGCTTGTGTTGGACGATGTCTTCACTCAACCCGGGCATATCTTTGTAGGATCAGGCAAAAACTTCTTTATATTCCCTAAGTAGGTTTATTAATTCATCGCGCTCTTCAGGAGATAGAGTATTTTCAATTCGTATTTCCTGTATTAAATCTTCTGTTCCGATATTTATAATTTCGATTTCATCTTTAAGAGGTTGGGCTTGGCGCTCCTCCTCTTGTTCGAGCATATGCTGCAATTCAAGGGGAGTTTCGTCGATCCCTTCTTCCTCGTGTGAGGAAGGAGTGTTATTATTATTAAAGTTAGAAGCAAACACAGAGACATACTGAGAATGGAATTTCATTGGATTAAAAGAAATTACATCATCATCATCGGACTCATCCTGAACAGGCTCAGGATTCACATTGAAAACAAAATCAGAAAATGACTCACCTGGACTAGGCATCCACACAGACTTAACAGATTTGACTGGACTCGACTTAGTAATAAGATAAGTAGGAAAAACATCAGAACTCCAGTTTGAAAGATTTTCTGTTGCGGGTGCAATCTGACTCCGAGGTTCAGCAAAGGTAGAATTGCTCTGAATAGCCGCTACTAGTACATCTTCACTGTCTGTATCTTCTTGTTCTTCAGAAAGTTCTAAAATCGGCAATACCTGCCGAGAAACATCAGGCTCATCTTCTTCAAACAAGGACTCCAACATTTCTGGCTCAAGGTAGACTAACCAATCCTCAACAGTTTTCCCAACATAATGCACCGGCGGTTCTGTCTCTGGGAGAGCAAGGTCACTAAATATTTCAAAACCAGGTATCATGATTCCTATCACCGAGTCATACCATGGTTCAGAAAACCCATAGTATGGTGAAGTCTCACCTTCTTTGATAAAATGTCCATTCATTGATAAGGAGTATGGAGCTATTGGGAGTACCCCTCCGGTGCGGCGGATTTCTTCCCTCAATTTCAACAATTAATCCATGGTTCCTTCCTCTTCCTCAGTAGGTACATATCCAAGACAAAAAGTTCCATGGTTTGCTTTGATTGGGCGCCAGTGAGACGCCTTGCTTGGATCACGGCCCAAATTCATGCCAGGAAAATAATTCATTTTTCTCATCATTTTGGCAACAACGGGATTGATGGCAAAATGCAAACACAACTCCTCACAAGAGGCTTCTTCGTAAGAAATAGTAGCAACATCGAATGCAAAGCCATTCAGATTGTAGTCTTCTGTTTTTACAACTGGGAGAATCAGAACTTCCTTAGTTATCTGTCCTATCTTCGGCTCTTCGTCACCTCTGACAATGATAAACTTTCTGATGGCGTCTGGATCCGGGTCTGCGATCGCGCGGTCGGTAGAGGGCCTCCGTGGGGTCTGCAATCACAAACAAAAGGGGGTCAGGGGGTCCGGGGTGGGTCCCGGACGACCACTTCGACACCCAAGTCAGATCCTTCGACCAGTCAATATAAAGAACAGCTAGAAAGGGAGGGGGTTTTGACCAGGGTTACCAGGGCCGGTGCGCGGGGACATTTCTGGGTGCATAAATGAGTGAGTCGGAGGGGACTAGCAGGGAGGGCAGGATGGGATTCCTGGCCTCCTCTGTTGTTGCCTCGCCTCTTTTTCCGGTATTGCGGGGTGGAGGATGGGTGAATTCCCTGCTTTCAGGGGCCAAAAGAAAAAAGGTCCCCCTTCTTCTTCCTTTCCCTCTCCTTTTAAAGGGAGGTGTGCGGCCCTTTTCATCATTATGGAGGGAAAAACTTCCTTTGCAGGATTGGGCCGTCCCTCTGCCTCGCCGGCGCGCGTGGCTTTGGCGGCCATTTCCTTCCCTAATTTGTGATGATGAGGCCTGGTTGGTGAGAGGGCGACATGTGTCATGAATGTGTGGTATTTGCCGTTTTCCAACACCCTTCTTCATGATGGTTGGGCTCTGCTCGTGCATGGATGACACGTGGCGATATCTGGGAGCGTAGCCGTATTTGTGCCCCATCATAACTCCCCCTTACTCCTTTGGTCCATTGAATGGGCCAAGGGAGTAATGTTTTGTTCGAGCTAAGTCATGATGAGGATATTTACGAGGGCTCAGGGGTGCGAGGAGACGTGCCGTTTTATCCGGCGGCTGTCCTTGGGAAGCGGCAGCGTCGTTAGGAAGGCTGCGTTGTCTCGAGGCACCAGAATTTCTTTCCCGAGTTTAAAAGAGGGGAATTACCCTGGTGCCTTTTTGTGGCTCTTCGTCGCTCTTCTTCTTTCCTTTGCGGTAGGGGTTCTTTTCGTATATTCTTCAGCAACATGTCTGGCTCTTCTTCACGAGTTAGGGGCAAGGCCTGTTTCTTCCAGGAGTCGTCGAGCGACCCTGACTTGTCTTCCGATCCGGGGGAGGATCTCGTGGCTCGTCGGAAGAAGGCTAAGAGGGGCCCGGGCGCTTCGTCGGGCTTCCCCCCCCTTCGCCTTTCTTCCCTGCCTAGGAAGGACAGATTGTCCAGGTCCCGCGTTGCCCGGGAGTGGTCGTTTTTCTCTCGAGCCTATCGTCAGGGAACGGAACTGGGTGGACGTGTTTCGAAGATGGGTCAGGAGATCGAGGACTTAAAGCGGGAGAACGAGGTTCTACAGAAGAAAGTTCATCTTCTCAACGAGCAGCTGTTGGAATATGAGGTGGACCCCCTGCTGGAGACCTCTTGGGAGGAGGAGGGGAACTCCTCTGGAGAGGAGTCGTTCTCCGATTAAGCTTTGGCTTTCTATGTTTTCCTGCGTGTCTATCCCCTTCTCTGGCGGGGATTTCTGAGGCCTGCGTGCCCTGTGCTGTTTTTTTGGTTTCCCTTTATTTTTGTAGGCCTATGGGCCAGGAGGATGTCAATGGTTAGTTTATGTGTATTTGGGCCGTATCTCTTAATGTTGTTCTTGGCTTGTGATGGAGAATCTCTGTGTTTGCAAGGATTTGCTATGCTCCGACCCTTTCGTGCGCTCTCTTCTTCTTTTTTTTGGGCCCGAACCTGCGTGGGGTCGGGATAGCGAAGCGTGTCGAATTCGTATGATCTTGCCCTTTACCCTCTACTTCCTTTATGAAGGTTAGGCTTTATGTAGATCTGGGGGCGACGCGTGGCGTGCTTCGGTGATAGCGAAGCGTGTCGAATTCGTATGATCTTGCCCTTTACCCTCTACTTCCTTTATGAAGGTTAGGCTTTATGTAGATCTGGGGGCGACGCGTGGCGTGCTTCGGTGATAGCGCCGTCTTTGTATGCTATCGTGATATGACTTTTAGTCCATTGATTGGCCTCGGGGAGCGGGCCCGAGGCGTCGCTTGGTTATTCAGTAGGAAACGAACATGCGGGTAGTAAGTGCTTCCTTTTTCCACACCGGGGTTTCCTATAAGGGTTCTATAAGGGGTGAGCTTTCCTGAAGTCAGGAAGATCGCCCTTTTTTTCTTCTTTGCCTTTTTGATTTCTTCTGGCCTTTCTTCAGGCTTGTCCGAGATGTCGTCGCCTTTCCAGGGTCTCTTTGTGAGCGGCGATCGTAGGTCTGATCGCGACGGGAGTCGTCCGAATAACCCGGAGGCAAACTCTGGCGGGCTGGGGCCTCAGCGAGGGGTTCCGGAGGGGGACATGGATCATCCTCCTCCCCCGCACGAGAGGGAGTCTCATGAAGCGTTTATTCACCGCAACCGTTCCTTCTTTTCCTGCGTCCATCGTAGGGGAATGGAGGTTTTTAGCCGGATGAGGGACATGGATCGGGAGATTGCTGCTTTGCGCGCGGAGAACGACCTGTTGAGGAACCGGGTGCGTTGGTTGAATGACCAGGCCCGTTTTGCTGGGAATCGGCGTTGGGGAAGCTCTTCGGACGGGGAACAGAGTGATAGGGAGCTTTCTGATGCGGAAAACTCTTTCAGCGGCCAGTCCCTCTGAGCTGATTGCGGTGGGATTTCAGAATTTTTGGAGGAAGCCTCTTGTCTTTGCGCTTTCTTTTTTTGTCTTAGGGGTCTTGGGGGCTTCAGGCCTGCGTGCTTATTGTCCTTACTCCCCCCTTTTTGTAGGCCTTTGGGCCAGGAGGAAGTGGTTTATGAATGGCGCCTTCATTTTTCCTGTTTCCGATGTGTGTTTTCTCCTTACGTGTTTGCTTTTCTTTTGCATGCTTGCTTTCTCACGCGTTTCTGAGCCCTTGTCGCTGTGTTCGATATTTTCGGCCCGGTGGTATTTTGTACGGGGTATCTAGTCGTACCTTTATGACGGGTTCCGAGCTCTTTGCCATCGAACGTGGTTTTTTTCCATCTTGTGGAGGTGTATGCCGGGCCCTTGTGACGGGGTCCGAGCCCTTTCTTTATGAACGCAGTTTTTTTTTTCATCTGGTGGAGGTGTATGGATGGCTTGCTGGGGAAGTTATGTCGTGGGTAGGGGTAGAGACGTCCTTTCCGTATGGCGCTTCGACTTATGGCGGTTCCCTTGGGTTTCTCAATCGGCGCCACGTGTGCGCGTCCCATCGACTTAGAAAGGGCGGGGGATCGAACGACAGGTGTCAAAACCCTAGCCCTTTTTAAAGCCTTTTTGGGGATGTCATTTTTTACTTTATTCCTTCGTCTTCCTCGATTAGAACGGGTTTTTCTCCGCAGCGATTCTTCTACGTGTTGCTTGTCGTCCACGCTTCGTTCGGTGAGTTCTGTGTCTTCGTTTCATAGCTTACGATGTCTGTTGCGACTGTGCCTCAGAGCCCCTCTTCCGCGTCAGTAGAGGTGGTGGAGAGGGCTCTGGTGAGAAAGAGGAGGCGGTTGTCTGCAGGGGTGGGGGCGGCGTCGCTGAAGATGTGCGGCAGCCCACGGAGTTGAGGGATAGTTCCGGGGCCTCCGGGTCGTCGGTGGGGGCCGCTGCTTCGGAATCTCCGGCTCGAGTTTCTTATGCTCGTGGGGCGGAGATTGGGGACATTCGGCCTGGCGCCGTTATTCGTCCCGGCCGGGTGGCGTGTTTCAGGAATACTTTGGAAAAAGGGGCGGCGGAGAACATTAGGAGGGAGTTCCATATCCCCGACGATTATGGGATTAGAGTCCCCTCCTTTGTAGAAGGGGTGTGTGGGGGTACCACGGAGGAAGAGGTAGCTTTCTACGTGGAAGCTTTCCGGGCGGGGGTTAGGTTTCCGCTCTTGGACATTATAATAGAGGCCCTCGAGTTTTACCAAGTGGCTCCCTCCAACTGGCGCCTAATAGTTGGCGCACACTCCTGGCCTTTGTGGCCAAGGCGGGTCTTTATAAGGTTCAGCCCACCCTTCCGCTGCTCCGGGCCTGCGTTGCCCTCAGTCCGTTGGTGAAGGGGGAGGACAACTGGCTTTATCTGACCCAGCGTCCTCAGGTGAAGATTGCAGCGAACTTGCCTTCGTCCATCAAGAAGTGGAAGGAGGAGTATGTGTTTGTTACCCCTCCATCGGGCGCTGGCTGGGATTTTCCTCGTTCTTGGAGGCGCTCCGTTGAGTGGCGGAGGAAGTCCCTTCCCGATGAGTCTGACTACAGCAAGTTTGACTTGGGGAAGCTCGCCTCTGGGGAGGCTATTGACGTCTCCGAGTTTAGGTGGGAGAGGAGCCTAAAGAGGTTTGGCTTGGTGGGAGCTGTGGAGAGGAGGGTCCGTTGCACGGGCGAGGGAACGGGGGAGAGTTCAACCAGCTATCGTGGTGAGCCCCTCCCCTCTTCCTCTCTCTTTTTTTTTTCTTTGCTTTGAGCGATTGTTATTTTCTTGTTTTTGGCAGGAGAGATGTCTTCTTCTGGTGACGTTGGTAAGGGGAAGGTGGTTGCGGCGGTGACAACGGGCTTGTCGAGCCGTAAGAAAATTCCTTCTGACTTTATGGCCGCGGCCAGGCTAGGTCGGTCGCAAGCGAGGCTCGCAACATCTATGCCTTCCAGCCCCTCTGGTCGAGCGGTTGGAGAGAAGGGGCCGGTTTGTTCCTCACCCCCGGGGTCTGAGCATCCTGCCAAGAGGGTCGCCGGCCGCATGGCTTGTCCTTCAATCTTTGCGGAGGACGTGCCAAGTCGGATGGAGGGGGCGGTAATGACCAAGCTTCTTCTGGAGCGGGCGGAGCTTCCCCCGCAGAGTTTTCAGGTGCGAGGGGAACTGTTTAAACCTGGCTGGAGGATTGGTGTTGAGGACAGCGTTCTTGCGAATCCCCGGGTTGGGGTGGAGCTAGGGGTGACAACTGCCCTTCCTTGTGACGAGGCTGAGCTGAAAGGCTACGATCGTAGGGCCCTGGGGGCTCAGTATTTTCAATCAACTTCCTGCGTAAGTAACGGGTGGCCGGTTTTCTGATGGTATTTTTCTCTCCTCGCTGTTTTCGAGATTGTATGTTGGAATTTTTCTGATAACTTGCCTTTTGCAGTCCCAAAGTTATGCCAGGAGGATGGTGCAGTGCCTTCTTGAGGATGAGGCTGAGATAAGTGCTGCGGGGGAGCTAAACCGGCAGTTACGCGAGGAATTGGACAGAGTCCGGGCGGAGAGAGCGACCTTTGATGACACCGTTGCTCAACTCCGGGAAGATCTCCGGCTAACTGTGGAGGGGAGGAGCCGTGTGTCGGACAAGTTGGCGCTGGCTTGGCGAACTCATGCCCGGGAATTGGCGAAGGCACGGGAGGAATGGTGCGACTCTGCGGAGTTTTTTAAGGCTGCGGCTGCGTTCAGCGTGGATATTGAGATTGATGCGTTTGCTGAATGCCGGCGGCGCGTTCAAGAGGTCGATCCTTCCTTCCCTCTCGATAAACTGATGCATGAGTCTGAGGTTGATCCTTTGCCGGTACCGGCGGAAGTGGTGGAGCCGGTAGGAGAGGAGGTGGCCGCCCCGGTGGATCGCGTAGATGCCGAGACTTCCGAGGGGTCCCAGTGATGTTGTGAATGCCTCGGGGGGCTTGCTCTTTTCTTTTAATGTTCCTGGTTATTTGGTCTGTAATAACTTTTGAACTACCTATTTTTTTGTTTGGTATGTAACCGTATTGACATCTCTGCATATATACGATGCGCCGCGAGGTTTTCGAATGTTCCTCAGGCTTTTGCGAATTTTGTTGGTGAGGGTATTCTTAGTGCACCCCGTAGGGCGTCTGTTTATGGGAGGACTATCTTCCCCTCGAATGATCAGTTCAGGGTTAATGGGTCCCGCCTGCCCTTAAAGGGGGAGGTCTTTTTTTTTCATGGGGAGCGTTTTAGGGTATTCTCGGGGGGATCGGCCCCGATGTTACCTCTGTCTCACTCCCTGTTTTCTTTTGGGTCCCTCATTTATCGTGGGCCGGAAAGTGGAGATGTACGCTGCTTTTGTAGAAGTGCTTTTCCATTAATTTGTTGACGACAATACATCTTTGCTTCTAGAACACAAAAAAGGAAACCAAAACACTTGTCATATTTTTAAAAGAAAGACACGGAACTTACCCTGTCGTTTTACTGATAGAACTTTCGGAGGTTGTCCATGCTCCAACTGCGAGGGACCGGGGTCCCATCGAGGCGTTCTAGTTAGTAGGCCCCGGGTCGAAGTGCTCGAACGACTTTGTATGGTCCTTCCCATTTGGGTGCGAGCTTACCCGTGTTGCGGGGGTCTGATACCTTCGCACGCCGTAGCACCAGATCTTCGGGTTTTACCGAACGCTTTTTTACCCGGGCGTTGTAGTATCGTGCCACCTTTTGCTGGTAGGAGGCGGTTCGGAAGAGGGCTTGCTCTCTTTTCTCGAGCACGAGATCGAGGCTGTTCCGGAGGAGTTCGGAATTTCCCTGCTCGTCGTAATTCGCGGTGTGGAAGCTGGGGAGGCCAATTTCTAGCGGAATGACCGCTTCGGTCCCAAAGGTTAAGCTAAAAGGGGATTCTCCAGTTGCGGTCCGTGGTGTTGTTCGATAGGCCCAGAGGACGCTAGGGAGTGCGTCCAGCCAGTTTTTTCCGGCTTCTCCCAATCTCTTCTTGAGACTTTGTAGCAAAATCCTGTTGGTTACCTCGACCTGCCCGTTGGCCTGCGGGTGTGCTACGGAGGCGAAACGGTGTTCGATGCTTAGGCTATCACAGAATCTGCCAAATTCGGCGCTTGCGAACTGGGGACCGTTGTCTGTTACAAGGGTCTTTGGAATGCCAAAACGGCAAACGACGTCGTGATAGAAGAACTTCTCCGTCGCTTTGGAATTGGGTTTCACCACGGCTTTGACCTCAACCCACTTGGTGAAGTAGTCGATGGCGACGTATAACATTGTATGCCCCCCGGGGGCCTTGGGGAATGGTCCGAGTAGATCCATGCCCCACATGGAGAAAGGCAGGGGTCCTGCTATCGCGGTGTACGGTGTAGCCGGTTGGTGGGGGGTGGTTGCGTACCTTTGGCATGGGCTGCATTTTTTGACGAATTCCTTGGCGTCCCTAAGGATCGTGGGCCAGAAGTAGCCGTGCCTTACGATTTTCTGGGCTAGGGTCCTGCCGCCTCCATGGTCTCCGTAGATCCCTTCATGTACTTCTCGTAGCGCGTAGTCTGATTCGGAGGGTACCAGGCATCGGAGGTACGGCCATGTGTATGACCGTTTGTAGAGCCTGGGCCCGTGGACCACGTAATGGGCGGCTCTTGCGGTTAGGCGCCAAGCTTCCAGCTTATCTGCGGGTAGTATACCGTCTTTCAGGTATCGTATGATGGGGTCCATCCAGTTTGGCCCTGGTGGAATCTCCAGAACTTGTATCTCGTCGATGCTGGGGTGGGGCAGGATTTCTGTGAGCACGGTGCCGAAGTCATGGGTCTCTTCGGCGGCCATTCTTGATAATGCATCCGCTCGGTTGTTCATGTCTCGCGGCACCTGGAGGATCTCTACCTCTCCCATCCCCTGCAGTTTCTCTTTTACCTTGTGGAGGTATTTTTTCATTCTGAAGCCCTTGGCTTCGTATATTCCGTTTACTTGGTTAACAATAAGCTGTGAGTCGCTATTGACTTTCAACTTGCCCGCGCCGAGCTCCGCGGCTAGACTTAGTCCTGCTAGTAAGGCTTCGTATTCGGCCTCGTTATTGGAGGCTTTGAAATCCAACCTGAGGGCATATTCCAGTGTGAACTCTTCTGGGCCGTGGAGGACCACTCCCGCTCCGTGTCCTTTATTGCCGGCGGAGCCGTCAACGTGCAGGATCCAAGGGGTCTCGCTGTGCTGTTCCGAGGAGTCCTGCATCCCGTCGTCGCAAACCGTGTGCGCAGTGGGGCCCCCGCCGCTCCCCATTGTTGCTGGTTCTTCGGCCGGGGCCGTGAATTCCACTATAAAGTCAGCGAGGGCTTGAGATTTGATAGCCGGCCTTGGGCGGACTTGTATGTCGAACTCGCCCAGCTCGACGGCCCAACTTACCATCCTACCCGAGGTCTCTGGTTTTTGGAGAATCTTCCTGAGGGGCTGGTCGGTTAGCAGGACTATGGGGTGGGCCTGGAAGTAGGGGCGGAGCTTTCGAGCGGCACTGACGACTGCGAGGGCAAATTTCTCTATGTTCGAGTATCGGATTTCTGCACCGTGGAGAGTCTTGCTCACGTAGTACACAGGGTGTTCCTTTTTGTCGCTTTGTTTGGCCAACACCGCGCTTATTGCCGTGGGGCTGACGGCCAGATATAAAAATAGCTCTTCCCCCGGCTCGGGTTTGGCGAGTACGGGCGGTGTCTGGAGGTATTGCTTCAGAGAGTCGAAGGCGTCTTGGCAGGCCGGGGTCCATTCGAATTCCAGTATGTGTTTTAATTGTTTGAAGAAGGGTTGGCACTTCTCTGCTGATTTGGGCATGAATCGGCCGAGGGCCGTGATCCGTCCTGCGAGCCTCTGTACTTCTACTGCTGTTGTCGGGGGTTCCATGTCTAGGATGGCCTGGATTTTTTCTGGGTTGGCCTCGATCCCTCTTTGGCTACCATGAACCCCAAGAACTTTCCGGAAGTTACCCCAAAGGCGCATTTCGCGGGGTTCAGCTTCATTCGGGCTCGTCGTAAGGTGTCGAAAGTTTCCTGAAGGTCGGAGATGTGTCTGGCGGCTTCCAGGCTTTTTACCAGCATATCGACATACACCTCTACGTTCCTTCCAATTTGCGTTTGGAATAGCTTATTCACGAGCCGCTGGTAGGTGGCGCCTGCGTTTTTTAACCCGAAGGGCATGACAGTGTAGCAGTAGACGCCCTGATCGGTGATAAACGCTGTTTTCGGGATGTCTGGCTCGTGCATTTTGATCTGATTGTAGCCTGAGAACGCGTCTAAGAAGGTGAGAAGTTCGTGTCCGGAGGTGGCGTCGATGAGTTGGTCAATGCGCGGGAGGGGATAGGGGTCTTTTGGGCAGGCCCGGTTGAGGTCGGTGAAGTCTATACAGGCCCGCCATCCTCCGCTAGCTTTCTTGACCATCACGACGTTTGACAGCCACTCGGGATACCGGATTTCCCTGACGAATCCGGCTTGTAGCAGTTTTTCCACTTCGGCCTTTATGTGAGTTTGGCGCTCTACTGCGAAGTTCCTCTTTTTCTGCTGGACGGGTTTAAGGGCGGGGTTCACATTCAACTTGTGGACGGCCATTTCCTTGGGTATCCCGGGCATGTCCTTGGCGGACCATGCGAACATGTCTTTGTTTATTCTGAGGAAGTTGATCATCTGGTCTCGCAGGGGGCCTGTTAACATGGAACTTATCCGGACTTGTCTCTCCGGCTGATCTTGGGTCAGGGGGATGGAGTCTAGCTCCTCGGCGGGCTCTCCTCTGATTGCGCGAGCCCGCTGCCGAGGGTCTTCACTGCCGATTGTGAAGTTTTCGGCTGGGGCGTTGGTTCCTCTCAGGCTTGCCGCGTAGCACTGGCGTGCTATCATTTGCTGTCCCCTGACCTCTCCTACTCCGTCCGGAGTGGGGAATTTCATCTTGAGATGGGGGGGTGGAGACTACGGCTCCCAAGTCTCTGAGAGCAGAGCGCCCAATGATGGCGCTGTAGGTGAACGGTATGTCTACGACCAGGAATGTGGTCAGGATGGTTTTTTGCAAGGGGTACGCTCCGAAAGTCACGGGCAAGTCGATCTTGCCGTCTACCTGTACGGATGCCCCCGAGAAACCGTAGATGGAGTATTCCGCGGGTCCCAGCCTTTCCCTGCCCAGCTTCATTTCTTCGACAGTTTCGAGGTGTAGCACATTGACGGAGCTTCCTGTGTCCACCAAGATTTTTCCTATATCGAAGTTGGCGACGACTAGCCTGATGACCAGTGCATCGTCATGCGGGACTTGCAGCCCGTCGAGGTCTTTGTTGGAAAAGGTGATGATCTGGTTTTCATGGGGTGGATTTGTTCGGGCCTTCTTGGAAGGTATATCCATGGAGAATACCCGTTCCGCGTATGCCCGCCGACCGGCTGTTGTCGGCCCTCCCGCCGCGGGCCCGCCTGCGATGATATTGATTTTTCCTATGATGGTAGGCGGTTGCTCGCGAGCCTGTGGCTGTTCGGGGGGCTCGCCTTTTCGGGGGCGCTGGTGGCGGCTCGTGTCATGTCTGCTGCGGGATTGGCGTCGGCTTCGTGAGTGATGCCTACCGGGGGATCGGTGTCGGCTTGTGGACCGGCGGCGGTTTGGTGACCGATGCCTACCTCTGGGTTCGTTGAGCGGGCGCTGGGCCTCGCATGGGCTTTTGTCAGGACTCCTGAGGTATTGGTTTAGGTGTCCTTCTTCGGCCAGCCTTTCCAGCTGGAGGCGGAGGTGGAAGCAGTGGTCAGTTTCGTGGCCGTGGTCCCCGTGGAGTTCGCAGAATTTCTTGGCGGACCTCTTCTTTGGATCTGTGGCCATTTTCTTGGGGGGGTCAGGAGACCCTGATCCCTAATAGCTGATAGAACGTGGGAGAGGGGGAACTTTAGCGGGGCGGTTCCCAGCCTTTCGAAGACGGGGACAGGGTTACGGCCTGTCTGTCTTTCATCGGTTCGTGGCCTTATGGCCCTTCGGCCGTCGCTTTTTCTCTCGTCGGGGCCGGGCCGATTCTGTTCTCGAGCGCAGGCTTCTTCTGCTCGGACGAACTTATCAGCCTTTGATTCAAGCTCCTGTAGGTCCCGCGGGGGCTTGAGGGTGAGGTGCAGCTTAAGATTCGGATCGGTGGTGGCATGCTTTAGTGTGGCGACCGCTATCTGGACGTCCATGTTGGAGAGTTGGGCCAATTCGGCGTTGAACTTCAACATGAAGTCTCTTAGGGTCTCGTTTCTGCCTTGGCGGAGGGCTAGGAGGGCGGCCGCAGGATCATGGCGGAGGCGGTTGTTGGCGAACCTTGTGCTGAACTTTCGCCCGAATTCGTGGAAGGATGCGATGGAGTCGGGCTCCAATCTCATGTACCAGTCGTTGGCGGTTTTTCTTAGTAGGGATGCAAAGGCTCTGCACATGAATCCATCCGACGCGCCTCGAAGCGTCATTACTCTCTTGAAAGTCTGGAGGAACTCGAGGGGGTCCGTGCTCCCGTCGTATAGACCGAAGCGGGAGAGGTCAATGCCTGCTTCTGCGGGGGTCTTTAAGACCTCTGAGGTGAACGGGGATGCCGTTTCCGTTTCCCACTCATCGAGGATGCCGTGGGCGGGTGTGCCGAGGTTGCAACTTCTTCTGCCCGAGCCAAGGGCGGTTCCCGGAGACAGGTATCTTGGACAGGGGGGGCGCGGCTGTTAGTAACCTGTCTCCCGCTGCCTCACTGGTGTCCCCCGGCTGCGTGGGGCAAGAGGCTATTTGTTGATGGGGACGGCGTTCTGCGAGTCGGCACTCGGTTTCGCCGGGGATGTCGTTCCCCTGACTGTTCCTCGTTGCCTTCATCGTAGGCTTCTGTCCGGTCTTGTGTCGTTCGGGGCTTTTCCGAAGCCGGAAGAGGCAAACGCTGGAGTAGTTCGTTGCGAAGTTCGTTGAACATCTCCATGGTGGGGACCATCTGCGGCGTGCTAGAGGAGGGTCGGGGTCGGTCCGAAGGCGGTGAGTTTCGCTCTTGGGAGCTTGAGGAGCTGGCTTGTGCGCGCTGGGCCTGACTCCTGGTTATTACCCCTGTTTCTGGCTGTTGGGTGTGGTTTCTCATCGCCATAAGGCGTTCAGTTACTCGACGAGTCCCACGGATGGCGCCAATATGATGGCGTCTGGATCCGGGTCTGCGATCGCGCAGTCGGTAGAGGGCCTCCGCGGGGTCTGCAATCACAAACAAAAGGGGGTCAGGGGGTCCGGGGTGGGTCCCGGACGACCACTTCGACACCCAAGTCAGATCCTTCGACCAGTCAATATAAAGAACAGCTAGAAAGGGAGGGGGTTTTGACCAGGGTTACCAGGGCCGGTGCGCGGGGACATTTCTGGGTGCATAAATGAGTGAGTCGGAGGGGACTAGCAGGGAGGGCAGGATGGGATTCCTGGCCTCCTCTGTTGTTGCCTCGCCTCTTTTTCCGGTATTGCGGGGTGGAGGATGGGTGAATTCCCTGCTTTCAGGGGCCAAAAGAAAAAAGGTCCCCATTCTTCTTCCTTTCCCTCCCCTTTTAAAGGGAGGTGTGCGGCCCTTTTCATCATTATGGAGGGAAAAACTTCCTTTGCAGGATTGGGCCGTCCCTCTGCCTCGCCGGCGCGCGTGGCTTTGGCGGCCATTTCCTTCCCTAATTTGTGATGATGAGGCCTGGTTGGTGAGAGGGCGGCATGTGTCATGAATGTGTGGTCTTTGCCGTTTTCCAACACCCTTCTTCATGATGGTTGGGCTCTGCTCGTGCATGGATGACACGTGGCGATATCTGGGAGCGTAGCCGTATTTGTGTCCCATCACTTTCCATCCTTGATGAACTTCAGTTTCTGATGAAGGGTTGAGGCAACAACACCTTCCTTATGCAACCAGGGACGTCCCAGAAGCATATTAAACGAAGCCTTGATGTTTATAACTTGGAACTCAATTTCAAATTCTTGAGCACCCACAACAATCTTGGTGGTAAGGACCTCGACTACATTTTTGCGGGTGTTGTCATATGCGAGGATTCCAAGGGTTGATTCGGCAAAATCAGTGGGACCGAAACCCAAGGTAATGGCAATTCTCAACGGACACACATTCAACGCAGATCCGTTATCTACTAACACAGATGGTACTTTCTTGCCTTTACAGACAATGGTGACAAGAAGAGCTCTAGCATGATTCCAACCTTGAGGAGGCAGCTCTTGATCTAAGAAGCTAATGACTCTGGCAGCCTGGGTTAGAGCAACAACCTCAGCCAATTGCTCTGGAGATATTTCTGAGGATACCTGTGTAGTATTCAATTCTCTTAACACGGCTTCCCTGTGTTTCTTTGACGCTATCAATAATCCCCAAACAGATATAACAGCCAGAGTTTTCTTCAACTGTTGCACAACCTCATCATCTGGGTCTTTCACATATTGTGGCTCTTCTCCTCGAGCCAATGCCCCTGGATTTTTGACTCTTAGTTCAGCAGGTTTAAAGATCCTTCTTCCCCTAGTAACATGTCTGACCTCATCTAGCTCCGGCTCGTCATAAGTAATAACTTGAGGAACTTCTGGCTCATAGGTGATCACCAAGGGAGATACAGACTCTCTTAGGTATGACACATCACAAAAGATGATTTGGGGTTCAGAAATGGGTTCTAAGGCACAGATGAGGGTGAGAGGGTCAAACTCAGAATCTCCTATGGTTATGGCATTAATGGCAGCAAGAGGATTGGCATGACCAGGTAGCGGGTTTTGGGTAACATTGGGTCTTGGCTGGAATGCAATGCCTTTCTCATCAATGAGTTTCTGGATTCTAAATTTGAAGGCAATGCAGTTGTCAGTAAGATGACCAGGACCCCTGTGATACTCACAGTGTTGGTCAGGTCGCCAATTTGCAGGTAGGGTTATGCGACCTAAGGCAAGACACTACTTAAGTACCTCTGAAGGTGGAATAGGAAGAGGGGTAAATTCTACTTGGGATCGTTGTCGAGGTGCAGCCGCGGGTTGGGCATAGTCCATCACTAGAGGTTCCTGGGACCTAGATGACTGAGCATTGAAACTAGAAATATTACTAACTTGGGCTGGGGGAGACCTTTTGAAATCCCTGGTGTTTGGGTTACTACGGTTGAATACACCTTGAGCCATAGCCTCCTCTATTTGGGTGCCTACCACGATGAAATGTTTGAAATCCGGGTAATACTGTAAAATTAGTTTTTTGGGATGCAAAAGGGCTGTGGTTATCAATTGGAGGAAGGGCAGTGGTTATCAATTTAAAATGTGGGCTGTTAATATCAATTCAAAGGTGGAGGGATGTGGGATGTGGATATTAATCGGTTGTGGGCTGTAGCTATTAAATTGAAGAGGACTGCTATTATCATTTGACGTGGGCTATTCAATTTATAATCTTTTAAGTTAAAAAATCAATTTTTTCAAATTTTTAATGGTTTTGTCGAAAAGATCCGACAATCCTTAAAGCACAGAACTCAAAATTCCATCATAACTAGAAAGTCCTAATAGGCTCTACAATTTTTATTTTATTTTTGTATATAAATCATGGCAAAGTATAAAACACTAATCAAATTTGAATAAAAAGAAACTAGAAAATGAAGACCATAAGAAACAAAAATCCCTAGAACATGCAACTCTAAAATTAAAGAAAACAAGAAGAAATCTTGACATACCTTTTTGGAAAATTCGTCCAAGCTTGAGATGATTCAATTAAGCAGCCATGAATATAGCCTCTAAAATAAGAGATTTTGCCAGAGTGGAATTCGTTCCCAAGTGTTTCGATCACACGGCGGTTCGGCCACTTAGAAAAGCCCCACCAGCAAGGTTGTTCGACTCAAAAATAATTTCTATTTTGCAACCGGGAATAAGGAAATGAGGGGATAGGTTGAAGTAGAAAATCCAATGTAAAAAATAAGAGTGGTTTATTGATGCAGTGAGAGGGATGGGAGAAGGCCCTTTTGAATTGGGATGAGATGGCTGTTTTAAAGATTTGAGAAAAGATGAGATCGGAAATTAGGAAGTGAGATGGAGAACAATACCGGGAGCCGACTGCCCCAAAAAAATGATCTCTTTTATAAAGGTTGAGTTTCTTCTTTTAAAATCAAATCCCCCTAATAGATACCATAGCTGCCACCATTTAAATATTACCATAGCTGCCACCATTTAAAGTGACTAAGAAAGAAAGTTGTCCTCATATGCATGAGAGAGAAGGGGGGGGGGATAGAATTAGAAACATCTAAAACGTTCCCTACTTGCTCAAATTACATCTATTACATAAATAATTAGGGAAGGTTACCATCTTCTCTCCTCCACTATATAGCATATTTGCCATCATAAAATAGTTCGAACGGCCATTTAGATCTCCACGCTTTCCCACTACCAAGTCAGTGAGCTCTCTAAAATAGCAACAAGAGAAATTAGCTCGCTAGAATTTAGCATCAATATGCTGTTTTCATGGCTAAATGGGTGTTGTTCCCAAAATAGCAGCCGCCACGTCACACCAAAAGTAGCCACAAATTCAATCCTTTACATTTAAAGAAAGCCATACCAAGCAACTAAATAAATTAGAAACAAATGCAATATGGCAGTAGCTTCCTTTTCAAGTGCAAACACCAACTTGCTATCCTCTTTAAATTAGAAAAACTCCAAGATGTCATATTTACCACATGTGCACCTATTCTAGACATTGCCCATTTCCCTCATCAATAGCAATTAACGTGGGCCTTTCCACCCCTAAGTGGGTCGAATTCCGTAAGAATAGGATTTAATCTTTTAACATATCAGACGCCATCAATGTTGTCGAAATTCACTGGAAAATCCCATTCCAAAAATTAATATGGTTGACCCCACTCTTATTCTGCCAAAGCTCATGATAATAAATTCCAAATTTTCGTAATAATTGTGGTTCCCATTCGAGTTAGCCAAAATTCCAACCTTTTTCCATTTTCCATGGAAAATAGTTCCCTAGGAAAAAAAAAAGAAAAAAAAGGATAGAAATGAAGGACATAAAAATGGAAAGTGATTGCAAACACTAACTTCTTTATTGATTAAAGTGGAGCAAAATGGGGGTGTGTACAGTCTGAGACGGTTTGCTGTTATCTTCGCTATATTGTTCCTTCTCAAAATCTTCATCGGTCTTATTGGGAATAGAAACAAACACTGGTTGGGTGGGCGCTTCTGAAGTAGCAGCATGATGCATAGGCCCCTTGTCCTTAGAAGTGGAAGATGATGGTTCAAACTTCTTAGCAAGCTGTGCCTTGATGACTCGGTTCTCCTCTTTTATTTTTTGGAATTGCTTGAGAACCAAGGCTAAAGTATCCGCAATGGTGATCGGCGGAGGATTATCTGAGTTTTTCGCCATTGGTGTGGATGAGAGAGAAGGAAAAGATGCTGGAATGATCACAGAGGGTGGTGGAGAAACAGGTCTCCTTTCCAACCATGAAGTAACTAGAATCCAAGAAGTGGTAGGCTTATCTATGGTGACAACTTCTTGAAATATTTGAAAGACACATTTAAAATTATGGAAGCATATGGACAAAAGTACACATGAACACACATAGATAGAGATAATGAAGAAGGAAGATCACCTTTTATTGATTGATAATCAAAATTTGAGTACATGGTTCACTGTTATTGAATTAAAGACTAGATAATGAAACTATTCTAAAATCACTAAACATTCTTTCTGGATTTTTTCTTGGGGCGGAGATCTTCTTCAGATGATTCCCCTAAAGATTTGACAGTTTTGGCGTCCCAAGCCGATGCAACGGCTTTGACAATCTTTGAGTTGAGATCTTCAAGGGGAAAGAAAGGATGAAGTGAATGTGCAACACATTGCTCTTTTTCATATTGACGCAAGATCGTGGCAGGAACATAAAAAGAGGTCCTTTTGAGGCCGAGAAGGCGAACATAGTTGGCCTCTCTGGAGTTGAAGAAGGCCTTTTGAATCCCAGGCATTTGCCAACAAATTTGATCTTGTTGGCGAGACTTTAACCAGTCAAACTAATAAGACTTATGGTCAAAAGAAACATTGTGATGCCAATTGTGAAAGGTGCACAATGTATGTTCATCATTCATAGGAGTTGCGATCTTCAGCTTGTGACATAACCACACGTGGAGCAAAACAGGGCAACTTAAAAATGAGCCAATGCAAGAGCGAACATAACGACCTGGAAATGAGCTAGCACGAAGAAGAGCCATATCATCCAACCCATTAAAGGTTTCTGCTAATATTGTAGGAACTGGGTTGGCACTACGATCAATCTGATCCACAAGATCCAGAAGAACAGCTGACGCAAAGCAAGAGGGCTGGATGGTGATGAACCTAGCATAAACACAGAATCTCAAAGCGCGGCATCGAGATTTCTAGAGTTCAAAATTGGCACGGCGTCCAATGGGAGGGAAAGTGTCGATCAACTGCTGCATGGACAATCCTTGATCATTTATGAAGGAATCAATGGAGTCATCTGGGGTTTCCATCAGGCGACAGAACAAAGGACGATAATCTTGTAGACAGGAAGGCTTAACAAGAGGGCCGTCCATAGAATATTCCAATAAAGTACACCATTCTTCAAAGGTAGGACACACCTCTTGGCTGCCAAAGTGAAAGACATGATGATCGGGATCCCAACACTCCGATGCAGCATAAAGTAATCCCCAATCAAACTCAAGGGTTGCCAAGTAGCCAAAGAGCCTCTTCTCATCTTTGTGCTCGACAAAAATGTGTGATTCAGTCAAAGTCCCAAGGATCCAATCTAGAATTTTGTAGGTTGACATAGTGTCTGCAAACCAAGAGGAGGGATACAAGTATGGTTAGATCATTTAAAAGGAGGATCAGGGTTTCATAATCATAGGATTGAGGCATGGTTCATGCCGATCAGGATTTCATAATCATAGAATTGAATCACATAAAAGAAGAACAATAGACACGTGATCAAAAGATTAGGCAAGATCGCACATGATCGATTTTGAAGGATAGATCAAGAAGAGACTAACCTATGAGATCTTGGGAAAGATGAAATTTATATCCTAATCTCAAAGGGAAAGCTTTTAATCTTTTTATATCTTATCTAGTGTTACCTGAAGGCATCACATCCTAATCCTAATCTAACGGAATGGAGAAATGATTTCGACCCATGACTTTGTTTGTGTACCTAAAACCGATCGTACTATATGCAAGTGTGGGGTAATCTAGGGGTAAGGCCAAGAGTTCCCTTAGCATGAATCTGTGTTCGATATATTCTACCGGTGTCCGGAGTAGCAGTACGTGAACCAACAGATCTGTTTATGCACCATAATGGTACTAGGCTAAGGGTGGAATGCTTCTCTAACACAGAGGCACTGGGTCATGACCTCTCAGTCAACCATGCTAGATAACACTCCGGGTTCCTAAATAGGATGTGTGTGTATATGATATGCAAGGGTTTGGATGCAAGTGATGTAAGTGTGTGCAATAAGTTCTCACAATCTATGATGCCTTCAGGTTTTGTTAGATTTAGTTTGCAGTATAGTGTGATAAGAAAATAAAGCATAACATACAAACCAATTTAGCAAAGAGCAATAGAAAGATATAAGATAGAGTTTTTATGAGCCAATTAAACTAAATTCAAATGAGTTATCCTTTGAAATATTAATGAAGTTAGGGTTTCCCCAGCAGAGTCTCCAATCTGTGGGACTCGATCTCGCGAGAGGGGCTCGACCTACCTCTCTTGGCCTCTCGTACCCACGCAAGTGGCGTGTGCTTTTGATTATTGATATGTATCATCTTTTCCGTGAACTTGGGATCCCTGAAGAAACCCGAATTTCACGCAAAAGAGAATGATCAGAGTCGTCACCTAGGTAAGGGACCGAGGACCCATAAGTGACACTGCAATGATCTGCGATCCTGGAAGTCTAGATCTGTTACCTGATTACGTGAATGGAATGTATGATGGATTACCTCCATATGCACCATTCTCGATCGGTAATTCGGTCTTCAATTCCAAAGGTTAACTTACTTAAATCTCGTTTAAAATGCTCATTTAAACTCCATTAATGTGATCTACATGACATGCATCATTAAAATCTAATCTCGATGTGGTTCTTAGATGTATCTTTTGATTCTCTTAAATTTGTTTGATTCGATCTATGTGAAAGCTCTCCTAAAATCTAATTTTGGGAAATCCTAAGTAATTTAATTTTAATTTAGGGTTGGAAAATGATCAAGAAATAAACAACATAACCCTAAAACCCTACTGAAATGTGTGTAGGGTCGACTTGAGCTTTGAATACCATCCAAATTGCCTACTTACCTAAGCCTCACTGGGATCAAAGTCGACATAGTTTGGTGACCTAAACTAAGCTACATGCTTAACTCGTCTATGACACCGATCAAGACTGAACTCACTGTTTCAACAGTTTATGAGAGATTATTTAATTCAAGTTGATTATGTTTTATTATCCTAGGACTCCATCTACGATTCTATATGATCCTATTTAAATGCAAGACACTCCCTAGACTAATGTAAGTGGGCCCTACATCCTAGGTTAACTAGGCACGTCCTATAGGGGGTTAACTAGTGAAACCTAATATAAGGCCCAGTTGCTAATAATAATAGCAGCCGGCCTTGATGAGGCTACCCGGACTCCTAACTCTAGGACTCCCTAAGACCTATAACTCGATGTGACGTAAGTGTTCCTAAAATGTGGGGGGGGGGGGGGGGGTTTAAAGGCTCCTACGAGGTGGGACCGTGATCCAATGGTTCCAGAATTGATTTGAGTTTGGGTTTGACCAACCCAAATTATTAGGTTAGTGGTTTTTAGTATTTTAAGGGTTCCTAACACCTAACATTTAGGGAATTCTAAGGCTCCAAGGGTAAATTCATCTAGGCTAGAGTTTTGACCAAATTAGCAAGTTGTGAAGAGTTTCAGTGAGTTTTAACAATTTTTATCTAAAAAACTTGAGGTTTATGAATTTTCTGGAAAATTGTGATGTTCTGGAATTTTTCATGATTTTACGAATTTTATGTGATTTTTAACGATTTTTACAAATTTAAGCAATTTATTAGAATTCTAAAGAAACTTATAGGAACAATCATCCAATTCTATCCAAATTAATACTAAAACATGTTCATAATAATAGCAAATCACAGTAGAAATTTCACATATTATTTCTAAAATTTACTATTTTTAATAGATTTATCTATGTTCTGACCAATTCAAACAAAAATAACTAAAAATATCAAAACTTGCACAAAAAACCCGAAACATGTTTAATATTATATCACTGGACCAATCTGTCTTATTATAGAATTTCAGCTTCCTAGGAGTTCATTTGATAACAATTTCTTCATACATGTGGAAAATAATTATTTTTCGTTAAAAAATCTAAAACAAATAACAGATAAATAAAAAATCCTTTCAAAACTTTTCTATGATGTTCAAATATCAAAAGGCTACTGAGAATAAAATTTTGTCAAATTCTAAATTATTTTTACGTGCAAACGAATTTTTATTCGCCAAATCTCCTTTTTCTAGTTATTTTTAAATGGATTTTTATAACGTCAAGATGAATGAATTCTCCTGGAATTTTTGAATTTCTAATGTTATTTTGACTCAATTAAAACTGAGAAAATATAACCTTAGAAAAAATCCTTGGTTTTGAACTAATTGCTTTGAAAAATGACTCAAAAACCAATTGAAACCCTATTTCATTGAACATCCGTTTTTCTTCATGTAAAATAGCTTTTCTTTCACCAAAATCGGCAATAGTTTGGAGTAGTCCACTACATATCATCTTATATTTATAGAAAACAATATCTCATGAATTTCCAACAAAAAAATCATGGAAAACAAGAAATGAACACCCCTAAACATGTTACTAGTTCTATTCTAAAAAAGGGTTTGAGTACTAACCTTTGATCGCTAATCCGATGGCTCGAAATCCTCGCTGAAGAAAACCCTTTGATAATGCTACGAGATGAAATTCAGCCCAAATAAAGAATAAAATTCAGATACAAGAGAACTCGGTTTTCAATGAAAGTTCGGTCCACAATGAGTCTCCCCACCAAAGAGGTTTGGGCACACAAGAATGAGGTTAACGGAGTAGAGGTAAGAGAGAACGAGAGAGAGAGAGAGAGAGAGAGAGAGAGAGAGAGAGAGATGGTTACCAAGGTTCGTTTGTAGAATATGTGGAACAAGAAATAATAAACAAAGTAGAGGGTTTTTCTTGAAGGAAATCCCACTACTCTTTTATTATTTCTTCCAATCTCCAACAAATAACACAGCAGCCCTTTAAATAGGCTTGCTGCTAACTATACACGTCCACCAATTGCAAAAGAGTCACACGATTCTACTTTGTAAACGAGAAGGTCGGTTACTACTTTTCTAGAGTGATTGGGTCTATCCACTTCTTACCGCATGAAGAGGAGTCCACCAAAAAATAATCGAATGTCCTTTTTGAGATTCTTTTGTAAATATTGTTTTTAGAATCCTTCTCTTCGTAAACTTCCTGATGAAGAATAAGAATTCAAAAAAAAAAATGGACCGCCCCAAATTTGTAATCACTTATGATATACGCTAAGTGGGACCCACATGAGGGTGCATGAGAGATTCAGATGAACATGGAAGCTGCCAATTTCAACAAATATAGGATCTGATGAGGTAGACTACAAAGGCTGATGCTGATCCAAATTAAAAAGGAAGTTACTATGGCCTTGACCTTTTATCAAGATAGTTCTAGGATAATTTAATGTGGGTCCCACTAGATATTAACAGAACTCCCATTGTGAATAAAATTCGCAAGATTGCAAGCTCCATTAAATATTGGTCGAGTATGTATCCCATTTAAAAATGAATTCCATTCATTCGAAAATTAAAACTTTGAAACACTTGGCGGGCCCACTTGAATTGACCGAATTCCCTTAGAAACAAAACTTGATTTTACTTAACATGGTGGATTCCACTATTAATTAATCGGACTCCAGTATTAATTAATCACTCCCCACACCCTTAAATCCTCTCCATTAGATGATCCAAACCATCCAATTAGTGGGCCACAGCATAATTAAATTGGTTATATCCCTCAAATGGCCTCTATAGGGTGATCCAAACCATTGAATAGATGGGTCACACTATGTAAATATGTTGCGCCGCCAAAATCATTCCTATTGGATGATCCGAACCACTTAATTGGATGGGCTATAATGTACGTAGGATGTGAACCCAAATCATTTCATTTCTGTGGATGATGCGAACCGTTCAATTGACAGACTATTCTGCAAATTGGTCGCACCTCTCAACCCACCGCCATAGAATAATCCGAAATCTCCAATTGGTTGCACCTCGCAACCGACCACCATAGGACAATCCAAGTTGTCCATTTGGAGAGCCACAACACAAATTAGTTATAAGTCCCAATTCATTTCCAGGGGATGATCTAAACTGTCCATTTGGCAGGTCACCACATAAATGCCTTCAAAACCTCCTCCATTAGATGATCTTTGCTGACCATTGGGAGGGCCGCAATGCAAGTAGAACATGTCCAAAAGTTAGCACCGTTTGGTGATCTGAACCTTTCATTTGGTGAGGCTTAGTGTTAAATTCAAAATCTCAAAATGATATTGGACCCCACTAGAAATTGAAATTTCAGAAATTAGTGGTCCTCACTCAAACTGACCGTAACCCCCCTTTTTTTAATATGAGGATCCACACTAGGTTTTGCCAAACTCCATCTCTTGGAGTTTGGCAAAAACCCCTTAAAAAAAGATGAAAATATAAGAATATAGATGGAAATCGAAGGAGAGCCGTTGAAATCCCGAAGGGCAACAACCAAGAGGGGGGTGAATTGGTGTTTTCAAAATTTTCTATTTGAAAAGTTAGAGCAAGTGAGTTTGGCCTAATTAGTTCTAACACCTGTTCAAGTTATACTAAAAATAAAAGGGAAAGAGATTACCAGCACCACAAGAGAGAGGAAGAAGAGTAAGGACACCACACGATAATTTATAGTGGTTCTGTCACAACTTGACCTACTCCACTACCCAAGTACTTCGCCTTTCCTTAGGATTTTCTCCACTATGGTGAGACTCCTTGACGCCGTCTCACAAAGCGTATACACATTCACCACCTCCAAAAGAGGACACACCCTTGTATTACAAATCCACCTCCAAAGATGTTCTTCTTCGTTCCACTCCGGCCTTGAAGCAAGAAACTCCTCTTTGCAATCTCACTTACACATGAAGGGAAGAAAAAGGGAAATGAAGAACACTCAAGCCTCTTATTGGCGTATACAACTCTCGAAGCTCACAAGACTCCCAATGATTAAAACTAAAAGCTTAGGGAGAGCCTCTTGACAAGAAGTAAATGCAAGTTTAAATGCTCAAGAGATTTGAAGAAGAATCCTTTTGATTTATCAAGAGAAAGCTCTAGGTTTGATATTCAAATATTCAAAAAGTGGTAGAGAAGGTCTTTGATGGGTTTAAATAGCCCTAGCTCATTTAGGAGAGAATAAGGGCAAAACTGTAATAAAACTGGGTGGTTGCACCTACCCACTGTACACCCCAACATCTCTTTTGCGAGTCCGCTGCGGTCGACCGAGTCACCGCGGTCGCCCGCCCTTATCGGGCGCCCTTTTTTATTTTCAAAATCTTTATCGCCGCGGTCGACCAAGGTAGTCGCGGTCGCCCGCCGATAGTGTACTATTTAGAAATATTTTGACTCGAAAAATGGCTACGCGGTTGACCGGACCTTCGAGGTCGCCCGCCATGGGCTTACTGTTTATAAAATTTATTTTGCCTAATAAACTTTTCACGGTCGACCGAGGGGTTGGCGGTCGACCTATGATACCCATCTGGATGTTTTTAGAATTTCCAGAAATGCATCCGCGACCGGCCCGATAAGTTTCAAGATGTCTTTGAATTCCAGTAAGCATCTCGCGGTGCCCGGCATGCCCCGGTCGGCCGACCCTGAGTGAAAATATATTTTTAACTTTAAAATCTAGGGGATTTTGGGCCACGATCTTTGGGCTTTAAACATGTGTTTTCAAATACATTTATGCACCTAGAAAAATGGTTTTAGAGATGATTTGAAAACATTAAAACGTGCAAACAAAAAATGCCAAGAGGACTCCCATGCATTCTACTAACTACAACCTTGGGTCTTCTTGATCTTCAATCTTGTTTGGCGCTTGCACGATCTTCTCCTTGTCTTAAGATAGTCTTCAAACATGTTCTTGCACTTGAAGATCCCTTGATTCTTCAATACACCATACGGCTTGAAGGGAGACCACAAAGACTTGACTTTATCCAAGACTAGCCCTTGTTTTTCTTGCTTCAAGTGTTGACATGAATGAACCCTGTCTTAATCACAACACTTGAACAACCATTAGCAAACTACCATAAATTTGGGTTTGTTGATCATCAAAACAAGAGAGGGATGTACCCTTGGGCTTACATTCTTCCCCTTTTTTATGATGACAAGCCTAAATTGATTATGAGGTTGGAGGCTCCCCCTTGATAACACATTTATATAAATTTTGCCTCCCCCTCGATATACGCTTATCATAAATGTGCAGATTAAAAGATTTATGAATCCATTTTGAACAAATGACAATGAGCACAAGATAAGCATAGGTAGAGCTAATATGGTGGCTAGGGAAAGCATATGCATGAAACACAAAAGTGTGAGAACACACATGCATGCATAAGCAATTTGCCATTCTTCTCCCCCTTTCTTCACATAAAAAAGAATGGGGAATGATAAAAACACGTGAAAATTCCCCTTTTTGTGTGTGTGTGTATATATATATATATATATATATTGTTTTATAAAAGCCGGTTTCTCCCCCCGTTTTTTTTTAGAATACATGCCTAGATACATATAGTGTTTAGAGAACAAATAGACATGATCATGGTCTTGATGAGGCATGAAGCCTAATGATTAGATGTCTTAATTAGAATGTGAGTGTTCACTCTCCATCTTACGGGTAAGAGGACTAAGAGTACAAATTGAGTAGCTTTTAATGTTAAGTTGACATCATGACCATGCTTTCCATAGTACACAATCATTCAAATATATAGAGTATATGTATATGCATGCCAGTTCAAAATTCTTTTACCTGTTGAAGTGACCACATATTCAAATCACTCCTAAGATCACAAAATCTCTCTTCACTTAGGGGTTTGGTGAATATGTCAGCAAGTTGAGCATCAGTGTGAATGTACTCAATTGATATTTCACCTTTCTATGAATGATCTCTAAGAAAATGATGTCTTATCTCTATATGCTTTTTCCCAGAGTGTTGAATTGGGTTCTTGGTTAGATTGATAGCACTAGTGTTATCGCAATGGATTGGAACACATTTAAAGTTGAGACAATAGTCTTCCAAGGTGTTCTTCATCCAAAGGACTTGTGCACAACAAGCTCCCGCAACAATATATTCGGCCTCTGTAGTGGATAAGGCTACCGAATTTTGCTTCTTACTAAACCAAGAAACAAGGGATCTACCTAAGAACTGACAAGTGTCGCTTGTACTTTTTTCGATCCTCTCTACATCCGGCAAAGTCAGCATCCGAATACCCTACTAGGTTTAAAACATTGGAATTTTCATACCATAAACCTAGGTTAGGAGTCCCCTTGAGATATTTAAATATTCTCTTGGAGTCCCCTTGAGATATTTGTCTCTTGACACCTTGCAAATGGGATTCCTTAGGGTCTGACTAAAATCTAGCACATAGACAAACACTAAACATAATGTCCGGTCGGCTAGCAGTCAAATATAGTAGACTTCTGTGGACCCCGATCCTGGAGAGAGGCGGGGGACGAGCCCCCAGCGGCCTCTTAGGATCATCCACGTGAATGGAGAGCTCTACCAAGGAACTCTCGAAACAGGTGTCATCCTCATAGCATAGCACGAGTGGCGATATAAAAGAGATACCTTTCGATTCGGGAACAAGTCCGGATTCGAAACGTACCTAAACAAACTCAGAGTCGCCATCCATGGTATACGGCCATGGATCCTTAAACCAAATATGCTCCGTATACCATGGATAACCAGAAATATATATGGGTTCGTGCCTGATTACGAATGGAGAAGGTCTGAGAGCACCCCCAATTCGTCCGAGTGTGAACACTTGGTCTCTTATGCCATTTATTATTAACTTCGAAGAGTTTCGGGCGAGAATCATATGAAATGGGAACAATCCTCAAGAGTCGTCTACCTAAGCATGCATTTCCTAAGGATAAAGAAATAAGCATACACAAAATGAAATGAGAGATGTGTCACCTAAGCAAAGCTAGGTTATGAGTGACATGCCTAATGGGTGTCTAAGTTTTGGTGGACATACACATGCAAGCTACAGCTAAAGGTATAGGATCTGTACATGAAAGTAAATCTAAAATTAACAGTTAATCATGAATAGTAAATGAAATAAGGAATAAACAAAATGCCAGGCAAATAACAGAATAATGAAATAAAAACTTACGGCGTGCACATAGCGCCTATCTACAATGGGGCGAATACATAGCGCCTAATATAAAATCCTAACACATCTCATCTAAAAAAACAGTAAATGACAGATAAAAAATGCAATAATAAAAACCTATGGCGTGCACATAGCGCCTATCTACAATGTGGCTAATACATAGCGCCTAATATAAAATCCTAACACATCTCATCTAGAAAGCAGTAAATGACAGATAGCAATTGCAGTAATAAAAACCTATGGCGTGCACATAGCTCCTATCTACAATGGGGCGAATACATAGCGCCTAATATAAAATCCTAACACATCCCATCTAGAAAGCAGTAAATGACAGATAGGAAATGCAGTAATAAAAACCTATGGCGTGCACATAGCGCCTATCTACAATGTGGCGAATGCATAGCGCCTAATATAAAATCCTAACACATCTCATCTAGAAAGCAGTAAATGACAGATAAAAAATGCAGTAATACCGTAAAGTGTTACAGCTAAGAAGATAAACCTGCGCAATGAGCAAACGTCAGTAGATGATAGTAAAGAAATAATAATCAATAACCTAATAACGATAGAGAATTGCAGCTAAGCATGTGAGAACTACAGCTAAGCAGGTAGAGCTACAACTAAGCAAGTAAGAGCTACAACTAAGCAACTAGGTAAAACACATAAGCAGGTAAATGTTATAGCTAAGTACGTAAGTAAGCAAGGAGATGAACACAAACTATCATGATCCTATGTAAGAATCGATATACAAACACAAGCCCTAAGTGCTAACAACAGACCCTAAGACTCTAATGTTTAAGCCCGAGTCCTTAGATGATCTGATGTTCATCCAAAGAAGCCTACGTATCCCCGCCTCCACGAGAATCAAGGCAACGTAGTTCTTCGCACCTATTCTAAACTAAGATGCCTAAGACACCTAGACCTCTATCTTAAACTCGATCTAAAAGACCGGAATAGTTCTTAAAGCTTCTTGAATTATTATTTAAATTCCAGTGAATTGTAGATTTTAGGACACCCTATATGCCTTAACTAAATGCAGGTTAGCTCTAAGCTAATGCAGGTGGTTCCTACAACCTATGTGTAACTAGGCTGTATTTCCTAAGGAAAACAAAGGATTGACTAACGCATCCTATTCTAGTCATCAGTCGGCGATGTGAATCGCCCACTGACCGGACGGAGGCGCTCCTATAACTCTAGGACAGACCCCTAACTCTAAAATAAGCACACAACAAACAAACAATCAAACACCCTATCAAAAAGAAACTCCTAACTCTAGAGGAAGATCTTTTGAAAACAAGGTTTTAAAGGTTTTTGAAGAAGGTTTAAAATATTATTTACAAAAAGTTTGGCTGGACTTGGGATATGGATCCCAAGCTGCACTACGTACCTCGTGAAAGAGGATCAAGCCAACGTAGTTCGGAACGAACTCTCTTAACTAAAACCTAATACTTTAGCTGATTTAAGGTTTTTTAATGTTTTTCAAATGTTTTTGATATTTTTAAAGTTTTCAAATATTTTTGAGTTTCAAATTTCTAATGTTTTTGGATTTTAAAGCTTTTCCAATGTTCTGAATCTTTAAATGTTTTCAATCTTAAAGGGAACACGCAAGTAACACCACAAACTAGGGCAAAGCCCTAAATCTAAAGGGGAAACCCCAAATAAGCAACTAGCGTCTCAAAGAGACAATCTACAACAAGAAAGTTAGTGCCCCAAGAAGAGAGAAAACAATCTAAGATCCCAAGCAGGGAAGGCTCCAATAAGACTGAGTTAGTCTCTAATCAAAGCGGAGTAATGACAACTCTAAAGGAGAAACTCCGGACTAAGAACACTAGGGAGGGAGTACAAATGAGTCAGAGACTCTCTAATAACACTGCCAAGTCAGAGACTCGTTCTAAAAGAGGAGG
The DNA here is from genome assembly GCF_043159265.1 of Tasmannia lanceolata. Classification (NCBI taxonomy): domain Eukaryota; kingdom Viridiplantae; phylum Streptophyta; class Magnoliopsida; order Canellales; family Winteraceae; genus Tasmannia; species Tasmannia lanceolata. Next base: position 8,927,074 of record NW_027518679.1, on the reverse strand, counting down.
CCACTCTAACATGAGGCTAGGTAAGCCTCCTAAAGGGGAAACTCTCTATATGAGACAAGGCTTGTCTCTGAGACACAAATGACGTAAACAAAGGTTCTGATAAGACTGGGCAAGTCTCTTATATACAAAGGAGGGGTATGCTACTTGGACCGAGCAAGTCTCCTAAGGATGGGCTTGGGCTAGCGCCTTCATCGCCCTTATCAATGCTATAACCGATCTTAACCAAACAGGATATGCCAACCCTGTCCCAAGTTTTACAATGTGTTATATAGACCAACAAAATGGACAAGTTTTATGTTTAATTTCGATGAAAACCTTTTGAATATGAACTTAGCTATCATATAGACCACACAAACAGTATAGTGAAAACCAGGGTCAAAGGAATCAATTTCCACTTCCTTTTCAAAAACAAAATTCTATTCATAAAATGACATTTCACAGGGCGTCGAAATAACAAATCTAGCTAGAAAGAAACTAAACATAAATAATTAACAATCATAACAGCACCTGTAATCACCCTGCACTCATTTCATTCATCAAAACAACATCAACAAAGCTTACAGATATCATCACCTCTAAGCACAATTATACAGGGACTGATTTCATGCAATTTTCAAGGCTTCATAGTAAAACTTCATATAGAATAAGACCAATAGTGAATCGTCCTAACCTTAATTTGTCGTACTTTGATCCAAACATGTGAAGAACAAGGTAGCAGTTGAATAGGATGAAAAAAAAAACTCCAAGAATTCCAAGCATTTCAACTCATAACAAAGACAACTAAAAAATATGAAGATAATGAGATCATACCTTTTTGATGATATCTATGAATTTTGCTTTGATTTACCTTCTTCCTTCTTTGGCTGCTTCAAGAAAATCCTCTTCTCTCTAAGGCCGTGCATTGACAAAATCGCAGCGGAATTGAAATATCGGCCACGACGGCGACGGAGCGGAGATGGTAACCGACTCTCTATTCCTCTTCCTCTCTAGATTTTGGCGGCTGGAGTTTGAAGAAACATCCGGAATCTATGGAGATCTTGCTTGTCATAGCGTTTGCAAATTCTCTCTCCTTCTTCTTAATCTCTTCCTTCAATGAAGGATCGTGAATCTCGATCTGGGTTTGATCTCTTGAAGCAGAGACTCTCTTTCTCTTTCTGTAGCTTCAGATCGGAGATGAAAGAGTACGATGGCTAACCGGAGGAATGACCGGATTCCGGCAATGATTTACCGGAGAAGATGATCAGCACTTTCTCTCTTGCTTTCTCTTCGTCTCTCTACTAGGGTTTAGGAAAAATCGAGAACTAAAAGAGAAAAGAAAAAAAATCTTGATCGGACTTAGCCGGAGAGGCGATCGAAGAAGAAGGAACTAGCTAGGGTTTGGGGTTCTCGTTCTTTCTTTCTCTCCCTCTCGATCTCAGATTTGAAAATGAGCTCTCCCCTCTTCTACTAATTTTTTTTTAACTTTTTATAAGAAAATATGGGTGATATTGGCACTCCATTGATGGGCGCACAAAAAAATGATAAGGTGCGCCCGCAACTTTTGTCCTATTCGGCCATACACGTCCTTTCAAAGATAAATTCACCCCCCCTTCAGGATAAATGCGCCCCCTTTTCTGGTTTACACTACAACACCGCCTCGGCTCGATCGCTAGGCAAACGCGCTCGGATTCTGACGAAATTTTGCAGGGACCTAGATGAGACCCTAACCTAGCTTAGGGTGTAGTTTGGGACCCTAATTCATTCATTTGATGGGTTTTTGCATAAAATTGGAAGGTGAAGGACACGGTCAAAATGGGGTGTCTACAACTTCCTATCCTACCCCTATATTTCTGTTGATCAATAGGTGGGCCAAGATCATCTTTTCTTAGTTTGGTGGATGTACTCATAGAAATAGGCTTTGTTGGAGAACTATCCATCCCAAACTTTTTAAGCAATTCTCTTGTATATTTTTCTTGATTAATGAATATGTAATTTCTTAATTGATGAATTTGTAGACCTAGAAAATATTTGAGTTCTCCCATCATGCTCATTTCAAATTCATCTTGCATATATTGAGCAAACTCTTTACACATACTCTCATTTGTTGATCCAAAGATGGTATCATCAACATATACTTGTACAATGAGTATGTCACTTTCTTGATGTTTGATGAAAAGGGTTTTATCTACCTTACCCATATCAAAACCCTTGTCTAGTAGAAATGAACTAAGCCTATCATACCAGGCTCTAGGAGCTTGCTTTAAACCATACAAGGCTTTGTCCAATTTATAGACATGGTTAGGGAATTTGAAATCTTCAAATCCGGGAGGTTGTTCAACATAAACTTCCTCTATTTTGTATCCATTTAGGAATGCACTCTTGACATCCATTTGATATAGCTTGAATCCTTTATGACAAGCAAATGCAAGAAACATCCTAATGGCCTCTAACCGGGCTACAGGTGCAAATGTTTCATCATAGTCGATTCCTTCCTCTTGATTGTAATCTTGGGCTACCAATCGAGCTTTACTTCTTTGAATCTCCTCTTGTTCATTCAACTTATTTCTATAGACCAATCTAGTGCCGATCATAGGATGGTCTCTAGGTCTAGAAACTATTTTCTAAACTTTATTTCTTTCGAATTGATTTAACTCATCTTGCATGGCAATAATCCAAAAATCATCTTTCTCCGCCTCATCTATACTCTTAGGCTCTATATGTGACAAGAATGCAGCAAACTCAAATACATTTCTATACTGAGACCTTGTTTTGACTCATTGAGAGGTACTACTGGTGATTTGGGTACTTGGGTGACCGGATATAATCCGTTTCCCTTTTCCTTGATCATCAACCTCTTTAGGAGGTCTTTCTAGATCTAGTGTCTTTAGGGTTTCGCTAATATTATCAACAGGCACTTCATTTTCAATTTCGTTTAGGTTTGTGTTTCGGGGAGTAACCTCATAATCTTCATCATCATATAATCTTTTCATTTCTTCACTAAGTTCATCAAATTTCACATGAATGACTTCTTCAACACATAGTGTTCTTCTATTGAATACTCTATATGATTTACTTCTACTAGAGTATCCAAGGAAAATACCTTCATCGGATTTGACATCAAATTTATGAAGGATATCTTTTATATTCAAGATATAACACTTACATCCAAACACCTTAAAATATTTAATATTAGACTTTCTATCATTCTAAAGCTCATAAGGTGTTTTGTGAGTTTGAGGCCTAATCATGACTCTATTAATGACATAGCAAGCCGTGTTAACGGCTTCCTCCCAAAACATTCTAGGTACATTTTTGTCATGAAGCATAGACCTAGCCATTTCCTGAAGAACCCTATTTTCCTCTCCACTACACCATTCTGTTGTGCGGTTCTAGGTGTTGAAAATTGTGATCAATTCTATGTTCTTTGCAATATGAACTAAATTGAATATTTTAAAATTCGGTTCCTTGATCACTCTTAATTTTTGAAATGTTGCAACCTTTTTCAACTTGTAATCTATTATATAAAGTAATTTTTTTTCAAACGTTTCATCTTTGGATGCAAGAAAACAAACCCACGTAAATCGAGAGAAATCATCAACAATCACAAACACATATCTTCTACCATCAAGACTACATGTTTTTATGGGATCAAACAAATCCATATGCAATAATTGTAATGGTCTAGAAGTAGATGTGATATGCTTGGGTTTAAATGAATCCTTGTGTTATTTACCAAGTTGACAACCTCTACATACAATATCATTCTCATATTTCAACTTGGGTAAACCTTTCACTATTTCTTTTGAGGCAAGCCTAGACATTAGATCCATATTCGCATGTCTCGTTGAAGGAATTCTGAAGTAGATTTTGCCTCGTCGAAGGAATTCTGAAGTTGATTCGCTATCCTAAAGGTTTCTAGGGTGTTCCAATGGTATGTAGAAGACGAAAATTCAAGTTTCCAACCAACTGTAAAAAAACCTGTTATTTTTAGAATTTTTGGGGTTTCTCTCATTTTTGCCCATTTTTACACTACAGGGGTATTTTGGTCATTCCCGATGTGTCTCGTTTGACTCTCGAGTTATATTTGAGAAATCTTGAGTGATTTTACAAATTTTAAAAAAGCTGCTATTTTTAGAAACTCATGGGGCTTCCATATTTTCATCATCTTATGGATATTTCAATCATTTCTCATATATCCAAAACCATCTCGAGGGTACGACTGATGGATTAGGAGTAATTTCGTAAGATTTGAGAAACTTGCTAAATTTAGATCTCTTAAGATTTTCTCTTAGTCTTGCACTTCGAGGGTATTTTAGCCATTTCCAACATATCATATTTGATCCCTAAGTTGTGTCTAAGAAATCTTGAGTCCGTTCATAAATTTTCGGAGATCTGCTATTTTTGGAATTTCTCAGGGTTTTCCCTAATCTCGCCAAATTCTAGTACCTCGGGGTAATTTGGTCTTTTCCGGTGTAATTCTTTTGATCCCTGAAATATGTCTGAGAGATTATGAATGATTTCCTGAATTTTGGAAAACTTGCTAAATTTAGAATTTCTCAGGGGTTTCGCTAAATTTGGAAATTGTAAGTGTCGAGGGCATTTTGGGTATTTTCAGGGGATACCAAATGATCCTGTTTAATATTGCTCACCGAAAGGACCCAATTTTAAAAGTTTCTATTTTTAAGGTTTGACCACAAAGACTTTCCATTTTTAATTTTTCCCTTTAGGGGTGAACCAATCTGAGGGTATTTTGGTCGCATTTGGATGTCTAACAGTCAAATAAGAGCATTTTGGTCTGAAAAGTTATTTTCCAAAAAAGATGGTCCGATCATGTGTGAGGGTTGCGCCATAAATGTCAAATGGGTTGGGTCCATATATAGATTGTTGAATTTAGAAAGATTTTATTTAATTTTTACGGAAAAACCTGAAACCCGTGTGAAATGGCTCATTGGGCTAAAGCCCGCAAAGATGGAGCTCATGTGGGTTCACCCATATGGGTCAACCACCATGGTGGGCGCCCCACATGGCTGACCCACATGAGTTGAGCACCGAACCTTGATGATGTTACAATGGTGACATCATATTTGTTAAAAGAAAAATAAAAAGAATAAAAAAAAAAGATGAATGATTGCTTAAAAATATTTTCTTCCAAAGAAGCAATGTGGAATGCGAATAGCATGTCTTGATTGACAAGAAATTAAGATTGGAATCAAATCCAATTTGGAAACAAGAAAGAAAGCAAGAGGGGAAAATTGGAAACAAACCAAAAATGTGAGCTCTCACATTCGAAACTACTATTTCTCTCTTAACCCTAGCTCTTTTGTATAAAAATCAAAGCAAACAATCCTAGGAAGGATCTAAAAAAACAAAGAACAAAAATTCAAATTCGTCATTTTTCTCTCTCTTCCCAAAAAAAAAATTGAAAAAACTTCGTCTCTCTTGAAGTGTGTTCATCTCTCTCAAGAGTTCTTCACAAAAGGGATTCTTGAATTCCCTTTTCTTCTTCAACAAATCACACATCAAGGATCTTTGGGGTGTTCTTTGGTTTTTCTTCATCATATAAAAGGGTGCGCCAAAGCGTATACCTCGGATCTACGCACCCTAGAGACAAGGAGCGCGATCAAAGGTAGGATCTTTATCTTTGTAATATCAAACGTAGAAAAGCATGCTAGAGTTTTACTTTTGATAGATCAAATCAATGAATTTTTTCTTGAAAATCCAGTATGCTATAATATAGATTATAAGTTTTTAAAATCCAAAATTTCACCAAAAAATTAATTTTCCTCCATTTAATAATGATTTTCTTTCGTTATTTTATTCAATATGGATTTAAATCGGATTATGAAAGCAAGTGTTTGAAAACGTGGGTTTCTTTAAAAACTGATATTTTTTGGGATTTCTATAAAATAAAATACTACTGGAAACTTAATTTCCAATCGCGGTTTCGCCGTTTTAATTTTCATTCTATTTTTCAAAAAATAACCCCGAAAGGGGTTATTTCTTGATGAACGAACCAAACGTATATCAAAACATGTCTGAAATTTGTGAAATCTTGTTTCCAAACCAATTTGTTGATTTCCAGACCACCAAAAAATTTTTGGATTTTTTTGAGTTTTTTGAACCCAGTTTTAAATTATTTTAAATTTCGGTCATTTTTAATAAATATCAACAGGTTTTAAAATTTGATGAAACTCTCCAGAATTAATGTTCCGTAATAAATTTAATTTCTCATGAAATATGTTTTTCGAAAAAAGGTTTTTTTATTTGTTTTCTAATCGCTTCTTCGTTTTACGTGTCGTAATTCTTTTTTATATTAAATTAATAAAATTTCGAATCTTTTTCCTACAAACCAGTAGTTTAGGCCATTATAAGGTTACTGAAAAATTTTCAAAATATTTTACAAAGGTTTAATATGATTTCACAATTTTCTTTTAAAAAAACAGGTTTTAATTCCTAGGAAACGAAATCCCCTTTTTATTCAAAAATCAATTTTATGGAGGAGCATTAATTATTAAATCTTGAAATTTTGACAGTACATTGATAACCTATTTTATATCTACTGGAATTTGTACATGATTTTAGGATATCATTTAATCTACATTTTAATTGATTCATTGATTTTATCCGAATTGTGTGTGAATTTTAATTGGCATCAAATCTCGATAAACACCTTTAAAATTTTTGCAGTAGTCGAACACCATGATTCTATCTATACTGTAATAGTTTTACTTGATTTGAGATTCGTATGCTATGAGTTGATTTGTTAATTTGCAGTCTGACCTATATTTTGGAAATTCGGAAATTGATAGCAAAACTTATTCCAAATTCATGAAACTCTTCTAGTAGTCTAAAATCATTCATATCTTGTTACTAAAAAATTTGTAATGACTTTGGAGTTTGATTGCTTAGGGTTACTGTGTAATCCTAGTAATCTGGTCTTAATGTTAATAAATCACAACTTAATAGCAAATCAACACAAAAGTCAGTGAAAACTTTCAGAAAACCCTAAGTTTTCATCATATATTTAACTTTAAAATTGTTTGAAACAGTAACCCTAGAGGTTATAGATTCCCTTTGTAAATTGACTATGCTGTGACGGTTTAACTGCCGAGATCGCATTCATAATCGTATACTAATTGTGATCGTTCCTGCATAATTTGAGCATGTAAATTATAGTATGTTGTTGGCTCCGAGGTCAACTGTCCATGAAATTCCTGAGAATCATGCCAGGCAATAATATGCTATAATTTATGTGTTAAATTATACAAGGATTGAGAGCATGATGCCCTTCCATGGATGCAACTCAAGGCTGAAATTTACCAATCATAGAGCCTTTGGTATTCCTTAGATGTTAGGAATCGAAAATTTTTAAAAAATTAAAAATTATTTACTTAATAAATTAAGATCATTTGATCACTGCTTTTAGAACCGTTGGATAACAGTATCTCTTCGTAAGGACCTTTAGAACCAATTAGAAACACTTACCTCGTGTCCTAGGTTTTAGGGAGTCCTAGAGTCAGGAGTCCAGCCTCATCATGGCTGTTTGCTATGGATAGCAACCGTGCCATAGATCTAGTTACACTAGTCAACTAATTTTTTCCTAGGACAAACCTAGTTACCTAGGATGTAGGTTAACCTGCATTAGTTTAAGGGACAACTTGCACTTAGCTAGGACCATATAACATCTTAGATGAAGTCCTAGGATAATAAAATCTTCAACTTGAACTAAATAATTTCTCTTAAAACTGTTGAAACGGTCAATCCAGTCTAGATCGGTGTCCTAGATGAATTAGGCATAAGTAGCTTAGTTTAGGTGCACTGAACTACGATCGACTCTGATTCCAGTGAGGCTGGGATACGTAGGCAACTTAAATACTTGAGTGGCATACGAAACCCGAGTCGGCCCCACACACAAATTGTGGGGTTTTGTATATTAATTTTTTTTTATAAATTCTTAATTAAAATATATAGGATTTCCCTCAAATTAGCATTTTAGGAGAGTATTCACATAGATTGAATCCGAACAAACTAAGAAAATCAAGATACATATTAGGGAATACATTGAAATTAGATCTTATGATGCATGTCACGTAGTTCGCACATTAATATAAAGTTAAATGAGCCATTTAAAAGAAATTCAAAAGAGTTAACTTTTGGAATTGAAGACCGGTTATCGGGCAGGAATGGTGCATGTGGTGGTAATTCCTCATACCTTCCATTCTCGTAACCAGGTAACGAGTCTAGATTTCTGGTCAATTATGGGTCCTAGATCCCTCATCTAGGTGGCGAATCTGTCACTCTCTTTTGTGTGGAATTCGGATTGCCTTAGTGATCCCAAGTTCATGGAAAAGATCAATTAAATCACTCCTTGCTAGGCTCGGCGGCTTACCCCTGCCCTTATGGGTACTGGGTTGCACGTTTGTTTACACCCTATGGGTTGGTTGCTGCCTGCTTGGTTGGGTAATTAAAATCAATAATAAAAAGCACACGCCATTCGCGTGGGTACAAGAGACCAAGAGAGAGTGTAGCACCTCGCACGCCCCACCTCTCTTGTGGGATCGGGTCCCACAGGTACATAAAGCCGACCAGTGTTCTCCATGAGTTCGGCGTAACCTGAGCCGGGGCAAGGCCGTAATATCAGAGAACCTCAGCAAAAAAGGGGTGCAAGGGGAACCTAAGTCTGGCCCTTAGGGCCTCGTCGTAAGCACGGACATCAGGACTGTCGTTACTAGCCCTATCTCCCTCTATTGCCTCTCTTAACCTGAACCGCTCAGGAATGCAATACCTATCCCTAATCTCTCCTAGTTTGGACTCATCCAGGATATTCTCCTCATAGAGAGCCTGAATATTGTACTGAGGATTGGCATCCATTCGAGCCTCAGCTATGACCTCTGCGGCCAGGCCCAGAATGAAAGAAGTGGATGCCTCGGCCATATAACTCCCCTCACTTGCCTCTGCCAGGTAGGGGTTGTCTGCCCGAACAGGGGTGGTGTTTAAATCTAAAATCACCTCATCCCCGCTATCTACGAGCTCGTTGAGGGCAACTACATCCACCCTATGACCTGCCATGTACGGACCGGGAACCCTGGTCGGATAAGATTTGGTCCTCTCCGACGAACTAGACCCTGAACTGCTATTGGAAGTGGATTCCCCCGAGGACGATCTGGAGCCCGACTCAGAACTAGAACTACTACTGGACATCAAGAGCACAAAGAAAAAAAGAGGAAAAGCGAGCTAAAAAGAAGATTACCGGTTCGAAGAAAAAGGCTCCTAACTCAGCGACGACCACAACCGCAAAGCTATCACAAAGCCTGGCAGGCAGAGCAAGAAAAAGTGGAAAGTAAAAGTGAAAAGTGAAAGAGAATGGGTAAGTCATCGCTACTTATAGCCTTGAAGGCTTGAGGCAGTTCGTATTTGCGAAGCAAAGGCCGCCACGTGTCCCTCATTAATGAGGTAGGGTGCACAGTGCGAGGTGATGCGTATATACACGTACAGGGATACGAATAATACATACGTGTATAGTGTATATATATATACTTTGTACACTATACACGTACAACACGAGTATGAAAAACTGGTCGTCTGAAGCCGGCCAGAATATGGCACGTTCACAAAACGACAAAAATCTGGTCGTCTCAAGCCGGCCAAGATATGGCGCGTTCAGAAAACGACAAAAATCTGGTCGTCTGAAGCCGGCCAGAATATGGCGCGTTTAGAAAAAGACAAAAATCTGGTCGTCTCAAGCCGGCTAGGATATAGCGCGTTTAGAAAACGACAAAAATTTGGTCGTCTCAGGCCAGCCAGGATATGGCGCGTCCAGAAAATGACAAAAATCTGGTCGTCCCAGGCCGGCCAGGATATGGCGCGTCCAGAAAACGACAAAAATCTGGTCGTCCCAAGCCGGCCAGGATATGGCGCGTCCAGAAAACGACAAAAATCTGGTCGTCCCAGGCCGTGCAGAGGGCTTTGGCCGGCCAGAGTTCACTTCATATTTCTGGTCATCCCAGGCCATGCAGAGGGCTTGGCCGGCCAGAGTTCACCTCCTATTTCTGGTCGTCCCAGGCCGTGCAGAGGGCTTGGCCGGCCAGAGAACTTCACTTCTTATTTCTGGTCGTCTCAGGCCGTGCATAGGGCTTTTCTAGCCAGAGTTCACTTTATGTTTCTGGTCATCCCAGGCCGTACAGAGGGCTTGGCCGGCCAAAGAATTTCACTTCCTATTTTATGGTCATCCCAGGCCGTGCAGAGGGCTTGGCCGGCCAGAGCATTTCACTTCCTGTTCCACTTCGTATTTTTGGTCGCCCCAAACTGGGAAAGACACCGGAAGCCGGCCGATGCGCTTCATCCCGAACCTCAGCTCACTCAACCGCTCAGGAATTCAACCTCTCATGCTTCCCCAAGTCACTACAATGACTTGGAGAACCGGGGGTGGGGGCAAATGACGGGGTATGAAAAGCCACATCTACCCAGCTGTCGACACGTGGCCCCCGAAGGGCCCACCATGGAATTGACACCAGCCCCAAGGGCAATCAAGTAATCTGCCAAGAGCAGGTAAAAACCATCCCACACATGAGCCGACACCTGTCCCAGGGTAGGTAATCCAACCACCCCAGGGCTCTCACCATAAATAGCCTTCACTCATGCTAAGAGAGGGGGGTGGAAAAATTCTTAAGCTGTAACTCCAAGCTCTCGCTTTACTCTTTTGCTCATACTGACTTGAGTGTTGAAGGGCCCATCCGGAGCACGACTCCGGGTTGGTCTTCTGACCTTGTGCGCTACTGTGCAGGATATTTTTAAGTCAACTTGGACCAGCCAGATCAGCTCTTTCGTCACTGCCGTATCTGTTACCAATTTTGGGCTTAACACGTTCCATACGGCTATCCATGCGAACAAAAACGAGCTTGATACCTTAAATTGTTGGGTGTGATAAATAGAAAAATGGATTTCCTTCTAAAATACAAATACCATTAATAAAGCCACAAGAAAAGATGAAGAAAATGATTAAGCAAAAATATAACCTGTTGGAGGGAGAGGGGTACAGAAATCTCTACCGTTCCTTTGATGGAGACGAGGATTTAAGGTATCAAGTCACCGACTATCCCGAAGGACAAGGAAGAGACTTGCTAACTTGTACCCCAATGGTGTAAATAGAGAAATGGATCCCTCTCAAGAAATGTGTTGGCTTCCTTTTTCAACTCATATCTTCAACCAGTGATCCATGGTAGGTATTTATAAGGAGAATTTAACTCTTTACATTCATGATCCATTTACTCTCCAAGCTGGCCATCCTTGGAGTTAGCAATATACAATGAACGTAAAGGGCATCAAGAGTCCCCAAAACACCACTTACACGTGCATGAATTTTCAATTTTTAAGTCTCTTTTAACCAACATGTAAATATAATAAAGTGCATGTAATGGCATATAAATTAACCATTGATGTGCATAAGTGAAAGTCCATGCGCATAATCAAGCACATAAATGGTGAGACTTAAATTATTAAAAATATCTAAATACATTTCATTGTACGTAAATTGGGTGAAGGGCATACAATGAACGGTCTAGATTAATTCATGTACATATAAGCTCAATTACTTCCATTTTAATCAGTTAGGGGGTCCCATGAGACTGATCAGACATAGATTATTATTACGATCTCGATTCTTGTATAGGGTGTCCCTTGATTGCATAAGATCGCATGTCATCACCATGTCAGGAATTAATTGATATCATGGTAGGTCGTGCCCTTTTATTTTATAACACAATGTGCAATGTGTTAGGCTCCATAAACATTGCCTCTGTCCGAGAGTCCAGTTCCATTTCCATTGGAGACTGTGGGTGGTGGCTAACCATTAAGACAAAGGTGCATTAACCCCGTCATCCTAACTCTCGTTCGGTGATTCATTTTGGGATACATATTTGGTGAGATTGTCCCATTATAGAATCATTAAGGGATAAACCCATCCTCCTATACACCAAGTCTTTAGTTTACCGAGTAATATGCCACCTAGGCAAAGGGAAAGTCTGGCCATGCAGGGTCAATATCCAACATAGTCAAAGTTCTCAAATAGCTCAAACTTATATGATATATAGTGATCTAGCTTGAGTGTGATGTAATTTTTTGATACACATAAATCACACATATATAATAGGCAAAATATATATCAATTTGAATCAATTACCATTAGTTAAGGAGATTCAATAAATATAACAATTAATTTTCCCTCTTTAATTTGAAATTCACACAAATTTAGATTATTCAAGATTATTTAAACATTGTGAACTCATCACTGATCATATGGATATCATAGATAACTAAACATGCAATATACTCCATAGACTATGTATACCTATGTTTGTTGTGAAGGGTTTGAGATAACCAAAGTTTCTTAGCACTTCACATTATCTTCACTTGTTAATGTGTTTTATTCATTTTTTAAAACAACAAGTGAAATACATGTCATAGATGAATGATCATATTAAAAGATCATAGACATAATTAGTTCAATGAGAAGTTAAGATAACTCATGTATTTCTACATTGAACTAAGTCTCAAATTCCCTTACATGTTCTAAGATTTTGAGTTCAAAGGGCAAATCTCAAAATCCAAGGATATTTAAGGGTGTCTCATAGATGATAAACACCATTGGTTAATGAATCAACTTATGAATTTCTCATGATGTTAATTATGGATTTTGAAATTCACTAAACTTTGTACTTTGACCCAACAATGTTTGTTTAAAGAATGTCTACGATTTGATTTACAATGATTTTGCTTAGACGTAATGTTTTGCAATGAATCTACTTATTTCTTTCTATTTTTAATTTTCATTATATTTTTTCTATGCTTGTTAGAAGGACATGATCAACAACTAACATCTAGCAATAGCAAGACATGTTACATTTAAAGTTCAAGTTTCAAGACACTATACCTAGGAACCTAGCTTGAATTTGACTAAGGCACTCCTATGGGTCAAGGTGAGGTTTGTCAACCAAGTGTACTAAGTGTAAACATGGATTTCAAATAAGGGAACAAACACTTAGACATAAGTTCATGGTTACACCATTCCAAACGAATGTAATTAACAAGACATAATGACATGAATTCATGTCATAAATGGTATGGAAGCTACATCATAGAAACAAAGGCATCAAGTAATATGAACCTATGTGTTTCTATAATTTATTTTCACAAGATGTGCTCATTTAGCACTAATAGCTAGACAAATAGTTTTCAATGAGTATAAAACATCTAGCATGGAGATACTCAAATGATGTAACAATGGAGCACAATCATGGATACAAGTAGATATGCACAATTTGGCACATATATCTAAAACTTATTTTCTTAAATGATATAACATTGAAGCACACCCCTAAATCTACTAAGCACATGTCATGTTTCAAGTAGGGGGTTTGGAACCCAAACCAACTTGGGTCCAACTAGGTTTGTGTTATACAATGAATCTTTTCTTATCCATATAAGTTTAACATTTTTCACAAACCTATATCTACACTTGAATTTATAGTGTCCAAATCTACCACAATAGTCACAATAACAAGTAGAATGACTACTATACTCATTACAAGAAGATTGATGACAATATTTATGATTTACTTCTTGTAAATTTTTGTTTTTCAAAACTAATTTTTCATTTTTAGACTTTATGTCATTCATTTCTTCTTTCAAAGTTTTAATTTCATGGGTTGAATCAATTCGTAGTTTTTCATTCTCTTTTTTCAAGGATTTACATTTTTCAATCAAGAACAAGTTGCCTTTTCTTAATTTTTCATTTTTCTTAATCAAGCTCTTTTCCTTAATCAATAAATCATTAAACTCTTTTTGCAACCTTTCAACCTCTTTGGAAGTAGAAGCAAGAGACTTACTAAGAGTTAGATTTTTCAACATTTGTTTGTGGGATTCTTGATATAAATTTTGAAATGCTTCTTAGAGTTCATCAAAAGAGATTTCCTTTTGTTCATTTGAAGAATCATTTTCTTTTTCTTCTAATGCCATAAGACAAATGTTTTCTTTATAGTTATTTTCAAGTGTAGTCTAAATTTCTTTGGCATGTTTGAAGTAGATATTTTATCAAACAAATAAGAAGGTAAAACACAACATATTGCATTCACAGCTTTAGAGTTTAGAGCAAATAATTTTTATTCATATTCATTGATTATTTTAGATTTATATAGTGTGAATCCATTTTCAATTACTTTTAACAAGTCATTATCTAGACCCTTTAGATAAGACCTCATTTGGATCAATCAAGATCCAAAGTCGGTTCCATCAAAATATGGAAGTCTAGATGCCATTAGGATGTCAAATGATATTTCTCTTGAAGGTTTTCAATAGAAAGCCTCCATAACAGCCTAAGCTCTGATACCAAGTGAAATCCCAATAGGCAAGCCAAGAGGGGGGTGAATTGGGTTTATAAAAAAAATTCCTTTTAGGTTGACTAATATAGATTTTAAATCAAGATTGCAAGTTTGGCACAAAGGGCACAGTGAGCAAGTCAATCTACACAAAAAGATTTTCAAGTTAAGTTGTTTGAGGATCCGTTGTTAACTTGTAAATGTAAAAGCAGCTACCTCTTATTAATTTAAAGAAGAAATAAAATAAGAAAAGTAAAGAGCATTCCAATCAAGTTGAAGGAGGGAGTGAGAAAGAGTCAAGAAGATGAACACAATAAAAGCAACTACCTCTTGTTAATTTAAAGATGAAATAAAATAAGCAAAGTAAAGAGCATACCAATCAAGTTGAAGGAGGGAGTGAGAAAGAGTCAAGAAGATGAATACAATAATTTTTATAGTAGTTCGGCACTTAGCACCTTGCAAAGCCCTACAACCACTCTACCAAGACCATCTTGGTGCTTCCACTATGTGATCCTCCTTTCTTAATGTGCCGGATCAGATAACCCTCTTACAAAGCTTGATTCACCTTTCTTAGCAGGCCGAATCGAACACCCTCCTTACAACCTTGATTCACCTTTCTTAGCGGGCCGAATCGAAGACCCTCTTTACAATCTTGAAGAAATAAGAAGAATATATAGCCTCTATGTAGGCTTGATTACAAGTTGAAGCTCACACAAAAATTCTCTCAAAGACGATTACAAGTAAAGCTTAATCCACATTCAAAAGAGTTTAATCAAGATCAAAACACAAATGAGATGGAGAGAGATGTTCAAGGCAAAGAAGGTTTGTAAGTGTTTGTATAGGCCTTAGATATGTTGGAAAACCTTTCTCTTAATTTAAAATGAAAGTTTAAACCCATATATATGGCTAAAAATCAAAACTAGCCGTTACAGTGGCAAAACGGTAATTCTGTGCAACTTTTAGAACACCAACGGCTATATTTTTAAAGTTCCAGCGAGCTTCATGGAGCTCCATGGGGTTCCGTATCTGGATTCCAGTTTTCAGCTCGTAACTTGTAAAATTCATATCTCCTTTGTTTCTTATCGGATTTCGACGTTCTTATACTCGATTTGAATGGAAACGATGAGATCTTTCTGTTAAAAATATTTTTAAAAATATTTAAAATGTTTTGGACCGGTTATGATAGGAGTTATGTGTTGGATCCATTTTTCAAGTGCTACTTTCATGTCTTTCCATTTTGAAACTAAACTTAACACTTGGGCTTTGGGGCCACTTGGTTTTGGGTCACTTCTGAAAATATTTTGGGGTATTTTTTAGTGTGCCTTGATCAATAAGTCCTAAGAGAGAGGGATATGCCTTCTACCATTTGAAGCACTCTCTTGAATGACTTTTCTCATACTCTTCATTTGATCTTCACTTTAAGTGCAAGGCTTGCTTTGGGATCTTCAAACTTGAGCTTCTTGCTTTGACATCTTCCAAAGATGATGTCGCCAATGTGTTCAAGCTCTTTTCCCTTTGAGCATGTTGATCCTCAAGATTTGGCCTTCAATGATATTCCTTTGAATGTTCACTTGCTTGGGATGCTTGAATTTGAGCTCCACCTTGGATGTACCTCCGAGGCATGACAAATCATATTTGTTCTAGCTCCTTTGACATGTGAATGGTTCATCCTCAAGTCTAGGCCATGTATGGTAGTATGCTAGCATATGTCAGCCTGTGAAACCTGTCTATAGCACAACACTCAAGGAAACTCGTCAGTCCATAAAGGACTAATCAATTTTGGTTTGTTAGTCATCAAAACAAGGTGATTAGTTGAACCCATGGGAAACCCTTGGGCTAACAGTCGAGTATAAAGGACGTGACCCTGTCTCACCGACTGTCCAGCGTCTTTGCGCTGAAATGAAAACCTTCGTCAGTTCCCTGGGTACAAGAGCGAAAGGCTGAAGCACTCGTAAGCCCATGCCTGGTCAAAGTCATTAGAAAACATTTCAGTTGCTTAAACAGTTTATAACTTAAATAATGAATTATAAAGTAGCAGCTAAAATACTTTTAAAATTAAACAGAGAAGGAATAGAAGCGTACCGCCCAAATATACCAGAGACACCACACAGAGTGTGATCCGTCTCGCCAACTGGAGATTGTAATAATCTCCTGGAACTGTTGGTTTGGTTGGCCAGTGATCTAATCGGCTCATCTGGAGCCTCGGCAAAGAAGCATGTGAAGGTTTACCATCCTGGTCCAGAGGATTGTGCTCTGGCACTCCTAGAAGCACCCTAACATCTACCTCTGTAACATCGGTCAGCTGAATGGGGATCCCCCCAATCCGGAGTCCTGTCAGCGTAGAAAAGGATGCAGGAGTCATCATGACTTCTCCAATCGGGAAGTGAAAAGTGTGGGTCGTCTCCCACCATCTCTCGGCGAGAGCAAACATGAAGCTTGAGCTCGGGGGTGTAAGACCTCCCATCTAGTCCTGGTGTCTCTCACAGACCCTCTCATAACCATATGAGGAAGAGCCTGTGTCAAAGGTAGCGAGAAACAACTAAAGAGCTATACTACTGAAAGAAGAGCAAGCGCTAAAAGCTAAAATATAATATTCCTAAGTCTAGGAATTATAAAAAGCTAAGTTCAAGAGCGTACCTCTCCGTCTCAAAACAACCGCGAGGTGTGTCCAACTGTACCTCTCAGAAGCGTACCCTGGTACCATGGAGCGCGATCTCGCTCCTCGTCTTCTGAGGACTCCCGCCTAACGTCTCTCCCTCGAATATGAGGCTGGCGCACCATATTTACTGCAAGTTGAAGAAAACTGAGAAACCTCGCGAAGAACGCGAAGAAAACTCAAAAACCTCAGAGAGAAACCAACTCAACTCGTTAGAAAATGAAGGAAATGAAGGTTGTACGAGTATTTATAACCCGTACAACCCTCCCATTTTCGTCCCAGATGAATTGGGATTTGTCTAAGACGAATTTGGGAGAATATTCCCCCAATTTTGGGAATGTTCCCCCCAATTCGGTCGTTTTCACCTTTTTTTGCCCGTTTTACTCACATTTCATTAGCGAATTCAGCCAATCTTTCAGCTTTGGATTAAACCAGCTTTCTGGGCAGTCCCCAGATATTTCAAGTGTATTTATTCGGAGTATTCTCGGCAGAATCATGTCTCCCATACTCCCGAATAAATCAAGGATTCGCACTTCCTTCTTTGCAAAGTCCGCGTACGGCATCCTCTAGGCATCAACTACCTCTCAAGCCTTGGCTTTGGGATTCTGGAACCTTTGGAGGCAAGCCAGAGCATCCTAAATCATTCCCGACGGAATCCTAAGCACCTTTTAAACAAGTCTGGTGCCGCGCCAAATTCAATCTGAGACGCATGAACATCCCAGTTTCTTCCCAGCTGAGTATGCCGATGTCTACCCGTTATTAGAAAATTTATGAAGGCATCTTATGCCACTCAAAGCCTCCCTTAACAGAGAAATCCTCCTCACCAGTAGAGTCAAAATTCTACGTCAGGACTTCTCACCCAGCGGATCGATCAATCACCTTGCGAAGTCAGTGAATGCCAAAATCCTATTGGTTCGCCTGATAGGAAGCCACATCCAAACATGGGTCAATCAAGATCAATCTCAATCTCTTAACGGATGTTTACATCCCCTTTAGAATCAATACTTCAATCCATCGACAAGATGCCGACCTTTCCCTCCTGAATTATTCAGATCCCCTGCGGACTTTACAACCAAATCCCCATCGGAATTTGCAACCAAGCCCCCAACGAAGTTTGTACCTGCGTCCATAACAAAGTTTGTGACCAAACCAGACATTCAAAAATAAGCAAAAGCCCCATGAGGCATCATCCCCAGCATGAGTCTTTCGAAATACTTTCAAGCCAGTGTAAATCCGTTTTCATGTGGTATCTAATCTAAGTTAACCCGTTACGACGCGTTAGCTCTCCAGGGTAAGTCCGTCTGAACACGGTAGCCCTTTCAAGCCAGTGTAAATCCTTTTCCACGAGGTATCTAATCTAAGTTAACCCGTTATGACGAGTTAGCTCTCCAGGGTAGGTCCCTTTGAACACGGTAGCCCTTTCAAACCAGTGTAAATCTGTTTCCACACGGTATTTAATCTGAGTTAACCTGTTACAACGCGTTAGCTCTCAAGGGTAAGTCCGTCTGAATACGGTAGCCCTTTCAAGTTAGTGTAAATCCATTTCCATGCGGTATCTAATCTCAGTTAACCCATTATGATGCATTAGCTCTCCAGGGTAGGTCCATCTGAACACGGTAGCCCTTTTCAAATGAGTGTAAATCTGTTTCCACGCGGTATCTAATCCGAGTTAACCGTTATGACGTGTTAGCTCTTCAGGGTAAGTTCGTCTGAACACGGTAGCCCTTTTCAAGCCAGCGTAAATCCGTTTCCACGCGGTATCTAATCTGAGTTAACCCGTTATGACTCGTTAGCTCTCTAAGGTAGCTCCGTCTGAACACGGTAGTGTAAATTCGTTTCCACGCGGTATCTAATCTGAGTTAACCCGTTATGACGCGTTAGCTCTCCAGGGTAGGTCCGTCGGAACACAGTAGCCCTTTTCAAGCCAGTGTAAATTCGTTTCCATGCGGTATCTAATCTGAGTTAACCCATTATGACGCACTAGCTCTCCAGGGTAGGTCCATTTGAACACGGTAGCCCTTTCAAGCCAGTGTAAATCCATTTCCACGCAGTATCTAATCAGAGTTAACCATTATGACGTGTTAGCTCTCCAGGGTAAGTCCGTCTGAACATGGTAGCCTTTTCAAGCCAGTGTAAATTCGTTTCCACGCGGTATCTAATCTGAGGTAACCCGTTATGACACGTGTTAGCTCCCCAAGGTAGGTCCGTCTGAACACGGTAGCCCTTTCAAGCCAGTGTAAATCCGTTTCCACGTTGTATCTAATCTGACTTAACCTGTTATGATGTGTTAGCTCTCCAGGGTACGTTCGTCTGAACACGGTAGCCCTTTTCAAGCCAGTGTAAATCCATTTCCACATGGTATCTAATCTGAGTTAACCCGTTATGACGCGTTAGCTCTCCAGGGTAGGTCTGTCTGAACACGGTATCCCTTTCAAGCCAGTGTAAATTCATTTCCATGCAGTATCTAATCTGAGTTAACCCGTTATAATGCGTTAGCTCTCCAGGGTAGGTCCATCTGAACACGGTAGCCCTTTAAAGCCAGTGTAAATCTGTTTTCACGAGGTATCTAATCTCAGTTAACCCGTTACGACTCGTTAGCTCTCCAGGGTAGGTCCGTCTGAACACGGTAGCCCTTTCAAGCCAATGTAAATCTGTTTTCATGCAGAATCTAATATGAGTTAACTCGATATGATGTGTTAGCTCTCCAGGGTAAGTCTGTTTGAACACGGTAGCCCTTTCAAGCTAGTGTAAATCCGTTTCCACCCCGTATCTAATCTGAGTTAACCCGTTATGACGCGTTAGCTCTCCAGGGTAAGTCTGTCTAAACACGGTAACCCTTTCAAAGCCAGAATCAGCCCATTATCACACTGTATCTAATCTGAGCTAACTCGTTACAACGTGTTAGCTCTCCCGGGTTAACCCGTTATCACGTGGTAGCCCTCCAACCTAGTGTAAACCCGTTTTTGCACGGTATCCAATCTAATCTAACCCGTTGCGACTCGTTAGCCTTCAAGGTAAGTCCGTCTGAACACGGTAGCCCTTTCAAACCAATATAAACCCGTTATCACATGGTATCCAATCCGAGCCGACTTGTTATAAACACGGTAGCTCTCTAAAAGGCTTTTTTTCTTTTGTTCTTACGTAAATCACTTTTCAGACCAAAAGTGTTTTGCTCTTGCAATAGTCCTGCAAATCAAATTAGAGCCCGAGTAAGTCCATTTATACACGGTAACTTGTCAAAATCAGACACTGTTTAAATATAGTGTCATATCAAAATCTTGCGTACGATCCCTCGTATCAAGTAACAGGTGTCACTTTGGCATTTCTGTTATCAGTGTCCGCACTGGGTATCAAAATGACATCCCCAGAGGTCCCTCCCCGAGTCAGGTAAATTCACTTCTTAACCTGATTCCCACTGTCCCTCCCGGCTGTTAGCAATGACATCCATCCCAGGACTCGTTCTGACGGTCGTATCTTCAAAACCCAAACACCATCGACGAGTGGTTTCCACTTAATGACCTGACAGCAAGACTCCTCGGTGAAGGTTGTACACCTAAGGATCCGATGTGGATCTTGCAAGCTTATCATTAGTCTTCATTGACAAAATTTTGTTGTCTCCTTACTTTGGCATTCAGGTGCCTTGCACCCTCTACCAAAGAGGGGCATCTGTAGACACCCAATTTTGTCAAGGATGTATTAGTGATAGGTGACGTGAGGAAGAACGTTACGAGGAGTTTTAGAGCACCAATCATGTTTCTCTCAATCTCTCTTTGGGGTACCTAATGATGTTTTCAACCATCGAAAGCCTATTTTAACACAACACCCGCCTTTTTCAGCAAACCAAAAGCCTGTCTACACAGCACCCGTTTTTTACGGCATAAACCGATAAGTTTGTCTGCACACGACACTCCCAATCAGTAGGTTAACCTAGGGTCCGAAACTCTATTTTTAGCACCCAAAGGACACCCTCTCTCGAAAGCGCCCGATTTCTTGCTCATTGGAAAGTCCTGAACGTAAGGAATCCAATGAACCTAACTGAGTGCAAATCGGAGTCCAATCGAAAGAGATATGGACGATCCAACGTATCAATAAGAGACAAAAACCACCTCCACCATAAACATGTTTAAACAAAGCCTGTCTATACAGCACCCGCTATTTACAGCTTAACCGGTAAGCTTGTCTGCACACGGCATTCCCACTCGGTAGGTTAAATTTGGGCCCGAAACTTTCTTTTGGCACCCAAACGACACCCTGTCTCTCTGAAGCATTCGATATCTGGTTCATTGGAAAGCCCTGAGCACAAGAAAACCAACAGACCTGATCACGTGCGAATCAGAGTCCAATCGGAAGAGATATGGATGACCGAAAGTACCGATAAAAGATGAAAACACTACAAAACAAAACAGAGAAGAGACGAACTATCGCGGCGACCGAGGACGACATCACCCAGATATTTATGGGTGATGTCATCACCAAATTTGTCCCAGAGGAATTACAATTCGTCTGACGAATTGCAATTCATCCTAGACGAATTCTGGTCGAAGCCAGATATTTTTTACCCCCTCCCTATAAATAGGGAGGGGGTAAAAAAAAAATATTTTTTACCCCCTCCCTATTTATAGGGAGGGGGGTAAGGTTTAAAAAAAGACTAATCCCTCTTCTCTTTCTCTCTCTCTCCCCTCAGGTATATACACCTTCTTTCGGTGTATTTCTCCCTTTTTCAGCCCCAAACCCCTGCAGAAAATCAGACAGAAATCCTAGTTAGCTTGCTTTAGAAGAGAGAAAGTAAAGAAACACTAGGTAGCTCCTTTCGGACATTGGCACTCCACCGAATTTTTGAAGGTTCAGAGCGTCTTTTTTCTTGTTTACGCCGTTGTTCTGCAGAATTTTGCATAACTTCGAGCTACTTTTTCATAGTAGCACAGTTGTTCTGCTGAAATCTCGACAAACTCGGAGGCAATTCGGCTATATAGTGCCGTTACGCCTCTAATTTCTCTGCAATCTCTGAAGCCTCCCCCTCCAAACAAGCGCGGTTACGCGGCCCAACTCTCTAAACGGTAAGGATAAACCCTAACAAATCTAAATAATGTAATCCATTTACTTTTCTATTGTGTATTTACAAAACGAATACGGTGGGTTTCATCATCCGTGATGTCAAACCCCTTTATCTGCCCCTTTCCACTTAATTCGAGTTAATTTGTGTCGTGAGTAAGTTGCGAAATTAGGCTCTTTCGTAAGGAACTTACAATATCAATCAGATTAACTATATTTACTTTCTGTTGTTGTGGGACCCGATCCCGCGAGGGAGGTGAGGCGCGAGCCGCCACGCTCTCTCTTGGTCTCTCGTACCCACGCGAATGGCGTGTGCTTTTTATTATTGATTTTAATTACCCAACCAAGCAGGCAGCAACCAAGCCATAGGGTGCAATCAAACATGCAACCCAGTACCCATAAGGGCAGGGGTAAGCCGCCGAGCCTAGCAAGGTGTGATTTAATTCATCTTTTCCGTGAACTTGCGATCACTAAGGCAATCCGAATTCCACGCAAAATAGAGTGACAGAGTCGCCACCTAGATGAGGGATCTAGGACCCATAATTTACCAGAAATCTAGACTCGTTACCTGGTTACGAGAATGGAAGGTATGGGGAGTTACCACCGCATGCACCATTCTTGCCCGATAATCGGTCTTCAATTCCAAAAGTTAACTCTTTTGAATTTCTTTTAAATGGCTCATTTAACTCTATATTAATGTGCGAACTACATGACATGCATCCTAAGATCTAATTTCAGTGTAGTTCCTAAATGTGTATCTTGATTTTCTTAATTTGTTTGAATTCAATCTAAGTGAAAGTTCTCCTAAAATTCTAATTTCATGGAAAGTCCTAAGTGATTTAATTACTTTTAATTTAAGGATTAATGTACAAAATCCCACCACTTATGTGTGGAGCCAACTCGGGCTTGGTATGCCACTCAAGTATCCAAGTTGCCTAAGTATCCCAGCCTCACTGAAATCAGAGTCGATCGTAGTTCGGTGCACCTGAACTAAGCTACTTATGCCTAACTCATCTAGGACACCGACCTAGACTGGATTGACTGTTTTAACAGTTTAAGAGAAATTATTTAATTCAAGTTGAAGATTTTATTATCCTAGGACTTCATCTAAGATGCTATATGGTCCTATCTAAGTGCAAGACGTCCTTTAGACTACTGCAGGTTAACCTACATCCTAGGTAACTAGGTTTGTCCTAGGGAAAAATTGGGTGACTAATGTAACTAGATCTATGGCACGGTTGCTATCCATAGCAAATGCCCGTGATGAGGCTGGACTCTTAACTCTAGGACTCCCTAAAACTTAGGACACAACATGACGTAAGTGTTCCTAAGGGGCCCTAAAGGTTCCTACGATAGGAGACCGTAATCCAACGGCTCCTAAGATGCGGATCGAGTTAATTCGATTTGTTCAACTTAATGATTTTTGATTTTTGAGAATTTTTGATTCCTAAACATCTAAGGAATACCAAAGGGTCTATGGTTTGCAAGTTTCGGCCTTGAATCGCAACCATGGAAGGGAATCGTGCTCTCAACCCTTGTATAATTTAGCACGTAAGTTATAGTATCTTATTGCCTGGCATGTTTCTCAGGATTTCCGTGGACAATGTACCTCGGAGCCAATAACATACTATAATTTACGCAGTCCAATTATGCTGGATCGATCGCAATTAGTATACGATTATGGTTACGATCTCGGCAGTTAAATTGTCACATCATAGCCAATTTACAAAGGCAATCTGTGAACCCTAAGGTTTCTGTTTCAAAAAAGTTAGGGATTGAATTTATGATGAAAAGTTAAGGTTTTTTGGAGATTTTTACTGACTTTTGTATTGATTTGCTATTAAATTGTGATTTAATATCATTAAGACCAGATTGGTAGGATTAGACAGTAACCCTAAGCAATCAAACTCCAACTCAGGTGAAACTTTTCCAGTAACAAGATATGAATGATTGTGGCTCACTGGAAAAAATTCATGAATTATTATTAAGATTTGATATCAATTTTTAATTTTTTAAAATTCAAATCAGATTATAGATTAACACAGTAACCTATATCATATCAATTTTAAATTACTCCAAACATTTACAGAATAAAGATATAGATGATTAAATCTTACTGAAAAATTTTGAAATCCAAGTAGTGACTTGGTTTGGCAACCTAGAGGGGGGGTGAATAGGATGTTTATAAAACCTTTACCTTTTAAAAACTTTTCTTAAGATTTCACCCGAGACTTATCCCTTGTTTAATTAAGTTTGAAATAGTTGAACTTAAAGAATATTACAAATTAATATAAGTTCAAAACACTTGTTGATTAGCAAACTTAATTAGGTAATTTTAATAGCCTAGTTAGCAAGGTAAGACAATTCTATGCACAAATAATCAAATAAGAGAGTGAGAGGGAGTGAGAGGGAGTGAGAGAAATACCAATCACACAAGTGACACAGAGATTTATATTGGTTCGGCAAATGGCCTACTCCACTCTTCTCAAGGTCGCACTTGAGGATTTCCACTATTGAGACCTCCACGACGCCCGGCTCCGAGGCGATTACACTTCCAAAGGATATTAAATGAGGATGCCCTTACACCTTTACAATGACTCTCCTTCTCCGCCGAGTTCTAAGCGCTTCACCCAAGGGAATTAAAAACAACGGATGCCCTTGCCACCGATTGAATAAAGAAGAAGAAGTATTAGCCTCTTACTAGGCTTGATTACAAGTTGTAGCTCCAAGGATGCTTTCAAAGATAAACAAGTTTAAACCTAACCAATCTCAAGTGGATTTTCCCAAAGTCAAGGCACAATGAAGGATTGATGAGAGATTAACCAAAAAATGATTCACAAATGAATTTCTAGGGTTTGTTGAAGTTGGACAATGTTCATCATCTATTTTGGACCCTTGAATGGGTATATATAAAGTCCAAACTCCATGTGACCGTTTGGGGGGTAAAACAGTCAAAACTGGGTCAAAAATTCAACTAGCCGTTGCACCACACCGGCTATATTTTTTTGAAGAAAAACATTTCTCGGAGTTCCGAGCAAATTCTCGGAGTTCCGAGAATTCAAACAGAGCTTTTAATTTTAGAACCTGGACCATTTCTCGGAGCTCCGAGAATGTTCTCGGAGCTCCGAGAATGTTCTCGGAGTTCCGAGACTGGATTTCCAGCAAACACTGTTTCATTTGAAAAATTCATATCTCCCTCATTTCTCGTCGGATTTCG
The DNA here is from genome assembly GCF_043159265.1 of Tasmannia lanceolata. NCBI lineage: Eukaryota > Viridiplantae > Streptophyta > Magnoliopsida > Canellales > Winteraceae > Tasmannia > Tasmannia lanceolata. Next base: position 8,901,798 of record NW_027518679.1, on the reverse strand, counting down.
ATGTTCTTCTACTCTACGGATATGAGAAAAATGAGAGCTATCTGTTAAAAATAATTTCAAAAATATTTGAAAATGTTTTAAATAAGTTTTGATAGGATTTAGTTGCTGGTCCAGGTTGTTGCTTCGGAACTCTATTTTGTTCATTCTTGTGTTGAATGCCATATGGGTCCCAACATGTTGGTACATCACCATGGCCATTCACTTATCCATTTAAGTCCTTAAAGGGTGTGTTAGTCTCTTTGAAAAACATATTTTTAGGGGTTTTAAGATGTGCCTTGATAAGAGAAAAACACAAGAGAGATAGGTGATACAATCTACCCTTTTTACCACTCTCTTGAATGAACTCTTGAGGTAGCCATTGCTTGATCTTCTCTTTGAGTGCATGGCTTGCTTTGGGATCTTCAAGGTTGAGCTTCTTTGCTTGACACCTTCCAAGGATGATGCTACTATTTGGTTCCAGCTCGTTTACAAGTTGTTGATCCACAAGCTTTGGCCCTCATTGATCTTCCTTTGTTTGTTCAATGCTTTGAGATGGTTGATGATGAGCTTCTCCTTGGTACCTCCAAGGTGTGATTGGTCCAAGTATGTTCCAAGCTACTTTGCCATTGTGTTTGGTTCATCTTCAAGCATAGGCCAACAAGGTGCGTGCTAGTATGATTTGACTTTTGTAGGACCTGTCTAAAGCACAACAGTCAAGGCAAATGATCAGTCCATAAACGACTAATCAATTTGCGTTTGTTAATCATCAAAACAAGATGATTGAATGAACCCATGGGGAACCCTTGGGCTTACAAATTTGCATGAATTAGCATTAAGATTAGATATCAATTTTCGATTTTTCAAAATTCAAATCAGATTATAGATTAACACAGCAACCTATAGGATATCAATTTCAAATCAACTTAAACTCTTATAGTATAAAGATAATCATGATCTTAGACTATTGTATGACTTTCATAGATTTTTATTACGATTTGATGCCCATTTAAATTCACACAAAAATCAGATGAAACCAAATAATTACTTAAAAAGCAAACCTAATGGTATCTTAAAATCAAATAAAAACTTCCAGTAGATATATGATAGATTATAAATTTTTTTATCAAAATTTCAAAACTTAAAAATTAAATCTCCTCCATAAAATTGGTTTTTAAATATAAGAGATCAATTTGTTTCCTAGGCGTTAAAACCCGTTTATTAAAATAAATTGTAAAACCTTATCAAATCTTTGCAAAATTAATTGAAAATATTTCTCTAACATTCCAGTAACCAAAGTTACTGGTTTGTAAAGAAAATTTTTGAAAATATATTAATTTAATAAGAAAAAGAATTATGGAACGTAAAACGGGGAAGCGATTAGAAAACAGTAAAAACCATATTTTTTTAAAATATTTTTCAATAGAAACTTCCATTTATTATTAGGCTTTAATTCTGGAAAGTTTCATCAATTTTTAAAACGATTTGGTATTTATTAAAAATAGCCGAAATTTAAAATAATTAATAATCCAATTAAATAAACTCCAAAAAATATGAAAATTTTGGGTGATCTAAAAACCTTGTAAAACTACTGGAAACAAACTTTCACTAAATTTGGACATGATGTGATATACTTTTGGCTCCATTCATCAAGAAATAACCCTTTTCGGGGTTATTCTTTGAAAAATAGAATGAAAAATAAAACGGCCGAACCGCGGTTGGAAATTAAGTTTCCAGTAGTTTTGTATTTTATATAAAACCCAGAAAATTTCAGTTTTTAAAAAGAACCATGTTTTCAAACACTTGCTTTGATAATCTAATTTAAATCAATATTGAATAAAAACAAAAGAAAACCATTTTTAAATGGAGGAAAATTAATTTTTGGATCAAATTTTGGATTTTGAAAACTCATAATCTATATTATAACATACTGGAATTTTAAAGAAAAACTCGTTGATTTGATCCATCAAAATTAAAACCCTAGCATGCTTTTTCTACTTCACAAATATGAGGAATCCTTACCGTTGATCGCGATCCTTGTCTCTAGGGTTGGTGATCCAATATATATGTTTTGTCCAACCCTTTTATATGCTAAAAAAGGTCCAAAGAACACTCCAATAATCCTTGATTCTGTGATGCCTTGGAGAAGAGAAGGAATTCAAGAAATCCTTTTATGAAGAACACTTGAGAGAGAGATGAACACACTTCAAGAGAGAGGAGGTTTTTTTCTCTTTTTTTTGGAGGAGAGAGAAAAAGGACGAATTTGGATTTTTTTTTAGATCCTTCCTAGGATTGTTTGCTTTGATTTTTATACAAAAAGCTAGGATTAAGAGAGAAATAGTAGTTTCCAATGTGAGAGCTCTCATTTTTGGCTTGTTTCCAATTTTCCCCTCTTGCTTTCTTTCTTTCTTGTTTCCAAATTGGATTTGATTCCAATCTTAATTTCTTGTCAATCAAGACATGCTATTCTCATTCCACATTGCTTCTTTGGAAGAAAATCTTTTTAAGCAATCATTCATCTTTTCCTTCTTTTCATTTTTATTCTTTTTATTTTTCTTTTAACAAATATGATGTCACAAGGTTGGGTGCTCAACTCATGTGGGTCAACCATGTGGGCCGCCCACCATGGTGGTTGACCCATATGGGAGAACCCACATGAGCTCCATCTTTGCAGGCTTTAGCCCAATCGGCCATTTCACACGGGTTTCGGGTTTTTTCGTAAGAAGTCAATAAAATCTTTCTAAATTCAACATTCTATATATGGACCCAACCCATTTGACATTTATGGTGCATCCCTCACACATGATCGGACCATCTTTTTTGAAAAATAACTTTTCGGAACAAAATGCCCCTATTTGACTGTTAGACATCCAAATGCAACCAAAATACCCTCAGATTGATTCACCCCTAAAGGGAAAAACTAAAAATGAAAAGTCTTTGTGGTCAAACTTCAAAAATAGAAACTTTTAAAATTGGGTCCTTTCGGTGAGCAATATTAAACAGGATCATTTGGTATCCCCTGAAAATACCCAAAATGCCATCAACACTTAGAATTTCCAAATTAAGCAAAACACCTGGGAAATTCTAAATTTAGCAAGTTTTCCAAAATTTAGGAAATCATTCATAATCTCTCAGACATATTTCGGGGATCAAAAGAATTACACAGGAAAAGACCAAATTACCCCGAGGTGCTAGAATTTGGCGAGACTAGGGAAAACCCTGAGAAATTCTAAAAATAGCAGATTTTTGAAAATTTATGAACGGACTCAAGATTTCTTAGACACAACTTAGGGACCAAATATGATATGTTTGGAAATATCTAAAATACCCCCGAAGTGCAAGACTAAGAGAAAATCTTGAGAGGTCTAAATTTAGCAGGTTTCCCAAATCTTACGAAATTACTCCTAATCCATCAGCCGTACCCTCGAGATGGTTTTGGACATATGAGAAATGATTGAAATATCCATAAGATGATGAATATGTGGAAGCCCCATGAGTTTCTAAAAATAGCAGCTTTTTCAAAATTTATAAAATCACTCAAGATTTCTCAAATATAACTCGGGGGTCAAACGAGACACATCGGGAGTGACCAAAATATCCCTGCAGTGCAAAATAGGCAAAAATGAGGGAAACCCTGAAAATTCTAAAAATAGCAGGTTTTTTTCATTTGCTTGGAAACTTGAACTTTCATCTTCCAGAGGCCAAAGGAACCTCCTAGAGACCTTCAAGATCGCGAATCAACTTCAGAATTCCTTCAATGAAGCGAAATCTACCTTAAAATGCACAGATGCCTAATCCTAGGTGGAATACGGACTCGAAACTTGACAAACTACCAAATCTTTTACTTTTTAAAAGTCTAGCAAAATGGGGGTGTCTACAGTTGTGTATTTACAAAACGGATACGGTGGGTTTCATCATCCGTGATGTCAAGCCCCTTTATCAGCCCTATCAGCCCCTTTCCACTTAATTCAAGTTAATCTGTGTCGTGAGTAAGTTGCAAAATCAGGCTCTGCCGTAAGCAACTTATGATATCAATCAAATTAACTATATTTACTTTCTGTTGTGTATTTAGAAAACGGATAAGGTGGGTTTCATCATTCGTGATGATAAGCCCCTTCATCTCCCCCTTTGTCATCTAATTTAAGTTAATCTGTGGCGTAGGTAAGTTGCGAAATCAGGCTCTGCCGCAAGCAACTTACAATATCAATCAGATTAACCAAATTTACTCTATGTTGTGTATTTATGAAACTTATAGCGTGGGTTTCATCATTCGTGGTGTCAAGCCCCTCTATATGCCTTTTTACTAATTCCAGCACTTTACAGCTTTCTGCACAAGTAAGGTACGGGGTTGAGATGTCACAAGAGTCGTTCCGATACGGCCGATACCTTGTAGCGTAAATCCCTCCGACTTGCTCTTTACTTTATGCAATTTATAGCTTCCTGCACAGTAAAGTACAAGGTAGTGACATCATAGGATCTCGGGCGCACAAATTGTCCCCTGAACTTATGTTATAAACCCCTCCACCTTACGTTTACTTTTTGTACAGTCATTTTCTGTTTGATTCAAATTAACCTGATCGTGAGTAGTTGCGAGTTCCTTTCAAAGCCGTAAACAGCTTACAACACCGATCAGGTTAATTATCGCTTATTTTCTTTTTCTTTTGTGAATTCACTCCATTTACATTCGGAATTAAGCATAATCTAACAAGGGAAATAAAATCAAATCATTTTTTATTTTAAATTCTTCCAAAATTCCAATCTAAGTTAAGAGACCGGATTAATCCGGGCAAGAGGGGTGCTTAACACCTTTCCCAATTGTAACCACAACCCTTACCCGGATATCTCGAAGGACCATGCCTTAACTAAATAGAGTAAAATATAAGGTTCTAGGCCCAGAGCATAGGAACCCCTGATTACTATTCTTCCAAATGAAATTCGAGTCGTTACTCATTTCCTTGGAAGAATAGACGGCGACTCTGAGTTTCTCTAAACTTGCAAAGTTAGGACTATGGTCCAGAGTCCACAAGTAGCGTAGATCAAATAACACCCCCTATGTAAAACCTGATTGTGGTGATCCCCTGTCATCCTGTGCAAATACGGGAAAAAAGGGCTCCCACACCTACATGTATATATTGAGTGATATGAGTGAATGGATGCAAAGGTCTTTGTAGATAGAAATGCAAATTTGATGAGAGGTGTACCATATCATCTCTTTCTTGTTCAATTATGTCCAAGTCCAGCCGAATGCGAGCCTCCTCCCTTCTAAATTCTGATAGTAGTTCCATGTTGCCGCTTTCCTGCATGAGAATAGAAAATTAACAATGAGGTGGTGAAAAACAATTAAGATTTAACATAAATCAGTTGTTAAAACACTGACCCGCTCTAGGACTGAAACCAATGGTCCTTTGACAGCATATACCAATCCTAAGAGGCTCTCCACGTCTACACTTCGTATCTAACCCCATGCCAAAAAGCAACGTAAATAAGCTTAAAAAACATGATGGGCAAACAAATTTAGAAAAGGTGGTAGCCACTCACCCAATCAACTAAATCAGATATAAAGAGACCTGCCGGCCCGTCACCGATTTGAAGAGGTACTCTTCGACCGGTGGATGCGTCTCTGAAGTTGACCTCCCATGATGGTTGTAATGGAAGGGGCGCTACGGTGATTGTGGAGGTAGGTGGGACCTTTTACTGGAAAATATAAGAGGTCGTGCAACATCATTAGGTTACGAAAAATAGATGGTTATAGGGAAAAGGGAGGAGATGACCATACCTGTCAGAGATCCATAAGCTCCCTCATGGCCCAAGCATTATAGTCCGCAACTTGGATAATGTGATGTCGACACGGGGATCCCCTACCGAATATGGATTGCCATTCAGCCGTTGGGCAGTTGGGAGGGGATGATAACATAAATGATGGGCATACGGGAACAAAAGGACCGTCCCCAATTGATTGGTTGGATATGCGCTCGGTGCAGTGGAGCAGCTCGTCATCTGGTCCAGAGAATACAATTCTTCGAGTACTTAGTGCTTGAACACGTGAGAGGTTGTCATAATTGACTTCTACATGGCGTACGTATGGCATTCACGTTATTTGCCAAATACACAGTAGTTAGGTTAACTATATATTAATGTTAGGTCGACGAGTAGGGCATACACTTGCCTCGTCGACCCCCAGCATGTCAATGATTACTTGCACGACCACTCGTGAAGTGACCCAGTAACTTGTATCCGTGTTATCTATCCCCCACCTCAATTGGGCGGGGAAGAAAGTTGTAACAGAATCCAATCTGGGTGGAGCCAGCACCCCAAAGTGGTCATACGCCCAAGCCTGCAAGTTGTTGTGATGCATGAGAAGTAGTTGTAATATAAAATATATAAACGACAGTTGGAGTACTATTATATCCAAGCAGATAGTCTGACCTCCCAAATGAACCATAGACTAGAAAAGTAGGTGTAGCCACGTGAAACTAGTGACATCCCTTGCACCATAGAGGCGAACAGTGCCCCACCCCAATCAGATTCAATTACTGAACACGAATTAATCAACGGACGTAGAAACCAACTCCCGACAGCCGCATATTCAATGCTAAACATGTTTTGGCCAAAGAAATAGAGGAAAAAACTATGCGCCTGGAATTGTATATTCTCCGTTGTTCTCGTCTGTGAGGCTAGTCGTTGCACATGGTCGTGTAGCCAGGTAAGTTCTATCATGTCTGCCCGAGCAGAGTATCTAACATCACCACCTAGCCAGTATGATGCCTCGGCAAGGGTCATCGCATCCGCGGGCAGCCGCATTCCACCAAATCGGATCCCTGTAAGTGTTCTTAACGGAAGTGGTGTTAAACCAACATCACCAATTGACAGCAAGAAGTGGAAAGTCAATGTTTCCTCCCTAAACCTTTCAGCAAGGGGTAGGAGGTAGCCGGTATTGTAGAGATGAGGACGGAGCCACAAAATGCAGGCGAGCCAGTTGGCATTAAAAATATTACGAACCTCATCCGATAACATTCGGTGCAAAGCTAGTGGGGTTTGGGAAGGGTCTTGCCTGCGAACGAAATTAGAAATATAAAGAAAATGACATGGAAGCAAGCTCTGGATGTGTTGTAGATAATATCACCAATAGGTAAAAGTTTTGCATACCGGCTGACGAAGAATGTCCCCAGATATATGGTTCGGTGTAGCACGAACGAGACGGACCCTATATACCTGCCGGTTAGACGGTAGGTTTGCTGAAGAAGCTTCAGTTGCTGATGTACGAGAGGACTCCTGGACTTCCTCTCTCATCTTCCGTTTGTGAGTTGAATCCATAGATGGTGGTTTGAGATGAAAGTGATGACTCGAACTACAGTTGGAACATGAAAGTGTAATGGAAATGGCTCCAGCCAGCGTTTAGAGGTGAGGCTTTTAATTATGCACCGATACAGTGGCATTTACCCAATTACGAGGGGCATGTTCCTTGAATTACAAGAGTCGGTTTCAAAAGTTGATAACCGTTTAGTCGTGACGTATCGATAATTTACCCCATGCGTGAGGAATTTACCCAAAATAGTGAATGTTTGGTTCTGTGTGAAGGTGTTGAGTTTTGACTTTATTTGTCATTTAGTAAAACTAGAAGAGGTAACATTGACATTAACGTTGAAGTTAACTACCCTGTTATATTACTCCGTCAAAGTAAATGACGACGTTAACTTCGCCACTTAAGTACTTTCATTACATCGACAAGCGTGCCGTTTGAAATTGACTACTACTTTTTAAAAGTGGCACAAACGCCGAAGTTAACATTACCATACCCCCATCACCATAAATGCCGACAGAGTTAACATTGACGATGAACTTCATTTTTGGGTATTGGCAACAGTGCCATTGGGCATCATCTATTGCCTCTTAAAACTTTTGAAATAGGCACAAACCCTAGCAGCTCCTTCTCCGTCAAGAACCCTTACCAAGCCAGAAGCAGTGGCCGCGACAACAGGTACAAACCCGCTTTTCCCTTTATTTCTTACTTTCTTTCCTGCACACATGAACTGGAACATTCAAGGTGGCTAGGACGAAATACTACGTTGTTTTTAGGGGGAGGCAGCAGGGAATTGACTACTACATTTTAAAAGTGGCACAAACGCCGAAGTTAACATTACTATACCCCCATCACCATAAATGCCAACAGAGTTAACATTGACTTTAACGTCGACGATGAACTTCATTTTTGGGCATTGGCAACCGTGTCGTTGGGCATCATCTATTGCCTCTTAAAACTTTTGAAAGGGGCACAAACCCTAGCAGCTCCTTCTCCGTTAAGAACCCTTACCAAGCTAGAAGCAGTGGCCGCGACAACGGGTACAAACCCTCTATTCCCTTTATTTATTACTTTCTTGTTGTTATTATTAAGGAAAACGATATTTTTTCCTACACACATGAACAGGAACATTCGAGGTGGCTAGGATGAAATACTACGTTGTTTTTAGGGGGAGGCAGCAGAGAATCTATACTTCATGGCCTGAGTGTGAGCCGCATATTACCCGTTACAGTGGCGCATTGTACAAAAGCTTTCAAACCAGGGAGGAGGCGAAGGAACAGTTATTGGTGTTTAGGCATCGGCATATGTCAGGCCCATATGCAGAGGGTCCTTTGGTGGGCGGGAGAACAGTTTTACCAGAAGCCCAACCACCACAAAATTTGGACCCTGTACCGTTACCTCAACCTCAGCTTCCACTAAATTTGGTCCCACTAAGTTGGGTCCTTGTTGGTGTGTTATTGACTACTGTCTTTGTAAAAATTCTCTGATCAATGGAAAGTTAACGATTTCGTTCTAAAAATTCTTATTTGCCATAATTTAGGTAATCACAGAATTGTTTTATAGTATAGTATAGTGGGAAAGGAATAACAAATTGTTACAGCCAATACCATTCCATTAATTTCCATAACTTAAAGCATTAAAAGTTTGTATGACAACTTGCTGACAGGGATAATAAAAATAACCAAGTTTTAATTGAAAAATCTAGATCATGCAGTCCCTATAGGCACTGTTGAGAAATTCATGGAAGAGGGTTCGCCTGATATGAGTCATGTCTTCCGCCTTGAGGTCAAAGTCACCAAACCTCGATAGGCAAACCATGTACTTCATGACAAACACACTGCAATCAACGCTGCAGATTTACAATTCAGAGTATAACTAAATTAACATCTGCATGAGAGGTACCCAAGTGTTGCATATGTCCAATCAACGGTGGTATCCACTCACCCGTTGTTCTGTAGAGGGAGATTCCTTTCAAGCTTTGTTGGCCATCGAGAGACATGCAATCCCCGATTTATTAGATATCGTTTAAAAAATTTAACCTGGAGGCAGAAAATTACAAGGTCACTGTATACTATAATGGAATACGAAGTATGATTGAATGGCCTAAGTATGTACTTACATAGTCAGCAACGGTGACTATACTTGATTCACCCAGTGAGTCGTAGACTTTGAACGCATTGCCCTCCATATTTATCATTAGAAGAATCCAGCGTTCTCTTGTGCATATTGGAAGGAGAATTCACTTGATCTCATCAATGTCAATGTTGTCTATGTCTCTAAGATATGGGACGATATCCTTATCGACGGGCCGGGTGCGTTGTCTTAATTTGACCTGGATGTAAGGAAAAGGGTGAGGGTTAGTTACTAAGTAATAATGGGGGTTAGAACAAACCGTGCTAGAAGGTTCATATAAGTTACCGTTAGATATGTGTGGATGGAGACACAACGGCCCGCCTGCTTCGCAGCTAGCTCATTCCTCTTGTTTAGGTGCTCCCCTGTGGACCACGATCCTGAGGAGGCGGCGATGAATGAGTCCCGTCGGTCCATTGGATCTCCACATGAAGGAGAGCTCTACCAAGGAACTCTCAAAATAAAACGTCCTATGGCGATACATAAGAGATACCTCTTAATCCGGAGACAAAAGCCTCGAAACTAAGACGTACCTAAAATAATGAAAGAGTCGCTATCTATGGATAGGCCATGGAATAAAAAACAAATGCTCTGTTTGCAACGGATAACCAGTGAAGAGAGGGTCCGTGCCTGATTACGAGTTGAAAAGGTGTTTGGCATCCAACTCGCCCGAGCGCACTCGGTCTCTTATGCCATTTATTATAATTTTCGAAGAATTTTGGGTAAAGTCATGTGACATGGGAACAAATATCCCCGAGTGAATGTCTACCTAAGCATGCCTGACCCGGAGATGGGCAAAAGAAAATAAACATCAAGGTCCTAACTCATCACATCTAATCCTAACTCATCACATCTAGGAAGACAGTAAACATACGCATGCACAGCTACAGCTAAACAGATAATGGCAATAATAATGAGCAGATATGATAAGCTAGAATAAGCAGAATAGCAATAAGAGAACTACAGCTAAGCATATGATCAGGAGATAATAAACATGTAAGCGATAAAGAACTACATTAAGCATGTGAATAAGCAATAATGAAAGCAGTAAAGGGCTATAACTAAATATGAGTAAAAGCAATGAAAAAGTAGTAAAGAACTATAGAGCTACAACTAAACATGATGAAGCTACAGCTAAACAGGTCAAGTAAAAACTATAACTAAAACATGTGAACAACAAATCGCAAACAATCCAATCAAAGAAAGAAAGTACACTAACATGATCCTATGCAAGGAACAATGCCGAATAACAGACTCAAATTTCAAAATGCTAACAACAAACCCTAAAACTCTAAATATTTTCATCCGAATCTTGGATGGCCTTGCATCCATCCAAGCCGCCTAAGTATCTCTGCCTCTACACGAATCAAGGCCACCTAGTTCTTGTACGCCCATTCTAAACTATGATGCCTAACACATCTAGGACCGCTATCCGAGACTCGATCAACTAGACCCGAGTAATTGTTAAAGCTTCTTGAGCGCTTATTTAAGTTCAAGTGGATTGTAACTTTTAGGACTCCCTATATGCCCTAACTAAATGCAAGTTTTTGGCCTTAAACTAATGCAGGTGAGCCCCACATCCTATGTGCAACTAGGCTGTATCCTAGAAAAACCAATAGGCTAACTAACGCACCATATTCTAGTCATCAATCAGCGATATGGATCGCCAACTGACCAGACAGAGGCGAAGATAGACTTCTAGCTAGAACAGACTCCTAACTCTAACACAAACGTAAAACATCCAAAATACTCAACACATCTAGGATAAAATCCTAACTCTAAAAGAAGATCTTTTCAAAAACAATGTTTATCAAAATTTTATTTACAAAGTTTGAATGGTTTCTTTTTGAAAGTTTGACTGGACTTGGGATAAAGGTCCCAAGCTGCCTACGTACCTCGTGGGAGAGGATCAAGCCAACGTAGATCGGAAACAAACTTTCCTAATACGCCCCTAAATCCTTTTAACTATTCTGATGTTTCAATATTTTTGAATTTTGAAATACTTTCTGATGTTTTCGATGTTTTAAAGTTTCTGATGTTTTTGGATTTTTAAATGTTTTCACCCTTAAAGGGATCATATAAAACACACAGTATGGCCAAACCCTAGTGCTAAAGGGAAAACCCTAGTGCTAAAGGGAAAACCCTAAACAAGTAAACTAGCATCAAAATGAAATGAACTACAAACAGGTAAACTAGTGTCCCAAGGAAAGTGAAAATGATATAAGATCCCAAGTAGGTAAACTCTAATAAGACTGAGTTAGTCCCTAACAAAGAGAAAACAATGTCTATGGATAGGCCCATATCTAAAAGATAAACACTCTAGCTAAAGGATAAACTCCTAGTCTATAGGATAGACTCCTAAACAAGCATCACTAAAGAGGGGGCAAATAAGTCAAAGACTCACTAGAACACTACCAAAATGGGGCAAATAAGTCAAAGACTCACTAATAACTCTTACCAAAATGGGGGCAAATAAGTCAAAGACTCACTAATAACTCTTACCAAAATGGGGGCAAATAAGTCCAAGACTCCTTCCTAGAAAAAAAAGAGATAAACAAGGGTGCTAGTGAGACTAAGCAAGCCTCCTAGACATAGAGGTGGGCTCCAAGTATCCCTATCATTGTCGTTGCAATGATAAATAGGGATAAGACAACTAAACCAAATTAAGTCTTCTAAAATACTTTTCTAATATGACAAGGCTTGTCTCCAAAGAAGAACCACCTTATTGAGACAAAACACGTCTCCTAATGGGGTCTAGGTGACTCTTTCATTGCCCTTGCAATGAGAAGGGAACTAATGGCTTAAGAGTGTCTAAAAGACTAAATAAGTCTACTAAAGAAAAGAGGAGGGGACTACAAGGACTTGGAAATTCCCCTAAAGATGGGCTTGGGCTGACACCTTAATTGCAAACTAGGTTAAGCATGAATCAAGCATCAAAAGCATGTATTTCATTCTACATGGAAGCTGAAAATCTGTATTAAGAAATACACTATCCACATCGTAAAACCAGCAAATGTGATACGCATCAAAGTTGTAGGGGACACATCAAGGAACATTTGATTAGTTATGCACTTCGGCCTGTTCTCACCGGAAGTTCCCGGAAAATGGCCATTTTGGGTTGATTTCAGATTTTATTTATGCAGTTTTATTTTGAAAAGTTCCAATTTTGTTTTGCGAAATAAGGAAACCAAAACACATTTTTATGAAAAGTATTCAACATCAAAGTTTCAGAAACTTCATTGATGAAAACTTTCTGAGTTGACAACTCTGGCTGGAGTTGGCCGGAAGTGGCCGGAAAACGGCCATCTCCTGTCAAGCCGCAAGCTGGAAATATGGTGTTTTTGGCTGAAATCTTGAAAATGTCATAACTTTTTCATTCGTTTGCCAAATTAGGGCCATGATATGTCAAATTGAAGGTCTTGGAGTGCTCTACAACCCTATGTGGTCCATTCTTTTCAGATTTGACCAAAGATTATAAAACATGATAAAAAATAAATCTGGATAGCATGTAATTTTTAGGTTTTTCAAGACATTTCAAAGCCAAAATTCACATCTAAGAAGCCTAGCTCTAAACCTTTTGCATTACATATGTTTCCAAATTTCAAAAAATGAATATTAAGCTCAAATTTCAAGCTTAAGATGAAAGAAACGAGAAAAATGAAGGAGATTTTCCATTTGAGCCTTTAAAAATGGCTAAAATAGTAAAATTACCATAACATTTTCATTTCTAACTTGATTTTAGCTTAAAATATGTCAAATCGAAGGTCTTGAAAAGCTCTACAATTTTTATGTACATCACTTTGCAAATTCTAACCAGAATATAGCGAAAAAGCATAAATACAAATTTGAACAGGATGATACAAATTTGAACAGTATGTATTTCAATGTTTTGATCATCTTACAAGAGCATTTCACATCAAAACCCTAGATCTATCATGGATTTCACTAGATATACACATCACACTTATATTAACACATATATTTTTAAATTCCAAAGCCTAACACATCAGATATAAAGATTTATACAAAAATCATCTAAGAATTCACCATTTTAACCTAAATTTTCAGCTGAAATCTTAAAATTAGTATAACTTCTTCATTTCTTGGCCAATTTTGTGCCATAATATGTGAAATAGAAGATCTTAGAATTCTCTACGACCCTCCATGAAAGATTTCACTCAGATCTGGAAAAAAATTAATGACAATGGGCAATAACGATGCTAGACAGTTTGTAATTTCGCTATTTTGGCCAATTTTCAAGATAAAACTTAAAATAAACTCAAAATCCACCAACCTTGTGTGAGAAACTTCAAATTCTAGCATCTTTTGAACTCTTCTCTTGGATCTCTCCTTGAAAGCTTCTTCTCCTCCTTCTTTCTCTCTCTAGATCTCCTTCTGCCTCTCTCTAAAACTCTTTCTCACTCTAGAATTCTCTCTCTAGAAAGCTTCTCTCTCTAGAATATTCTCTGTCTCTAGAATGCTCTCTCTCTTAAGCACAAACCCTAGATCTAGGAGAGAGATCCCCAAATGAGAACCCTTGATCATATATTTATAGATTTTTTTGCTAATATTTGAGCCCTATTAGTTGCCTTATGACACCCGCCCATGTATTTGATCTCATGGTTTTTAAAAATGATGGGTGGTCTAAAGAAAAAAATATAATGAAAATTACAAAATTGTTAAATTGATACCCCATTAGTTACAGGGACAACACCCTTTTTCGTGTTCATTTTGTATTTTAACTAAATAATGGGTATTTTCAAATAAAACTCTTCATGAGCGACATTACAGGGATAATGCACCCCTTTCTGCTCTAGTGTAAAAACTGGCTGGCTTACTGGATATTTCACTCCCCTTTTGTACTACAATTCTAATTCGGCTTGTCTTATTGGGCAAACGTTGACGGATTTGGACGTAATTTTAAAAGGACCTACTTGGGACCTTAAACTACCCTAAAGAACAATTTGAGACTCTAATACACTAATCTAATAGCGTTTCTAATCGAACCAAATTATTTAGGGTTCGGTCAAAATGGGTGTCTACAGATGCTCCTCTTTGGCAGAGCGTGCCTGTCGCGGGAATGTCAAAGCAGAACAGAGACAACACATTTTGACCAATCCGAAAACAAAGCAAAGTAAATTTTTGGGTTTTGGGTTCTACAATGGTACTCACAAAGGTAACACAACAGAGTGACTCTGCAACAAAACTCAAACTCTACAACCAACGGAGAAATAACTTCTCACCAACTCTTAAAGCAGTAACCATGACATCTCACTAATACTCATGCAACTATCCAAATCAGTCCACAAGGACCAATATTCAAACACAAAATCACATAACACGGACGCTTTTTATTCTTAAACCAAGGCTTTTCCAAAGCAAACACAAGACAATCACTCAAAGAGCACAAATTAAACAAATATAAACCAAACACTCAAACAAGTACTAACAACCACTCAAAGAGTTCTCTTTTTTTTACCATTGTATTAAAAACTTGTCGAAAACAAATACAAACCATAACACTCAAAGAGTTTCCTCTTTTTTTTTCTTTTTTTTCATTGTTGTATTAAAATTCCACCAAAACAGGTACAAACCAAAACACGCAAAGAATTTTTTTTTATCTTCGTCAGATTGAGACTTGTTCAAGACAAGTACAAACCTAAACACTCAAAGAGTTTTTTCTTTATCATTGAGACTTACACTCAAAGAGTCCCTTTTTATTTGTATGAAAACTTCACCAAAACAAATATAAAACCAAACACTCAAAGAGTTTTTTTCTATCATTGTATGAAAAACTTCACCAAAATAAATATAAAACCAAACACTCAAAAAGTTTTTTTTTATCGTCAAATATTTGAGTCAAACTCAAACATCTAACACCGGGGCTATAACTATATAGACCATTGCTGAAAAATCATCTGTTTAGCTATCTGAGTAACTCTGACTCCTCTCTTTCAAGGTAGCGAATCACCCAAGATTTATATGGTGCTACATAAACCAGCTCCATGTAAATCCAAATTCATATGATTCCGCATAAACCAGCTCCATATGAACCTCCTTGCAGATATACCAAAACAAGTACAAAACTAAACACTCAGAGTTTTTTTTGTATTAAAACTTTGCCAAAGCAAATGAAAACCAAACACTCAAAGAGCTTTTTTTTAATTGTCAATTAGGCCAAAAACCATTCGACTAATTATTGGGGTATTCGAATATTTGAGCCAAACTCAAACATCTAATACCAAGGCGGTAACTATACAGACCATTGCTGAAAATCCTTCTGTTTAGCTATCCGGGTAACTCTGACTCTCCACTTTCAAGGTAGCGAATCACCCAAGATTTATATGATGCCGCATAAACCAGCTCCATGTAAATCCATATTCATATAATTCCGCATAAACCAGCTCCATATGAACCTCTTCGCAGATATGCCTGACTCCTAACTTCTTTAGGTAGCGGCACATTGCGAAGCTAAGGAACAAAAAACTAGGCCATGTAACACGGAATCCAGTGATTTCTTACTTCTTAAAAACACTCAAAGAGGGTTTTTTTAATCATTGTGTTAGAACTCCACTAAAATAAGTACAAAACCAAACACTTAAAAGAGTTTTTTTTTTAAAAACAGATGTATTGAAACTTCACAAAAATAAATACAAAACCAAACACTCAAAGGGTTTTTTTTATTGAGACTTGTCCAAAACAAGTACAAACCCAAAAACTCAAAGAGTTTTTTCTTTATAGATTGAGGCTTTACCAAAGTAAAGACAAACCAAATGCTCAAAGAATACAAATCAAACAAGTACACACTAATCACTCAAAGAATTTTTTTTATAGTTATATTAAAATTTTATCAAAACAAATGTAAACCAAAAGGTTTTTTTTCTTCAAAAAGATGGAAGAATGGATCAAATTGTGCCACACGGAATATAGTAAATTCTTATTAAAAACATTTTAAAACGATGGAATAAGAAACCAAACCGTGAAACACAGAGCCACCAATTTCTATCCTTATTTAAACTTTTCAAAATGATGGATGAAAAGACTAGACTATGAAGCATAGAGCTGTCAATTTTTATCCTTATTAAAAATTTTTTGTTAAAATGATTGAAGAAAAATCTACCAACTTTGATTGATTTCACTAATGGATTAGTGACTAACTAGGAGTGCATGATCTTTACTGAAAGTAAAACTCAAGTAGATTGAAGAGATTTTTAGGTATTGACTCTCTTTAACAGGTGAGAAGCATTTTGCTGAAGTTTGAAGATTGCAGTAGGTTCTAGACTCCGCTGGAAATTGAAGTTTCTGAAACTTTGACTCCAAAAGAGATAATTTGATAAAGGAATTGAACTCAAAAAGTGTGTTCAAGCTTCTCTGGTTTCTATTTGCTAAGAATAGATATCCCAGTTATCATTGTTTAATATCTTTTATGACGCAAGTCATAAAAGATGCCCCTAGTATGATGTGCTTTCAAGACAAAGTCTTAAGAAAGCAAAACCAGGGTAAGTAGGAAAAATTTAAATTTGTATGGGTTCTTTCTTTGGTATAATGGTAAAACCATCTCCACAAAGGCTGAATCTAAGAATTCTTCATTTCATTGTTCAGTGCTTGAGGCTTTGATGTTTCGGGCAAATCTGAAAAATATGCCTCTTGCCCTTCTTTGATTCCTAAACCAGGATGTACTTTGAATTCTCTTCACATTTCGGAAGGTATACACCCATTCATTCTCAGTGCTAAACACTTTGGACCTTGAAAGAAAACAAATATGAACAAGAAACAGACTCTCAAGGACTCTTTCAAAGAAGACTTACGATGTTCAAGGGACTTGACTCAATTTTGATTCACCCTAAGATCAAATGTGTCATTTTTTTATGGTAAGGTTAGCCACCCTCGAAGTAATCTCGAAAGCAATGTCAAGAGGTTCTAATTTCCTCCATCAGGATTTTTGTTATGGTTACTACCCCTTTGGATTGCTCAGTCTTAATGCCCCCAGTTTAGAAAGATGTCAAATAAGTCTTACTAACACTACTCGGATTCCAAGATCCTGTCCTGTTCAGAAATTGTTTCTCCATCTCATCGACTTCTCTCTTTGCAAGAAGTCACAACTAATATCTTCAAGGTTTTCGGTCTAGTAAACCACTTGCCTCCCTGGATTACTTGCACTGCTCAAACTTTGGAATTCTTCGTAACTGAAGAACTCATTCTATATCTTATCAACTCACTCTTTATGGTAAGTCTTTGCCTAGACCACTACCCTTGCTTTGCATAAGCCAACTCCTATAGTTATTGACTTAACAAGCTCATTACTTTATCTAGGCCGCCCTTTCGGGTTTTCAACCTAGTGAGTCTTCAGACTCTCATTTTTCTCATTTCTTTCTGTTTTTGTTTTCATTTGCCTTGAACCTTTGCTTGTTTTACCAGAAGGACTTTCTAGGTGGGCTTAGGTTCAAAAGGGTAGGATGTTTATTTGGTTCAAGTGATTTGGACCGGATCGAGTCTAGCCAGATTGCCTACATACCCTAAAAATAGAGGATCAGATCCGCATAGTTCATTTTGAGGCTTATCAAAGAATGGTTTAACTTTAAGCTTCAAAAGTTGAAGGGAGAATGATTTAGCTTTTTATCCCCAATGTTGACCGAACCTGAATAAATCAAGCTGACTACGTACCCCTGAAGAGGAGGGGATCAGGTTCACGTAGTTCGGGTTAAGGTTCAATGGCTTTGAATATTTTTGTCGAGAAGTCCGGCGGTATTCTTATGCAAGACTTCAACCATGATGCTTAACTCTAGTCTCGGAGATCTCAAATCCATGTCCAAGATTCCATAACTGTCATGAGTCTCTAAATGCTGAAGACGATTCTCATATACAATCTATCTCATTGACTCCATCATCTGGGTCTTAGATATTCTTAAGGAATTATTACAGGGGCTCATTCCCTTCTTCTTCTTGTTGCTCTTCTCTCTCTTTTTTAAGCTGCTATGTTTCTTTCAAATGTTTTCTTTCTTTTGGATATTGAAAATGTCCTCAATCTTGAAGTATTTCACCTCGGAATCGCATTGAAAACATGTAGCCCAAGTGTTCTTTTAGGGCTAAAATCTCATGAACATGACTTCGTTATCCAAAAGTCTTCTCTCAACACTCTCATCAGCTCCACTAGATGCCTGATGTTTCACTCTCTTGAATTTTTCACTTTTGACTTGATGTCTAAAGCTGATGGAGTCTTGCTTTGCATCACGACAAAGCATTCCCCTAGTTTATTGTTACAGGATCAAGCAAGACTACCTCAAACCCCCTCTAAATAGGTTTATTAATTCTTTGCGCTCATCGAGAGAAAAAGTTTTGCCAATCGATCTTTCTCGAGTTTCAGATTTCGATACCACTATCGATAGTTTCGATTTCTTCTTTAAGTGGCTATGCTCGACGCTCTTCCTATCGTCTAACTATCTTTTAAATCTTGAGTGAAATTTCGTCTGCATTCTCATCCGAAAAGGGTAACTTCAGTTATTTAAACATCAGATCTAAGAGTGAATCATAGAGTATCAAAGATATGAACCAAATGCTTTATTGAATTGAAGACTGTAAGTACATTGATGATTTTTGACGCGCCTCAATAGGATCTGCATTGAACTTTAACAAAGAGTTAAACACTGACTCTGAATGAGAAAGACTGATTAACATGATATTTTTTTTAACGAGCCTCAAAAGGACTAAACATTAACTCAATGAAAAGGACTAACGGACTCAATACACACAAGACTAATATTGACAGAACTTGACTTGCCAACTTCGAAATGAGAATTGGCACTTATTCATCAAAAGACAGGCTTTAAGAAAATGACTCTCTTTTATAAGCAAAAGATTAGCACTGAAAATTCACAAGTAGCAGGGTTTCCTCCATGATAATGATAACTATAGAGTTTGATCCCAGAGTAGGAATCTCAGAAAAGGCAACTCCATAAGGTCTAGGTTAAATGAGACAACAAAAGACTATATAGACAATGTGGGTGAACCAATAAACTGCCTAGATCAAATGAGTTTAACAATGGT
Source organism: Tasmannia lanceolata (assembly GCF_043159265.1). Lineage (NCBI taxonomy): Eukaryota > Viridiplantae > Streptophyta > Magnoliopsida > Canellales > Winteraceae > Tasmannia > Tasmannia lanceolata. The sequence goes on along the minus strand of NW_027518679.1, from coordinate 8,882,348 downwards.
TAGTCTTTTGGAAGAATGGTCTTTCGCTGAACACAGAGCCTTGAATTGGAAGCGCACACACTAAATCAATAGTCATGGGATAAAAATTCTATACAAATAGAGATAAAAGCAATCTTGAGCATATCTATTAGTATTTTGAGTTGGAATGTCAAAATAGAGACAACTCATGGCGATCAAAGAAGCGTAGGCAATGATAACATGATCTAAGTAAATAGGGTCTCAAAGAAATCTTCAAACAGCTCCTTTAAGTCTTTTTCGGATATGACTGCTCTCTTTTAGATATGAAAGGGTAGGAATGATAAACACCCATAATCTAAATTGGTTTAGATCTCAGCAATAATCATGCACTCGTGAGATAGACGGGCAAGATTTAACTAATTCATTAGTGATCACGATATAAGAAAGGTAAATCTGCGAGGGAAACCATGAAATAGATTTATGGTTGATAAACGAACAAATAGATTATAGCTAAAGAACCAATAATCTAAGAATACTCCTCAAAATTGATAGATAGAAATAATTGATTAAATTAGGATGGGAAACCTAACTAAGAAGTAAACCTTAATCTAATAATTTAAATCCATGATGGAAACAATGGATCAATTTTATGAACAATAGATCAAGGGATAGATTATGACTAAAAGTCGATAATCTAATTATAATCCACAAAACAGATAGATAAGGATAAACAAAAGGATCATGGTAAGGTAAACTCATGATTTATCAAAAATTCTAAAGCATGACAGCCTTACATAAGGGATCCCAAAGCTCAATATAAGGGTAGTAAAAACTCAGTAATATGGTTAGCAAGCATACTTTCACTCAAATAATGGCGGCAATATAAACAGACAGTCGGTAAACGGAATATGGTCACTAAAGAATGGCGATCAAATGAAAATCTGACCATAAATGATGACATGTGACAATGGGTCGAACATATAATCAAAGAATCATATGATAGACCATGGCCATAGTGATGACAAGTGAACGCCACCGACCAGATCTTCATCTAAATGATATGTGGATATATTTGATTAAGATAGATAAGGAAACCTTACTAAAGAGTAAGTTCCCATCTAATAATTAGGGGGATCAGATAGACAATGGCCATAATAAGGGCAAATAAAAGACACCGACCAGATCCAGATCTAAACAATAAGTAGATATAATTGATTTGAATTAGATAAGGAAACCTCACTAAGGAGTATGCTCTAATCTAATAATCAATATATAGATATATACACATATATATCCTAACAAGGGGCACCAGCCCTAATTCTAATCTAACGGAGTGAAGGAAGTCTTGACTCATAACTGACTGGTGAGTACTAAAAGACGAAGTGAGTAGCCGTACAAGGCGAACTACTCTCCTATACTACATAGGACAAGGTCAGGCCATAACTAAGCTCACATGTGCTAGGGGCACATGTACGCCCTATATACATATATAGCATATTTGTGTCAAACTAGGGCCCTAATATACACTAAATGGGCTACTATGCTAATGATCCATGCTCTTGTACACCACGTACATCTAGGCGATGCACAGAGTTAATGAATCATGCTCATTGGCTGCATAACATTGGATATAGGTCTCAACCATTGCCCCGTACAGGTCATGACCTCCTGCCAGGCACGATTCTACCTATATCCTGGGACCGAATCTAATATGTATATATATATATATATATATATATATATAACAAAAACTAAAAATAAAATAAAACATGAAGTGAAGTGTGTAAACACTTGTTTTATTTACGCACTTATTTGGTGCCCCTGGATTCTAATGATAAAGTTCTCATTTAACTTTATTTTGGCCCAAATTTTTTCAAAATTAATTAAAATGGCATTTTAACAGAGTTAGGCATGTTTCAAGAACTCCCCAACAGAGTTGCATGCCTGTGGACCCCGATCCTGAGGAGGCGGCGATGAACGAGTCCCCGTCAGTCCTTTGGATCTCCACGTGAAGGAGAGCTACACCAAGGAACTCTCGAAATAAAATGCCTTATGACGATACATAAGAGATACCTCTAGATCCGGAGACAAAAGTCCCGAAACCAAGACGTACCTAAAATAATGATAGAGTCGTCATCCATTGATAGGCCATTGAACTAAAAATAACTGCTCTGTTTACAACGGATAACCAGAGAAGAGAGGGTCCGTGCCTGATTATGAGTTGGAAAGATGTTAGGCATCCAACTCGCCAGAGCGCACTCGGTCTCTTATGCTATTTATTATTATTTCTGAAGAATTTTGGGTAAAATCATGTGAAATGAGAACAAATATCCCCGAGTAAACGTCTACCTAAGCATGCATGACCTGGAGATGGGCAAAAGAAAATAAACATCCAGGTCCTAACTCATCACATCTAATCCTAACTCATCACATCTAGGAAAACAGTAAACTTATGTATGCACAGCTACAACTAAACAGATATTGGCAATAATAATGAGCAGATATAATAAGCTAGAAAAAGCAGAAAAGTAGTAAGAGAACTACAGCTAAGCATATGATCAGGAGATAATAAATAAGTAAGCAATAAAGAACTATACTAAGCATGTGAATAAGCAATAATGAAAGCAGTAAAGGGCCTATAACTAAATATGAGCATAAGCAATGAAAAAGCAGTAAAGAACTATTGAGCTACAACTAAACATGATGAAGTTACAGCTAAACAGGTCAAGTAGAAATTATAACTAAAACATGTGAATAGCAAATCGTAAACAATCCAATCAAAGAAAGAAAGCACACTAACATGATCTTATGCAAGGAACAATGCTGAATAACAGACTCAAATTCCAAAATGCTAACAACAAACCCTTAAACTTTAAATATTTTCGCCCGAATCTTGGACGGCCTTATATCCATCCAAGCCGCCTACGTATCCTCGCCTCTACAGGAATCAAGGCCACGTAGTTCTTGCGCGCCCATTCTAAACTATGATGTTTAACACATCTAGGACCGCTATCCTAAACTCGATCAACTAGACTCGACTAGCTGTTAAAGCTTCTTGAGCGATTATTTAAGTTCAAGTGGATTGTAACTTTTAGGACTCCCTATATGCCCTAACTAAATGCAAGTTTTTGGCCTTAAACTAATGCAGGTGGACCCCACATCCTATGTACAACTAGGGTGTATCCTAGAAAAACCAATAGGCTAACTAACGCACCATATTCTAGTCATCAGTCAGCCATATGGATCCCCAACTGACCGGACAGAGGCGAAGATAGATTTTTGGCTAGAACAGACTCCTAACTCTAACACAAACGTAAAACATCCAAAATACTCAACACATCTAGGACAAAATCCTAACTCTAAAAGAAGATCTTTTCGAAAACAATGTTTATCAAAAATTTAATTACAAAGTTTGAATGGTTTCTTTTTGAAAGTTTGACTGGACTTGGGATAAAAGTCCCAAGCTGCCTACGTACCTCGTGGGAGAGGATCAAGCCAACGTAGATCGAAAACAAACTTTCCTAATATGCCCCTAAATCCTTTTAACTATTCTGATGTTTCAATATTTTTGAATTTTAAAATACTTTCTGATGTCTTTTATGTTTTTAAGTTTCTGATTTTTTAGATTTTTAAATGTTTTCACCCTTAAAGGGATCATACAAAACACAAACTAGGGCTAAAGGGGAAACCCTAAACAAGTAAACTAGCATCAAAATGAAATGAACTACAAACAAGTAAACTAGTGTCCCAAGGAAAGTGAAAATGATCTAAGATCCCAAGTAGGTAAACTCTAATAAGACTGAGTTAGTCCCTAACAAAGCGAAAAATATGTCTATGGATAAGCCCATATCTAAAAGATAGACACTCTAGCTAAAGGATAAACTCCTAGTCTATAGGATAGACTCCTAAACAAACATCGCTAAAGAGGGGACAAATAAGTCAAAGACTCACTAATAACACTACTAAAATGGGAGCAAATAAGTCAATGACTCACCAATAACACTTACCAAAATGGGGGCAAATAAGTCAAAGACTGCTTCCTAGAAGAAAAAGGATAAACAAGGGTGCAAGTGAGATTGAGCAAGTCTCCTAGACACAGTGGTGGGCTCCAAGTATCCCTATCATTGCCGTTGCAATGATAAATAGGGATAAGACAACTAAACCAAATTAAGTATTCTAAAATGCTTTTCTAATATGACAAGGCTCCTCTCCAAAGAAAAACCACCTTATTGAGACAAAACATGTCTCCTAATGGGGCTCTAGGTGACTCTTTCATTGCCCTTGCATTGAGAAGAGAACTAATGGCTTGAGGGTGTCTAAAAGACTAAGCAAGTCTACTAAAGAAAAGAGAAGAAAGGGACTACAAGGACTTGGTAAGTCCCCTAAAGATGGGCTTGGGTTGACACCTTCATTCCAAACTAGGCTAAGCATGAATCAAGCATCAAAAGCATGCATTTGCAATATACATGGAAGCTGAAAATATGTATTAAATATTACACTATCCAAATGGCAAACCTAGCAAACGTGATACACATCAAAGTTGTAGGCGACACATCAGGAAATATTTGATTAGTTATGTACTTCAACCGGTTCTCGCCGGAAGTGGCCATTTTCTTTGGGCTGATTTCAGATTTCATTTATGCAGTTTTGTTTTGAAAAGTTTCAATTTTGTTTTGGAAAACAGAGAAACCAAAACACATTTTAAGGAAACGTGTTACAACACCAAAGTTTCATAAAACTCATTGATGAAAAGTTTCTGAGTTGACAACTCCGACTGGATCTGGCTAGAAATGGCCGAAAATGGCCATCTCCGGTTAAGCCTCAAGCTGAAAATAGGGTATTTTTTGCTGAAATCTTAAAAATGTCATAACTCTTTCATTCCTTCGCCAAATTAGGGCCATGATATGTCAAATTGAAGGTCTTGGAGTGTTCTACAACCCTATGTGATCCATTCCTTTCTGTTTTGATTGAAAATTATAAAAAATTGTAAAAAATAAATCTGGACAGCATATAATTTTGAGGTTTTTCAAGACATTTCAAAGCCAAAATTCACATCTAAGAAGCCCAGCTCTAAACCTTTGCATTACATATGTTTTCAGATTTGAAATAATGAATATTAGGCTCAAATTACAAGCTTAAGATGATAAAAATGAGAAAAATCGAGGAGATTTTTCATTTGAGCCTTTGAAAATGGCTGAAATAGTAAAATCGCCATAACTTTTTCATTTCTAATCCGATTTAAGCTTAAAATATGTCAAATCAAAGGTCTTAAAAAGTGCTACAAGTTTTACTTGTATCACTTTTGCAAATTCTAACCGGAATTTAGCAAAAAAGCATAAATACAAATCTAGACAACATGTATTTCAACATTTTCATAATCTTACAAGAGCATTTCACATCAAAACCCTACATCTATCATGGATTTCACTAGATATTCACTTCACACTCATATTAACACATATATTTTTGAATTCCAAAGCCTAACACATCAGATCTAAAGATTTTCACAAAAATATCCAAGAATTCACCATTTTAACCCAAATTTTCTGCTGAAATCTTAAAATTAGCATAACTTTTTCATTTCTTAGCCAATTTTGGACCATAATATGCCAAATCGAAGATCTCAAAAATTTTACTCAAATTTGGCTGAAAATTGATGAATATGGGCAAAAATGATGCTGGACAGCATGTAATTTTGTCATTTTTGCATCAAAATTCAACCAAAACTTAAAATCCGGTGAGAATTCTCTTAGATCTTGTTATTAGACATGATTTTAGACATGTTTTGATAAATTTTAGCCCTAGGTTGTTAGATCTAAACATTTTCTTGCATATTTAGCTTAGATTTGTTATTTTTAGGCTAATTTTTAAGAGAAAACTTAAATTAAACTCAAAATCCACCAATCTTGTGTGAGAAATTTCAAATTCTAGTATCTCTTAGATCTCTCCTTGAAAGCTTCTTATCTTCCTTCGTTCTCTCTCTAGATCTCCTTCTCTCTCTCTAAAACTCTTTCTCACTCTAGAATTCTCTCTCTCTAGAAAGCTCTCTCTTTCTCTCTACAATCTTCTCTCTCTCTAGAAAGCTCTCTCTCTTAAGCACAAACCCTAGATCTAGGAGAGAGATCCCCAAATGAGGATCCTTGATCCTCTATTTATAGATTTCTTTACTAATATTTGAGCCTTATTAGTTGCCTTATGACACCCCCCATGTATTTGATCTCATGATATGTAAAAATGATGGGTGGTCTAAAGAAAAAAATAATGAAAATTACAAAAAATTCAAATTGATACCCCATTAGTTACAGGGATAACTTCCTTTTCATGTTCATTTTGTATTTTAACTAAATCATGCGTATTTTCAAATAAAACTCTTCATGGGCGACATTACAGGGATGATGCACCCCCCTTTCTGCTCTAGTATAAAAACCTGCTGGCTTACAGGATATTTCCCTCCCCATTTGCACTACAATTCTAATTCGGCTTGTCTTATTGGGCAAACGTTGACGGATTTAGATGAAATTTTAAAGGACCTACTTAGGACCTTAAACTACTCTAAAGCACAATTTGGGACACTAAAACACTGAAATAAACAAGAGGGGGCGGTGAATTGATTTTAACACTAAATTAGCCCTTTTGAAAATTAATTATGAACCCTAATTTGAATTTTCTTCTCTTGATTAAATTTTTGGTTAGTGCAAATAAGATTAAAAGAAAAAGTGAAATGCTAAACCAAAAAGAATGAAAGTGCAAGATAATGGAAGAGATACACCGATGTATAGTGGTTCGGGCAAAGCCCTACTCCACTCTTCTTAAGATCGTCCTCAAGGATTTTCACTATGCGAGACCTCCATGATGCCCGGTTCCAAGGCGGTTACACTTCCAAGGGATATTAAATAAGGATGCCCTTATACCTTAACAATGACTCTCCTTCTCCGTCGAGTTCTAAGCGCTTGCTCTAGGGAATTAATATAGGATGCCCTTACACCTTTACAAGAAATGAAAGAGAGATAGCTTGGCTTCTTCTTGAAAGCTTGATGCTCTTTGTAGTCCCTTGATTGCTCTTCAATGATGGTTGCAAGTGAAAGCTCTAAAATCCCAAATCAAAAGATTTGCAAGTTGCAAGGCAAGTTTGGGAAAAACAAATTCTTAAGCTTGAAAGGATTGCAAATGTGTTTGAAGGCTTAAGGAAGTTTTTCAAATGATCAAGAGAGGGTAAATAATCCTCTTGTATGAGTATATATAGTCTCTTAAAAATATGACCGTTTGGGCTTAAGAAAATTAAAAACCAATATTTAAATCAAATCCCAACGGCTCTTTTTTGAACTGTCGCGAGGTTCTTGGAGTTCCGAGAACCATTCTCGGAGTTCCGAGAGAACGGCCAGAAGAAGAAAATATTCTACTGGACCATTTCTCGGAGTTCAGAGAAAATTTCTCGGAGTTCCGAGAAAATGGCCAGAAGCTACTGGACCATTTCTCGGAGTTCCGAGGGAACTCTCGGAGTTCCGAGAAGCCTAAAAATCAGCATATTTTGAGATTTTATTGCTTGTTTGATTTTTGGCTTTTGGAACTCAACTCCTATGATAATTTTGAAATGTTTATGAGGGTCCCAACATGTTGGTCCACCACATAACCATTCACTAAACCTTTAAAGTTCTTTAAGTGTTTTTGAAAACTATTTTTAAAACACTTTGCCTTGACTTGAAAATCTAAAGAGAAAGGATGTACAATGGTACCTATGTACCTATCAATTTCTCTTTAGTCTTGGTCTTCAATTGATCTTCCATCTTATGTATGCTTGCTTGAGAGATGAGGTGAGCTTCACTTAGCTCCTTGGACTCTTGTATGGGACATTTCCAAGCATGACCATGTAGTGTATTGGTTTCTTCAATGATCAATCCTATTTTAAACACAACACTTCAAGGCAAATTGATTAGTATTCAATAACACAATCAATTATGTTTAGAATCATCAAAACAAGATAGGAGAGTAGACTCTTGGGCTTACAATCTCCCCATTTTTTATGATGACAAACAAAATTGATTATGAGGTGTGTGTGGAGTGACATAGTAGGCAAGTGATTGCTGGAACTCCCCCTCAATATATGCACACAAATAAATTATAACAATTAAAAGCATATGGTGCATATAGTTAATTGAATAGATAATCAATTTCAAACTTCTCCCCCTTTTGTCATCGACAGAAAGGGTGTACTAAAAAGTAAAGCAATTTAGGAGTAGATGAAGATTGAGTTAGGTACTCCCCCTAAATCAATGCTTATGGTAAAAATATATAACCAAGTAATCCACATATACCTGTTCATGATCGAGATGTTTACAAGTGTCAAATTGTTAGGTATTTTTAATTAAAGTGAAGGTACCTCTCCAACTTAGAAAACTAAGAAGGCTAAGAGTACCAATTGAGTGATTTTTAAGATTAATATTTGACATCTCATTCATACAGATACTACCAAACAAGATGATATGTATAAATACTATATAGATAAGCTGATGAAGAGCACAAAGTATTTATTTGGCAATTTCTTTGACTTGATCCGCACTCCAAATGTTTAAAGCACTTCGGATATAACAAATTCTATCATCACTAAGGGGTTTTGTAAAGATATCCGCCAATTGATCTTTAGTGTTGATATATTTTAAGCAAATATCCCCTTTTTGTGAGTGATCTCTAATGAAGTGGTGCCTAATCTCAATATGTTTTGTTCTAGAGTGTTGTATGGGGTTCTTTGTTAGGCTTATAGCACTAGTATTGTCACATTGGATGAGAATATTTTCCATTTTAATTGCATAGTCCATCAATGTGCTTTTCATCCATAGGACTTATGCACAGCAAGCTCCAGCTGCACATATTCTGCTTCTATTGTGGAAAGAGCTACTGAATTTTGTTTCTTGCTAAACCATGAAACAAGTGATTTTTCCAAGAATTGACAAGTCCCACTAGTGCTTTTCCTATCCACTCTACATCCAGCAAAGTCTGCATCTGAATATCCAATGAGAGTGAAGGCAGATGATCTTTCATACCATAGTCCTAGACTTTTGGTTCCTCTTAAGTACTTGAAGATCTTCTTGACTGCCGATAGGTGAGACTTCTTTGGATCCGATTGAAATCGAGCACAGAGACAGACAGTAAACATAATGTCTGGTCTGCTGGCTGTCAAATAGAGTAAGCTACCTATCATACCCCTATACATCTTTTGATCTATAGATTTGCCAAATTCATCATTTTCTAGTTTAACAGTTGTACTCATGGGAATTCTTGATGTCTTACTGCTATCCATCACATACTTCTTTAATAACTCCTTCATATATTTTTCTTGATTTAAAAATATCCCATTTTGGTATTGTTTAATTTGGAGTCCTAAGAAGTAGGTTAACTCACCCATCATGCTCATTTCAAATTCATTTTTCATTAGAGTTGCAAATTCATCACACATTTTTTGATTAGTTGAGCCACAGATGGTGTCATCCACATAAATCTGGACAAGGAGGATATCTTGATTTTCTCTTTTGATAAATAATGTTTTATCCACCTTTCCCATCTCAAATCCTTTTTCCACTAGGAAAGTGCAAAGTCTCTCATACCAAGCTCTAGGAGCTTGCTTTAATCCATATAAAGCTTTATCAAGCCTGAAGACATGATTTGGATGTTTTTAGTCCTCAAAACCTGGAGGTTGCTCAACATACACTTCCTCTTGGATATAGCCATTTAGGAAGGCACTTTTGACATCCATTTGATAGAGTTTAAATCCTTTGTGAGACGCATATGCCAAGAGTATCCTAATGGCTTCCATACGGGCAACAGGAGCAAATGTCTCATCATAGTCTATTCCCTCCTCCTGATTGTACCCTTGGGCTACAAGCCTAGCTTTGTTTCTAGTGATAATTCTATTTTCATCCAACTTGTTTCTATACACCCATCTCGTGCCAATGACTGGATGATCACTAGGTCTAGGCACTAGCCTCCACACCTTGTTCCTTTTGAATTGACTCAACTCTTCTTGCATAGCCATCAACCAATATTCATCTTTTTCGGCTTCCTTGATGGTTTTAGGTTCTAATTCGGATAGGAACGCCAAATTGTTACTCACACTACGATAGTATGATCTAGTTCTTACTGGCGATGTGGCATCACCTAAAATTTAGGATTCAGGATGATCTACCAATATTCTCCTATCCCTAGGTAATGAGTCATCATCTTCATTTTCTGCTTCCTCACTAGGTAATGTATGACTTGTAGATGCATGAGGAGGAGCACTTAACTTAGGTAAGAGATGTTCATTAGGTTCATCCTCATCATGTGACATTTCTTGAGGTGTTGGCTCTCTCTCATCAAATGTCACATGCATGGATTCTTCTACAACTAAGGTTCTTCTATTAAATACTCTATATGCTTTGCTATGTGAAGAATACCCTAAGAATATGCCATCATCCAATTTCTTATCAAATTAGATATAGCATTTACAACCAAACACTCTAAAATAGCTTATATTTGGTTTCAAGTTTTTCCAAAGCTCATAAGGTGTTTTCTTATAAATTGGCCTTAAATATACCCTTTTTATAATATAGCATGCGGTGCTAACCGCTTCCGCCCAAAAATATCTAGGGAGATCATTTTCATGCAACATAGTTCTAGCCATTTCTTGGAGGGTTCGGTTCTTTCTTTCTACAACCCCATTTTGTTGAGGTGTTCTAGGTGCAGAAAAATTGTGTTTGATGCCATGTTCATTACAGTAAGTGTCAAAATGTACATTTTTAAATTCCGTTCCATGGTCACTTCTAATGTAAGATATGGCAATACCCTTTTCATTTTGTATTTGATTACACAATTTAAGGAAATTTTCATAGGTTTCATCTTTATGTGCTAAAAATATGACCCATGTAAATCGTGAGTAGTCATCCACGATGACAAACACGTACCTTTTTCCACCTAAGCTACTTGTCTTCATTGGTCCAAAAAGGTCCATATGAAGTAGTTGCAAGGGGTAGGTGGTTGAAATCATATTTTTAGGGGCAAATGAGCTTTTTAATTGTTTTCCTAATTGACAAGTTCTACAAATGTGATTTTTGGTGTATTTGAACTTAGGCAATCCTCTAATAATTTCTTTTGAGGAGAGGGTCGAAATGAGATCCATTCCGGCATGACCCAACCTCCTATGCCACAACCAAGAGTCTTCACTAATGGCATTAAGACAAGTTACATTTTGGAATCTAAGATCAACTAGTCCAATAGTGTAAATGTTATTGTCTCTAGAACCTATGAATTTCACTTTTCCATCTATCTTATTTTTAACAATGCATTTGTCGGGGTTGAAGACTACTTCAAACCCATTATCACATAATTGACTAATGCTAATAAGATTATGGGATAAGCCATCAACATAAAGCACATCATATATGGGAGAGGTAGAGTTACCTATGGTGCCTTCTCCTTTGACTTTTCCTTTCTTGTCATCTCCAAAGGTAACATCTCCACCATCCTTGAGTGATAGGGATGCAAATTGAGTGAGGTCTCCGGTCATATGTCTAGAGCATCCACTATCAAGGTACCATGTGTGTTTCTTGTTATGGCTTTTAAGGCATACCTACATATGAATAGGCAAGTGAGATCCTTTAGGTACCCAAATCTTCCTAATCTTGCTATGTTCATTTATTTTCACTTTAGAGTTCAATTTGATTTTATCTTGTTTAGCATGCATGCAAGCAACTTTATAATGACCTTCTAACCCACAATAAAAGCAAGTTTTGGTATTACTAGAAGAGGCCTTTACAAGTTTATTTTTATAGTTGGATATTGTAGTATTCCATTTGTGTCCAAGTCCACTTTTATCATGTGGCATTCTTTGAATGTTAACAAGTCTATCCAATTTCAATGAACTACGTTCAAATTTTTCAAATAGTTTCTTTAGTTCATCATATTCAAAAGATAGTTTACTATTTTCATGCTTTAGCTTGTTGTTTTCAATAGAAAGTTCTTGACGATTTTCATTTAAGATTTTGATAGAAGCATTTAAATCATGAATTTCAATTTTGTATTTTTCATTTTCATCCTCTAAAAATTCATGATCTTTCTTTAACCAACCAAATTCTTTTGTCATGTTAGAGAGAGAATTTTCAAGTGATGCATTTTTATCAAATTCAATCTCAAGTTCATCATGTGCATTTTGCAAGGAATCTAGAACTTCTTTTAAAACAATGACATTATTTAAAGTGTTTACCTCTTGATTGTCGTTTGTTGAGGCCATGAAGCAAACGTTTCTTGCAATCAAGTAATCTTCGCCCTCATTTTGTTCGCCTTCACTTTCAATCTCCTCATCCCATGTGGTGGTCATTCCTTTCTTGCCTTCTCTTCTCTTGAAACGATTGTTTGAAGAAGGCTCGTTGTTGAGTGGACAATCCGGGCGAATGTGTCCAAGCTTCTTGCATCCATAGCATCGGGGTTGAGACGATCCATCACCGAGCTCTTCTTTCTTCTTGAATGGAGGATTGGTCCTTCTATTTTTCATGCCTCCCATGTTCTTTTGCAAGAATTTGATCCTTCTTATTAGGAGGGCAACTTCATCTTCCATGTCTTCCTTTGCTTCTTCATTGTCACCTACATTACAAGCAAAAGCAACTCCTTTTCCTTTTTCAATTTTAGTTTCAATTTCGGGTGCTGTTGTTTTGAAAATCATCTCATGGGTTATCAAGGACCTATCAGTTCATCTAGGTTCAATGTATTCATGTCCTTGGCTTCGGTGATTGCGGAGGTTTTGGATTCCCATGACAAAGGTAAGGATCTAAGGATTTTGGTCACTAAATCTCTATTTGAAAATTTCTTTCCAAGTCCCCTTAATCCATTTACAAGGTTCGTAAATCTAGTGTACATGTCGGCAATAGTTTCATCGGGTGTCATTTGAAAGAGTTCATATTGCCTAAATAAATTATTCATTTTAGATTCTTTGACTTGGTTGGTTCCCTCATGGGTGACTTCTAAGGTGTCCCAAATTTCCTTAGCCGAATTCAAATTTGACACTCTATTGAATTCTCCGGGAGACAAAGCACAAATTAGGGAATTCATGGCTTTGGCGTTGTAGTTTGAGGCTTGTTGTTCAGCTTCGGTCCAATCATTTAGATTTCTAGTGGCTAATATATATTCATTATTAATTGCTCTCCACATTTTGTAATCTTGGGTTAAAAAGATTTTCATTTTGGTTTTCCAAAATCCATAGTTTGTTCCATCAAAGTAGGGTGGCCTAGTGTTTGAGTAACCTTAATGGTGTTGATGATGGTTTGCCATTTTTTAGAATCTTTACTCTAGACCGGTTAGGGTTTTAAAAATTAGAGACGAGGCTCTGATACCAATTGAAATAAACAAGAGGGGGGTGAATTGATTTTAACACTAAATTAGCCCTTTTAAAAATTAATTATGAACCCTAATTTGAATTTTCTTCTCTTGATTAAATTTTTGATTAGTGAAAATAAGATTAAAAGAAAAAGTGAAATGCTAAACCAAAAAGACTGAAAGTGCAAGATAATGGAAGAGACACACCGATGTATAGTGGTTCGGGCAAAGCCCTACTCCACTCTTCTTAAGATCGTCCTTAAGGATTTCCACTATGTGAGACCTCCACGATGCCCGGCTCCGAGGCGGTTACACTTCCAAGGGATATTAAATAAGGATGCCCTTACACCTTTACAATGACTCTCCTTCTCCGCCGAGTTCTAAGCGCTTGCTCTCTAGGGAATTAATATAGGATGCCCTTACACCTTTACAAGAAATGAAAGAGAGATAGCTTGGCTTCTTCTTGAAATCTTGATGCTCTTTGTAGTCCCTTGATTGCTCTTCAATGATGGTTGCAAGTGAAAGCTCTAAAATCCCAAATCAAAAGATTTGCAAGTTGCAAGGCAAGTTTGGGAAAAACAAATTCTTAAGCTTGAAAAGATTGCAAATGTGTTTGAAGGCTTAAGGAAGTTTTTCAAATGATCAAGAGAGAGGAAATAATCCTCTTGTATGAGTATATATAGTCTCTTAAAAATATGACCGTTTGGGCTTAAGAAAATTAAAAACCAATTTTTAAATCAAATCCCAACGGATCTTTTTTGAGCTTTCGCGAGTTTCTCGGAGCTCCGAGAAATTCTCGGAGTTCCTAGAGAACGGCCAGAAGAAGAAAATATTCTACTGGACCATTTCTCGGAGTTCCGAGAAAATGGCCACAAGCTACTGGACTATTTCTCGGAGTTCCGAGCTCGGAGCTCCGAGGGAACTCTCGGAGCTCCGAGGGAACTTTCGGAGTTCCGAGAAGCCTAAAAATCAGCATATTTTGAGATTTTATTGCTTGTTTGATTTTTGGCTTTTGGAACTCAACTCCTATGATAATTTTGAAATGTTTATGAGGGTCCCAACATGTTGGTCCACCACATAACCATTCACTAAACCTTTAAAGTTCTTTAAGTGTTTTTGAAAACTATTTTTAAAACACTTTGCCTTGACTTGAAAATCTAAAGAGAAGGGATGCACAATGGTACCTATGTAGATTTCAATTTCTCTTTAGTCTTGGTCTTCAATTGATCTTCCATCTTGTGTATGCTTGCTTGAGAGATGAGGTGAGCTTCACTTAGATCCTTTGACTCTTGTATGGGACATCTCCAAGCATGATCATGTAGTTTGTTGGTTTCTTCAATGATCAATCCTATTTTAAACACAACACTTCAAGGCAAATTGATTAGTATTCAATAACACAATCAATTATGTTTAGAATCATCAAAACAAGATAGGAGAGTAGACCCTTGGGCTTACAAACACTAATCTAATAGGGTTTCTAATCGAACCAAATTATTTAGGGTTCGGTCAAAATGGGTGTCTACATCCCCGTATACATCAATGACCTATAAGAAAATGGCTGCGCATTTGTCAACGATACAGATGGAGACACTATGGTGTCAAATGTTACTCACCATGGATATAATGCGGCCGTCTAAATTGTAGAGTGTTAGAAGGTTCTCTTTAGTTATGTAATTTTTGGCCGTTTTCACAATTGTTTAGCTGGAAAAACCATTCATATAATAGAGTTATATATCGAGAGATGTAAATCCTCTTAAAAAGGGTTAATAACATTTTTATCATAGCCTGCATCTCTACCCAAAAAAGTGGCAACTGTTTTGTCCGTTTCAAAGTGGATTTCCATGCCCATTGGAGTGTACTGATCACGTGCCGTATCTACGCATGCTGGCACCATTAGTTTTGTTCCCAACTGGGTGGCATCACTTAAGCCTCCCAAAATCACATCATTCTGAGAGTCATCCAAGTTAACTTGAAACGGAACAACGACACTGTCAGTACGTCCCAAGCCATCTGGTTCGATGCTTGATTGCTTCCCTGCTTCATCTAACTTTTCCATTACCACTCTTGACGCGGTTGGTATCGTTGCATGTCGGTATGCTGTATCAAACAAACCTATCCCAACATGTATGGCACTATGTAATGGCCCAAACTGTGGGGAGCAATCCACACTTTCCCGAATCGGAGATCCAATGATAACATTGGTTCCAATGTCATCATTAACATCATGCCCATCCAGCAGAAACTCTGTTTTGTCAACCTTCTTGCAATCCATGACGGAGGTAATATTCTTCACTACCCTTTCCAAGTTACCGACTCTCGTCATCAAAAGCTCAATACCAGGATGTCCCTGCGCTTTTATTTGCTGTACATCCATGTCGATGTCACTTAACCTTTATTGAATTAACCAAATATGTAATTTTAACTCTTCCAACTCAGTGTCTTTTCTCTTTATTTCCTCTTCCGCAGCTTCCCTTCGCACTCTTTCATGCAGTAATTGCGCTTCTAGTTCGCGTTCTGCACCTTGCTTTCGCACTCTTTCATGCTGCAATTGCACTTCTAGTTTGTGTCGACTGTTGGAAGAATGTGGTTCCTGCAAAAGAGGACAAAGACGCTAGTAAGGAATGCATTTTGGAAATGCCGAAGGAATGACGAAACGAATTATACCGTCGTATGCTACTTCTCATGCAATGTCAGTTGCGCAGATGGAATTGCACCCTTGGACCCTTGGATGTTGAAATTTTAACACCCGGCCCCGCGCACACGTATTATGATTTATTTATTTTTATTTATTATTAGTAGAGAAGGGGTGTCATTACCAAAACTAAAGTATGAGTAATTTTTTTTCCTATAGGGTGACTTTAACATAAGAGGCTACAATTATATTTTGTAGGTTTAACTTTTGAACATAAATTCTCAAAACTAAAACAAATTGGGACCTTAATTTTGAGGCAATAATCAGTTTTGGGCTCAAAATCTACCCCCAGGGATCTAGTGGGCCTTATTAGCAAACAAATTGGGACCTTAATTTTGAGGCAATAATCAGTTTTGGGATCAAAATCTACCCTCA
This sequence comes from Tasmannia lanceolata, assembly GCF_043159265.1. Lineage (NCBI taxonomy): Eukaryota > Viridiplantae > Streptophyta > Magnoliopsida > Canellales > Winteraceae > Tasmannia > Tasmannia lanceolata. Next base: position 8,865,985 of record NW_027518679.1, on the reverse strand, counting down.
GTGATCTAGTGGGCCTTATTAGCAACCCAATTGTTTTACACCCTTGCATGAGCTAGGATTATCCTATGGAAATGTTTATTAGGAACAACCTAATTACCATAGGGCCCAACAAATGGGCGGTTGGATCATCATATAGTGCAAGTCGTACAACACTTGGTGAAAGCTATTGGACTATAAGGGTTTTCACCATATACAATCTTATATACATAGATAGATATAGATAAACAAACCCAAGTGGGGCCCCCATTTGTGTTAGTTGAGCAAGAAGTCATTGGAATGTGTGGAGCAATAAATCACTTGCAAGATCAGGAGAATAGAATAGATTTGTTGCATTGGATCCTTGCCTCGCCTTTCTTCATAAATACCATGGGCGTGCACGGATCCCTCAATTGCTATAGTTTGGTCTGTTAGAAAAGAGACAAAGAGAGAAGAAGAATAAGAAGAAGAAAAGCAATAGGTAGGTGGAAATTATGCTTGTATGTCATTTAAATGCATGTATGCTATTACTAATACTAAGCTCTCATATTTAAGTTTATGTGAAAGAAGAAAGCTTCCTAATATTAGTAATAGCATACATGAAAGCTTCCTGATATTTGAACTTGTTTTTTATCTCCATGAGACTTATGTTTAAGGCAGTATCACCCTCCATTGAAATTCTACACTGCCATACACTTGAAACATGGAATGTGAGACCATACTCATGGAACTATAGTCCCAATTAAGCCTAACTAAATCTACTCAGTGCTAGGCCTAATCGTAGATCGGTAAAGTGCATTTGATGAAGTATAATATGTTTTAGGATCTTATGCACATATCATGTTTAGAATATATATACATATATATATATATATATATATATGTATATATATATATATATTAACATTCTATAAGTTGACTAAGAATGATTGATTAAAATACATACTAAGAATGACATGTTGGGGATTAGATGGCTGCAAAAGACCTAATACTATAGTTTGGAAACATATCCTCATTAGCGGATAAGGGCTAGCTACTCATATGTTTATGTCCGTGGTGAACTCTACACTACCACACTGAGCACCAATTCTCATTTCTTACTGTCTAGGCCCCACCTCTAAACTTCTATCATACACTCTTTGTATCTGTTTTGGTCAACTGACCAAGTCAGATTCGTGGTTATCAACGCACTATAGTTCCCTAAACAATTCAACAAGAAACCACAGAAGTAATACCTTACTCGAGTCAAGTGCTAGCATTATCATGGACATGAGAGCTGTTAGTTTTATTTTATCATTTAATATATTTTTGGAGAAACAGTAGTGGTTATATCATAAAGAATATGGTGGTACGTGTCCCAAACATAACTAGTTAGGACTAACAAAAACAATCTGCTAAAACAAACATAACTTTTCAACCACTTGTCCGATTTGTGAGTACTTATACTCGTTCGGAAGATCTCGAAAAGATCTACAACTTTATAGTTTACTATTTTTTGAGATTCTACCATCTAGAGGTCCAAAAATGTTTTAAAAAAAACTGCCTGCTGCATTATTGCGGGAATGCGCAATTTTCACATTAGACTCAAAGGGGACTTTTCTTTTATGTCTTTTTGTACTAGAAAATCATTCCCGGAATTGATAGATTAAATCTGATAAAATGAGCTATATGAGTTCTTTATTTTTCCTAATGTGTGAAATCGCGTAAGTACATGTTTATACAATTATTCTTGCTTTTCTTGATATCTTAAGAAATGTACTCTCACACGGCCATGCTAAATAATGTACCCATATTTGTTTGTCTCTTAGCAAGTTGAAACTTGTAATTAAAAGAATGATAAGACGGGTATGAAATGGGAGGTTATGCATCATGGGCCTTCAAGAATATCCATGCATAGTTTTCAAACCAAGATCTAAGTGTTTAACCTATTTGAATGTTTTTGCAAAATAAGAAGGAAATGATTTAAAGACCCATGCATTGCATAGCATTATGGAATGTCGTAAATCTATGAAAAGGGCGGGTTTATTCCGCAAACTAAGGATTAGGACGTGCGGAGAGTCCGCCTAAGTTGCTTCTGGTAAATCGATTGGACTAGGCACCCCTTTCGCACACTGGTAAATCGGGTGGATTGGGTATGTTATGATGATTATGATATATTATGACCTTCTCCTAGGCATGGGTTGTACGAGAGGTGGGTATTGGCCTTCATACCTTTTCAACTAGCAACGTGCATATTGTTGCCTTAGGATGAGACATTCATATGATGCAATTTGCATAAGTTTTCTTGCAGAGAGAGAGAGAGAGATTAACTTTTATTGTCATGGCATCCCAAGGAAAACTAATAAAAGAAGATCTATTGTAAAATGTAATGTTCCTAGTGTTGTTTTGCATTTGAATAAGTGGTAGCATATGTTGAATGGAATATTAATAATTTCCTTTATGCTTTTAAATGATATAAAAGTTTCTTTTTCCTTCTGAGTTTCTGTGGTTAAAGCTCACACCAATAATAATCCAGATGTGGACATGACTTACAAACAGGAGGACCACGCCGAAGATGGGAACTAGATAAGGAGTGACGCCTAAGAAATTTTAGGACTAATTTCCTTTATGCAATTGCTTTAGTGTTTTTAGTAATGTATTAGTTAAGACTTGGAGTTATCTTATTTATGTATTTCCAATAAGATGTTGAGACATCAATTACTTTATTTCATGGTTGAATCTGCTTAAATGTTGAGTTTATTATCACATAATTGTTATATGTCAATTAACGGGCCTGGCTTTAGGCTTCTGAAACTTTACAAAAATAGCTGTTACAGGTGAGAAGTGGATATCCTCATTGTTGACTGCCTCATCCCCAAAAACTTCTACATCACTTACCTAATGAACATAATTCGAACTTTGATGTGGAGTTGCACCCTTAGACGAATGTAGTAGCGATATTTATGTCGGCAGAATACATGTTCTGTCGGAAGCAAGAAACGGAATTCGGTTGGAAGAGGCTTAAGCTTAATGATGACCTGAAATTTAAGATTATACGCATTTGCCAAACATCTACGCATGTAATTTACGAACTGCCTTTCATGTAAAGTCTCACCTGCGACTCCCTCAACTGCAGGTCCTTCACCATTTCGTAAATGGCGTTATGATCCGGACTCCTTCTATGTACCTTATCCTTCCACTTAAATAATCGCGGGAAAGCTTCTGGGTGACTGCTGCGCCATAATGTAGTGTGCTTAAACAACCAAACATGCATGATAAAATCAATGTCTTTTAAAAATATTGTAAGGTTGTGACATAGAATGTAGTGTTAACTGAAGTTCGTAGAATACCTGAAGGACAAACGAGCATCCCTCGAGAAATTACCTTTCCTAGTTGAACATTTATTAATGGACTGGAAGAGGTAATCATAAACAGGCTCATGCATAGTTCAATATGTTTTCAAGTTATCTATAAATGGGAAAAAGAAAGAATCGACCATGTGCTCCGTTTGATTGAACGAGAAGGTACATAACAAGAGCAGCAACATAAGTTTAACAACGAGGTCAACAGACTCGTTGTCATCTTTACCTTCATGGAGAAAACGCTTAATCTCATTACAGATGTCATCCCGTTTTCCCGATGGTGTATTAAACATCCAACCATGCACATTTGAACTGCGCCGTCTTCCTAATGTAACACGTTCACCCCTCATACTTAGTCCTAACACTAATACGATCATGTACATCAAATGGAAGAAGTTGGAATCCTAATCTAATTGAATTGGTGGCCCTATCCCATTGACGAATTAGTATTGTTATAATAGATTTCTGTAAAACAAGGCCTTCTAGGTCGAACAAATGACCGAAAGGCGTCCTCTTTAATGCAGCGAAATGAATTTTCTTAAGATCTAATAACTTTCTCTCCTTCACAAATCGGTTGGGGGAGCATCTGGTCATTACATATTTACCCTACAGAAGGATAGACGGTGATGTTATTGACTATCCGAAAAGAATAATGATTTGGCTGGGTTAAATAAACATTTCTATGTTTCGAGAGATCAAATATAGAAATAAATAAAATGTTTTTCATTGCAAGAACAGTGAACGATGGTCAAGTAATCACACAGGGACTAACTAAAAACTTCAGTACCCATTGTTTTCTTCATTGTAATGTTTGCAATACCTTCCAAAACCATACCAAAAAATGAGTTTTTTGTGTACACAAACAACAAAATAAACGGAGCCTACCTTAGCTGACATTCGTCCTATTTGGTTCCATCACCTTACGCTTCATTGAGGGATGAATAGATCCGACCCAGGCCTTCAGAAAGTGCAGATCAACGACGGAGCGTATTGGAATCTCGCACTAGGTTCTCTGTCCTGCAACATTTCCACCGGATTGCACCAGCTAATTTGTTCACCTCCGTGAAGCCCTAACTTCGATTTTGGGTGCCACTCCCTCAAATTGAATCATATGGATGGGAGTCGTAGCAGCATAAAACACTGCCTGCAACCCACGTTGTTTAAATCTCCGCACCAATATAGGGTTTTGTCGAACCAATGCAATCTGCACCCACTTCAAACTGCAGTCATGGACGTCTACGTCGACGTTAACGCTACCAAAATTCGTTCTTACTAAAAGTTAGGGCCCACAGTCCACGTAGTCGAACCAAAGAACCACCCACTCGAACCGTCATAAGCGTATCCGCACCTAAGGTCCCTTGCGGCAACGTTAATGCCGCCGATTTGCGATGAGTTTAGTTTATTTTGGGCCCACAAGGCCCCTACTCGCACCAAAGCACCACCCACTTGCACCTTTTTAATGGTATCTACACTGATGTAAACTTAACGTTATTTTGTGGGCTAGCGCCCCCCCAGCCAGTCGCACCATATTTAAACCTGCCCGCTCCAACTTTCTATTAATAACGCCGGCGTTAACGTCAACGTAACGCTGCAATTTTTAATATGGAGTGTAACCCTAGCAAGATCAATTTGCGAGATTGGAAAATCAAAGGTGCTTTTTCCGTCGTCGCTGTAATCACCCTCGTTACATCAACAGTCAAAGCTGAAGGTGTAGCTTAGCAGATTAATTTGCACACTATCGACTTTACAAAACGCATGAATGGCCTGGTCATTGGATCATCATAGAACAAGGAGGGGGCGTGCATCAAAGAATGTAAGTTGTCGTTATGATTTTTACAATCACTTTATTTTCCTTCCTCTGGTATTTTTTCTTTCCCGTAAGAAGGAAAGATGGGTTTGTCCAGGTGTTCCAAGGGGTTGTAGTGCGGTCACGCTACTCCATAGGTAGATTGAACTTAATTATGAAGGAAGCAAACCTATGTGCTGACAATTGGGCGTTGCTGAATAAAACCCCCTTCGCACACCTATTTACACTACGTGATATTAAGCTCCACAGGAGCGTTGTCTCTATCATGCTCCCATTATGGAACAATGAAAATAAAACTTTTAATTTGCGTGGGAAATCGATTCCGTTCACCGCCCATGATACCTGTCTGATATTAGGTCTCGGGACGGAAGGAGAAGAAGTTGTTTTGGACTACGTGCCTGATACATGTCAATTACAGACTAGGTTTTTTTATACTGATCGCATAACTAGTGACGACATCTTGAAGAAAATTAAGAACTTACAAGGAGACGATACCGAAGCACTTGTCAAGCTAGTGATCCATTATATTTTTTCTAATTTCTTGTTTGTCGACACGTACTATGTTGTAAGCCACAAATTTGTCAGGTATATTGACAATCTACCCAGTATCAGAAATTATGCATGGGGAAGGGCCGTGAATCAATATATATTACGCAGGATAGATAATAATTTCAGAAAAACAAGGAAGCAAGTGTGCTTGTCTGGATGCGTGTACTGTCTGCAGGTAATTTTGATTGTTCTGTTTTCAATAATCGATTAAAATGATGCATTAGCATTTATTTTGTATGATTCGATAGATATGGTTATATGAACACCTGAGGGTATTTGCACCGACGTTCGATACGAGGGTCCCATGACTGCTAAGGTGGGAACGGGAAAAAACAAAATATACAAACATTATGTCCAACATCATCAAAGAGCTTCAGCCGGATGAGGTGAAGCATTTTTTGTCCATCAGTCCTTCATGTATCGCATTCTGATCATCTACTAACCAGTTCTCAATTAGGTGCTCTCGTATATTGAACTGCGTGAATCTGAGCTCGATTTATTTCAAAGTCTAATGGAAGAGGTGATCACTCAGTAAAATGCTAATTCATTATTGCGAAGATATTTGCTATATACTAACGATATGTTCCTACGAAATTGTAGCAGATCACCATACCATTCATAACATACATAATCCATTCGTACACAGAGGGAAGATGATGCAATTATTTTGGACGATCCCATATCGAATGAGGGCAACGACACACAACCCTTTTGTAAGCCCAAGGGTTCCATGGGTTATCATTCACCTTACCTCTTGTTTTGATGCTAGCAAAACAAATTGATTAGCATTTATGGACTGATGTGTTGCTTTGAGGTGTTCTATTATATATAGGATTTTCATGTCATAATCGTCATTACACAACTCTTCTCAACACATGGCTTGTGGATCAAGGATCAAAGGAACCAAGAGCTTGCACCTACATAGGAGACATCCTCATTTGAAAATGTTCCAGTAAAGAAGCTCAACATGAAGATCCCACAAGTTCCCTAAGCAAGTGTCAAGAAGGAGCTTGGAGTTTGACATGCCATGGTGACACCTCATGTACCTCAACATGCATTGAAGATTGGAGGACAAGTCACAAAAGCCTAGACAAGGTCAAGATGTTCATTCAAGATGAAGAAGTCCGAGAAAGTGCAAAGGAGCCTATACATTCAAAGAAGACTCAAGGTTTACATCTTTTAGATTGTATTTGGAGTCCTCTTGATTTTATATTTAAATACACTTTCAAAACGTTTTCAAATGTTTTTTATACTTAAATTTTTACATCTTTGAAAACCATTAACACACCTTAATGTTTGAAAACCTAGGACTTTAGCCCAAAGACCATAGCCCAAAAGCCCCTAAGCTTTAAAGTAAAAATAGAATTTTAACTAGGGCCAGTCGACCGCGCGTCTCCCGGCGACTGTGGCAAGGTAGTTGAAAATCCACCACTTGCGGGATATTGGCAAGCCGGTCGACCGGGTCAAGCCGGGCGACCGCGGAGGTGTTCCTGGAAAGTCAGGAGCAATCCGTCATGGGTTTAGGAGGGCGACCATCATGGGTCGGTCGACCGTGGATAGGTTTTTGAGCCGAATTTTTGATCTAACAGGTTAGCCTCGCCGGACGACAGTCATGGGGCCGGTCGACCGCGACGGTAAGAAATTTGAAAATATAAAAGGCCGCACGATAGGGGTGGGCGACCGCGGTGGCTCGGTCGACCCCGACGGTCTGGCAAACTAGCCGTTGGGGCGTTTTCTGCTTGACTTTTTCCAATTATTTACAGTTTTACCCCAAACGGTCATATTTTCAAATACACTATATATATATGATTAAAACCTATCTAAACAAGCTTTTGAACATTTGAGAAAGATCAAATCCCATTTCTCTTTGAGCTGTACTTTGAAAATCAAAAGCAAAACATCTTTGAACTTCTATTTTCACATTCTTTCAAGTGGCACTCCATAGGGCTTTACATTTGTATTTTCTTGGAGTGATTGTGAGCTTTATAATGTTGTAATTTGCCTATCAAGAGGCATGAGAGTTTTTATTTTCTTTGTTCTTCAATGAGGGTCTTCTCTTCGGCCCAGTAAGAATTGTGAAGAAGAGGGTCTTCTCTTCGGCCCGTTAAGAAAAGTAAAGACGAGGGTCTCCTCTTCGTTCTGTTAAGAAAGGTGAAGACGACATATGAGGGTGTGCTCCATTGCCGAAGGCTTCGTGCAGATGGGCTTCGCTTTGGCCCTTGAGAATGGAAAAGCTTGATCATGTAATGGCTCATTGATCCGGCCTTGAAGGAGGATCATGATAGTGGAACTCACGTGCGGACGTGAAGAGTGGAGTAGGTCTTGTGATAGACCGAACCACTATAAATCTTGTGTTCATTGTCTCCTTCTCTCTTCCCTTCCTTCTCTTGCACATTGGTGATTGGTAATCTCTAACCTAACTTATATATGGGCTTTTGATTGAACAAGGGTTAGTAAATGCACTTGATTGAAATGTTTAAACCCTAAGCAATATAATATTTATTTGAACAAGGGTCTGCTAAATATGCATGATTAGAAAGTCTAATCCCTAACTTTCATTAATATTCCTATTTGAACAAGGGTTAGATTAATTAATGCTTAATTAGTAAATTAATTGTTATAATCCATCTAAAATTTCTAATTGAGCAATTCACGCCCCTCTTAGGTTGTCACACCTGTATTTCATTTGGTATCAACTCATAAAGAGATTTTTAACTTTAAAAATCTACAAGGGAAAAGATCGGTGACAATCCAAATAGATTTTGAGAAAGGTCGATCTACCATAATTCCTCCATTCTTTGATGGAATGAATTTTGGAGATTGGAAAGCAAAAATGCAAGCCTATCTCAAATCCATAGATCATGACATTTTAGATGTCATTAAAGAGGGAATTTCTTTTTCAAGAAAATGCACTGAAGGTGATATGAAATTATTTTCCTTGAACTCTAAGGCAATGATTTTGTTGTGTTGTGGTTTAACTCCAATCGTTTTTTATAATATTTCAAATTGCATCAATGCAAAAGATATTTGGACTTCATTAGAAAACACTTTTGAGAAAAATGTGTGTCTTTTCAAATGGTAAAATTTTTAGTCTAAAAAAGACTTCAGAAAAATATTTTCCAAAAGAAAGTTCTTTCAAACATTCTATTTTCGATTTGAAAATTCAAATTGAAAATATGAAACTGAAAATAAATGTATGTTTGAAAAGAAATGAAAAATTAAGTCAATTGAGCATATTTTTAATAAATAAAAAATGTTGACTTATTTCAAAGATGCAATGCCTTTGAGAAAGAAATTAAAAGCCTTGAAATCACAAACATTGAACTTGTTGAAAATATAAACATGTTTATGAAAATGAAGAGCAAATAAATGAGAAACTCTTTAATAAGAATCAAAGACTTCAAGAAAAAAAACATAAACATACTTCTAAGTCCTGTGATTCTATTTGTTCCTTATCTACCAATCATTACTATTGTACGCAATTGTAGACACCCCATTTTGACCGAACCCTAAACCCTTGCTTTTGTTAAAAAAATCAATTAAATAGGTGAATATGATTTCCCAAAATCAATCCTAGCATAGGTCAGGGTCCCATTTAGGTCCCTCTAAAATTTCAAAAAAATCTGTCGCGGTTTGCATAGCAAACGAGAGGGATAGGTAGTGTTGTGTGAATTTAGAGTTGTAGAAGGGGTGTGCATTATCCTGACCATGAGGTGGCCTAGTGGGAATAAAACATGGATATTTTGCAGTAGATAGGTGTTCTTGAGTAACTAAAGGGGTGCGAATTTATCATAATTTTTCATTTAGTGTTTTCTTATGGATCTCCTTTATTTCAATATAATGAAGTTTAAATATACACAGAGGGGCTGTCCAGAGCACATTTGGGGGTTGAAAAATTACCGAAAAAAGCTATAAATAGAGACCCTGGGTCTCATTTGTGAAGATTGATTTTTTCGTTGAAAACCTTTAGAGAGAGAGAGAGAGGAGAGAAAAATCCCCAAATTAAAAACCCAAACCCTAGCACTTTGTCTTCTCCGATCGTCCTTGCCAGAACTCCGGCCAAATCTCCCGCCTGCCAAGTTAGTCTGTTACCTTGCCTTTCTCCTCTCTTGTGTCAGTTTCTTTGCATATTTCAAACCTAAAAGTATGCTGTCAAAGCTCTAGATCTGAATTGTTTTTCCTCAAAAACTCTAATCTCTTTTATCTTCTTCTCTGATATTTTTCGGTCGATTCCTGTTCTCCGGGGAGTGAAAACTCTGGCCGATCCTTTCTTTTTTCCTTACTAGCTTCATTTACCTTAGCTGAAAGCCTAAAACCTTATATCTTCATCTCTGCAAGTTTTTTTTAACTTGTTCTTGGTTATGAAGCTTGAAATCAGCTACTATTCAAACCTTAGAAAGGATATAGACCTTCGTCCAAACCTTAAGTCAACCTCTCTTCTCCTTTCATAGATTTTTGACTGATTTTCTGGCTAATTTGCTTTTAGAAAGCACAAGTTTAGATCGATTGGATTTTCAGCATCTTCAATCTCTGCGACTACACCAGATCTGAAGAGAATAGCATCAGCCTTCGTTTGATTATTCCTTTTCAACAAGGTATGGGATCTATACTAATTGTTCTTTATCTCAGGTAAGTATTCATGTTTTAGATCTGTAAGATTTTTTTTAAGATTAGAGTAATTATTTTGTTATGTTAATGCTTTTTTTTATTTACCATATTAATTGTGTTGATTTATGAGGTATTCTCACCAAAAATTTATTCATGAATTTTTCCTTTATTCTAAATTGTTTTCCGAATGATTTGAATCTCAAATTATCTATGAATTGGATTGCATATGCTTTATGCTCTGTAATTTGAATTTTGTTATATTTCAATTGTCTTTTATGTTAATAAACTAGTAGTATGTGTCTTAGATCTGAGTTATGGTTATTTGATTATGTAAGAAAAATTAGTACGAAATAATATAAATGAGTTTTATGCCAGTTCTGATGAATTTTGGTTCTTGTACTTTGGTTGATTTCATTATCATTGAGCTTATGTATGAGATAGCAGTAAGGTATTTTAGGAATTTAGAGATTGTGCATTACTCTAAGATATTATCAGCAATGTAATAGGTGTTTTAGACAAAGTAGAATGATGCTAAGGAATTTTGGGAGGGCAATCATCACAAATGCTGGCGTCTATCACTTTCTCTTAGAGCCGCCTTAGTCGTAAATAGTGTAATGATCTTGAAGTTGAGATCGATGATATGATGATTTTCTTCATGATATGATTTTCCTGTGTGTTTGTGATACTGCTTTCAAGGATTTGAGATGTGGTAAAGAGAAGGTTTTCTTTCATACAAGCATTGTATATGCTTTTGAAAAAGAGGCGTTATTTTCATCAAAGCTGATCATTGTTTGAGTTCATATACGTATGTGATTGAACTCAAGTTATCATCCTTTAAATCATGATAACAGATCATATAATAACCCTTGATTGAATGATATGAGGAGAGATACAGAAAACTAGAGAGGTTATAAAGAAGCAGGGGTATACGAAGGTTTGTTAATGGATAAGGTCTATGGGCGTGTAACTATTTTTTTTTTAGAGAAAGAAAATAGGTACATGCCATTTATGAGAAATCATTGTCTGATACTTGTTTTCACTAGTCATTCTTCATGATATATTCTTTGAGTATAAGATTGGAATCAAATGGTTCAGGAGAAATGTCAATGTTTTTAGTAGATATGCATATAGCAGTGATAATGTAGCATATGATGACATGTATAACAGCAATTTTGGTTCATCTTCTTATCTAGTTATTTTGAGTTCATTTTCTGTAGTTATAATGATGCCCTCTCACAGGTAATTTGAATATTTAGAGGACATTTGCTTTATAAAATTGCATATTATGACATGTCATTTTTATTTTTATTTTTTTTTAAAAGATGGCTGGAATAGAAGGGGTGGATCAAACTGAGTTTGTATATTGTGTGGAAATGGTAATGCTTGCAGTAGCTTATTCTTTGGCAGTTGACAAGAGTACTTTCATGGCTTTAGTAATTGTTTTTCATAGTGATGGGCTGGGTGTCATTTGCTTTATATTTTTGGTATAGTTCTTCCCATAATATTTAAGGAGCTATGATAATTTCATGTTGTGGTTAGAATGAAGTACTGTAAATGTATTAGTTAGAGTAAGTTTGTATTTGAATTGATTAAGGATAACGAGACGAGCATGAAAAGAGCATTTATGTATTTGCTGGATATATACTATATACCTGTTGTGATTGGTTTCAACCTTCATCTCATGAATGATTCTTGATACATTGTCTCTAGTGAAATAATGAAGGCACAACACATATTACGCACAGGGCACCATACATACCTAAGTTCTTGTCATTTGTAAGACTTGGTGCAAGGTGTGTTTCACACTATATTAGGAGTATTTAACCTGAATTTCATTTATAAACTGAAAAATGATTTTGGTAATTGCTGGACAAGAGAAATGTGGTTTTTGATTGTCATCCCCTTATTCTAATACTGTCTGTAGACATCCCATTTTGACCGGACCCAAGTTCGCTGTGTTTGTGCGAAACCCCATCCAATCACCAAGCTAGGATCCCGAATTGCATCACAGGTTAGGTTAGTGTCTCACCAGGGTCCCTGCAAAATTACGTCTAAATCCGTGGTCGTTTGCCTAACAAGCGAGTGTCGTAGTGTATATATTTGGTGTGGAGCAAGGGGAGTGAATCATCTACAAGGGGGCTATCCAGGGGTAGAATAGATGGGTCAAAATTTATCATTTCCCCTTGATAAAGCCATCGGATGAAGGTTTGGAGAAGAGGGGAAATCCATTTTTGTTTTAAAAATCTGAGAGAAAATCTCAGATCTGGATCTGAGATTTTCAGATATTAAAAAGGTTTTTTTTCTTCATTTTTTCGTAAAAATCAAGGAGAAGGAGAAGAGAAAAACGGGGAGAGAAAGAGAAGCCCATATGCAGAGAGTAGAGGGAGAACGAGAGAGTTGCAGGAAGAGGGGTTTTCTCTTCAATTTTGGAGAAGACATAGAGGGAGAGGAGAGGACATTACTGTCCCCATCACCGGCCAACCACCTCCGGTCACAACTTCCAAAACCCAACCCCCTTTTTCTCCGGCCGAATCCCATAGATTCCGACCATCCCTAGCTCCGGCCCTCGAATCACCATTAGATTAATCTCGGCAAGATCTTGAGCTTCGGTCATCTCAACCACCTCTGATCTCCCTAGCCGGAATCTGGCAAGACACCATGCTTATCCAACCTCCATCTCCATTTTGAAAATCACAGTAGAAAGGAGGAGAAACCCATCCTCGTCGGGAAAAACAGAGAGAGAAAGGAGCAAGAGAGGGTTTAGGGGCACTCTTCTCCGGTCAACCTTCCCGCCGGCCGATACCCCATCTCCTCTGGCCACCTTTCTTCCACCTCCATTGACAACCACCATTTCTATTTCTCCAAACCCACCTTAAAATCCATTTTCTGGAAAAAAGCAGAGAGGTAGGGAGAGAAAAACAGAGGAAGGGAGAAAAGGGGAGTTTCATCTCTGTCCAACTCAAAAATCCGACCCCATCTCTGGCCGGCCACCTTCTCGGAGACCAGCAACCCCACCTTCTTCTCTATCTTCATCTTCCCCGACCCCATTTTTGGCTGGAATCCAGCTGTGCCTTTTCCAATCTACTAAACCCTCTTCATTTACCCCATCTCTACCACCATTTCTTCCACCTCTATCCACCATCCCTTCAAACCCTTTAAACCCCCATCTTAAAGCTTAGATCCATCCATTTTTTCAGCTGAAACCCTCTTTTCTATTATCGCCTTCATCGCTGCAGCTTCCAGCAGATTTCCATGGAATCCGGTCATCTATTTCATAGATCCGGCCATTCCTACTGCAGATCCGGCCGACTCTCAATCCAATCTCAGCCGTGTTGTCGAAGCACTGGACCTGAAGCTTGTGAGAGCGGAATTTGGTATTCTTCTTCGTCGACCTCGTTCGGCACCAAGATTGATCGTACTACCATCTTCTTCTTGGTGAGTTGTGCTATTCAAGTAATATTCCTATGCCTCTGATATTGCTAAATTTTATGAAGAAATCTACGTTGGTCTGGCATTATGGCATTAGTTCAGGGTTTTCATTTTTAGCTTAATTCTTCTATACAATTTAATTCTCTGTGATGAATGGATGGCTGGAGTTATACATGTTTAAATGGTGAAGGAAATCATATGGTTACTCTGCCTCATGTAGCGGGTACGAGTATCATCTGATTTCACAGGTTGCCCAATAACGGGAGTATAAGTGTGTGAATCATTTGATGCCATGTTCTTTCTCTTGATCCTGGAATTGATGTAGTCGTTACAAGCTTGATATTTCCATAAATTTGTTGATGGTTTCCCTGTTGAATTGACCATTTGTCTTCACCTGTTGATTGGTGGAATGTTGTGTATATCCACATATTCGCACGACATCAGCACTAGGTTTGAGATAATTTTTGCCTTGATGATCATCTGATAAGTGTGGAGTTATGGTTTAGTTGAGATTTGTCATAATTTCTTTAAGATGAGACTATGTATAGTTCTAGTTGAAATATTCTATGAGAAGGTTTACAGGTTGTGTGCAATTCTGTTTTGGTCAAATTCAAATAAAGAGTTTGTAATAATCTCTCAAGGTTATAGCTGTCCAATGTGCTAGGTGGATATGAATGCTTTCAACTACATGGTAGAGCTTGCTTTATACAGGGGTAAGCCCTATCCAGGTATTGAAATAGAATAGTCCTCATGTCTTGTTGTCTCTCTTATGAGTGATAATCTGAGGGCGATGAAGGTGCTAGCCCAAGCCCATCCTTAGGGGACTTGCATAATCCAAGTAGTGTTCCCCTCCTTTATATAGTAGACTTGCCTAGTCTTTTAGACGCCTTTTAGATATTAGACCCCTTCTCATTGCAAGGGCGATGATAGGGATACTTTGAGTCCTCCTTTGTATATAGGAGACTTGCCCAGTCTAATCAGAACCCTTGTTTACGTCATTTGTCTCTCGGACACAAGCCTTGTCTCATATAGAGAGTTTTCCCCTTTAGGAGGCTTACCCAACCTTATATTAGAGCAGCTCCTTTTAGAGAATCTTTGACTCGTTCCTTCTTTAAGTTGTAGTATTAGAGAGCCTTTAGCTCATTTGTCTTCGTTAGTGGTTTTTATTAAAGAGTCGTTGACTCACTCGTCCTTTGATTGGCATTGTTAGAGAGTCGTTGACTCCCTCGACCTTCAGGTAGTGTTGTTAGAAAGTCTTTGACTCAGTTGTCTTTAGGTGGTTATTAGAGAGTCTCTGACTCATTTGTCCTTAGTAGGGAGTCTTTGACTCGGTTATCTTGCTTAGCAGTATTATCGGAGAGTCTTTGACTCATTCATCTTTTCGTGGTGTTATTAAAGAGTCCCTGACTCATTTGCACCCCTCTTTAGTGTTATTAGTTAGGAGTTTCTCCTTTAGAGTTGTCATTATTCCACTTTGATTAGAGACTAACTCAGTCTTATTAGAGCTTTGCTTGTTTGAGATCTTAGATTCGTTTTCTCTGTTCTTGGGTCGCTTCTTACGTGTTGTGGTTCGTCTCTTCGAGACGCTTGTTGTTTGTTCGGGGTTTTTCCTTTTGATTTAGGGCTTTGCCCTAGTTTGTGGTTATGCTTGCGTGTTCCCTTGAAGGGTGAAAACATTTAAGAATCCAAAAGCATTGGAATATTTTAAAATCCAAAAACATCAGAAATTTGAAACTCAAAAATATTTGAAAACTTTAAAAATGTCAAAAAACATTGAAAAATTTAAAAATGTCAAAAATATTTGAAAAACATTAAAAACCTTAAATCTTTTGGATTGTTAGGTTTTAATTAGGAGAGTTCGTTTCGAACTACGTTGGCTTGATCCTCTTCTATGAGGTACGTAGTGCAGCTTGGGATTTATATCCCAAGTCCAGCCAAACTTTAGTAAATAACATTTTAAATCTTTTTGAATAAGCAACCTTTTAAACCTTATTTTCAAAAGATCTTCCTCTAGAGTTAGGAGTTTCTCCTAGATAGAGAGTTTCAGAGTTAGGAGTTTCTTTTGATAGGTTGTTTGTTTGTTTGTTTGTTGTGTGCTTGTTTTAGAGTTAGGGGTCTGTCCTAGAGTTATAGGAGCACCTCCGTCCGATCAGTCGGCGATCCACATCGCCGAGTGATGACTAGAGTAGGATATGTTAGTCCATCCTTTGTTTTTCTTAGGAAATACAGCCTAGTTACACATAGGTTGTAGGAACCACCTGCATTAGCTTAGGGCTAATCTGCATTTAATTAAGGCATATAGGGTGTCCTAAAATCCACGATTCACTGGAATTTAAATAATCATACAAGAAACTTTAATAACTGGTCCGGTCTTTTAGATCGAGTCTAGGATAGAGGTCTAGGTGTCTTAGGCATCCTAACTTAGAATAGGCGCGAAGAACTACGTTGCCTTGATTCTCGTGGAGGCGGGGATACGTAGGCTTCTTTGGATGAATACCAGACCATCCGAAGACTCGGGCTAATCATTTAGAGTCTTAAGATTTGTTGTGTAGTTATTGTATTTTTTTGATGTGTTTTCTTACTTTCTTATTCTGATCCTATACCTTTAGCTATAGCTTGCATGTATTTGTACATCAGAACTTAGACACCCATTAGGCATGTCACTTATAACCTAGCTATGCTTAGGTGACACATCTTTCATTTTATTTTATGTGTGCTTATTATCTTTATTCTCAGGAAATGCATGCTTCGGTAGACGACTCCCGAGGATTATTCCCATTTCACATGATTTTTACCCAAACTTCTTTGGAGTTAATGAAAATGGCATAAGAGACTAAGTGCTTGCACTCGGACGAATTGGGGGTGCTCTTCAGACCTTCTCCATTCGTAACCAGGCACGAACCCATATATATTTCTGGTTATCCATTGCACAAAGGATTTGATTTTAGGGTTCCATGGCATATCCATGGATGGCGACTCTAAGTTTATTTTTAGGTACATCTTGGTTTCGAGCCTCGGCTCTTGATCAGGATGTATCTCTTTCTTTTTAGATCGCCACTCGTGCTATGCTATGAGGGTGGCATCCGTTTCGAGAGTCCCTTGGCAGAGCTCTCCTTTCACGTGGATGATCCAGAGGGTGTTAGGGACTCGTTCCCTCTCGCCGTCCTCGGATCGGGGTCCACAGGCTGGCGACTCTGCTGGGGAGTTCTTGAAACATTGCCTAACTCTGTTAAAATGCCATTTTTACTAACTTTTGAGAAATTTGAGTTAAAATCATTTTAAATGGGAATTCTATCGTTAGAATCCAGAGGCACCAGATAGGTGCATAATTAAAACAAGGGATTCACACACTGCACATCATATGTTATCATATTGTTTTCTTTACTTTTTTCATTGTTTTTCATTATTCTTGGCTCTACGAAAATAGATACAGTGCGTGCCAGACTGGGAGTTCATTACCCTGACGGGAGTGTTGTATCTATTTTCATGCTATGCGCCGGTGCTGCAGCCGTAGACATTGGGCGTACTTTTGTCTACAGCAGCCGATGAGCAATGAAGCATACTATGTATAACATGGGGCGTACTTGTGTTATACATGTTAAGTATGTTTCATACGCATAGTACCCATTAGATTGAGTCCGGAGCCGTACTTTATTTTATATATTATGTATATACTTATTGACCTAGTGAAATCCAACTAGGAAGTACCCGTGTTTATATAAGTATAATGCATTCATATAAGGGTCGAACATGTGTTGCTCACACATGTGGAGCCTAGAGTTATGAGCTTTGTCCTACTTGTAGACTAGGGTAGCTCATTTTACATGGCTACAGCGCGGTCCTAGTACACTCATTAGTCAGTCTTGAGTCGAGGCTTCCTTGACTCAGTTAGATTAGATTAGGGCTGGTGCCCCTAGTTAGGATATATGTGTATGTATATATACCTATATATACTGATTATGTATATTAGGGTTCTTCTCTTAGTTAGAGTTCCTTATTCATTTCAATTGGTTATATCCATTCTCTGTTCAGATCTAGATCTAGTCAGTGGCTTTTTGCTTGCCATTTCCTTGGCCGGGTTTTGTCCCTTGATCTGTTGATTATAGGATTTCACCCGTTGTCATATATGTTCTCACCTTTGGTCGGTCATTCATTTGGTCACCTTTCTCTGGTAATCATATTTCGAGCTTATCTTACCACCGTTATTCACATACCTTTGGTTGAGCTGTGGGAATCCTCTGTATAGTCGTTATGTTGCCTGATTTTATCCAGACCATTTTTTTTAGCATGACTGCTATTTCTTAAAGTTAGGAAAATCATGAGTTTACCTTTCTTTGACTTTCTTGTCTAGCATTGTTATGCTGCCGGATTTTATCCAGAGTATTTTTTAGCATAACCGCTATTTCTTAGAATTAGGAAAATCATGAGTTTGCCTTATCTTGACTTTCTTGTTTAGTCGTTATGCTGCTGAATTTTTCGCAAAATATTTTTGAGCATGACTGCTACTCTTTAGAGTCAGTTTACTTAGTCTGGACATTGACCTCCTCGTATAGCCGTTGTGCTGCTAGATTTTATCCAAAACATGTTGAGCATGACTGCGATCCGTTGAAGTCAGTTTACCTTGTCTTGATTCCCATGTATAGTCTCGACTAGCTTAAAACCCATTTCTAGTGAAAACTCTGGTTTGATCAGTTGTATTTGTATCCCTTTCAGTTTTACTGGGTTAGTGGCCTGTACGGGTCGTTCTCGTGGTCACAATTTATGGGCTACCCTTTGGTTATGTATCCATTCTTTGGTTGTATCATAAATTCATCTTATGTATACATTACTCAGTAGGATTAGATCCTTACTTATTTACTCGTTGTGTCTTAGACCTGGTTGATAGCTCGTTCGCTACCTTTATAGCCATGGTCTATCATTTCTGATCATATTGATCGTACAGTTGTTGATATCCATCATTCAGATTTTAGATCTGGTCCTTGACCCTACTTTTGTCATTCTTATGGCCATGGTCTATTATCTGAGCCATTGATTTTTCCATTAATCCGTGTTTACCTATCATATATCTTTTACCCTTGGATCATATCGAGATCATTGATGGAAAAGTTTGATCTTACATGTATCCTTTGAGTGCATGATCATTGCTGAGATCAGAACTTATTTAGATTAGGGATGTTTATCGTTCCTGACTCTTTCATTCCCAAAAGAAGAGCAGTTATACTCAAATGAGACTTAAAGGTGTGGATTGAGAGTTCATTGACACCCTGTTGATGTAGGTCATATTATCACTGTCTATTTTTCTTTAACCTTCATAGACAGTATTTCTTTGATTTTCAGAATAAAATACCCTTTGGTGTGTTTCAAGATTACTCTTTTCTCTATTTATTTAGAATCTTCATCCTTTGACTATTGACCTAGTGTGTGTGCTTCCAAGTCAACAGTCTGTGTTTAGCGAAAGACCATTCTTTCAAAAGACTGACCATATCTAAACTCATTTGATCCGGGCAATCTATTACTTCTCCCACATTGTCAACATTAGCCTTTGGTTGCTTCATTTAACCTAGACCTTGTGGAGTTGCTTTTTTTTAGATTCCTACTCCAGGATTGAATTCTGTAGCTATCATTGTCATGAGGAAGGCGGGTTACCCATAAGCTTTCAGTGCCAGTTTCTTGTTCATGAAGACGCGTCCAGTTTTTAGAGTCTGTCTTTTTGTTGAGTCTATGCCAACTCTTGCTTCAAAGTTGGTAAGTTTAGCTGTGTCATTAATAATTCAGAATATATAGTGTTTGTCAGTTCTCTTATCGAGTCAATGTCCAGTCTTCTGTTAAGTCTGATGTAGAAGCCCATTGAGGTGTGTCAAAAATCATCAATGTACTTACAGTCTTCAATTCAATAAAATGGTTGATTTCGTATCTTTGATACTCTATGATTCACTCTTAGATCTAATGTTTAAATAACTAAAGACACCCTTCTCGGATGAGAATGCAGACAAAATTCTCCTCGAGATCTCAAAAAGGTCAAACGAGAGGAAGAACGTCGAGCATAGCCACTTAAAGAAGAAATCAAAGCCATTGATAGTGGTATCGAAATCCGAAACTCGGGAAGGATGAAATGGCAAAGCTTTATCTCCCAAGGAGCGCAAAGAATTGATAAACCTGTTTATAGGGGTTTGAGGTAGTCTTGCTTGATCCTATAAGGATAAACTAGGGGAATGCCCTGTCGTTGAGCAAAGCAGGACTTCATCAGCTTTAGACATCCAGTTGAAGAGTAAAATTTTAAAGAGATAAGCATCAGACATCCTGTGGAGCTGATGAGATATTGAGAGAAGATTTTCAGACAAGGAGTTATAGAATCTTGAGTACCAATTCAAGATCTTTGAAATGAGTATAACTTTAAGTTGAACACCGTGGTTGAAGTCTTGTCCCAGAATACCGCCAGACTTCTTGACAAAATTATTCAAAGCCATTGAACCTTAGCATTCAAGAGCTTGTACATCAAATACACTGGAAGGCCATCATTGGTCGTTTGAACTTTTATAGCCAAAATCCTAATGTTTTAAAATCCATTTGTAAACCCTTTGGGCCAAAAGCAAAATTAAACAATTCCTTTTCAAACACAGTATAAACCCGGGGCATTTATGCACCCGAACTACGTCGGACCTGATCCCCACCTCTTCAAGGGTACGTAGGCAACCTGATTTATTCAGGTTCGGTCAAACCTTGGGATAAAATCCCTTTCAAAATTTTGAAGCTAAATGCTAACCCATTCTTTGAAAAATCCCAAAGCGAACTACGCGGATCTGATCCTCCATTTTTTGGGTACGTAGGTAGTCTGGCTAGATCAGATTCGGTCCAAATCGTTTGAACTTTAAATATCCCACCCTTTTTGAACCCAAGCTCACCTAGAAAGTCCTTTTGGTGAAACAAGCAAAGGTTCGAGGCGAATGAAAAGAAAAACAGAAAGAAAAGAATGAGAGTCTGAAGACCCGCTAGGTTGAAAACCCGAAAGGGCGGCCTATAGAAAGGTGAAAGTCATTTTTCTTGCTAAGTCAACAAGCAAAGGGATTGACTTATCAGAAAGTAAGCGTAGCGGTCTACTGGATTGAAAACTTGAAGAGACAATCTAGTCAGAGGCAAATACTTCCCATGAAAAGTTGAGTTGAATAGAAGCAGAAGGAGTTCCTCAGTTACGTAGAATTCCCAAGTTTGAGTGCAAGTAAAAGTTGAGACAAGTAGTCTTTTAGACTGAAAACTTGGAAAGCAAAAGTTGAGATAAGTAGTCTTTTAGACTGAAAGCTTGGAAAGCAAAAGTTGAGATAAGTAGTCTTTTAGACTGAAAGCTTGGAAAGCAAAAGTTGAGATAAGTAGTCTTTTAGACTGAAAGCTTGGAAGACATTAATTTTGACTTCTTCCGAAAAGAGAAATCAAGGAGACAGAGAAGCAACCTCTACGCAGGGCAGGATCCTGGAATCCGAGTAGTGTCGACAAGACTTACTTTGATATCCTTTTAAACTAGGGGCATTAAGACTGAGCAATCCGAAGGGAGTAATAACCATGACGGAAATCCCGATGGAGGAAATTAGAGCCTCTTGACTTGGTTTTTGAGACTACTCTGAGAGTGGCTGACCTTACCATTTAAAAATAACACATTTTATCTAAGGGTGAATCAAAATTTAGTCTAGTCCTTTGAATATTGTAAGTCTTCTTTGAAAGAGTCATCAGGAGTCTGTTCCTTATTTATCATTGTTTTCTTTTAGAATCAAAAGTGTTTGGCACTGGAGAGAATGGGTGTACATCTTCCGAAATGTAAAGAAAAATCTAAAGTAGATCATGGTTTAAGAAATCAAAGAAGGGCAAGAGATTTGTTATTCAGACCTGCTTGAAACATCAAAGCCTCAAACACTGAGCAAAATGAAGAATTCTTACGTTCAGCCTTTGTGGAGATGGTCTTACCACTATACCAAAGAAAGAACCCATGCAAACTCAAATTTTTCCTACTTACCTTGGTTCTGCTTTCTTAAGACCTTGTCATGGAAGCACATTACACTATGGGCATCTTTTATTACTTGCGTCATAAAAGATATTACACAATGATAATTGGGATATCTATTCTTAGCAAATAGAAACCAGAGAAGCTTGAACAGTCTTTGAATTGAATTCCTTGATCAAATTGTTTCTTTTGGAGTCAGTTTCAGAAACTTTAATTCCCAGCGGAGTATAGAATCTGCTCCTGCATCCTTTAAACCTCATCAGAGTGATTTTTACCTGTTAAAGAGAGTCAGCACCTGAAAATCCCATTAATCTACTTGAGTTTTGCTTTCAGCAAAGATCATGCGCTCCTAGTTATTCTCGGTAAGAGATAACTGGCCCATTAGTGAAATCAATCAAAGATGGTAAATTCTTCATTCCTTTTGAAGATTTTTAATAAGGATAGAAATTGATGGTTCCGTGTTCCACGGTTTGGTTTTTATTCCATGGTTTTAGAAAGCTTTCAATAAAGGAAGAAATTACTATATTCTGTGTTACACGGTTTGATATTTTCTTCCATCATTTAAAAAAAACAAACCTTTGGTTTGCACTTGTTTTGACAAATTTTTTTTTAAAAAAAGCTCTTTGAGTGATTAGTGTGTACTTATCTGATATGTACTCTTTGAGTGTTCGGTTTTTGTTTGCTTTGGCAAAGTTTTAATTCGATGACAAAAACTCTTTAAGTGTTTTTAAGAGATGAACATTACCGAACCTGTGTTACACGGTTTGGTCTTTTTGAAAAGTTTTAATAGGGAAAATATTTTTGATCCAGCGTTACGCAGATTGGTCTTTCCTTCCTTCGCCCGGGTATTTAGTACCCTGATGATTAGTAGTGCAATGCCGAGTAGTGACTTGCCTAATCATCGTTCCGCAATGTGCAGCTTCCTAACGAGTTAGGAGTCATGTGTATCTGCGAAGAGGTTTGTATGGGACTGTTTAGCAGGACATACGAATTTCGGATTATGTGGAACTGTTTAGCAGAACCGCGTGATCCGGAGTGATTCGCTACCTTGAAAGAGAGGAGTCAGAGTTACTCGGATAGTTAAACAGATTTATTTTCAACAATGATCTGTATATCTATCGCTTGGCTTGAGACTTAGTTTCGCCTCGGTATTAGAACTTTGAGTTTAGCTCAAATATTCGAGTACCCTAATAATTGGTCGAGTAAGTTTTAGACTGATTGACGAGATAGAAATTACTGAACTTGTGTAACACGGTTTGGTCCTTTTGAAAGATTTTAACAGAGATGGAAATTACCGAACTTGTGTTACACGATTTGGTCTTTTTGAAAGGTTTTAACAGAAATGGAAATTACCGAACCTGTGTTACACGGTTTGGTCTTTTTGAAAGATTTTTAACAGAAATAGAAATTACCGAACTTGTGTAACACGGTTTGGTCCTTTTGAAAGATTTTAATAGAATTGGAAATACCAAACCTGTGTTACACGGTTTGGTCTTTTTGAAAGATTTTAACAGAATTGGAAATTACCGAACCTGTGTTACACGGTTTGGTCTTTTTGAAAGGTTTTAATAGGGAAAATATTTCCAATCCTGTGTTACACGGATTAGTCTTTTCTTCCTTCTCCCGGGTATTTAGTACCCAGATGATTAGTAATGTAATGTCAAGTAGTGACTTACCTAATCATCGTTCCACAATGTGCAGCTTTTTGACGTGTTGGGAGTCGTGCATATCTGCGAAGAGGTTTGTATGGGACTGTTTAGCAAGACATACGAATTTGGGTTTATGTGGAACTGTTTAACAGAACCGCGTGATCCAGAGTGATTCGCTACCTTAAAAGAGAGGAGTCAGAGTTACTCGGATAGTTAAACAGATGTATTTTCAGCAATGATTTGTATATCTATCGCCGGGCTTGAGACTTAGTTTCGCCTTGGTATTAGATGTTTGAGTTTAGCTCAAATATTCGAGTACCCTAATAATTGGTCAAGTTTTAGACTGATCGGCATGATATATATAAAAAAAAAAACTCTATGAGTGTTTGGATTAGTGTTTGTCTTGGACAAGTAGCAACGTGGTTTCTAAAAAAAAAAAAAAATTTTAAAAATGGAAACTCTTTGAGTAATTGAAGTGATTGGTTTGTTTGTTTGGTTTGTGCTCTCTGAGCAATTGTTGTGTATACTTTGGTTTAGCCTGATATAAAAAAAAGAAAAAGAAAAAAGAAAGTGTGTTTGTGTTTTATTACTGTTCGTTCATCTTTGCTAACTAGTTTAGATAGTTGAGTCATGCGTATTAGGGAGAGGCTATCTCGTTGAGATGTCGTAGTTGCCGAGTTAAGAGTCGGTGAGAGGCTATCTCCCTATTGTTAGTAGAGTCTTACCCTTGTGAATGTCGTTCTTAGACGCCAAATCCAAAAATTTGCTTTGCTTTCGGGTCAGTCAAAATGTGTCGTCTGTTCAGCTTTGTCATTCGCGTGACAAGCACGCTCTGCCAAAGAGGGGCATCTGTAGACACCCCATTTGACCGGACCCAAGTTCGCTGTGTTTGTGCGAAACCCCATCCAATCACCAAGCTAGGATCCCGAATTATATCACAGGTTAGGTTAATGTCTCACCAGGGTCCCTGCAAAATTGCGTCTAAATCCGTGGTCGTTTACCTAACAAGCGAGTGTCGTAGTGTATATATTGGATGTGGAGCATGGGGAGTGAATCATCTACAAGGGGGCTGTCCAGGGGTAGAATAGATGGGTCAAAATTTATCATTTCCCTTTGATAAAGCCATCAGACGAAGGTTTGGAGAAGAGGGGAAATCCATTTTCGTTTCAAAAATCTGAGAGAAAATCTCAAATCTGGATCTGAGATTTTCAGATATTAAAAAGGTTTTTTTTTCTTCATTTTTTTGTAAAAATCAAGGAGAAGGAGAAGAGAAAAACGGGGAGAGAAAGAGAAGCCCATATGCAGAGAGCAGAGGGAGAATGAGAGAGTTGCAGGAAGAGGGGTTTTCTCTTCAATTTTGGAGAAGAGATAGAGGGAGAGGAGAGGACATTACCGTCCCCATCACCGGCCAACCACCTCCGATCACAACTTCCAAAACCCAACCCCCTTTTTCTCTGGCCGAATCCCATAGATTCCGACCATCCCTAGCTCCGGACCTCGAATCACCATTAATCTCGGCAAGATCTTGAGCTTCGGTCATCTCAACCACCTCCGATCTCCCTAGCCGGAATCCGGCAAGACACCACGCTTATCCAACCTCCATCTCCATTTTGAAAATCACTGTAGAAAGGAGGAGAAACCCTTCCTCGTCGGGAAAAACAGAGAGAGAAAGGAGGAAGAGTGGGTTTAGGGGCTCTCTTCTCCAGTCAACCTTCCCGCCGGCCGATACCCCATCTCCTCCGGCCACCCTTCTTCCACCTCCATTGACAACCACCATTTCTATTTCTCCAAACCCACCTTAAAATCCATTTTCTGGAAAAAAGCAGAGAGGTAGGGAGAGAAAAGCAGAGGAAGGGAGAAAAGGGGAGTTTCATCTCTGTCCAACTCAAAAATCCGACCCCATCTCAGGCCGGCCACCTTCTCCGAGACCAGCAACCCCACCTTCTTCTCTATCTTCATCTTCTCCGACCCCATTTTCGGCCGGGATCCGGCCGTGCCTTTTCCAATACACTAAACCCTCTTCATTTACCCCATCTCTACCACCATTTCTTCCACCTCTATCCACCATCCCTTCAAACCCTTTAAACGCCCATCTTAAAGCTTACATCCATCCATTTTTTCAGCTGAAACCCTCTTTTCTATTATCGCCTTCATCGCTGCAGCTTCCAGCAGATTTCCATGGAATCCGGTCATCTATTTCATAGATCCGGCCATTCCTACTGCAGATCCGGCCGACTCTCAATCCAATCTCAGCCGTGTTGTCGAAGCACTGGACCTGAAGCTTGTGAGAGCGGAATTTGGTATTCTTCTTCATCGACCTCGTTCGGCACCAAGATTGGTCGTACTACCATCTTCTTCTTGGTGAGTGGTGCTATTCAGGTAATATTCCTATGCCTCTGATATTGCTAAATTTTATGAAGAGATCTACCTTGGTCTGGCATTATGGCATTAGTTCAGGGTTTTCATTTTTAGCTTGATTCTTCTATACAATTTAATTCTCTGTGATGAATGGATGGCTGGAGTTATACATGTTTAAATGGTGAAGGAAATCATATGGTTACTCTGCCTCATGTAGCGGGTACGAGTATCATCTGATTTCACAGGTTGCCCCATAACGGGAGTATAAGTGTGTGAATCATTTGATGTCATGTTCTTTCTCTTGATTCTGGAGTTGATGTAGTCGTTACAAGCTTGATATTTCCATAAATTTGTTGATGGTTTCCCTGTTGAATTGGCCATTTGTCTTCACCTGTTGATTGGTGGAATGATGTGTATGTCCACATATTCGCACGACATCAGCACTAGGTTTGAGATAATTTTTGCCTTGATGATCATCTGATAAGTGTGGAGTTATGGTTTAGTTGAGATTTGTCATAATTTCTTTAAGATGAGACTATGTATAGTTCTAGTGGAAATATTCTATGAGAAGGTTTACAGGTTGTGTGCAATTCTATTTTGGTCAAATTCAATTAAAGAGCTTGTAATAATCTCTCAAGGTTATAGCTGTCCAATGTGCTAGGTGGATATGAATGCTTTCAACTACATGGTAGTGCTTGCTTTATACAGGGTTAAGCCCTGTCCAGGTATTGAAATAGAATAGTCCTCATGTCTTGTTGTCTCTCTTACGAGTGATAATCTGAGGGCGATGAAGGCGCTAGCCCAAGCCCATCCTTAGGGGACTTGCTCAATCCAAGTATTGTTCCCCTCCTTTATATAGTAGACTTGCCTAGTCTTTTAGACGCCTTTTAGATATTAGACCCCTTCTCATTGCAAGGGCGATGATAGGGATACTTTGAGTCCTCCTTTGTATATAGGAGACTTGCCCAGTCTCATCAAAACCCTTGTTTACGTCATTTGTGTCTCGGAGACAAGCCTTGTCTCATATAGAGAGTTTTCCCCTTTAGGAGGCTTACCCAGCCTTATATTAGAGCAGCTCCTTTTAGAGAATCTTTGACTCGTTCCTTCTTTAAGTTGTAGTATTAGAGAGCCTTTGGCTCATTTGTCTTCGTTAGTGGTTTTTATTAGAGTCGCTGACTCACTCGTCCTTTGATTGGCATTGTTAGAGAGTCGTTAACTCCCTCGTCCTTCAGGTAGTATTGTTAGAGAATCTTTGACTCAGTTGTCTTTAGGTGGTTATTAGAGAGTCTCTGACTCATTTGTCCTTAGTAGGGAGTCTTTGACTCGGTTATCTTGCTTAGCAGTATTATCGGAGAGTCTTTGACTCATTCATCTTTTCGTGGTGTTATTAAAGAGTCCCTGACTCATTTGCACCCCTCTTTAGTGTTATTAGTTAGGAGTTTCTCCTTTAGAGTTGTCATTATTCCACTTTGATTAGAGACTAACTCAGTCTTATTAGAGCTTTGCTTGTTTGAGATCTTAGATTCGTTTTCTCTGTTCTTGGGTCGCTTCTTACGTGTTGTGGTTCGTCTCTTCGATACGCTTGGTGTTTGTTCGGGGTTTCCCCTTTTGATTTAGGGCTTTGCCCTAGTTTGTGGTTATGCTTGCGTGTTCCCTTGAAGGGTGAAAACTTTTAGGAATCCAAAAGCATTGGAATATTTTAAAATTCAAAAACATCAGAAATTCGAAACTCAAAAACATTTGAAAACTTTAAAAATGTCAAAAAACATTGAAAACTTTAAAAATGTCAAAAAATATTGAAAACTTTAAAAATGTCAAAAACATTTGAAAAACATTAAAAACCTTAAATCTTTTGGATTGTTAGGTTTTAATTAGGAGAGTTCGTTTCGAACTATGTTGGCTTGATCCTCTTCTATGAGGTACGTAGTGCAGCTTGGGATTTATATCCCAAATCTAGCCAAACTTTTGTAAATAACATTTTAAATCTTTTTGAATAAGCAACCTTTAAAACCTTGTTTTCAAAAGATCTTCCTCTAGAGTTAGGAGTTTCTCCTAGATAGAGAGTTTCAGAGTTAGGAGTTTCTTTTGATAGGTTGTTTGTTTGTTTGTTTGTTGTGTGCTTGTTTTAGAGTTAGGGGTCTGTCCTAGAGTTATAGGAGCGCCTCTGTCCGATCAGTCGGCGATCCACATCGCCGAGTGATGACTAAAGTAGGATACATTAGTCCATCCTTTGTTTTCCTTAGGAAATACAGCCTAGTTACACATAGGTTGTAGGAACCACCTACATTAGCTTAGGGCTAATCTGCATTTAATTAGGGCATATAGGGTGTCCTAAAATCCACGATTCACTGGAATTTAAATAATCATACAAGAAACTTTAATAACTGGTCCGGTCTTTTAGATCGAGTCTAGGATAGAGGTCTAGGTGTCTTAGACATCCTAGCTTAGAATAGGCGAGAAGAACTACGTTGCCTTGATTCTCGTGGAGGCGGGGATACGTAGGCTTCTTTGGATGAATACCAGACCATCCGAAGACTCGGGCTAATCATTTAGAGTCTTAGGATTTGTTGTGTAGTTATTGTATTTTTTTGATGTGTTTTCTTACTTTCTTGTACTGATCCTATACCTTTAGCTATAGCTTGCATGTGTTTGTACATCAGAACTTAGACACCCATTAGGCATGTCACTCATAACCTAGCTATGCTTAGGTGACACATCTTTCATTTTATTTTATGTGTGCTTATTATCTTTATCCTCAGGAAATGCATGCTTAGGTAGACGACTCCCGAGGATTATTCTCATTTCACATGATTTTAACCCAAACTTCTTTGGAGTTAATGAAAATGGCATAAGAGACCAAGTGCTTGCACTCGGACGAATTGGGGGTGCTCTTCAGACCTTCTCCATTCGTAACCAGACACGAACCCATATATATTTCTGGTTATCCATTGCACAGAGGATCTGATTTTAGGGTTCCATGGCATATCCATGGATGGCGACTCTGAGTTTATTTTTAGGTACATATTGGTTTCGAGCCTCGGCTCCTGATCAGGATGTATCTCTTTCTTTTTATATCGCCACTCGTGCTATGCTATAAGGGTGGCATCCGTTTCGAGAGTTCCTTGGCAGAGCTCTCCTTTCACGTGGATGATCCAGAGGGTGTTAGGGACCCGTTCCCTCTCGCCGTCCTCGGATCGGGGTCCACACTGTCATAATGAAGTCATGTCGTTTTTTTATCTTTGCCAAGTTCATGAACATAATTTATAGTTCAGAATTTGTTTACCACTGTGGCTGAAGTTATGTTTTACCCCAATTTCATTCGTGAGCAATTCTCTCTTCTCTTTATGTTGATATTCCTACCACTACATGGATAATGAGACACTCATTTTCACAGCATGAATTTACTAGTTGCAATTCTTCATTAGCTAAAAATGTGAATAAGAGAAAGAAGGTAACTATGCCTGTTATATGCTTTATTAAGGGTTTCATTCAGTTTGTGTTCAGCCTCAATATGATTTTAACGATTTCTTCATTTTTAATTCAGAGGTTTGCATGCATTATATATAACTTCCTAAGGTTATTTCATGGTTTGGGATATCCTAATTCATTTCCTTGTCACATGGCGTTTCTTCCATATGAATTAGGCAATTTTTAGAGCAGTTCATGATGCCTTGATTTGGGAAATCAAGGCTGTAATTTCTGAATTTTAACATAAGGGCAATATGTATGGAATTCCTTTAAACTTTGAATCTTTTTGTGAGTCAATCAAGTTCTTAGGTCTTCCATATTATCAGCTTAGATTCATTGAACTTAAACCAAAATTCGGTTTAAATTGACAAATTACTTGATAATGGCAGCCCTCTCATATCCTTGTTTTGGCCACTCCTTCACTTTGATATTCACAACTTGTTTTCTTATACTGGTAAGAATTGCTAAATGATGTTGACATTACCATTTTCTAAAAAAAAAAAAAAAACTTCATTAGCTCCTTACGTTTTCAGTTATTTCAAATAAGCTGAGATTGAAAAATCATACAAAACAGAGTTTATGCTAAATAAAAGGAATTGCATATGGCCTTTATTTTAGTTAACATGGTACAGATTCTATAAAAGAGTGTTATGTGTGCTTGTGTTGTTTTCAAAGGTGCTTGTAAAATTCTTTCATTCTACATATGGTTAATAGTTTTTCTCTTATAATATTTATTTAATGACTGGTGCTTGTATGTTTTGGTTTTGAATGAAGCTTTACTTAGTTGAGATCAGTTTTTTTTTGTAAAAAGGGAGGTTCATGAAGTTAACATTGTCTTGAGTCCCTCTGGCATGTTTAAAACTCTAGGTACATGAAGTTATGAAAAAAATCCCTATGGCAGCCATATTTTTTTTTAGGAAATAAGAGCTATGTTAGGTCGATTTATGCAGAAATAAATGAAAGTTTGTTCTAGTGCTTACTGCTTAAGAGTTCTGAACTTTTGACATTTGGAAATAAGCTGGTCTACATCTATTATTGTAATGGTTAATAGTTGCTAATCAGCCTCATTTATGAGAGTTTAAAGTTGTTATAAATCTTGGACATTTGGTATAAATATGCTTAATAGTGTATCTCTTCTAATTTTCATACTTGTTTGGATGGTGTTGTAAGGCAATGAAGGCATTAGCCCAAGCCCATCATTCTTAGGAGACTTGCTCAGTCCAAGTAGTGCTCCCCTTTTTATTTAGTAGACTTTCCAAGTCTTTTAGATACTTTTAGATAGAGGTTTTCCCTCATTACAAGGGCAATAAAAGAGTTATCTAGAGCCCCGCTAGGAGACACACTCTGTCTCATTGAGGCAATTCTCTTTTAGAGACAAGCCTCATTTAGGACTTACCCTTAGGGAGGTCACCTTAGTTACGTTATAGAGTTTACCCACAGGAGGCATACAATGTCTCATTTATAGAACTTCCCCTACTTGTGCCTCAATTTGTAACCCCTCTTTAGTGTCGCTTGGTTTAGAGGTTTATCCTTAGAGACTAGCTTAATCTTGTTCGAGTTTGCTTGTTAGAGATCTTATCCTTTCTCTTTTATTTTGGATTTTAGTTACTAGTTTGTGGTTTAGTTCAAGTGTCTTTGACACTAGTTTGCTTGTTCGGGGTTTCCCCTAGCTTTAGGGTTTTGCCCTAGTTTGTTGCTTTGTGTGTTCCCTTTGGGTCTTTGACCAAAAGAGTAAAAACGTTTTAAAAATCTAAAAAATACTTGAACACTTTAAAATTCAAAACAAAAACATTTGAAATATCTTAAAATTCAAAAACATATGAAAACTTTAAAAAATATCAAAAGCTTTAAATCATTTAGAGTGTTAAGCTTTTTAGTGGTAATTAGGAGAGTTTGTTTTCGAACTATGTTGGCTTGATCTTCTTCCACGAGGTACGTAGTGCAGCTTGGGATTTATAT
Source organism: Tasmannia lanceolata (assembly GCF_043159265.1). NCBI lineage: Eukaryota > Viridiplantae > Streptophyta > Magnoliopsida > Canellales > Winteraceae > Tasmannia > Tasmannia lanceolata. Next base: position 8,834,851 of record NW_027518679.1, on the reverse strand, counting down.
CCCAAGTCCAGCCAAACTTTTGTAAATAGCATTTTAAATCTTTTTTAATAAGTAACCTTTAAAACCTTATTTTCAAAAGATCTTCCTCTAGAGTTAGGAGTTTCTCCTAGATAGAGAGTTCTAGAGTTAGGAGTTTCTTTTGATAGGGTGTTTGATTGTTTGTTTGTTGTGTGCTTGTGTGCTTGTTTTAGAGTTAGGGGTCTGTCCTAGAGTTATAGGAACGCCTCCGTCCGGTCAGTCGGCGATCCACATCGCCGAGTGATGACTAGAGTAAGATACGTTAATCCACCCTTTGTTTTCCTTAGGAAACACGGCCTAGTTACACATAGGTTGTAGGAACCACCTGTATTAGCTTAGGGCTAATCTGCATTTAGTTAGGGCATATAGGGTGTCATAAAATCCACAATTCACTAGAATTTAAATAATCGTACAAGAAACTTTAATAACTGGTCTGGTCTTTTAGATCGAGTCTAGGATAGAGGTCTAGGTGTCTTAGGCATCATAGCTTAGAATAGGCGCGAAGAACTACGTTGCTCTGATTCTTACGGAGGCGGGGATACGTAGGCTTCTTTGGATGAATACCAGACCATCTGAGGACTCGGGCTAAATGGTTTAAAGTCTTAGGATTTGTTGTGTTGTTATTGTATGTTTTGATGTGTTTTCTTACTTTCTTATACTGATCTTATACCTTTAGCTGTAGCTTGCATGTGTATGTCCACCAGAACTCAGACACCAGTTAGGCATGTCACTCACAATTTAGTTGTCATTAGGCGACACATCTTTTATCTTACTTTATGTGTGCTTATTATTTCATCCCCGAGTCATGCATGATTAAGTAGACGTTCACTCGGGAATATTTGTTCTCATTTCACATGATTTTTACCCAAACTTCTTTGGAGTTAATAAAAATGGCATAAGAGACCAAGTGCTTGCACTCGGACGAATTGGGGGTGCTCTTCGGACCTTCTCCATTCGTAATCAGGCACGCGCCCATATATATTTCTGGTTATCCATTGCACAGAGGATTTGATTTTGGGGTTCCATGGCCTATCCATGGATGGCGACTCTGAGTTATTTTCAGGTATATCTCGGTTTCGAGCCTTGGCTCCGGATCGAGATGTATCTCTTTCTTTTTATATCGCCACTCGTGCTATGTTATGAGGGTGGCACCGTTTCGAGAGTTCCTTGGTAGAGCTCTCTTTCATGTGGAGATCTAGAGGATGTAGGGACTCGTTTACTCATCATCCATGGATCGGGGTCCACAGGCTAGCAACTCTGCTTGGGACTTCTTGAAACATTGCCTAACTCTGTATAAATGTCATTTTAATTAATTTTGAAGAGATTTGGGCCAAAATCAAGTTAAATGGGAACCCTGTCGTTAGAATCCAGGGGCACCAAATAAATGCGTAGACAAAACAAGGGTTCACACACTACTTTCATCCATGCATATATTATCTGTTTTGTGGTTACTTTCTGCTAAGGTTTGTTGTTGATAAACTATCAGATGACCTATTCGAGAAACTATGAGTAGGAGCCGTGAGGGCTATACCCGCCTTCTAGTGCCACCGCACCAGTAGTATACTCAGCACCTGGACACTTCATGTGTAAAACGGACATAGTTCGTACACTGGACTCTATGTCACAGTGTACAAGTAACTATGCACCCGGCCAGGTGGACCTCACAACGGTACCCCTTCTATATATTGCATTGTCCTCTTGTTTGCATATAAAGACGAACATGTGTTACTTACACTTGTGGAGCTTAGAGTTAGGGGCCTTATCCTATCTATAGTTTAGGGTAGCTCACTTCATGTTGCTACAGACGCAGTCCTAGTACACTCATCAGTCTGTCAAGAGTCAAGATTTTCTTAACTCTGCTAAATTAGACTAGGGATGGTGCCCCTAGTTAGGGTGTATATATGTATATATACCTATATTTATTGATTATTAGATTAGGGCCTACTTATTTAGTGAGGTTCCTTATTTAATCCAATCAATTATATCAATCGTTTTTTTCAGATTTAGACCTACCATGTGGCTCTTTCCTTGTCGCCCTTGTGGTTAGGGTCTATCTTTTGATTCATTCATGGTAAATTCGATCCTTATAGACTCGGGCCTACTCATCTTCTGAGGTTTCCTTGTCTAAGTCTATCATTGATATCAGTTCATCTTTCAGATTTGGACCAGGTCAGTGAATTCTATTTTTGACACTATTATGACCATGGTCTCCATCTTGTTTCATTGATGATAAATTCAATCTTGGTATTTCTTGATTCTTAGACCAGGATCTACTTCTTAGTAGGAACTTCTTGTCTAAGTTGATCAAATATATCTATCCATCGTGCAGATTTTAGATCTGGTCCTTGACCCTACTTTGTCATCCTTATGGCCATGATCTATCATCCAGTGACTATCCATTTGATCCATGTTTATCATGTATCTTTTACCTTTGGATCATATCGAAATCGTTGATGGAAAAGTTTGATCCTGCTTGTATCCTACCTGTATCCTTTAAGTATGTGATTTATTGTCAATACCTTTCCTTTTGTAATTCAATATTTAGAGTTGACCTTATTCTCATCTTATTTACCTTCCTTGATTATCAGGTGATTTATCATGTCTAATTAGGTGTTAAGAGAGTGGATTTCTGATCGTAGAGGTGGTCGCCTTAGCTTCTCTGGTCATGACTTTTCCCATTTCTACAGCCTTTCTACCCATAAGATTGATTGGAACCTCCTTAAGGCAGCCGCCACCTTTTGGCAACCTAATGTTCATGTGTTTCGATTCGGCATGCAAGAGGTCTGCCCCATTTTTGACGAATGGTGTTATTTGATGGACCGCGATCGCTCTGGCCCCTTGGTCAAAATTGATACCAAGTTAGGTTATACTCATGTCTTTGAGCAACTTATTTCCTCTCAAGTTGTTCCAGTTAAATCCATCTTAGGGGAGAAAGGTGTGTCCATTAAGCAATTGGTCAAATTGTTTGCTCAGCCTGGTAAGCTAACCAAGGAATTCAAAACCAGCCGTAGTCATGCCTTGGTTTTGTGTGTCTACTCCAAATGGTTACTTTCCCAAGATATCCATTATGCTTCCCCTAAACTTTTAGACTTTGTATATCAAATTTCCAAAGGGAGTAATCCAATCCCCACCATGCTTGCAGAAACCCTAAATGGATTGGATGACATTGTCAATGGAGTCCGTACCACTTTTGCTGGATCCTCAGTCCTTCTATACATTTGGCTCTGTTTAAAACTCCAAATTTATGTACCTTTACAAAACAAAGACTTTACCTTGTCCAAGTTTCACCAATGGGAACACAAAACTTTTTCCTATACTAAGGCTGAATGGATTGAGTGGTTCGCTTCCCGTCAAGCTGACCAAATTGCTTGGTGGTTCCCTGTTTATCATTAGTTTGTAACCCAGACCCGAGCTAATAGAATTGTCCAATTTCTTGGTCTGGAGAAAACCTCATTCTATATCCCGGACCGTATCTTCCGTCAGTACGGAGGACTTCAAACTAAATGTTTGCATGGGGATTTTCGAACTGAGTTTTATCTCCTTGCACCTGATCGTCCTCTTGTACAATTCAATCGTCATATTGCCGAAGAAATCTGTAGAGATTGGGATCATAAAGTAATGCTATCATCGTGGAGCTTGCAAGGCAAGACTTATTGTGGAGTATCCGAGGGGTATTATCAGTGGTTATTGGAGAACATAAAAAATCGTAAGCCTAAGAGGGCTAGGTTGGAGGAAAAAGATGATTGAGAATCTTCATCCATCTTGTCCTAAGCATCTTATAGTTCATAATTTCTTTGTTATGGTTATGACCATGTTATCCTTTATGTTACCAGTTGATCTTTGTAATCAGATCGAGTTTTATCAATGAAAGTGTGTTTGTTTTCTCCTATCTATATTTGCTCAGGATGTCTTATTTCACTCATCATTCATTTAATCTAATATGTTCATTTCCATTCAGGATTTTGAAAGAGACGCTCCATCAAAAGATAACCAGTCCAAACCTACCTGGTCTAGACCTTCCTCTGTCTCTAGACTTGTCCGTCATTTTGACTCACCTATAGCATCCAGAGAATCTTTATCCCCTACACTTGAGTTACCTAACTCATCCGAGTCTGACCTAATGGCTGATTTAACTGATCCCATGGTGGTCATACAAGAAATGTTGAGAAACATGTCTCGAGATATATCGGGATTGAAAGAAGAAATGGCTGTGCTAAAATCCCAGAATACTGACAAGACCTCTACTTCTAGAGCGCCTGTCATCCAATCTACTCCTTCTGCATTTCCTAACCTCAATAGACCTCATATTCCTCCCGTGGAGATTGACCTTGACGAGGATCAGTATGCCGAAGAATATTGTGCTCCACAGACGAATAAGGAGAAGGAGTTATTCAGTATGTGTCAGAAGATGGCTAAGGAAAGCATGAAGTTCCAAGGGCCGAAGAGGTTCGATATTTCTGAGTATTTTGAGACTCCTAGTGTTACTTTGCCCCCAAAGTTCAAGGCACCAGATTATGATAGATATGATGGAACTGGGTGCCCGAGAAACCATGTCATATGGTTCATAACCCTCTCTCAGCAGCACGGGTTGAGTCGTGAACAAATGGCTCAGCTATTTCCCATGTCTCTCATAGGAATAGCTAAAAAGTGATTTCTGAGATTGAAGGCAGAAGAAACCAGAACTTTGGACGATATATCAAACTTGTTTGTTGAACAGTTTTCGATGGAGGAGGGGATCGAGATAACAAAGAGAGATTTGAAGCAGCTAAAGCAAGGTCCCCAAGAAACTTTCACGTTGTTTATCAGGCGCTGGAGGCGCAAATCTGCACAGTTGAGTCAGAGGATGCCAGAAGAAGATCAAATTAAGTTGGTGATCAAAAGTCTGTCTCCACAGTACTTCCGTTTCATAGCACCACAACACTATCCAACTTTTGATCATTTGATAAAAACCGGCACCCAGACAGAGGATGCTATAGCTAAGGGCCTCAGAGTAAAGACATTGTCTGATGTGCGAGAAGGCAAGAGGCCTATGGCCCCACCTAAAGAGGTCCATGCGATGAAGTATCTTAAGCCAGCTTTTAGACCAGAGGTCAAGGCTGTTGCTGAGGTGGCCAGACCAGTAAGGAAAAATGTTTTTAGGCAATTCGATCCACTCCCTTACCCTTTACCCATGATATTGAAAAAGCTGATAAGGGATAAAAAGATAAAACTTCCGGATCTGAAACCTGTGCCAAATCCATTACCACCATACTGGAGGCTAGATCAACATTGTGAGTATCACAGGAATTCTGGTCATTTGACTAAAAACTACCTTGCCTTGAAGCATGCAATTCAAAACATGATTGATAAGGATGAGCTCGCAGTTAAAGGGCCAAATATTACTCAGAATCCTCTCCCGAATCATCGTGCTGCTCCTCCTCCTGCAACCAATGCCATCTTTCTGGATGAGCCCGTCCTTGATCCCTCTACTCTTATATGTGCTATCATGTCAGATAACACATATGTTTTGGAGTTTGACGAGGAAGAACTTGAGGATGTGAAAGGGAAACAGCCGTATGTATTGTCATTCAGTGACATCGAGACTGCGGAGTCCTCTTCATCTCGATCATATCTTCCTCATTATAATGACATGGGGGAAGGAAGGAAGACCGCATACGTTTTAGGGATGGATGACTTTGAACAAGAAGATGTCAGAATTCCTTACGTTTTAAGTATAGATGATGATGAATTATTGTTGCTAGATGATCAATGTGATGAGATGCGTCACATGACTAGGGGAGGGCGAGTCTTTAAACCTCCTGAGTTGAGCGCTGATAATCCAGCTGAGATTGCAAGGGCTGCTGATGGCCAGAGGCAGAATCGGCTTGTGGTAAGTGAAGAAGATGATAACCTTCTGAAACAGTTGAAGTAAACCCAAGCGAACATCTCTGTTTGGGGTCTCTTGATGTCATCTTCGAAGCACCGAAAAGTGGTGCTGAAAGAGCTAAACTCTGCTCAGGTGTCTGTTGAGATAACTCCCGACGAGCTTGTCGACGTAGTCTCCGTGGCTAGAGCAGTGAAGACTCTTTCATTCACAGACAGTGATTTGCCCCCAGAAGGGAAAGACCATACGAAACCGCTCTGAATTACTGTCATTTGTAACAAGAAGAAGGTGCCTGAAGTCCTTATTGATAATGGTTCTGCACTGAATGTATGCCCACTCAGTACAGCGACTACTCTTGGTTTTGGACCTGAGAGCTTTGTCCCTTCTGATCAAGGTATTCTAGCTTATGATGGAACCAGAAGAGATGTGATCGAGACTCTAGTTACAGAGGTACAGATAGGAGGAGAAGAATTTGATATCGAATTCCAAGTGTTAGATATTAAAGCCTCCTTTTTGTTGCTCTTGGGGCGTCCCTGGTTACATAAAGTCGGAGCTGTCCTATCCACCTTACATCAGAAATTGAAATTCATTCTGAACCATAAGGTGATCACTGTTAAGGGAGACTCGGATTTTGAAGTGGGTCAGATTTCGCAAGAATTGACCATGGGAAAAGCGGGAGATATTAGTTTGACTGGTTTCTCCTTGGAAGTGGCGACTATAACTATTGAAGAAGCGATGAATGAAGAGATCTTCTTCTTGAGCAGTACAAACTCCAAAGTCGTCAGAATGATCCGTCTACAAGGTTACATCCCGGGTGCAGGACTGGGCAAATACCATCAAGGTATGACTGAGTGGCCAGTGTTCAAGACCTTTAATGGTTTGTTTGGGCTTGGGTATGAACCGACCAAGGCAGAGGTCAAAGAGATGAAGCGATACATGTTGAAATGGGCAGAGTGTCGCCGTAGAGGTTTGGACTTGCCGATGGGACCACTTGATTTGACTATGAATGGGAGGTTCCGCAAAGAAGGATCTGACATTCCATTCTGTGGCTTTGCTGAAGCATAGAAAGATGAATCTACAGGACAATGGCTACCGAGCTTTGAGATTTTCTTTGACTTAGAGCTTGATGATGAGTTGACTCAGAGGCTGAAATAGACTGGGCAGATGCAATGGGGCTGGATGCACTGAGCTCCCTTTTTCATGAGAGGTCACAGACTGTGGCCGTGATTAGCAAGAGCCCACTTGTACTGAATCTCACTCATCTTATCACCCCGGCCGAGGGACCTTTGACTAACTTGACCTCTCAGGTCCTACCTCAGGTTACTTTTCAGTCCTGTAATTCTCCCTCAAAAGAGTCAGTTGTTCATAGGTATGTGTCGGTCTCTGAGTCTTTCATTTCTAATGATTCTTTTAATGCAGGTACCGTAGAGATCAAGTCTATTTATGAAGTCGATGATGAGTCCATTTCTCCTAGTGAGGTCAAGTTGGAGGCTATTTCTGCTGATGGGCCTGACGTTTCTTCTTTACATCTGTTTGAGTCAGTTGGCACTGAGGTCAACTTGTCAACGAGTCTGTAGATACATTTCATGAGTCCATTGTAAAGCCTGATGTAGGCCATTCATCATTGGATGTATTCAATTCTAATTTCAAAGAAATAAAGGGGTTTTCTTCTGTGTATATTCCTGTTTCTATTTCATCTACTGAATTTGCTTTAAAATCTGATAATAATAATGATAATCAAGACTCCCCCTCTGATGAGGATGCCGACGAAACTTCCCCTGAAATCAAACATATGATTCAACAGGAGGAGAGTCGCCGAGCAAAACCACTCGAAGAGGAAATTGAAATCGTGAATATTGGTGATGAAACCTTAATTTGGGAAATAAGGATTGGCAAAACTTTATCTCCTGAGGAGCGCAAGGATTTATTCACTCTACTTAAAGAGTTCAAAGAAGTTTTTGCTTGGTCTTACGATGACATGTCGGGATTGAGTGAGAAGATTGTTCAGCACAAATTACCCTTAATCCCTGGCATTAATCCAAAGAAGCAAAAGCTCTGAAAACTCAAAATTGAATGGGAGTTGAAAGTTTATGAAGAAGTCAAGAAGCTTCTAGAGGTGAAATTCATCCAAGTGGTTGAATACCCTGAATGGCTTGCTAATGTAGTACCGGTGCCTAAGAAGGATGGGAAGGTTCGAATGTGTGTTGATTTTCGGGACCTGAACAAGGCAAGTCCAAAAGACGATTTCCCATTGCCGAACATTGATCTCCTGGTGGATAATACTGCTGGACATGCTCTGTTATCCTTTATGGATGGGTTCTCATGATATAACCAGATCAAGATGGCACCCGAGGACATGATGAAAACAACGTTCATTACTCAGCGGGGTAGTTACTGCTACAAAGTGATGCCGTTTGGTTTGAAAAATGCTGATGCTACTTATCAGAGGGCTGCAACTACTCTTCTTCATGATATGATTCACAAAGAAGTCGAAGTCTATGTAGATGACATGATCGTTAAAGCAAAGACTAGACCAGAGCAGACAGTTGCCTTGAGAAAATTCTTTGAGAGAATCAGGAAATATCAGCTTCGCCTGAATCCAAACAAGTGTGTGTTTGGAGTTACATCAGGGAAACTCCTTGGATTTATGGTCAGTGAAAGAAGAATTGAGGTGGATCCTCAAAAGATCAAGGTAACCAGGAAATGGAACCGCCTAAGACAGAAAAGCAGATCAGAGGTTTCCTTGGGAAAGTTCAATACTTGAGAAGGTTCATATCTCATTTAACTATGACATGTGAACCAATTTTCAAGCTTTTATAGAAGAATTCCTTGAAGAAATGGAATGAGGAGTGTCAGGAAGCTTTTGAAAAAGTTAAACAGTGTTTATCTTTGCCTCCTGTTTTATCTCTCGTTATTCCAGGCAAACCATTGTTGTTGTACTTGTCTGTCACAGACACAGCAATGGGTTGTATGCTTGCTCAGCAGGATGCAGGGTCTAAAAGGGAGAAGCCAATCTATTACATCTGTAAGAAGATGCTAGAATATGAGTTAAAGTACACTGTTTTGGAAAAGACTTGTCTAGCATTATTTTGGGCTACCCAAAGGCTTAGGCACTATCTGTTATCGAACAAGGTATTTTTACTGTCACGGATGGATCCGTTGAAGTACTTGTTTGAAAAACCCACCCTTACAGGAAGAACCGCAAGGTGGTTGTTACTGTTATCTGAGTTTGACATCACTTATGTCACTCAGAAGTCTATCAAAGGACGGGTTATAGCAGAGCAGTTAGCTGATTCTCCTACAGAGTAGAATATTTTTCTAAAAGCTGAATTTCCTGATGAAGAGATCATGGATATTGAAGAAGAAACTCAGAATACCAAATGGTCGATGTATTTTGACGGATGATGGGACACAAATACGGCGTCATTCTCAGATATCGCCACGTGTCGTCCATGCACAAGGAGAGCCTAGCCATCATGAAGAAATACGTTGGAAAATAGTAAAGACCATGCAAACATGACAAGTGTCACCGTCCAGGCCTCATCATCACAAATTATGGAAGGAAAAGGCCGGCAAAGCCACGCGCGCCGGCGAGGCAGGGGGACGGCCCAATCCTGCAAAGGAAGGCTTTCTCTCCATAATGATGAAAAGGGCCGCGCACCTCCCTTTAAATGGGAGGAAAAGGAAGAACAGAGAGGATCCACATTTTTTGGAAAGGACTTTCCCCATTCTCAGCCCCGCAAAAAGCAACCGGAAAAAGAGGCGAGGCAATAACAGAGGAGACTAGGAACGCAATCCTACTCTCCCTGCTAGTCCCCTCTGACCCGCCCATTCACACACCCAGAAAGGAACCTGCGCGTTGGCCTTGGTAACCCTGATCAAAACCCCTTCCCCTTCTCGCTGTCCTTTATATTGATTGGTCGAAGGATCTGACTCGTCCGGGACCCACCCCGGACCCCCTGATCCCCTTTGTTTGTGATTGCAGACCCCGCGGAGGCCCTCTACCGACCGCGCGATCACCGACCCGGATTCAGACGCCATCATATTGGCGCCATCCGTGGGACTCGTCGAGTACTCAACGCCTTATGGCGATGAGAAACCACACCCAACAGCAAGAAACAGGGGTAATAACCAGGAGTCAAGCTCAGCTCGCACGAACCAACACCTCAAGCTCCCGAGAGCCCAACTCACCACTCTCGGGCCGACACCAGCCCTCCTCTAGTACACCGCAGATGGTCCCCACCATGGAAATGTTCAACGAACTCCGCCGAGAACTACTCCAACGCTTGCCTCCTCCGGCCCCAGAGAGGCCCCTTACAACGCAGGACCAGACAGAAGCCTATGACGAAGGCAACGAGGAACAGCCAGGGGAGCGTCATCCCCGGCGAAAGTGAGCACCGACTCACCGGACGCCGTCCCCATCAACGAATAGCCCTTTGCCCCCCGCAGCTAGGGGACACCAGCGAGACAGCGGGAAGCAGGCTATGCTAAGCCGCGCTCCCCCTATCTAAGTTGCCCGTCTCCAGGAACCGCCCCTGGTTCGGGCGGAAGAAGTAGCAACCTCAGGGCAACCGCCCAGCGTGGATCCGATAGCCGACTTGCAGAGGCAGATTCGAGAGGTAAAACTAGAAATGAAGAAGCCCTACGCCCATGGCATCCTCGACGAATGGGAAAGGGAAACGGCATCCCCATTCACCTCAGAAGTCTTAAAGACCCCAACAGAAGCAGGCATAGAGCTCTCCCGTTTCGATCTGTACGACGGAAGCACTGACCCTCTCAAGTTCCTCCAAACTTTCAAAAGGGTAATGATGCTCTAGGGCGCGTCGGATGGATTCATGTGCAGAGCCTTCGCCTCCCTGTTAAGAAAGACCGCTAACGACTGGTACATGAGATTGGAGCCCGACTCCATCGCATCCTTCCACGAATTCGGAAGGAAGTTCAGCGCAAGATTCGCCAACAACCGCCTCCGCCATGATCCAGCGGACGCCCTCTTAGCCCTCCGGCAGGGAAGAAACGAGACCCTAAGAGACTTCATGTTAAAATTCAACGCTGAATTGGCCCAACTTTCTAACATGGACGTCCAAATAGCGGTCACAACACTAAAGCACGCCACCACCGATCCAAATCTCAAGCTGCATCTCACCCTCAAGCCACCACGGGACCTACAGGAACTTGAATCCAAGGCTGACAAGTTCGTGCGAGCAGAAGAAGCCTGTGCCCGAGAGCAGAACCACCCCGCCCCCGATGAAAGAAAAAACAACGACGGCCGAAGGATCATGAGACCACGGGCCGAGGAGAAACAGGCGAGCCGGAACCCCATCCCCGTCTTCGAAAGACTGGGAAGTGCCCCACTAAAGGTTCCCCTCTCCCACGTCCTACTAGCTATCAGAGATCAGGGTCTTCTGACCCCCCCCCAAGAGAATGGCCACGGACCCAAAGAAGCAGTCCACCAAAAAGTTCTGCGAATTCTACGGGGACCACGGCCACGAAACTGACCATTGCTTCCACCTCCGCCTCCAGCTGGAAAGGCTGGCTGAAGAAGGGCACCTGAATCAATATCTCAGAAGCCCTGGCAGAAATTCGCGCGAGGTCCAGCATCCACCCGACGAGCCCAGAGGTAGGCTTCAGTCACCCAATAGGCGCCGGTCCAACAACCGTCGCCGATCCGCAAGCCGACACCGATTCCCTAGCAGGCATCGCTCCTGAAGCAGACATCGATCCCGCAGCAGACAAGACACACGCCGCCACCAGCGCCCCCGGAAAGAAGAGCCCTCCGAACAACCGCAGGCCCGCGAACAGCCGCCCACCATTATCGGAAAAATCAACATCATCACGGGCAGGCCGGCAGCAGGAGGGCCGACAACAGCTGGTCGGCGGGCGTATGCGGAACGGGTATTCTCCATGGATATGCCTTCCACAAAGGCCCGAACAGATCCGCCCCGTGAGGACCAGATCATCACTTTCTCCAACAAAGACCTCCACAGGCTACAAGTCCCGCATGACGACGCACTGGTCGTTAGGCTAGTCGTCGCCAACTTCGGCATAGGAAAGATCATGGTCGACACAGGAAGCTCCGTCAACGTGCTGCACCTCGGGACTTTCGAAGAGATGAAACTGGGAAAAGAGAGGCTGGGACCCGCGAAGTATTCCATCTAAGGTTTCTCCGGTACGTCCGTACGGGTCGACGGCAAGATCAACTTACCCGTGACCTTTGGGATGTACCCCTTCCAAAAAATCATCCTGACCACCTTCATGGTCGTAGACATACCGTTCACTTACAGCGCCATAATTGGGCACCCCGCTCTAAGAGATTTGGGGGCAGTGGTCTCCACCCCCCACCTCAAGATGAAATTCCCCACTCCAACCGGAGTAGGGGAGGTCCGGGGGCAGCAGATGATAGCACGCCAGTGCTACGTAGCAAGCCTAGGAGGAACCAATGCTCCGGCCGAAAACTTCACAATCGGTGGTGAAGACCCCCAGCAGCGGGCCCGCACAATTAGAGGAGAACCCGCCGAGGAGCTAGACTCCATCTCCATAGCCCAAGATCAGTCGGAGAGACGAGTCCAGATCAGTTCCCTACTAAAAGGCCCCCTGCGAGACCAGATGATCGACTTCCTCAGAACCAACGAAGACATGTTCGCATGGTCCGCCAAGGACATGCCCGGGATACCCAAGGAGTTAGCCGTTCACAAATTAAACGTGAACCCAGCCCTTAAACCCGTCCGGCAGAAGAAGAGGAACTTTGCGGTAGAACGTCAAACTCACATAAATGCCGAAGTGGAGAAGCTACTACAAGCCGGGTTCATCAGAGAAATCCGGTACCCCAAATGGCTGTCTAACGTCGTCATGGTCAAGAAAGCTAGTGGAGGCTGGCGGGCCTGTATAGACTTCACAGACCTAAACCGGGCCTGCCCAAAGGACCCCTACCCCCTCCCGCGCATAGACCAACTCATCGATGCCACATCCGGGCACGAACTCCTCACCTTCTTGGATGCATTCTCGGGTTACAATCAGGTAAAAATGCACGAGCCCGACATCCGGAAAACAGCGTACATCACCGATCAAGGCGTCTACTGTTACACCGTTATGCCCTTCGGGTTGAAAAATGCAAGCGCCACCTACCAGCGGCTCGTAAATAAGCTATTCCAGGCGCAAATCGGAAGAAACGTAGAGGTGTATGTCGACGACATGCTGGTAAAGAGCTTGGAGTCCTCCAAACACATCTCCGACCTTCAAGAGACTTTCAACACCCTACGACGAGCCCGAATGAAGCTGAACCCCGCAGAATGCGCCTTCGGGGTAACCTCCGGAAAGTTCTTAGGGTTCATGGTTAGCCAGAGAGGGATCGAGGCCAACCCTGAAAAGATCCAGGCCATCCTAGACATGGAGCCCCCGACAACAGCGGTAGAAGTACAAAGGCTCGCGGGTCGAATCACGGCCCTCGGCCGATTCATGCCAAAGTCGGCGGAGAAGCATTACGAGAATTCGAATGGACCTCGGCCTGCCAAGAAGCATTCGACGCCCTGAACCAATACCTTCAGACACCACCCGTACTCGCCAAACCCGAGCCGGGGGAAGAACTCTTTCTGTATCTGGCCATCAGCCCCACGGCGGTGAGTGCGGTATTGGCCAAGCAAAGCGACAAGAAGGAACATCCGGTGTACTACGTGAGCAAGACTCTCCACGGTGCAAAGGTCTGGTACCTAAACATAGAGAAATTCGCCCTCGCAGTCGTCAGCACCGCCCGGAAGCTCCGCCCCTACTTCCAGGCCCACCCCATTGTGCTTCTGACCGACCAACCCCTAAGGAAGATTCTCCAAAAACCAGAGACCTCGGGCAGGATGGTAAGTTGGGCCATCGACTTGAGACAGTTCGACATACAGGTCCGCCCGAGGCCAGCTATTAAATTCCAAGCCCTCGCTGACTTTATAGTGGAATCCACGGCCCTGGCCGCGGAACCAGCAACAATGGAAAATGGCGAGGGCCCCACCGAACAGACGGTTCGCAAAGACGTGGCGCCAGACTCAGTGGAACAGAGCGACGAGATTCATTGGACCTTGCACGTTGACGGCTCAGCAGGCAAAACACGGCACGGAGCGGGAGTGGTCCTCCATGGCCCAGAAGGATTTACACTGGAATACGCCCTCAGGCTAGATTTCAAAGCCTCCAACAACGAGGCTGAATACGAAGCCTTGCTAGCAGGACTAAGTCTAGCTGCAGAGCTCGGTGCGGAAAAGTTAAAAGTCTATAGCGACTCCCAGCTCGTCGTCAACCAAGTAAACGAGATATACGAAGCCAAGGGCCTCAGAATGAAGAGATACCTCCAGAAGGTAAAAGAAAAATTGCAAAGAATGGGAAAGGTCGAGATCCTCCAGGTACCGCGAAACATGAACAATCGAGCGGATGCATTGTCAAAAATGGCCGCCGAAGAGACCCATGACTTCGGCACCATGCTCACAGGGATACTACCCCACCCCAGCATCGACGAAGTGCAAGTTTTGGAGATTCCACCTGGACCGAACTATCATGCGATACCTGAAAGACCGGATACTGCCCGAAGACAAGCTGGAAGCCCGACGCCTAACCGCAAGAGCCGCCCACTACGTGGTCCACGGGCCCAGGCTCTACAAACGGTCATATACATGGCCGTATCTCCGATGCCTGGTACCCTCCGAATCAGAGTACGCGTTACAAGAAGTACATGAAGGAATCTGCGGAGACCACGGAGGCGGCAGGACTCTGGCTCAGAAAATTGTGAGGCACGACTACTTCTGGCCTATGATCCTCAGAGACGCCAAGGAGTTCGTCAAAAAATGCAGCCCTTCCCAAAGGTACGCGACCACCCCCCGTCAACCGGCCACACCATACACCACGATGACAGGACCCCTGCCTTTCGCCATGTGGGGCATGGATCTACTCGGGCCTTTCCCAAAAGCCTCCGGGGGGTGTACAATGTTGTACGTCGCCATCGACTACTTCACCAAATGGGTCGAGGTTAAAGCCGTGGCAAAGCCCAATTCGAAAGCGACGGAGAAGTTCTTTTATCACGACGTGGTCTGCCGTTTCGGCATCCCAAAGACACTTGTAACAGACAACGGTCCCAAGTTCGCAAGCGCTGAATTCGGCAGATTCTGCGATAGCCTAAGCATCGAGCATCGTTTCGCCTCCGTAGCACACCCACAGGCCAACAGGCAGGTAGAGGTAACTAACAGGATCTTGCTTCAGAGCCTCAAGAAGCGATTGGGAGAAGCTGGGAAAAATTGGGTAGAGGCGCTCCCTAGCGTCCTCTGGGCCTATCGAACGACGCCGCGGACCGTGACTGGGGAATCCCCTTTCAGCTTAACCTTCGGGGCCGAAGCGGTCATTCCGTTAGAAATTGGCCTCTCCAGCTTCCGCATGGAGAATTATAACGAAAAGGGAAACTCTGAACTCCTACGGAACACTCTCGACCTCGTGCTCGAAAAAAGAGAGCAAGCCCTCCTCCGAACCGCCTCCTACCAGCAGAGGGTGGCACGGTACTACAACGCCCGAGTAAAAAAGTGCTCGGTAAAGCCCGGAGACCTGGTACTACGGCGGGCGGAGGTATCCGACCCCCGCAATGCCGAGAAGCTCGCACCTAAATGGGAAGGACCATACAGGGTCGTTCGAGCACTCCGCCCCGGGGCCTACCAGCTAGAACACCTCGACGGGACCCCAGTCCCTCGCAGTTGGAGCATGGACAACCTCCGAGAGTTTTACCAGTAAAAAGATAGGGTAAGTCCCGTGTTTTCCTTTAAAAGTATGATGAGTGTTTTGTTTGTTTCCTTTTTGTGTTTCTAGAAGCAGAGATGTATTTTCCTCCTTAACAAATCAATGGAATAGCGTTTCTACCTGAGCCATACGCATCTCCACTTTCCGGCCCATAATAAATAAGGGACCCGAAAGAAGACAGGGAGTGAGACAGAGGTAGCATCGGGGCCGATCCCCCCGAGAATACCCTAAAACGCTCCCCATGAAAAAAAGACCTCCCCTTTAAGGGCAAGCGGGACCCATTAACCCCGAACTGATCACTCGAGGGAAGATAGTCCTTCCATAAAAAAGACGCCCTACGGGGTGCACTGGGAGTACCCTCGCCAACAAAGATCACAACTTAAATAGCCCGAAGAGCAATACCGAAAGCTCAAAAAGCTCGCGGCTCATCATATGTAAAGGGAAGAAAGATAGTACAAATGTTATCACAGACCAAATACGTCAATAAGACCAAAAAGAACAAGAGCAAACTTCCCGCGGCATCCGAATGTTACTGAGCCCCCTCAGAAGTCTCGGTAACTACAGGATCTACCAAGGCAGCCACTTCCTCCTCGGTCGTCCCCGGTACTTCCACCGGTACCGGTGACAGACCCTCTGGAGCGCCTCCCTCAGCCTCGTGCATCAGCTTGTCGAGAGGGAAGGAAGGATCAACCTTTTGAACTCGCCGCCGGCATTCAGCAAAAGCATCAATCTCAATGTCCACACTGAACGTGGCCGCGGCCTTGAGAAACTCCTCGGAGTCGCGCCATTCCTCCCGCGCCTTCGCCAGTTCCCGGGCATGCGTTCGTCGAGCCACCGCCAATTTGTCCGCCGCACGGCTTCTCCCTTCCATGGTTGTCCGGAGGTCTTCCCGAAGTCGAGCAACGGTATCATCAAAGGCCGCTTTCTCCGCCCGGGCTTTGTCCAAGTCCTCGCTCAGCTGCCGGACTCACTCCTCAAAAGCACCTATCTCAGCCTCATCCTCGAGCAGGCACTGCACCATCCTCTTGGCATAGCTTTGGGACTGCAAAAGCAAGCCATCAGAAAATTTCCAACGTAACGATCTCAAAAACAACAAATAGAGAAAAGTACAATCAGAAAAACCGGCCACCCGGTACTTACGCAAGATGTTGATTGAAAATATGGAGCCCCCAGGGCCCTGCGATCAAAGCTCTCCAACTCAGCCTCGTCGCCAGGAAGAGCGGTGGTCACCCCTAGCTCCACCCCAACCCGGGGATTCGCGAGAACGCTATCCTCAACGCCAATCTTCCAATCAGGTTTAAACAGATCTCCTCGCACCTGGAAGCACTGCGGCGGAAGCTCCACCTGCTCCAGAAGAAGCTTGGTCATAACCGCCCCCTCCATCCGACTTGGCACGTCCTCCGAGAAGGCAGGAGGATGCGTCGCACGACCAGCATCCCCCTGTCGAGCACCAAAAGGGACAGCCCTCTTGGCGGAAGGCTCCGACTCCGAAGGAGAAGACCTAGCCGCCCCCTTTTCTCCGACCGCTCGACCAGAGGGGCTGGAAGGCACGGATGCCAGAAGCCTCCCTTGCGACCGGCCCAGCCTGGCCGCGGCCATAAAATCAGAAGGGAACTTCTTGCTGCTCGCCAGACCCTTCGTTGCCGCCGCAACCCCCTTCCCCTTACCAGCGTCACCGGAAGAAGACATACCTCCTGCCAAAAACAGGAGAACAACAACCGCTCAAAACAAAGGAAAACAACAACAACAACAACAACAACAACAACAAAAAACTGTTGAAGGCACATGATGACAAACCCAAAAAAAGGGGGGGTGGCTCACCACGATAGCAGGCGGAACTCTCCCGTTCCCTCGCCCATACAGCAGGCCCTCCTCTCCACAGCTCTCAGCAAACAGAGCCTCTTCAGGCCCCTCTCCCAGCTAAACTCAGAAACGTCAATAGCCTCCCCAGAGGCGAGCTTCCCCAAGTCAAACTTGCTGTAATCAGACTCGTCAGGGAGGGACTTCCTTCGCCACTCAACGGAGCGCCTCCAAGAGCGAGGAAAGTCCCAGCCAACGTCCGATGGAGGAGTGATGAACACATACTCCTCCTTCCACTTTTTGATGGAAGAAGGCAAGTTCGCCGCAATCTTCACATGAGGGCACTGGGTCAGATATAACCAGCTGTCCTCCCCCTTCACCAACGGGCTAAGAGCAACGCAGGCCCAGAGCAGCGGAAGGGTAGGCTGAACCTTGTGAAGAGCCGCCTTGGCCACAAAGGCCAAGAGAGTGCGCCAACTATTAGGCGCCGTTGGGAGGGGGCCACCCGGTAAAACTCAAGGGCCTCTACTATAATGCCCAAGAGCGGGAACCTAACCCCCACCCGAAAAGCCTCCACGTAGAAAGCTACCTCCTCCTCCGTGGTACCTTCATACACCCCCTCTGCAAAGGATGGAACCCTAATCCCGTAACCATCGGGAATGTGAAACTCCCTCCTAACCTTCTTCGCCGCCCCTTCTCCCAAGGTGTTCCTGAAACACGTCACCCGACCAGGACGAATAACGGCACCAGACCGAATGTCCCTAATCTTCGCCTCACGAGCAGAAGAAACTCGAGCAGGAGATTCCGAAGGAGCGGCCTCTACCGATGACCCAGAAGCCCCGGAGCTATCTTTCAACTCCGTAGGCTGCTGTACGTCTCGAGAGTCGCCGCCCCCTCCCTCCACAAACAACCGCCTCCTTTTTCTTGGCAGAGCCCTCTCCACTACTTCTACCGACTCAGAAGAGGGACTCTGAGGAACAGTCGCGACAGACATCGTAAACTATCAAATGTCGGATGAAATAAAAGACACAGGACTCACCGGAAGAAGGTTGGTGAAGAGCAATACGTAGAAAAATCGCCGCGGAAGAAAACCCGTTTCACTTGAGGAAGACAAAGAAATAAGACAAAGAACGAAATCCCCAAAAAGGCTTTAAAAAGGGCTAGGGTTTCAACACGCGTCGGTTGATCTCCCTTCCTTTCTAATCCGATGGGACGCGCACACGTGGTGCCGATTGGGAAATTCAAGGGAACCGCCAAAAGTCGAAGCGCCATACGGAAAAGACGTCCTTACCCCTACCACTAAGTGACTTCCCCAGCAAGCCATCCCTAAACCCTCACCAAGTACGATGGCAAAGGGCTCGGGACCCATCATAAGGGCCCAGCATACAAATCCACAAGATGGAAAAGACCATGTACGATGGCAAAGGGCTCGAGACCCATCATAAGGGCCCGGTATACGAATCCACAAGATGGAAAATACAGCGTATGGCAAAAAAAAAAAAGGCTCGGAGCAAGTCACAAGGGCCAGACGTACAATACCACCAAATGAAAAAATATCAAGCGCAGCGAAAAAGGCTCGGGTCGCGCGGGAAGGCAAACATGCGAAAGGAAAGCAAACACAAGATACAAGTCACACAAAAAAAACCGAAAAAGAGTCATTCATAAACTACTTCCTTCTGGCCCACGGGCCTACAAAAAGGGGGGAGTAAAAAACACAAAGGCACGCAGGCCCGGGCCCCCAAGGCCCCCAACAAAAAAGAGGCCCCCTCCAAAATCCTGCTCATCCCGCCGCCTCCAGCTCAGAGCGACTAACCGCTGAAGGATTTTTCCGCATCGGAAAGCTCCTTATCACTATGCTCCTTCTCCTAAGAGCTCCCCCAATGCCGATTCTCAGCAAATCGGGTCTGGTCATTTAACCACCGCACTCGATTCCTCAACAAGTCATTCTCCGCACGCAAGGCACTATCTCCCGATCCATGTCGATCATCCGGCTACAAACCTCCATTTCCCTACGATGGACATAAGAAAAGAACGATCGGTGGCGGTGAATAAAAGCTTCATGGGACTCCCTCTCGAAAAGGGGAGAACGAGGAGAACGCTGAGGAAGCCTTGGGGGCAGGTTCCCCTCAGGAACTCTTCGCCGAGGCCCCAAACTGTCAGGGTTTGTCTCGGGACTACTGGGAGGACTCCCTTCGGTAGCTACCCTCCCATCGCCACTTAGAGAGAGGCCTTGGAAAGATGACGGCATCCCCGACAAGCTCGAAGAAAGGCCGGAAGAAAGCGAGGAAGGAAAAGGAACGGAAGGATAATCTGCATACAAAGCAGAAGAACTCGCTCCTTATAAGCCCTATGAAAGACTCTCGGGAAGGAGAACGAAGCGACTCGCCTACGCGTGTCCATTGCCCATTGGATGGCCAACCGGCGCCGCGTAATGACACCACAGTTCCTCGGGAAGGAGCTGCCGGACGAAACAACACGTCCTCTCGTACCCCAAGGCTCCCATAAATGCTTTCATCACGATATTCCTTAAACCAGGTAAACAAGCCTGCCCCCTTGGACCACTCGAGGGACCAAAGGTAGTGTTATGATGAGACATAAAAAGCGGCGCCGCCCTCGGCTTTCGCCACGTGTCACCCATACACCCCCGTAGCCAAACCTTCATAAAGAGAGCTGATGGGAAACGGCAAGACCGTAAGAATTCGGCACGTGTCGCGTCCTCGCCGCCCAAACCTCACCATCACTAGGCACGTCCGACTCCTCCCCACCAAAGGAGAGGGAGGGGCCCGGAGGCAGGAAAACAAGCAGAAAGGGCCCAACCCCAATCCCACCAAAGAAAAATGCGCGCCCAGGACCGGGGCCCCGGTGCGAGGCCACGGCCCACGCACACAGCTGCCGAAGGGAATTAAAAGCGCCGGGCACAGGCTCGGAATCCCCCGCAGGTCCGGACTGACCGTCACAGGTCCTCACAACCAAGATAATTTATATCAAACAGATGGAAAAAGCAACACAAAGAGACACAGCGCGAATTCATAAAGATTACCCATTCACATCATCCTGACCCACAGGCCTACAAAAAAGAAAGGGAAACGAGAAACAAAGCGTAGGTGTGGACCCCGATCCTGAGGACGGTTGGGCGAGGGACACGAGATCCCACGTCGATCCTCTAAGACCTCCACAATGTGAAGGAGAGCTCTACCAAGGAACTCTCGAAATGGTGCCACTCACAGCATGGGTGGCGATATAAGTGAGATACCTCTCGATTCCAGGACTAGCCCGGAACCCAGATGTACCTATAACAAAGAAGAGTCGCCATCCAGGGAAGTAGGCCCTGGATCCCATGAAATGCTCTGTTGCAACGGATAACCAGAGATACAAAAGTTCGTGCCTGATGACAAATAGGGAAGGTGTTAAGCGCCCCCAATTCGCCCAAGTGCAAGCACCTGGTCTCTTATGCCATTTTTAATTAATTTTGAAGAGTTTTGGGCTAAAATCATGTGAAATGGGAATGAGTATCCCCGAAGAGACGTCTATCTAAGCATGCATGACCCGGGGATGGGCAAAAGAAAATAGACATCCAAATCCTAACTCACCGCATCTACTCCTAACCCATCACATCTAGGAAAGCAGTAACATCCGCATGCACAGCTACAGCTAAGCAAGCAATATCAGATATGGTAAGCAGAAAAGCAGTAAACATCTACAGCTAAGCATGTGAAACTAAACGCACAAGGAATATGCAAGCTGAAAGTAAACACACAAGGAATCAAAGACAAACACACGATAAGCTAAAAGATGCAACGAAATAAAGGAATCAGAAAATAGACGGTATGCGCAGGCCCCAAAATGCCAGGGAAAATAAAAGGGAACGTACGATAGGCTCAGGGAGCGATTCTAATGAATCAAGCTCAGCGATCCTGGTCCGCTAAAGATCAGATAAGTCTCACGATCGTCATAGCCTATCGTTGGGCTCAGCGAGGACAGTCCCTGTGAAGGGGCCACGCTATGTCATCGCCCGTCCCAAAACCCGATAAAACGTCGGAAAACCGATAACACCGGCAAACCACGATCAAAATCGGAAATGAAATGAAAAGAAGGCTCCGAGTGACCTGGCAATCACCATCCTTGCCGATTTTGGTTTTTTGTATTTTTGAGAAAAGCTTGAAAGATATTTTTGTATGCTGAAATGATTTTTGAAGGGTTTAAATGATTTTATTCAAAAGTTTGAACGATTTTATTGAAAAGGTTTGAACGGTTTGATTGAAAAGGTTTGAACGGTTTGATTGAAAAGGTTTGACTGAACTTGGGATGACGATCCCAAGCTGCCTACGTACCCTGTAGAAAGGGATCAAGCCAACGTAGTTCGAAACAACTTTTCGAAAAACGCTTTTGTATTTTTTGGATTTTTGTTATTTGATTTTTATGTATTTTTATCCCTTTTGATCGAAAGGGGGTTTTGGCTCAGGAGGTTGCCGTCCGTCGTCGCCAAAACCCGACGATGTGTTCCTGAAATCGAGGGAATCCCGAAGCTCAAGTAGGATCCCTAAGAACGTGAGGAGAATCAACCCGAAGAGGAAGGTAGAACCTCTGAACCCCATGAGTGAAGGTCCCAAGGAAGTAGGAATCCCGAAACCCCATTAGAAATCCTACTTTAATCAAGATGAAAAAGTCACCCATAAGGGTATACTAGGTCCAAATCAAGGTAAAAGTAGCTTCATAACCCGGCAATTATCTCAACCCACATTACAAATAACAAATTAAAAGGAGAAGAAAGGGGATTACCCGAGGTAAGCGGATAATGATTGTAATTTTTGCTTCTCTCCTCTTCTTTCAGATAGCAATAGTGAGAATTTGCCGGGGAAGACGAAGTTTGATCGGAATCTTGATCGGAACCAATGAGGTAGTAGGGAGGTCAATGGGATTTTGTAGCAAGAACTGTGGCTTGAGGGCCGTAGATCTCGAATTTGATGAGAGGTTTGAGATCAAGGGAATGATTAGTTGAAATGGGTTTGAATAATGGTGATGGCTGAGATGTAGTGGATGATGGAGGTAGAAAAAGAAGATGGATGGGCTTTGAAAAATGGTTAAAATTAATGGGTTTTGAAGGAGATGTAGTAGGCAAAGGAGGGAATGGGGGAAACTTGCCAAAACCCCCTCTCTCTCTCTCTCTCTCTCTCTCTCTCTCTCTCTCTCTCTCTCTCTCTGTTTTTTCCCTTTTTCTTTTGAATGGGGTAATGGTGGTGGAGGGAGGAGAAGAGATGGGTTTTCGAAGTGGGTTTCGGTTTTTGGAGGTGGGGAAGATGGGTTTCAGCTTTGGGGGTTGAGGAAGGTGTAGGTGGAGGGCGATGGGGGATTTTCGAAGGGTTGGGTGGTGGTGGAGCTGAAGGTAGAGGACGGTGGTGGTGGTGCCGGATTTTCGAAATACCGAAATGGGTTTCGGTTTATGGGGTTGGGGAAAATGGGTTTGGGCTTCGGTGGTTGGGGGAGGTGAAGGTGGAGGATGGTGGAGGATTTTCGAAGGGTTTTGGTGGCTGTTGGTGGTGTGGTGGTGGGGGTTGTCGGTTTTTTAGAAAATGGGTTTTGTGGTTGGGGATTGGTGGGGGTTGGCCGGCCAAAAGTGGGGTTGGCCGGTTGCAGAGATGGGTTTTTGGTGGGGTTTCGGTGGTGTAGGAGATGGGGATCGTGGCCGATGGGGGTGGAGGAGGAAATGGGGGTGGTGGCCGACGGTGGTGGTGAGTTTGGTGGAGGTGGCGGCTGGCGGTGGAGGTTGCAGAGAAAAAGGAAGATGGAGGAGGAGGTGGCGGCTGGCAGTGGAGGTTGCTGGAAAACTATCGGCGGCTCCGGTGGGATGTGGGTTGGAAGAAGGGTGGCCGGTGGTGGTTGGCTCGATGGAGGTTGATGGTTGTGGAGGGTGGTCGGAGGTGGCACGGCCGGAGGTGGTGGTGGTTAAGGCTTGCAGTTGCAGAGGGTTTGGGTTTGGGGAGATGGTGGAGGTGCGGTAGTGGTGGTGATGCCGGAGAAGGTGGTTGAAGATGGTGGCTCGGGTGGAGGCCGATGGTGGAGCTTGATGATTGGAGATGATGAAGAGGCCGAGATGGTGGCGGCTCTGCCGGAGGTTGGAGTGTGGTGGAGGGAGGTGGGAGTTGGCTGTGAAGTGGAGGTGGGTAGTGGGTTTGGTGGTGATGGCCGCCGGGGAGTCGTCTTGCCGGAGGTGGTGGCCGGAATCCGGCTGGGTGGCCAGCGACTCCCTTCCTTCCCTCTTTCTCTTCTTTTTTTTTCTGCTGTTCCCCTCCTCTCTTTTTTCTGCTGTTCCCTCCTCTCCCTGGTTCTCCTTGGCGAGAGAGATCAGACCCTTCTCTTGAGCAGGGGAGACTCATCATGAGGAGAGGAAATCATGAGTGGTTGTCCCCCTCTTGTCCCCCCCATTGCCTCTTAATATTTGCTAAAAATCAAAAACCATCATTCCAAATGACATCGGATACCAAAATAAAACCAAGAGATACTCATTGCTTGGGAGTTTTAAATCGAAAGAAAATGATGATGTTTTCCTCTTTGACCATAGAATAATTCGGTGGGCCCTTTCACTTGCATATTAGTAGACCCTACTTTCTACTTAATTAGGAAAACACAATTATATTTAATGGGCACATCCTCACTTGGTAATTGCACACCCATAAACAAGGGGTTGATATTGACACACTCATTTTGCTCTTTTCTCATTCTCTCATGACGCAAGAAAAACATGGAAGCTGATATCCACACACCCATATTTGACAAAGGCACAAACTCTGCTTGTCCTTTCTTCAAATTTTTGCCCGAATTAATTATAATTTTGCAAGGGCGCTCTTGGGAATAGGAACAACCTCCCGGGAATTTTGCACCCAAGAATGGGCACAATGGGTAAGTAATCATTCGGGTTTTCTTCACATTTGGTTCTTGGACTTTTCGGGAATCGGTTTCAGACACTTCGGGAACTTGAGACTGACTTTGATTCTTAGGGACTTCGAATTTGGCTCCGAGACTCAGATTTCGGGATTTATTCAATTTTTGGGAAATTTGGGTCAGGTCAAAATGGGGTGTCTACAGATGCCCCTCTTTGGCAGAGGGTGCCTGTCACACGAATGCCAAAGCCAAAAGGACAACGCATTTTGACCTGCCCCGAAAACTTGGTTAAAGAAGGAAAACGTCAAGAAAATGATTTTGCAAAGATTGAATTCTTGAAGGGTCTGATGCCACAAGGGTCTTACTCAGAGTGGATGCCTCAGGGGACTTTGGAAAGAATGCTTCAGGATGGCGGATGGCGGATGCCGTGCGAAAACGGGCTTAAATGCTGTACGAGAACGGGCTTAGATGCCGTAGGAGACGGGCTTGGATGCTGTATGAGACGGGCTTGGATGCCGTAGGAGACGGGCTTGGATGCCGTAGGAGACGGGCTTAGGTGCCGTAGGAGACGGGCTTAGGTGCCGTATGAGACGGGCTTAGATGCCGTATGAGACGGGCTTAGATGCCGTAGGAGACGGGCTTAGGTGCCGTAGGAGACGGGCTTAGATGCCGTGTGAGACGGGCTTAAAAGCCGTATGAGACGGGCTTAGATGCCGTAGGAGACGGGCTTATGTGCCGTAGGAGACGGGCTTAGGTGCCGTAGGAGACGGGCTTAGGTGCCGTATGAGACGGGCTTAGATGCCGTATGAGATGGGCTTAGATGCCGCAAAGATTGAATTCTTGAAGGGTCTGATGCCACAAGGGTCTTACTCAGAGTGGATGCCTCAGGGGACTTTGGAAAGAATGCTTCAGGATGGCGGATGGCGGATGCCGTGCGAAAACGGGCTTAGATGCTGTACGAGAACGGGCTTAGATGCCGTAGGAGACGGGCTTGGATGCCGTATGAGACGGGCTTGGATGCCGTAGGAGACGGGCTTGGTGCCGTAGGAGACGGGCTTAGGTGCCGTATGAGACGGGCTTAGGTGCCGTATGAGACGGGCTTAGATGCCGTAGGAGACGGGCTTAGATGCCGTATGAGACGGGCTTAGATGCCGTATGAGACGGGCTTAGGTGCCGTAGGAGACGGGCTTAGGTGCCGTAGGAGACGGGCTTAGATGCCGTATGAGACGGGCTTAAAAGCCGTAGGAGACGGGCTTAGGTGCCGTAGGAGACGGGCTTAGGTGCCGTATGAGACGGGCTTAGGTGCCGTATGAGACGGGCTTAGATGCCGTAGGAGACGGGCTTAGATGCCGCATGAGACGGGCTTAGATGCCGTATGAGACGGGCTTAGATACCGTAGGAGACGGGCTTAGATGCCGTAGGAGACGGGCTTAGGTGCCGTAGGAGACGGGCTTAGATGCTCTCATAGTAACAAAAGGTGAAATTTAATTAGGCAGAACCCTCACGCACTAATCAAAAGGGAAAGCTTTGTTATGCGGAACCCTCACGCAGTAACAAGCGATGGAAATTTGTTATGTGGAACCCTCACACAGTAACAAACGGTGGAATTTTAATTAGGCGGAACCCTCACGCACTAATCAAAAGGGAAAGCGTTGTTATGCGGAACCCTCATGCAGTAACAAGCGATGGAAATTTGTTATGTGGAACCCTCACACAGTAACAAACGGTGGAATTTTAATTAGGCGGAACCCTCACGCACTAATCAAAAGGGAAAGCGTTGTTATGCGGAACCCTCACGCAGTAACAAGCAATGAAATTTGTTATGTGGAACCCTCACACAGTAACAAAATGTGAAATTTAATTAGGCGGAACCCTCACGCACTAATCAAAAGGGAAAGCGTTGTTATGCGGACCCTCACGCAGTAACAAGCGATGGAAATTTGTTATGTGGAACCCTCACACAGTAACAAACGGTGGAATTTTAATTAGGCGGAACCCTCACGCACTAATCAAAAGGGAAAGCGTTGTTATGCGGAACCCTCACACAGTAACAAGCAATGGAAATTTGATCGAGGAGTAAAACTCTTATGAAAAGATTGCTACTCTCCTGCTTTTGATCGATTGATTGATTTGAATTGATTGATTTGGATTGATGGATTTGGATTGATTTCTTTGGAGATTATTTTGTCTCCTGCCGAGAAAATGGGAGTGCGAGTTCCTTGCTGAGGACCGGACTCTCATGATGTGCTAGGATTTGGATATTGACCCTTTTTTAAAGAATTGGATTTTGCTGGGGATTGAATGCTTTGAGCAATTGCCAGCGGACTCTCCAGGAGGTAAGATGCTAGACTCCATTGGGGACTAGCTTTGCTGATGACCTGACTACGGAGTAGGCTTAGCTGAGGAATTTGGAGGTTTGACTCGAGATGTGCTCGAGCTTCTCTCATCTCAACTTGCTGGAGACATTGGTTTATTTTTATTGTTCTTGACATCTTTTATGACGCAAGTCATAAAAGATGCCCCTAGTGTATTGTACTTCCATGACAAGGGCCTTAAGGAGGCGGAACAATGATGGTCGAAGAAAAGATGCTTTGCTTCATGAAGGCTTGAGGTTGCATGGTTTTTTTTTTTTTTTGGTAAGGAGAGAGTAGGACAATCACCATGATGGCTGAGTCTAAGAATCTCTTTCTTGCTTTGCTCACTTCTGGAGGCTTAAGGTCTCTGGTAGGTTTGAATAAGATGACTCTTGCCCCTTCTGATACCTAAACCTAACGACGCTACCGCTTCCCGGGGACGGCCGCCGGATAAAACGGCACACCTCCTCGTACCCCGAAGTCCTTGTAAATGCCCTCATCATGACGTCACTCGAACAAAACGTTACTCCCTTGGCCCATTCAATGGACCAAAGGAGTAAGGGGGAGTTATGATGGGACACAAATACGGCGGCGTTCTCAGATATCGCCACGTGTCGTCCATGCACAAGGAGAGCCTAGCCATCATGAAGAAAGACGTTGGAAAATAGTAAAGACCATGCAAACATGACACGTGTCACCGTCCAAGCCTCATCATCACAAATTATGAAAGGAAATGACCGGCAAAGCCACGCTCGCCGGCGAGGCAAGGGGACGGCCCAATCCTGTAAAGGAAGGCTTTCTCTCCATAATGATGAAAAGGGCCGCGCACCTCCCTTTAAAAGGGAGGGAAAGGAAGAAGAGAGAGGATCCACATTTTTTGGAAAGGACTTCCCCCATTCTCAGCCCCGCAAAAAGCAACCGGAAAAATAGGCGAGGCAACAACAGAGGAGACTAGGAACGCAATCCTACTCTCCCTGCTAGTCCCCTCCGACCCACTCATTCACACACCCAGAAAGGAGCCTGCGCGTTGGCCCTGGTAACCCTGATCAAAACCCCTTCCCCTTCTCGCTGTCCTTTATATTGATCGTCCGGGACCCACCCCGGACCCCCTGACCCCCTTTGTTTGTGATTGCAGACCCCGCGGAGGCCCTCTACCGACCGCACGATCACCGACCCGGATTCAGACGCCATCAACGGAGCAGGCAATAACCGGGGTCAAGGGGTAGGTGCAGTTTTAATATCTCCAAAGAAAGAGTATATCCCTATATCCATCAAGCTGCAGTTTGAGTGCACGAACAACATGGCAGAATATGAAGCCTGTATTGCAAGGCTTGAGGCAGCTTTAGCTCTTCAAATTCAAGACATAGATGTGTTTGGGGACTCAATGCTCATTATTTGTCAGATCAATGGGCAATGGAAAACTCGAGAGGATAAATTGATCCCTTATAATACATATTTGGAATCTCTGGTTAAAAATTTTAAGAATATCACTTTTACTCACCTGTCAAGAACCAGGAACCATTTTTCTGATGCTTTGGCTATTTTGGCTTCGATGCTGGACATCTCTGCAAATATGGAGGTCCAACCCTTAGCTGTGATATTACAGTGGGCTCCTGCGCATGTGAATGCGATTGAAATATCAGCCAGGTGTCCAGATGGGAAGCCATGGTTTATTGATATCAAGAACCTCATTTCTGGTAAAGGACATCCTCTTGAAGCTTCGAGCAAAGAGAGAAAGACTCTTCAGAGATTAGCTGCCAACTTCATCATTTATGGTGAAGAGCTGTACAGGCGATCTTTTGATTGCATACAACTCCTATGTGTCGATGAGGACAAAGCTGCCGAGCTTATTGAGCAGACTCATGAAGGAGTCTGTGGCCCTCATATGAATGGGAAAATGTTGTCCAGAAATATTTTGAGACTTGGTTTTTATTGGCCCACAATGGAAGCAGACTGCTTTGCCTTTGTGAAGAAATGCCACAAGTGCCAGGTCTATGCGAATTTTATTCATATTCCTCCTTCGGAGTTGCACTCTTTGTCTTCGCCATGGCCATTCTCAGTATGGGGGATAGACATCATTGGAAAGATTTATCCAAGATCCTCGAGTGGTCATGAGTACATTTTGGTAGCTATCAACTATTTCACGAAGTGGATTGAGACTGCATCTTATGCTTCCATAACTTCGAACACAGTTGCGAAGTTTATCCGTACAAATATTATTTGTAGATATGGAGTACCTCATGAGTTGATTTCAGATAATGGGTCGCATTTCAAAAAGGAGGTTTTACACCTGTGTGGAGAGTTCAAGATAAGACATCATAAGTCATATCCCTACAGACAGTAGACAAATGGGGCTGTAGAAGCAGCGAACAAGAATATCAAGATGATTATCAGTAAGATGACTGAGACTTATAAAGACTGGTCGAACAAACTTCCATATGCTTTGTGGGCTTATCGGACATCGATCAGGTCTTCGACAGGTGTGACTCCGTATTCTTTGGTGTACGGAATGGAAGCAGTTTTGCCGGTTGAGCTGAGAATTCCCTCTTTGAGAGTGATGATAGAGGCTGATTTACCAGAGTCTGAGTAAGCAAAAGCCAGACATGATGAGCTGCAGATGATAGATGAGAAGAGGCTGAGAGCCTTATATCACATTCAGGGATATCAAAGGCGGATTGAGAGAGCTTTTAATAAGAAAGTTTGTGTCCGTGACTTGAAGCCAGGAGATCTGGTCTTGAAGTCCAATAGGGCACCAGTGTTTGATCCCAGAGGAAAATTCAGGCCAAACTGGTCTGGTCCTTACATTATTGATGAAGTCCTGCCAGCCAACAACCTATATGTTTAAAACCATTTGCAAACCCTTTGGGCCAATAAAAATAATAATATTTCCTTTCTTTGACAAACTCAAACCAGGGGCATCTTTTATGACTTGCGTCATAAAAGATATTGAACCTGAACTACGTTATGACCTGATCCCTTTTTAAGGGTACGTAGGTAGCCTGAATAATTCAGGTTCGGTCACATCTTTCGTAACATTTTGAAAATAAAAATCTTTGAAACCCCAAATGGGCGAACTACGTAAACCTGATTCCCATTTCTTCAGGGATATGTAGGCAATCTGGAGGGTCTAGATACGGTTTAAATACATTCAAACACACCAATGTTTACCCTACTTGAACCTAAGCCTACCTGAAAGTCCTTTTGGTGTATTTTAGGCCCAGGTTTGTAGAGAAACAGAAAGAAAAAAAATAATGGAGTCTTAGATCCGCTAGACTGAAAACCCGCAAGGGCGGTCTAGGCAAAAGTTAGGGTCATTCACCCGCTAAGCTGAAAACCCGAAAGGGCGGCTTAGGCAAAAATTAGGGTGCAGAGCCTCCTGGATGGAAAATCTGCAAGGGCAGACAGTCCAGGCAAAATATAGGGCATACGGTCCGCCAAATCGAAACCTAAAAGGGTGATTTAGTTATAGCAGTGACTTCATGCAGGAAAGGACAGAGCTTCAAAGAGGCAGATAGACTTTCATTTGCATTGGATCTCCTCCATTGTCTGAGTAAGCACCAGCAATGCTTCCTTTGGTACTCTTTGAGTGAGAGAGGTTGAGACTAAGCAATCCAAAGGGATAATAACCATGACTGAAATACCGAAAAGAGGAATGAAACACCTTTAAACGCGGTATTCAAAAGATTCTAAGAGTGGTTGACTTTTACCATTTTAAAACATATATCATTCTAAGAAGCAGATTCAGTCTCTCTTAGTATAAAAGTCATGTTTTTGTCAGAGTCCTCGTTTTGTTACTTGTCAAAGTCTTTCCTTTGTCGAGTCGAGTTCAAGTTTCGAGGTCTTGTTAGTCAAAGTTCTCTCAAAGCTGGGGTGATAAAAAAAATCCTCAGAGAAGCAGAGAATTCGCGGCTCCTGTGGATAATGTGAGACCGAACAGAGTTCAGAAAGTGACAGACTTTTAAACTCCTTTGCAATATCAGCAGATGGCAGAGATGAAGGGAATTTTGAGCAGAACTATGTTCTTGTACTAGTGAAAATTTTGTAAACCCAAGTGTATATTAATGAAAGCCTTTGGCCTGTTTTTCTTGTGTTGATCTACAATGAATCTTATTATGGAAGTAATCATACTAGGGGCATTTTTTATGACTTACGTCATAAAAGATGTCAATCAAACAATGATATTTGAGATGGATATTTTCATCAGTTAGAGACTAGAGAAATTTGAACATGCTCTTTTGAGTTGAACTCCTCAGTCCAGTTGTTCTCCTTTGAAGTCAAGTCTTTTGGAAATTCTTTGCCCAGCGGAGTCTAGAATTTATTCTGGCAATCTTCAAACCTCCGTTAGATGTTTTTCACCTTTGAAAAAAGGTTAATACCTGAAATTTTTGTTAAGTTACTTGAGTCCGGTCTTTGACCGAGATCATGCTTTTTTTTAGTCACTCTTTGTGAGAGATGACTGGTCCATCAATGAAATCAATAAGAGTTGATCTTTTGCTTCATTTGTTTTGAGATTTTTTTAATAAAGTAGAAAGTTACCAGAGTCTGTTTCTCATGGCCTGGTCCTTTTCTTTCATCAATTTGAAAGTTTATAATGTCTTTTCCTTCAATCATCCATTGTTTTGAGTTTCTAAAAAAGATTAAAAATTGAATGCTCTGTGTTTCGCGGTCTTGATTTTCTTTCATCGTATTGAGAAGTTTCTAATAAAGTTGGAAATTACTGGAGTCTGTGCTGCGTGGTTTGGTCTTTTTTCTTTAGTTTTCGAAATAAGATTCTTTGAGTGTTTGGTTTTATACTCGTTTTGGTGAAGTTTTTCATACAATGAAAAAAAAAAAAAAAAACTCTTTGAGTGTTTGGTTTTGTATCTGTATGGAGCTGGTTTATGCAGCACCATACAAATCAAGGTTGATCCGCAATATGTTGCTACCTAATGAAGTTATGGGTCAGGCATATCTGCGAGAGTTCATATGGAGCTGGTTTATGCAGAGCCTTATGAATCTGGGTTTACATGGAGCTGGTCTATGCGGCACCATGTAAATTTTGGGTGATTCGCTACCTTGAAAGAGAGGAGTCAGAGTTACCTTGATAGCTAAACAGATAAATTTTCAACAATGGTCTGTATAGATAACGCCCTGGTATTAAACTCTTTGAGTGTTTGGTTTTATGCTTATCGTATATCTGTGAAGGGTTCGCATGGAGATGGTTTATGCAGCACAACATTTATTTTGAAAAATTGCATAGAGCTGGTTTATGCAGCACCGTATTTATTTTGAAAAATTGCATGGAGCTGGTTTATGCAGCACTGCATTTATTTTGAAAAATTGCATGGAGCTGGTTTATGCAGCACCGCATTTATTTTGAAAAATTGCATGGAGCCGGTTTATGCAGCACCACACTTTAAAAAAAATCTTTGGATGTTTGGTTTTATAATATCTATGAAAGGTTCATATGGATCTGATTTTTGCAGAACCATACAAATCTAGATTTTTGAAAAATTACCGAAAAAAGCTATAAATAGAAACCCTAGGTCTCATTTGTGAAGATTGATTTTTTCGTTGAAACCCTTTAGAGAGAGAGAGAGGAGAGAAAAATCCCCAAATTAAAAACCCAAACCCTAGCACTTTGTCTTCTCCGATCGTCCTTGCCAGAACTCCGGCCAAATCTCCGGCCTGCCAAGTTAGTCTGTTACCTTGCCTTTCTCCTCTCGTGTCAGTTTCTTTGCATATTTCAAACCTAAAAGTATGTTGTCAAAGCTCTAGATCTGAATTGTTTTTCCTCAAAAACTCTAATCTCTTTTATCTTCTGCTCTGATCATTTTCCGGTCGATTCTTGTTCTCCGGCGAGTGAAAACTCTGGCCGATCCTTTCCTTTTTCCTTACTAGCTTCATTTACCTTAGTTGAAAGCTTAAAACCTTAAATCTTCATCTCTGCAAGTTTTTTTTAACTTGTTCTTGGTTATGAAGCTTGAAATCAGCTACTATTCAAACCTTAGAAAGGATATAGAGCTTCGTCCAAACCTTAAGTCAGCCTCTCTTCTTCTTTGATAGATTTTTGACTGATTTTCCGGCTAATTTGCTTTTAGAAATCACAAGTTTAGATCGATTGGATTTTTGGCATCTTCAATCTCTGCGACTACACCAGATCTGAAGAGAATTGTATCAGCCTTCGTTTGATTATTCCTTTTCAACAAGGTATGGGATCTATACTAATTGATCTTTATCTCAGGTAAGTATTCATGTTTTAGATCTGTAAGATTTTTTTTAAGATTAGAGTAATTATTTTGTTATGTTATTGATTTTTTTTTTATTATTTAGCATATTAATTGTGTTGATTTATGAGGTATTCTCACCAAAAATTTATTCATGAATTTTTCCTTTATTCTAAATTGTTTTCCGAATGATTTGAATCTCAAATTTTCTATGAATTGGATTGCATATGCTTTATGCTCTGTAATTTGAATTTTGTTATGTTTCAATTGTCTTTTATGTTAATAAACTAGTAGTATGTGTCTTAGATCTGAGTTATGATTATTTGATTATGTAAGAAAAATTAGTATGAAATAATATAAATGAGTTTTATGCCAGTTCTGATGAATTTATGTTCTTGTACTTTGGTTGATTTCATTATCATTGAGCTTATGTATGAGATAACAGTAAGGTATTTTAGGAATTTAGAGATTGTGCATTACTCTAAGATATTATCAGCAATGTAATAGGTGTTTTAGACAAAGTAGAATGATGCTAAGGAATTTTGGGAGGGCAATCATCACAAATGCTGGCGTCTATGACTTTCTCTTAGAGCCGCCCTTAGTCGTAAATAGTGTAATGATCTTGAAGTTGAGATCGATGATATGATGATTTTCTTCATGATATGATTTTCCTCTGTGTTTGTGATACTGCTTTCAAGGATTTGAGATGTGGTAAAGATAAGGTTTTCTTTCATACAAGCATTGTATAGGCTTTTGAAAAAGAGGCGTTATTTTCATCAAAGCTGATCACTGTTTGAGTTCATATACGTATGTGATTGAACTCAAGTTATCATCCTTTAAATCATTATAACAGATCATATAATAACCCTTGATTGAATGATATGAGAAGAGATATAGAAAATTAGAGAGGTTATAAAGAAGCACGGGTATACGAAGGTCTGTTAATGGATAAGGTCTATGGGCATGTAACAATTTTTTTTTTAGAGAAAGAAAATAGGTGCATGCCATTTATGAGAAATCATTGTCTAATACTTGTTTTCACTAGTCATTCTTCATGATATATTCTTTGAGTATAAGATTGGAATCAAATGGTTCAGGAGAAATGTCAATGTTTTTAGTAGATATGCATATAGCAGTGATAATGAAGCATATATGATGACATGTATAACAGCAGTTTTTGTTCATCTTCTTATCTAGTTATTTTGAGTTCATTTTCTGTAGTTACAATGATGCCCTCTCACAGGTAATTTGAATATTTAGAGGACATTTGCTTTATAAAATTGCATATTATGACATGTCATTTTTTATTTTTATTTTAAAAGATAGCTGGAACAGAAGGGGTGGATCAAACTGAGTTTTTATATTGTGTGGAAATGGTAATGCTTGCAGTAGCTTATTCTTTGGCAGTTGACAAGAGTACTTTCATGGCTTTAGTAATTGTTTTTCATAGTGATGGTTTTAAATAGGGAATGGGCTGGGTGTCATTTGCTTTATATTTTTGGTACTGTTCTTCCCATAATATTTAAGGAGCTATGATAATTTCATGTTATGGTTAGAATGAAGTACTGTAAATGTATTAGTTAGAGTAAGTTGGTATTTGAATTGATTAAGGATAATGAGAAGAGCATGAAAAGAGCATTTATGTGTTTGCTGGATATATACTATATACCTGTTGTGATTGGTTTCAACCTTCATCTCATGAATGATTCTTGATACATTGTCTCTAGTGAAATAATGAAGGCACAACACATATTACACACAGGGCACCATACATACCTAAGTTCTTGTCATTTGTAAGACTTGGTGCAAGGTGTGTTTCACACTATATTAGGAGTATTTAACCTGAATTTCATTTATAAACTGAAAAATGGTTTTGGTAATTGCTGGACAAGAGAAATGTGGTTTTTGATTGTCATCCCCTTATTCTAATACTGTCATAATGAAGTCATGACATTTTTTTTTATCTTTGCCGAGTTCATGAACATAATTTATAGTTCAGAATTTGTTTACTACTGTGGCTGAAGTTATGTTTTACCCAATTTCATTCGTGAGCAATTCTCTCTTCTCTGTATGTTGATATTCCTACCACTACATAGATAATGAGACACTCATTTTCACAGCATGAATTTACTAGTTGCAATTCTTCATTAGCTAAAAATGTGAATAAGAGAAAGAAGGTAACTATGCATGTTATACGCTTTATTAAGGGTTTCATTCAGTTTGTGTTCAGCCTCAATATGATTTTAACGATTTCTTCATTTTTAATTCAGAGGTTTGCATGCATTATATATAACTTCCTAAGATTATTTCATGGTTTGGGATATCCTAATTCATTTCCTTGTCACATGGCTTTTCTTCCATATGAATTAGGCAATTTTTAGAGCAGTTCATGATGCCTTGATTTGGGAAATCAAGGCTGTAATTTCTGAATTTTAACATAAGGGCAATATGTATGGCATTCCTTTAAACTTTGAATCTTTTTGTGAGTCAAGCAAGTTCTTAGGTCTTCCATATTATCAGCTTAGATTCATTGAACTTGAACCAAAATTCGCTTTAAATTGACAAATTACTTGATAATGGCAGCCCTCACATATCCTTGTTTTGGCCACCCCTTCACTTTGATATTCACAACTTGTTTTCTTATACTGGTAAGAATTGCTAAATGATGTTGACATTACCATTTTCTAAAAAAAAAAAAAAAACTTCATTAGCTCCTTACGTTTTCAGTTATTTCAAATAAGTTGAGATTGAAAAATCATACAAAACAGAGTGTTATGCTAAATAAAAGGAATTGCATATGGCCTTTATTTTAGTTAACATGGTACATATTCTATAAAAGAGTGTTATGTGTGCTTGTGTTGTTTTCAAAGGTGTTGTAAATTTCTTTCATTCTACACATGGTTAATAGTTTTTCTCTTATAGTATTTATTTAATGAATAGTGCTTGTATGTTTTGGTTTTGAATGAAGCTTTACTTAGTTGAGATCAGTTTTTTTGTAAAAAGGGAGGTTCATGAAGTTAACATTGTCTTGAGTCCCTCTGGCATGTTTAAAACTCTGGGTACATGAAATTATGACAAAAATCCCTATGGCAGCCATTTTTTTTTAGGAAATAAGAGCTATGTTAGGTTGATTTATGCACAAATAAATGAAAGTTTGTTCTAGTGCTTACTGCTTAAGAGTTCTGAACTTTTGCCATTTGGAAATAAGCTGGTCTACATCTATTATTGTAATGGTTAATAGTTGCTAATCAGCCTCATTTATGAGAGTTTAAAGTTGTTATAAATCTTGGACATTTGGTATAAATATGCTTAATAGTGTATCTCTTCTAATTTTCATACTTGTTTGGATGGTGTTGTAAGGCAATGAAGGCGTTAGCCCAAGCCCATCATTCTTAGGAGACTTGCTCAGTCTAAGTAGTGCTCCCCTCTTTATTTAGTAGACTTTCCAAGTCTTTTAGATACTTTTAGATAGAGGTTTTTCCTCATTACAAGGGCAATAAAAGAGTTATCTAGAGCCCCGCTAGGAGACACACTCTGTCTCATTGAGGTAATTCTCTTTTAGAGACAAGCCTCATTTAGGACTTACCCTTAGGGAGGTCACCTTAGTTACGTTATAGAGTTTACCCACAAGAGGCATACAATGTCTCATTTATAGAACTTCCCCTACTTGTACCTCAATTTGTAACCCCTCTTTAGTGTCGCTTGGTTTAGAGGTTTATCCTTAGAGACTGGCTTAGTCTTGTTCGAGTTTGATTGTTAGAGATCTTCTCCTTTCTCTTTTATTTTGGATTTTAGTTACTTGTTTGTGGTTTAGTTCAAGTCTCTTTGACACTAGTTTGCTTGTTCGGGGTTTCCCCGTAGCTTTAGGGTTTTGCCCTAGTTTGTTGCTTTGTGTGTTCCATTTGGGTCTTTGACCAAAAGAGTAAAAACGTTTTAAAAATCTAAAAAACACTTGAACACTTTAAAATTCGAAACAAAAACATTTGAAATATCTTAAAATTCAAAAACATATGAAAACTTTAAAAAATATCAAAAGCTTTAAATCATTTAGAGTGTTAAGCTTTTTAGTGGTAATTAGGAGAGTTCGTTTTCGAACTACGTTGGCTTGATCCTCTTCCACGAGGTACGTAGTGCAGCTTGGGATTTATATCCCAAGTCCAGCCAAACTTTTGTAAATAGCATTTTAAATCGTTTTGAATAAGTAACCTTTAAAACCTTGTTTTCAAAAGATCTTCCTCTAGAGTTTGGAGTTTCTCCTAGATAGAGAGTTCTGGAGTTAGGAGTTTCTTTTGATAGGGTGTTTGATTGTTTGTTTGTTGTGTGCTTGTTTTAGAGTTAGGGGTCTGTCCTAGAGTTATAGGAACGCCTCCATCCAGTCAGTCGGCGATCCACATCGCCGAGTGATGACTAGAGTAAGATACGTTAGTCCACCCTTTGTTTTCCTTAGGAAACACAGCCTAGTCACACATAGGTTGTAGGAACCACCTGCATTAGCTTAGGGCTAATCTGCATTTAGTTAGGGCATATAGGGTGTCCTAAAATCCACAATTCACTAGAATTTAAATAATCGTACAAGAAAATTTTATAACTAGTCCGGTCTTTTAGATCGAGTCTAGAATAGAGGTCTACGTGTCTTAGGCATCATAGCTTAGAATAGGCGTGAAGAACTACGTTGCTCTGATTCTTGCGAAGGTGGGGATACGTAGGCTTCTTTGGATGAATACCAGACCATCCGAGAACTCAAGCTAAATGGTTTAGAGTCTTAGGATTTGTTGTGTTGTTATTGTATGTTTTGATGTGTTTTCTTACTTTCTTATACTTATCCTATACCTTTAGTTGTAGCTTGCATGTGTATGTCCACCAGAACTTAAACATCAGTTAGGCATGTCACTCACAATTTAGTTGTCATTATGCGACACATCTTTTATCTTACTTCATTTCATCCCCGAGTCATGCATGATTAGGTAGACGTTCACTCGGGGATATTTGTTCTCATTTCACACGATTTTTACCCAAACTTCTTTGGAGTTAATGAAAATGGCATAAGAGACCAAGTGCTTGCACTCGGACGAATTGGGGGTGCTCTTCGGACCTTCTCCATTCGTAATCAGGCACGAGCCCATGTATATTTCTGGTTATCCATTGCACAGAGGATTTGATTTTGGGGTTCCATGGCCTATCCATGGATGGCGACTCTGAGCTATTTTCAGGTATATCTCGGT
The DNA here is from genome assembly GCF_043159265.1 of Tasmannia lanceolata. Lineage (NCBI taxonomy): Eukaryota > Viridiplantae > Streptophyta > Magnoliopsida > Canellales > Winteraceae > Tasmannia > Tasmannia lanceolata. The sequence continues at coordinate 8,796,759 of NW_027518679.1, read as the reverse complement.
TTCGAGCCTTGGCTCCGGATCGAGATGTATCTCTTTCTTTTTATATCGCCACTCGTGCTATGCTATGAGGGTGGCACCGTTTCGAGAGTTCCTTGGTGGAGCTCTCTTTCATGTGGAGATCTAGAGGATTTAGGGACTCGTTTCCTCATCATCCATGGATCAAGGTCCACAGCAATATGATAGATCTGGACATCACAATTCAGAGTATAAGCTTAGAATTGTGAAATCTAACAAGTTTGTTTGGATAAGAAAAGGTACACTCCCACAAACAAACTTGGATGGAACCAAAGGGATTTGGGTTCCAAAAGAATCCCTCTAAACTAATTAGTGAATGGGCTAGGGCTATGCTAGATTGTTCTATCATTGACATTCTTGGTAGATACTGTAATTCACTAAATACTCTTTGTATCTAGTTTCATGAGCTTAATGATATATCTATTTAATTTTGAGCTTAGATACTTATCATTATTCATGTTCTTAATAGTTTGTATATTTGCTCTTTATGCTTAAATGATCATATTTTTTGTGTGCTTTATTGAATATATTTTTTGAAAAGCCTATCTAATTGCAAATCACATCACTTGTGCACTTAACATCCACAAAGTAAATCCACAATAGAAAATTTAATGTGAAAATCATATATGTGCTTTCATGAAAATTGACCATTCTTTTTGCCCTTGAGTTCAAATTGATCTTTTAAGTTCATTCCCTTCATTCTTGAACTCTATTTAGGACAATTGTGGCATTTGCTAGATCTCAGTATATTCAACTTAGGTAGAATATCATTTCTAGTAAAATTTAGTGTTAAAATCCATGTCTAAGGAAATCCAGTCAAATCCTTTCTTAGACATCTCTTTTGCCCTAGGTGAGTAAGTACGTTTATTACTATGCACCTAGTTGTCGTTCAAACTCATTCTTATATGCTTAATGATTATCATTAAATACATAAGAAATCTTGATGGGTTAAAATGATGTATTCCAAAAAGGCTTAAAATGAATATCTTCTCATGACTAAGATAAAACTATCTAGTCATAGTTATTCATTTTGGAATGCATGTGTCCAAGGTGATCCTCAGTTGACATTCTCTACAGTCCTGCATGAATATTTTTTTGTAGGAAATTAAAAATGAGTCTACATTCAATATGTGAAACTCAATTGAGTAAAATTGAAAATGTCATAGGAATCTAGTATCTATGTTGGGCAACTGCGCATTGTTGTGGTTATCATGTAATACATTGTGATGGGAACAGTTGTATCCCACACATTTTGGTTTTCCATGGCCTTTTGCACTTTGTGCTTAAATGCCCTATATTTTATATAGTGGTTTGTGGATGTAGGCATAGATGTTTGGACCATGATCCTTGTGTCCAAACATGGTAGACTATCCATGAATGCTCTCATTGCATGAGTCATAGATGTCTCTCTTAGACATGGGTTCTATTGATCCCTCCTATATTGTCTAAGTTCTATAGAATTAAGCTTAATTGATAATCTATATAATCTATAGTTATTTTTCCTTGTATGCTACTAGGTACATGGTAAAGATGGTAAACTTAAATTTAAAAATCACTCAATTGGTACTCTTAGTCCTCTTACCTATTAAGATGGAGAGTGTACACTCACCTTTAATTAAAACACTAATTTCTTCGGCTTTTAGCCACCATCTTAACCATGATAAGCCATATGTGCTTTGTATGTTATACTTATATATATTATTTGCACATATTTAGGGAGAGCATGGTTTGCTAGGTTGTCGTCATCCTCTTTGGTATCATATGACTACCTGTAGCAAATCATGCATTAGTGGCCCAATGGTGGTTTGAAAACCGTTCACCTTTAAATCCCTTGGTTGGACAGCCCTTTGGATTCATTAGTGTATGAGTCACTTACAAAGGGAGAACAATACATGCTCAATGTCTATCCATCCATCTTATCATATGATGTTTGATGTACATCACATATGATAAGTGCACTCATGTGAAGCCACATTGCTCCATATGTGTTGTAGTTGGGTCTTGTCCTATTCTTTAAATTTGATATCATCTCTCATCTTTTGACAAGTTTCCTTTGCCGTGCCTCAATGACATATCCTCTCAGGCCTTATACTTATCTTGGATAGACTTATATGTTTCTATCTCTACCAATGATAAGTATCTTGTTCTAGAGTTTGAAAAATCTCTAGAACCCTTCTTCATTGGACAGTGATTGAGATGATCATCTCATTATCTATGAAGTAATCTCTTATCATGTATTTTTGAATAAAAATATATTATCATGATAAGATCCGATGGCTGTGCTTTTTACATTCATATCTAAGCCATTGTATATTGTCAGGCCTTACTTTATAAGAATTATCAAAGGCTAATGACAATTTCTTGGAAGAGGGATGATTTAAAAATATTTTTGAGTTTGTCATGTCCCATCGTCTCTTCCAAGATTCTAGCTTCGGAGGACTCCACTCAAACCATATGTCATTCGTAGCTTGTCTGTGGTACTTGTCTCCTTCCATAATGACAGATGTAATAAGATGGGAGATGTACTCAATTTTTCTCTGTCCATCTCTACATTCTTCCTCTGTGAAGGATGAACAGAGACTAAGGAAATTGAAGATTCATGTCTAAAGGCTGGCATGTGCACTTTATGCTCATCCTCTCATGGATGACTCTCTGTTGCAGGAGAAGATTTAAAGCAAGTACCTAATCTCTCAATCCGGAAAGATTTGTCAAATGATGCCTCATTACATGGAAGAAAGGGTCAAGCATTGTTCTAAGCTCTTCTAAACATTCATCAGTAGAAGAGTTCCGGATAGAAGAAAAGAAGTTCAGCTTTACTTCTTTCGAGAGATTTCTAAATACCACTTTTATCATTTCAAGGTGTATTAAATGAAATGTTGTATCAATCTTCCATTTTGTTCATGTATATTGAGCTTTATGGTTCTTATCTATATATAAATGCTCTTTTGGTTGCCATGGATGTGTTCCAGTACTTCATTGGTTACATTCTCTTGTCCATGTGTTTATTAGACTGTATTCATTTCATTTTGTATCCTAAAAGTCTAATAACCATCCATTCTTATTCAAACTTAAATCTTCATTTGAATGGAGCAACTCAAAATGGTTAAAGGTGATTAATTGAATCAAGGGCCTATGTGCTTGAACTCTAACATTTATATTAGATGGACACAGTCAGGGGGAGCTTTCACTTTCTTATGAAAATCTCTAGGGGCAAGCAACAAATAAACTCTAAAAGTAATATTATAGTTCAAAGCATATTCATGCTCTGGAAGAGTCTTGTCTACTCCTTGTCAAGAAAAACCCTTCATAAAGCAACTTGTGAACCCAAATGGTTATGTCTTAGACTTGAGCATATCCTTGCTCAGGTAGAGACTTATCTGCTTCAAAAAGTTATAAATGGAGCCCAAGTGTTCAAATCACTCATCTTTCAACTATTTTGTCTTGTCATGCCCTATACCATCGGTTTCACGTACTGCCAATAGCAAATAAATAGGGGGAGAGCAAAATGGTTTCTATTCATGTTTATATAGACCATTGTGTTGTGTCACATGGTTTATTACCCCCATAGTTGTGCTTAACTTACAAATCTTTTAGATCAAAATTTTTAAAAAAAAGGGGCTTATCATGCACTTTACTTTATTTTCTATTTTGATAAGCATTCTATGAGCATAAATGTTATATCATATACCATATATATAGCTTAGATAAGCTATCATTCATCTTGACACCCTACTTGCACGTTCACTTGCATATCCCTACCTTTTTGTTGTTGCAAAAAGGGGGAGAGCTTTGAGAATTGATTAGGTAGTCCATATTTTGTATGCACCACATACTTTACATTATCCTTTTAAACTTGTGCATATAATGAGGGGGAGCATTCCTTCATTGTTTATAGTGTTTAATGCTTATTCATCTATTTGTTTAATATCTCCTGCCTCCCTAATCAATTTGTTTGCCATCATAAAAAAGGGAGAGAATGTAAGCCCAAGGTTTCCCATGGGTTAATCATTCACCTTTCCTCTTATTTTGATGCTAGCAAAATAAATTGATTAGCATTTATGGACTGATGTGTTGCTTTGAGGTGTTGTGTTATATACAGGATTTTCATGTCATAATCGCCATTACACAACTCTTCTCAACACATAGCTTGTGGATCAAGAATCAAAGGAACCAAGAGCTTGCACCTACATTGGAGACATCCTCATTTGAAGATATTCAAGTAAAGAAGCTCAACATGAAGATTCCACAAGTTCCCTAAGCAAGTGTCAAGAAGAAGCTTGGAGTTGAACCTGCCATGGTGACACCTCATGTACCTCAACATGCATTGAAGATTGGAGGATAAGTCACAAAAGCCAAGACAAGGTCAAGATATTCACCCAAGCTGAAGAAGTCCGAGAAAGTGCAAAGGAGCCTATACATTCCAAGAAGACTCAAGGTTTACATCTTTTAGATTGTATTTGGAGTCATCTTGATTTTATGTTTAAATGCATTTTCAAAACGTTTTCAAATGGTTTTTATACTTAACTTTTTACATCTTTGAAAATTATTAACACACCATAAAATGTGTTTGAAAACCTAGGACTTTAGCCCAAAGACCATGGCCCAAAAGCCCCTAAGCTTTAAAGTAAAAATAAAATTTTAACTAGGGTCGGTCGACCGCGGGTCTCCCGGGCGACCGTAGCAAGGTAGCTGGAAATCCAACACTTGCCGGATATTGGCCACCCGGTCGACCGGGTCAAGCATGACAACCGCGGAGGTGTTCCTGGAAAGTCAAGAACAATCTGTCATGGGTTTGGGCGGGCGACCGTCGTGGGTCGGTTGACCGCGAATTGGTTTTTGAGCCGAATTTTTGAGCTAATAGGTTAGCCTCACCGGACGACTGCCATGGGGCCGGTTGACCGCAAAAATAAGAAATTTGAAAATATAAAAGGGCGCCCGATAGGGGCAATCGACCGCGGTGGCTCGGTCAACCGTGACGGTAGGGCAAACTAGCCGTTGGGGCATTTTTTTGCTTGAATTTTTCAGTTATTTACAGTTTTACCCCAAACGGTCATATTTTCAAATACACTATATATATGATTAAAACCTATCTAAACAAGCTTTTGAACATTTGAGAAAGATCAAATCCCTTTTCTCTTTGAGCTTTACTTTGAAAATCAAAAGCAAAACCTCTTTGAACTTCTATTTCCACATTCTTTCAAGAGGCACTCCATAGGGCTTTACATATGTATTTTCTTGGAGTGATTGTGAGCTTATAATGTTGTAATCTGCCTATCAAGAGGCATGAGAGTTTTTATTTTCTTTGTTCTTCAATGAGGGTCTTCTCTTCGGCCCGGTAAGAATTGTGAAGAAGAAGGTCTTCTCTTCGGCCAGTTAAGAAAGGTTGAAGACGTGGGTCTCCTCTTCGGCCCATTAAGAAAGGTGAAGACGACATATGAGGGTGTGTCCCCTCGCCGAAGGGTTCGTGCAGATGGGCTTCGCTTTGGCCCTTGAGAATGGAAAAGCTTGATCATGTAATGGCTCATTGATCCGGCCTTGAAAGAGGATCGAGATAGTGGAACTCGTGTGCGGACGTGAAGAGTGGAGTAGGTCTTGTGATAGGCCGAACCACTATAAATCTTGTGTTCATTGTCTCCTTCTCTCTTCCCTTCCTTCTCTTGCACATTGGTGATTGGTAATCTTTAACCTAACTTATATTTGGGCTTTTGATTGAACAAGGGTTAGTAAATGCACTTGATTGAAATGTTTAAACCCTAAGCATTATAATATTTATTTGAACAAGGGTCTGCTAAATGTGCATGATTAGAAAGTCTAATCCTTAGCTTTCATTAATATTCCAATTTGAACAAGGGTTAGATTAATTAGTGCTTAATTAGTAAATTAATTTTTATAATCCATCTAATTAAGCCTAAAATTTCTAATTGACCAATTCACCCCCCCTCTTGGGTTGTCGCACCTGTATTTCACCTTTGCATCCAGTAGCGAATTTATAGGGAGAAATGATATATCGGCAAAAAAACTCGGTCAGCAACAGGAAGGCATGGGAAGTGAAGAGATGTAAGTACGACATTCATGATCCCCGAGTTAAGGAGACTGTTATCTCTAACTTCTTCCACACCGATGCCAAGTAAGTATCTACTTTACCTCAATCATATACCCTAAATTCAGTTTATTTCAATACATATCTAATGTGTTTCTTGTATTAGTATTACTCTATACATTAGCAGGAGTAGTTACTGCACGAGGGACGATATGAAAACACTGTACGATCGACTGGGTAGAGTGAAGAGCACGGTGAGGCCTTTTAGAGTCTTGGCCGATGCTTCTGTCTATTGTTTATATCAAAATAGGGATTTATTACCTCCAGTATTCCATTGCAGGTTATCAATGTATATGCCGATCTTTGCTCCTACGACTCCAACCAATCAATAGGCAAGACTGCAATGAGACGATGCTTATGCATACCTAACTATATTGCCGTACGTTATCATGCCCTTAAAACTACCTTATTTCCCATGATTTTTTGCCACATTTTTACCTTATATTGTGTGATCTTTCAAAGGGGTACATGTCGATGGGGAAAGAGGACGAATTTATGATTCATAATGTGATGGAGAAGCACGATATGCAAGACATTGACCGAATCTTAGTCCTAATAGGGGATGGGGAACACAGGGTCTTAATAATGGTCGATATGGAGGGGAATGTTTTAAAGTTTACGATTCAATGGGTTGGCCCCATATGCATATCGCACGGCCTGTGGTAGGTTTCAACCGTATAACATTTCAACATTACCAAACCTATCTTTCTTCCCCCAAATTCTGAACGAATTTTCTACATGCAGATTGATTTCTTTTGAAGGTTTCTACAGAGAATTGGATACGACAACGCTGGTCAGTGGAATGCAAGTCTTGAACAAAATAGGCCAACCCAATCGAACTGGTAAGTATCCTTGAAGCATCCTAAGTAAATTCTAAGTTGATTATTAACGGCAACATCTGATTGAAGATAAGGTATGAACTATTCTTAGGCACGACTGTGGGGTGTTCTTGATGGAGTTCACAAGATACCTATCCCGATATACCCAACCATCCTTCAGTCAAGTAAAAAGTACTTGGCAAACAGAATGTCCATCTCAGAGCATTGTATGTATTGGGTCATTAATCACTGTTGTAACCTTATGCAGGAACAAGTACCGGAGCTACGCGTGCTTAGAACTTACGAGATGATATATGATTGCAATCATAGGTAGATACATCCAGATGTTTACTGAAATTTGACTTCGGGACCATCCTAAGCTTCATACTTACATAATAAATTATGTTGAGAAACACAGGCTTCAAGTGGAATTAGAATTGATACTTTTAATTCATAGGTCATTCCACTAGCTGGTCTTTTGGAAATCACATTTGTTGTTCGTTTTGGATACCATATTACTGTTTGTATGTGCCCACCATAAATGGGTATTTTATTAATGTATGGTTAGACTTCAGTATGCATGGCAACATGATTCTTTGCAGCAAGAAGCTTGTAATTTAATCTATATATATATATATATATATATATATATATATATATATATATATATATATATATATATATAGTCCAGGGAAGATATATTAAGAAAGTATCTAAATTCTCTTAATCAACCACTTTCATGTACCTCCCATGTACACCAAAAATTAAACCACTTGGTAATTACCCTATCATCTTCACAGGGGTCATTATTCTAATGCCCATAACAACTTTGTAGAATTTTATGGACCAAGATAGATAAGAAGAAGCAATTAATGAAAGGTTTTTTCTTTAATGTATTAACAGAAGTCAGTGGACACCACTCTTTTCCACTGAGTATTTCCATTTTAATCTAAAAATAAATAACAATATACAATACATAGATACCTTCCGTTCACCGTCCATCACAACACAAACCATCACTTTTTATGTTTTTATTAACCTACTTTCACATGCTACGTCGACCAGAAGCATAAGAAAATTAGAATCGTCCACCTTGAATTAGAATAGAAACAAAACTGAACGGTCGGTTGGGTAAATTAGTTACATATAGAAGTGAATCTGGGTTTGTTGAAGTCGTTGTGAGCATAACTTCATTGTTAACTTCTACCTTAATGTCGCCGTAAAAACTTCCCAACATGAGAAAGTGGCAGAATGCATCATTGGGTGGGAGCCAATAATTTGAATTAGAATTCAAACAAAAAATGGGGAAATTGGATTTGAACTCTAAACTGATAAGGATATATAAATCACAGAGTAACCCAGAAATCTCTAATAGTTTCAAAATCATCCTAAATGGGCATGTAATGCAATATCTAATTAATGTTTCACTGCTTCTTTTACCCTCTATTACCGTTATAGTTAATGAATAAATTGTTCTTATAAATATGTAGTTCTTTATCAACACATTCTTTCCACAGTGGCATGTACTCTCTTCATGAATTGCTACCCCCATCACTATGGTTTAACAATATTCCATTCATTATAAACAAAGACAACCATTTCTTCTCATAAAGAACCGTTATAAAAGAAGAGCTTCACTCAAAGCATAACACTTTTGTACTTGTTATGTACGAATACTCTTCACTAACATGGGCCGCATATGGTTTCAATTATATTATATTGTAACATTCCTTTCTATCCTTCACATGTTTCGCTCTTTCTCTCTTCCTGCTTTGCTCGACTCTTAATATCTGCCAATCTCATCCTTTCTTTCATGATTAACTCGTAGCCCAAGTGACGCCTCAAATGTGGTACATCAACATGTCAAGAACCATATTAGGTAAATAAGGTCAACAAATGAATGCAGATCAAGATAAGATAACTTTGGCATGCCAACTAAAGAGGACAGGAGATACTTGAGTGAAGTCCATGTCCCTAAAAGCGGACGTACACTCCATGTATCTCATGACAAATATACCACAATCATAACTACATCAATGAGTAAGTTCTTTTCTCATGTACACAAGGAATGAAATATGCATAAAGTCATAAATTGATGAGAAAACAACACAAACTTACGAATTATTTTTGTGAGGGCAGTATTATGATATAACTGTCCGAAACACCATTGGATCTGTACCCATCAGGGTCAAGATCGTTCTAACTTGACCTAACTGCAAATACCATTTAACGATAGTGTTCGGTGATCGGTAAAATATTAAAACTCAGAACCTTAACTTGAAAAACATGATACTTACAGTCTTTTTCACTTCATCAACTAATGACCAATCTACCTCTGCAGAATTATAAAAAATGAACTTCTTTTCTTCTACATTGTGGGACCCCGGATCCCGCGAGAGGGGTGGGGCGCGAGCCGCCACGCTCTCTCTTGGTCTCTCGTACCCACGCGATTGGCGTGTGCTTCTTAGTATTGATTTTAATTCATCTTTTATGTGAACTTGGGATCACTAAGGCAATCCGAATTCCACACAAAAGAGACTGACAGAGTCGCCACCTAGATGTGGGATCTAGGACCCATAATTAACCAGAAATCTAGACTCGCTTCATGGTTACAAGAATGGAAGGTATGGGGAGTTATCCACCACATGCACCATTCCTGCCCGATAATCGGTCTTCAATTCCAAAAGTTAACTCTTTTAAATTTATTTTAAATGGCTCATTCAACTCTCTGTTAATGTGCGAACTAGGTGACATGCATCCTAAAATCTAATTTCAATGTGAATCCTAAATGTGTATCTTGATTTCTTAATTTGTCTGGATTCAATCTAAGTAAAAGTTCTCCTAAAATTCTAATTTCAAGGAAATCCTACATATTTTAATTAAGAATTCATAATAAAATAAATATACAAAACCCCACATTTGTTGTGGAGCCGACTCGCGGTTGGTATGCCATCAGACATCCAAGCTGCCTACGTACCCAAGCCTCACTGGGATCAGAGTCGACGTAGTTCGGTGCACCTAAGCTAAGCTACTTATGCCTAACTTAACTAAGACACCGACCTAGACGGGATTGACTGTTTCAACAGTTTTAGGAGAAGTTATTTAATTCAAGTTGAGGATTTTATTATCCTAGGATTTCATCTAAGATGCTATATGATTCTTATCTAAATGCAAGTTATTCCTTAGACTAATGCAGGTTAGCCTACATCCTAGTTTACTAGGCTTGTCCTAGAGAAAGATTGGGTGACTAGTGTAACTAGACCTATGGCACGGTTGCTATCCATAGCAAGCGTCCGTGATGAGGCTGGACTCCTAACTCTAGGACTCCCTAAAACTTAAGACTTCCTAAAATCTAGGACACGACCTGACACCAGTGTTCCTAAATTGGGCTCTAATGGTTCTTACGACGGAAACCGCGATCCAACGGTTCCGAAAGACACAAGACAAATCGATTTAAATTCTCGAGGTTAATGAATTTCAGATTTCAAGGATTTTCAGTTTCTGGACATTCAAGGATTACCAATGGTTCTAGGGTTCACCAATTTCGGCTCAGAATAGCATCCAAGGAAGGGAATCGTGCGCTCTTTCCTTACGCAATTTAATACTTAGGTTATAGCACCTTATTGCCTGGCATATCTCAGGATTTTCGTGGACAGTAACCTCGGAGCCAACAACGTGCTATAGCTTAAATATTCAAATTGTCAAAGATCGAGTGCGATAGGGATACGATTATGGATGCGCTGGCCATTTTTCTAGGAAAATCTAAAGATCCTAAGATTTCTGTTTCAATTGATTAAGGAGTTAATATGTGACAGAGATTTAAGGTTCTTTAGAGATTTTCAGATGATTTTCAATTAATTTCGGATTTTCAACGAATTTTACCAATTTTAAACATATGAGTGATTTTACAAGTGAAACTGTTGTAAACGAATTCGAAATGAGTTGACACTTCTACAATAGCAAGATATGATAAAATGTAGCTTACTGAAAGATTTTTACAGATTTTTAAATTAAGCCCGTATTTAATTTTGGTTTAACAATTAATTGATCAGATTGCAAAAATAACACAAAAACTACTAGAAATAGAAATTTAAATTCAATGAAATTTCTAAAGAAATAAGATATGAGTAAATATAGCATGCTGTGAGAGTTTCATGAATTTTGGAAACCATTTACTATCAGTTTCGGATTTTTTAATTTTCAGACAAGATTATGAATTAACAATACATCCCATATGAAACAAGATCTAAATCACTTGAAAATTTTACAGAAACTAGAAATATGGAATATAAGACTACTGTAAAAATTGTGGGAATTTTATCTGTGATCTGATGTCTGTAAAAATTCTCCCAAAATCTGATAAGTTTTGAAAGAAAGCATAAAATAATATACCAAACCAATTCCAAAAATTCTCAAAAATTCATGGTAGAATGTATCAGCATTATATTATTTTCCTACGAAATTTCATTAATTTTGGAATTCGTTTAGTATATATATTTATTTTACTTCGTCGAAAAGATATTTTTGAAGAGTTTTCTATTTTTTAAAACACGATTTTCGAGAAAATTACGATTCCGGAAAACGTCCTCCAACCTTGTTCTGATGTGATGAACGCAAGAAAAATTTAAAATTCCAAAAAATAGATCATCCTGAGATGGCTATTTTTTCGAATTTCGTAATTACTCAGCCAATATTTTAAATAAAATACCACTCTTCACTCAAATTCTAAAAAACCGTTGATCCAATATCCGATCAGATCCGATAGTTATTTTACTCTATTTAAGTAGAACATCGTATTAAATTTTGGGACGAAACGGATTTGAAACACTCATGCAGATCATGATTTTGAGCATACACATTTAATATTACATTAAATTCATTTAAATGCTTAAAAATATGCAAAAATCCGAAAATATTCCAAATCATCCGAGAAAAATCTGAGAATAGTGTACTAACCTGTGATCGAGTTCCTCGCCGCATCCAAATGCCGAAAACTCTGAAAATCACGCCGACGGGCAATCCGCTCGCTTTCTTTCTTTCTCTTTTTTCTTTTTTTTTGTTTTTTCTTTTCTTTGCTTTTCCCGCTGTGAATGGGGGTGGCTGGAGAGAGAGATGGAGAGAGAGAGGGAGAGAGAGAGGCCGAGAGAATGGGAGAGGGAGAGAGATGGAGATAGAGAGAAAACAGAGTGTCTCAACACTTTGTTTCTTTACGTTTTTTTTTTCTTCTTTTCTTTAGAAACTGAGAAAAAGGGAGAGATATGGAGTTGGGTGAGAGGAGAGAGATGGTGAGTGAATGTGAGTGGGAGATAGAGGGATATAAAGATGGTGAGTGAGTGAGAGGGGTAGAGAGAAAGTGAGACCGAGAGGGGTAGAGAGAGATATATAGAATAAGAAGAAAACAGAGTATCTAATACTCTGTTTTCACGTTTTTTTGTTTTTAAGAAAAAAAACCGACTAGACCAGAGAAGAGCTTGAGGAAAATAGAGAGAAAGATTGATGGAGAGTGAGAGGGGTGGCGAGGGGTTGAGGGAGAGATGGTGAGAGGCAGAGGAATCAAACATGCAGAGGGATAGAGGCAGAGAGATTGAGAGGTGATCTTCTACTTCTGATCTTTTTTCCTTTCTTTCTTTTTTTCCTCCACAGAGTTGCTCCCCGAGAGAGAGAGCCGAGAGCTTCTTTTTTTTTTCTTTTGAATAGCCCTCTGTTGCTATATGTATTCCTCTTTTTGTTTCTTTTTTTCCTCCTCCCGAATGAAAGAGAATTATATACATCTCTCCTCTTATGTTTGAAAGTTTCCTTTTTTTTCTTTTTTTCGTCTCTGATCCATCCTTTTCAAAGTAGAATCTTGCTCCCCTAAGAATTCTCTTTCTCTTATTCTTTCTTTCTTTTTTTTATAGAAACTTCCTCCAAGATCCTAAAAACCACAAAAAAGAACAATCTCCTCCACAGCAACCTTTTGTTTATAAGATATATTGCTTCTTCTTTTTTTTTATCAGCATAACCTCCATCTTGATCAATATCCTTCTAAGTTTGCATATTTTAATTGAAAGAAATCCCCAGATAGAATCTTTCCAATAGATGATCCGAACCGCCCAATCGATTGGGCCACAATATAATAGATTATGTTGAAAACTGTTTTCACAAGGGAATCTAAGCCGTCCATTTAAAGGGTTGCAACGTCTATTGGCCGTACCCTCAAATCATTTCTCAAGGACGATCAAAACCATCCATTTTAATGGGCCACGGTGTAATTAGGTTGTACCTCAAAATTAGATCTCCCCTAGAATGATCTCAACCATCCATTTTAATGGGCTGCCATATAAATGATTCGTGTTCATCTGATTCATTGCCACAAGCTGATCTTGGCCGTCCAGTTGATAGGCCGCAATGTGGATATGTTACACCACCTCTTAAATCACTCCATATTGTTTAAGTGGTGCCCCATAAATCTTTTTTTTGATGGATTTAAATATGGACCCAGAAGAATAGGATTGAATCAGTTTGGGTGGGCTCCACGCATATTTAGCGGGCCACTCGCTTTCGAATCCCAATCTTAAACAAATGCTCAATGCGGGCCCACCGAATGGGTCCAAATTCTCCCCTGCTCGGATTCTCGTGAATAACCCTTCTCAACACTCAGCGGAAAAAAATGCAGAACATTGCGGAAATGATTGAAAAGATTGAGAAAATATAAGAGACGGACACGGGAACGGAAAACACTGAAAAACTGATATAAAAACATTAACTTCTTTGTTGACTAAGGCGGAGCAAAATGGGGGTGTCTACATACATCTACAACCATCAGATAGTAGTGCACACACTCAGCATTTAGAATGGGAAACAGTAGATGCCGGATTTTAGCAAGCTTGTCATAGCCTATTACAGTGTCGATGTACTAATCAACTCAATATTTCCCGTCTTACTTAGAGTCTGCATAGTGTAAATAGCTATATGGTTAGAATTATGAGTACGGAATGTCTTTCGTGTTGAACAATATAGTAGGAGATGCTTTCTTACGTGGAAGGATACTTGAGCAATGAATACGCCACTTTCCGTCTCCCAAAGTCTACTAGAGAAAAGCTCTATAACCAGTCCATTGCCTAAAAATCAAGGAAATTAGTGGTGATATTATATAAACAATTCTCAGACAATACATAACTGATTGATAGCTTACTCACCGTATTCAAGACCCTGTCAGTCGGTTTAAGCACATATAAGATGTCGTGCTTGCCATCCAAGTGTGGACCCCGATCCGAGAGAGGCGGGAGAAGGGCCCCACACGAATCTCAGGATCATCCACGTGAATGGAGAGCTCTACCAAGGAACTCTCGAAAGAAGTGCCTCTCACAGCATGAGTGGGGATACAAGGTGAGATACCTCTCGATTCGGGGACTAGCCCAGATTTAAGGCGTACCTTAAACAAAGAAAAGTAGACATCCAAGGAAGTGGGCCCTGGATCCCATACTATGCTCTGTTGCAACGGATAACCAGAGATATAAAAGAAGGTTCGTGCCTGGTTACGAATTTGGAAGATCCGAAGAGCACCTCATCCGCCCAAGTGCAAACACCTGGTCTCTTATGCCATTTACTTATTGATTTTGAAGAGTTTTTGGGCGAAAGTCATATGAAATAGGAACGAATATCTCCGAGAAGACGTCTATCTAATCATGCATGTCTCCGAGATGAATAATAAGCACACACAAAATAAATGAAAGTAGTGTCGCCTAGCCTAAGAATAGCTAGGTAATGAGTGTCATACCTAATTGGTGTCTAAGTTCTGGTGTACAAACACATGCATGCTACAGCTAAAAGTATAGGATCTGTACATGAAAGTAAGAAAACACAACAAAACACACAACACAATTCAACTCTATACACGACTCGACAAGACGAATCCTAAAACTCTAATGCAATGCTTGACTCGGACCAGAATGGCCATCCACCCTGGCTGCTCTACGTATCCCGGCCTCGGGAAGAATCGGAGTCAACGTAGTTCGATGACTTATTCTAAACTACGATGCCTAACCATCTAGAACCGCTATCCTAGACTCGATCCACTAGACTCGACTGATTTTTTTAAGCTTTTTATACAATTGCTTAAATTCAAGTGAATTGTAATTTTTTAGGAATCTCTATATGCCCTAACTAATGCAAGTTGATTAGCCTTAAGCTAATGCAGGTGGGCCCTACATCCTATGTGTAACTAGGCTGTGCATCCTAAAGAAAACCAAGGGCTGACTATATACTTCTTAGTCTAGCTATCGGTTCGACTAAATGTCTAACCGATCAACTTGAGGCCTCCTAACTCTAGGGACACTCACACGACAGGACACACCATATCAATACAAATCAGGACAGCCTCCTAACTCTAAAATACCCCAAATATCTAGGACAGACTCCTAACTCTAGGGGAAGATCTCTTTGAAAAAGGTTTTGAAATATTTTTGCATTTTTTTGAAGGTTTGAAATGTTTATTTTTGAAAGTTTGGCTGGACCTGGGATAAAGATCCCAAGCTGCACTACGCACCCTGTGGAAAGGGATCAAGCCAACGTAGTTCGAAAAAGAAATTCCTAACTACTCCTAATGACTCAAGATTTTTGAGATTTTTAGTTTTTCAGATGTTTTTGATTTTTTTGGAACTTTTGACACAAGAAGACAGAATCCTATCATCATAAGGGTAGGACAAACTCCTGAATATCCCACAAAGGTTGGACATCATCCTATGCTTTGCAGGATAAAAGAACAGAATCACAGCTCTGCAAGGGTTGGACAGCATCCTATACCTTGCAAGGAACTGAATAAAATAACATGACTTGATGAGGTTGGATGGAATCCTAACCCCTATGACGATAGGACTAACTCTTGAAAGAATTACTCTCTGACTAAGGATAGACTCCTATGCTAAAAGACTGGCTCCGAAACTAGTAATTCTAAGAGGGAGGAGCTAATGAGACAAGGCATGTCTCTTAGAACAAAATGAGACAAAGAAGGGTGTTAGTGAGACTAGGCAAGTCTCCTAGAAGAGAGAGTACTATGAACAAAGAGACAAAGCTTGCCTCCAAAAGGATATGACTCTCTATTGAGACATAGCTTGTCTCCCTAAAGGGTGAGCTCAAGATGTCTCTTTCATCGCCCTGGCGATGTTAGAGGACCAATGTCTAAGGATGTCTAAAAGACTAAGAAAGTCTACCTAATAAAAAGGGGAATGCTATAAGGACTGTGCACGTCCCCTAAAGATGGGCTTGGGCTAACACCTTCATCGCCCAAGCTTTACGAATCTAAGATCCCATGGACATCCTATTTTTAAAATTAATCTTTATTCACATTGCAAAACAATTTCAAAGATACGAATCATATCCTTATGTCAAAAATCCCTCTGACACTTTAATCACAAAGTCTAAGAAACACCTCTGCCATATAAAACAACTTAGTCTCATGTCTCTTTTGACAGCAACACTAATTCATACAGATTTTACAAACAAGCAGACAATCTATATGCATTCCAAGGTAAATGTACACTATATGAATCGTGGAATCAAGTATCATGTACAAAATTGACATCCTTCTAATATATGTATTCCAAATAGTCTATTTGAAGAAAGAATAACATCATATATGTGATTTGGCTAACCGGAACCAAGAATGGAATTTAAAGCACGTAGGAACATCATTATGGGTAATTCCTATGCATGTCATGTGACTAGCCATATCAGCCAACAAGCAAACACGATTAGCATCAAAGGACAAGATTTAGAAAGTCTCATTTTTTTTTATAGATAGATAAGAGCTGCTATTTTGAGAGAGAACAATTGAATATGTAATGGGGCTGCTTAAAGATAATAGTGAAAAGAGGGCTGCCATTAATGAAATGAGAGCTGATATATCAAGACGGTAAAGGCTGATTTCATCGCATAGAACACAGGCTAAATTGTAAAAACAAGGACTGATTTCATCGCATAGAACATGGGCTGAATTGCAAAACAGGGGCTGATTATCTACATGTTGGTGTAAACGTCCAAGAGGATGGCTGAAATAAAATTGACGTGAACTAAACACACATACAATCATAGATACAAAACTGAACATATTCATGGACAGGGAGATAAAAATTGAACATACTTATGCTGTTATAGACATAAGTGAGCTGAAATTAGATCAAACACAACATGCACATGATAACCAATATTCAGCTGAACTAAAATCATTTACACATATGATGATACCGACATAGCTGGGCTGAAATTGTATATAAAGACAAAGCTGAATTGAGATTGGATGTGCATGTGGCGATGGTGACACAACTGAAAAAAATGTATGGTAGGATCACAAAAAATTACAAAGTATAAGAGGCACACTAATCAAAGCAGATTAACTACTCCAAACTCAAATATCATAGAATCCATCATGGTCAATTTCATGTGTCCAAAAAATATCATTCAACTATAAGCAAAACAACTTAACATTGTTTCAGCTTAAAAGAGAAGAACTTCAGCTAGCCTATAGACTCTCCCAATTTATTCAAAAAAAAAATTTATAGAATAGAATTAAGAAAAATGAAATTTTAGGTCCTAATGCATACATTTCAAACTAAAACTGAACTAAAATGAATAGAACATTCAGATCTCAAATTCTATCACAACAATCAAACCTAAAAATCGAAATTAGTAATGAGATGAAACCAGAATTCTCAGATTAGAACTAGCATTAAAAAAAATTAGTTAAACAAGACATTTTTAAGAATAAAAATTACCTCAGCTCTTTAAATTGCCTTTGTGTTAGAATCCTGGTTTAGAATAAGATGATTGAAAAGGCGAGGGTGAATGGCCGCTCTTTCTTTTGATTCTTCCTCTCTACTGATTTCTCTCGACGAGAATTGGCTGGCCGGAAAAGAAGAATGTTGCTAGAATTGCGAAATCAAAAAGAAATCCTCTGCTTCTCTTTCTTTAAATTAGCTTTTATCCAAGATTTAGGTTTAATCGAAAGAAAAAAAGAACTGGAATCCAGTAGATTTGGCAGAAAATTAAAGGTTGAGGGGTAAAGTTTCAAATCTTGAGCTTGTCGGAGGTAGGCCGGAGAATGATCGGAAAAAAAAATGGCCGAAGTTAGGGTTTAGGTCCTCTTAAAAATAACAGATCTAAGGTTGAAATAATCAAGAGGGGGGGTGAATTGAATTTAACTCAATATTAGGCCTTTTGAAAATTATCTATAAACCCTAATTGGAATTTTTCTTCACTTGAATAAATATTTGGTTAGTGCAAATATAATTGAAAGAACAAAGTGAAATGCCAAACCAAAACAATAATGGAAATGCAAGAGTGAGAAATTGACACACCGATATATAGTGGTTCGGCCAACGGCCTACTCCACTCTACTCAAGGTCGCACTTGAGGGATTCCACTATAGGAGACCTCCACGATGCCCGGCTCCGAGGCGGTTACAAATCCAAGGGATATTAAACAAGGATGCCCTTACACCTTTACAAAGACTCTCCTTCTCCGCCGAGTTCTAAGCGGTTGCTCTCTAGGGAATTAAAAAGGGAATGCCCTAGCCACCTACACTAGATTTGAAAGAGAATAGCTTGGCTTCTTCTTGAAAGCTTGATGCTCTTTGTAGACCCTTGATTGCTCTTCAAAGATGGTGATTTGCAAGTGAAAGCACAACTATATCCAAACTCAAAAGATTCACAAGTGAAAGGCAAGTTTGGGATGAAAAACAAAAACTCAAGCTAAAATGGATTGCAAATGTTTTTGATGCTTAAGGATGTTTTTCAAAGATCAAGAGAGAGTGAAAAACTTCTCTACATGTTGTATATATAACCACACCAAAGAATATGACCGTTTGGGGGTGGAAATATCAAAAACCAATAATTAATTTGAATCCCAACGGCTATTTTTTAGTCTGTCGCGAGGTTCTCGGAGTTCCGAGAACCATTCTCGGAGTTCCGAGAATTCTCGGAGTTCCGAGAAATATTCTCGGAGTTCCGAGACAACGGCCAGAAGAAATAAAATTTCTACTGGACCATTTCTCGGAGTTCCGAGAAATTGTCTCGGAGTTCCGAGAAAGTGTCCAGATGCTACTGGACCTTTTCTCGGAGTTCCGAGGGAACTCTCGGAGTTCCGAGGGAACTCTCGGAGTTCCGAGCTCGGAGCTCCGAGAAAAATTCTCGGAGTTCCGAGAAGCCTAAAAATCCGCAGATTTTGATTTTTATTGCAAATTTGATTTTTAGCTTTTGGAACTCAACTCCTATGGTTATTTTGGAATGTTTATGAGGGTCCCAACATGTTGGTCCACCACATAACCATTCACTAATGCATTTTAAGTTCTTAAGTGTTCTTTGAAAAACAAGTTGAAAACACTTTGCCTTGACTTGGAAATCTAAAGAGAAAGGATGTACAATGATACCTATGCAATCTTCAACTTCTCTTTAGTCTTGGTCTTCAATTGATCTTCCATCTTGTGTATGCTTTGCTTGAGAGATGAGGTGAGCTTCACTTAGCTCCTTTGACTCTTGTATGGGATATCTCCAAGCATGACCATGTTGTGTGTTGGTTTCTTCAATGATCAATCCTATCTTAAACACAACACTTCAAAGCAAATTGATTAGTATTCAAAAACACAATCAATTATGTTTAGAATCATCAAAACAAGATAGGAGAGTAGACCCTTGGGCTTACAATCTCCCCCTTTTTGATGATGACAAACAAAATTGATTATGAGGTGTGTGTGGAGTGACATAGTAGGCAAGTGAATACTAGAACTCCCCCTCAATATATGCACACATATAAATGATACAAGTTATAAGCAAGTGGTGCATATAGTCAATTGAATAGATAATCAATTTCAAACTTCTCCCCCTTTTGTCATCGACAGAAAGGGTGTAAAAAAAATAGGAGTGAATAACTCCCCCTGAATCAATGCTTATGGTATAAAATTATATAACCAAGTAATGCACATATACCTGTTCATGATCGAGATGTTGACATATGTCAAGATGTTAGGTATTTTAATTAAAGTGAAGATACCTCTCCAACTTAGAAAAACTAAGAAGGCTAAGAATATCAATTGAGTGATTTTTAAGATTAAAAATTTGACATCTCATTCATGCAGATACTACCAAACAAAGATTATATATATAAATACTATATAGATAAGCTGGTTAAAGGCACAAAGTATTTATTTGGCAATTTCTTTGATTTGATCCGCACTCCATATGTTTAAGGCACTTCGGATATAGCAAATTCTATCATCACTAAGGGGTTTTGTAAAGATATCCGCTAATTGTTCTTCAGTGTTGATATATTTTAAGCAAATATCCCCTTTTTGTGAGTGATCTCTGATGAAGTGGTGCCTAATCTCAATGTGTTTTGTTCTTGAGTGTTGTATGGGGTTCTTTGTTAAGCTTATAGCACTAGTATTGTCACATTGGATGAGAATATTTTCCATTTTGATTGCATAGTCCATCAATGTGCTTTTCATCCATAGGACTTGAGCACAGCAAGCTCCAGCTGCCACATATTCTGCTTCTGTTGTGGACAGAGCTACTGAATTTTGCTTCTTGCTAAACCATGAAACAAGTGATTTACCCAAGAATTGGCAAGTCCCACTAGTGCTTTTCCTATCTACTCTACATCCAGCAAAGTCTGCATCTGAATATCCGATGAGAGTGAAGGAAGATGATCTTTCATACCACAGTCCTAGACTTTGGGTTCCTTTTAAGTACTTGAAGATCTTCTTAACTGCCGATAGGTGAGATTCTTTAGGATCCGATTGAAATCGAGCACAGAGACAGACAGTAAACATAATGTCTGGTCTGCTGGCTGTCAAATAGAGCAAACTACCTATCATACCCCTATACAATTTCTGATCCACAGATTTGCCAAATTCATCTTTTTCTAGCTTAGCAGTAGTGCTCATGGGAATTCTTGATGTCTTACTGCTATCCATGCCATACTTCTTTAATAACTCCTTTGTATATTTTTCTTGATTTAAAAATATTCCATTTTTGTATTGTTTAATTTGAAGTCCTAAGAAGTAGGTTAACTCTCCCATCATGCTCATTTCAAATTCATTTTTCATTAAGGTTGCAAATTCATCACACAATTTTTGATTAGTTGAGCCACAGATGGTATCATCCACATAGATTTGGACAAGGAGGATATCATGATTTTCTCTTTTGATAAATAAGGTTTTATCCACCTTTCCCATCTCAAATCCCTTTTCAACTAAGAAAGTGCAAAGCCTCTCATACCAAGCTCTAGGAGCTTGCTTTAATCCATATAAAGCTTTATCAAGCCTGAAGACATGATTTGGATGTTTGAAGTCTTCAAAACCTGGAGGTTGCTCAACATACACTTCCTCTTGGATATAGCCATTTAGGAAGGCACTTTTGACATCCATTTGATATAGTTTAAATCCTTTATGAGATGCATATGCCAAAAGTATCCTAATAGCCTCCATACGGGCAACAGGAGCAAATGTCTCATCATAATCTATCCCTTCCTCCTGATTGTACCCTTGGGCTACAAGCCTAGCTTTATTCCTAGTGATAATTCCATTTTCATCCAATTTATTTCTATACACCCATCTCGTGCCAATGACTGGATGATCACTAGGTCTAGGTACTAGCCTCCATACCTTGTTCCTTTCGAATTGACTCAACTCTTCTTGCATGGCCATCAACCAATATTCATCCTTTTCTGCTTCCTTGATGGATTTTGGTTCCAATTCGGATAGGAATGCCAAATTATTGCTCACACTACGATAGTATGATCTAGTTCTTACTGGCAATGTGGCATCACCTAAGATTTGGGATTCAGGATGATCTACCAATGTTCTCCTATCCCTAGGCAATGAGTCATCATTTTCATTTTCTACTTCCTCACTAGGTAATGTATGACTTGTTGATGCATGAGGAGGAGCACTCAATTTTGGAAAAAGATGTTCAACGGGTTCATCCTCATCATGTGGCATTTCTTGAGGTGTTGGCTCTCTTTCATCAAATGTCACATGCATGGATTCTTCTACTACTAGGGTTCTCCTATTAAATACTCTATAAGCTTTGCTATGAGAAGAATACCCTAAGAATATTCCATCATCCGACTTCTTATCAAATTTATGTAAATTATCTCTAATGTTCAAAATAAAGCATTTACATCCAAACACTCTAAAATAGCTTATATTTGGTTTCAAGTTTTTCCAAAGCTCATAAGGTGTTTTCTTAGAGATTGGCCTTAAGTATACCCTGTTTATGATATAGCAAGCGGTGCTAACCGCTTCCGCCCAAAAGTATCTAGGGAGATCATTTTCATGCAACATTGTTCTAGCCATTTCTTGGAGAGTTCGATTCTTTCTTTCTACTACTCCATTTTGTTGAGGTGTTCTAGGTGCGGAAAAATTATGTTTAATGCCATGTTCATTACAGTAAGTGTCAAAGTGTACATTTTCAAATTCCGTTCCATGATCACTTCTAATGTGGGAGATGGCAACACCTTTTTCATTTTGAATTTGATTGCATAATGTTAGGAAGTTTTCATAAGTTTCATCTTTATGTCCTAGAAATATGACCCATGTGAATCGTGAGTAGTCATCAACAACTACAAACACGTACCTCTTTCCACCTAGGCTACTAGTCTTCATTGGTCCAAAAAGATCCATATGAAGTAGCTCCAAAGGGTAGGAAGTTGAAATCATATTTTTAGGTGCAAACGAGCTTTTCAATTGTTTTCCTAATTGACAAGTTCTACAAATGTGATCCTTGATGAATTTGAACTTAGGCAATCCTCTAACACTTTCTTTTGAGGAGAGGGTCGAAATGAGATCCATTCCGGCATGACCCAACCTCCTATGCCATAGCCAAGAATCCTCACTAATGGCATTTAGACAAGTCACTTTTTGGAGTCTAAGATCATCTAGTCCAATTGTATAAATGTTATTGTCTCTAGACCCTATGAATTTTACTTCTCCATTTATCTTATTTTTAACAATGCATTTGTCGGGATTGAAGACAACTTCAAAACCATTATCACATAATTGACTAATGCTAATAAGATTATGGGACAAGCCATCAACAAAGAGTACATCATGTATGGGAGAGGTAGAGTTACCTATGGTGCCTTCACCTTTGACTTTTCCTTTCTTGTCATCTCCAAAGGTAACTTCTCCACCATCCTTGAGTGATAGGGATGCGAATTGAGTGAGATCTCCGGTCATGTGTCTAGAGCATCCACTATCAAGGTACCATGTGTTCCTCTTGTTGTGGCTTTTAAGGCATACCTACATAGGAATAGGCAAGTGAGATCCCTTAGGTACCCAAAACTTCCTAATCTTGCTATGTTCATTTGTTTTCACTTTAGAGTTCAATTTTATCTTATCTTGTTTAGCATGCAAGCAAGCAACTTTATAATGACCTAACAATCCACAATAAAAGCAAATTTTGGTACTACTAGAGGAAGTCTTTTCAAGTTTGTTTTTATAGTTAGATATTGTGGTATTCCATCTATGTCCAAGTCCACTTTTGTCACTTGACATTCTTTGAAGATTTACAAGTTTATCCAATTTTAATGAACTGTTTTCAAATTTTTCAAAGAGTTTCTTGAGTTCATCATATTCAAAAGATAGTTTACCGTTTTCATGCTTTAGTTTGTTATTTTCAATAGAAAGATTTTGTCGATTTTCATTCAAAGTCTTAATGGTAGCATTTAGCTCATGAATCTCTACTTTGCATTTTTCATTTTCATCATCTAAGAATTCATGATCCCTTTTTAACCAACCAAATTCTTTTGTCATGTTAGCAAGAGAATTTTCAAGTGATGCAATTTTATCAAATTGAATTTCAAGTTCATCATTTGCACTTTGTAAGGAATCTAAAACTTCTTGTAAGATAATGACATCGTTTAAAGTGTTTACCTCATTGTTGTCGTTTGTTGAGGCCATGAAGCACACATTTCTTGCTAAGAGGCAATCTTCCCCATCATTTTGTTCGCCTTCGCTTTCAATCTCCTCATCCCATGTGGCGGACATTCCTTTCTTGCCTTCTCTTCTCTTGAAGCGGTTGTTTGAAGTAGGTTCATTGTTGAGTGGACAATCCGGGCGAATGTGTCCAAGCTTCTTGCAACCGTAACATCGGGGTTGAGAAGATCCATCACCAACTTCTTCTTTCTTCTTGAATGGAGGATTGGTCCTTCTATTTCTCATGCCTCCCATGTTTCTTTGCAAGAACTTGATCCTTCTTGTTAGGAGAGCTACTTCATCCTCGATGTCTTCCTTTGCATCTTCACTTTCACCTACATTACAAGCAAAAGCAATTCCTTTTCCTTTTTCGATTTTAGTTTCGATTTCGGGTGCTTTTGTTTTGAAAATCATTTCATGTGTGATCAAGGACCCTATAAGTTCATCTAGGTTCAAAGTGTTCATGTCCTTGGCTTCGGTGATTGCGGAGGTTTTGGATTCCCAAGACAAAGGTAGGGACCTAAGAATTTTAGTTACTAAATCTCTATTGGAAAATTGTTTTCCAAGTCCCCTTAATCCATTTACAAGGTTGGTGAATCTAGTGTACATGTCGGCAATTGTTTCATCGGGTGTCATTTGAAAAAGTTCGTATTGCCGAAAAATATGGTTCATTTTAGATTCTTTAACTTGATTGGTTCCTTCATGGGTGACTTCTAGAGTGTCCCAAATTTCCTTAGCCGAATTCAAATTTGATACTCTATTGAATTCTCCGGGAGATAGAGCACAAATGAGAGAATTCATGGCTTTGGCATTATAATTCGAAGCTTGTTGTTCGGCTTCGGTCCAATCATTTAAATTTCTTGTGGGTAGGATATATTCATTATTAATTGCTCTCCACATTTGATAGTCTTGAGTTAAAAAGATTTTCATTTTAGTTTTCCAAAAACCATAATTTGTACCATCAAAATAGGGTGGCCTAGTGTTTGAATAACCTTCATGATGTTGAGGGTAGTTTGCCATTTTTGAATCTTTACTCTAAACCGGTTAGGGTTTTCAAAAAAAAGGGAGACGAGGCTCTGATACCAATTGAAATAATCAAGAGGGGGGGTGAATTGAATTTAACTCAATATTAGGCCTTTTGAAAATTATCTATAAACCCTAATTGGAATTTTTCTTCACTTGAATAAATATTTGGTTAGTGCAAATATAATTGAAAGAACAAAGTGAAATGCCAAACCAAAACAATAATGGAAATGCAAGAGTGAGAAATTGACACACCGATATATAGTGGTTCGGCCAACGGCCTACTCCACTCTACTCAAGGTCGCACTTGAGGGATTCCACTATAGGAGACCTCCACGATGCCCGGCTCCGAGGCGGTTACAAATCCAAGGGATATTAAACAAGGATGCCCTTACACCTTTACAAAGACTCTCCTTCTCCGCCGAGTTCTAAGCGGTTGCTCTCTAGGGAATTAAAAAGGGAATGCCCTAGCCACCTACACTAGATTTGAAAGAGAATAGCTTGGCTTCTTCTTGAAAGCTTGATGCTCTTTGTAGACCCTTGATTGCTCTTCAAAGATGGTGATTTGCAAGTGAAAGCACAACTATATCCAAACTCAAAAGATTCACAAGTGAAAGGCAAGTTTGGGATGAAAAACAAAAACTCAAGCTAAAATGGATTGCAAATGTTTTTGATGCTTAAGGATGTTTTTCAAAGATCAAGAGAGAGTGAAAAACTTCTCTACATGTTGTATATATAACCACACCAAAGAATATGACCGTTTGGGGGTGGAAATATCAAAAACCAATAATTAATTTGAATCCCAACGGCTATTTTTTAGTCTGTCGCGAGGTTCTCGGAGTTCCGAGAACCATTCTCGGAGTTCCGAGAATTCTCGGAGTTCCGAGAAATATTCTCGGAGTTCCGAGACAACGGCCAGAAGAAATAAAATTTCTACTGGACCATTTCTCGGAGTTCCGAGAAATTGTCTCGGAGTTCCGAGAAAGTGTCCAGATGCTACTGGACCTTTTCTCGGAGTTCCGAGGGAACTCTCGGAGTTCCGAGCTCGGAGCTCCGAGAAAAATTCTCGGAGTTCCGAGAAGCCTAAAAATCCGCAGATTTTGATTTTTATTGCAAATTTGATTTTTAGCTTTTGGAACTCAACTCCTATGGTTATTTTGGAATGTTTATGAGGGTCCCAACATGTTGGTCCACCACATAACCATTCACTAATGCATTTTAAGTTCTTAAGTGTTCTTTGAAAAACAAGTTGAAAACACTTTGCCTTGACTTGGAAATCTAAAGAGAAAGGATGTACAATGATACCTATGCAATCTTCAACTTCTCTTTAGTCTTGGTCTTCAATTGATCTTCCATCTTGTGTATGCTTTGCTTGAGAGATGAGGTGAGCTTCACTTAGCTCCTTTGACTCTTGTATGGGATATCTCCAAGCATGACCATGTTGTGTGTTGGTTTCTTCAATGATCAATCCTATCTTAAACACAACACTTCAAAGCAAATTGATTAGTATTCAAAAACACAATCAATTATGTTTAGAATCATCAAAACAAGATAGGAGAGTAGACCCTTGGGCTTACAAAGGTTCTTTTTTATCGGATCTGGTCAACCGGAGCAATAATGACAGAGGTTAAGATTCCGGTGGAAGTAGCTGATAGCTGATGGTAAAACTTGATTAGAATCTTGGAGAGATCGACCGGTTTTGATGGAGATCTGCCGGAATCTATGGAGTTCTACCGGAAAAAAAAAAATTAAAGAAAAGAGGACGGATCTGCTCGGGGTTAGGGTTTGATCTACGGATTTAGGAGTTTATCTCTAAGGTTTGAGATGCTGAGAAGAAGAAATAAAAGAGGCAGAAACTAACAATAGAAGGAAGAGAGGCCATGGCTGGAAGTTTGCCGGAATCCGGCCGGAGCTCCGTCGAGATCTGCCAGAGGAGAGGATCGGAGGAAGTTAAGGTTAGAGATTTGGGGATTTTTCTCTTTCTCTCTCTAATTTCTGGAAAATGAGATCTCTCCTTTAAACGAAATTTTTTTTCATTTTTATAGGTAATATGGGGTGCTGATATTGGCACTCCAAAAATGATGGGCGCGCGGTTTTTTTATAAGGCGCGTGGAAATTGATGATTGCACACCCGACTCGTGTCCCATTTGGACCACAATCTAAACCATTCAGGAGAAATTCACCCCCCTTTTCTGGTTTACACTACGGTCCTCTCTTGGCTCGTTCGCTAAGCAAACACGCTCAGATTTTGACGAAATTTTGCAGGGACCTTAGTAGGATCCTACCCTAGCTTAGGGTGAATTTTGGGAAGTTAACTCATTGGTTTGATGGGGTTTTACTCAAACACGGGAGGCTTAGGGCATGGTCAAAATGGGTGTCTACAGATGCCCCTCTTTGGCAGAGCGCGCTTGTCGCACGAATGCCAAAGCTAACAAGACAACACATTTTGGCTGACCTGAGATTCCGGGTGAAACAAAAGGGTATAGTGAAAACGGTTCCAAGAAAAGGGTTATGGATGGCGCTATTCTAGCGTCCGATTGAAAAACTTTGGAGGGACATTGCTATGGCATCCCTTGCAAAAGGTTTCGACAGGATCGATTGGCTGCGAATGAGCTGGAAATATTGAAAGCAACGATTTAACTACGAGCGAGCTTTGAAATTGAAGAGAAATAGGCTGACTGCGAGCGAGTTAAGGTTGAAAGGTTAATTTGGCTGCGAGCGAGCCGAGAAGGATACTGGTTTGGTTGCGATTGAACCAGAAGACGGGGAATTGACTTGACTGCGAAGGAGTCAAAGAATCAGGGATGTTAGCTTGGTTGCAAATGAACCAGAAGATCGAATAATGGACCTGACTGCAAATGAGTCGGAAGGTCAAAAATTTGCTTAGTTGCAAACGAACCGAAAAGCAATGGGGTGACTTGACTACGAGGGAGCCAGAGTCAAGGATATTGGCCTAATTGCGAATGAACTATAAGACCATAATAATGACTTGGTTGGAATGAACCAGAAAGTTAGGAATTTGATTTTAGCTCTGAATGAGCTAAGAATTGGAAGATTGACTTGAGTGCGAGTAAGTCAAAGTCGGGGAGATTAGCTTGATTGCGAATGAATCAAGAAATCAGCAAGAAACTTGACTGCGAATGAGCCGAAGAATCTAAGATTTTGACCTGGTTGCGAATGAACCAAAAGGCCGGAATGATGACTTAGATGCGAACGAACCGAAGTCAAAGAGATTAACTCGACTGTGAATGAGTCAAGAAATTAGAAAATATACCTGACTGCAAATGAGTCAGAAGCCTAAAATTTTGGCTTGGTTGCGAATGAACCAGAAAGGTAATAACCTAACAAAATCAGAAGTTAAAGAATTAGCTCGGTTACAGATTAACCGAAAAGCTTGACTGTGAAAGAGTCCAAAGCTCAGAGATCAACTCGGTTGGGAATGAACCAGAAAGTCGAGGATTGACCTGGTAGCGAATGAACCGAAAAGGTCGAAACGATGACTTGGTTGCGAATGAACCAAAAATGTAATAGCCTGACAGAGTCAGAAGTTGAAGGATTAATTCGGTTACAGATTAACCGAAAAACTTGACTACGAAAGTCAAAAAACTCATAGATTGACTCGGTTGCGAATGAACCGAAAGGTCGAGAATATGAGCGAGACTGTGAATGAGTCCAAGGCTCAAAGGATTGACCCGGTTGCGAATGAACCGAAAGGTCGAGAATATGACCGAGACTGCGAATGAACCGAAGGCTCAAAGGATTAACCTGGTTGCGAATGAACCGAAAGGCCGAGAATATGAGCGAGACTGCAAATAAGTCAAACGCTCAAAGGATTGACCTGGCTGCGAATGAACCAAAAAGGTCGAGGATATGAGCGAGACTGCGAATGAGTCAGAGGCTCAAAAGGTTGACCCGGTTGCGAATGAACCAAAAGGTCGCGGATAAGAGCTAGACTGCGAATGAGTCAAAGGCTCAAAGGATGGTGAGACAGACTCTCAAAGGAATAATGAGACAGATTCTCAATAGAATAACTATCTCTTGCCGAGAATAATTGGGAGTATGAGTTCTTTACTGAGAACCAGACTCGGATAACTTGCTGGGATTTGGGTATTGACTTTCTCTATTCTTTTCTTTTTTTACACAGAGAACTGTATTCTGCTGGGGATTGAAGGTTGTGGGAGCAAATGCTAGACTCCGTTGGGAAAACTGATTTTCTTGGGAAGTTGACTCTTCAGGAGAGTTTAGAGGTTTGGTTCGAGATATACTCGTGCCTCTCTTATCTCAACTTGCTATAGACATTGGCACTTATTGCCTTTTGTGTGCTTGATATCTTTTATGACGCAAGTCACAAAAGATGCCCCTAGTATGTTGTGATTCCATGACAAGAGTCTTAAGGAAGCGGAACCAGGATAGGTAAGGGAAATTTGAATTTGCATGGGTTCTTTCTTTGAAATAGGAAGGACAATCTCTACAATGGCTGGGTCAGAGAATTCCTTCTGTCGTTGCTCACTGCTTGAGGCCTTGATGTCTCTGGTAGGTCTGAACAAGATGTCTCTTGCCTCTCTTTGATTCCTAAACCAGGATTTTCTTTGAATTTTCTTCGCATTTTGGAAGGTGTACTCTCGCTCTCCAGTTCCAGACAACTTTAGACCTTGAGAACTTTACACCTTGAGAGAAACATGGATAAGAATGAGGAATAGACTTCTAATGACTCGATCAAAGATAATTTATACGATTCAAGGGACGACTCACTTTTGATTCACCCTTAGATCCAATGTATTATCTTTTATGGTAAGGCTAGCCGCTCTCAGAGTAATTTCGAAAACCATGTCAAGAGGCACTAATTTCCTCCATCGGTATTTCCGTCATGGTTATTACCCCTCTTCGGATTGCTCAGTTTTAATGCCCCTAGTTTAGAAGGGTATCAAAGTAAGTCTTGCCGACACTACTTAGATTCCGGGATCCTGCCCTGTTTGAAGACTGCTTCTCCATCTCTTTGATTCTCCTTCTCTCCAGGAAGTCAAACTGATGTCTTCCAGGTTTTCAGTCTTGCAGACCACTTGTCTTGATTCTTGCTTTGAGTTCTCATTCTAAACTCAATTTCTGAAATTCTCCATAACTAATGAGCTCCTTCGGTATCTCACCAACTTTCTGTCTGTGGGAAGTCTTTGCTGCTGACTAGATTGCCTTCTTGAATTTTTCAATCTAGCAAACCGCTACCCTTACTTTGCATAACCCAACCTCTTTGGTTGTTGACTTAGCAAGAAAAATGATTCTCACTTTTCTCTAGGCCGCCCTTTCAGGTTTTCAACCTAGCAGGTATTCATACTATCGTTCTTCTCTTTTCTTTCTGTTTTTATTTTTGTTTGCCTTGAACATTTGCTTGCTTTACCAGAAGGACTTTCTAAGTAGGCTTAGGTTCAAAGGGGTAGGATGTTTCTTTGGTTCAAATGATTTGGACCGAATCTGGTCTAGCCAGACTACCTACGTACCTCAAAAATGGAGGATCAGATCCGCGTAGTTCGCTTTGGGGTTTAACAAAGAATGGTTTAGCTTTTTAGCTTCAAAATTTTGAAAGGGGGATGATTTAGCTTTTATCCCCAAGATTTGACAGAACCTGAGTTGATCAGGTTGCCTACGTACCCCCGAAGAGTTGGGGATCAAGTCATGACGTAGTTCAGGTGTATAAAATGCCCCTGGTTTATAATATGGTTGAAAGAATTGTTTGATTTCAAAGTGTTGGCTCAAAGGGCTCACAAAAAGATTTTGTTTTTTTTTAAGCGTTGGAACTTTTGCTATAAAGGCTCAAACGTCCAAAGATGGCCTCCTGGTGTGTTGACGTGCAAGCTTTTGAATGTTTAAGGTTCAAGACTTTGAATATTTTTGTCGAGTAGTCTGGCGGTATTTGCAAGCAAGACTTCAACCACGGTGCTACACTTAAACTTATGCGCTTCTCAAATATCTTGAATTTATGCTCAAGGTTATACAGCTCTCGATAGTCTCCAAATGTTGGAGACAATTCTGATATTCAATCTATCCCATAGACTCCATCACTTGGGTCTTTAATTTTTCTAAGATGTTGTGTTAGGGACACATTCCCTTCTCCTTCGTGTCTTTCTTTGCTTTTAGACATTAGGAATGTCCTTACTCTTAAAGTATTCCACCTTGGAATCTCATTGAAAATATGTAGCTCAAGTGCTCTTTTCGGGCTCGAATTGATGATTTCATTTTCTGAAAGTCTTCGCTAAATTTCTCATCAGCTCGACTGGGATGTCTGATGTTTCACTCTTTTGAATTTTGCTTTACGACTGATATCTAAAGCCGATGGAGTCTTGCTTTTCATCACAACAAGGTATTCACCTGGTTTAACCTCATAGGATCAAGCAAGACCACCTCAAACCCCTATAAACAGGTTTATCAATTCCTCGCTCTCCTCGAGAGATAAAG
This sequence comes from Tasmannia lanceolata, assembly GCF_043159265.1. Lineage (NCBI taxonomy): Eukaryota > Viridiplantae > Streptophyta > Magnoliopsida > Canellales > Winteraceae > Tasmannia > Tasmannia lanceolata. The sequence goes on along the minus strand of NW_027518679.1, from coordinate 8,765,408 downwards.
TTTTGCCAATCCATTTTTCCTGAGTTTTGGATTTCGATACCACTATCAACAGCTTTGATTTCTTCTTTGAGTGACTATGCTCGACGTTCTTCCTCTCATTTGATCATGTTTCAGATCTCGAGGGGAATTTCGTCTGCATTCTCATCCGAGAAGGGTGTCTTTAGTTATTTAAACATTAGATCTAAGAGTGAATCGTTGAATATTGAAGATAGAGAACCAAACTTTATTGAATTGAAAACTTTCAAGTACATCAATAGTTCTCAACACGCCTCAATGGGCTCTACATCAGACTTGACAGAAAGCAAAATACTGACTCTAAATGAGAAAGACTGACAGACATGACACACACATTTTTTTTTTTGATATTGACACTATGACTCACCAACTTTCAACACAAGAGTTGGTATACACTTGATAGAAACATCTTGAAATATGACACTTGGAACATGACTTTTGAACAGAGACAAGGGTTTGGCACTGGAATTCGCGAGTAGCACGCCTTCCTCCATGATATTGTCGACTAAGGAGTTCGACCCTGGTTTAGGAACCTTGGAAGAGGCAGTCCCATGTAATTTTGTCTACTGGCCCAAACTGCCCTTGAAAACCTGCTGGTGGCATCATACTCTCTGCCCTGACATTCTTCAGAGGTTCAAATTCTGACATCTTTCCTTTTCCTTTCGATTCATTTCTCTGCTTTGAGGCGGCATAAGCGGAGGTGGTGGACCTTTGAAGGGTTGAATGGGTCTAACCGGTGCATAATTCACGAAAGCATAGAGTTCAGGAAGAAGGGAAGAGTCTCCATCTATCTCGTCCTGAATTTTGTGTTTCAATGCCAGGCACTTTTCTGTTGTATGACCAATACCTCCGTGGTACTCGCAATACTGATCTCTTATCCAGTGTTTGGGGAGTGGGTTAGGAAGAAGCTTCGGATCTAAAAGTGTCAAACGACCTTCACTGACCCATTTCTTCATGATGACTTCCTAAGAATAAGGTAGTTCAGTTTCTGGCCCATCCTTTCTTCCACTTCTGTTGGCTTCTTAAGGGGTTGGTGAGATGGTTCAATATTCTTAACCTCACTGGAAAGAATGACAGGCTTTGTCCCACTATGCAAATCAACATATCTGTCAAGAATTAAACTCTGAACTGATGCTTCTTCTGTCATAGTACCCATATCGGCAAACTGCTTAGGAGCTGAATCACATCCGATAGACAAATATCGTATCTGAGTTTTCATCTCCCTCACTTCTTCAGTTAGCATGGCCATCTGACCAAAAAGTTTAACCATCCAGTTTTCCATTCTGATGAGGGCCGACCTTTCAAATGATTCCTCTATTGGTCGAAAGGTTGATGGAACAGGTGGTGTATCTGAAATAAGACGAATAAGGGATGCAGGATCCAATAATGGTTCGTCCATAGAGATAGCTCCTACCATAGGTAAAGGGCCAACTGATCTTCGCACTGGTTTTCTGGTAGCACTAGGTTCTCCAACAACTACCGTACCATCCTTGATAAGTTTTAGGATCTTGTGTTTCAAGGCTTGACAACTGTTGGTTGAATGTCCATGAACTCGATGATATTCACAGAAGTCTTGTTCATAAAAGTTGCTAGGAAGAGGATATGAAGGAGGAGAAGGTTCAGGAAGTTCAAGTTTACCCACTCCGACCAATTCTCTCAAAGCTTTTTCAAGATTCTTTGGCAATGGAGGAATCTCTTTATTTGGTTTCTGAATAGGCTTGTTTCCTTTCTGGGTCACCTTCTTGAAAGGTTGACGAGAGGTCTCCACATTGCTGATCTCTTTAGCTGCTACCATAGTCCTCTTTCCGTCTCTAACATCAATTGAGGTCCTTGTCTTTAGGCCTTTGGCCAGTGCATCCTCCACTCGGGTTCCAATTTTGATAAGGTGATTGAAGTCAATGAAATACTGAATGGCCATGTGATGGTAATGCTGCGGAGACAGATTCTAAACCACAATCTTGATCTGATCTTCATCGGACAATCTGTGGTCATCTGAGCTGCTTTCCTTCTCCATCTTCGGATGAAGGAAGTGAAAGTTTCATCATGCCCTTGTTTCAACATTTTCAGATCCCTTTTGGTTACATCTATCCTTCCTCCATGGAAAACTGTTCCACGAACTTGTTGGCAATGTCTTCCAAAGTTCTGATCTCATCAGACTTCAGACTCAAAAACCATTTTTTAGCAGTTCCAACCAGTGACCTAGGGAATACGAGAGCAATCTGCTCTAGAGAAAGTTCATGTTGCTACAGAAGAGGAATGACGGATTTCAGATGACTTGTGGGGCATCCCGTCCCATCATACTTATCAAGATCAGGTACTGTGAACTTCGAAGGTAGAACGACTCCCGGGACTATCAAAAAATCGGCCATGTTCAGCTTCTTAGGGCCTTGGAACCTCATGCTTTCCATTTCTCGGGTTAGCTTATCCAACCTATCTACAATCACTTTGCTTTTATCAGTTCTATCCAGATGGGGAAGACAATTCTCTTCTGCGTACTGCTCTTCATCAAAGTCATCCTCAACTGGAAATACAGCAGGCCTAGCTGCCACCGGGGGTGGAGGAGGTATAAGCGGAATTTGATGGGGTGCAGGTCCTTCAGAAGCAGAACCTCTATCACTTTTCAGACGGACTATCTCCTCACTCATATTATTCATTTGTTGGAGCATAGACTTCATCAATTCATTCATTTCAGCCAGAGTATTTCCGGATTCAGCCATAGGTTCTGGTGTGGGTTGAATAGAAATAGGTACTGGAAATGAGTGAAGTCAACAAGGTCAGACTCGCGCCATGGAATTGACAAACACTAGAGTTCAACATGGGGTAATCAAATGAAAATCCCATATGCAAGTTGAGACAAGAGATGATGTGAATATATCTTTCCCATGGATAAAATCCGGCAGCATAACATCTATGCAAAGAGATATGGTAAGATAAGCACACAGAGTTTATCAACAAGTCTAAAGGATAACGACTAAACTCAAGGTATTTGGAGAATAGCAGATATATAGAGAGGGTCTAAAGCAGCTAATCACAGAGGGTATGCCAACAGGGTTAAGATAAAGTAAGGCTCTCGACAAGAACACACACTCGAATGAATGTCAGCAAGATAAACTCGCAATCAAACAAGTGGAACATAACCATATCAGAATCAATCATAAGAGAAGGATACAATAGGCAACACTGAATTTTTCATCCATGATCAAAGATGATCAGTAGATTAGAAAAAAGACCACGGCCACAAAATGACAGAAGTAGGTCATAGACCGGGTCTAAATCTTGAAGATGGATCGATAGGATTGATCGAATTAGATAAGAAAACCTCATTAAATATGAAGGTTCTAAACTAATAATCAAAATAAATAGGCATATATATACATATATATATATATATATATATACCCTAACCATGGGCACCATCCCTAGTCTAATCTAGTGGAGTCAAAGTGGTCTTGACTCATGACAGACTGGTGAGTGTACGAAGATTGCGTCTGTAGCCACATAAAGCGAGCTACCCTAGTCTAAAAATAGGATAAGGCCCCTAACTCTAGGCTCCACATGTGTAAGCAACACATATGTTCGTCCATAAATGCAAACAAAAGGACCATGCAATATATAGAGAAAGTAATGTCGCGAGGTCCACCTGGCCGGGTGCATAGTTGCTTGTATGCTGTGACTATCGCCCAGCATACGAACTATGTCCGTTTTACACACAAGATGTCCAGGTGTTGAGATACTACTGGTGCGGTGGCACTAGAAGGCGGGTATAGCCCTCACGGCTCCTACTTATAGTATCTCTCCGAAAGTAACCGGATAGTATATCCACAGCAGAAAAGTAACCACAAAACAGATAATATATGTAAGGGATGAAAGTGAGTGTGTGAACCCTTGTTTTATTTACGCACTTATTTGGTGCCCCTGGATTCTAACGGAAAAAGTTTCCATTTGAAATGATTTTAGCCCAAATTTCTTCAAAATTAGTAAAAATGGCATTTTTACAGAGTTAGGCAATGTTCCAAGAACTCCCCAGCAGAGTCGCCAGCATGTGAACCCCGATCCGAGAGAGGCGGGGGACGGGACCCACACGAATCTCAAGATCATCCACGTGAATGGAGAACTCTACCAAGGAACTCTCGAAAAAAGTGTCTCTCACAACATGATTGGCGATATAAGGTGAGATACCTCTCGAATCAGGGACTAGCCCAGATTCGAGGCGTACCTTAAACAAAGAAGAGTCGTCATCCAAGGAAGTGGGCCCTGGATCCCATACTATGCTCTGTTGCAACGGATAACCAGAGATATAAAAGAAGGTTCGTGCCTGGTTACGAATTTGGAAGATCCGAAGAGCACCTCATCCGCCCAAGTGCAAACACCTGGTCTCTTATGCCATTTACTTATTGATTTTGAAGAGTTTTTGGGCGAAAGTCATATGAAATAGGAACGAATATCTCCGAGAAGACGTCTATCTAATCATGCATGTCTCGGAGATGAATAATAAGCACACACAAAATAAATGAAAGTAGTGTCGCCTAAGAATAGCTAGGTTATGAGTTTCATACCTAATTGGTGTCTAAGTTCTGGTGTGCAAACACATGCATGCTACAGCTAAAAGTATAGGATCTGTACATGAAAGTAAGAAAACACAACAAAACACACAACACAATTCAACTCTATACACGACTCGACAAGATGAATCCTAAAACTCTAATGCAATGCTTGACTCGGACCAGAATGGCCATCCACCCTGGCTGCTCTACGTATCCCGGCCTCGGGAAGAATCGGAGTCAACGTCGTTCGATGACCTATTCTAAACTACGATGCCTAACCATCTAGAACCGCTATCCTAGACTCGATCCACTAGACTCGACTGATTTTTTTAAGCTTTGTATAGGATTGCTTAAATTCAAGTGAATTGTAATTTTTTAAGACTCTCTATATGCCCTAACTAATGCAAGTTGATTAGCCTTAAGCTAATGCAGGTGGGCCCTACATCCTATGTGTAACTAGGTCGTGCATCCTAAAGAAAACCAAGGGCTGACTATATGCTTCTTAGTCTAGCTATCGGTTCCACTAAATGTCTAACCGATCAACTTGAGGCCTCCTAACTCTAGGGACACTCACACGACAGGACACACCATATCAATACAAATCAGGACAGCCTCCTAACTCTAAAACACCCCAAATATCTAGGACAGACTCCTAACTCTAGGGGAAGATCTCTTTGAAAAAGGTTTTGAAATATTTTTGCATTTTTTTGAAGGTTTGAAATGTTTATTTTTGAAAGTTTGGCTGGACCTGGGATAAAGATCCCAAGCTGCACTACGTACCCTGTGGAAAGGGATCAAGCCAACGTAGTTCGGAAAAGAAATTCCTAACTACTCCTAATGACTCAAGATTTTTGAGATTTTTGGTTTTTCAGATGTTTTTGATTTTTTTGGAACTTTTGACACAAGAAGACAGAATCCTATCATCATAAGGGTAGGACAAACTCCTGAATATCCCACAAAGGTTGGACAGCATCCTATGCTTTGCGGGGAAAAAGAACAGAATCACAGCTCTGCAAGGGTTGGACAGCATCCTATACCTTGCAAGGAACTGGATAAAATAACATGACTTGATGAGGTTGGATGGAATCCTAACCCCTATGACGATAGGACTGACTCTTGAAAGAATGACTCTCTGACTAACAGATCTAAGGTTTTTTTTTATCGGATCTGGTCAACCGAAGCAATAATGACAGAGGTTAAGATTCCGGTGGAAGTAGCTGATAGCTGATGGTAAAACTTGATTAGAATCTTGGAGAGATCGACCGGTTTTGATGGAGATCTGCCGGAATCTATGGAGTTCTACCGGGAAAAAAATTTTGAAGAAAAGAGGACGGATCTGCTCGGGGTTAGGGTTTGATCTATGGATTTAGGAGTTTATCTCTAGGGTTTGAGATCCGGAGAAGAAGAAATAAAAGAGGCAGAAACTAACAATAGAAGGAAGAGAGGCCATGGCTAGAGGTTTACCGGAATCCCGCCGGAGCTCCGTCGACATCTGCCAGAGGAGAGGATCGGAGGAAGCTAAGGTTAGAGATTTTGGGATTTTTCTCTTTCTCTCTCTAATTTCTGGAAAATGAGATCTCTCCTTTAAACGAAATTTTTTTTCATTTTTATAGGTAATATGGGGTGCTGATATTGGCACTCCAAAAATGATGGGCGCGCGGTTTTTTTATAAGGCACGCGGAAATTGATGATCGCACACCCGACTCGTGTCCCATTTGGACCACGATCTAAACCGTGCAGGATAAATTCACCCCCCTTTTCTGGTTTACACTACGGTCCTATCTTGGCTCGTTCGCTAAGCAAACACGCTCGGATTTCAACGAAATTTTGCAGGGACCTTAGTAGGATCCTACCCTAGCTTAGGGTGAATTTTGGGAAGGTAAATCATTGGTTTGATGGGGTTTTGCTCAAACACGGGAGGCTTAGGGCATGGTCAAAATGGGTTGTCGACAGATGCCCCTCTTTGGGCGAGCGCGCTTGTCGCACGAATGCCAAAGCTAACAAGACAACACATTTTGGCCAACCCGAGATTCCGGGTGAAACAAAAGGGTATAGTGAAAATGGTTCCAAGAAAAGGGTTATGGATGGCGTTATTCTAGCGTCCGATTGAAAAACTTTGGAGGGACATTGCTATGGCATCCCTTGCAAAAGGTTTCGACAGGATCGATTGGCTGCGAATGAGCTGGAAATATTGAAAGCAATGATTTAACTGCGAGTGAGCTTTGAAATTGAAGAGAAATAGGCTGACTGCGAGCGAGTTAAGGTTGAAAGGTTAATTTGGCTGCGAGTGAGCCGAGAAGGATACTGGTTTGGTTGCGATTGAACCAGAAGACGGGGAATTGACTTGACTGTGAAGGAGTCAAAGAATCAGGGATGTTAGCTTGGTTGCGAATGAACCAGAAGATCGAATAATGGACCTGACTGCAAATGAGTCGGAAGGTCAAAATTTTGCTTAGTTGCAAACGAACCGAAAAGAAATGGGGTGACTTGACTCCGAGGGAGCCAGAGTCAAGGATATTGGCCTAGTTATGAATGAACTATAAGACCATAATAATGACTTGGTTGGAATGAACCAGAAAGTTAGGAATTTGATTTTAGCCCTGAATGAGCTAAGAATTGGAAGATTGACTCGACTGCAAGTGAGTCGAAGTCGGGGAGATTAGCTTGATTGCGAATGAATCAAGAAATCAATAAGAAACTTGGCAGCGAATGAGCCAAAGAATCTAAGATTTTAACCCGGTTGCGAATGAACCAAAAGGCCGGAATGATGACTTAGATGCGAACGAACCGAAGTCAAAGAGATTAACTCGACTGTGAATGAGTCAAGAAATTAGAAAATAGACCTGACTGCAAATGAGTCAGAAGACAAGTAAGGATCTAATCCTACTGAGTGATGTATACATAAGATGAATTTATGATACAGCCAAAGAATGGATACATAACCAAAGGGTAGCTCATAAATTGTGACCACAAGAACGACCCGTACAGGCCACTAACCCAGTAAAACTGAAAGGGATACAAATACAACTGATCAAACCAGAGTTTTCACTAGAAATGGGTTTTAAGCTAGTCGAGACTATACATGGGAATTGAGGCAAGGTAAACTGACTCTAAAGAATAGCAGTCATGCTCAAAAACATTGTGCGAAAAATTCAGCAACATAACAACTAGACAAGAAAGTCAAGATAAGGCAAACTCATGGTTTTCGTAATTCTAAGAAATAGCGGTTATGCTCAAAATGCTCTGGATAAAATCCGACAGCATAACAACGCTAGACCAAAAAGTAAGGTAAGGTAAACTCATGGCTTTCCTAACTCTAAGAGATAGCGGTCATGCTAAAAAAATGGTCTGGATAAAATCCGGCAGTATAACGGCTATACAAAGGATTCCCACAGCTAAACCAAAGGTATGTGAATAACGGTGGTAAGATAAGCTCGGAATATGGTTACTAGAGAAAGGTGACCAAATGAATGACCGACCAAAGGTGAGAACATATATGACAACGGGTCAAATCCTATAATCAACAGATCAATGGACAAAACCCGGCCAAGGAAATGGCAAGCAAAATCCACTGACTAGATCCAGATGTGAACAGAGAATGGATATAACCAATTGAAGTGAATAAGGAACTCTAACTAAGAGGAGAACCCTAATATACATAATCAGTATATATAGGTATATATACATACACACAAATCCTAACCAGGGGCACCAGCCCTAATCTAATCTAACTGAGTCAAGGAAGTCTCGACTCAAGACAGACTGATGAGTGTGCTGGGACCGTGTTGTAACCATATAAAATGAGCTACCCTAGTCTACAAATGGGACAAAGCTCCTAACTCTAGGTTCCACATGTGTGAGCAACACATGTTCGACCCTATATGAATGCAATATACTTATATAAACACGGGTACTTCCTAGTTGTGTTTCACTAAGTCAGTAAGTATATACATAATATATAAAACAAATTAGGGCTCCGGACTCAATCTATCGGGTACTATGCGTATGAAACATACTTAATATGTATAACTCAAGTGCACCGAATGTTATACATAGTATACTTCATTGCTCATCGGCTGCTGTAAACGCACCGAGTGTTTACAGCTACAGCGCTGGCGCATAGCTTGGAAATAGATTCAACCGTACCATCAGGGTAATGACATCCCAGTCGAGCACACATTGAATCTATCCCGTGGAGCCAATAATAATGAAAAATAAAAAGAAATAAACAATAAACAATATGATAACATATGATGTGCAGTGTGTGAATCCCTTGTTTTAATTATGCACCTATCTGGTGCCCCTGGATTCTAACGATAGAGTTCCCATTTAAAATGATTTCAACTCAAATTTCTCCAAAGTTAGTAAAAATGGCATTTTTATAGAGTTGGGCAATGTTTCAAAAACTCCCTAGCATAGTCGCCAGCCTGTGGACCCCAATCCGAGAGCGGTGGGGGAACGAGTCCCTAACACCCTCTGGATCATCCACGTGTGAAGGAGAGCTCTACCAAGGAACTCTCGAAACGGATGCCACCCTCATAGCATAGCACGAGTGGGGATATAAAAAGAAAGAGATATGTCCTGATCCGGAGCCAAGGCTCGAAACCAAGACATACCTAAAATAAACTCAAAGTCACCATCCATGGATATGCCATGGAACCCTAAAATCAAATCCTCTGTGCAATGGATAACCAGAAATATATATGGGCTCGTGCCCGATTACGAATGGGAAAGGTCCAAAGAGCGCCCCCAATTCGTCCGAGTGCAAGCACTTGGTCTCTTATGCCATTTTCATTAACTCCAAAGAAGTTTTGGGTAAAAATCATGTGACATGGGAACAATCCTCAGGAGTCGTCTACCTAAGCATGCATTTTCTGAGAATACGAATAATAAACACACATAAAATAAAATGAAAGATGTGTCACCTAAGCATAGCTAGGTTATGAGTGACATGCCTAATGAGTGTCTAAGTTTTGATGTGCAAACACATGCAAGCTATAGCTAAATGTATAGGATCAGTACAAGAAAGTAAGAAAACACATCAAAAAAATACAATAACTACACAACAAATCCTAAGACTCTAAATGATTAGCCCGAGTCTTCGGATGGTCTGGTATTCATCCAAAGAAGCCTACGTATCCCCGCCTCCGCAAGAATCAGAGCCACGTAGTTCTTCGCGCCTATTCTAAACTATGATGCCTAAGACACCTAGACATCTATCCTAGACTCGATCTAAAAGACCGGACCAGTTATTAAAATTTCTTGTATGATTATTTAAATTCCAGTGAATTGTGGATTTTAGGACACCCTATATGCCCTAACCAAATGCAAATTAGCCCTAAGCTAATGCAGGTGGTTCCTACAACCTATGTGTAACTAGGCTGTGTTTCCTAAGAAAAACAAATGGTGGACTAGCGTATCCTACTCTAGTCATCACTCGGCGATGTGGATCGCTGACTGACCGGACGGATGCGCTCCTATAACTCTAGGACAGACCCCTAACTCTAAAACAAGCACACAACAAACAACCTATCAAAAGAAACTGCTAACTCTAAAACTCTCTATCTAGGAGAAACTCCTAACTCTAGAGGAAGATCTTTTGAAAACAAGGTTTTAAAGGTTGCTTATTCAAAAAGATTTAAAATGTTATTTACAAAAGTTTGGCTGGACTTGGGATATAAATCCCAAGCTGCACTACGTACCTCGTGGAAGAGGATCAAGCCAACGTAGTTCGAAACGAACTCTCCTAATTACTACTTCTAAAACACTCAACACTTTAGGCTTTTTTAAGGTTTTTCAAATATTTATGATATTTTAAATTTCTAATGTTTTTAAGTTTTAAAACATTCTATGTTTTTGGATTTTAAAACCTTTTTCAATGCTTTTGAAGTTTAAAGAGTTTTCACTCTTTTGGTCAAAAAAGATCTAAGGGAATATACAAAGCAAAACCCTAGGGCTAACAGGGGAAACCCCTAAACCAGGTAAACTAACGCCAAAGACGAGGGAATGATCTAAGATCACAAATAAGAAAAGCTCTAATGAGACTGTGCTAGTCTCTAACAAAGAAGAACGGCGACAACACTAAGGAGAAACTCCCAACTAATAACACTATCAAGAGCGAGGGTAAATGAGTCAAAGACTCTCTAAAAATACCAACAAAAGAACGAATGAGTCAAAGACTCTCTAATAAAACTCCTAAAAGGACAAATGAGTCAAGGACTCTCTAATAATAGCACCTAAAGGACGAACGAGTCAAAGACTTTCTAATAAAGCCACTAAAAGACGAATGAGTCAAAAACTCTCTAACACTCTATAAGGGGGGACAAATAAGACATAGCATCTCTTAGCACAAAAGGGAGACAAACATGGGAGGTTCTATAAATGAGGCATTGTATGCCTCCTATGGGTACCTCTCTATTATAACCAAGGTTAACTTCCTAAATGGGAGGCCCTAAACAATGAGGCTTGCTTCCAAGGGAGCACGGCCTAATGAGATATAGCATGTCTCCTAGAATGGTGGGATTAATGAATAAGGGTGTCTAAAAGACTAAGTAAGTCTACTGGTTGAAAGAGAGGAGTACTACTCAGGCTAAGCAAGTCCCCTAAAATAATGGGCTTGGGCTAGCGCCTTCATCGCCCCTGCAATGATAAATGGTCCGAGAATTTAAAAAGGACATTTGACTTATACAATTCATATAAACAATTTATACCCATGAAGACAGTTATACTGAACTACTACCACTACACATTATGAAACATGTGGAGGTGAATTAATTTCAGAGCATAATCATAAGACCAGATAAATGCATTGGACATTATAATGAGTGCTATCTAGTGATTAACAATATTTTTCGAAGCATAGCAGTAAGACAAACAATTGGATTCTATTAGCAAGTATGAAATTTTGAGGCAAAAGTTATACAAAATCCAAGGTAAAATTACATTATATTCCATGACTTTTTCCAAAATCATTCAAAGTTTCAAAATGATATGGAGAAATATAAATTGTAAAATGCACATGCTGATGGCACAATGGACTATTAACATACATGCATATTCACCTAGGGAATCTCAGTTACAAATAACCTCTGTCACAATCAGAATTCCAAACAGTCATGACTACAAGCTATTGAGTGAGTCTCACAGAGAGAATATTAGAGATCTTGAAGCTATGGCTATAAATCACTCACAGAAAACACAATCGTATGCTGTTGGATAAATTTTCAGAATAACTTCCCACAAGTCATGAAGAACCACAATTGATCATTAGCATAATCATAATCTTGTGCAAGCGAATACACATCCAAAGAAAATTGCAATGAATCCCAACTAAAACCGTGATTATATATCATCTGAATGTATTACTAACCTGAAATTGCAGATTAAATCATCGGACTATGCAAGATCGCCAGATTTTGGTGTGAATTACCGGAGAAATGAAGGTAAAGTCCAAATCTTATTCTCAATGAATCCGTAGCTATGCCGTTGATGAAGAGATAGCTGAGGAGCGGCGGTCGATATCAGCAAGGTTGCCGGAAAGAAAATCTAAATCCCTTTATCTGTCTTTTCTCTCCTCTGGAACGATATCCCAATTTTTCTCTTCTTTCTTCACAAATTATATACCCTAAGACAAAATCTACAATGATTGGACTAATTTGAGTAGGGTCGAAACTCTAAAGGTATGCTGGAAATCAATGGAGATCAAAGTTGGATCTAGCATCGGAGCTTTGCCGGAGCATGGCCAATTTTTTGTCCGGAGACTCTCAGAGAAGACGAAGAAACGGTTAGGGTTTCTAAAGCTAGGGTTTCGATTTTAAATCTAAGATTAAAGAAAGAAAATGTCCCCAAAAGAGTTGAATTAGTAGAGAAACTAGAGAGGAATCAGAGATTTGGCCAAGATCTGACCGGAATCCGGCAGAAAATTGCCGGAGAAGAAGATATGAAGGGAAAGAAGGTGATCTGTGGCAAAATTGGCGGATATTTGACCAGATTCTGGTCGGATTCCGACGAAATCTTGTCTGAAAGTGTGAATTGATTGGAGAAAAAATGAAGAGCTAAGGCTAGGGTTTGGAAGAAAACAAGCTTGCAAAAGAAAAGTGAAGAAACTTACGGATGATTATCGGTTGGATCTTGATCGGAATCAAGTGAAGTTTTGCCAGATCTTCCGATGAATCATGCCAGAAATGAAGAATCGGAGAAGAAATAGGGAGGAGAACTAGGGTTTCTAACTTAGATCTAAAGCTTTTTAAATCTTTGAATCTAAAATCAGAAAAAGGAAAAAGGAATCAAAGAGTTAGGGTTTAGGGAAGAAAAACCTCTCTCCATCTCTCTCTCTTCTTTGCAAGTCTCGGGAATTCTTCCAATATTCCAGATCGGGAAATGGACCGCCGGATTTCGGCAAAATATGCCGGAGAAGATGAACGCGAGATCCCCTTTCTCGCTCTCTCTCTCTCTCTCTCTCTGTTAGAAAACGAAGATCATCTCCCCTCCCCCTTTTCTTTTTTTTAATCTCCTTTTTATACCATGAAAAAGCTACTGATATTGGCACACCTCAAAATTGATGGGCGCGCGGTTTGATAAGGCGCGCCCGTCAATTTTGTCTTATTACAACTCCGCTCCGCCCATTCTAGGATAAATCACCCCCCTTTCAGATTTGTACTACGCAGACTGCCTTGGCTCGTTCACTAAGCGAACACGCTCGGATCTCGACGAAATTTTATGGAGACCTACGGGGGACCTTAAGCTACCTTAGGGTGTAATTTGAGGTCTTAATTCACGGATTTGATGAGGTTTTACTAGAGCAACGCGAACTTGGGTCTGGTCAAAATGGGGTGTCTACAGTACCCGATGCTCCCTTCTGATTCTTTCTACCTCCCCCTTTTTAAGGGTGCATTCAAATAGCATTACACCCTATGGACGGAAGGTGTCCCCAGCCAATATTTTCATAACATCACTCTTGTGGGCAAGAAATACTAGAGGAGAACTGGGTAGAAGGGCATCGGACCTCATCGCTTCGGAGGATGCCGGTCCCCCCCCCCCCCCCCCGATATCCTAGATCCATCTTCCGATTCTTTGGATTGTTGAAGGATCCGGGATGTCCCCCCTCTGCCCTTGTCCTCAGCCAGGATCTTCTTTTTCTTATGTTCTGCTCTCTTCGGTTTAACCTTTTCCACCACTACTATCGATTCACTCGAGGGATTTTGGGAATAACTTGCATCAGACATTTTTAAGAATACGAAAATCAGAATCTATTAAATTAATTATGGTACTCACCAGAGGAAACGACGATGAGGAACGAGAACCTTGAGAAGAAGACGAGAGATGAATTAAATCCCAGTCAACGACGTAGAAGCTTAAGAAAAACGGATGAGAAATCGATGAACAGTTGCCGAAAAACTTCTGAAAAAACTCGTCGGAAAGCTTTTCCAGATAACGAACCCTATTTCTGTGAAAAAGTGAAAAAGATAGTGAAGCAAGTTGAAAAAACCCCTTTTAGGTTAAGGTTTCGCCACATGCAGATCAACATTCCCGTCCTTTCAATAGGGTGGGACCCATACACGTGGTGCGAGTGTAGGAATTTGGGAAAAAAGGTTCATTTAAGGCATCGTTTCTTTAGGAAAAGACACGAATGCTACTTTTAACTTCTGAAACAAGCAACCTTCAAATCTTTCCCGCAAAAAAGGGGGTCGGATATACTTTAGAAATTCCGCCCGCACATTCTGATTCCAACCCCCATTTCTAGGTAAGAAAAGGGGTTGGATTGAGTGAAAGGGGTCGGATTTACTTCAAAAATTCCGCCCACACCTTCTGATTCCAAACCCCATTTCTGGGTAAGAAAAGGGGTCAGGTTGAGTGAAAAGGGGACGGATTTACTTCAGAAATTCCGCCCGCACCTTCTGATTCCAAACCCCATTCCTGGATAAGGAAAAAGGTCGGATTGACTGAAAGAGGTCTGATTTACTTCAGAAATTCCGCTCATACCTTCTAATCCTAAACCCTATTTGTGGGTGAAAATGAGGCTGGATCAAGTGCATTTTTGAAGAGTACTTGAGTTCTTGCCTTTAAAAAACATTAGAACAACAGAGAATATGTTTTCAGCATCTCCAGATCCGAAAGAAAAATGAAGTACCGATAAGTACTCCTCGCGAATTCTGCTGGCACATCCTATCTAAATAGTTAAAGAAAAACCCATTTATTCAACCGAACTGAATCGAAAAAAGATAAGAGAGCAGTGCAAGGAGATAAAAACAATAAGTTTTTCATTAACTAGATGGCCTTTCGGCCTACATTTTCCAGCCCGAAGCCCCCCCCCCCCAAAAAAAAATGGGGGGGAGAAAAAGAAAAAAGAGGTTCTAACCAATAAAACCTTCATTACTAAAAGTTTTCTTACAACCAGAAGAAGAAGTTCCCATTGAAGTGCTGGCTCGAAGCCCCCCTCCCCCTCAATCCGAAGGGCTGTTTGGAGAGTTCTCCTCATCGAAGAGGTCCTCGCCTTCCCTCCTCTCCTCAGAAGAACTCTCCATGAGGTAATCCCTCATGTATTCAGCCAATTCGGCATTGAGTTCACCGACCCTCCTCTCCAAACTATGGTTCCTTAGCCGAAGGTTTTGAGTTTCCAGATTCAGTTCCAACTTTCGATCACAAAGTTGTAGCTGTAACTCTCGCCGGTGAACCTAGGAGAAAAACAATTTTTGCTGAGCAACGTAGGCTTCCACCGACACTCGAGGAGGAGGAGGAGCATCATCAGAATGGACTTGAGAGGGACCTCCCTCCTTTTTCCTGGCCTTCTTCGATCGGGAACACTTTGGCATGAGATCCACATTGGATTCTGAGTTGCTTGAGAAACTATCTGCCATGATCACCAAGGCCTTGCCCTTGTTGGAGGAAAAACCAATAGAACGTCTAAACATTTTTTAAAAAGAAAGCAAAGGGAGAGAAAGGAAAGGTTTTGTGGAAGGATACACAAACCTTTCTCTTTTTCCATAAAAAATAAACTTCTAAAGGAAGAGAAGCACGGACTGAGAGGCCACATGGCACCTTCTGGTAGGGGAGTCAACTGGTGCACCTAATGAGTATGAAACTTCTCGATGGAAGTAGCTGACTACCTGTCCCGTCTTTTCATATCCATAGACTTTCATAATTATTGAGAATATCTGAAAGAATGACAGGAGAAAATCTTACTCCCTTGGTCCACTCAATGGAGGAAAGGAGTAAGGGGTATTAAGATGGGATAAAAATGAGGTAATCGTAGGATCGTGCCATGTGTCCCATGTTTATCCATGAAGATTCTCTATCATCACCATTTATCCCTTATCAACACGCATAGTTTGCCCATAGTTTACTCTACTGGGCCCTTGTGGTAACCTTCACATCACCCAATTGCCATATCTTGAACCGCTCCTTCAAATGATCAAAAGAATCCATGTGGCGCATGAGTATGGAAAGATTACATGCAACTGATATATAAGGAAACATGCAAAAGAAACAAACATAGACACAAACAGAACAAAAGAGAACTATGGTTTTCAACCTCACGAAGGTAGGAGAGAAAAACCAGAAAAGGTTGCATTAACAAAGAGTAACCTTCATTACTCCATAACATTATTCCAAACCAGAAGGAAGGAAGAAGAAAGGGTTCCCATAAGTACCCACACTTTCTTTCTCTTCAG
The DNA here is from genome assembly GCF_043159265.1 of Tasmannia lanceolata. NCBI lineage: Eukaryota > Viridiplantae > Streptophyta > Magnoliopsida > Canellales > Winteraceae > Tasmannia > Tasmannia lanceolata. The sequence continues at coordinate 8,749,180 of NW_027518679.1, read as the reverse complement.
TTTCCCATTCGACCTCAATTACCCAAAACCCAGAGAAAACCCATCGTTAAGCTTGGTAACATAGTTATCTTCTCCTTTATCTTGTTGTTTCAATTGTCTGGTTGGGTTAGAATCTGACTTGAGTATCGAAGTGATCGCCCGGGACCAAGCTCGGGACCACTGACCACATTCTCTGTGATTGTAGATACCAAGCGGAGAGCCTCTACCAACCGCACGATCACAAATCCAGATTTTTGCACCATTAAGTTCTATCCATGTGCTTTTATAACGGAAGAGCGGTTTAGCTTCAAAATTCAAGGATAAGTGGAATTCTACCTTTTCAGCAGAAATTACACCTAATCCTAATTTTTCGAAGAAAAAGTACATGTCCGATAGAGTTTATCTTGGGTTGTTTTGCAACTAAAAATGGACAAACATATATAGTAAACGTGTTTCTTCCCCTCTTCATTGGTTTTCAATGAAACTTTTTACTCTAAGCTTTTCTAGGGTTGATTTTTTTAAACTTCATGCATAGCATGGGTGGGGCCCATCATTTCCATCACATGTTTTGATAAAGTATGGCACATCATTTTATACCGCTGCATATTATGGGTGGGCCCACCATTTTACACCTCATGTTTTAATATGGTAGAGCCCACCATATCTCTACCCATACCCATGCATATGGTGGGGCAATATTTTGATAGGGTCGGTCCCAGCAACTTCATTCAAACCCATGCTTCGGATCGGGCCCACCATTTTACCTCATTTTGATGGAGTGGGTCCCACTCTTTACACCTTGTTAGGGGTAAAATCGGCATACACGGTACCGACCCTCAAAAGCCATTCTCCACTACCTGACTAGTTCAAGTCAACCGCCACAAGCAACACTCGTTAACGAATCACGCCCTCAACATTTCTCCTTTGTACGGTAACAAACCTCAAAGGGAGCCAAACACAATCGTGGGAATCTCGCCATTATGCAACCAATCCAGATTACCGTTATACGAATGACACTCTATTTAATTCAAAACGTCCTGCCAAAGCCATCACCCAAGATCTCCGCCCGGATTACACATATAGCACTCTATTCAAATTCAAAACCTCCCGCCAAGGCCATAAGCCAAGATCTCCGCCCGGAATTACAGGAAATCAGATCTCCACGATCTTATCCCCCATCCGTCATGCCCCACGTGGGCTAAATCAAAGGTTTGATTGATATCTTCAAGATCGTGGGCAGCCACCCCTAGATAGAGGGGTCTACACACTCGAGCATGGGCAATTCGAAATCAATTCTCCTCCTTCTCCTTTGGTCTGGTAACTTGTCTTGGCCCTCCTCCCTATCCATCATCCATTGTCTGTGATTGCCTATCTTTGACTCGATTGTCGAAGTGGCCGTCCGGAGCCACAACTCCGGGTCTGCTGACGCTTTTTCTGTGAGCGCAGGATTACAAGTTCTGCTAGGCCAGTTCATGCGGTCAGATTTTGGGCGTCATCACACCTCATGTTTTAGTGGGGGTGGGGGGTGGATATTACAGCACCTGCCAAGAAAGCTAGTATTGTACTAATATGTATCATTCTGAACATTCTATCCTACAATCAAATAGCATCAGTCTTTTTTCAGCCCAGCCCTGACACATTACACAATAATGCATGCTCAAAAACACATCCGGTGGTTGAGAATCATCTATTCATTGCTGAGTACCAATCAACGGATAGATGAGATTTTTTGGAAATCCCCCACCACGTTTTGGGGTCCACAGTTGAACGTAGAAAAAGGGCGATGATAAATTTGCTTCCATCGTAGGATAATTCGCACCCTTGAAAGGAGGGTATGTGGCAGACTTTACCGCCTTTTAACGCCAATTATAGTTCAACTAGTAAAAAACCCGTGTGATGCACGGGCCGACAAAGAACGGTACGGACCACGTCATAGGTTGATCCAAACCGTCCATGTGATGGAACACAACATACATAAGTTGTGCCCCAAAAATCATTTCCATAGGCTGTTCCTAGCCCTCCAATCTATAGATGTTTCCATAATTCCTCTTATCTTAAATCGGATGGTTAAGATCACCCTATAATTTTTTAATTAAAAAACCATAAAGGAGGGGGGTAAGATCGAAGTTATACGGCTTTAATGGGTGCCTTTGTTAAAAGCATAAAGGAGGGGTAGGATTGCAATTATATGATTCAATGGGTGCCTTTGTTAAAAGCATAAAGGGAGGGGGTAGGATTGAAATTATATGAGTTGAATGGGTGCATTTGTTCAAAAAAGTTAAAAAATGTGAGGTGTAATTCTCACGTAATTTTCAAAAAAATCGAAAAAACTCTCCTCTTTTCATCCCCTTATTGTATTAGACTAGTAAAAAACCCCGTGCGATGTACAGGCTGGCAAAGAACTGTACGAACCACGTCATAGGTTGATCCAAACCGTCCATGTGATGGAACACAACATAAATAGGTTGTGCCCCAAAAATCATTTCCATAGGCTGATCCTAGCCGTCCAATCTATAGAGGTTTCCATAATTCCCCTTAAATCGGATGGTTAAGATCACCCTATAGATTTTTTATTAAAAAACCATAAAAGAGGGGGGTAAGATTGAAATTATGTGGCTTTAATGGGTGCGTGCGATGCACGGGCCGGCAAAGAACTGTACGGACCACGTCATAGGTTGATCCAAGCCGTCCATGTGGTGGAACACAACATAAATAGGTTGTGCCCCAAAAATCATTTCCGTAGGCTGATCCTAGCCCTCCAATCTATAGATGTTTCCATAATTCCTCTTAAATCGGATGGTTAAGATCACCCTATAGATTTTTTATTAAAAAACCATAAAGGAGGGGCGTAAAATTGAAATTATATGGCTTTAATGGGTGCCTTTGTTAAAAGCATAAACGAGGGGGTAGGATTGAAAATATGTGAGTTGAATGGGTGCATTTGTTAAAAAAAGTCAAAAAAAAGTGATGTGTAATTCTCATAGAATTTTAAAAAAAATCGAAAAATTCTCAACTTTTCCATCCAGCTTATTATAGTAGAATAGTAGAAGTAGATTAGATGGGAGTGAATAATCCTACAAGGGTTGCGAATTTAATCGCCCAGAAAAAATCCTATCTCTATTTCCTTCTTAACGTCTTCCCTCCTTTGCCCGTAAAAACTGAAAGCGGGCATTTCAAATTCTAGGGTTTCTCAGAGCTCCTTGGTATTTCTCTAGTAAAATGATATTTCTCTGATTATTGGAGCACAAGAAAATTTCAGAGATATACATGTCTTCACCTTGTCCTTTCTGTCATCTATCCATCCCTTTACTGGAGCTTGAATTGTATGGTCTCTTTTCTAGCATATTTTTCTGATGTTGTTTAAATTTTTACATGACATCAATCTATATTTCCGTCATTGAGAGGAATTGACTGCTTATAGATTCAAGATTTCAGAACTTTGATTATTGCTATTACTTTATCGAAGTTTTCTCAACTTTAAAATATTCTAGAATATTGAGTAATTGATTTTTTTTTCTCTTCGGATTTGGCATTTGACACCGGAGAAACATGGACAGGCATGCAAACAATCACCTTGTGGAGGATGAACTAGCGAAGGACATGGAACTAGCGCAATGTATCGCATTGGCTCCAAGCCCTCTTAGAGTTGCTGTATGGTGTTTTTCACATCTTTTAAATCAGTGGATTCCATTCACAAGTATATATCAATTGGTAGACGTGTGTGACTGATGAAATCTGTTGTAATTTTATAGAAACTGAAGGATTTGCGGCTGTAATCCATTTGAATTTTGTAGTTGAAAAAATCCATATATTTGGGTTTTTTTTTTAACTGGATAGCGCTCGCCACATTTTAGGTGACAATTTCCGCGATTACTATAGTGAGATTGTGATGCTAAATTCAGCATTGGACATGGTGTATATTTCGTTGTATTTTCTGATTTTATTTGTTAGGGTTTTTTATGGTGTCAATCTCGACTTGGCTTTTCCTCACTTTCTTCTATATGCTATTTAGAAGTAACTTTAATGGAAGAGAAATTACCTTATCCTGCCGTCTTTTTTTCCGTGTTAATTTCTGCATAATTTTAGGGATGGGTCTGCATATCTCCGGGGCCAGTAACAGTAAAAATGGTACATGTACCACTGACGTGCATAGTCTTTCCATTTTACCAACCATCAGTTGCTCCAGACTTATTTGAAAGCACACTTTCCAATCATTATTTGCAATTTATTGTTAAGATCTGCATGCAGATTTATTAAATGTGGTTACATTTTTACCTATTTGCAGGATAAAGGAGTGTATTATGGTGAGTCATCACAATGTTTTGCTGAAGGGGCTCTGGAAACTAGTACCTCATGGTTTAATAGCAACTCTACTGATTGTGGAGAACGAAATGATCAAGAAAAAATCAGTTGTTTAATCGCTATGCAAATTAGGAGTATTTACTATAAAGTTGAAGGTGGCCTGATGGCCTTGTTGAAGAAGTGCTTGGAATTGGAGAATGAAAATTCAAGGAGTATCATTTCCTGTCATGTTGATCACTTTCAGAGTATTGAATCCGAAGACTCCGGGTGGGGTTGTGGATGGCGTAATATTCAAATGCTAAGCTCTCATTTGTTAATGCAAAGACAAGAAGTGAGGGAAGTTATGTTCAGCGGTTCAGGATTCATTCCAGATATCTCTTCACTCCAGAGATGGCTTGAGATTGCTTGGGAAATGGGTTTTGATACGTTTGGCTCAAATTCATTTAATCATAAAATTTATGGCTCAACAAAATGGATTGGAACTACTGAATGTGCGGCACTCTTTCGCTCTTTTGGGCTTCGGGCAAGGATCGCAGATTTTGGTTGTAAATCAATTGACACACATCCAAGGGCACAAGCAATGGGACGAAATATTAGAGGCAAAAGAAAATTAAAACAGGTTAATGGGCCAATGGACAAATTTCTGATCAGTGCAAATCATGGTATTTTCCCTGTGGATCCCATGAAGCATGAAAAACCTAGGCATTTAACTATGCAGAGTGAGGAGTATTTGACTAATTCCTTTCTCAAGAGCAATCATCCCATGAAAGGTCATGATACATTAAGTAAAGTTATTGCAAAGAAAGTCAATCGTCATCAATTACTTGTTGAATGGGTGTGGGATTATTTTGGCGACAGAGGCTTTAACAGATCTGGTGATTCACAACATGTTATTGTCAGTGAGAAAACGTGAGTAGTGATTCATCCCATTTGGGTCAGATCTAATATCACATCAATTACAATAAAATGGTGAACTGTGATAAACTATAGAGCCTAAGTTATGCTATATACATGTTTTTACTAAGAGGGTGGGACAATGCCTTTTTTTTTTATATGGTTATAATTTCATGGAGGTGCCAATAAACAGGCCTTTGTACTTCCAGCATGACGGTCATTCAAGAACTATTGTCGGGATTCAAATCCAGAAGAGACCAGACGGAATTGCAGAACGATACTCCCTTTTAATTTTAGATCCTAGTCAGGTACGTGATTATTTGTGTCTTTTAGTTTGAACATGATACATTTGCTTCTTATGTTAGATTTGCATTTGATGATTGGAAATAATTTATGTATTGGCAAGTCCAATGTTCGATAGAACATGGACTTGGTTTGAGTGGATCTTGTGTATTTTAATCTTGACACCATATTCTCAACGAAGATTGTCCACTATTTTTTGTTGGCTTGATATTTTGTAATCCCAACAAAATGCTAATTCTTATTGGAAGTTGCGGAAAAGATATTTTGAAATAAAAGAGTGTTTCATATATTATCACCAGGAAAAGCCTTTTGAATGCTACTAAAGAGTCACATTCCTAATTTCCTACTAGTTGTTGCTTTAGATGAAACACATTGCTTTGGGAACTGAAGATCTTTATTTTTTACCTACTAGAAGAAAAGTGGAGCATTTGAATGCTGTAAACATTTGATCACTTGGACATCAGTGATTCTCAATAATCAAGGAAGTGGTAATTGACATCCTTTTAAAAGCTAATTAACATCATTTTAAAAGCCGCAGTTGGCATATGCCATCAGGAATAATGCAACTCCAATTCCTTGTGTCATACACTTCAAGGTAAAATGCTCTTGGAGTTGAAACACATTCCTCACACCTTCCTTCTCGACTTTGTTGGACACATAACGCTTGGTTACAGTGGAATGGAATTGTGAAAAGAAGAATTTCTTTCGTGTTTACACACACACAAATATATATATATATATATATATATATATATATATATATATATATATATATATATATATATTATTTTATATTTTCTATCTCTCTTCAACTTAGATAACTTAGTCATAGCTAAGGGGTTGAAATTGAATTGGTTCAAATTTGAATTTGGCCTATGTCAACGGTCAAATTTCTTTTTCCTGACCGTTCGAGAGAACTGCTTTTCCTTTTCCTTCCTCTTTGTGGAAATTTTTTTCCTTCGGTTGCAGTTCACCGGAATACCGTTGGCCTTCATCGCCTTGAATGCTTTCGTTGCACATAGTGAAATTAATATCCTAGAAATGTTCTTCATTAATGCCATTGTCCTCAGGCACAACCTTAACATCCACTAAATAGCTTTTTCCTTCTATCTTTGTAACGACCCAATCTGGCGGGTCGCTACGAGCAACTCAACCTGACAAAATCACCATTTTATTTTTTATTTTTGAAAAGAAAAGACTTAGCAACATGAACTTATCATCTACAGTATTATTCGAAATAGAAATAGTCTTAACAACGATTAATTAAAAAAAATCATAGGTAGTATGAAACCTAACATAAACTCAAAGTCTTAAAACAAGCATATGAAACTCCACTAGCAAAAGAAATAAATTCGAGGGAAGTTGACGGATATCGTCATCTCCCTCTTCTTCACTATTTATTTTTTTCGACCCACTCCTTGGACTCAGGTTTCCTCATTTACGAATACTGCCTCTTCCACATTCTCCAGGGAAAAAATTACACAGTAGTTTGTGATAGAGACGGTACCAGTATTAGTTACCAATTAAGACAATAGATTTAAACAAATGTGTATAACTGTATATGCTAGAATTAACAAACCAAGATAAATAATAGAAATAAATGCTGAGTAGACATGCTGGAAATAGTAAATCCATAAGGCACAAGAATCAATTAAGGAATATTAAAACCATAAGAACGAAATAAAATCTACTATATCATCATAAAGAAATTTGAAACTTATTTAATCCATCTCTGGTTGATCATTATTGACATATCTTTTAACCCAAGACACTTCAGCTCCCATTAGCTTGTTGTCTTTGCCCACACGGTCCATTCCGTGGAGACGTTTTTCGATAGATCATATCACCTAGAGACTTATAGTCTTCATAGGATTCCGACATCAACGAGGGAGTTGCGCGATCCTCCCAAGTTGTATATTTATTTACTTATCTTTTCTTAATTATCCGAGGATGACTCTACGGCCTCCCATCACCCTTCCCCATTTTCATCTTTATTTCTTCTTTTATGTATTTCTTTCTTTTGACTGCTTAATCTTTTCATATGCTTAAATATGGGTGGTTATTGGGTTCATATCTTAATAAGCAATTAAAATTCTAGATGACATATGGTTGTACAATTTAAAAGAATTTAACGAGAAGTAAATAACATCTAACAACACACACAAGTCTTTACCACTATTGAATTAATTGAAATACCATACTAACGAGGTCTAGCTATCGCCTGCCTTTTAAACTTACGAACGTGGAAGAACACAACGGTCTCTGTTAGGGAGTAGATTAAAACAGTCCTGAAGTCAAATAATAGAGTGTAACAATGTGAGTTTAATTAAATCTAAATTTTCCAAACACCCACACACCTATACTACTAACTGCTGCCCTGTTTTGGGGCACCAATACACACAGAACACTAGGAGCTGCTACCTAGTTTTGAGGCATAGAACACACATATAAACACATAGAAAATCGTTAAGGGGTTTAATAAGAATTTCGCTGTTGGAATAGGCAACACGCACAAGTGATGAAATCATTTTTAAGGGTCCTTCGCATACCCACATCAAAATTAACTTAAAAGTCCTTTGCGCATAACACTTTAAAGTCTTACGAGCATAGTACTGATGAGCTAAGAAATACATACAAATCATCTAACCCACATGCGCATACCACAATGGAATAAGAAATGAAAGAAAATCATTTAAGGGTTTACACCAAGGTTACCAGGGTGGGAATCGAAAGCGGGATTCGGGATTCGAAAGCGGGAATCGAAGGCTCCGGGGATGGTTGGGAGCGGGAATTGTGGGTTCGCCGGAGAGTTGTCGGGGATTCGTCGGGGATTCGCTGGGGATTCGTCGGGAGTCGCCGTGGAGTTGGGAATCGCCGGGGATTCGTCGGGGATTCGCCTGGGAATCGCCTGTGGATCATGGTTCACAAAATTGGGAATCGGGGTTCCCCTAAAGTGGGAATCGGGGTTCCCATAAATTGGGAATCGGGGTTTCGACGAATCCGAGCCACGATTCCCAATTTTCAGGGACTCGATTCGATTCCCGAATCTGATCCGCGTTCCGGGGAATCGGGATTCCCCAGTCCAGGGAACGAATCTTGCTTCCTTGGTTTACACGCATGTCACTGATGAAATAGGGAATACACAAAAATCATTTATTGGCTTACACACATGTCACTGATGAGATAGAGAATACATAAAAATCCTTTAGTGGCTTATGCGTATATCACTGATAAGTTAGGGAGTATATAAAAATCATTTATTGGCTATGCGTACATCACTAATGAGATAGGGAATACATAAAAATTATTTATTGACTTATGTGTATATCACTGATGGAATTAAAATAATCTATTGGCTTAACCCTATGTGCATGTTTCTATTGAGATTAAATAAAAATATTTACGAAAAGTATTGATGTATTCTTATAGGCATACTACTGAAGAGATATAAAATACACTATAAATCATTCCTTGACCTTATGCACATATACACTGATGGAATCAAATACCATGTTAAAATTTCATTCTTTTGTAACCTTAATACACAAACTACTGTTGGAATAGAATTACAATAAAAATATATATATATTTGCAAGCCTGCATACATACAACTGTTGGAGATAAGAAGACTATATAAGATTTTATTTTTGATACTCTACACACACTGTTGAAAATAAAAAAACCATAAGAATCTCATTTTTTTTAAACACTCACCACTGTAGAAATCTAAAGCTATTTAAAATTTCCCCTTTTTTTATTGCTCTATGTACAAAATCCAAAATTATTTAGAATCTCCTTTCCACAGCCTATCTGTATAGATCTGATTTGAAGAAGTAACACACAAGCACACACTCATACATGGATTTTTGGGTTTGATAAATGACAGGGATAGATTGGGTACTTACTTGTTTAATGAAGAAAGAAAACAAAGAGGTTGAGTCTTCTCCTAAATCTCAAGCCAATCATTCAATGGAACTTCTCTTCCCCTTCTCTCTCTCTCTCTCTCTCTCTCTCTCTCTCTCTCTCTCTCAAAACTGGTGGGGGAAAGGAATACGTATATTTTTGTTGTTACTATTCTTTTTTCTTTTTTTTTTGCTTCTTTGGATGGGTTGCCCAATAAATGACGAGAGATATTGAAAGTTGCCAAAGATCCAATCTTTTTTGGTCTTATCAATAAGGTAATGTAGCTAATTAGTTGGGATTTAATTTTCAACAATAGGAAAGACCAAAAAAATGCGCACAATTCAAAATTTGAGTTGTGCGCACGATTCTCCCATCAGTGGAGAATCTGGAGATCGTGCAAATGACCACACTATTAGGGAACTTCCTATTTTACTTTAGATTTTTTGATCATATTCCAACGAATCAGAGAGTATAACTTATTTTTAGGTTTTTAAACAAATTGGAAGTGGGCCCACACTCCATTTAGGAGTGTACGCATGTTTCCCCATAAAAGGGAAAATGTGGGCCTCTTCCTCTTAATTATAGCCTTTTGTTTTCCATACTTTAAGTGAATTTTTCCATGAAAATTAATTTTTATGAAAAGTTTTCTATCCTTCCGTCACTTAGAGAATTATGTTTGAACCTTTCAATAGCCATTGATTCTAAGATCAATGGATCTAAGTTAATCAATGGAAAAAAGGGCTAAAATTTAAGATCGAGGGTTAATCAAAGGTGGATCTATGATCTCCACCCTCGAAAGTATGATCTAACTATCCAATGGCCTAAATCTTAAGGTTTCAAGGGAGAAGTTGAATAGCGATCATTACATTCTACCCCCTTAAAAGAATTTCGTCCCCGAAATTCCTCTCTTAATTCAAAAAACAAAAAAAAATTTACTTCAAGGGTTACACAACAAATTTTGGTATGGTAATATCTAGCAATGATTGTAAACACAAACGATATTACTAAATAACCAAGGGCGTACCTCCACATAACTTTGGAAAATTTTTTTGAACATCGGATTCTCGCTCCCAAGTAGCCTCCTCGACGCCATGGTGACGCTAAAGTACTTTGACAAGCGGAATCCTTCTATTCCTCAGGACCCTTTCTTTGCGCTCAAGAATACGCACCGGTCCTTCCGAGAAGGACCAATCCTCTCAGAGCTCCACCTCATCCTCCTCCAGTATATAGGACGGATCAGGGTGATAAAGGCGAAGCGTGGACACATGGAATACGTTATGCATCCGATCAAGATTTGGAGGCAACAACAGCTCATAAGCTCGAGCTCTGATCCGCCTAGTAATGCGATAGGGCCTGATATAACGAGGGCTTAACTTTCCTTTCCTACCGAATCGCATGACTGCCTTGAAATGCGAGATCTTAACAAATAGCATATCACCCACGGTAAACTCGAGCTCACGACATCGCTGGTCGGCGTAACTCTTCTGCCTACTTTGAGCTGTATTTAATCTTTCTCTGATCAAGGCTACCATCTCAGCAGTCTCTTGCACTAACTCCGGTCCAAGCAACTGCCTCTCACCAACTTCCACCCAACACAACGGGGATCTACAGACACGACCATAAAGGGCTTCAAAAGGAGCCATCTGGATGCTCTGCTGATAACAGTTATTATAAGCGAACTCATAAAGAGGTAAGTGTCGCTCCCAATCTCCCCCAAAATCAAGGATACAATCCCTCAAAAGCTCTTCTAAAATCTGATTTACCCTCTCCGTTTGACCATCGGTCTGAGGATGGTAGGCAGTGCTTTAATTCAGTTTTGATCCCAAAGCCTCATGTAGACTACGCCAAAAACCCGAAGTGAACCTGGTATCTCTGTTTGAGACGATAGATGCAGGCACACCATGCAATTTGATAATCTGCTCAACATAGATTTCTGACAACTTGTTCAAGGACCAAGTCTTCTTCACGGCAATGAAGTGGGCTGACTTAGTGAGACGGTCTACAATCACCCAGATACTATCAAATCCGTGCTTTGACCTAGGCAAACCCATGATGAAATCCATAGATATACTATCCCACTTCCACTCAGGGATGTCCAAAGGATTAAGAGTGCCTCCAGGTTTCTGATCTTCAATTTTTACTGTCTGGCACGTCAGACACTTGGAGACATAGTCAGCCACTTCCCTCTTCATTTCATTCCACCATAAATTCCTCTTCAGATCCCGATACATCTTGGTGCTACCCGGGTGAATGGTGTAGCGAGATTTGTTAGCCTCGTCCAAGATGTTATTCTTGAGTCCCTCTTTCGCTGGTACACAAGTCATGTCCTTAAAATACAAACAACCATCTGTCCCAACTGTAAAATCTGGTCTGGAATCTACTTCACTTTTCAGCTTCACAATCTCCGCACCATCAGCGTGGGCCGCTTTAATTGACTCCAAGAAATCTGATTGAATTCGAAGGTTTGCCAAAATTGACCTTTCCCCACTCTGCAAGTACCAAGGGTCAAGTCTCGAAACTGCTCAAGAAGTTTCCACTCTTCCAACATCAAAGAGGCAAGTCTAGCCCGACCTTGCCGGCTGAGAGCATCAGCCACAACATTGGCTTTCCCCGGATGGTAGCTCAGTGTAAAGTCATAATCCGTGAGGCTCTTGTGATCATTGAAGACCTCAAATTTCACTCCATAAAGGTAGTGGCGCCAGATCCTGAGTGCAAAAACTACAGCTGCCAACTCTAAGTCATGGGTGGGGTAGTTCACCTCATGCCTTTTTAACTGTCGAGATCCATAAGCGATCACCTTGCCAGCTTTCGTAAGTACACATCCCAGCCCTTTTTTAGAAGCGTCACTATAACTCACAAATTCCCCTCCTTCCGAAGGAAGTATTAGTACATGTGCAGAAGTGAGTTCCTTCTTCAACTCTTGGAAGCTACGCTCACATACTTCCGTCCAGACGAATTTTGCGTTCTTTCTAGTCAGTTTCGTCAATGGACCAGCCAATGTAGAAAATCCTTCTACGAATTTCCGGTAATAACCAGCCAATCCTAAGAAGCTCCTGATCTCAGTTGCACTGGTAGGTTGTTTCCACAATGTAACTGCCTCTACGTTTATAGGGTCGACTGAGATACCATCCTTAGAGACCACATGACCTAAGAATGTCACGCTCTCCAACCAGAACTCGCACTTGGAAAACTTGGCAAACAACTGATTCTGCCTTAATGTCTCAAGTGCTTGCCTCAGATGATTTGCATGATCCTCCCTGGACTTCGAATAGATGAGGATATCATCGATAAACACCACAACAAACAGATCCAGGAAGGGCTTGAAGATTCTGTTCATTACATCCATGAATATCGTTGGGGCATTTGTCAACCCAAACGGCATGACTACAAACTCAAAATGGCCATAACGGGTCCTGAATGCTATCTTAGGAATGTCCTCATCCCTGACTCGCAGTTGATGATACCCTGATATGAGATCAATTTTTGAAAAATGGCAAGCTCCTTGCAGCTGATCGAAGAGATCGTTAATCCTAAGCAGAGGATAACGATTTTTAATAGTCACTTTGTTCAGCTGCCGATAATCGATACATAGTCTGAGGCTACCATCCTTCTTCTTAACAAACAATACAGGTGCACCCATGGCGAAGAACTGCGCCTGATGAATCCCTTCTCCATTAACTCGGACAACTGTTCCTTGAGTTCCTTCAACTCGGCAGGGGCCATCCTATACGGTGCTTTGGAAATCGTCCTGGTCCCCGGCTCAATATCAATCGAGAAGTCAACCTCTCTGTGAGGAGGTACCTCAGATAGGTCTTCTGGAAAAACATCCAGAAACTCATTCACCACAGGGATGTTGGCTGTTGAGGGTCCCTGGCTGTCGTCGTCCTTCTTCACATAAGCCAAGTAACACACACACCCTTTGCTGATCAGCTTCTAAGCCTTAACTGCCGCTCTCAGTCTGATCCTCCGAGGGCGCTTCACACCCTCAAATACAAATTCATCCTCCCCAGGAATGCAGAATCTGACCACCTTGTGGAAACAGTCAATGTTGACATGGTATGAGGCCAGCCAGTCCATTCCTAGGATGACCTTGAAGTCATTCATGTCTTACAAGGTCTCCCAGAAGTTCCCTATCTCCAACTTTGATCACACAACCTTTACAAACAACTTTAGCAAGGACCACATCTCCTACTGGTGTCACCACCCTTAAGGGGTAAAATAAGGGTACATGTTTTAAACCTAATTCCTTCACAAAGGTATGAGATATAAAAGAGAGTGGAACCAGAATCAATCAATATATCAGCTGATATGCCATTAATAAGGAGCTGACCTTCAATGATGGCGTCAGAAGCCGCTGCGTCCTGATGAGTGAGAGCAAAGACTCTGTTGGCGGGGCTGGAGGAGTACTCTTCGTCTGATTCTGAAAACAGCCCTGATTCCCTTTCCATTGAACCTGCTGCTGTGGAGGGGGGCGAGGCTGAGCCTGCTGCTGTGGTAGTAGAGGGCGAGGCTGAGCATACTGAGCCTCCTTAGGACAATCCTTCCACCTGTGGCTAGGATCCCCACAGGTATAACACACACTCATAGTTCTCCAACATTGCCCTGCGTGCGACTTCCCACAATGAGGACACAACACCTTTGTCTGGTTTGATCCTCCTTCAGTTTTGGGCTTTTTCGTCGGGGTCCCTGATTTCTGGGAGCTGAAGGCTGAGACCTGGCTGTCTGCAAGATCCTCTCTGTCTCATCTGCCACCTTGGCCTTCTCACAGGTCTCTACTAAGGCGCGCACTCCAAGATTAACGATACTCGCCATGATGGGAGGGCGAAGACTGTCAATAAATTTTCTGACCTTATCCCTTTCTATAGCGGCATACCCAGGCGCATAGCGAGATAGCTCTCTGAATTTGGCCCCATATTGAGCCACGGTCATGCTGCCCTGCTTCAAGTTTGCGAACTGCCCTGCTAGCCGATCCTTAAAATGTGCTGGAAAGTACGGCTCGTTGAAAGAAGCCTTGAGCTGAACCCAGGTCTCTCCTCTGATAGCAAGGTAAGCCTGCTCCATAGTCTGCCACCATATGCCTGCCGCTCCCTGCACTAAAAAGGGGGCAAGTCTAACCCTCTGAGCATCAGTACACTACAGGACAGCGAAGATCCTCTCTACTGCTACCAACCAGCGCTCTGCCTCCATTGGATCACCTGACCCATCAAACTCAGGGGGATGGAAATTCTTGAACTGTCTATGGATCTGCGAGGCCTCATCCCGAACCCTGGGCTCCTGTCGAGCTGCCAAATTTGCTGCGATGGTCTGCAAAGCTGTTTGATTGGCAGCTTGGTTAGCTGCTTGAGCCTGAGCCTAGCCTCTCAGAAGCTCTGCAATCATTTGCAATGGGTCCTGACCCCGACCCTCTTCACTCTGGTCCTCAGCGGTACTAGGGTTTCCCCTCCTATGATATGTTCGGGATGGTTGCATCTGCAAGATGAACAAACTCAATGTTAGTTGAAAATACCAAAGAGTAGGTCCATAAATTTTAACTCATAGCAATTAAGTAGATTGGAAGACTTTATACACACACACACACACACACACACACACATATATATATATATATATATATATATATATATATATATATATATATATTTGATCCTTAGGAGGGTTGTGTTTTTATTTGAGGGAGATTTTAGTGCACTATGAAGGTATATGGCTCTTAAATTTGTTATGTGCTGCCCAATTAATAAATTTCCTAGACATAACCAAGACTCGCACACCAGGGTTCTCACTGACTGAACCTGGCGGCTCTGATACCACAACTGTAACGACCCAATCTGATGGGTCGCTACGAGCAACTCAACCTGACAAAATCACCATTTTATTTTTTTATTTTTAAAAAAGAAAAGACTTAGCAACATGAACTTGTCATCTACAATATTATTCGAAATAGAAATAGTCTTAACAACGATTAATCAAAAAAATCATAAGTAGTCTGAAACCCAACATAAACTCAAAGTCTCAAAACAAACATATGAAACTCCACTAGCAAAAGAAAAAAATTCCAGGGAAGTTGACGGATATCGTCGTCTCCCTCTTCTTCACTATTTATTTTTTCACCCACTCTTTGGACTCAGGTTTCCTCATTTACGAACGCTCCCTCTTCCACATTCTCCATACCTGGGGGGGAAAAATTGGGTTACACAGTAGTTTGTGATAGAGACGGTACCAGTATTAGTTACTAATTAGGACAATAGATTTAAACAAATGTGTATATGCTAGAATTAACAAACCAAGATAAATAATAGAAATAAATGCTGAGTAGACATGCTGGAAATAGTAAATCCATAAGGCACAAGAATCAATCAAGGAATATAAAACCATAAGAACGGAATAAAATCTACTATACCATCATAAAGAAATCTGAAACTTATTTAATCCATTTCTGGTTGATCATTATTAACATATCATTTAACCCAAGACACTCCAGCTCCCATTAGCTTGTTGTCTTTGTCCACACGGTCCATTCCGCGGAGGCGTTTTTGGATACATCATACCGCCTAGAGACTTATAGCCTTCATAAGATTCCGACATCAACGAGGGAGTTGCACGACCCTCCCAAATTGTATATTTACTTAATTATCCGAGGATGGCTCTACGGCCTCCCATCACCCTTCCCCATTTTCATCTTCATTTCTTCTTTCATGTATTTCTTTCTTTTGTCTGCTTAATCTTTTCATATGCTTAAATAGGGGTGGTTATTGGGTTCACATCTTAAGAAGCAATTAAAATTCTAAATGACATATGGTTGAACAATTTAAAAGAACTTAACGAGAAGTAAATATCATCTAACAACACACACAAGTCTTTATCACTATTGAATTAATTGAAATACCATACTAACGAGGTCTAGCTATCACCTGCCTTTTAAACTTACGAACGTGGAAGAACATAACGGTCTCTGTTAAGGAGTAGAGTAAAGCAGTCCTGAAGTCAAATAATAGAGTGTAACAGTGTGAGTTTAATTAAATCTAAATTTTCCAAACACCCACACACCTACACTACTAACTGCTGCCCTGTTTTGGGGCACCAATACACACAGAACACTAGGAGCTGCTGCCTAGTTTTGAGGCATAGAACACACATATAAACACATAAAAATCGTTAAGGGGTTTAATAAGAATTTCGCTTTTGGAATAGGCAACACGCACAAGTGATGAAATCATTTTTAAGGGTCCTTCGCATACCCACATCAAAATTAACTTAAAAGTCCTTTGCGCATAACACTTTAAAGTCTTACGGGCATAGTACTGATGAGCTAAGAAATACATACAGATCATCTAACCCACATGCGCATACCACAATGGAATAAGAAATGAAAGAAAATCATTTAATGGTTTACACGCATGTCACTGATGAAATAGGGAATATACAAAAATCATTTATTGGCTTACACGCATGTCACTGATTTGATAGAGAATACATAAAAATCCTGTAGTGGCTTATGCGTATATCACTGATCAGTTAGGGAGTATATAAAAATCATTTATTGGCTATGCGTACATCACTAATGAGATAGGGAATACATAAAAATTATTTATTGACTTATGTGTATATCACTGATGGAATTAAAAAAATCTATTGGCTTAACCCTATGTGCATGTTTCTATTGAGATTAAATAAAAATATTTACGAAAAGTATTGATGTATCCTTATAGGCATACTACTGAAGAGATATAAAATACACTATAAATCATTCCTTGACCTTATGCACATATACACTGATGGAATTGAAAATCATGTTAAAATTTCGTTCTTTTGTAACCCTAATACACAAACTACTGTTGGAATAGAATTACATTAAAAATATATATATATATATATATATATATATATATATATATTTGCAAGCCTGCATGCATACAACTGTTGGAGATAAGAAGACTATATAAGATTTTATTTTTGATACTCTACACACACTATTGAAAATAAAAAAACCATAAGAATTTCATTTTTTTTAAACACTCACCACTGTAGAAATCTAAAGCTATTTAAAATTTCCCCTTTTTTTTACTCTATATACAAAATCGAAAATTATTTAGAATCTCCTTTCCACAGCCTATCTATATAGATCTGATTTGAAGAAGTAACACACAAGCACACACTCATACATGGATTTTTTTGGTTTGATAATGATAAATGACAGGGATATATAGTGTACTTGTTTAATGAAGAAAGAAAATAAAGGGGTTGAGTCTTCTCCTAAATCTCAAGCCAATCATTCAATGGAACTTCTCTCTCTCTCTCTCTCTCTCTCTCTCTCTCTCTCTCTCTCTCTCTCTCTCTCTCTCTCTCTCTCTAAACTGGGCGTGAGTGGGGGAAAGGAATACGTATATTTTTGTTGTTGCTATTCTTTTTTTTTTGTTTCATTGGATGGGTTGCTCAATAAATGACGAGAGATATTGGAAGTTGCCACAAGATCCAACCTTTTTTTATCTTATCAATAAGGTAATGTATCTAATTAGCTGGGATTTAATTTTCAACAATAGGAAAGACCAAAAAAATGCGCACAATTCAAAATTTGAGCTGTGCGCACGATTCTCCCATCAGTGGTGATTGTGCAAATGACCACACTATTCGGGAACTTCCTATTTTATCTCCCATTCACTCCTTTTTGATTGGTCAATAAATATTCCCAATAATATCTCAATATACTTTAGATTTTTTTATCATATTTCAACGAATCACAGAGTATAACTTATTTTTAGGTTTTTAAACAAATTGGAAGTGGGCCCACACTCCATTTAGGAGTGTACGCACGTTTCCCCATAAAAGGGAAAACATGGGCCTCTTCCTCTTAATTATAGCCTTTTGTTTTCCATACTTTAAGTGAATTTTTCCGTGAAAATTAATTTTTATGAAATGTTTTCCATCCTTCCCTCACTTAGAGAATTATGTTAGAACCTTTCAATGGCCATTGATTCTAAGATCAATGGATCTAAGTTAATCAATGGAAAAAGGACTAAAATTCAAGATCGAGGGTTGATCAAAGGTGGATAGATGATCTCCACCCTCGAAAGTATGATCTAACGATCCAATGGCCTAAATCTTAAGGTTTAAAGGGGGAAGTTGAATGGCGATCATTACATTCTTCAAGCTAAAAGATGGTGGCAAATTTTTCCAGTTTGTGGTGAGGACTTTTATAGATGCAAAGGCTAAGCAGTGGTCATGGTCCCCAGATAATTTAACTTATAGGACCTGACCAAGGTATTTGCCCATAGCTTCAAGAGATGGAGATGTCCATGCATGTAGAGGAATATCGTAAAATCTAATCCATATAGTCTTTGTTCTTGTATTGAGAGCTGGTTTCAATGTTTGGAGGGAAGAGACATGACCCCCAAAAGCGTCTTCTCCATGGCATAACACCCGAGATGCTTGGGCTTTTGAGTCGAAGGAGAATAAGACCTCCACTAGGCTGATCTTAAAAGGTTTCGGGAGATCTGGAATCTCCCAGGATTTTTTGGCCCATTTCCAGACCACATCAAGGTTCCAAGAGTTGCCTTTCATACAACCCACTAGACATCTCCTTAAAACTACCTTACGCTCCACTGTCTCAGCTGAGTTGATATGAATTATAGGAAATCTGCTATAGATTCCGTCACTTCGGGCTCCCTCCTCCCTGCTAGGGTCCAGAGGAACACCCTTTCCAGGGGTCCTAAATTTTTGCTCATGTTGCACTTCCGGCAATAACGTCGTTGACCAAAATTGAAATATCCACCTCATAGCAGCGCCAATCACGACCTGTTCGCAGTGGGTGGATTGTCCTTCTATTTTCTTCATACCATCTATCAGTTGTTCTCCAATTGCCTATTGGAGTGGTGTGGCCCTGGTCAACCCTATCGTACCCATGGTTACGCCGCGGCGAGGTTTGGGCCGATGCTTTAATATTTTTCCTTTTCCGATAAGTATAAGACTTTTTCTGCAGCCATCCTTCTGCAATTTCAGCGCTTGAAGGGCATCTAGAACTGAGTATCCGGCGTTAATAAGGTCTAGATATTCATCTTTCAATCCCTCTATTCCATACCCACAAACACAATTGCCCCTTCCGTTAGAGTTTCCCAAGTAGGTCACACCCGGAGATCCCCCCTTGCGGTGACCAAATGTCTACTCTGGCAGAGCATGACTCCTGCCATTTCATCCACTATGATACTCCTCCCGACTGCCAAGGAGATCTGGGATCACACTGCTGTCACCTATTCTGGGGTTGAGAACTCACCTGTATCTGTGCCACTTATTCCTAGTGGATGCGTCTGCGACATGGTGACATGTCCCTTGAGACTCACTATGGGTAGTTTTTCTCGTTATGTCAGCAACTTGACATTTTTTGCCTCTCACTTCTGATGTGAATGTTCTCCGTCGACAGCTAGAACAAATTCGAGTGGTGCATTATCCTGAGAGCCTGGGTCCTGCGTTTACGCACCTTCATTATCAGATTCTTGGCTCCGGCACTATTTCATCGTTACGTGAGGCCTATTCTCGTGCGCAGCTGTGCCTTGGTGAGTCACCATCCAGCCTCTCCTTTGATAGTTCGGCTGTCGTAGCTTCTAATGGTATTGGTGGTTCCAGGCCACCGAGAGGAGGTGGCTCCTTTTCCAGAGCTCGTGGTGGTGGCCGTGTTGGTGGTGGATGTGGCTGTCCTTATTGTACCCACTGCCATGGTGATGGCCACCAGATTGAGACGTGCTATACGCTTCATCCAAAGATTTGCCCACGTTGATCAGCTCATCTTACCGCTACTGGCTTTTCTGACACCGTGACTTCTGCCCCCGGTTCTACTTCAGTTAATGAGTCCTTCAGCTTTACGAGGGCAGATTATGAGGAGCTGCAACGCTTTCGACAGAGTGCTTCCCAGCCCACTGCCGGGTTTGCTCAGCCAGGTAGTTCACCCACGAGCTTACTCTCTAGCTCCGGGTCCTAGATTATTGACTCGGGAGCCTCCAATCATATGACTGGTAACTCATCTCAGCTATCTTCTTTTCGCTCTTTTTCCACTGGCTCTCAGACCATTACCCTCGCTGATGGGTCCACTTCCCCCAAATACTGGTATTGGTATAATATGCCCTTCGCCTACTATTTCATTATCATCTGTACTATGTGTCCCTAAATCTCCGTTTAGTTTACTTTCTGTCAGTCAATTAACGAAAAATCTTCAGTGTTCTATCTCATTTTATCCCTCTTATTATTTGTTTTAGGATCTTTTGACTGGGAAGACGATTGGATCGGGTTGTTTGGTGGATGGACTTTATCTCATTGACTGTAGCTCTTCTCCTACCGTTTTGCATAGCTCTGTTGACGCCTATCAATGGCACTGCCGTCTTGGTCACCCTTCTCTTCAGCGACTTCAACAGACTTCCTTTGTTCCTACTTCTGTCTCTTCGTGCCAGTGCGAGTCTTGTGAACTCGAGAAGCACCACCGAGTGTCCTTTCCTTCCCGAGTCATTAGTCAAGTTGATAGTCCTTTTCTTTTAGTTCATTCAGATGTATGGGGACCCTCTAGGGTCGCGTCCAATAATGGATTTAAGTATTTCATAGTTTTTATTGATGACTATTCGCGTCTGACATTGGTGTATTTGTTGAAATACCGCTCTCAGGTCTTCACTGCTTTTCAGAATTTCCATGAAATAAAGAATCAGTTTAATTGCAATATTAAATGTCTTCGTACTGATAATGCTCGGAAAATTTTCTCTTCCACGCATGAGTTTCAGGATTATCTTTCATCTAATGGAATTCTTCACCAATCCTCCTGTGCCTACACGTCACAGCAGAATGGTGTCGCTGAAAGGAAACTAAGGTATTTACTTGAAGTTACTCGAACCATCATGTTTCAGATGTGAGTTCCTAAGTCATTTTGGGGGGAAGCAGTCTTAACATCATGTTTTCTTGCGAATCTCCTTCCATCTTCTGTACTTCGTGGATCCTCTCCCTTTCAGGTCTTATATCCTCAGCAGGATCCGTTCCCTCTCACACCTCGGGTCTTTGGGTGTGTTTGCTTCGTCCATCATCTATGTCCTTGTCGGGACAAACTCGATCATAGGTCAGAACGGTGTGTCTTTTTGGGTTACTCTAGAACTCAAAAAGGCTACCGTTGCTATAGTCCTCGACTACGTCGATGGTTTGTGTCAGCTGATGTTAACTTTTTTGAATCTGAGGCATTTTTTAGCCCTTCATCTGCTCCTATTACAAGTCCCTTGGAACCTGAGGCACCATTATCTCTTCCTTCGATTCCTGACTCGGTTCCGATATACTCACAAGTCACAGCCTCCCACTATGGATGTTATGCTGCCATCACCTTCCATACCAGTGGCTCCACCACCAGTTACCAAACACTATCGGCGACGTTTGCAGAAAGATGGACCTCCACCTCCTTCACTCGAACCATCGCCTTCATCTGTCGAGGTCCCTGACTTGCCTACTCAGGTATCTTCTTTACCCTCCTCTGTCATTACTTCCGACTCTCCTATTGCATCTCGCACTCGTTCCCATTCTACAGCACATCCTATCTCTCACTTTGTTTCTTATGATCGTCTGACTCTTTCTTTCCAAGCCTTTGTGTCATCCTTGTCTTCTGTTGTGTTACCACAGTCATTACAGGAGGCTCTCTAACATCCTGGCTGGCGCGCTGCTACGGATCTAGAAATGGGTGCACTCCGTTCGAACCAGACATGGGATCTTGTTCCTCTTCCTGCTGGTGCTCGATTAGTAGGCTGTCGTTGGGTGTTCTCCATCAAGTATTTACCTGATGGGACGGTTGAAAGGTTGAAGGCCCGTCTGGTTGCTAAGGGTTATACTCAAACCTTTGGGGTTGACTACCATGAGACATTCTCACCAGTTGTGAAGATTCCTTTAGTGCGAGTTATACTCTCCATGGCAGTTAATAATGGTTGGGCACTACATCAGTTAGACGTCAAGAATGCCTTCTTACATGGCGACCTCCATGAGGAAGTTTATATGGAGCAGCCTCTAGGGTATGCTGCTTAGGGGGAGATGTCCTCCTTTGGTTGCCGCCTTAAGAAATCACGTATGGCTTGAAACAATCTCCACGGGCATGGTTTGGTAGATTCAGTGAGGCCGTCATGCGCTTTGGGCTTAGACAATGTGCAGCAGACCATTCAATGTTCAGTCATCAGTCTTCTGCAGGGTGCATTCTGTTGATTGTGTATATTGACGACATCATCATTACAGGTAGTAACTCAGTGGGAATACAGAGGCTGAAGACTTACTTACAAAAAGAGGTTGCTACAAAGGACTTGGGCCGTCTTAGATACTTTCTTGGGATAGAGGTGGCATATTCCTATCATGGGATATCTCTATCACAGAGGAAATATGTGTTGGACTCACTAGAAGAAACAGAAAACCTTGGGGTAAAACCTCTATCTGCACCTATGGATCCCAATGTAAAGCTAATTGCAGAGGAAGGGGATCTGTTGGAAAACCCGGGCAGGCATAGAAGACTGGTAGGTAAACTCATATACCTTACAATCACTCGCCCAGATATATCTTATGCTGTAGGAGTGGTTAGTCAATACATGAGATCCCCACGTACCTCACATTGGAATGCAGTAATACAGATTCTTAAATACCTAAAGGGTGCACCTGGAAAAGGTCTATTATTCAAGAGACATGGTCATATGCGAATTGAAGGATTCTCTGATGCTGATTGGGCTGGGTCTCCTGCAGATAAGAGATCAACTACCGGGTACTGTACCTTTGTAGGAGGTAACCTTGTATCGTGGAAGAGCAAAAAAGCAGGACGTCATTGCCAAGTCTAGTGCTGAGGCAGAATATAGAGCGATGGCACACACGAGTACAGAGATTATCTGGTTGAGATCGCTTTTATCTGAGATCGGGGTCGTATCTACATCTCCTTCACAGTTGCATTGTGATAACAAGGTTGCTATCTACATTGCAACAAATCCGGTCTTTCATGAATGCACCAAACACATCGAAGTCGATTGTCACTTCATTCGTCAGAGGATTCAGAAAGGAGAAATTTGTTCTGTCTTTACTCGGTCTACAGATCAGTTGGCTGATATGTTCACAAAGCCATTAAGTAAAGCAAAGTTGAGTGATATCTGTAAAAAGCTAGGAATGTATAATTTATACATTCCAGCTTGAGGGGGAATGTTAGAATAAGTATAGTTCATAGTAGAAATCAATAGTATGGCCCTCAATATGACAATGGGTACAATAATGAGGCCCTTGTCCACCTGTGACACGGCCTCCCTCTAAATCACGACCACCGCCACGGCCGTGACGCCCACGACCCCGGCCAAACCGATCTCTACCACCGCCAGAATGATCACCCCAACATAAGTGGCAAGAGCTAAACCATCAATGCTAGCCTCGCTGGTCCCAACAACCCTCATGGAGCGCTGTATTTGGGAGAAGACCTTAGTGTGAGAGAGTAGGGACACCGAGCGAACAATCGGCCGTCGAATCGGTAGAAAGTCAGGGCCCAATGCATCAAGGAATTTGACAACTCGTAAGTCCTCTTGACGCTTGGCAAGGACGACATGATCCACTGTAAGGGGCATATATAAATCAAGTTGTTGACATAGGGCGACATACAGACTGTAGAAGTCTGCCACAGACTTGTCCCCACGCTGGAGGCCCATCCACTCAGAATAAGCGTCACAAATACATGTGAGATTATTAACCCTAAAATACAAGGTCCCAGCATACTGCCAGATGTCCTTTGATGACTTAAGATCCATCATCGTTCCTGTCACTTGTGGTTCCATACTATATCCATGGTTTTAAATTTTGGCCGTAATGCGAAATTTCGGATTTTGGTAGGGACTGAAATTTAAAAATTTCGGCCGAAATGACCGAAATTTCGGTTTTAAATTTCAGATTCGGTAGATGTTGAAACCGAAACTGAAACCGAAATTTCAATCCTCGACTATATCACAGAAGAGTCTTGATCAGCACATCATCCTGGCGCCACTTAGCATAGGATAATTTATATCGGCAGAATGGCGGTCACGTTCAATAAAATCAACCTTACCATGCGCAAGTAGATAGGTCTCAACAACCATACACCAAGGAGGGTAATTTGACCCATTAAGCTTGATGGAGGTCATCTGTGGGAAAGGAGCCTCCACTGAAGAACTAGAAGAGGGAGCAGAAGGTGGAGTCGTCATGATGACACCAACCAACAAGGTAAAAGAAAACGAAATGCAACAAACGACAACAAAGAAAAGCAAACGAATAGAGGAGAAGGGCGATCAGCACTTGAGCCCACTCACCATGACGCGGTTCCGTAACATAGAACCACGAAAAACAATGAGGAAGGAGATCACCATACTGGATTTTAGTCGCAAAACAACGAGGAAAATGATAGAAGAGAGAATTTAGTTCATTAAAGAGCGAGTTGTAGATGTAAAAGCAATCAAAGGATAGGGCTTTGGAGATTTACAGCAATAGGGATATGATTTAGGAACTGATTTTTAGAGTTTTAGAGTGTTTATGGCAATGGTGAGAGATGTAGGTTAGAGTTAGGGCTGAAAAAGAATGTTAGGGTTAGGGTTGAAGGAATGGGAATGGGAATGGATGGAGTGGGTTAGGGTTTGGGATTTGGGCATGGAGA
This sequence comes from Tasmannia lanceolata, assembly GCF_043159265.1. Lineage (NCBI taxonomy): Eukaryota > Viridiplantae > Streptophyta > Magnoliopsida > Canellales > Winteraceae > Tasmannia > Tasmannia lanceolata. Next base: position 8,724,162 of record NW_027518679.1, on the reverse strand, counting down.
ATGGGATTTGGGGATGGATTTTTTTAGAAATGGAAGAGTGGGTTAGGGTTTGGGATTTGGGAATGGAGAATGGATGGAGAATGGGATTTGGGGATGTGCGCAAGTTGAAAATGGGTTTTGGGGGTGTGCGCTAGTTGAAGATGGGTTTTGGGGTTGTGCTATAATGGAGGGTGGGGAGGAGGGTGTACGGTAATGGTAGAAGGGTGTCTTCAAGAGGGATGCGCTGATGCAATGAGAGGGATGCACTGATGCGGAAGTGGGAGGGGATGTGAATGGGAGAGTTACGCTAATGCGTAAGATAGAGGAGTGCGGAGGGTTGCGCTAATGCACAAGGCGCTGATGGGTGAGGGTTTACAGGGAGGGTTGCGCTAATGCAGCAAGGACCGTAGGTGGTGGTAGAGGCTCCCAAGTGGTGGTCCCTAGGGTATCAAAACCCTAGGGCTCTGATACCATGTTGCGTGGAAGATAGAAGAAGAGAATAGAGAAAAATGAGAGAGAGTGTCGTCTTCCCCTCGCTAATGTGTGTGTGACACCCACAAAGCATCTAACACCCACAAAGCATCTTATTTACCTGATTATTTCATGTATTCACTCAATCTTTTATTTTGCTTATATCACTAAAAAAGATTTTTTGTTTCATGTATGGCATAACATGGTCTCTTTTGTCTGAACTTTCAGAGAACCGAAGCTTTGGAAAGATATCTTAGAGAGAATTCTGGATGGCAGAAACTTATAAAACGAGGGGTGCACACACTGAAGAAGCCTCAGTACCAGGTTAAACTTCTCATATTTTGTTTCCTTCAGTGTACTTTAATTCGACAATTAGTTATTTATATGTTGTTTCTGGTCTTTAGTTATGTTATGTTGATCCTGGGATTGCCCATGGAGAGGAGATGGAGCAGCTTAAGACCATAGATAGCATCTTCTTAGAAGCGTAGGAGATTGGAATTTCAATCAATGAACCCATGCAATTGTGTAAGGTAATATGGCTTTTTGTTTATATTCAGTTCTATGTCATGGTTGGAAATAATTGTCATTGTCTCCATTGTCTGCTCTTTTATTCATTTTAGGGAAAGTTACAGAATTCCCTAGCATAATGTTTAGTGCCTAGGTGACATATATAGACAACCTATCATTTACAAGTTTTAACTTCCAGTCAATTTTTACATAATGGAAGAACCTTAACATAATTATCTATCACTTAGCTCTCTTATGTACTGGAGATGGAACAATCTTTCATAAACTCCCTCAGTTGCTGCAGTTAAGGTTGAATGCATAGTTTTGAATTTCAGCCGAAATCCGTAATTTCAGCCGAAATATTTCGGTTTCGGTTTGGACCGAAACTGAAATTACATTGAATCGGATTTTTACATGATTTCCTCGAAATTTCTGCCGAAATTTTGTTTTTCACCCTTATTTACAAAATTTCTACAGAAATGTTAAAAGATTTCCACCGAAATGGCAGAAATTTCCACTGAAATTTTATACATTTCAGTGGAAATTTAAAAAACAAAAACCGAAATTTTGTCAAAATTTTACATGATTTCGGCCGACATTTCCACCGACGGTGGTGGCCGAAACCGACACCAAAAATGACATTTAAAACCTTGGTTGAATGATGACCCATTTTTGACAACCTCTCCTTTATCCTTCACCACAATTTTATCTGAATTCATTACAGTGGAAAGCTTACGTGCAACTGTAATGTGGATGCTTTTAGACAATAATGGAACAGACTTCGTTGTTGATCCTAAAGCAATCATTACTCCTCCTTCAGGCACTGCATCAACTGCAGTTGTAGCTTCATCTAGCATTAAAACTGCACCATCCCTACTTGGGTTCTCAATAATCTCAGGTTAAATTCTTTTATGTACTTCCCATCTACCGTAATTCTTCCTTTGCGAGGATGATAAAACCTTAGCGAATGAGCCAAAGCGGATGTTTTCGCTGCTCCACTGGGTCCGACCAGTGCTACCTTCAATCCAGCTCAATTGATAAACTGAAATTATTTAGTATAAACATTTCTTGCCTCAATGTGAAATTGAAACTGACCTTTTCAAACTCCATTATGCATTCAATTCTTTCCTAGTTTGAATTTTCCAGCATATCTGCGTCAATGTCAGTCCTCTGATCAAGTGTTGGGAATGAGGTGTTAGTGTGTTACTATGCAGATTGTGAAGACTATTGTGGGGATTAGCATGCATAGCTCTATGATCGAAGGGACCGAGCGAGAAAATCTGATATGACCTTGTTTCGTTCTCGAAGGTGGCTTGATTATTATCTACCAAAATGGTGGTGGTGTAGCACAAGGCAATGGCATGGGTAATGTTCCATAAGCAAAGTGATAACCCTTGACTAATCCCGCACTTAATAGTCTCAATCCTGCTAAGAGATAACCCTTGATTAATCCAGTACTTAATAGTCTCAATCCTGCTCCTCATCATCGGCTTAGCTTTCTCGATTATTTGTTCTTCGTGGGTAGATTCAGAGGTGGGAGAGACAAGTTCTTGATGAGTGGCAGAAAAATCACCTGAGAATCCTTTGGCTTGCTTGGCTTGAATAAGGCCATTAATAAAGACAAAATGCATGACAGCCCAAGCTACTATTCCCATTCTCCAGTTAACAATAACGGTCACATCTAGAATGGAAAAGATCCATTGAATGATGTCTGACATAAGGTCAAAGACTATGGTTTTGATCATGGAGGTGTCATTGATGATCCATGAAGTAAGGAAACCCGCATTGTTTTTGGATTTCTCAAACCATGCTATCTCATTATGGAGCCCCTGTTCGAATGCCTTATCAGATTATCGGGATTATGACAGGAAGACCAGAGCCTATGATCTTAATCAATACTCTATGAGCATTAGAGACATCAAGATTTTATGGAATTACTAAACAAGAATGTCTTGATAGAGTAGAGCTAGAAGAATTGGATTCTTATTTATGACATCATAATTTAGGGGGCTTGCCTTAGATTGGTGTTTAATATGGAAGCAGAAATAACGCATAAAGGGAAAACCATCTCTCATTCGTTGAATTGATATGAGTAATCATTTTGAAAAAGTTCGTTGCAAAGACTTTTTTTCAGTAGTGTAAAATACTACAACCTAGAATGATTCTGGAGGTGAAAGCCAAGAAAGCTAAAGCTTGTGTGATAACAAGAGACTAAGTTACTTCAACCATCCAGATCAAGGCTTGTATGTGATGATTGATAGCACGAAAAGTGCTCAATTTGAAGCAAAAGACGAGGGCTGTACTTGATATTCAACGATAATTTCTGCAGTATCTGGCTCACTTACGTTACTTAAGAATTAAGAAAGTAACCATCATGCTTCAGAATTAGTTATGTCAGATGATGACCCATGAACATTATGAGGATCAAGAGGGCAATAAACATTATTGCTTATTCAACTCGCCTAGAAGAGGTGAATGGTTTGACAGTCAGTAGGAGCTTCAAATCACGACAACAAAGTCACCGATCGGTGTGTTTTGATCCCTAATGAATTTTTACTACTTAATCAGGAACACATGCGCAAGAGTCTACAAATCTAATGAAAATGAAAAAATCAGGATTTTTCTTCCCAAGTTGTTTCGGTATACGGAGTACATTGAAGGCGGACCTTGTGATCAGATTACTTCAAACCAACAACATAATTGCCCAAAACTTCTTGTGCGTTGGAAATACTTAGTCTCCTATTTGCAAACTATGCAAGGATCAGAGCCAACAGACTCCTACCCTTCATGCCAATCATTATTTGATGGGGTTGAGTTTTTTTTACAACGGGAGAATATGATAGGGACCATCATACAACCCATATTTAAAATTTAAGTGTTTTTAAAGTGTTTTTTTAAGTCTTTTAAAGTCATGGTGGGGTGCTAGAGTCGTTTTTCATCAAAATCTCTTGAGTTGTTTGAGTTATGAGTATTTTAAATAGGCCCCATAGATTTATTATGAAAATTTTAGACGAGGAGAGTCTTTAAGTCATTATAGGGTATTTTAGTCGAAAAGGTATTACGTTTTTGTTTAGAGTTATAACTTTCTAATTCTCTTTCTTTTCTTATATATATTTATGTAGCCTCATGGCACTTTTATTTGATGCTATGCAATGATGAAATGAATAAATATTTGACATTTTTTTCTCTCTTGTGTGGATGTGATGCCTTTTCTGAAGTCCGATGCTTCATATAGTTCAGTTTCTACTCCTAAACTCTTGACTTTCTTTCTGTTATCTTTTCCTCTCTCCTTTTTTTTTTTTTTTGAATGGTTATCTTTTCCTCTCTCCTCTTCCCCTTTATCTTCTCTCAATTGGGATTACAAGCCGGCACCACCTTATCCTTCTTACTTCATGTATCATTTTCTCCTTCTCTCCTCTTTCTTCTCACATCCCTTTCTGTCCAGTTTCATTTCTCTTTCCTTCTGTTTCTTTCTTCACCATTTCCGGTTGGGTTCTATTAGAAATGGAGTTAGGGTTTGAAGAGAGGAAGAAGAAGAGGAATAGAGATATGGAGAGTCTACACTAGGGAGCTCCCATGTAAATGATGTATATATAAGGCCCAACTAGGGCAACCAAGTACAATGACTACAATACCCTCTCTCTAACATGTAATGACTAAACTACCCCTATTACATATTATTCAACACTCCCCCTCAAGCTAAGTGTATATACGATGAAGCTCCTGCTTGTTACAAAGAACTACATCAACAACTAAAAAAGTACAATAAGCTCATACACATTCAGCTTGGTATAACACTCGTCGTCAAGCTGGTGTGGTACATACATAATGAAAAATATAAACAAAAGACAAAGGCCACCATGAACATCATCGAGATCTATGGCCATAAAAAAAAGCAGCTCCCCCTGAGGTAGCACAACGGCGAGAGCAAGCACAACTGGGTCTCCCCTTGAAGGAGAACCCGACAATAAGTCTAGAACCATGAAGGATCGAACTGAGGCACCTCGGCAGGGGAATAACAACGATCCATCGAGCAAAAAAAGGGAGCACACCAATGGGTGCGCACAATAAACATCGGCGAAGTAGCAAAATGCCAAGTGAAGAGGATAACAACCGATGGGGAAACCATTGGAGACAAGGTCGACAGGAACACCGTCGCTTGGAGAGAAAGGAAGAGAGAGAGAGAGAGAGAGAGAGAGAGAGAGAGAGAAACATGGGTAGCCAACAAACGATGGGGAAACCATCGTCTGGAGATTAGGTCGACGGCATGAACATTGTCGCCTGAAAAGATAAGAAGAATGAAAGAGGATAACCAACCAATGATGGGGAAATCATCGTCTGGTGACAAGGTCGACGGCATGAACATCGTCGCCTGAAGATAGGAAGAAAATGAGGGAAAAGATAAACCAACCAACGATGGGGACACCATCGCCTGGAGATTAGGTCGACGACATGAACATCGTCTCCTGAAAAGAGCCGACCAACGATGGGGAAACCATCGCCCGGAAAAGAGAGGTCGACGGGAAAAGACCGTCGCCTATAAGAGAGTCGACCAACGATGGATATGGAAGCCATCGCCCATAAAAGGAGGAGTAAGATAAGGCATAAGGCGGAGAAGACAAAGATTGACTAGGAGCACAACAACACTCCCCTTCGAGCGAAACTACATGAGCTTGGAGATGACAAGACAAGAAAATACAATAAGGAAGATGATAACAATCACCAAGGGGACAAACGAAGAACATAAAAAGAGGACGATAACACTCTCCCTCAAGAAAAGACACAACCACAAGAGAAAGAGCAACACTCCCCCAAGTAAAAAATACTAAGACAACACTAACACTCCCTCTCAAGAAGACAATACTAAGAAAAAGACAACACGCCCCCTAAAAAAAAGACACAAAGAACTACATGAGAACACTCCCCCTCAAGTTAAAGCCAAATGCCTTCATCTTGCAACGAAAAGATGACAAGCAAGGCGCAACACTTCTTTCGGACATTTCACCAAACACTTGGTGTGCGCCTTGAATAAGAACATAAAGAACAAAGAAAAACACAAACAATACAAATGTCATAGAAGACAATGGAAAGAAAGAAATAAGAGATGACAAGAAGACAACATAAGCAAACAAAAGAAAATAAACAACACCAACAACTACAAAAGAAGACTTCCATCACACCATAGCTCTCTCGGACATTTCAGCAAACACTTGGTGTGCGCTATGGATAACAACCCAAAGGAAGAGAAAATAAAGAGATTTGGAGGGAGTTTGGGTGTATTGGGAGCCATTTGGCTTACCCAAATGGGGTGGTGGTGAGGAAGTATTGTCTAAAAAGGGATTTGGGATTGTAAGTTGAGATTGGGATGTTTGAGTGGAGAGCCAAAGAGGCCAAAAATTATAGAAAAGAGAAAAATAGGTTTATGAGGAATTCAAAAGAGAAAGAAAGTAAAGATTGAGAGTTGTAAAGAAGGAATAATGGATTTGAGGTTGAGTTTTGATCTAAACCCAAAAATATAGAAAAGAGAAAATAAAGGAATTTGGGATGGGCATTGGGGATTTTGGGTGATATTAGAGGGAATATGGGGGCTGGGTTTACGGCAACCCAAAACTGGGTTGGGTTGCGGGAAGGGGTTACGGGAAAGGAGATACGGCAAGGGAAAAAAAGTAGAGTGCAAGAGAGATCTGTGGAATAGAGTGGAGAGTAAAAGGAGGAGAGAAAAGAGGAAAGGAGACCTAGGGAGAGATATTTTAGGGTTTTCTGAAAAAAAGAAACCATGGCCCGCGGGATAGTGAGAGAGAGATTGGAAAAGGTGATGGATAGACTCTTCTTCTTCATTCTTTCCTTTCCCATGCATCTTCACTCTGATACCATGTTAGAAATGGAGATAGGGTTTGAAGAGAGGAAGAAGAAGAGGAATGGAGATATGGAGAGTCTCCACTAGAGCTCTTATGTAAAATGATGTATATATATGGCCCAACTAGGGCAATCAAGTACAATGACTATAATACCCTCTCTCTAACAAGTAATGACTAAACTACCCCTAATACATGTTATTCAACAGGTTCATAAACCGCTCCTCTTTTCTACTTTTATCATTTACCCGTCTTAAATCTTTCTTGATTATGATCTTTCTTGTTCTTAATCTTTCCTGTATATTCTTTCTCTTTTTCTTTGTTGTCATAGATTTACATCAGCACATCATCCCGTTAGGGGTCCGATCCAACCAGTTTCTTATAGCCTACCTGATGCATAAGGAAACCACAGCGGAACTGCGGAAGCTAGAGGAAGCAAGTAAAGTTAAAAGGATTTAAAATCCTACAGGTTTAAGTATTGAAACCTGAAACTTTGTGGCCTTAGATCTATAATTTTTTATTAGATCTGAGCCAAACCTTAGTAGATCTTGTAGATCTATGGAGGAGGAAATTCGGGTGTGAATTAGGCACAATATTTGTAGAATTGAATCAAGAAATTGGCTCAAATAAGCAGTCAACTTGCTTATGGCTGCAAATGCATAATTTAGTGAGCTAGCTTGCTAGTTCCTAAATTTGCAACTAGAATCCAAAGAATTTGGATGAGGCTTTCGAGATTTATTTGATTTGGAATTCAAGGAAGAGTTTTCCACGACATTTCAGCAAAAATGTCAAGGGAATTAAGCTGGACAAAAGTCGTGGCAGCAAGCATAAAAATCTTCTCCAGATTAAAATTTTCATCTAGGAAAACACATGACGGACAGCTTTGTTCCACTTGAATTCTCAGGTAAAAATCATTATGAACGATAAATCTATGAATATGTGATGTGTGGGGATAGATCTAAGTTGCTAGATTGCTAGGAAGGTAGATCTAAACAAGGATCTAGGTGCATGTGCAAGACTAGGCTGCTAGTGATGCACAAAAGGATAAATGGAAGAACAAGAGAAAGGAGGTGGATCTTACTTCAAGATCTGCTTCTACTTTACTCCAAGCTCTTATCCATGGAGGAAATCTCAGGGAAACTCCTTCCCTTTCCCCAAGAACCACTCTCTCACTAGGAAAAAAAAACTCAATTTATTAGCTGTCGAATCTCCTCTATTTGTGTTAGAGAGAAAGAATGAGAGAAAGGGTTTGTGCAAGTTAGGGATGTCTCCCCCTTACACGTGTATTTATAATAACAAGAGGATAGTACAAAGACAGTTATGCCTTAGGCATTCTACATATTCTAACACTCCCCTCAAACTGGAAAGTATATGTCATACATTCCAAGCTTGTTACAAATATCACTCAACTTAGCTTTGCTTAAAGGCTTTGTAAACATATTTGATTGCTAATATACGGATCAAGTGAAGACTGTGGATATCTCTCCTCTCTAGATTCTCTGACGAATAAAATGACAGTCCACCTCAATATGCTTCGTTTGTTCATGGAAAACCGGATTGGTAGCAATATGTATGGCAGCGTTGTTATCACAATACAACCTAGAAGGGAAAGAGGGAACAACATCAATCTCAAACAATAGTGAGCGCAGCCAGAAAACCTATGTACTCGTATGTGCCATGGCTCTATATTCAGCTTCAGCACTGGACTTGGCTATGACGTTTTGTTTCTTGCTTCGCCATGACACCAAGTTCCCTCCTACAAAGGTACAATATCCTGTAGTCGACCTCCTATCTGCTAGAGATCCTGCCCAATCTGCATCAGAAAAACCTTCAATTCTCATATGACCTTGCCTCTTAAACAACAAGCCTCTTCCTGGAGCACCCTTCGAGTACTTGAGAATCTGGACTACTGCAGCCCAATGAGAGGTACGTGGAGAGCTCATGTACTGACTAACTGCCCGTACAACATATGAAATGTCAGGACGAGTAACTGTAAGGTATATGAGCTTCCCAACCAATCTCCTATATCTGCCAGGGTCATCCAACAAGTCCCCATCTTCAGGAATACACTTCACATTAGGATCCATGGGTGTAGATGCACGTTTCACTCCAAGATTTCCTGTATCTTCTAATAAATCCAACACATACTTCCTTTGTGATAGAGAGAGGCATCGAGAAGAACGTGCCACCTCTATCTCAAGAAATTACATTACGCGACCCAGATCATTAGTAGAGAATTCTTTATGCAAGAATGTCTTCAATTTCTATATACCCCCTAAATTACTGCCAGTGATAATAATATCGTCCACATAATCCGGATTTGCCATTACTAAAGCAGTTTCCGTGCTCATCCTCCCACTAAAATAGGCCTTAACTAAAATCGTTTCCTGCAACTATTTTAGTTTTGCCAATAGTGTATCCCTAAACAGCCGAGCTTTCCACTACTAAAACAATTTCTCTTCAATTCGGTTTTCTACTAACGTTAATTTATCGCTCAAAACTAGGTATTCAAAATAATCAAATTGTTTTAAATGGAAATAATGGTTGGACAGAGGGAAAAAATTGAACAGTTCCCTTCAACTAGTTTTCATGCTAATTTATTCCTTAAAAAACTGCTATTCAAAAAATGGAATCGTCTCAAATGGAAATTACTGCTCGACTTAATCATGGGGGAAAGGAAAAATCAAATCTATTGTATCTTGAGTCTCCCCTTCCTCTCTCTGTCCATGATTTATTTTTTTATTGCCGTCTTTCTTGGTGTATCTTTGTGACTTTTTTTTACGGATGCTGAAAACATGTTTCACTAATAACCAGGGACAATTCTTGCTTGGTAATTTGTTTTGGCAGAGACGAGCAACAAGGAATGAAGAAAATCCTGCTGAGTTTTACCATTTTTTCTTGGCTTTATCAAATGGAACAATATCCAGACAGTGTGCTTCACGCTTCTTCAATTGGCCATATGAATGTGAGTCCTGTTGCTTTTCCAACTAGATCCAATGCTTGAAATATATTGATTAAATCATAAATATCATCCTCCATTAGTCAATTTTAAGATTTGGTGACACTGACACCTTCACCATCAAATGTTAAATGCTGATTTTGATCTCAGGGAGAAGTTTTGTTGTTCGTGGTTTTCAGGTATGGATTCTCTAAATGGGTTGCCCAATCTTTCTATGGTTCCTATAAATGGGTTGTCCATACTTCGATTCACATAGTTTTGGTTTTGTGGGTCATCTGTTTGGGTTCATTACTCTATTTTTCCAGTGGCATTATGAGCTTCAATTTCTTTCTTGCACTGTTATTTCATATATATCATGCTTAACTTCTGTCATTTTTTTGCGATAGATCCAGTGGATTAAGGATGTTTTGATTGGCAAACACAAGAACTATAAACTGCATCAATGTTTTTTATTGGGTGGGGCCACAATTTTGCACCCATGCATAGCATGGGCCGGAATACTAGTATTTGCTTAAATTTGAAAATCTAAAATTATATATATATATATATATATATATATATATATATATATATATATATATATATATCTTCGGTTCAGTTCTAGGTCCCATGACCCCAAACCCACAACCGAACCGAAAACTGACGGTTCCAAAATTTTGGACCCAGAATCGAACTACATATTTTCAACACTGAACCAAACCAAACCCAATAGGCCGGTTCTGTTCGCTTCTTCGGGTTGGACCCGAACCATGTCCACCCCTAACTCAAAACACAATCTGACCCAGAATTTTTTCGGGTTGAACCCGACTCGAGAGATAACTTGAATTGACCCTTTTCAATTTTCACATACAGTGACCTTCAATTTGTAAGAATGTCCTTCTAAATTACCAAAATCATATCATTTCTCTGCGTCTCAATGGAAAGAAAAAAAATTCCCAAGAAAATAATTCTGGCAATCCAAACATGGCCTCCTAAATAAATTTTAAGTTCCATATTCCTTGCAACGGTAGCATTGCACACCCTTTCCGCTGACCCTAGATCTTGACCTGCCTTTTATTGATCCCCTGTGAGATCACCTTCCTCTTTGATTCCCACCATGAACAACAAACTCATGCCCCTCACTTCCACCAAGAACAGGTTTCTTTCTCATCTGATTCGATAAGAGTGACGCGTGACTTCCTCGAACTTTATCGTATCTTTACCATACAATAAAGCCATCACCATGTTATCATATGAATCAAGAAGCGAGGTAAGAAGTAATAGGGCCTTGCCTTCCTCCTTCAATTTTTCATCAACTTTCTGGAGTTTATCCACAAGCCCATTGACACCGTAATGTGTTCTGAAAGATTCTCACCTTCGTGCATCTTCAGCTCATACAACTACCGCTTCAGATACAATCGGTTGGCCAAGCTTTTTGACATGTAAAGCTTTACCAACTTCTCCTATAACTTAGGTGCTTCATCTTCTTCCATAGCGTTAAACATAACGTTATCTACCAGACATAATTGAATCGTGATGACTGCCTTCAACTCCATGTCTTCCCACCTGACATCCATCGTTTTCTCCGACTTCCCATCATTTCCTTTCAACGCTTTAGCCAATCCTTATTGAACTAGGATGTCCTTCACCCTCATATGCCATATGGTGTTACTGCCCTTTCCGTCAAACTTGTTGATGTTGAACTGGCTAGAACTTGATTTTACTCCGATCTCAGATTACTCCGCACTTCTCGATGTAGCGCTCCACCTCGAATAAGAATCTTCTTGGACAATCTTTCTATCCGAAAGATTGCTCTGGTCGCAATCCAACAACAATGCCCACGATCACTCCACCCGGCCTCGACGATCGCTCCAACCACAGCTCTGACACCACTTGAGAAAATTCGCCGGGTAAAACAATCTGATCACGCACAAATTAATTAGAAAAATTAAAGTAACAAACAATCCACAAAATGAACACCAAGATTTTACGTGGTTCGGCCATGCCTACTCCACGGGAAAGAAACACGATCTTCCACTATGAGAAAAACAATATACAAGTTTTACAATGGATTTAACCCAAACCCACAACCCTTTCCTTTCTTCTCAACCCAAGACCGTGCAAGAGAGTAACCCAATAGAAAAACCAAGGAAGAACCCCAAGAGAACTCTAGAGGAAAATCCCCAAGAGAAAACCCAAGAAAACCTGTTCTTCCTCTTCTCTCTTTCTCTCTGTCTTCCCTTCTCTCTTTTTTCTTCTCTCTTTCCCTTTTTCTCACTTCACTCTCATGTTCTCCCACACAAGCCTTCTTTAGCCATTGTCCTCACACACAAGTCGGTGAAGAGGGCTTTTTGGTTTTATGTCTTATGTTTCGGGCGATGATTGAAATACCTCAAAACGTTGGAAAGTTTTTTTGGGGGGTATTTTTGTCCCGAAAATAATTAAATTTTATTTAATAAAGTAAAGGGAGATTAATTAGTTTCCTAGTTGGAATAAATTAGGGCTTCTAAAAGCCTGCTACTTTAGGAGTCTTAACAAGAGTCTATAAATACACACTTAAGCCACAAAAATCAGAATTTCCAACCCTAAGAGAGAAAACGTGTGGAGTTCTCAGAGTTTAGGAAGGAGAAGAGCGATAAAGCTTGGGTAAATCGTTTTCTAAAGGTATGTAGAACTTAATTTTATAATTAATTCTACTCTCTACCGAGATCCAAGATCTCCTGAGGGGAAGATTAAAAGTTTAATCCAGGGTTTGTTGGATTGGAACAAACAACCATAGATTCGAGGTGAAAATCTGTGCGTTAGTGCCCTAAAAGTCAGTGCAGTTTATATTTCCTTTCAATTAAAGTATCAATAAAGTTTCATTTCATGACATATTATAGATATCATTCAATAGAATGTATGTGATGTGCTTACTTTATGACACATATTCGTCCGTAGGTAGCAAAGTAGGAATGCCATGCTCAAGAATCCACAGATCCAAGGGAGCTGGGAGATATGTCATTCTGGTTCTTTGCAGACCTTAATAGTTCTAGGTTGGGGCTGAGATCGGACATCTCTTCCTGTATACAACTAGCACCATCCTTGCCTGCATGCACGTGTCGTGAGATGACTTATCTCGGTCATCTGGGTAGTAGACCCTAAGTAAGAAGAGTTGGTGCAATGATTGGATCGCGCACTGAATAGGATCACATTAGAACAACCTGTGGGTATGAGATTATAAGGTTGTTCTACCAGACAGGACCCTTTACATGTCCTTTGACCTAAGGCGTCATATTGGTCTATGAGCCCGTTCTAAGGTTTCAGTGTATCTTATAGTGGTTCTTATTTAGAGCCACATTCACATAGTACCGGATCCTAGGACAAACCCTCGAGATCAATAGGGATACTCAACATAGAATTTTCTGCCCTAAACTCTAGGGAAGGCATCTACAATTTCAGTCAGAGCGGTAGGCCTATTAAAATACCTGGGCCGGGTGGATTTGATAGAAGGTTTTGAAACATTAAAAAGTTTTAATAGTTTTGCAAATGCATTTATGAGGCTTACACTGCTTGACTGGAATAGTATATCATGAGTGGCCCATGAGGTAAGAGGTGTCCACCCCCGTAGGACACAACTCGGTAGATGTAGGTCATCTTCAGGGTGGTTAAGGGACTTGCACATACTAGATGTGGTTAAGGGTAAGATTATTTGACGGTCATCTTCAGGGTTATGTCTCGATGGAGGCCACTGACTCAATGCGATTGTAGTTTTAACTACAGAGCAAGATCGTAGTGGGGCCCACTATTGGGTTTTGCAGGATCGATCGTCGAATCCCTGCAACGATCCCACTCATAACTCGAATGACCCGATTACATTCTTATGAATGAGGGTCTCACATTTTATCTATAAGCACTTACAGATTTGATCTGATGGAGAATAAACGTTGGAAATGTTTAAAAGGAATTTAGAAATCCATTGGAGCCTTTTCTATTCCCATTGGATGGGATTTAATATATTTAATATATTAATTAATGAGAGGGTGGTGAATTATCCTGTATGTAGTTGACATTACAGAAGGGTAGTGAATTATCCTGTATACATTTGAGATTACAGGGGGTGAATTATCTTAGAGAATTCGGCCATGGGGTGAATTATCCTAAAAATTAGGGATTTGTTTCCTACAGTTTAGGATCTAGCTTTTGAGAGATATTTTCGAAGAATACATCTCCAAAAAGTTAGGAAAAGATAACCTACCTTCAAACAAGAGCAAACTATTGGTCTTTGTAATCCTATTTCATGAGAAAACTCAACATAGGATATGATTAAGGAGAGAAATTTTAGGGAATCAATATCCAAACCAACTACTGCCACCTAAACCTATTTAAAGACACCCTTGGTCGAATTTTGATGATCCCAACTCATCCTAAATTGAAAATTTTGGAATTCCCTCTCTGTAGTCTCTTACTAGATTCTCTCTGTACACTCTCTATAGGAAAACTAGTTCTATTTGATAGAATTAGACAAAGATTTCAAAAGATAAATTGTTTCTCTCAACTTAAAAGACTAATTTGTATCAGTTTCTTGCTGGAATAAGTCATTCCATCTCCAATTGTGCAAAAGAACCGAAATCCATTGATTCAACTTGCGGATTCGCGACGTTGAGAACGTGCGCGGATATTCGAGGAGTAGATCAAGCAGCATAATTCGTTACTTTGGGCAAGTATTGATCTTTGGATGTCTATTTCAGTCACCATATGATCATCTAGTTCTCTAGGATCCTGGGTTAATGGGCAAAATCGAAGAAAGTTTTTATTTTACGCGATTTCTAGTTCCGCTACGCGTAGCAATCGCACCTGAGGTGAAAACCCTTCCAACAAAATCTTGTATTCCTCGAGTAAATAACCATGGATTAGGGTCGTAGGAATTGATTTTCTGAAGATCTTCGTTGTTGTTTCGCATTGATGCCCCAATCGAATAAAGAATAAAAAAGAAAATCTATCAAGTTGTTTATTACTCTTAAAGATGAGGTAAAGGAAAGGTTTTCGGGTGACAACCAACGAAAAAACAGCAATCTCGCGGGTTTTGGAAAAACCCAACTCTAGAAATTTGGACGCCCGAAACAGACGTCTGAAGAGGTCCTCAGACGCTCGAAGGGTAACCGTCGGGCGCCCGAAGACACATATCCGAGAATTGCCAGAGGGGGAAAAATATTAGAGACGCCCAAAAAGGTGGTTTGGACGCCCGAACACACTATTTGGGGTCGATTTGGGGAATGTTTTGCCGATCAATTTTGAGGGCACAGATTAGCCCCGAATGACCTAGATATTAATCCAAAGTGTTAATCAAGGGTTAATTTGGATTGTAGGTGATACTGCACAGTGATCGAATGAGTTATTTCGTGGGAAACAAATCAAACCAATATCGAGTAGACTCGTTCTACCACAGTTATTCTAAGTCTTGAATATGATTTTCATGCAAAGTTTATACATGTTCTTGATAGACTATGATTGATATTGACTGTGTTAGTGTATACGAGGGTCAATATTCACGGTGTAGTGTGAATCCTAGTTCGGATCCACTATTGCATGTATATGTCAGTTAGACTTTTATGGTCACAGATTTGCATCAGGACATAGTATTGTTCGAGTGAAGATGCAACAGTCAATGTCCCTTGAAACGAAGTGTATGTCATGATTGTCCATGCGTGAGACTTTTCTAGGCGGTCGAAGGAAGGTCACGGATGAAGCCGCAGTAATGGCTCTACGCAGTATTTTCGAGAGTTCCACCCTACGCAGTGTTTTCGGGGGTGTAATCCTGTACGAGATCGTTGTGATTCAGCTTCCTACAAGTTAGTAGGCAGGTTCCGTTGATTACGTAGTCTAGCAATATTAGTCTCACCACACAACCGACTGATGTTGAAGAATCAGCGGATGAGTTGTGGTTAGGGGTGAATTCATGGACGTTGATAAGATCCTTCCATTTAGCAGCACCTTAGGATGGCATAGCATTAACGTGAATGGCCCTACAATATGGGGTCAAAAAGCCAAAATAAGTGATTCGTTGGGAAATCAAGCACAGTTACTGTCACAATTACAGATTTTCAGTTTCAAATACAGTGGTTACATGTTTATGCCAGTTATCACAGTTGCTAGATAGATTGCTATGCTAGTTACAGTTATTGCCTTGCATGCCAATTATTCGGTTATTTCTAATGGAATTATTAGTATTCATTAATTATGTAGACTTGTTTATGTCACTGGGCGTTAGCTCATTCCACGTATTCTATGTTACAGGTGAAGAACAGTAGGATGCGTTGATATGCGGGATTTTGGGAGTGACCAACGGCGCACATTTAGGAGATTTTCTATTATTCAGTTCATTTGAGACAGTAGCTTTAGTAGGAAACCTTAATATTTCATTTGGTTTGATTGATGGAGTCCATTGGACAAAGGGATCTTAGTTTCCACATTTAAAACCCTGACAGCTAGTTAATCATTTATTCATCGATTAGTTAATTTAGTTGCTCTGTTTTATTGCATGGTTCTTTCAAATGCCTTACGTATTCAAGGTCTATGAGAATATGTGGCGCTGCTACGTAACTAAACTGGAACTTGGTCTGGGCGCTTGACAATGATATTTTTGCGCCCCCCCCCCCCCCCCCCCCGCGGCAGTTTGCATTCGCCCCCTTATAACGTGAACAGTGGGCAACTTTAACTCTTTTCGGCGTCAAATCACATTAAAAGGGGGGGGCGAATGCGTACTGCCTAGGGGTGGAAATCGCCCTTCCCTAAAACCTAAAATGCTTATTTCTATTTTTACCTTTTGCTTCCTACTTATGACTTGGGAAACAAGGCAACTTTCCTAATAGGTTGTGCCTCAAAAATCATTTCCATGGGATCATCCCAACCCCTTGATCTATAGAATGTGTAGTCCCACTATAGATCGGAGGGTTAGGATCTTTCCATAGAAATGATTTTGGGACACAACCTGTTTACGTTGTAGCCCAACAAAATGGACGGTTTGGATCATCCTATTGAGTGAGCCGTACATTACTTTTTGAAAAAAAAGAGGCTTATATGCCACACGTATAAAATCTCAGAATTTCGGATCCAACCCACCTCTACAACGTTTTATATGTTTTCATTTGGCATTTTCAACCTAACCAATAACCTGTTACGAAAATGTATGCACCGGTATATGACCAACTTTAGGTGCCGCCTTGGTATGCATCCAGCGCTCGCATGTATGACCCATCTCATTGTGCTAACCGATAGATCTCAACCGTCTAACCAATTTGACTTTTCCACAGTTCCATCCTTTTGCTGAGCTTCTAAAAGCAATCTGTCAATCACTACCAGCCCCACGGGCATGCGCATTCATTGGACGGTAGAGATGGTATAGGGATTTGCTAAGGTACATCACAAAAGGCTTTTCGCGGCTGTCTGTCGCACGACAGACCAGCCACCTCGTGAATGGAGACAAAAGTTGTTGTCTCCAATCACGAGGTGTTTGGTCTGAAGTGCAACAGACCAGCCGTGAAATCAGGGACGGAGCCAGGAATTTACACTTTGGGGGCCGGAATAATTTTTTGGAGGCCGCTTACCATTACCGTAATTATAGTTTTACTTTTAACGGCGCTCATAAACGCTGGTAAAACCCTTTTGTGTTGTAGGGATTTTGCAAATCCTTGGGGGGGCTGTGGCCACCCCACGCTATATGTGGCTCCGCCCTTACGTGAAATGCCTTTTGCGATGGACGCTAGCAATTCCCAAATCTAAATTTAAGCCAAAAGCCAACATCAACACAAAAAAAGTTAGAAGAAAAAAAAAAACCGAGAAATGTTATCAACACAACCATATTTTGATATTTACACATGCCCAGCTGTCTTTGCTTCTTTAATTGGCTCGTGAGAACTTTCTGGGAAATGTAATAATAACCTTTGGACAGCTTAGATGCTAAAAGACAATGAAAATATCAAAATAAGGTTGTGCTGATATTATTTCCCCAGAAAAAACCAACTGTTGATCATTCTAGTGCAGTGATATCGGCCTAACAGTTTTCGTTACTTTTATGAAAGGGTGGAGAAGCAAACGTCAAGTCGAAACCCATAAAAGTTAACGATTTCTGTTACGCGGGGGCAATATCACTCTCCTCCTTCTGATGATGACAGTTCTCAATTAAAAAGCATATATACCCAAAACAAAAGGTCAGAGATAAATGGAGATGTGAGAGAAAGAGACATACGGGGTTTGATTTAAGCTATACAGGGGTTTATCGCTCCCCAAAGGCACATTCATCCCATCAATGGGATGGCAGTAAGGAAGCAACATAGGAATCTGAATCCAACATCCACTTGTACACCATAGATCATTTCCATAGGATAATCTTAACCCTCTAATCTGTAGAGGGACGGTACATTATAGAAACCTCTGTAGATCCGAGGGTTAGGATCATCCCATGGAGATAATCTACGAGGTACCACCTGTTTATGTTATGGGCCCAACAAATGAAAGCCTTGGAGCATCCTCTGAAGTGGGCCCTGTTGGATATATGTTCAAATATAAGCCCATAGATAATGGACCAGGTGTCTGGGCCCATATGGGCTGAAGCCCATAACCTCTTATTCTCTTATCCTTATCCCTTCAATATTTATACTTTGTATAAATAGGGGCTGGAGGCAACGTGTTAGCATTCCACTTAGATGCAACCTACGTAATGCTTCAAGCAACCAAGTTCCACCGACTCTCTATTTTTTCTTCTCTCTGCCACCAACAATCTTGAAGCAGCAGGCGTGATTGGTTTTGCTAAGGTCCTGGTGCATCATCAGTGGTCCTTGTGCTTTTGAGAGAGGAAGATCTACAAGATCAAAAAGAAGACATATGTTGCTCTCTTGAAGATTAAAGTGGGTTTCTTCTTCACCAAGTTTTGGGTGTGGAGGTAAAGCCTCTTTCAGAATTCTTCTTCCTTGCAGGTCTCTCGCCCACTTGCAGGTCTCTCTCAATTGGGTGTGGGTTTCTGTGTGACAGAACTCATTTGAAAGCCTAAAATCTTGTTTTTGTTGGTGGGTTTCCTCTCCCACAGAAGTTTGGGGATTTTTGAAACTCTCGATTTCTTGATCAATTGGGTAGATCTTCTGTGGAAATCGAACCCCTTTTTTGGGTCGTTTTGGTGGCTGCAATCCATCTTGCAGGCACGCTCTTTTCCATCTTTGTTGGCCGAACCCTCTTGTGGCTGATTCTTGTGTTTTTTGAACGTGGGTTTCTCTTCTCCCAATTTGGCCGTGGGTTGTGGCTGTTTATTGTGGCTGGCTCTCGGGTTAGCAAACATTTTTCGCGTTTGGTTTCACAGTTCGGTTTGATCCTCGCGATTCGGCTTTCGCGCAGTTCGGTTCGATCCTCGCGATTCGGCTTTCGCGATTTGGTTCTTCAGCTCCGGTGCACTCTTTCCAATTTATTTTATTTTTGTGATTATAAAATGGAAAAGACTGCTATTCCCTTTGAGATGGTCAAACTTCAATCGTTTGGCGGATCTGATTTCAGTTCCTGGAAGCGAAAGACTCAGTTCAGTTTGAAATATGTAAATGTTTTCTATACTGTTCTGAGTACCTTTGCTGATACGGGAGAAGATGTTGATGAATCTCAATGGAAAAAGGATGAGGATTTCTACAAAGACTTCTTATTAAATTGTTTATCAGATCGTCTTGCAGAAACCTACAACAAATTTGGCACTGCTAAAGAAATCTGGGATCATTTAGATGCTCAATTCAAGAAAGAGGAAGAATTGTCCAAGACTCACCTTGTGGACAAATTCATGGATTTCAAGTTCCAAGAGAACCTGAAAATCACTCCTCAAGTATCTGATTTAGAAATTTTGAGATCTAAATTGGCCAATGATAACATTCCTTTACCTGATGCTTTTCTGGTGGGTGCAATTATATACAAGTTACCATCTGCATGGTACTCTTTCAAAACAGAAATGTACAGAAAGAAAGTGCAAGTGAGACTGGATGATCTCAAATGATTCATTCGAATCGAAGATGAGAATAAAACTAGGAATAACTTGGAAATTGTTAGACAGCAACAGTCAGCTGCTAACACTGTGATATATCCCAAGAAATTTCCTAAGTCATCAAAGTCAACCAAAAGTGATACCCCTAAGTTGGAGGCCAAAAAACTTTTCTTTAAGAAGAAGAAGGGCAAGTGCCACAACTGTGGGAAGTGGGGTCACTTTGCTGCAGATTGTAGGCAACCTAAAAAGGTTAAATCTGACACACTACAGAAGCAAGCTACTATGATGGTAGATAAGGCTGAGCCTAAAAGTTTTGTTGCCATGTTGGACAAAGGAAAGGCCAGTACTTCTTCTGAGTGGTGGTTAGATACAGGTGCCACTTGTCATGTTTGCAACTCAAAGAAACTTCTCACTGATATTACCCAAGTAAAGGAGACTGTTACAGTGGCTAGTGGAGCAGATGTAGAGGTCACTCACACTGGTACTGCGAACCTGGCACTTTCTTTAGGTAAAATACTAACTTTAAAAGCTGTTAAAGTAGTTCCTACTATTCAAAAGAATTTGATTTTCATTGGTTTGCTTGACAATGCTGGCATGTGTACATCCTTCTTGATAGATGGTATGTATAGATTGAGTTTAGCAAATGAGACTGTTAGTCAAGTGAGTTCACCTTTGCTTGCTCCTAAGTTGTTACATAACAGATTAGGACATGTGAACTATAAGAAAATGGTCCAACTTGCTAAAACTTATAATCTACCTTTAGATATGTTAAATATTTTGACAAGTGTGAGGTTTGTGCTCAAACTAAGATTACTAGAAAACCTTTTCGTCAGGTTTCTAGGAGCACATAACTTCTTGAATTGATACATTCTGACCTCTGTGACTTTAAAAGTTTTACTACTAGAGGTGGTCGGAAGTATTTGATCACATTTATAGACGATATGTCAAGATATTGTCATATTTATTTGTTAAAATCAAAGGATGAAGCTTTTGCTAAGTTTAAAGTTTTCAAGAATCGAGTTGAATTACAACTGAACCTGAAAATTAAGAGAGTTAGGAGTGATAGAGGAGGAGAATACACTTCGACAGAGTTCAAGGAATTCTGTGCCTCTCAGGGCATAATACTTGAAACTACTGCTCCTTACTCGCCTCAATCTAATGGTATAGCTGAGCGTAAGAACAGGACGTTAACAGAAATGTTAAACTCCATGTTATTGACAGCCGGCATGCCTAATTACTTTTGGGGAGAAGCAGATTTGACTGCAAATCACATCCTGAATAAATTGCCACACTCAAAATGTTCCTCCACTCCTTATAAGTTATGGCATGAACATCCTTGTAGATATGAATCTCTTAAGACTTGGGGCTGTATTGCTTATGTAAGGATACCAGATCCTAGGAGACCTAAAGTGGGACCTAAAACAAACACTTGTGTTTATCTATGAGGTGCAGAAGATAGTGCTGCTGATCGGTTTTTGGATCTATCAACCAATATGGTTATAGAATCTCGAGATGCAGTTTTCTTTGAGAATAAATTTCTCAGAGATCAGGGTTTGACCATACCAGGCGATATAGAGGTGGTTACAGAATTGCCGGTTGAGTCTGAACTAATTACTTCTGACACTTGTCCCAAATTGATATCTGAGTCAGTTCCTGTAAGAGTTTCTATAAGAGATAGAGTACCCAAAAATTTTGGTGAGGACTTTGTGACCTACCATTTAGAGAATGATCCATCATCCTATAAGGAAGCGATGAAATCTAGGGACTCTTTGTTGTGGGCAGAAGCCATTGATGATGAAATGAGCTCTCTGTTACAAAATCTAACTTGGCAGTTAGTCGATTTGCCAAAAGGGGCCACGACTGTGGGCTGTAGATGGATATTGAACAAGAAACTTAATCCTGACGGATCTATAGCTCGATATAGAGCACATTTAGTAGCTAAGGGCTATACTCAAGTGAGTGGGATAGACTACTTTGATGTCTACTCACCGGTCTGTCATTTGGCTACGATAAGAATTCTTCTTGCTTTGACATCTATTGAGCATTTTGTTGTGCATCAAATGGATGTAAAGACAACTTTTCTCATTGGAGAACTGTCGGAGGAAATCTACATGAATCAACTTGAAGGGTTTGTCATGAAAGGTTTTGAGCATAAAGTTTGTAAATTAAACAAATCTTTATATGGTCTTAAACAAGCACCTAAATTGTGGCATCAGAAATTTGACAAAGTAGTAAAGAGCCTTGGGTTTCTGTCAAGTGACTCAGATAAATGCCTTTATAATCGTTTTGTGTCGAATAAGGTCGCAATTATTTGCTTGTATGTAGATGACATGTTGATTCTTGGTTCCGATCTCTCTGTAGTGAGTGACGTGAAACTAACCTTGGGTAAAGAATTCGACATGAAAGACCTGGGTGTTGTTGACACCATTCTTGGTATGAAAGTAAGTTTTGAGAGGCAAGGAGTTTCCCTTAGCCAAGCCCATTATATTGAAAAACTACTTTCTATATGGGGATGCAGTGAGTGCAAACCGATTGAGACACCATTTGATTATATTAAGAAGCTGATCTCTAATGAAGGAGACAGTGTGAATCAGTTAGATTATTCTAGACTGATTGGTAGTCTCATGTATGCTATGAGTTGCACTAGGCCAGACATAACCTTTACAATTAGCATGCTGAGTCGTTTTACTAGTAATCCTGGCCATGAGCATTGGGATGCCCTTATGAGGCTGATGAGATACCTTAAGGGTACTCAAAATTATGCTCTTTGTTATGGTGACCATCCTCCTGTTTTGGAAGGATATTCTGATGCATCATGGGGCTCAGAATTAAGAGACAGTAAGTCTACCAGTGGTTATATATTTACCCTGGGTGGAGCTGCTGTTGTGTGGAAGTCAAAGAGACAGACTTGCACTGCCTTGTTGTCTATGGAATCAGAACTTTATGCTCTAACCTCAGCTGCAGATGAAGCAGAGTGGATAAAGAATCTGATTATGGACATTCCACTTACTAGATTAAGGATTCATTCCTTAAGTGTCTTCTGTGATAATCAAGCTACAATTACGATTGTGAAGAACTCACTCTTTAATGGTAAGAGGAGACATCATAGGCTGAAACATGCCATGCTGAATTATCTCATTGAACACGGGATTATCACTTTGATTGATGTGAGATCGAAAGATAATATGGCCGATACTCTCACAAAAGGATTGAATAAAGCTCGAACATTCAAAATTGTAAAGGAAATGGGATTAAAATCTGTAAAGATAGAGAAAAATTAAGTTAAAGCCTTTATAGAAAAGACTTAACTTATATTATCCAGATTATGGACTTAATCTACATTCTCCATGTTAATTTGAATTTCTCGAATATTCCTTGTATGGCCCTAGATAAGCACTTGATATGTTTTCTTTATGTTTAAAGTTGTTGTATATCATTCCACACTTGATGATATACCCTCTTTTGAGATAGGTTGTACATTCCACATTTGATGATACAATTTAACTCAAACTTGGTTAGCCTGTTTGGGAAGGGTTGAACATTCCACACTTGATAATTCAACTTGACTCAAATATGGATAAGATGACTTAACATTTTATGAAAACATGAAATTGTTGTTTGTAAAAGAAACCAGCTTTTTGGTCTTGTTCTTTATTGCAACTTGAAAATTATATTGAATGGTTTTTTGCAAAACAAGCTATTTTGGTCTTCTTCTTTATTGAAACTTGACAATGATGCTTATGGTGAGAGTGATACTGATACTTTTTTAGCCATTCATGTGTGTAATTTATGTTTTACACAAATGGTTGGATTCATTCTCATGGAATCCATATTGTGGTAATTCACAGGGATTGGCGAAAAAGGAGGAGCGCATCTTGATTTTGACTTTGATGAAGATGACTTACTTGATGAGTAAATCTTCTAAAGTTGTAAAGACTGAGTGCCTTCTTTCAGTATGTGTATAGAGTTCACTTATATGTAAAACTTTATTTTGGATCTTGATGAGAATCATACCCCATGAATGAATTTTTCTGAGATCAGTGAGGTTCATGTACATATGAAACTTCATTTTGGTTGAGTTTATTGTATATAAAACTCTTGTTTGTTCATAAAAGTATTTGTATTTTTTCAGTTGGATTACAGATCTTTTATGATAATGTGATGTAGATAGTTCAATATATTGTTTGAACATCACACTTTCTATCTATGGATCGTGCTATATGTAGAACATAAGGAGGAGATTGTTAGATATATGTTCAAATATAAGCCCATAGATAATGGACCAGGTGTCTGGGCCCATATGGGCTGAAGCCCATAACCTCTTATTCTCTTATCCTTATCCCTTCAATATTTATACTTTGTATTAATAAGGGCTGGAGGCAACGTGTTAGCATTCCACTTAGATGCAACCCACGTAATGCTTCAAGCAACCAAATTCCACCGACTCTCTATTTTTTCTTCTCTTTGCCTCCAACAGGCCCCACTGTACTTTCAAAAAATGCCGGACTACACAAGCGGACAGCATATAATAACTCATGTTCATAAACAATACTCTACATCTAGCACCCTATGTCTATATTTTAGAAAATAGAACGTACTTTGACATGAGATATCGGATCTACTTGACATAAGATAATGCCTATGCTTCGTTTGGTTGCTACTAAAAAAAAATCCATTGGATTTTTGTGAAAAAAGGGAGGTGACATTAGCATTACCTTGGAAGTCTCCCATGTAATTTTCTAGGGAATGGTGCTCTCTCTTCCCTCTCTCCACCCATAATGACACCCTTGTCTAATAAATGCTTGTCCCCTCTCTTTTTCCACAAAAAATCAATGGATTTTGAATAATTCCCTCTTTTCATTTTATATTATTCACATGTCTTCCATGACTCAATAGCATTGAACATCATTTTTGTCTTGTTTCTCTGAAAGCAATAATGTGATGCGGAAATATATATACACCGAAACCTGATGTATGATCGAGTTGGAGAGCATTCATGGTCCGATATATGATCCATCTATTTGTGCTTTTACAAGCAACCTATCAGAGAAATTATATGATGGGTGGCCGTACAAACCCTTATTTTCCATTTCCATAGGATGATCCTAGCGCTTAGGATTAGGGGTGTAAACGGATTGAATTCGAAGCGGATATGGCTATATCTGAATTCAAATTCAATTATAGTATGCACTATCCGAATTCGACGGATATTTAATATCTATTACCGAATTCGATTCTGGCCGATATTGTTCGAATTCATATTTTATCTGTATCCGTTTATCCGAAGAAGATTCATTATCCTTTTTATACAATCTTACCACCCTTGATTTGATCTGAACCATCCATCTTATCTTTGATGGATCCTTGATTTCAAACGAGAAATGCACTTATTAATAATAAATATTAAAAATTATTTTAAAAAATAATACGAATCCGGATATTGAATTCAAATACGAATTCGGATATACGGATACGGATGCGGATATTCAGGATAAACGGATGTACTTCTCGGATTCGGATGCTAAACAGATTGGATGTACCATTTACCATATTCGCATTCGTTTTAAAAAGATTCGGATGCGGACAATAATTGAATTTTCAAAATATCCATTTACACCCTTACTAAGGATCATCATATGAAAATTATTTTTGAGGCACAATTTATTTACGTCGTGGCCAAAAAATGGACAGTACAGATAATGGACAGTACAGATCAATCAATAGCAATCCATGGGCATGTGCATTTTATCCGTCGGTAGAGATGAATATACACCAAAGTTTGGTGTATACTTCAGTAGGGATCAGTCCTTGCACATGTCAGGTAGGGGCAAAGCCAAAATCCACACAGAAGAAAACGAACTGGCGTACTGCCGAGCATTCTAATGTGGACAGGTCGCTGATAAGGAAAAGCAATTCATTAGGGCCCACATACTTGCCTCTAGTATTTAAAAATCATATATATACCCAAAACAAAAAAGAGGCACATTCATCCCACCAATGGGATGTCAGTAAGGAACCAACAGAGGAATCTGTCCTTGACCCAGAATCCCATTCAACCTTTTCTTCCTCCTCCAACCATCCAAATCAACGAAACCCAAAGATAGATTTTAAGCAGAGAGAAAAAAAAAAGATCTAATCACAGGAGAAACCCATGAAGAAATCATCTTCCTCTTCAATTTCCAAGCCCCCTTCGGTTCTCCCTCACCAAACACAAAACCTAAGAGAAGTCTATCAGATTGGCAAAAAACTAGGACAAGGCCAATTTGGCACCACATATCTATGTATTGAGAAGTCTACAGGCTTTCAATATGCCTGTAAAAGCATCCCTAAAAGGAAGCTGATTTGTAGGGAGGATTTTGAGGATGTGTGGAGGGAGATACAGATAATGCACCATTTATCTGAGCACCCAAATGTTGTGAGGATAAAAGGGGCGTATGAGGATGTTATTTTTGTTCATTTGGTGATGGAGTTGTGTGCTGGTGGGGAGCTCTTTGATAGGATTGTGCAGAAGGGACATTATAGTGAGAGGAAGGCTGCACAGTTGATAAAGACAATTGTGGGAGTTGTGGAAGCATGTCATTCTCTTGGGGTTTTTCATAGGGATCTCAAGCCTGAGAACTTCTTATTTTCCAGCGCCGATGAGGATGCGGCACTTAAGGCGACCGATTTTGGGTTGTCTATGTTCTACAAGCCAGGTTTGTTGATGGGTTCTTATTAGATTTGTTTGTTTGCATCATCTCCTTGTGTGAAGAGGAGATTCAGTGGTTTCTTTCTTCTTTTATTCTTTTTCCTTTTCTATGCTGGGTTCTTCTCTTTTTTCTCTTTTCTATGCTGGGTTTCTTTCTTAATTGAATAATTATGATTGATATGGACTGGTTGTTTATGGTTTGTGCAATTGAAGTTTCTCATGGTTATGTTGGGTTATAGAAGTTTTGAGCAATTTTAGGAAGGAATGAGATGGATCTTTAGTATCAGAATTACTTTGAAGGTATTTCATTTGTTGATGATTTTGACTGGGGATTTTCCTGGTTTATGTTTGTTTTATTTCTGCTGTTGATTAAGATTCTATTTCTGAACGAAAAAATGGTGAATATGGGCAGCAATTGGGGGAGGTTTTGTTTTTTTTCTTTTTTCTATTTAAAAAAAAAAGGTATTGGAGAGGGTTTCATTTGTTAGTTTCTTGAATTAGGTTCTGTTTAATGAGACCATAAAAATAAATGGTAGTTTGTGTAAGAGCACGCAGCCAAGGGGTTGCAGAACTGGTTTAGGCCACTGTAAAGAAAATCCAGGACCATGTAACTGGCTATTACAGACTGAAAGATTTTCAAGATCCAAATTTTTGCAACAAAGACGCTTTTTTTTAATACTCCTTGTCTGTTTTAATAATTAGTGATTTCTTTACAAATATTTCTACAATATAGATGCAGTGCTTAACTAGTTGCCTCTTGAAAAATAGAAATCGTAATTGTAATATGAGTGGAACAAGTATCTATTATAGGTATGAGAGATGCAAAACATATATCATACTTGCAGAAAACATGGACTATATGTACAATACAGAGCCCAACAAATGTCGCGTCATTACCTGCAGGGCCTTCATCTCAACTGCAGATGCCAAATAGACTCCTACAAATTGAGATCAGCTAAAGCCACAGGGTGTTTTATTATTGCAAATTAATGTATTATAAACTTGATGGGGGCATCAACAATGGGCGTGGATTCAAGGTTTACAAGCGTAGACGTGGATGAGACTGATGGTGGAGATTCTAGCATGGGTCACAAACATTGCCGTCTTTTTTTTTTATTTACTTTCTATTTTTGTCATTTTATTTGTAGCCTACTTTTTAGGCATCAAATCTCATCTGTTTGGTGTGTTTTTTGTATTATTAGAAAAGTTTTTCAATTACCTATCTAATGGGCCCAAGGTCACATGATTTGGATGTGATTTGAGCAACTTAAGAGTGTTTTTAGAAAATGGTAAATGTCTATTACGGGATTACTATTTTAGGTAAGATTTTAACTTTACTTAGTTTACTTTGGATTAGATGAATAGTTGAGATTAGTTTTTAACTTTAAGTTATCTTCTAGGGTTTCTTTTTCTTATAAATACATCTCATGAAAGCAATGTAAACGACTTTGGAATATTGAATAGAATTGAGAATTTTTTGTGAGAGCTATTGTGGCTTGGACTTCTTCTTCTCTTCTCCTCTTGGTGGCTTGGAGCCATTCTTCTCTCATCTCCCTCATCTATTCTCTTTATCTTCTATTTCTTCAATCAAATCAACAAAAATTGGTTAGTAAATCAGATTTTCTATTTTCTTTGTTCTTGAACCCTAAAACTAAAAAACTCAAAATCCATAGATCTCCCTTGTTCTCCAAGATCTTGTTATGAGATTTTGAGGGATTGTTTTTATGATTAAACCTTAGCCTAAACACCCAAGAACCCTAACTTTAAACCTCCTTTGCAACCAATTGAAATTTCGCACCCTTTTCAAGCTCGGAAATCCTTTTTAAAGATCCCTAGCCTAAACCTACCACCAAATCAGAGCCTAAACCCTAGATTAACCTTTCTTTTACCTTCTAAACCTTAACCTAAGATTTGGACAGCAGTATTTGTTGGATATAGTTGGATATATGTAATAAGCCTGAGGGCATAGATGTAATTATGCTTCTCCATTATTAATAAATATATTAGTGAGGGGGAGATCATCTCGCTAACTCACTTTCTCTTCTCTAATTCTGTCTCTCAACACGGTATCAGAGCCCTAGGTTTTTGATCCCTAGGGAAACCTCTTAGCTTCCATCTTCTCCATTCCTCAACCCTAACCTTAACCCCTTTCCTCATCCTCATCTTTATCTCTCCCTAACCCCTTCCTCACTCTCATCTTCATCTCTCCCATGCCCTAAACCTAACCCTAACCTTCCCCATATCCAAAACAGATTTCATCTTTTTGCCCCCCCTCAAACCCACTCGCCACTGGAAACCCAAGCATGTTCCGCGTTTTGCCCCCCCTCAAACCCACTCGCGCCCGCTGAAAACCCAAGCAGTCCAGCGTTTTGCCCCCTCAAACCCACTCGCCCCCCCTGAAGACCCAAGCAGTGTTTGGATTTCTTTGTTAAAAGCCTTATTTCTTACCCTCTTTCTTTGATGTGTTAAATTTCTCTCTTCTTACTACGTCTTCGGCATCTTCCTAGTCTCTATATGGGTCTCTCTATGCACTTGGTCCTTTCTTGTGCGCTTTTTCTATGAGCTTCCAAGTGGATTAGTTAGTTCTCATTCATCTTCTCTACGTCTCCTCGTTGGAGCCCTTGGTTGTGGTTTCTTTGTTTCTTGATCTTTGTTGTCTTGATGGAACCTCCTGACATCGTTGATCCATTTCTTGGCATGACCACCGAGACTCATGCTTCTACCACACCGTCGGTTCCTTCTTCATCGTCTCACCCTACCTTGGCACCTGTGGAGCGTTCATACCCACAGTTGAATATTGCCAAGTTTGATGGAACTAACTACCTTCCCTGGAAAGTTGCAATTGAGACCTATCTCCTTGGGAGAGGTAAGGTCAGTTTTCTTTGTTAGGACCCCCCTCCATGTAACCCGTCCTTCACCCGTTGGGAAATGGAAGATGCCTTGATTCGCAATCTTCTATGGTAGAGCATGATGCCTGCCATTTCATCCACGATGATTCTCCTTCCCACTGCGAAGGAGATTTGTGATCATACCGCTGACAGTTACTCTGGGGTTGAGAATCTCCGACGTATTTGCTCTACTTACTATGAGTGGATGCGTCTTCGCCGTGGTGATCTGTCCTTGGAGACTCATTATGGCCAGTTTATGTCCTTATGTCAGCAGCTTGACATCTACTTACCCCTCACGTCAGATATCAATGTTCTTCGCCACCAGCGAGAGCAGATCCGGGTTGTTCACTATCTTGAGAGCTTAGGCCATGAGTTTGCTTCCTTCTGTCAGCAGGTCTGTGGCTCGGGCACTATTCCCTCATTACGAGAGACTTATTTACGTGCACAGCAGTGTCTTGATGATCCATCTCCCAGCCTTCCGTCTGAGAGTGCATCGCTAGTTTTTTCTGACAGTTCTGGTGGGTCTCGGCCACCTAGAGGAGATGGCTACTCTACTTGGGCTCGTGGTCGTGGCGGTGGCAGGGTTGGTGCTGGCCGTGGTTGTCCTTATTGTACTCATTGTCATAGGGATGGCCACCAGATTGAGACATGCTACACACTACATACAGAGCTTCGCATAGGCCGGTCAGCTCATCTCACTGTGATCGGTCCGTCTGACAGTGTGACCTCTTTGCCTGTCTCTATTTCTGCTGATGAACCTTTCACATTCACGAGATCAGATTATGAGGAGCTGCAGCGGTTCAGACAGAATGCCTCCCATCATACTGCTGGGTTTGCTCAGCCAGGTAGCTCACCCACGACCTTACTTTGTAGCTCCGAGTCCTGGATTATTGACTCGGGAGCCTCCAATCACATTACTGGTAACTCTTCTCAGCTTGCTTCTTTTCATTCCATTCCGACAGGAACTCAGAACATTACTCTTGCTGATGGGTCCATTTCCCCCATCACTGGTATTGGCACAATTTGTCCTTCACCTAATATTTCTTTATCATCTATTTTATGTGTTCCAAAATCTCCTTTTAGCTTATTGTCTGTTAGCCAATTAACAAAAAATCTTCAGTGCTCCATCTCATTTTATCCATGGTATTGTGTTTTTCAGGATCTTTCGACTGGGAAGACGATTGGATCGGGTCATGAGGTGGATGGTCTCTACCGCCTTGACTGCAGTCGTTCTCCTACAGTCTTGCATACATCCGTCGATGCATTTCAGTGGCACTGCCATCTTGGTCATCCATCCCTTCAGCAAATATCTTATTTTCCATCTTCTATTTCTCCATTCTAGTGCGAGTCGTGTGAACTTGGGAAGCATCACCGGGTATCTATTTGTTGAAAGACTGCTCCCAGGTCTTCATTGCTTTTCAGAAATTTCATGTTGAAATAAATAACCAGTTTAATTGCAATATCAAATGTCTCCGTACTGATAATGCTCGCGAATATTTCTCTTCTACACATGGTTTTGAGGATTATCTTACAGGTCATAGAATTATTCATGAATCTTCGTGTGCCTACACGTCGCAGCAAAATGATGTCGCAGAAAGAAAATTGAGATACCTACTTGAAGTTACTCGCACGCTCTTGTTTCAAATGCGAGTCCCTAAATCTTTTTAGGGAGAGGCCGTGTTGACGTCATGTTTTCTTACAAATCGTCTCCCATCTTCTGTCCTTCGTGGTTCCTCTCCTTTTCGTCTGTTGTATCCTCAACAAGAGTTGTTTCCTCTCCTCCCTCGCGCCTTTGGGTGTGTCTGTTTCGTTCACCTTCTTGGACCTAGTAGGGACAAACTTGATCCTCAGTCAGAGCGTTGTGTCTTTCTAGCTTATTCTAGGGCTCAGAAAGGTTATCGCTGCTATAGTCCTCGTTTACGACGGTGGTTTGTCTCCCCCGACGTAACATTCTTTGAATCAGAACCTTTTTTTGGGCCTTCGACTCTTGCTCCTAGTTCCATCCCGGATGAGGTACCCTTGTTGCTTCCTTCGCTTGCTGACCCTGTACAGGTACCACTCTAGCCTGCGCCACACTCAGAACCGGCACCCTCTTATTTAGTTCCAGTGGTTCACCTACCCGTTACAAAAGAATATCAGCGACGAGTGCAGAAGACGAGGCCTCCACCTCCTTCTCATCATCCATCGTTTGCTACAGTCGAGGTCCCACTCATGCCTATTGAGGTATCTTCTTTACCATCATCTGCCATTACTTCTGATTCTCCCATTGCTTCTCGTACTAGGTCTCATTCTACTGCCCATCCTATTTCTCAGTTTGTTTCTTAGGATAGACTGACGCCTTCTTTTCAAGCCTTTGTTTCTTCCTTGTCCTCTGTAGAGTTACCAAAATCATTACAGGAGACTCTTGAACATCCTAGCTGGTGAGCTGCTATGGATCTGAAAAATGGGGGCACTTCGATCGAACCAAACATGAAACTTGTTTCTCTTCCAGTTGGGACTCGACCAGCTGGTTGTCGTTGGGTCTTCTCCATTAAGTATTTACCTGATGGAAAGGTTGAACGGTTGAAAGCTCGTCCGGCTGCTAAGGGGTACACTCAGACCTTTGGGGTTGACTATCATGAGACTTTCTCCCCTGTAGCCAAGATTCCTTCAGTTCGTGTCATCTTATCCATGGTAGCTAATCATGGTTGGTCTCTACATCAACTTGATGTGAAGAATGCCTTTCTGCATGGCGATCTGTAATAGGAGGTTTACATGGAGCAGCCTCCAGGGTATGCTGCTCAGGGGGAGATGTCCTCCTCTGTTTGTCGCCTTAAGAAATCCTTATATGGCTTGAAACAGTCTCCAAGAGCATGGTTTGGTCGATTTAGTGAGGCCGTTATTCGCTTTGGTCTTAGACAGTGTACAGTAGGCCATTCAGTATTCAGTCATAAATCCTCTGCAGGGTGCATCATTCTGATTGTGTATGTTTATGACGTCATTATTGCAGGAAACAACTCAGGAGGAATTCAAAGGTTGAAGAGTTTCTTACCGACAAAGTTTGCTACAAAGGATTTGGGTCGACTTAGATATTTTCTAGGGATAGAGGTGGCCTATTCTTCTCAAGGAATATCTCTATCGTAGAGAAAGTATGTGTTAAACCTACTGGAAGAAACATGAAATCTTGGAGTAAAGCCTATATTTGTGCCTATGGATCCTAGTGTGAAGCTTATTCCAGAGGAAGGAGATCTGTTGGAAGACCCTGACAGATATAGACGACTAGTTGGCAATCTCATATATCTTACAGTTACTCGCCCAGATATCTCCTATGCAGTTGGAGTAGTCAGTCAGTTCATGAGTGCTCCTCGTACTTCTCACTGGGCGGCAGTAGTTCAGATTCTCCGTTATTTGAAAGGAGCACCAGGGAAAGGACTATTATTCAAGAAAAATGGACATGTCAGAATATAAGGCTATTGTGATGCAGATTGGGCAGGATCTCCAGCAGATAGGAGATCAACCTCTGGCTACTGTACATTTGTTGGGGGCAATCTGGTGTCTTGGAAAAGTAAAAAGCAAGAAGTTGTTTCGAAAAGTGCTGAGACAGAATATCGAGCTGTCCTATACTAGTGGGGAGCTCCTTTGGTTACGTTCCTTCATGGTGGAGATTAGTTTTCCTTGTTCTTCTTCAGCTTAGCTTTATTGTGATAATAAAGCTGCAATTCACATAGCCACCAATCCTGTTTTCCATGAGAGAACCAAGCATATAGAGGTAGATTGCCACTTTATTCGTCAGAAAATTCATAAAGGAGAGATACAGGTTTCTTTTACTCGATCTGTGGACCAGTTAGCTGACATATTTATGAAACCCTTGCCTAAGTCAAAGTTGAGATATTTGTAGCAAGCTAGGAATGTACAATATCTACATTCCAGCTTGAGGGAGAGTGTTGGATATATGTAATAAGCCTGAGGGCATAGATGTAATTATGCTTCTCCATTATTAATAAATATATTAGTGAGGGGGAGATCATCTCGCTAACTCACTTTCTCTTCTCTAATTCTTTCTCTCAACAGTATTAAACCAAAATCCCAGATCTGCCAAATTTCCAAAATACCCCTACAAACCCAAACTGGACCGTTTTGAGCCTTTTACTACTACTGGACATTTTTATTTGTTTTTCTTCATTGGATATGTGACATCTATTTCATTGGTACTTGCATTAGCTTTTAGTTCTTTTAATAGGATGCATGCGTAGGCCGAGTTTCAGACTAATCTTTCTATTATCAATTAATCTAACGAATCCTTATCGCTTTGATTGATTTTTATAAGGTTTAGTTCATACTTAATTACAATCTTTACAATTATTTATGCTATTTAACAAATCTTTCTATTATCAATTCATCTAATGAATCCTTATCGCTTTGATTGATTTGTATAAGGTTTAGTTCATACTTAATTACAATCTTTACAATTATTTATGCTATTTAAGTTTCATTATTGTTGCTGCCTATAGATTAATTAGGCGTTAATTCAGCCGTAGGTAAGTTGTTAAGTGTTCTTTTAGTTTTCCGCGTAAGCCCTAAATTGTCCTAAAGTCTTAATCCCACTAGGAGTGTAGGATTTTCCCTAAATTAGGTATTGTCATGCATCAAAACTCATAGTGATTGAATAGTTTAAAAAGAGGGAGCCTCTGCACATAACATATTCCTCAGTCTTTGTCATGATCTTTAGAAGGGATAGACACAAAAAACATCAATATAAGGGAAGAATGCTTTTCCCATAAATCAAGGATTTATCAAGTACTTTAGTAAATGTCCCAATTGCATGAGATTCATGCCCATGGTGCTTTTATCACTTAAATACCTTTATGTTGTTCTCTGCAATTTAGTTTATGGAAGTTTCTAGTCTAGTTTTAGTTAGAATATGAATTAAACCTAAATGGATAAGCAATTTCCTATTATTATCTTTCTTTCTAAAGGCAGGTATGGGAGGTTGTCGTTGATTTATTTTAGGGAAATATATAGATACACCCTCTCAACTATGGCCAAATTCCACTTCTAACCAAAGACACCCACTCAACTTTCTGACATTTTTAAGTAGACCCCCTCCGTTGACGATCCGTTAGAACGTGACGGAATGACTAAAACTAACCATGGTTAATATTTTGAGGACAGAAATACCCCCATTACTGGTTTTAAGCCATTTGCAGAGGGATTAGGGTTACGCCATTTCCCACCGCCGCCGTCGCCACCTCCGGCCATCGCCGTGCTTGCCATCTCCGGCCACCGCTGTCACCTCCACCACAGCTAATGAAACCCCACTCCATGGTTACATCAAACCCCACATTTCAAGAAAAAAAAAACACTGATAAAAACAAAATAAATGATCTAAAATATTAGGTTTCTGTGCAAAGCATGATAATGATGTGAATGAAGACAAATAAAACCCCTACATCGAGGGTTTGTGCTGATAACAAGGATTTGAATCAAACCCTAATTTTTAGTTTTCAGGTATGAAAACCCTAATTTTTTGTCGGGGAAGACGAGGGCATTATAGTAATTTCCTCCTCTCCGCCCACTCCGTCGCGTTAAAGAAACCCACGGATAGTTTAGGGAGTGTCTCTGGTAACTTTGAAACCACGGGGTTAGAAGTGGAATTTGGCCATCGTTGAGGGGGTATATCTGTATTTTCCCCTTTATTTTATTGAAATCTAGACGTAATTGTTTATCTTCGTCTTGAAAGAGGACCTCTCTCTCTCTCTCTTAAGGTTTCAAAATTAATGGATTTCCGTGAGAATCCTATAAAATCATGGAAGTGAATGGTGGAATTTTAATGTAAAACTTTAGGAAATGCTAGAGCAAGAGCAGATACACATTAGAAATCATCACATAAGCAAGAGCACGGGAAGTTGCTCCCAAAAATGGAAGTTGTCGGTGAAAGCTTGGAGAACTCTATGTGCCATATTGTATAATTGTGCAGAAAGTTTATGTGGAGAATTGTGAAGCCATACAGAAGATGATTGTGCAACTTGGAAAACCACAAGACATGAGTGGAATCTTTTGGAAAGTAGTTGCAAAATGAGGGGTAGACTGTTGGGATAAATAGGTATTGCAGATGGCTGAGAAAAGTGTTGCTACCGAGGTTGTGGACTGGGATTATAATCTTCGTCGGGGTTCCCACCGAAACATTGTACATCGAGATTAACTCAATGACATCATCAGATGGCTTAGTGGGAATATTAATCTACTAGTCTACTTCAATCTCATTTTTCCATATTTTTAGAGATAGAATTCATTCACAGTTGGAAGGATCTGTTATACATACTTCGGAAAGCTACTAGTATAGCAGAGAGATTGGCAAATTTCAAGGGAACTCTTTGAGTTTCTTTCTGTTTTTGTATGTTGTGTAATTTGTTTGGCGTGGTTCGTGCTTGAACTCAATGTTGATTGTTTACTTTTAGTTAATCAACATTTATTTTCACCTGTTCAAGAAAGAAAAGAAGAAAGTTGTTATTGCTGATCAATGGCGGTGTACCAGAAAGGAATTCTTTCCTCATTGCAATGAATGGTAGAACCTGAGTTGACACAATATGAAGAATCCTGTCCAACAAAATTAAACCTGACTAATACGACATTGTTCCTTGGTCTTCTAACTTGTTTATTTTTTGAACGATAATTTGGCGTTCTTACAAAATTAAGCCCGGCTCTAGTTCTTCCCAGGCTGCAACCACTTTTCAGTTTTTTGTTGGTCTTCTGACAAATATATGTTAATTGTTTTAAATACGACGCTTTCCATGCTTCTCCTTATTTCTCATGCATCTTTCTATATATTCTCGTAGCATATCTAGCATGTTTCACATGGTTTCTCCTATGAAACTTTGTCACGCGTTTCCATTGCTGATGCCATCGTGTTCGCTTTACCAGTTTCTGTTTGTTAATTCCAGACACAAATAATAGAAGCTTCAATTTGTTGCAATCCATATGAAATTCAGCAATCCCTTGTACATGTGTTCACCTTTATTGAGTTCAAATTCCCCGGGCTTACCTGATGCGCGTGGTTTACGGTTGATTGCGTGCATCCATATGGGGAAGAGTCCCGCCCTAAAACTTGGCATGGGGATACCCTAGGTCATAAAAAACAAAATGTCTTCACCTTTATTGCTGCTCCAGAGTTAGAACATTGGGTTCTTTAAAGCCAGCTGGCCAGCTGATATCCATATTTTTTTTTATGATTGAGAAAGTTGAATCCGTGGATTCCAAAACTTTTCAAAAATTGTCTAACCTCTTAAATGCTACTGTAAGAGCATGCTGTTACAAAAAAAGAAAAGATAAAATCAATCCACCTCCTGTTCCCAGGTTCCGCTGTATTAGGGTAATTTTGCACTTTTGTCTAGTTTGTTGAAGCTCAGTACTCTTCTTTCTTTGATCTTCTCTTTAACCTTCATCTATCATTAATTAGCATTTTGGATAATATAGTATCTCTCAAAACATTTTGGGTTATATAGCAGAACCTTACATATGTAACATGTATTATAGGATTCAAATGAAATTTAAAGAGAAGTTCATGAAATTCTATTGTATCGAGCAGGCAGTAAGAGGAACCCATTCC
The DNA here is from genome assembly GCF_043159265.1 of Tasmannia lanceolata. Lineage (NCBI taxonomy): Eukaryota > Viridiplantae > Streptophyta > Magnoliopsida > Canellales > Winteraceae > Tasmannia > Tasmannia lanceolata. The sequence continues at coordinate 8,687,260 of NW_027518679.1, read as the reverse complement.
AGATGACTGATCTGTGATTTTTGCATTAGAATCTCATGGCCAACCAATTTATTCTATGACTCATGTTACTTCACTTCTTGGATCATTCATATTTGTACAAACGATCTCCTTTTCCTGAACGGAATATTAATGCAGTTCAAAAAAGTAGAAATCAATAAATATTACCAGAACTACAGTTATACTATTTTATTAATTTCATCACATCTCTTCTATGAGTTCTTCAAGTGTTGACATTCTAAACCTTCCGTACATGATAAGCATGTCTAGATTCCTCCACACTCAAGCACTGACTTTTTTTTCTCAATAAAATGAATGAATATTTGCAGAGACTGCCATTAATTGTATATTTATTGGTTTTGTTGCATTCTCTTTTTTTCCAGGGGATACGTTTTCTGATGTAGTCGGGAGTCCGTATTATGTTGCACCCGAAGTACTTAAAAAACATTATGGCCCCGAAGCAGATGTATGGAGTGCTGGAGTTATCTTGTATATTTTATTAAGTGGTGTTCCACCTTTTTGGGCAGGTACCTTGAATTCTTTAGGTGTTCATATCAATTAATCTTTTGACCTACATAATTATAAGCAATTCATTCTTCTTCTTTTATCCATCCTATATATTTCACTTGCATTTTTATTTGCGTCTCTTGTTTACTCCAGAAACTGAATCGGGGATCTTCAGACAGATTTTACAAGGTAAATTAGATTTTGAATCTGAACCGTGGCCTTGCATTTCTGAGAGTGCGAAAGATCTGATCACGAATATGCTGAATAGGGACCCAAAGAAAAGATTATCTGCTCATGAAGTTCTTAGTGAGTACCTATCATCACATAAAAGTAGGCAAAATGTTGACTTGTTTTGAATGTGCTAGAGGAAAACATGCTCAAGCACAATCTATGCTAATTTCTTTTTCCCTGACAACAATGTTATCTGTGTGATTAGGCCACCCATGGATCGTAGATGACAGAGTTGCTCCTGATAGACCTCTGGATTCTGCAGTTTTATCACGCCTGAAGCAGTTCTCAGCAATGAACAAGCTTAAAAAGATGGCTTTGCGGGTAAGGTTTTATCAATATGCTTTGTCACTTAATGTAGCTTTTGAATTTATGTATCGGTATGATTGAAGCCCTATTTGAAGATTTGTTCAATGGCATTCTAATGCACAAAAATGTTAAGCTTTGTATGTGGAATTGATGCAAACCTATAGGTTTGCGGATGAATTTCTAGAGCTTAGTAGCACAAGAAATGGTTTCTAATTCAGATTAACAGCAACTTATATTCCCAAATTGAAATAAACAACACAATAATCAAAGCAACAAGAATTTTCATAAAGATCTAAAGCTTTAAAATTAATTCATCAATAAAATTCAACTCATCCAAGTAAAAGTTCCAAAAATAGGTTCTAATCAAAAGGATTTTTATTTGAATGATGTCTACTCAAAAGGAAATCAACTAAGACATCACATCTCAATTTAAATCTATCAAACAACTCAGATCTACTAACTAATATCCAACTACAGCCCAAAAGGAATCGAACAAGACATAAGGCTAATGGAGTTGACAGGCTCATAATATGAATGATGCAGATTTTAGGCCTAAATAAGAGGCATATTTGCCCTTTAGATTTTCTAGGAATTTATTTTCCATGTTATCTAGTTTTTAGGATTTTATTTTCCATTTTAGGCAGTTTATTATGTTTAGAGTTCTTATTTGAGAAAAGGGTTCCTGCTAACGTTAGCAGCTAGCGTAAAACAAGGGTGGGCCACATTGTTGGGGTGATCCTAAGCATTCATTTGAAAGGCCCATCATGGATGGGGTGTGTACCAAAATTCAGCTCCATTGGATCATCATAGGATGTCCATTTATGGGGGTGAAAATGGACATATACTGTTTGTCCACTAATCTGCCCATTTTTTCACCCCACAAATGGACATCCTAAGATGATCCAATGGAGCTGATTTTTGGTGGACACCCTATCCATGAAAGGGCCTTCCAAATGAATGCTTTGGATCCCCCCAACAATGTGGGCCCACCTTGTTTTACGCTAATGTTAGCAGGAACCCTTTCCTCTTCTTATTTTAGTAGGCTTCTTTAAGAGTTCATGTTTTAGTAGGATTCTAGTTCTTAGGTTGTTTATTTGCCTATATATTACAGCTGATTTTGTAACTTTTGATGATTATTGATATTGAATAAAGATTCTTCTCCCTCTAATTCTGGTTTTCTTCTTCTCTCTTCTGATTTCTTCTCCTCTCCCTAAATTCGTCTCTTCTTCAGGTTATTTTCGTCTCTTCTTCCCTTATTCTTCTAATTCTATCCCCTTTCGTCTATTTCTCTCCCCGTTCCTCAATTTTTCTTCACGGTGCTGCATCAATTTGGTATCAAAGCTAAAAGATCCAAGACTCAGAGATTGCAGCCAAACAAGAATTTTGTGCAATTTTCGATTCCCCCAAGGCAAACCCCTAACCAGTTCTCATCCGTACCCGAGGCTTTTAGCCCAGCCAATTCTTTCGATTATCACCGCTTTCCAATTTTTCAAGAATAGTCCCGTTTGATATGGCATATTTCCTTTCGCTTTTGACTATGAAATTGGAGATAATTTTATTTGCAGAACAATGTGCCTCCAGTGTTTGGTCTTGTCAGAGAAGATTCTGTTATTTCGTTCCACCCAAATGTGGCATTTAATAGCAAAAGGTAAGGTTTTCCACAACGGTTCTCCCAGGCATTCATGAAAGACAAACCTCCAGTTTAGAATTACCTCTTTTATTTCCTTCTGCGATACCCATTTCATGCCGAATAGTCGAAGCATTGCATTCCATATTTGGTGCGAGTAAGAACAGTGTAGGAATAGATGGTCAATAGTCTCCTCCGCTTCCTGGCATAACTCACATCGGCTCGCAAGGCTAATATAGCGATGTTTCAACCGGCCCTGGGTGTTGATACATTCATGCGAGACCGTCCAGGCAAAACCGATGATACGCGGCGGGATTGGTAGGCGTCAAATATGTTGACAATGTCAAGAGACACCTTCCTCCTTACTTAGTTCCTGGAAGAAGGAGCGCACCGTGAATCCTCCCTCCGGTTCAGGTTCCCACAAAATTCTGTCTTCTTCATGTTCCGATAGATAACAGTCCTCCAATAGGTGAAGGAGCATTGTAAGGTTATTAATTACTTCATCTTTAGGTTTCTCCGCATTTGAATTTCCCATACCTTACATCCATCTTCTTCCCTGTGAGCAAGATTGTTCGCTACAGTAGCATTCGGCTGAAGAGCCAGGCAGAAAAGATCGGGAATCTCTCCTCGAGTGGTTGGATGCCCAGCCACACGTCCAACCAAAAACGCACTTTGACCCCCCGCCCAACTCGAAATCTTAACATGGGTGAAAACAACTCCCGGACAGAGCTTATTGATTTCCAAGCTCCCGATCCCTTGCCATTAGGTGGATTCCGACACATTCAGTCCCCACCATCGCTACCGTACTTACCTCCGATTATGGTTCTCGACAGAGCATTCTTTTCAGAGCCGAAACGCCACAGCCACTTGCCCAAGAGACACTTATTTCTTAGTCTCAGCTTTCCAATCCCCAGCCCACCATTTTTCTTTAGTTTATACACCTTATCCCATTTAAGCAAGTGTTTGTCTTTTTCCTTCTTCCAATCCTTCCCATAGAAAGTCTCTTTGTAGTTTCTCGATCCTCTTCGCCACCACTGCAGGGATTTTATATAGTGACATGAAGTATACGGGCATGTTAGCCAAGGCTGCCTTAATAAGAGTAATTCTTCCCCCAAAGGATAGGTATTTCTTTTTCCATGAGGCCAAATTCCTTTCAATCCTTTCGACTACGGGATCCCACTGTGCCTTCGATGGTATCCCAAATCCCAATGGAGACCAAGATGGGATATTGGGAGTTTTGTTGCTTGGCATCCCATAGCCTCGGCATGCAACAGGAGTGTACATATTTATCTTAAGGCCCATTGTAATCTCAAACCATTTAAATAGTAGTTTGAGATTTGTTACCTGCTCCGCACTGTTCTTTAGGAAGACCAGAGTGTCATCGGCAAACTGTAAGTGAGTCACCGAATCTGAATTTTCTTGAACTTTAAGCCCTTCAATGTACCCCAATTCCTCCGCTTTTGAGAATAAGCAGCTTAACACTTCAGCAACCATTATAAAAAGATATGGCGATAACGGGTCCCTTTGCCTGAGTCCCCGGGTCGAATCAAAGAAGCCTGCAGGAGTACCATTTATCAAGATAGAGAAAGAAACAGTAGACATGCAAGCTTTCATCCACCCCCTCCATTTATTGCCGAATCCCATTCGCCTCATGATGTATTCTAGTACCTCCCAATCTACGTGGTCGTATTCCTTCTCGATGTCCACCTTTACAATTATGCCACTCCCTCTATCCCATTTAGTAGACTCCAGGATCTCATTCGCAATGAGAACACCATCCAGAATTTGTCTATTATTTATGAAAGCCCCCTGGAATTTAGAAATCACCTCTCCCATTACCACCTTGAGTCTTCCAGCTAGCACTATCTCCCGTGCACCATACTAATTGGGCGATCGTCTTTGATTTCAACCGCGCCCTCTTTAATTGGTATCAAGGTTACAAACGTGGTATTGACAGCTCTGTTGAGAATTTCTCTATCATGAAACTCCCGGAAATAAAGCAAAAATTTCACCTTTGGAAGTCTCCCAATGTTGGTGATAAAATGCCATTGGGAAGCTATCAGGACCTGGAGCTTTATATTTCTCCAGAGACTTTATGGCTTCTTCAATCTCCTCAATGGAGAACGGTCTCTCCAACCATTTTTCCCGATCCACAGATATTTGTTTAAACCTCATACCATCGAGCTTGGGGCGCCACTCATACTGTGCAATATATAGCTGTTGATAGAAGTTCAAGATATGGTTTCTGATAGCCTCTCTATCCTCAACAAGATTCCCATCCACAGTTAAGCAATTGATTGCGTTAATCCGTCGTCTCATGTTGGCCATTCGATGAAAATATCTTGTGTTCCTATCCCCTTCTTTTAGGCTTTTAGCCATATTGCCCGAGATTTTTGCCTCCAACTGATCTCCTCTTTCCTGACTTTATCCTCATACTCCGCAAGCATCTCCACCCTCAGCTGCTTGTCTTTCTCCCCCAGAATGGTTTCAGCCTCCTTTTGTTCCAGCAACCCCAACTTCATCAAAATTTCTTCCTGAATTCTTTTGAATCTCTTTCTTATTTCGTCCATTCTTTGACCTTGAGTTTTATGGCTTTCAATTTTTTGCATACAACGAAGCCTTTCCATCCCTCTGCCATCTCAGAATTCCACCACTCTGGTATTTTTGAGTTTAATTCTTCCTCATCACACATATTCATATCAAATCTGAATGGGCGTGGGCCTCCGTTGTAGTCAGACAACATAATCATCACAGGATTGTGATCTGAAATGGGTCTAGGTAATGCACGCTGGCAAATCAATTGAGAGATCTCTTCCCATTCTTTTGAGATGAGAATCCGATCCAGTCTGCTTAACACCAATTGGTCTTGATTATTTGCCCATGTAAATCTCGCCCCCTCAAGAGGAAGATCCACCAGCTCACTATCTTGAATAAAGTTAGAAAAATTTCTCATACTAGTGGTACTGGTCCCCCCCCCTCCCCTGTTTTTCTCGTGTGGAAACCGTACAGTATTGAAATCTCCTCCAATAATCCATGAGCCCCCGCCATTGATCTCTAATGGTTTTGAGTTCAGGCCAGAAGAATCTTCTTTCACGAGCTATGCTATGCTTAATTGTAGACCCCACAATATAAGCTCAAATGCTATGCTTTGTGGACATAGACACGGAGTTTCAAACATGGCGACCCCCCAAAATTTAGAAATGCGGACACAGCTAAAACAAAAAGTATATGTATCTATAATTTGTAGACACAATATGGTACATTGAATATAATATTGAAATAAGAGTTTGTTTAGGGATTTATGTTTAGGGGATGGAATATAACAACAAATATTAGTTAAGAAGAGCTAAAAGAAGAGTTTTTAATAAATGAAGAGTTAATAATAAGAGGTAAATATAATATTTAATAATAAAACAGAATGTCACAGTTGACACAATACAAAAACATGACACACATTAAGTATGACACTTCAGGGGTAAGAAATGGAAAATTACAAGACACCCTTCCCAAGACTTCCCTGAAAGGACAGTTGAGCTTCAACCTAAGGTTTCAAAAGCATGGTTTTGGCTTATCTTGGAATAGAGGCTTGAGTGCAGATTTATCTAAAGTCAGGCTTAATCGAGACTCAGGAAATATGGCCCAGATCTCTAAAAGCCTCCCCTGCTCCTCCGCTTTACACGTGGCCTACTCGGTCTAAGGATAGGATCTCTGGGTTGCCTTTCTTCCTGTCAAGATTATCTTATTTTTTTGGAGGCTTTCCCTTGTGGCCGTCATAAAGAAGACGTATGTTGGAGTTATACGGATATCAAGGAAGAATGAAAAGATTTGTCAGGAGGAGTTGTACAAATAATTGTCTTTTCTTCGGTGGGAAGATAAAAAGTCTTAGAGTTTTGGCGTACGGTGGCTATATTAATGTGCAGTCCCTCAAAGGAAATGATTATAAGATGTCATAGTACATGCTAGGGATCTTCTATCGATACTTACGTAAATTCAGGAACTTTTGTTTTATTATCTCTGGCACTCGAAAAGGTAGAATCCATGGCCAGGAAGATTAAAGGGGTTATATCCGAGTGTATCTCTAGGTTGGCACCCTCGCTCTACGTTTATTATGGGGGCAGTTATTGGTTTTGGTGCCTAGGTGCTAAAACTCCTTGGTGGTTACCTATGTGTCTTTCATCCTTGGAAGCTTTTCTCAGATAGTCTGGAGTATGGATCAGAATCAATCTTCCCCCATCTCTCCCTCTTCCTCAGCAGGACCAAGTAGGAAAAGAAAACGGTCTTCAGATAAACCAACTCGAGAGGAACTCCTTTTACTATTCAGGGGATTAAGCTACAATGAAGAAAAGGCCTCCAAATCCTCTCCAACACCCAGAGAGGAAATTGGTGCATTCTTGAAAAGGGAATGGACTCTTTTTTAAGAGAGAGGCCAATAGGAGGAGGGAGGTTTTCTTTAATTTAACTGGGCTTTATGATGTGAAAGAAACCCATAAGTCCATGCACAAACACCCCCTCTTTTTCAAATTCATGATGGATGAAAGAAAAGAAAGGAGGTTGGATTGGGAAGTGAAGAAAGATGATGGGCTTCGAAGGCTGGAGGATTGGACTTCAAGAGCAGAGGCTTCGGAAAAATCGAATCTACATGAGGAAGACCAAGCTTTGGAAGAGGAATTGGTCTTTGACGTATTCAATTCCATTCTGGAAGAATTGGAGAAGTGCTCTGGGTAAGGAAGACCGCTTCTATGTCCCCGTTGATCTTATTGATAAAGTAGGAGCTTTTTGGGTGTGTTTGCCTCTGCTTCTATTAATTTCTGGTTTTTGTTAATATTGGCGCTAACTTAAGAAGTGGGTTTTGGATTTTAAAAATAGAGGACTGACATAACTTTTCTTTGGAAACTTAGGTAGGACTGAATGGTAAAGTGAAGGAAATCTTATTTTTTTAGTAAAGGTGTTCTTGTTTAGGCCTACCTTATCTGGTTTCGGGTATGCCCGGTCCAGTCTTATTGATATGTTGTAACGCAGGACGGGACTTGGTCCCCAATGCCTTTCTAATATCAATGAAATTGTCATCTTTCAAAAAAAAATTAAGTATGACACTTCTAACAGTACATTTACAAGTTTCGAAAGGAGGATCCACACACGTGAGTGTCGATATGACATGACACGTGTGCCAACAATAAATTCAAGGTGTCAGCTAAATCATAGCTAAAATGTCCTTGTGGCCCATCGCTGATGTTTTTTTTTTGGCTCGTTGCTGATGTTCTTGGTTGCTCCATAACTTTTCCCAAGATTATTTGTGTTATAGTGATGCAGATATTATGATTTATTTCCGCATTATTTAGTTTCTAGTATTTTTATTTCCATGTTATTAGTTTCTAGGATTTTATTTTCCATGTTATTTTTAAGAATTCTTATTTTAGTAGGATTCTATCTTTTAGGTTGTTTATTTGCCTATATATAGGCATCTTTAGAGCTTATTTTGTAACTTTGATTGATATTGAATAAAGATTATTCTCCCTCTAATTCTAGTTTTCTTCTTCCCTCTTCTGATTTCTTCTCTTCTCTCCCTAAATTCGTCTATTCTTCTCTTATTCTTCTACTTCTCCCTAAATTCGTCTCTTCTTCATATTATTTTCGTATCTTCTTCCTCTATTCTTCTAATTCTATCCCCTTTCATCTATTTCTCTCCCCTTTCCTCAATTTCTCTTCACGGTGGTGCATCAATTTGGTATCAAAGCCAAAAGATCCAAGAGTTTCAGAGCCAAAGATCGAAGCGCCCCTTGCAGTTGAAAACGACACCGATAATCTCCGGCATCCACATCAACAACTCTCTGAAGATCGGAGACCAATTAGCCCTTAAAACCAGTCCCAACCTCTTTTAGTTCAACCATTTTTTCTTTTCTGCTACCCTCTATTAAAGCCCCACTAAAATCAGACTCTTAACCTCTGTTCCGAAAACCCTCAACCAGTCCCCTCTTGATCTTTCAACTATTTCCAGCCCCTTAAATCAGTCCCGAAACCATCACCCGAGAGATGAGATGATCATTCCATTGAACCCAGTCCCATCATCTCTGCAAACCAGCCCACCATCCTTGAAGCTTCTTTAAAACATCCCCAATCCGATGGTTTCCACGTGAAACCCAGTATCGCCGAACCTCCAGCAGTTTGTGTTGATGATTTCAGATTCAGGCTTCAATGATATCTGCTTGCCCTGAATTCCGCAGATAGGACTCCGAGGGAAGGAGGGTAACTTGCCCAACAAGTTATCACAAAATACCAAAAGAGGCAAGTTCCGTGTCCTTCTAAATCAAGAGACATCGAGTTAGAAACAAAAAAGGGGGACTTTAATAGTAACCTGTAGTGTAAGGTAACTATCGAAATTAAAACTTTACCTTGCAACCTGTGGTCACAAGTAAAGTAGAAAAAAAAAAATCACGTGCAAGTTTTGTTTTGCTTAGAAAAGGTTACTTGTGGTGCAAGAAAGGCTAAAGTGCCAAGTATATGTAAGCCATCTCTGCACTTAGTTTGTCTTTACCTAGTGACCTGCTATAGGAGGTAACTTGGAAAGGAGGCAGTTTGCAGCTTTTGGTACAGTAATTTGGCAGGTTAGGTTGTTGTGCAGTAAGTTGTCTTTTCAAAAGAAAAAGTTACACAACTGATATTTGGTAAGTTACCTATTTTATCTACAACCCTCTTGCTTTTTATCAGTTGTTCACGTGACCACTTTCCTTTCCATAAGGCCTATTCCCCCACCCCCTCTTTCCTCTTTGGACACCCCATCCCAATTAGGAAAGGCCATTTAACCCCCCTCTTTTACCACAGCGCCCCCCCCCCCCCCCCAAAAAAAAAAAAAAAGACAGAAAAAAGACAAAATAGAATTTTCTTTTCACAACTTTCTCTCTCCTCGCTCCGTTAGTTTTCTTCTCTCTCCTCATTCAGACTATTTATGCTCGGAATTGGCCCGCGACTTCAACACGAAAGTTGAAGAACTTGGTTAGTAGAACACACCCATATCAGTTTCAGCTACAAACAGTGATTTTCAGCACAGTTTCAGGAGCAATCTCAGCCGTCACTTACTTGCCATCATCCGATCAACACCTTTCCGGCATCCGATTTGAGATCCGAGATAGGCATTGTATTCCTTTCGACATGACAAACAAATCAGACGGTTGATTTCAGTTTTCGACGCCGATCTCAATAGCCCCGCCCTATGTTCCATATTTTGATGGGTACGACGATCAGTATTTCCAAGACTGCACTCCCTATAGTTATTATGAGACTTTATGTCTAAGGTGAATCAATGCTTTGGATGCATATCATGAGTATTACGGCTATGACCACCGAGCGACCATCTACCGAAACTGTACGACGACAAGCCGAGAGGTTATGGATAAATCGAATCACGGACCGTCATCGCAGTTCTTACTTCCGTTGATGGGAGGATGTTCGTGATGAGTTTATGGGTATTTTCACAATAAGGGCATATCGGTATGAAAAACAATTGATACGTGAAATAGCTGCTTGACGAGAAGAAGCTGCTCGACTTGCACAAGAAGCTGAATTTCAGGCAACCTTGGAAATGATAGTGTAACTTGCATGAGAGTAAATTGTTGCGCGAACAAGATGCTGAAGTCTTCGCTCGCTTTGAACGGGACATCGCAGCCCACCATGCACGAGAGGCCAAAATTGAAGCAGCGACGAAATTTGCTAACACTATTGGCAGTCCAGACATAGATGGTGCTATTGGTCCGACAGATGATCTTGTGGATGAGACCATTATAGTTGTTGAGCCTATGATTACGTCGGATACTGAGTCAGATATAGAGCTAGAGAGTCTAGTGATTGCTGAGGCCGACATTGACAGGCATGATGATTCATATATTTCCCCAGCACCAGTTGCCGAGCATGATGATTCATATATTTTCCTAGCACCATCTGTCGAGCATCTAGAGAGACAGCTTGCCACTTCCACAGTCGAGGCAGATATTGTGACTGAGCCATGTGAGGTTGTTCTATTGACAGAGTTGACCAAGCATCGTCATGATTCAGCGGCGAGTGCCTTGCTTGATGCGCCATTACTTAAGACGGATGTTTGAGAGCAAATTGTTGAGGATTGCCCTATCCCTGAGCCGATTGAGCGAATTATCAAGATTTGTGCTGAGACAGTGGAGCTTGTTACGCACATTGATCAGGAGGATTGCCCGCATGATATCACTATACCGATCCAGGAGGAGTACGTTGTCATCTTCCCAGCTTATTTGATTGTCAAGAGAGGTTCTCGTTTTTATGATTATGCATGGATGATTTCTTCTGTAGTACTACGCTCGCGTTCCCTACCACTTTCCCAGTCCTTACGAGCGTCGTCCAGCATTCCAGAGTTCGGAGGATTGCGACTCATGCTACTTGAGTGGGTCGTCTACGTATTTGATCCAGGCGGATTAGAACTCGAGGGCGAGTTCTTTTCAAGAGGGGGAGAATGATGCAGATATTATGATTTATTTCCGCATTATTTAGTTTCTAGTATTTTTATTTCCATGTTATTAGTTTCTAGGATTTTATTTTCCATGTTATTTTTAGGAATTCTTATTTTAGTAGGATTCTATTTTTTAGGTTGTTTATTTGCCTATATATAGGCCTCTTTAGAGCTTATTTTGTAACTTTGATTGATATTGAATAAAGATTCTTCTCCCTCTCTAGTTTTCTTCTTTCCTTTTCTGATTTCTTCTCCTCTCCCTAAATTCGTCTCCCTAAATTCGTCTATTCTTCTCTTCTTCTTCTACTGCTCCCTAAATTCGTCTCTTCTTCAGATTCTTTTCGTCTCTTCTTCCCCTACTCTTCTAATTCTATCCCCTTTCATCTATTTCTCTCTCCTTTCCTCAATTTCTCTTCACGGTGCTGCATCATATATTTCTTTCATTATTCCCTTGTTTCTGAATCCATCACTACATGAGCTCATGATTACACGTGCCGAGTTTCAGGATGACCCATTTATTCTGCTCAGCATGCTCATAGAATTGTCTGCTCTAATGCATCTAATTCTGTAAACATTGTTTAACAGGTCATAGCAGAAAGCCTGTCGGAGGAAGAAATTGGTGGTTTGAAGGAGTTGTTCAAAATGATCGACACAGACAACAGTGGGACAATAACATTTGATGAACTGAAAGAAGGTTTGAGAAAAGTGGGTTCAGAGCTGATGGAGCCTGAGATCAAGGCACTTATGGATGCGGTAAGCAACTATCAGTAAGATTAAAACAAATTTTCATAAGGGTAAATGATGGGAACTGTGAAATCTACCACATGTTCATTTACTTTTAATGATGCATTACCTGAAAATGCTTGTTGAACATTCAAGCACAGCTCTATGAATTTCTCTGTTAACTATTGTGAATCTGTGAATAAGAAGATTCTTACCAAGTGCCACCTGGCGGAGTTTGACAGGCTGATATTGACAACAGTGGTAGCATAGATTATGGCGAGTTTCTTGCTGCTACTGTGCATTTGAACAAGATGGAGAGAGAAGAGAATCTAGTATCTGCTTTCTCATTTTTTGACAAAGATGGTAGCGGTTATATAACCATCGACGAACTTCAACAGGCATGCCGAGATTTTGGCTTAAGTGATGTTCACCTTGATGATATGATAAAAGAAATTGACCAAGACAATGTGGGTTCCTCTCTCTCTTACCTTTCTCTTCTCTGGATGTTAAATTTCTATCTGAAGAAGAGGTGTTTGATTTTTTGAATCAGTAATTCTTAGCATACTTATGATGTTTGAGAGTATCATTTGGAAGAGTTTTTAGTGCTGAATTTGTTTGTTTGGCCATAAAATTTGCAGGATGGGCAGATAGATTACAGTGAGTTTGCTGCGATGATGAGGAAAGGCAATGGGGGGATTGGGAGGAGAACAATGAGAAACAGTTTGAATATTAACTTGGGCGATGCCCTGAGAATGGCAGACCAATGATGTGCCTTACAGACAGTTATCAAGTTAGAATTGAAGAAACCTTTGCGTAATTAGGAACATTTCGTGGTGAATGCCATTTGATCAGCTAAATCTTCCTCATCACTTGATACAAGTGTAGTCTACATCTTCCTGGCTGTTAATTACATCATTTTGTAAAATTTCAGGACAGTGTAGTCTTCTAGCAATATGGTTTTCTTTGATCATCTTCAGTTTGGTAGTGGCGTGGAGCCATTATCTATCGGCAGGCTTCAAATATCAGCACAACCATGTTTTGATAATGAGCGGAAGTCACCTTGTCTTGTATGCCTTGAGCAGCTGGTTACAATTCCCAAAAGCTCTCGGTAGCCTTTGACTGCTGCTTAAAGCATACAAGACAAGGCGACTTCGGTTCATTATCAAAATTTGGTTGTTGCTGATATCAGTCGCCTTATTTAAACTTCTCCCACCTTGAAAGCATATATCAATGAGAGTAAGGAGTGCAATTATCAAAACAAGGGGCCTTGCATTTTTTAAACACCTTTGACCTATTGAAAATGTGACGCTCGTCATTTTACACCCAGGCATAGCATGGGTGAGGCCCACTATTTTACCAGTATTGATATGGTAGGACTCACCATCTCTACCAAAACCCATGCATTTGGTGTGGCACCCACCATTTTACACTCAGAAGTGGGCTCACCACCTCCGCTCAAATCCTACCATCGGGTGGAGCCGACCATTTTACATCATGTTTTGGAGCGGCTCCCACAATCTCTACCCAAATCCATCCTAAGGTGGGGCCCACCATTTTACGGCCCATTATTTTACACCGATACATAGCATGGGCCAAGAATGCTAGTTAGATATCTAAATCTCTATGGTTTTAAACAAACCAAATCAAGAAATGCCATTATCAGTTGACACATGATTTAATTACCAAGACTTAATTACCAAAACTTTCCTACAAATGAAATGTATCTTCATTCATTTCAAACAAAATAAAAGGGAGGGAAATTTAACAACTTCCCAAAAAGGCAAAAATAAAGCCCAACTCACTTCTCAGGAAACTTTAATAACTTCCCAATAAGGCAAAAATAAAGCCCAACTCACTTCTCATCATTCCTCTCAACTTCCAAATGTCATAAAAAAACCAAATAGGAAGAAGAGTTGATTCAGCAAATCAAATAAGGAGAAACTGATAAGAGCCCTTCCATCACACCTACAACAAACACCAGCCTGTATAGAGAAGCCCTTCCTAGAGGATTCTTGCCTTTCAGTGTTTCCTCAGGTCAGACCCATATGGACTAGATGTGTAAATCTATTTTTCCTGACCACCCAACTTCACTCGTATGTTCGCGTCCTCTTGACGATGGTTGGAAATATGGAGACAGGGCCGATAAGAAACAGAAGTGCCAAGGTTTTAAAATCATAAAGATCCTTGACTGACTTCAGATCTCCCAGAGCAAGTCCAGCCTGAAAATGGCAAGAGAACACGCCCCAGTAGATTAGCAAATTATCTGATAACGAAATAAGAATATTATTTCTAGAATACCTTCATGGGTTGAATTAGTTTTTTATATCAATTTCCAAATTGCTAGTTTCAGAAATTTCTTATAAAGAACAGCAACATTCACAAACGTTAATCACACCTTCAGACTGGCTGCATATCATGGACACAAGCATAATAATTAAATTGAAAGCATAATGAAAACTCTATTAGTATGAGCAGTAGTACTTCTAGTAACCAGTCTATGCAGTGGAGATAAGAATGGGACTTAGGCCCATAGCTCAAATAATCTTGAGGTTGTAGGTTAAAACCCAGGAAAAACGAAACAGATATGCAGCAGGAACCCTAGATTTCTTCACAAGTAAATTCATAATCACCAGGTTTTACTGCTAAGCCAAGACATTACATCGCAAGTAGGGCTGCAAATGAGCCGAGCCGAGCCGAGCTGAACCTTGGTGTGTTTGGGCTCGGCTCGCTTAGTTTGAGCATCGGCTCGTGTTCGTGATGAGCTTTATACTATGGGCTCATGTTCGGCTTGCCAAAATTCAACAAAGCTCAAGCTCGGCTTGTTTAGTAAACGAACAAGCCCGAGCCGAGCTGAGCCGAGCCAGGCTCGAGCTTGGTTAGGTTCGGGTTCAGCTCGTTTAGTAAACACATCAAATAAATATTAAGTAATATGTATATGAGAAAACTGTTGGTGCGCTTAAGTTGTTATAACGCTTCCCATTGGTGCGCTTTAGCGGGACCCAGCGGGACCCAAACATTTAAACGAATGGGAGGCGTTATAACAACTTAAGCGCACCAAAAAAATGGTGCGCTTAAGTGAACCAATAGTTCTCTCTCTCTCTCTCTCTCTCTCTCTCTCTCTCTATATATATATATATATATATATATATATATATATGAGCAAAGTGTTCCTGCGCAGCTGCTCAGTTAGCTTAACTGAGCAGCTGCCCCAAAAAACTCATGTGGCCCCATATTTTTTGGGTGATTCAAAGCATTCATTTGATGGGCCCTTCCATGGATTGGGTGTGTACCAAAAATCAGCTCCATTGGATCACCAATGGGTGTCCATTTGTGGGGCAAAAAAATGGACAGATACTGTTTCTCCACAAATCTATCCATTTTTTGCCCCACAAATGGACACCCTAAGGTGATCCAATGGAGCTGATTTTTGGTGGACACCCTACCCATGAAAGGGCCCATCAAATGAATGCTTTGGATCCCACCCAAAATGTGGCCATATGAGTTTTTGGGGCAGCTGCTCAGTTAAGCTAACTGAGCAGCTGCGCAGGAACACTGCCCTATATATATATATATATATATATAGAGGAAAAGTGTTGCTACTCGGTCTTGAAGCTAAGCTTATCTACTCGGTCAGGTTAAATACAGTGGGGGTCCACATTGTCTGGGTGATCCAAACCATTCATTTGAAAGCCCCTCACCTAGATAGGGTGTCCACAAAAAATCAGACCCATAGGATGATCCTAACCCATCCAACAATGGAGGGAAAAATGGCAGATTTGTGGACAAACTGTGTCTGTCCATTTTTTCCCATTTTCCCTCCACTGTTGGATGGGCTAGGATGATCCTATGGATCTGATTTTTTGTGGACGCCCTATCTAGGTAAGGGGCTTTCAAATGAATGGTTTGGATCACACAAACAATGTGGGCCCCCACTGTATTTAACCCGACCGAGTAGATAAGCTTATCTACTAGACCGAGTAGCATCACTTTTCATTTGGAAGGCCCTTCCATGGATAGGTTGTGGCAAAAAAATCAGCCCCATTGGATCATCCTAACCCTAGCATTTGTGGAGGGGGAAAATGGGCAGAAACACGGATACACAGTGTCTATCCGTTTTCCCCTCCACCGTTGATTGGGTTAGGACGATCCAATGGGGCTGATTTTTTGGGCGCACCTTGTCCATGGAAGGGTCTTCCAAATGAATGTTGTTTTTTTTTTTTTAGTTTTTGAAAATTGACAATTTCATTGATACTATGAATATTACATTGGGGACTAGGAGTCCCTACTTGCATTACATAGAATCAATTAAGGGTGGCCAAGAGCATACTCCTAGGCCAGTAAAAAATCAAAAGAAGTGATCTTTTGGGTCAACTGCTACAGTGAGGTCTACACTTCCATTCGCTGCCACAATGCCGAATGACTATTTCACTTCCCTTTTGAATTCTTCATCTACTATCGCAACCGAGAGTGCCTTCACCATTCCACCTTCCTTTCCTTTACATTGCCCAATGATCTCAATTAAATCGAATCCAACAAAAAATGTCATATTTGTGGGCCCCATCAACTCATATGTGTGACCTGCCACGTCAAACAGACTTCTCCACCACTTTCTAGCTGGCGAATTCGATTTTCAAAAATCCCACTCAAAGGCCTGAAGCTATTATGTGCCCCTAACTGTGCACGATAGCCAACCGATCGAATCCGAACTTCGGCGGCCTCCACCTTGCGCCACCACCCGTCTTGGGGGATCCCCATTAAACTACCAAGCCAAAAATCCTAGTCTAACCCTGGAGACCACCATTGTTCACCCTAACATTCTTCCTCTTCACTTCCACCAAACCCTAAATCCCTAAACCTACCCTACCTTCCACCTAACCCTAGTCTTTCCTCCTTCCTCAACCACTACCTCTCCAGCCACTGCCTTCCACCACTCCACCTACCTACCTGCAACCCAAAACACCTATCACAACTTAAACCTTGGCCCTTCTAGCCCCAACCTTGCACTTTGATCAAACCCATCTTTTACCCCCAAATATCCAGATGGCAACCCCAATGCTATCTCCGGCTACCCATCGCCTCCGCCACTCAACACGGCCCCCAAATCCGGCGACCCACGGCTTCCCAAAGCCCTTTGCCGGTCATCCGCCGCACCATTTCCGACATACCACATGCCTTCTGTGTTTCACGAGGGAGATGAGGGTTTGGAATAACCGACCATCTCAATACCACCGTCCGTATCCTCCATCATACCTTTTCTCCACCACCACCACCATCACCTCCACATCCAACCTCCTCCTTTTATCCTCCGAATCCGGCCACCATTTTCCATACTCCTGCCACGTCCACCACTTCTGACAACTCAGCAGCCTACTTTCTCCATCCACCCTACCCTGTTCTAATCTTTTTCCCATTAAATCCGGCCCACTCGGACCCAGATCTGGCCATTCCGCACCTCCAGCCACCATTGTTGCATCCCCTACGAGATCTGCCCACTCCGGACATCATCCGGCCACCAACACCTCCCCTTGCCCATCAAGGGAGAGAGATGGAGAGATCAGAAAGTAGGAGAGATAGATCTAAAGAGAAAGAGAGACGAGAGGAATAGAAAGAGGGGGATCAGAAAAATAAAAAAGAGTTCTCAGGGAGAGATAAGAAAAATAAAAGAAAAGGAGATTGGGGGGGGGGGGGAGAGAGAGAGAGAGAGAGAGAGAGAGAGAGAGAGAGAGATTAGGAAAGATAAGAGGAAGAGAGAGATCGATCGGAGAGAGAGAGACCAGCGAGAGAGAGGGGAGAAAAAAACACTAAAAAGGAGAGGGCGAGAGGGAGAGAGATGAAATCGCCTCCCTCCCTAGGGTTTCCATCGACCTAGGGAGGGGGCACACGAAAGCACTATCATTCCCCCTCTCAATCAAACATTCCTACAGCCAAGTTGTCACCCACTAATTTAGGTGATCTATGCGAATGGAGAAAATTATTGAATGGTTTTGATTCCCCAAAAAATGTGTCCCCCACCCCTTTT
Source organism: Tasmannia lanceolata (assembly GCF_043159265.1). NCBI lineage: Eukaryota > Viridiplantae > Streptophyta > Magnoliopsida > Canellales > Winteraceae > Tasmannia > Tasmannia lanceolata. Next base: position 8,669,380 of record NW_027518679.1, on the reverse strand, counting down.
TTGCAAACGTGTGTAGGTAACTTACCTGCACACGTTTCCAGGAACCCTTCTCTCTCTCTCTCTATATATATATATATATTTATATATATATATATGAATATATGGGAAAAGTGATGCTACTCGATCTTGTAGCTAAGCTTATCTACACGGTCTGGTTAAATACAGTGGGGGCCCACATTGTTTGGGTGATCCAAACCATTCATTTGAAAGCCCCTTACCTAGATAGGGTGTCCACAAAAAATCAGATCCGTAGGATCATCCTAACCCTTCCAACAGTGGAGGGAAAAATGGGAAAAAATGGACAGACACAATTTGTCCACAAATCTGCCATTTTTTCCTCCACTATTGGATGGGTTAGGATGGTCCTATAGATCTGATTTTTTGTTGATACCCTATCTAGGTAAGGGGCTTTCAAATGAATGGTTTGGATCACCCAAACAATGTGAGCCCCCACTGTATTTAACCCGACTGAGTAGATAAGCTTAGCTACAAGACCGAGTAGCAACACTTTTCTGATATATATTGTGGACCCCGATCCGGAGGAGGCGGCGAGGAAACGGGTCCCCCTTCGGTCCTTTAGATCATCCACAAGAAAGAGAGCTCTACCAAGGAACTCTCGAAATAGGTGCCAGCCTCATAGCATAGCACAAGTGGCGATAAATGAATGAGATACCTCTTGATCCGCAGCTAAGGCTCGAAACCAAGACGTATCTAAAATAACTCAGAGTCACCATCCATGGATAGGCCATGGAACCCAAAAATAAAATCCTCTGTGCAATGGATAACCAGAAATATATATGGGTTCGTGCCTGATTACGGATGAGCAAGGTCCGAAGAGCATCTCAATCCGCCCAAGTGCATGCACTTGGTCTCTTATGCCATTTATTAGTAACTTTGAAGAGTTTTGGACGAAAATCATGTGAAATGAGAATAAATATCTCCGAGAAAAATGTTTACCTAAACATGCATGACCCGGGGATAGTAAGCACATACAAAATAAATAAAAGATGTGCCACCTAAGCATAGCTAAGTTATGAGTGTCATGCCTAATGTGTGTCTAAGTTCTAGTGGACAAATACATGCATACTACAGCTAAAGGTATAAGGTCTGTGCAGGAAAAGAAATATAAAGCTAGCTGTTAATCATGAGATGAATTAAGAATACAGTAAAGGAAATAAAGAATAAACAAAATGACAGACAGATAAAAGAATAATGGAATGAAACTTAGGGCGAACACACAACGCCTATATACATTAGGGCGAATATATAGCTTCTAATAAATTAGGGCGAACACATAACGCCTATAAATTAGGGCGAACATATAGCGCCTAATATAATATAAGATCCTATATATGCAGCAAAATTAATATATGTATATGATGAGATGAACAAATGAAAGAACTACAGCTACACATGAGTTAAGACAATAAAGAAAGCGATGAATAACTTATAATTAAGCAAGAGTATGAGCATTAATGAAAACTGTAAAGAACAAAAATGGCTAAGGCTAAGTATGCTAAACTACAACTAAACAAGTCTATAGTGAATAGATAATTGCTACAACTAAAACTGCAAATGACAAATCACTATCAATTAAAGAATGAAAGCACACTAGCATGGTCCTATGCAATAAACAGTAGAGAACAACAAATACAACTCATAAAATACTAACAACAGACCCTAGACTCTAAATGAATTCCCCAGATTCTTTGGATGATCTTGTGTTCATCCAAAGCCGCCTACGTATCCCCGCCTCCATGAGAATCAAGGCAACGTAGTTTTTCGCACCTATTCTAAACTATGATGCCTAAGACATCTAGACCTCTATCCTAGACCGGACTAGTTATTAAAGCTTCTTGAGCGATATTCAAATTTAAGTGGATTGTGAATTTTAGGACTCCCTATATGTCCTAACTAAATGCAAGTTTTTTAACTCTAAGCTAATGCAAGCGGTTCCTATTTCCTATATGTAACTAGGATGTATGTCCTAAGGAAAGCAATGTGAAGGATAACGCATCCTATTCTAGTCATCAGTCGGTGATGTGTATCGCCAACTGATCGGATGGAGGCGTTCCTAGCTAGGACAAACTCCTAACTTTAACACAAACATACAACAATCAAAACACTCTATCTAAGACAACCTCCTAACTCTAGAGGAAGAGCTTTTTGAAAATAATGTTTATCGAGAAAGTTTTGAAATATTTTTGTGTTTTTGAAAGGTTTAAATGACTTATTTACAAAGTTTGAAATATTTTTTACAAAAGTTTTGACTGGACTTGGGACGAAAATCTCAAGCTGTCTACGTACCTCGTGTGAGAGGATCAAGCCAACGTAGTTCGGAAACAAACTCTCCTACTACGCTCTTAAAAACTTTAAGATTTCAAATGTTTCAATATTTTTGAATTTTAATATGCTTCAGATTTTTTTTTTTGGATTTTTAAATGTTCTAAACCCCTTAAAAAGGGAACAAACCAAACATCACACTAGGGCCAAATCCTAGGGCTAAAGGGAAACCCTAAACAAGTACACTAACGTCAAGTGAAATGATCTCAAAACGAGTAAACTAATATCCCAAAACAAGTAAACAAGTGTTCCAAGCAAGGTTTAAAATTTCGGTTTCGGTACCGGTTTCGGACCTTGAAATTTCAAAATTTCGACCGAAATCTAGTACAAAACCTGAAACTAATATTTTATTCAATATTAAATTTCGGCCGAATTTTTGGTGAAATATTAAACTAATATTAAAAAAAAGACCGAAATTTCGAAAAACCAAATTTTGACCGTTTCGGTTTTTATCGATTTCAGTGTCGGTCTCCACCGAAATCCGAATTTCGGTCGAAATTTAAAACCATGGTTCCAAGGTAAATGAAAATGGATAAGATCCCAAGCAAGCAAACAAACAAACATCCCCACTATGAAAGCTAAAATCCCAAATAGGTAGACTTTAACAAGACTGAGTTAGTCTCTAAAAGAGATAAGGTAACAATGTCTAAAGGGGGGTACTAATAAGACCAAACATGTCTAACAACTCTATAAGAGGGGGGAGAAATAAACCAAAACATGTCTAGTAGCTCTACAAGAGGGCGTGCAAATAAATCAAAACATAACTACTACAAGAAGAAGAGATAGACTGGGCAAGTCTACTAGACACAATGATGGGCTCCAAGTAACCTTATCATTGCCTTTATAATGAATAAGAATGGTACAGGTGACTAACAGACCAAGTAGGCCTCCAACTAATAGGGAGGTGCAACTACATGTGAGACTCAAGTAGTCTCTTAATGTGACTCTCTAATGAGACCACAATGGTCTTCTAAATGGGGGGCTCTAGATAACTCTTTCATTGCCCTAGCAATGAATGACTACTAATACCTAAAGGTGTCTAAAAGACTTAGTTAGTCTTTAACTTAACTGGGGAGTTTAACCTGAGACTTGGATAGTCTCCTATGTGTGACTCACTAATGAGACAAAGCATGTCTCATAAAATGAAAAACTCATGAAATTTGGAAGGTCTAGACATGATTTAGAAGTGATCCTAGAAGTTTAGATGTCTATGTTGACATGTAGCACATGTTCCATTCATTTAGCATAAAAAAAATTGAAAGCATTCTACACAACATGCAATTTTCACAAATAAGGTCAAAATTGATCAATATATGATTTGTGACTTGCTAGCATGTGTTAGCCCAAGGGTTCCCCATGGGTTCATTAAATCACCTTATTTTGATAATTAACAAATGCAAATTGATTAGTCTTTTATGGACTAATTGTTTGCCTTGAGTGTTGTGCTATGGACAGGAAATTCACAGGTTAATCCATGCTAGCACAGACCATTGATGGCCTATACTTGAAGATGAACCAAACAAGTGTCAAAGGAGCTAGAGCATACAAAGGATCAATCATACCTTGGAGGATTAACCAAGGAGAAGCTCAACATTAGTCATCTCAAAGCATTGAACAAACAAAGAAAGATCAATGAAGGCCAAAGCTTGGAGATCAACAACTTGTCAAGGAGCTTGAACCAACTTGAAGGAGTAATCCATGCAAGAGACCAAGACTTGAAGATGAGCTTTAAAGTTGAAGATGTGAGTAATGAGTCTTGTGTTAGATTGTATAATTTAATCCCACTTAGGTATCCCTTGTTGAGGCATAATCAACTCACTAATAAGGTCCCAAACAATATTAGAATATAAGGAAAAGACCCGTGGACCAAAGCCCTAGTGCCATAAATAGCTTAGAATTGCAAAAGATTCAAATCGGCATACTTAGCACTTGAATTTTGAGATCAGGTCATAAATCGTATCATAACTGATCCTAAACATTTTTAAATATTTTTGAAAATATTTTTAACAGAAAGAGCTCATCATTTCCGTTCAAATCGAATATAAGAACGTCGAAATCCGAAGAGAAACGAGTGAGATATGAATTTTACAAAACCGAGTCTGAAATCTGGAAAATGCCAAAAATGCCCTGAAATAGATTCGTTGGGAAGTGCCCATAATTACAGAAATGCCTCTGTAACGGCTAGTTTTGAGTTTTCTCTCTATATATATATGGGTTCCCTAAGCATGTGAACTAATCTCTCTCATTCCTAAACTTGTTGTAAAGATATTAGAGAGTGAAAAACACTCTTGTGCCTCAATTTGGAAATATCTAAAGGGATTAGACCTAGGCTTATCTTTGTAATTATATTTGAGAGACTCTTGTGAGCTTTACATTGTATCAAGCCTTCAAGAGGCTAAAGAGTGTGCTTCAATCTTCTTCTTCATTGTAAACTTGGCAACAAATGGCGCCGTATTTAAGACCCTTGGAGCTTGGACGCTCGGATTGTACAAGGTGAAAGGAACGCCGTATTTAAGTTCCTTGGAAGAAGGAGGCAAAACTTGAGAAGAGTGGAGTAGGTCTTGGGGTTAAGACCGAACCACTCTAAATCTTAGCGTCTCTTGTGTGGTATTTATCTTTCTCACCCTCACTCTTATTTGTGCTTGTATTTATACACTTAGAATTGAGTGAGTAGTTAGCAATGGTAATTAACTAGCTTATCTAGTACATTGCTAATTAGCCCATTTAATCTTGTTAATTAAGTTTGCATGAGCCTTCCACCAAGTGTTTGATAAAAGGCCTAAAAGAAACCATTCATCTAATTCCTTTACCTTGTTGTGGGATTTACAATCTTTAATCAACTACCAAGTATTTTCATAGAAAGATTAAAAATGAAATAATCAACTAGGGTTTTCAAAAGCCATCTAAGAAGTGTTTGACAAAAGGTCTAAGAGAGGATATTCATTTAAGATTTTGAAACTAATCTTACAAAAGTTTTTAAATAGGATAATTTTTTTTAAAGACACCCAATTTACCCCCCTCTTGGGTTGCCTAGTGGGATTTCAGCATGCTTATCATATCCCAATACAAGCATTAGAATCAATATAGGCTCAAAACAATCTTAAAAAAAAGGTGAAATTTCCACCCATGTAATTTTCACCAAAAAAGGTAAAAAATGCCAAACAATTCATGCAAATTATTCAATATATGATTTAAAACTTGCTACCAAGCTCAAAACATCCAAAACAATCATCGAAATTGAATAGAGCTATGTTGTCCATGATTTTCGAGAAATTTCATAGTTATGTCATATAGTGTGAAAATTATAACTTTGCATTGAATTTTAGACCCCTCAAACATAAAAAACATCAACAATCCTATGAATCAAAATTGTAGATATCATCATGAGTGACATTCTCTCAGTTTACCACTTTGTTTGGATCTGGCCAGAAGTGGCCGGAAAATATCCTCTTCCGATCCATCGCCATTAAAAGACATTAGTGTTTTAACTGAAAGTTCGGGCTTCGTTTTGACACTCAAAACATCATTTCTGGAAGACTTTGCTCAAGGACAAAGTTTTAGGAAATCATTCAAGGAACAACTTTTTCTTCTTCGACTCTGGCCAGATCCGGCTGGAAGTGCCACAAAAATAGCCGACAATCTACTATTACAGCAAACCGTTTTTTCAGAAAACTGAAATTTTGAAAGTGATTTTTAACACACCAGAAATTGTTTCTGGAAAAATGCACACATTGACAAAGTTTTAGGAAATCTCATAATTAACAACTTTGTATTTTACGGCTCCAACCGAATCCTGCGAGAAGCGGCCCAGAAGTTACTCGACGTGATAAATTTCCATAAACCGGAGGATTAAAACATTGAATGGCTGAAACTAAAAAAAGAGTCATCTTTTGGCCAAATTTGGGCCGCCATATGTCGAACTGACCAGCTCGGCGAGATCTACAAGATTTAGATGTTTTTTTTGGAAGTTTTGAGCATTTGAGGTAGAAGAAAAAAAAATTCAGAACTGGATAGCGTAAGGATCACCATACCGAGGAGAATACAAACACATACACATACATTCACAAACACACACATTCACATAAGCACATACTCACAAACTGAAAAATCGATGTAGGGGGGTCCCAAGTTATACTAGAGTGGCAACACAATGAGGAGGGAGAATATGGTTGTTTTTAGAAATAGAATCTACCAATTTTAAAACCTTTAAACCGATTTTAAAGTTAAGAGATCAAGAATCAATATTCAAGCATACAAGTTAAATCTAATGGTGCAATGCAAATAAAAGAGCAAAGAGATAGAAAGAGTGCACCCGAGATTTAAAGTGGTTCGGTCCTCAAATCCGAGGCCTACTCCACTCCACCAACCAAACCCGTTGATGGCTTCACTATTTGATCTTCTTAACCTTGGCGAAGATCGAATGCCAATTACAATAGCTTTAACTTTGGTGGCTATCCTCACCCTGGTAGCTTTAACCTCGGTGGCTATCCTCACCACGGAGAATAGGCTACGCTTCTCCGAATACTCGCCCTAATACAACACTCGAAGGTTGAAAGAAACAAATGAAAAAAATCCCTCACAAGGGTTACAAAATGGATGTACAAATTTGAGCCTATGATCCAAATCCTAAAGATGGTGATGAGAGGCACAATTGAAGTTTGATTCACTCTTGGATATTCAAATGAAGTTTTAGAGTGTTAGGATTGATGGTTTGTATGTTTAGAAAACCCATATTTATAGGAAAACCAAAATATGACCGTTCAATGGCATTGAGGTAATTCCAGCAAAATTCCAAACGGCTCTTTTTTCAGACCGTTGGAGTGTTCTCGGAGTTCCGAGAATAATTCTCGGAGTTCCGAGAATAAATCTCGGAGTTCCGAGAATACACACAGAAGTTGGAAAATGATCTACTGGAACATTTCTCGGAGTTCCGAGAAAAACTCTCGGAGTTCCGAGAAGCCTATGCAGAGCAGATTTTCAATTCTGTTTTGGGCTTCCAATTCTCAACCATGATGGGATTGCTATGAGGGTTTCAAGGTGTTGGAACTCCACAAATACAATCACTTGTTTATTTAGGGTGTGTGAGATTAACTTAATTATGCCTCTAAAAGCCTAATCTAGGTTTGGATCAAATACATTCTAAAAGACAAAAAATGGTCTTCAATATGAATTTCTTCATATCTTCAAGTCTTCATTACTTCTTGCTTGATGACTTTGGCCTTCCAATTGGTGGTCCAATGTGAGCTTCTTGGCCTTCAATCCAAGCATCCTTGATCTTACTTTATCATAATCTACAACTTAGACATTCAAACACATTAGTGATAAAAGATCACTTGTGTATTGGAATCATCAAAACAAGATGGGAATGCAAAGGTGAAAACCATTGGGCTTACAATCTCCCCCTTTTTGATGATGACAAGCACAAGAGATTTACAAATTAAGGCATATACTCTTTTCACATTTTTCTTACTCTAGAGTCTTTACCCTAGATTCTTCTCCCCCTTTGTCATCAACAAAAAGAAGGGGTAAGAAAAACAAAGGGTTTAAAATTTACAATTTTAAAGCTCCCCCTTTTTCAAAGAAAAATTCAATTTTAACTCCCCCTAGTTAAAATAATTTTACAATACAAGAGGGGTTATCAAAAAACCATACAAATGAAATATATTCAATTTTAAGTTCAAAAACCCCTAATCTACACAATATGAATAACATCATATGGGGGTTTTGGGAACCCAAGATTTCTTGGTCCCACATCTAGCCCTACTCTTGGATGCACATTGGAATTGGTAATGACCATTCATTCCACAAAAATGGCATCTAACAAGAGGGTTAGATACACTAGTCCTATCATGATAAGCATGTTGAGGTCTAAGACTAGTTTTACTTAGGATTATGTCAATAATTTTATTTCCATTTAGAAATCCATGTAAACATAATCTAAGTCTTTCATTTTCATTATGAAGATGGGATGTTTGAACTAAAAGCTCATTTCTTTCATCTTCATAAGAATTGGAGGAGCTTGCCATATTTTGAAATTTTAAAAGTTGGCAAGTTTTCTCATCCAAACTACCCTTAAGGGTATTAATCTCAAGTTTATGATTTTCAAGTGTAACTTGTTCTTGAGATATGGAAGAAGATAAATCTCTTTTCAAAAAATCAAGTTCTTTTTCTAATTTTAAAATGGATTTTTTAAGAACCTTGTTTTTAAAAATTTGGGTATGCAAGGTTTCACACAATTCATCATAAGGTATGCTATCACTTTTACTACTAGATGAAGAATATGAGGGGTTAGAGTTTACCTCAACTTCATGGGTGAATGTCATGAAGCAAAGATCATCTTTTTTATTTTCTTCCCCTTCACTTGAGCTTTTGCCCGATGTGCTTAACGCATCCCAACCGGCGGCAAGAGCCTTATGCTTCTTCCAATCTTTCTTACCCTTGTACTTAGAGGAAGTTGATTTTAGAAGTGGACAATCCGGTCTTTTGTGTCCAATCTTCTTGCAATTGAAGCATCTTAAGGCTCCATCAACATCACTTTCTTCTTTCTTTTTCTTATCTTTCTTATGCTTCTTTCTCCACAAGCTCTTGAATCTTCGTAAAGCTTCTTCTTCGTCACTATCCGCTTCACTTGATGAGTCTTCCTTTGAAGCCTTGAGTGCTAGGGATCTAAATTCCCTCTCCTTCTCCTTTGGCTTCTTTTCCTCTTGTCGGCTAGTAAGGAGCATCTCATGGGTGATGAGAGATCCTACAAGCTCCTCTATGGTTAGCGTCTTGAGATTTTTTGACTCTTGAATCGCGGTCACCTTTGGATCCCAATGGGGAGGAAGAGACCTAAGTAACTTACTCACAAGCTCATCGTTAGGATAAGATTTACCAAGATTAGCTAGTTCGTTAGAAATAATAGAAAAACGAGTATACATTTCCGAAATACTCTCATTTGGACTCATTCTAAACATTTCATACTTGCTCTTTAACAAGTTTATTTTGGAATCCTTGACTTGTGATGTTCCCTCATGGGTAGTCGCAAGGGTATCCCAAATAGTCTTGGCGGAATAAAAAAGCGCAACTCTATTAAACTCCTCGGTAGCTAAGGCACAAAACAAGGAATTTATTGCTTTGTAGTTCAAATTAGCTTGCCTTTTCTCTACCACATTCCATTCTTCAAATGGTTTGGAAGGTACATTGTATCCATTTTCAACAATGTACCAAAGTTCCACATCTATCGAAAGAAGATAGATGCGCATCCTTGTTTTCCAATGTCCATAGTTTGACCCATTGAAGAAAGGAGGTCTAGTTGTGGAATGGCCTTCCGGAAGTCCGGTTCCAATTTGGTGTGCCATTTCACAATTAGAAGTTGCCAAATAAAATCTTTCCCTAGTTAGATTTTGAAATAACTTTCACAAAAATTTTAAAATCTTTTAAGAGCCAAGGCTCTGATACCAAGTGAAAAACCGATGTAGGGGGGTCCCAAGTTATACTAGAGTGGCAACATAATGAGGAGGGAGAATATGGTTGTTTTTAGAAATAGAATCTACCAATTTTAAAACCTTTAAACCGATTTTAAAGTTAAGAGATCAAGAATCAATATTCAAGCATACAAGTTAAATCTAATGGTGCAATGCAAATAAAAGAGCAAAGAGATAGAAAGAGTGCACCCGAGATTTAAAGTGGTTCGGTCCTCAAATCCGAGGCCTACTCCACTCCACCAACCAAACCCGTTGATGGCTTCACTATTTGATCTTCTTAACCTTGACGAAGATCGAATGCCAATTACAATAGCTTTAACTTTGGTGGCTATCCTCACCCTGGTAGCTTTAACCTCGGTGGCTATCCTCACCACGGAGAATAGGCTACGCTTCTCCGAATACTCGCCCTAATACAACACTCGAAGGTTGAAAGAAACAAATGAAAAAATCCCTCACAAGGGTTACAAAATGGATGTACAAATTTGAGCCTATGATCCAAATCCTAAAGATGGTGATGAGAGGCACAATTGAAGTTTGATTCACTCTTGGATATTCAAATGAAGTTTTAGAGTGTTAGGATTGATGGTTTGTATGTTTAGAAAACCCATATTTATAGGAAAACCAAAATATGACCGTTCAATGGCATTGAGGTAATTCCAGCAAAATTCCAAACGGCTCTTTTTCAGACCGTTGGAGTGTTCTCGGAGTTCCGAGAATAATTCTCGGAGTTCCGAGAATTCTCGGAGTTCCGAGAATAAATCTCGGAGTTCCGAGAATACACACAGAAGTTGGAAAATGATCTACTGGAACATTTCTCGGAGTTCCGAGAATTCTCGGAGTTCCGAGAAGCCTATGCAGAGCAGATTTTCAATTCTGTTTTGGGCTTCCAATTCTCAACCATGATGGGATTGCTATGAGGGTTCCAAGGTGTTGGAACTCCACAAATACAATCACTTGTTTATTTAGGGTGTGTGAGATTAACTTAATTATGCCTCTAAAAGCCTAATCTAGGTTTGGATCAAATACATTCTAAAAGACAAAAAATGGTCTTCAATATGAATTTCTTCATGTCTTCAAGTCTTCATGACTTCTTGCTTGATGACTTTGGCCTTCCAATTGGTGGTCCAATGTGAGCTTCTTGGCCTTCAATCCAAGCATCATTGATCTTACTTTATCATAATCTACAACTTAGACATTCAAACACATTAGTGATAAAAGATCACTTGTGTATTGGAATCATCAAAACAAGATGGGAATGCCAAGGTGAAAACCATTGGGCTTACACAAACACACATACATATACACATACTTTCTGTGGGACCCTGATCCCGCGAGAGGAGCGTGGGGCGCGAGCCGCCGCGCTCTCTCCTTTGGTCTCTCGTTCCCACGCGATTGGCGTGTGCATTTTAATATTGATTTGAATTCGTCTTTCCTGTGGACTTGGGATCACTAAAGCAATCCGAATTCCATACGAAAGAGACTGACAGAGTCGCCACCTAGATGTGGGATCTAGGACCCATAATTAACCAGAAATCTAGACTCGCTACCTGGTTACAAGAATGGAAGGTATGGGGAGTTATCCACCACATGCACCATTCCTGCCCGATAATCGGTCTTCGATTCCAAAAGCTAACTCTTTTAAATTTATTTTAAATGGCTCATTCAACTCTATGTTAATGTGCGAACTAAGTGACATGCATCCTAGAATCTAATTTCAATGTGAATCCTAGATGTGTATCTTGATTTATTAATTTGTCTGGATTCATTCTAAGTGAAAGTTCTCCTAGAATTCTAATTTCATGGAAAACCCTAACTGATTTGATTAAGTATTTACAAGAAAATTAATATACAAAACACCACAATTTGTTGTGGTGCCGACTCGCGGGTGGTATGCCGTCAGACATCCAAGCTGCCTACGTACCCAAGCCTCACTGGGATCAGAGTCGACGTAGTTCGGTGCACCTAAGCTAAGCTACATATGCCTAACTCAACTAGGACACCGACTTAGACGGATTTGACTGTTTCAACAGTTTTAAGAGGAATTATTTAATTCAAGTTGAGGATTTTATTATCTTAGGATTTCATCTAAGATGCTATATGATTCTTATCTGAATGCAAGTTGTCCCTTAGACTAATGCAGGTTTGCCTACATCCTAGTTTACTAGGCTTGTCCTAGGGAAAGATCGGGTGACTAGTGTAACTAGACCTATGGTACGGTTGCTATACATAGCAAGCGTCCGTGATGAGGCTGGACTCCTAACTCTAGGACTCCCTAAAACTTAGGACACGACACAACACTAGTGTTCCTAAATTGGGCTCTAATGGTTCTTAGATTGGAAACCATAATCCAATGGTTCCGGAAGACTCGAGACAAATCAATTCAAATTCTTGAAGTTAATTAATTTCAGATTTCCTGGATTTTCGATTTATGGACACTTGAGGATTACCAATGGTTCTAGGGTTCACCAATTTCGGCCCAGAATAGCATCCAAGGAAGGGAATCGTGCGTTCTTTCCTTGCGCAATTTAATACTTAGGTTATAACATCTTATTGCCTGGCATATCTCAGGATTTCCGTGGACAGTAACCTCGGAGCCAACAACATGCTATAGCTTAAGTATTCAAATTGTCAAAGATCGGTTGCAATTGGGATACGATTATGGATGCACTGACCATTTTTCCAGGGAATTCTAATGATCCTAAGATTTCTGTTTCAATGGATTAAGGAGTTAATGTGTGACAGAGATTTAAGGTTCTTTAGAAATATTCAGATGATTTTCAATTAATTTCGGATTTTCAATGAATTTTATCAATTTTAAACATATGAGTGATTTTACAAGTGAAATTGTAGCAAACGAATTTGAAATGAGTTGAAATTTCTACAGCAGCAAGATATGATGAAATGTAGCTTACGGAAAGAGTTTTACAGATTTTTACATTAAGCTCATATTTAATTTCGATTTAACAATTGATTGACCAGATTGCACAAATAACACAGAAACCACTAGAAATATGAATCTAAATTCAATGAAATTTCTACATTAATAAGATATAAGTAAAAATAACATACTGAGAAATTTTCATGAATTTTGGAAACCATTTACTATCAGTTTCAGATTTTTTAATTTTCAGACCAGATTATGAATTAACCCTACATCCCATATGAAACCAGATCCAAATCACTTGAAACTTTTACAGTAACTAGAAATGTGAGATTGAAGACTACTGTAAAAATTTTAAGAATTTTAGTTGTGATCTGATGTCAGTAACAATTCCTCCAAAAGCTGGTAAATTTCAAAGAAAGCATAAAATAATATACCAAACAAATTTTCAAAATTCTCAAAATTTCATGGTAGAATGTACTGGTATCATATTAGTTTCCCACGAAATTTCATTAATTTTGGAATTCATTTAGTATATATTTTATTTTCGAAACACTCATGGAGATCATGATTTTGAGCATACATATTTAATTTTCAACTAAATCCAATTAAATACTAAAAATCATGCAAATATACCAAATAATTCTAGAAAAATCTAAAAATTAAGTACCTACCTGTGATCGAAATCCTCGCCGAATCCGAGAGCCGAAAAATTCGAAAATCGCACCGCCGCTTGATCCGCTTCCGCTTTCTTTCTCTTTTTCTTTGTTTTATTTTCTTTTATATTTTTTTTTATATGGAACAAGGGAGAGAGATGGGGAGAAACAAATAAGGAGAGAAAGTAGATAATGATAGTGTGAGAGTGAGAGAGTGAGAGATATTGAGGGAGAGAAAGAGAAAACTATCCAAAAACAATGTGTTGTTTTTTTTTTCTTCCTCTCATCACCTCTCTTTATATAGTGAAAAACTTAGTGGAGAGGTGGAAATAAACAATGAGAATGGTGGGTGTGGTGGAGAATAATGGAAATAAACAATGAGAATGGTGGGTGTGGTGGAGAATAATGGAATATATAATGGTAATGGTGGGAATTGTGGTGGGGAATAATGGAATATATAATGTGAATGGTGGGTGTGGTGGAGAATAATGGAAATAAACAATGGTAATTGTGGGAATGGTGGTGGGAATAATGGAATATATAATGGTAATGGTGTGAATGGTGGTGGGAATAATGGAATATATAATGGTAATGGTGGGAATGGTGGTGGGGATAATGGAATATATAATGGTAATGGTGGGAATGGTGGTGGGAATAATGGAATATATAATGGTAATGGTGGGAATGGTGGTGGGGATAATGGAATATATAATGGTAATGGTGGGAATGGTGGTGGGGATAATGGAATATATAATGGTAATGGAGATAATGGTGTTATTTTAAAGGGAAAAATGAAGTTAGTGGAAATGGTAGAGAAAGTTAAGTCATGCTAATGGTGAGTCCCACATCAGCGGGTTCCGCACAAGCGGGTCCCACATCAGTGGGCCCTACACAAGCGGGTCCCACATCAGCGGGTCCCACACAAACGGGTCCCACATCAGCGGGTCCCACACAAACGGGTCCCACATCAGCGGGTCCCACACAAACGGGTACAAATTCTCCCTAGTTTAGATTTTTCTGAATAATCCTTCTCAACATTTAGCGGGAAAATGCGAAACACGACGGAAATGACCAAAAATATTTAGAAATGTAACAAACGGATGCGGGAAAGAAAGACATTGGAAAACCGACGGAAAACAAACCCTAATTTCTTTATCGATTAAGGTAGAGCAAAATGGGGTGTCTACAGATGCCCCTCTTTGGTAGAGATGACGTAGTCATCGAATACCAAAGTCAAAATTACAGAGCCATTTTGCGTAGCTTTAATCGACAAAAGACTCTACACAAAACGGAGCCTAGACGCAAACATTTACTACCTAATGCAAGACCCTAAATGAAATCCTAGAATTAGAACATAATAAGAAATCCTGATGCGGTGCCGTTCACAAATGGGCAACGAGAGAATGAGATACCAGTTTCGAATGGATTCCGAAGAGAAAGAACAAAGATCGTTCTCAAGCGGTTTTTAAAAGAAAATGAGACATCTTTCACAAGCGGGCTCAAGGAGGATAAGAGACCATTCACAAATGGACTCAGAAAATGAGGTACCGTTTACAAACGGGCTCAAAGAGAACACGGGACCATTCACAAATGGACTCGAGAAACGAGGCACCGTTCACAAACGGGCTCAAGGAGAACATGAGACCATTCACAAATGGACTCAGAAAATGAGGTACCGTTCACAAACGGGCTTAAGGAGAGGACGAGACCATTCACAAATGGACTCGAGAAACGAGGCACTGTTCACAAACGTGCTCAAGGAGAACATGAGACCATTTACAAATAGACTCAGAAAATGAGGTACCGTTCACAAACGGGCTCAAAGAGAAGACGAGACCATTCACAAATGGACTCGAGAAACGAGGCACCGTTCACAAACGGGTTTAAGGAGAAGACGAGACCATTCACAAATGGACTCGAGAAACGAGGCACCGTTCACAAACGGGTTTAAGGAGAAGACGAGACCATTCACAAATGGACTCGAGAAACGAGGCACCGTTCACAAACGGGCTCAAGGAGAATAAGAGACCATTCATAAATGGACTCGAGAAATGAGGCACCGTTCACAAACGGGCTCAAAGAAACAAGATAGCTTCAACAACGAAGAATTTAGAGATTTTTCATAAACTTGAATTTGACGTAGGATTGGATTTGATGAATTTTTGATTTTTCAGAAATAAGGCACCGTCCACAAACGGGCTCAAGGAGGACATGAGATCATAAATGGACTCAGAAAAATGAGACACCGTTCACAAACGGGTTCAAGGAGAAGATGAGACCATTTAGAAATGGACTCGAGAAAAGAGGCACCGTTCACAAACAGGCTCAAAGAAACAAGATAGCTTTGATTGATGAATTCAACAACGAAGAATTTAGAGATTTTTCATGAACTTGAATTTGACATAGGATTGGATTTGATGAATTACGGAATTCCAAGGAAATGAGGTATCATATTTGTATGATGCTCAAAGAGAACATTTTTGAATGGACTCAGAAGGGAATGGAATACCGTATTTTTATGGAGTTCCAAGGAAATGAGGTATCATATTTGTATGATGCTCAAAGAGAATAAGAGAACATTTTTGAATGGACTCAGAAGATAATGGAATACCGTATTTTTACGGAGTTCCAAGGAAATGAGGTATCCTATTTGTATGATGCTCAAAGAGAATAAGAGAACATTTTTGAATGGACTCAGAAGAGAATGGAATACCGTAATTTTACGGAGTTCCAAGGAAATGAGGTATCATATTTGTATGATGCTCAAAGAATAAGAGAACATTTTGGAATGAACTCAGAATGAAATACCGTATTTTTACGGTTCTCGAGGAAAGGAGATATCACATTTGTATGATGCTCAAAGAGAATAAGAGGACATTTTTGAATGGACTCAGAATGAATGAAATAACGTATTTATACGGATTTCAAACAAATGAGACACCATATTTATATGATGCTCAAAGTTAACTCAAGGACAATGGACTATCGTATTTATACGAATTCCAAGAAATGAGACATCACATTTATATGATGCTTAAAGAGAAGAGACCATTTTCAAATGAATTCAGAGATAATTTGAGCTTTGACATAGATTATCAGAGAAAAGGAACTGAAATCTCTAATTAACAACTTTGGAAGCAAATGATTCCATACCACCATGCAGCAAAGGTCTTTCAAGGCTTGAACATGAGATGCCACTTCATTAGCAACCTGCCCCAGTTTAAGGCCTTCTAACCTTCTTCTATTTATTGACCAGAGATCATTCTTGCAACGATTTTTCACCATTCATGACAGTCGCACCTTTTCCAAGTTTCTCGGAATCTGTTAATGAACCTGCCTTCAGAGTGATTGCACCCTACAACAATTCTTTAAAATAGCATTTGTAAATTTTTCTAAAAATAGAACCACAGACATTGGTAATAAAAAGACAAAATAAGAAAGATTACTCAAGTGATCTCGTGATGCTTCTGACTTATCAGTATTTTCTTTTGGGTTAGGTTAGCCTCTTTTAAAGAATGTTTCTCCACTGATAAACATCTTAACTTATTTTTTAAGACAGTGATACTTCATATATCCTTCTATCAACTTTCGGATTGTTTTGAAATTAATGCCCTTAGTTTCGGGAATCATTGTTATTTTTGCCTGACCTACTGAGAGTTCAGAGGTCGATGTAATTCTTCTGGCGTGAACCCCATCTTACCACGACCAAGTATTCCTTTTTAGATTTTCAACTTGGCGGACCGTTCAACCTTAACTTTTGCCTGAATCGCCTTTTCAGGTTTTTGACTCAGCAGGCTACCCCCTTAACTTTTGCCTAAGCTGCCTTTTCAGGTTTTCAACTTAGCAGGGGAATGATCCTAAATTTTGCCTAGATCGCCTTTTCAGGTTTTCAATCTAGCGGATCTTCAAGCTCCATTCTCTTTTTTTTTTTTTTTTACTTGAACACCAAAAGGACTTTACAGGTGAGGTAGAGCTTTTCAAAAAATGGCTTAAGGTTTTGCAAGAGTTTCAACCGAACCTGTGAACAGGTTGCCTACGTATCCCAGTGTAGGAATCAGGTCATGCGTAGTTCAGGGGAATGCCCCTAGTACATTGGGTTTTGAAGGAAAATTTTATGTAGGCTCAAAAGGGTTTGCAAAAGGTTATATATTTTTTGATTTTGGGTTATGAATTTGGGTTTTATTCGGCCAAAAGACGGCCTTCTGGTGTTCAAGCATAGAACCTCTTGAGTTGATCAAGATTTGTTGGTTCCGGCAATATTTCTCCATTTAAATTACGGAGCTTGACGGCTTTTCCAGGTAAGATTTGGTCCACGATGTATGGCCCTGACCAATTAGGCTTGAATTTGCCTCTTGGGTCAAACACTGGTGCTCGGTTTTCTTTTAGAACAAGGTTGCCTTCTTCGAGATCTCTGATTTTAACCTTTTTATTAAAAGCCCGGGCTATTCTGCGCTGATAACCCTGCACATGGTAAAGCGCTTTTAACCTCTTTTCATCTAGCATATTCAGCTCTTTATATCTGGCGTCTGCCCATTCATTTTCTGGCAACTTGACTTCAGCCAATACTCGGAGCGAAGGTACACGAATCTCTACAGGTAGCACTGCTTCCATACCATAAACAAGAGAGTAAGGGGTTGCCCCAGTTGAAGCTCTAATTGATGTTCTGTAAGCCCACAAGGCGTACGGCAACTTATTCGACCAATCCTTATAAGTTTCTGACATCTTGCTAATGATAGTCTTGACATTTTTGTTTGCAGCTTCCACTGCTCCATTTGTCTGCGGCCGATAAGGTGAGGATTTGTGATGCTTAATCTTGAACTCTTCGCAAAGAATGATAACTTCTTTCTTGAAATGAGATCCGTTATCTGAGATAAGTTCATGGGGAATCCCATATCTGCATATGATGTTGGTTCGTATGAATTTAGCAACTGATGCGGATGTAAGCTTTGCATAAGAAGCGGCCTCAACCCACTTAGTGAAGTAGTCAATTGCAACGAGTATGTACTCGTGACCACTGGATGACTTAGGGGAAATTTTGCCAATAATGTCAATTCCCCAAACCGAAAACGGCCAAGGAGAAGTAAGAGAATGCAATTCGGTAGGTGGTACATGGATGAGATTCGCATGTATCTGACATTTATAGCATTTCTTCACAAATGTGTGACAATCTGCTTCCAATGTTGGCCAATAGTACCCCAGACGTAGGATCTTCTTTGACAACATCTTCCCATTCATATGAGGTCCACACACCCCTTCATGAACATCTGCGAGAATTTCTTCTGCCTGATCTTCAGTGACACATAAGAGTTGAATTCCGTCGAAGGACCGTCGATACAGCTCTCCTCCACAAATGACAAAGTTAGCCGCCAATCTCTGCAAAGTCCTTATCTCCTTATTCGACGCCTCATTGGGATGCCCCTGGCCCGAGATGTAGTTCTTTATGTCCGTATACCATGGTTTACCATCGGGAACATCTTGCAGCTATCTCTATAGCATCAACATATGCAGGAGCCCATTGCTCTTGAACCGTGATGGGCCTCATTTTCATATTGTGAGGTATGTCAATCATAGAAGCTAACGTCGCTAAGGCATCGGCGAATCTATTCTTCAACCTTGGCAAATAACTGAAAGTGATGTGCTGGAATTGCTTAGCGAGAATATCCAAGTATTCATGATATGGCAGCAACTTTTCTTCTTTGGTTCTCCATTCTCCTTGGGTTTGGCAAATGATTAACATTGAATCTCCATATACGTCAAGATTCTCTATGCCTAAGGCCAATGCTGCCTCAAGCCCAACAATGCATGCTTCATACTCTGCCATATTGTTGGTGCAATTGAATTGTAACTTAACTGCAAGGGGAACATGCTCATTTCGGGGTGACACAAGCAATGCCCCTACTCCTTGCCCTGTTTGGTTTGCTGCTCCATCAAAATAGAGGGTCCAACCAGTTTCTGGATATTCATCTTCTACTATCATGATCTCTTCATCTGGGAACATCGTCTTGAAAGGCTGATTTTCTTCTCGGGGTGCTTCTGCCAATTGTTCAGCAATGGCTCGGCCCTTTACTGATTTTTGGGTTACATGAGTGATGTCAAATTCAGACAACAACAATAACCATCTGGCAGTCCTGCCTGTTAGGGCTGGTTTTTCAAATAGATACTTCAAAGGATCCATCCTTGACAAAAGCAAGACCTTATGTGATAAAAGGTAATGCCTGAGTCGTTGAGTAGCCCAAACCAAGGCTAAGCAGGTTTTTTCCAGGACAGTGTACTTCTGTTCATACTCCAACATTTTCTTACTAAGATAATACACAGCCTTTTCATGCTTAGTTTCTGGGTCTTGTTGCGCTAGCATACACCCCATGGTGGTTTCTGTTACTGACAAGTAAAGCAGCAATGGATGCCCCGGTATCACTGGTGCTACTATCGGTGGTTCAGACAAACTTTGCTTTATCTTTTCAAAGGCCTGCTGACATTCCTCTGTCCATTCTTTGGAAGAGTTCTTCTTTAAGAGCTTAAAGATAGGTTCACAAGTTGATGTCAGATGAGCGATGAATCGCCTTAGGAACTGTATCCTTCCTAGGAATCCCCGAATTTCCTTCTCGGTTCTAGGCGGCGGCATCTCCTGGATAGCCTTAATCTTCTGAGGATCCACCTCTATACCCCTTTGACTCACCATGAATCCTAACAACTTACCAGAGGTAACCCCGAATACACACTTGCTAGGATTCAGGCGAAGCTGGTATTTGAGTATTCTTTCAAAGAACTTCTTGAGGTTCGGGATGTGATCCCTCCTTTCCCTAGCTTTTACAATCATATCATCGACATAAACTTCGACTTCTCTATGTATCATGTCATGGAGTAAGGCTGTAGCTGCTCTTTGATACGTCGCACCAGCATTCTTAAGACCAAATGGCATTACCCGATAGCAATATGTCCCCCATTGTGTAATGAACGAGGTCTTAGCCATGTCCTCGGGTGCCATCTTAATTTGATTGTAGCCCGAGAAACCATCCATGAAAGATAGTAATTCATGCCCGGCCGTATTGTCCACCAAGATATCGATATGTGGTAGAGGGAAATCATCTTTTGGACTTGCCTTGTTCAAATCCCTAAAATCTACACACATTCTCACCTTTCCATCTTTCTTCGGTACAGGTACTATATTTGCGAGCCATTCTGGATATTCCACCACTTGCAGAAATCCAGCATTCAACTGCTTAGTAACCTCTTCTTCTACTTTCAGGACCCACTCAGGCTTCATTCTCCTTAGCTTCTGCTTTTTAGGTTTAATCCCAGGCAACAAAGGTAGCTTGTGTTGAACAATGTCTTCGCTCAACCCGGGCATATCTTTGTAGGACCAGGCAAAAACTTCTTTATGTTCCTTAAGTAGGTTTATTAATTCATCGCGCTCTTCAGATGATAGAGTATTTCCAATTCGTATTTCCTGTATTAAATCTTCTGTTCCGATGTTTATAATTTCGATTTCATCTTTAAGAGGCTGGGCTCGGCGCTCCTCCTCTTGTTTGAGCATATGCTGTAATTCAAAGGGAGTTTCGTCGATCCCCTCTTCCTCGTCTGAGGAGGGAGTGTTATCATTATTATTAAAGTCAGAAGCAAACACAGAGACATACTGAGAATCAGATTTCATTGAATTGAAAGAAGTTACATCATTATCATTGGACTCATCCTGAACAGGCTCAGGATTCACATAGTAAATAAACTCAGAAAATGACTCGCCTGGACTAGGCACTGACACCGATTCACTCGACTTGACTAGACTTGACTTAGCAATATAATAAGGTGGAAAAACATCAGAACTCCAGTTTGAAAGATTTTCTGTTGCAGGTGCAATCTGACTCTGAGGTTCAGTAAAGGTATCATTACTCTGAATAACTGCCACCAGCACATCTTCACAGTCAGTCTCTTCTTGCTTTTTAGAATGATCTAAAACGGGCAACTCCTGACAAACAACATCAGGCACATCTTCTTCGAACAAAGACCCCAACATATCTGGCTCAAGGCAGACTATCCAATCCTCAACAGTTTTTTCAACACAATATACCGGCGGTTCTGTTTCTGGGAGAGCAAGGCCACTGAATATTTCAAAACCCGGTATCATGATCCCTGTTACTGAGTCATACCATGGTTCAGAAAACCCATAGTATGGAGAAGTCTCACCTTCTTTGATAAAGTGACCATTCATTGATAAGGAATATGGAGTCATCGGGAGTATCCTTCCAGTGCGGCGGATTTCTTCCTTCAATTTCAACAATTCTTTCATGGATTCCTCCTCCTCCTCAGTAGGTATATACCCAAGACCGAAAGCTCCAGAGTTTGCTTTGATTGGGCGCCAGTGAGACGCTTTGCTTGGATCACGGCCTAAATTCATACCCGGAAAGTAGTTCATTTTTCTCATCATCTTGGCAACCACAGGACTGATGGCAAAAGGCAAATACAACTCCTCCCGAGAGGCATCTTCATAGGAAATAGCAGTAACATCGAATGCGAAACCATTCAAGTTGTAATCATCTGCTTTTGTAACTGGAAGAATCCGAGTTTCTCCTGTTATCTGCCCTATTTCTGGCTCTTCGTCGCCTCTGACAGTGATCAATTTTCCTTCTTTAATGAACTTCAGTTTTTGATGAAGGGTTGAGGCAACAACACCTTCCTTATGCAACCAGGGTCGTCCCAGAAGTATATTGAACGAGGCCTTGATATCAATAACTTGAAATTCCACCTCAAATTCTTGACCGCCTATAACGATCCTGGTGGTAAGGACTCCGACCACATTTCTGCGGGTATTGTCATATGCGAGGATACCAAGGGTTGATTCGGCAAAATCAGTGGGACCGAAACCCAAGGTAATGGCAGTTCTTAATGGACATACATTCAACGCGGATCCATTATCTACCAGCACAGACGGTACTTTCTTGCCTTCGCAAACAACAGTGACATGAAGAGCTCTAGCATGATTCCGACCTTGAGGAGGCAGCTCCTGGTCTGAGAAACTAATGGCCCTGGTGGCGTGTGTCAGAGCGACAACTTCAGCTAGTTGCTCTGGAGATATTTCTGAGGACACCTGTGTGGTATTCAGTTCTTTCAACACAGCCTCTCTGTGTTTCTTCGATGCTATCAACAACCCCCAAACAGATATGACAGCCTGAGTTTTCTTCAACTGCTGAACAACTTCATCATCTGGGTCCTTCACGTATTGCGGCTCCTCTCCTCGAGCCAATGCCCCTGGATTTTCGACTCTTAATTCAGCAGGTTTGAAAATTCTTCCACCCCTTGTCACATGTCTGACTTCATCCAATTCTGGCTCACCATAGGTGATAATTTGAGGGACTTGTGGCTCATAGGTGATTACCAAGGGAGGTACAGACTCCCTCAGGTATGATTCATCACAGAAGATGATTTCGGGTTCAGAAATGGGTTCTAAAGCACATATGAGGGTGAGAGGGTCAAACTCAGGATCTCCTATGGTTATGGCATTAACGGCAGCGGGAGGATTAGCATGACCAGGTAGCGGGTTTTGGGTGACATTGGGTCTTGGTTGGAATGCAATGACTTTCTCATCAATAAGTTTCTGGATTCTGAATTTCAAGGCGATGCAATTGTCTGTAAGATGACCAGGACCCCTGTGATACTCACAGTGTAGGTCGGCTCGCCAATTGGCAGGTAAAGGATTGGGGGGAGGCCGGGTGGCAGGTAGGGTTATGCGACCTGAAGCCAGACACTGCTTAAGCACCTCCGAAGATGGAATGGGAAGAGGAGTAAATTCTACCCGGGCTTGTTGCCGAGGTGCGGTCGCAGGTTGAGCATAGTCCATTACTAGAGGTTCCTGGGATTTAGAGGATTGAGCATTGGAATGGGAGATACTACTGACTTGGGCTGGTGGGGATTTTTTGAAATCTCTAGGATTTGGGTTGCTACGGTTGAATACACCTTGAGCCATAGCCTCCTCTATCTGGGTGCCAGCCACAATGAAGTGTTTGAAGTCTGGATAGTATTGCAATGACATGTGATACTGGAGCTGGGGGGAAATATTTTTCATGATTATCTGGACTTGCTCCTCCTCAGACGGGCGCTCCATCATCTGAGCTGCTATTCTCCTCCATCTTTTCACAAAAATCAGAAAGGATTCTCTCGAGTCTTGTTTTGTTCTCTCTAAATCCTTTCTGGTGATTTCTGTCCCATCATCATATTTGAACTGCCTGATGAATTGCTCGCCGATATCCTTCCATGTCCTGTAACGAGTCTTGTCCAAGACCATGAACCATCTCCTAGCAACCTTGGTTAGGGAAACTGGGAACAATTGAGCCATTTGCTCAGGAGATAAGCCTTGAGGCTGACACATGATGGTGAACATTTGTAAATGTGTGATTGGACAACCCACACCATCATATTTGTCGAAATCGGGCATTTGAAAATTAGCAGGAAGGCGGATTTCGGGAAATAGAGTAAGATCACTGGGATTGAAACTACCCTGGTCTTGAAACTGAATGTCTTGAACTTTTCTGGTAAGAGTCTCTAATTTCTCCATAACAGACTTATCAACCATGGACTGAGAAGGTCTACTGCGATTCTCGCTATACTGCTCTTTTTCCAAATCTTCTTCGGTTTTATCATGGATATTGATGAACACTGGCTGGACAGGTGCTGCTGAAGTAGCTGCTTGGTGCACAGGCCCTTTATCCTTGGACAACGATTGTCCGAACTTCTCAGAAAGTTGAGCCTTGATAACTTGGTTCTCTTCCTTGAGTTCTTGAAGCTGCCGGAGAATCAAGGTAAGAGTATCGGTGATAGCAGCGAGTGGAGGACTGTCCTGGTTTTCTGCCATTGGTGAGGATGAGGACGGGAAAGAATGAGATGCTGGGGTTCTCAGAGAAGGTGGCGGGGATACAGATTTCCTCTGTAATCGAGAAGAGACCCGAACCCAAGGAGTATTAGGGTTAGCTATGGTGTCTACGGCCCTGTAATATTTGAAAGACATATTTAAAATCAGAAAGAAGTAGACACTGATGTATGCATAGACGAAGATACTGAAAGAAAAAGGTGAACTTTTATTGATAGATCATTAAAGCTTGAGTACATGGTTCGATCTTTCAAAGATAGACTGATAAGAGAAAACATGACATTAAGCACTCTTTCTAGACTTCTTCTTTGGACGACTATCTTCCTCAACTGACTCCTTGAAAGATTTGATGACTCGAACATCCCAAGCAGATGAAACGGCTTTGACAATCTTGGGCTTGAGATCCTCAGGCGGATAGAAATGACGAAGGGGAGGCACAATGGATTGCTCCCTTCCATACTGACGCTGAATCCTGGCAGGAATATAAAAGGAAGTCTTTTTGAGGCCAAGAAGGCGAACGTAGTTAGCTTCTCCAGTATTGAAGACAGCTTCTTGGATTCCAGGGATTTGCCAATAAATCTGATCTTCATGGCGAGAACTCAACCACTCAGCCCAATCGCCTTTATGATTGAAAGAAACATCATGACGCCA
This sequence comes from Tasmannia lanceolata, assembly GCF_043159265.1. Lineage (NCBI taxonomy): Eukaryota > Viridiplantae > Streptophyta > Magnoliopsida > Canellales > Winteraceae > Tasmannia > Tasmannia lanceolata. The sequence goes on along the minus strand of NW_027518679.1, from coordinate 8,644,525 downwards.
TTCACTGAAGGTGTATAACGTATGATCAAAATGCACAGGAGCTGCAATTTTTAGCTTGTGGCATAACCACACGTGAAGTAATGCAGGACATCCTGAGAAGGACCCAACAAAAGATCGAACATAAGAGCCTGGACCTGAGCTGGCACGAAGACGAGCCATCTCATCCAATCCATTGAAGGTTTCTGCAAGCATAGTAGGAATTGGATTGGCGCCACGATCCATCTGATCAACGAGGTCCAAGAGAACAGCTGACGCACAGCGAGAAGGCTGGACAGTGAGGAACCTAGCAAAGGAGCAGAATCTCAGAGCGCGACCTCGGGCTTTTTGAATATCAACAGCACCAATATGCCCAACAGGAGGGTAAATGTCAATCAGTTGTTGCATGGACACTTCCTGGTCTTTGATGAAAGAGTTCATGGATTCATCTGGATTATTCATCAAGCGAAGGAACAAAGGACGATAATCCGACACGTAAGATGGCTTCACCAGAGGGCCATCTACAGGATATTCCAATAAGGCACACCATTCTTCAAAGGTGGGACACATTTCTTGGTTGCCAAAACGGAAGACATGATGATCGGGATCCCAACACTCTGATTCAGCATAGAGTAATCCCCAATCGAGCTTGATGGTGGCCACGTAACCGAAGAGATTTTTCTCTTGCTCACTTATGGCATAGATATGGGATTCTCTTAATGTACTACGGATCCAATCAAGAATTGTACGAGTAGACATGGTGTCTGTAAGCCAGGAGAAAGGATACAGGGATAATCAGGATTACATGAACATGAGATTAGGATGAGTTCCTACCAATATAAAGGAAGTATGGATACTCGATCGAATCAGATAATATAAGATTAAAAATCGTACGATCGAGATGAGATGAGATAGCATAAGATTGCTTTCAACGGATGGATCATGAATGACTAATCCTATGAGATCTTTGGAAATGAATGGGATTTAAATCCTAACCCCAAAGGGAAAGTTTTTTAATCTTTGCACATTTTATCAGTGTTACCTGAAGGCATCAACCCTAATCCTAATCTAGCGGAGTGGAGAGAGGATCTCGACTCATGACTTTGTTTGTGTACCTAGGACCGATCGTAGCCATTAGAAGATGGTCTACGGCCTAATCTAGACACAAATAGGTAGGATATCCTAAACTAGGCTCACACACGTGATGCACATGTGTTCGTATACTACATGCATGTGTGGGTTAATCTAGGGGTAAGGCCAAGAGTTCCCTTAGCGCGAATCCCTGTTCGATATACTGTACCAGTGTCCGGCGTATCAGTACGTGAACAAGAGATCCGTTTACGTACCATAAAGGTACTAGGCTAAGGGTGGAATGCTTCTCTAGCACAGAGGCACCAGGTGATGAAATCCCAGTCAACCATGCTAGATAACACTCCGGGTTCCTAAAATAGGACGTGTGTGCATGTGAGATGCAGGGGTTTAGATGAAAGTGATGTAAGTGTGTGCAATAAGTTCGCGCAATCTATGATGCCTTCAGGTTTTGTTAGATTAAGTTTGAGTATATGTGATGAGAAAATAAAGCATACAAACTAATCTAACAAGCATAAAAGAGATAGAGTTTTCATGAGCCAGTTAAAATAGATTCAAATGAGTTATCCTTTGGAATTGTAATGAAGTTAGGTGTTCCCCAGCAGAGTCGCCAGACTGTGGGACCCTGATCCCGCGAGAGGAGCGTGGGGCGCGAGCCGCCGCGCTCTCTCCTTTGGTCTCTCGTTCCCACGCGATTGGCGTGTGCATTTTAATATTGATTTGAATTCGTCTTTCCTGTGGACTTGGGATCACTAAAGCAATCCGAATTCCATACGAAAGAGACTGACAGAGTCGCCACCTAGATGTGGGATCTAGGACCCATAATTAACCAGAAATCTAGACTCGCTACCTGGTTACAAGAATGGAAGGTATGGGGAGTTATCCACCACATGCACCATTCCTGCCCGATAATCGGTCTTCGATTCCAAAAGCTAACTCTTTTAAATTTATTTTAAATGGCTCATTCAACTCTATGTTAATGTGCGAACTAAGTGACATGCATCCTAGAATCTAATTTCAATGTGAATCCTAGATGTGTATCTTGATTTATTAATTTGTCTGGATTCATTCTAAGTGAAAGTTCTCCTAGAATTCTAATTTCATGGAAAACCCTAACTGATTTGATTAAGTATTTACAAGAAAATTAATATACAAAACACCACAATTTGTTGTGGTGCCGACTCGCGGGTGGTATGCCGTCAGACATCCAAGCTGCCTACGTACCCAAGCCTCACTGGGATCAGAGTCGACGTAGTTCGGTGCACCTAAGCTAAGCTACATATGCCTAACTCAACTAGGACACCGACTTAGACGGATTTGACTGTTTCAACAGTTTTAAGAGGAATTATTTAATTCAAGTTGAGGATTTTATTATCTTAGGATTTCATCTAAGATGCTATATGATTCTTATCTGAATGCAAGTTGTCCCTTAGACTAATGCAGGTTTGCCTACATCCTAGTTTACTAGGCTTGTCCTAGGGAAAGATCGGGTGACTAGTGTAACTAGACCTATGGTACGGTTGCTATACATAGCAAGCGTCCGTGATGAGGCTGGACTCCTAACTCTAGGACTCCCTAAAACTTAGGACACGACACAACACTAGTGTTCCTAAATTGGGCTCTAATGGTTCTTAGATTGGAAACCATAATCCAATGGTTCCGGAAGACTCGAGACAAATCAATTCAAATTCTTGAAGTTAATTAATTTCAGATTTCCTGGATTTTCGATTTATGGACACTTGAGGATTACCAATGGTTCTAGGGTTCACCAATTTCGGCCCAGAATAGCATCCAAGGAAGGGAATCGTGCGTTCTTTCCTTGCGCAATTTAATACTTAGGTTATAACATCTTATTGCCTGGCATATCTCAGGATTTCCGTGGACAGTAACCTCGGAGCCAACAACATGCTATAGCTTAAGTATTCAAATTGTCAAAGATCGGTTGCAATTGGGATACGATTATGGATGCACTGACCATTTTTCCAGGGAATTCTAATGATCCTAAGATTTCTGTTTCAATGGATTAAGGAGTTAATGTGTGACAGAGATTTAAGGTTCTTTAGAAATATTCAGATGATTTTCAATTAATTTCGGATTTTCAATGAATTTTATCAATTTTAAACATATGAGTGATTTTACAAGTGAAATTGTAGCAAACGAATTCGAAATGAGTTGAAATTTCTACAGCAGCAAGATATGATGAAATGTAGCTTACGGAAAGAGTTTTACAGATTTTTACATTAAGCTCATATTTAATTTCGATTTAACAATTGATTGACCAGATTGCACAAATAACACAGAAACCACTAGAAATATGAATCTAAATTCAATGAAATTTCTACATTAATAAGATATAAGTAAAAATAACATACTGAGAAATTTTCATGAATTTTGGAAACCATTTACTATCAGTTTCAGATTTTTTAATTTTCAGACCAGATTATGAATTAACCCTACATCCCATATGAAACCAGATCCAAATCACTTGAAACTTTTACAGTAACTAGAAATGTGAGATTGAAGACTACTGTAAAAATTTTAAGAATTTTAGTTGTGATCTGATGTCAGTAACAATTCCTCCAAAAGCTGGTAAATTTCAAAGAAAGCATAAAATAATATACCAAACAAATTTTCAAAATTCTCAAAATTTCATGGTAGAATGTACTGGTATCATATTAGTTTCCCACGAAATTTCATTAATTTTGGAATTCATTTAGTATATATTTTATTTTCGAAACACTCATGGAGATCATGATTTTGAGCATACATATTTAATTTTCAACTAAATCCAATTAAATACTAAAAATCATGCAAATATACCAAATAATTCTAGAAAAATCTAAAAATTAAGTACCTACCTGTGATCGAAATCCTCGCCGAATCCGAGAGCCGAAAAATTCGAAAATCGCACCGCCGCTTGATCCGCTTCCGCTTTCTTTCTCTTTTTCTTTGTTTTATTTTCTTTTATATTTTTTTTTATATGGAACAAGGGAGAGAGATGGGGAGAAACAAATAAGGAGAGAAAGTAGATAATGATAGTGTGAGAGTGAGAGAGTGAGAGATATTGAGGGAGAGAAAGAGAAAACTATCCAAAAACAATGTGTTGTTTTTTTTTTCTTCCTCTCATCACCTCTCTTTATATAGTGAAAAACTTAGTGGAGAGGTGGAAATAAACAATGAGAATGGTGGGTGTGGTGGAGAATAATGGAAATAAACAATGAGAATGGTGGGTGTGGTGGAGAATAATGGAATATATAATGGTAATGGTGGGAATTGTGGTGGGGAATAATGGAATATATAATGTGAATGGTGGGTGTGGTGGAGAATAATGGAAATAAACAATGGTAATTGTGGGAATGGTGGTGGGAATAATGGAATATATAATGGTAATGGTGTGAATGGTGGTGGGAATAATGGAATATATAATGGTAATGGTGGGAATGGTGGTGGGGATAATGGAATATATAATGGTAATGGTGGGAATGGTGGTGGGAATAATGGAATATATAATGGTAATGGTGGGAATGGTGGTGGGGATAATGGAATATATAATGGTAATGGTGGGAATGGTGGTGGGGATAATGGAATATATAATGGTAATGGAGATAATGGTGTTATTTTAAAGGGAAAAATGAAGTTAGTGGAAATGGTAGAGAAAGTTAAGTCATGCTAATGGTGAGTCCCACATCAGCGGGTTCCGCACAAGCGGGTCCCACATCAGTGGGCCCTACACAAGCGGGTCCCACATCAGCGGGTCCCACACAAACGGGTCCCACATCAGCGGGTCCCACACAAACGGGTCCCACATCAGCGGGTCCCACACAAACGGGTACAAATTCTCCCTAGTTTAGATTTTTCTGAATAATCCTTCTCAACATTTAGCGGGAAAATGCGAAACACGACGGAAATGACCAAAAATATTTAGAAATGTAACAAACGGATGCGGGAAAGAAAGACATTGGAAAACCGACGGAAAACAAACCCTAATTTCTTTATCGATTAAGGTAGAGCAAAATGGGGTGTCTACACTTTCATACAAGCATGTACTCACAAGCACATACATATACACTCTCACACAAGCATACACTCATGCTTACAGGCACACAAGCATACACACACACACACACACACACACACACACACACACACACACACACACTCATAGACACGTACACTCAAACACATACACACACTCACAAACACATGTACTCACACATACACTAATGATCAGGTGAACACTTCATCACTATATACCAACTTAAACCATTGTTTCTGGTCTTTAAATCCACTCAAATATTAAACACAAAACCAAGTGCAATGTTACACTATATTGACAAGCTTCTTATACAAAAGACTATCTAACCATATCCAATAGTACACAATGCAATTCAGTTCATTCAGTAAAATTACCATTTCTTCCTCAACGCTATGTCCATTTATTCTCAATAGAGATAATACACAACATCTATGAGCCAAGCGTCTCCACAATCAACGTTATTATTTTCTTATCTTATTTTTATGGAAGTTGTTCTAATAGGTTAGCTAACAAAAGATAAGACAAATCCATCTTACTACTAAAACAATGGCGGTGAATATGTCAACAACCTCTAATGACCTATAAACTACAATTGCATGCCAAAATTTGAGCATAAACCAATGTACTAGGCCTACTAAATCAGATGAACTTTGTCAAACCACTAGGTAATCCCAAAATTGCTATTTTGCACAAATCAGGAACTTACAAAACCAGATACAAAACCAGATTGAACATTGATTCTATAATGCCTAAAAACTAATAAAAGAAAATGAGAAGAATACTGATTTGCAACTATGCTGTTAGCAAACAAAGTGATAAATTTCCGATTTCATGTATAAAGATCAGAACTGAGATACTCAAATTATGATTATCATTGAGGAATTCTAGGATTACAACCTTAATTGGATGACATCTATAAAAGATTCAAGCTAACAAATCTGTTGTAGAACCAATACATCATACAAAATTTGCTACAAACATAAAAAAGAAAAGAAATATACTGAGTGCTTGATTCAGCTTTTTAGCACAACACAATTTTAGGCAACAAACATAAGAGATCCACATCTGAACTCTCTTTAACTCAAAAATCAATTGATTAAAAACAAGATCAAAGTTCCTCTATTTGCACGTGTTTTTTTTTCTTTTAAAGAAAACCTAGATCAAGTGAGATTCCACATTCCTCATGTAGAAACACTTTAATCTAGGAAATTATGTTATAGACAATCATCATCTAGTAAAGCCTGTAAGAACCTCAATTTATTCAAGGCTCAGATCATGATTTCAACTCAAAACAAAGATAAATACTATCAAATATAAGCACTAAAATTACCTGAATTGTGCAAATATACTTTACTGGCACCGATCTGTTAGAAGTTGCTGATTGATGACCGAAAAATCACCCAGATTACGAAGATTTCCAAAACTTGAGCCTTCTAAAAATAAATTATCCGGTGAAAGGAACAATCGAATCTCTTTTTCTCCAGACCTTTTGATTTCAGATCTCCATTTCTTATCATTCGAAAGCAACAAAAACAAATAGAGAACTAGAGAATCTAGTTAAAATAGGAGATGAATTCAGAGAAAACATGATGGAAACGATGAAGATCTAGAATGATCTAAACACACTAATCTAGGCAAATAAGGTCAGATCTGGTGTTTATGCTTATGATGAAGATGAAGATAAAAAAGCTTAATCTACAACTGAGTAACCGAATCCTATAGAAAATGAACAAAAAATCTCAGATGAAACAATCGATTCTCACATCCAGACAATAATAGTGATTAGAGTGTGGCTGGAAAATAGAGTAAGAATCGGAACGCCGATGGCTTTGCCGGAAGAGAGAGATTGGAGAAGGAAGAAAGAAAAAAAATGAGGTTAGGGTTTATAGCTGAGATTAAAAGCAGGAAAATGATGGAAAAGAACAAATTAATGAAATCAACACCATGATCTAGTAATCTGGAGAGAAAGGAGACTATCCGGAGCTTGGCCGGAACTCGGCCGGATTCCGATGAAACCTCGCCGAAGAAGATGAAGCTCGATTAGGGGAAAAATGAGTTAGGGTTTCTCTCTCCCTCTCTTTCTCTCTTTGTGAGATTTTCTGACAAAAATAAAATCCTCCTTTTAATGCCCTGCTCGATGGGTTATAAAGAAAAATCAATTATTTTTTACCCCCCTCCTTTTGCTTACAGGACATCCCCTCTCTAGTATAATTCAAGATTACTCTTCACATATAGGGGGTGGCTCGAGTAAAATAAAAATAAAAATATTATATACACACTTCTTCCCCCTTCTATCTCCCATGGACAGCCACCTTTAGGGTATATTTGCTTTTTTGTTTTTTCAAAGATACCCCGTCTAGTGCGCTTATGAATTTTTTAATTCTACAAAGGGGTTGGTCAGGTAAGAAAATGAGATGAGTATTGCCCCTATTACTATTGCACATGAAATTGTTAATGACACACCCTTGTTGGATATCCCACCCCCTATTACACTACACTACGCTACATTACAAACCAGACTCATCTAATTAAGCAATTCTTGTCCGATTCTTCTAAAATTTTAAAGGGACCTAACAGGGATCCTAACCTACCTTAGGGCTGATTTGAGACACTAATTCATTTATTTAATGGGATTTTATTCCAACAAGATGTTTAAGGGTTATTTGGGGTTTAGTCAAAATGGGGTGTCGATAGATGCCCCTCTTTGACAGAGCGTGCTTGTCACGTGAATGCCAAAGCTGAACAGACAACACATTTTGGCCAACCCGAAAAACAAAGTAAAACAAATTTTTGGGTTTTGATACTAAAATGGTATTTACATGGGTAAAATAGCAAAATGACTCTTCAACAAGACTCAAACTTTACACACATTGGTGAGATAACCTCTCTCCGACTCTTAACTCCGTGTAGACACCCCATTTTGACCGAACCCCAATATCTTGTTTTAAATAAAACCCTAGGAAATTAGTATTTTATAGTTCCAAATTTCTTCCTAGGGTAGTTTAGTGTCCCAGGTAGGTCCCATTAAAATTTTAGGAAAATCCGATAAAAACTGTTTAATTAGACAAGCTGAGTTGGTAGTGTAGTGTAGTGCAATAAGGGGGTGTGATTTGTCAAGGTTGGGTGTGCTAATGTTTTATGTGGGTCACCCCCTTTGTAGGTTAAAAGAGTAGTCATAAATGCACCATAGGGTCTGTCCGTGGAATATGGGGGGTAAAGTATATCATTTCCCATGTAAAAGGAGGGTAGTTTATCAAATCATGGGTGTGCCAACACCAATTCCTGCAATTAAATAACCAAAAGAGAAAAGACAAGTTGGGCGGGTGCTATTACCAAGACTTGGGGGGTGCAAGTATCAGCCCTCACACTCTCTTTTTAAAGGGTAATCGACTAGGGTTTTAGTAGGTTCTTCTTCATTTTCGTTCTCCCCAACAGGGGACCTCATCGGCAGCCGCAAGACAAAAAGCAGAGAGGGAGAGAGATGCCGAGAGAGAGGGAGATATACAGAGGGAGAGCTCCTCATTTGGGCGAGAATTGCAAAGGGAGAAAGAGAGAGAGATATAGAAAAGAGGAGCTGGTCATCTTCTCCAGCATTCTTCGTTGCCGCCGGCCATCGCGCGCAAGACCCGATCCCCACCTCCATTTCCATTAAATCCAACCCACCTCCACCATCCCCACCTCTTTTATCCACCAAACCCTCTTCTATTTTTCTGCAAACCCATTTCAAAGCCCATTCTCGCCGGCCAACCCACCTTGAAACCCATCTTCATCTTCGTCAACCTCCATTGAAACCCTTCTCCACCATCTAGCTCCCCTACAGCCACCGAAACCCACTACCAAACCCCTTTTCTCCGATCAATCTTCAGCCACCTCTACCATTAACCCATCTTCTCCGATCGGATTGCCCGAATCCGGCGAGAAGCCGCCAGTCGGATCTACCCAAACCACCTCTTCTTCATCTCAGATTTTAGGGGGATTTCTCATCTCATTTGGGGGGTTTCTCTAGCAGAGGGAGAAGGAGATAAATGGAGATTTGCAGAAGGCTCAAGAGAGAGGAAGAAAAGAGCCGTCGTTACCATCTTCTTCTCTCTTGATTAATTTCCACCTCCATTTCCATCGTTTGTAACCCAAACCCATTTTTCACCACCAATCAACACCACCACCATCTGCCATTTTCTTTTACCCTAATCCAAACCTTGGATTTACCCAATAATCAAACCCTTCTTCTCCGACCGCACCTCATCGGAATCCGGCCTCATCTCCGGCAAGCCACCCACCGGCCAGCCACCACCACTTTCTTCGCATCTCGTCACCCTCTGCACCATCATTCTCAAATCTCTCTCATCTCTATCTCCCTCTATGTTTTTTTAGATGTTTGAGCTGCTAAGCAGTTAGGATTTGGGTTTCGAAAAGTTGGAAGAGAAGAGGAGTATAGGATCAATTTGGGGACTTCATAATTTGGAGTTTGTAGCAAGGGTTTTAATAGTTGAGGAAGGGGCAGAGAAGAGGGTTTCTAAAGGAGTTGGGTCTAGAAGCAGAAGAAGAGGAAGAAGGAGAATGTTTGAGAATATTTCATTGTTTGTTGAACGGAAGAAGGGTCGTCACCACCATTACAACCGCGAGCGTACACCGTCGTTTCTATAGCTGCCGATCGCTTCTCATTACCGTCCCTGTGAGAACACCTTGATTTATCTTCTTTCTTAACTTTTTCTATATGTGTTCTGTTTCGAGTTGGAATTGAATTGGTCGCTTCTCTCGATTTGATTTTTATTATTTGGGCACTTTGCATTATCTCGTTTGATTAAAAGTGTTTTGATCTGCATTTCTTTTTGTCTATTTGGGGCTTTGATGACATTATAAGAATGAAGGTGTTGCTTTTTGAATTGTCTCTTCGTTAGGTCTAGTAAGAGAATGTGTGTTGTAATCCCTGCAATTTGTCCCCCCTCTCTTTATTAATCTCTTCAATTCACAAGACAAAGTGCAGGAATGACATTTTACTGATTCTCTTGCTTTAAATCTCATTTCCATTTCTGTTTTGTGTTCCTGAGCCATGCCGACTAAAGATTCAACCTCTAATTTAGTCCCATTTCAATTTCTTGTACAAAATGCATCCCTGAACTATGCAATCATAAGAGCTGATTTTCTAATCTTGATTTTGTACTCAAGAGTATCAAGAAGTGTAGGCCGTATTTGGATTATTAAGATCCTTTTATCCCTTTGTAACCCTCTTATTAATTCTTGTGAGAATCACCATCAAATATGTTTTGGCATGCTACAAATTTGCTTGATCTAAATCTTTCATGCACTTACAATTTATTTTTGGATGCTCGCAGGCATAGTTGTAAGTATAATTTCTTGTGATCGAAGCAGCATTTGGCCTAGAAGTTTACTCTCTTCGTTTTAATCACGATGCAAGTCATGTGCATGTCTATAAGAGTCTTCGTTGGTTGAGCTTGCTTAATTGGCAACCATATTTTTATCCTCTCATCCGTTTGTATTGGCCTTATGAATGCATGAGTCAAATCCTTGAATTTTCATACAAAATGCAATTTCTTAGTTCCGAATCAATTCATCTGATGGGTACCCTTGTGGACGCAAAGGAAGGAATTCAATTAGACTCATCCTTGGACTTCAATTCTTCCTTGAAGTGCCTTTTGATTGTGTCTCATTTCTTAGAATTGCAGACCCACTTACTGGGTTATTGGCCATTCAGCATCTCGATATTCGCTTTCTTCATGGATGCAGTCTGTCTTCATCAGATGACTATTCTTTGCACGTTCCTCGGGATCCTTTTCGAGTCAGGATCTCATCGATTTTGGGAACACCTCTCTCGGGTTCAGGTGGCGATGACAGAATGTTTCTTGAGCCAACCCCTTGCCCTTCCTATCATTTTTCGTATCTTAGGGTCTTCACGGGGTTTGAGGGGTTTCCTTTCTTTTCGGGATTGTTCTTTGCGTATTCCTTTGGATCATTTTTGAGTTTCGGGATCCCGTCGATTTTGGGGGCTCTTCTCATCTTTCTCTTGGGTTCGGCGATGATGGAACGTTTCTTGAGCCAACCTCTTCCCTTCGTGCCTTAGAGTTCTCGCAGGTTAAGGGATTTCCTTCTCTCAGAGCGTTTAACTAGTTAGGACCCTTCCTTAGTGGCTGATTGTTCAGTAGTTCTTCCTATAGGGTTCTTGTCTGTTCCTTTTGTTTAGAAGTCTGCCCTTAGGGTTAGAATCTTTTTCATCTCTCGTTTATTTAGGGTTTTCCCTCGCAGGTTAGATATTGTCTCCTTTGGAGATTGATTAGGGCTCGTTAGTTTTGTTTTCGTCTCTTCGAGATTGTTCTTTTCTTCGGGACTTTAGTCCCCCCTGTTTTGATTTCTTTCCCCTTAGGCTTTAGGGATCCCGTTTCCCTCTAAATTACTCTACCGCGATATGGTGGGTAAGGAGGCTCTTCTATCGGATCCCCTTTAGCCGAAGGGTGTTAACGCATCTTTTAATCGTCAAAAATATAAAAACACTTCAAAAACATTTGAAAATATCAAAAACCTTTAAAAAAAAAAAGTCTAAAGTGTTGAGTGTTTCTTTTAGAAGCGTAGTTTGAGAGTTCGTTTCGAACTACGTTGGCTTGATCCTCTTCCACGAGGTACGTAGTGCAGCTTGGGATTCATGTCCCAAGTCCAGCCAAACCTTTGTAAATAAATCTTTTAACCCTTTTAAAAAAAAATATAAATCTTCCAAAATATTATTTTTCGAAAAGATCTTCCTCTAGAGTTAGGACTTTGTCCTAGATAGAGAGTTTTAGAGTTAGGAGTTTGTCTTGTGTTGTGTGGTTTGTTTGTGTTTGTGTTAGAGTTAGGGGTTTGTTACGCCTCCGTCCGGTCAGTTGGCGATTCACATTGCCGACTGATGACTAGGTCTAACATGCGTTAATGATCCCATTGTTTTCCTTAGGAAATACAGCCTAGTTACACATAGGTTGTAGGAACCACCTGCATTAGCTTAGGACTAACCTGCATTTAGTTAGGGCATATAGGGTGTCCTAAAATCTACAATTCACTGGAATTTAAATAATCGTTCATGAAGCTTTAATAATTAGCCCGGTCTTTTAGATCGAGTCTAAGATAGAGGTCCAGGTATCTTAGGCATCATAGTTTAGAATAGGTGCGAAGAACTACGTTGCCTTGATTCTCGTGGAGGCGGGGATACGTAGGCTTCTTTGGATGAATACCAGACCATCCGAGGACTCGGGCTAAATCGTTTAGAGTCTTAGGATTTGTTGTGTTGTTATATTGTGTATTTTGTTGTGTTTTCTTACTTTCTTGTGCAGACCCTATACCTGTAGCTGTAGCATGCATGTGTTTGTCCACCAGAACTTAGACACCAGTTAGGTATGTCACTCATAACCTAGTTGTAATTAGGCGACACATTTTTTTATTTTGTTTTGTATGTGTAAGCCCAATGGTTTTTACCTTGGCATTCCCATCTTGTTTTGATGATTGCAATACACAAGTGATCTTTTATCACTAATGTGTTTATTTGTCTAAGTTGTAGATTATGATAAAGTAAGATCAAAGATGCTTGGATTGAAGGCCAAGAAGCTCACATTGGACCACCAATTGGAAGGCCAAAGTCATCAAGCAAAAAGTCATGAAGACTTGAAGACATGAAGAAATTTATATTGAAGACCATTTTTTGTCTTTTAGAATGTAAATGATCCAAACCTAGATTAGGCTTTTAGAGGCATAATTAAGTTAATCTCACACACCCTAAATAAACAAGTGATTGTATTTGTGGAGTTTCAACACCTTGGAACCCTCATAGCAATCCCATCTTGGTTGAGAATTGGAAGCCCAAAACAGAATTGAAAATCTGCTCTCCATAGGCTTCTCGGAACTCCGAGAGTTTTTCTCGGAACTCCGAGAAATGGTCCAGTAGATCATTTTCCAACTTCTGTGTGTATTCTCGGAACTCCGAGATTTATTCTCGGAACTCCGAGAATTATTCTCGGAACTCCGAGAACACTCCAACGGTCTGAAAAAGAGCCGTTTGGAATTTTGCTGGAATTACCTCAATGCCATTGAACGGTTATATTTTGGTTTTTCTATAAATATGGGTGTTGTAAACATACAAACTATGAATCCTAACACTCTAAAATTTCATTTGAATATCCAAGAGTGAATCAAACTTCAATTGTGCCTCTCATCACCATCTTTAGGATTTGGATCATAGGCTCAAATTTGTACATCCATTTTCTAACCCTTGTGAGGGATTTTTCATTTCTTTCTTTCAACCTTCGATTGTTGTATTCGGGCGAGTATTCGGAGAAGCGAAGCCCATTCTTCGTGGTGAGGATAGCCACCAAGGTTAAAGCTATTGGGGTGAGGATAGCCACCAAAGTTAAAGCTATTGTAATTGGCATTCGATCTTCGCCAAGGTTAAGAAGATCAAATAGTGAACCATCAACGGGTTTGGTTGGTGGAGTGGAGTAGGCCTCGGACTTGAGGACCGAACCACTTTAAATCTCGGGTGCACTCTTTCTATCTCTTTGCTCTTTCATTTGCATTGCACCATTAGATTTAACTTGTATGCTTGAATATTGATTCTTGATCTCTTAATCTTAAAATCGGTTTAAAAGTTTAAAATAGGTAGATTCTAATTCTTAAACAACCATATACTCCCTCCTCATTGTGTTGCCATTCTAGTATAATTTGGGACTCCCCTACATCGGATTTTCACTTGGTATCAGAGCCTTGGCTCTTAAAAGATTTTAAAATTTTTGTGAAAGTTATTTCAAAATCTAACTAGGGAAAGATTTTATTTGGCAACTTCTAATTCTGAAATGGCACACCAAATTGGAACCGGACTTTCGGAAGGCCATTCCACAACTAGACCTCCTTTCTTCAATGGGTCAAACTATGGACATTGGAAAACAAGGATGCGCATCTATCTTCTTTCGATAGATGTGGAACTTTGGTACATTGTTGAAAATGGATACAATGTACCTTCCAAACCATTTGAAGAATGGAATGTGGTAGAGAAAAGGCAAGCTAATTTGAACTACAAAGCAATAAATTCCTTGTTTTGTGCCTTAGCTACCGAGGAGTTTAATAGAGTTGCTCTTTTTGATTCCGCCAAGACTATTTGGGATACCCTTGCGACTACCCATGAGGGAACATCACAAGTCAAGGATTCCAAAATAAACTTGTTAAAGAGCAAGTATGAAATGTTTAGAATGAGTCCAAACGAGAGTATTTCGGAAATGTATACTCGTTTTTCTATTATTTCTAACGAACTAGCTAATCTTGGTAAATCTTATCCTAACGATGAGCTTGTGAGTAAGTTACTTAGGTCTCTTCCTCCCCATTGGGATCCAAAGGTGACCGCGATTCAAGAGTCAAAAAATCTCAAGACGCTAACCATAGAGGAGCTTGTAGGATCTCTCATCACCCATGAGATGCTCCTTACTAGCCGACAAGAGGAAAATAAGCCAAAGGAGAAGGAGAGGGAGTTTAGATCCCTAGCACTCAAGGCTTCCAAGGAAGACTCATCAAGTGAAGCGGATAGTGACGAAGAAGAAGCTTTACGAAGATTCAAGAGCTTGTGGAGAAAGAAGCATAAGAAAGATAAGAAAAAGAAAGAAGAAAGTGATGTTGATGGAGCCTTAAGATGCTTCAATTGCAAGAAGATTGGACACAAAAGACCGGATTGTCCACTTCTAAAATCAACTTCCTCTAAGTACAAGGGTAAGAAGGATTGGAAGAAGCATAAGGCTCTTGCCGCCGGTTGGGATGCGTTAAGCACATCGGGCAAAAGCTCAAGTGAAGGGGAAGAAAATAAAAAAGATGATCTTTGCTTCATGACATTCACCCATGAAGTTGAGGTAAACTCTAACCCCTCATATTCTTCATCTAGTAGTAAAAGTGATAGCATACCTTATGATGAATTGTGTGAAACCTTGCATACCCAAATTTCCAAAAACAAGGTTCTTAAAAAATCCATTTTAAAATTAGAAAAAGAACTTGATTTTTTGAAAAGAGATTTATCTTCTTCCATATCTCAAGAACAAGTTAATCTTGCAAATCATAAACTTGAGATTGATACCCTTAAGGGTAGTTTGGATGAGAAAACTTGCCAACTTTTAAAACTTCAAAATATGGCAAGCTCCTCCAATTCTTATGAAGATGAAAGAAATGAGCTTTTAGTTCAAACATCCCATCTTCATAATGAAAATGAGAGACTTAGATTATGTTTACATGGATTTTTAAATGAAAATAAAATTATTGACATAATCCTAAGTAAAACTAGTCTTAGACCTCAACATGCTTATCATGATAGGACTAGTGTATCTAACCCTCTTGTTAGATGCCATTTTTGTGGAATGAATGGTCATTACCAATTCCAATGTGCATCCAAGAGTAGGGCTAGATGTGGGACCAAGAAATCTTGGGTTCCCAAAACCCCCATATGATTTTATTCATATTGTGTAGATTAGGGGTTTTTGAACTTAAAATTGAATATATTTCATTGGTATGGTTTGTGATAACCCCTCTTGTATTGTAAAATTATTTTAACTAGGGGGAGTTAAAATTGAATTTTTCTTTGAAAAAGGGGGAGCTTTAAAATTGTAAATTTTAAACCCCTTTGTTTTTCTTACCCCTTCTTTTTGTTGATGACAAAGGGGGAGAAGAATCTAGAGTAAAGTCTCTAGAGTAAGAAAAATGTGAAAAGAGTATATGCTTTGATTTGTAAATCTCTTGTGCTTGTCATCATCAAAAAGGGGGAGATTGTAAGCCCAATGGTTTTTACCTTGGCATTCCCATCTTGTTTTGATGATTCTAATACACAAGTGATCTTTTATCACTAATGTGTTTATTTGTCTAAGTTGTAGATTATGATAAAGTAAGATCAAAGATGCTTGGATTGAAGGCCAAGAAGCTCACATTGGACCACCAATTGGAAGGCCAAAGTCATCAAGCAAAAAGTCATGAAGACTTGAAGCATGAAGAAATTTATATTGAAGACCATTTTTTGTCTTTTAGAATGTAAATGATCCAAACCTAGATTAGGCTTTTAGAGGCATAATTAAGTTAATCTCACACACCCTAAATAAACAAGTGATTGTATTTGTGGAGTTCCAACACCTTGGAACCCTCATAGCAATCCCATCTTGGTTGAGAATTGGAAGCCCAAAACAGAATTGAAAATCTGCTCTGCATAGGCTTCTCGGAACTCCGAGAGTTTTTCTCGGAACTCCGAGAATTATTCTCGGAACTCCGAGAAATGGTCCAGTAGATCATTTTCCAACTTCTGTGTGTATTCTCGGAACTCCGAGATTTATTCTCGGAACTCCGAGATTTATTCTCGGAACTCCGAGAATTATTCTCGGAACTCCGAGAACACTCCAACGGTCTGAAAAAGAGCCGTTTGGAATTTTGCTGGAATTACCTCAATGCCATTGAACGGTTATATTTTGGTTTTTCTATAAATATGGGTGTTGTAAACATACAAACTATGAATCCTAACACTCTAAAATTTCATTTGAATATCCAAGAGTGAATCAAACTTCAATTGTGCCTATCATCACCATCTTTAGGATTTGGATCATAGGCTCAAATTTGTACATCCATTTTGTAACCCTTGTGAGGGATTTTTCATTTCTTTCTTTCAACCTTCGATTGTTGTATTCGGGCGAGTATTCGGAGAAGCGAAGCCCATTCTTCGTGGTGAGGATAGCCACCAAGGTTAAAGCTATTGGGGTGAGGATAGCCACCAAAGTTAAAGCTATTGTAATTGGCATTCGATCTTCGCCAAGGTTAAGAAGATCAAATAGTGAACCATCAACGGGTTTGGTTGGTGGAGTGGAGTAGGCCTCGGACTTGAGGACCGAACCACTTTAAATCTCGGGTGCACTCTTTCTATCTCTTTGCTCTTTCATTTGCATTGCACCATTAGATTTAACTTGTATGCTTGAATATTGATTCTTGATCTCTTAATCTTAAAATCGGTTTAAAAGTTTAAAATAGGTAGATTCTAATTCTTAAACAACCATATTCTCCCTCCTCATTGTGTTGCCATTCTAGTATAATTTGGGACCCCCCTACATCGGATTTTCAGTATGTGCTTATTATTTCATCCCCTGGTCATGCATGATTAGGTAGACGTCTTCCCGGGGATATTTGTTCCCATTTCACATGATTTTTGCCCAAAACTCTTCGAGGTTAATAATAAATGGCATAAGAGACCAAGTGTTCGTACTCGGGCGAAATGGGGGCGCTCTTTGGACCTTCTCCATTCGTCATCAGGCACGGACCTTTTGTATCTCTGGTTATCCATTGCAAACAGAGCATTTGTTTTGGTTCCATGGCGTGTCCATGGATGGCGACTCTGAGTTATTTTTAGATATATCTTGGTTTCGAGCCCTGGCTCCTGATCAGGATGTATCTCTTTCTTTTTATGGCGCCACTCATGCTATGCTGTGAGGGTGGCAACAGTTTCGAGAGTTCCCTGGCAGAGCTCTCCTTCACGTTGTGGATGATCCAGAAGAGGGTGTTAGGGATCTCGCGTCCCTCACTCGTCCTCGGATCGGGGTCCACAGGCTGGCGACTCTGCTGGGGAGTTCTTGAAACATTGCCTAACTCTTTAAAAATGCCATTTTCACTAACTTTGGAGGAATTTGGGAAAAAAATCATTTTAAATGGGAATTCTATCGTTAGAATCCAGGGGCACCAGATAGGTGCGTAATTAAAACAAGGGATTCACACACTGCACATCATGCATTGTCATATTTTTTATTTCTTTCATTGTTTTTCATTATTGGCTCCACAGGATAGATTCAATGCGTGCCTGACTGGGATGTTATTACATCCTGATGGTACTGTTGAATCTATTTCCAAGCTATGTGCCGGTGCTGCAGCCGTAAACACTAGGTGTACTTGTGTTTACAGCAGTCGATGAGCAATGAAGCATACTATGTATAACACTAGGTGTACTTGTGTTATACATATTAGGTATGTTTCATACGCATAGTACCTGATAGATTGAGTTCGGAGCCCTACTTTGTTTTATATATTATGTATATACTTACTGACTTAGTGAAATCCAACTAGGAAGTACCCGTGTTTATATATGTATATTTTGCATTCATATAGCGTTGAACACGTGTTGCTTACACATGTGAAGCCTAGAGTTAGGAGCCTTGTCCCATTTGTAGACTAGGGTAACTCATTTTATATGGCTACAATACGGTCCTAGTACACCCACTGGTCTGTCGCAAGTCGAGACTTTCTCGACTCCGTTAGATAGATTACGGCTGGTGCCCCTGGTTAGGGTGTATATATATATATATATATATACATATATGTATATATATATATGTGTGTGTATAGTGTATTATTATTAGATTACGGCTTATCATTTCGAATAAGGTTCCTTTATCTTTTTCAATCATACAATTCTTTCAGACCTAGTCGATGACCCTTGTTTTTGCTTAGTCATCATCCAGATCGCGGTCTACCCTATCATCTTTATCATATGATTCTAGTATCTATCCGTTTCTTCAGCTGTCAGATCAGGGTCCTACTTTCTACAGAGATTTTCTGATCTATTATCACCGATTAGAGTTTGTTCACTATTTCAGTTTTGGATCAGGCCCATGGTTCTTGTTCACCACCTTTTATGACCATGGTCCATTTCTCAATTCCTCGTTATCCGTTTCATTTAAAACTTGTGAACCTAATCATTCCTTGCTAGCTGTTAGACCAGGGCCTGTCTATCAATGAAGTTTTCTGGTCTATCCATTAGCCTCATTGTTTCATTCCCTAGCCTTCGGACCTGGTCAGTAATTTTCCTCTATCGTTATTCCGACCATGGTCTGCCTTTTGTCTCTCGAGTGTACATTTATGTCGTTCCTTTGTATGTGACTTCTTTGCTGAGTCGATTTGTAGTTACCTTCTTGTACCTACACCATTTGTTGAGTTGATTGTCTAGATTAGGACCCATTTTCGGTGGGTATTCCTGGTCTAATTCTTCATATCTACATTCTCTTGATTTGTTGGTGGCATTTCCCTTGCCATTGTTGAAACCATAATCTGTCATCTCGTCGTCATTCATGGCCAGTCCTTCATTTGATTACATCTCCGTGGTGACCATATTCTGCTTGCTGATTGTGTGCTTATCTTGCCATCATTATTTGAGTGCAAGTATCCTTGCTGAGAGTCCTACATTACTGAGTTTCTATTACCTTATATAGCCGTCATGCTGCCGGATTTTATATAAACACCTTTAGCGTGATTGCTATCTTTTCAGAGTTATGGATAAGCGATGAGTTTACTCTACCACGATCCTTTTAGGGCTGTCATGCTGCCGGATTTTATTCAACTCATTTTCAGTGTGATCGCTATCCTTTTGGGTTATTGATAAGTCATGTGCTTACCCTACCATGATCTCTCTTACAATGGTTATGATGCTGGTTCCTACCCAATGTAGAGATGCGTTTGTATTATCTCTTGTTTCAACTTGTGTATATCATTTTCATGAGATTGCCTCATACTAAAATCAGTTTTTGTCAATTCCATGACAGGAGTCTGACCTAATTGACCTCACCTATTTGTTGAACCAGTTTCCTTTCATTTCACATAATCAAGTCAACAGGACTTATATCAGGGTTGAACCCCAAGCCATTGACACCATGGAAGAAGGTGTACTACTCATATATTTTCAGTACCAGTTCATCTGTATCGAAAAAAAATGTCATGTTAAGGTTTGTCTTTCATTAAGTTTGTACCAACTTTCTTCTCTCAGAGTTGGTAAGTCTTACTATGTTAATGTCAAAAAAAAGAAGAGGAGATGTGTCATGTTTGTCAGTCGTGTTCATTCAGAGTCTCTAGTTTACGTCCTTTGTCAAGTTCAATGTAGAGCCCATTGAGGTGCGTCAAAAAAAAAAAGAGTTACTGATGTACAAAAGAGTCTTCAATTCAATAAAGTTGTTGGTTTCGAATCTTTGATGTTTTATGATTCACTCTTAGATCTAATGTTTAAATAACTAAAGACACCCTCTTGGATGAGATTGCTGACGAAATTCCCCTCGAGATCTGAAAAGGTCAAACGAGAGGAAGAGCGTCTAGCATAGCCACTTGAAGAAGAAATTGAAGCTATTGATAGTGGTATCGAAATCCGAAACTCGGGAAAGTTGGACTGGCAAAACTTTATCTCCCGAGGAGTGTTAAGAATTGATAAACCTATTTAGAGGGGTTCAAGGAAGTCTTGTTTGATCCTACAAGGATAAACCGGGTGAATGCTCTGGTGTGATGCAAGACAGGGCTCCACCATCTTTAGACATCAAGTTGAAAGTAAAAATTTTAGAGAGTGAAGCATCAGACATCCAGTGGAGCTGATAAGATATTGAGAGAAGACTTTCAGAAAATGAAGTCACAAATTTGAGCCCTAAAGAAAAGGAACACTTGGTCTACATGTATTCAATGGGATTCTGAGTCGCACCATCTCAAGCGTATGGACATTTCTAATGTATAAAGGCAAAAAAAAAAAAAAGGTGAATGAGACTCTAAGACAACTCCCTAGAAATATCAAGGACCCAGATGATGGAGTCAGTGAGATAAATTGAATATAATTATTGTCTTCAACATTTGGAGACTCATGAGAGTTGGAGAATCTTAGACATGGATTTGAGATTTTCAAGACAAGAGATGGGCACCGTGGTTGAAGTCTCGCCAGGAAACCGCCAGACTCCTCAACAAAAATATTCAATGCCTTTGAACCTTCTTCACTCAAAAGAGCTTGTACATCAAATATATCAGGAGGCCATCCTTGGGCGTTTGAACCTTTATTAGCCAAAATCCTAACGTTTTAAAATCCATTTGTAAACCTTTTGGGCCAAAAGTCAAATCAAACCCTTTCTTTCTAGCCACAATATAAACCAGGGGCATATTTTTTTTAGAGAGTTTGAACTACGTTATTACCTGATCCCCACCTCTTCAGGGGTACATAGGCGTTTGATTAATTCAGATTCGGTCAACCTAGGGGATAAAAGCTAAATCATCCCCATTTCAAAATTTTGAAGCTAAAAAGCTAAACCATTCTTTGTTAAACCATGGCGAACTACGCGGGCCTGATCCTCCATTTTTGGGGTACGTAGGTAGTCTGGCAAGACCAGATTCGGTCCAAATCGTTTGAACTTTAAATATCCCCCCCTTTTGAACCTAAGCCTTCCTAGAAAGTCCTTCTGGTAAAACAAGCAAAGGTTCAAGGCAAATGAAAGCAAAAACAGAAAAAAGAACGAGAGTCTGAAGACCCACTAGGTTGAAAACCCGAAAGGGCGGCCTAGAGAAAGGTGAAAGTTGTTTTCTTGCTAAGTCAATAACCAAAGGGATTGGCTTATGCAAAGTAAGGGTAGCGGTCTGCTGGATTGAAAATTTGAAGAGGCAATCTAGTCAGAGGCAAAGAATTCCCATGAAGAGAGAATTGATGAGATACCGAAGGAGTTCTTCAGTTATGCAGAATTTTCAAAGTTTGAGTTGTGACTTCTTTTGAAGAGAGAAATCAAGGAGACAGAGAAGCATTCTCAAATAGGCCAGGATCCCAGAATCCGGGTAGTATCGACAAGACTTACTTTGATATCTTTTTTTAAACTAGAAGGTGTTAAGACCGAGCAATCAAAGGGGGTAATAACCATGACGAAAATCCTGATGGAGAAAATTAGAGCCTCTTGACGTGGGTTTTGAGATTACTCGGAAGGTGTCTAACCTCACCATAAAAAAATAACACATTTTATCTAAAGGTGAGTCAAAAGTGAGTCGAGTTATTTGAATAATGTACATCTTCTTTGATAGAGTCCTTGGGAGTCTGTCCTTCATTTATATTTGTTTTCTTTCAAGGTCTAAGTTGTCCGGCACTGAAAGGAAGGAGTGTATACCTTCCAAAATGAAAGATCCTGGTTTATGTATCCTGTTCAGACAGGTTGAATATGTCAAGTTTCAAACAGTGGGTGGTGGAAAGAACGAACCTCAAATAGTGGTCAATGAAAGGAGAAGTCTTTGAGCTTAGCCATTAACCCATCTTTATTCCAAAGAAAGAACCCATGCAAATCCAAAATTTCTTTATCTATCCTTGTTCTACTTTCCTTGAGACTCTTGTCATGGAAGTACAATGCACTAGGGGCATCTTTTATGACTTACGTCATAAAAGATATCAAGCATACGAAGGCAATCAATGCCAGTGTTTACAACAAGTTGAAGTAAGATAGATGCGAGCGCGTCTTGAGCCAAATCTCTGAACTCTTCAAGTGAGCCCTCTTTTTAAAAGAGTCAATTTCCAAAGAATATCAATTTCTCCAGCGGAGTTTAGAATTTGGTCCCACAACTTCAAACCTCAACAGAATATTTTTCATCTATTAAAGAAGGGTCAATATCCAAATCCCTGCAAGTTACTTGAGTCCGATCCTCAGCAAGGAACTCGTATTCTCATTTTTCTCGGCAAGAGACATTTAATCCCAGAAAAATCAATTCTCCAATCACTAAGTCCTCTGTGTAGGTCTTATGCATTCTTGGCTCTTCGTGGTCTACCATTCAAGTATACCATGGACCCTTGCTTCCCGCGTGGTTCTTCGAGATCTGCCTTTCAAATTGTATCATGGACCCACTATCCATACTCATTCTATTCATCTCCAGTGCTTGTCATTATCCTTGTTCATTCTTGGCTCTTCATGGTCTACCAGTCAGGTACACCATGGACCCTTGCTCTATGAGTGGCTCTTTGTGATATATCATTTTGTATATCATGGACCCACTATCCATGATCATTCCATTCGTTTCCATTACTTATCTTTGTTCCTTTTGGACTCTTCGCCGCTTATTGCTGCAGACTCCGGATTTAATGCTTGGCTCTTCACGGTTTATTGTCATGAACCCTCGATTCCTTTTCAGCTGGGCTCTTCGTGGCTAATTGCCATGGACCTCGGATTTATTGCTATGCTCTTCATGGTCGATTTCTGTTTGCTTAACTCTTCGTGGTATAATGCCACAGACCTTGGATTTCCTGCGTGGCTCTTCATGGTTATTACTATGGACCCTCGATTTCCAGTTTCTTTTCAAAAATTAAAAAAAAAATCCAATCCTCATTGGAATTTGGAATTCAGTTATGCAATTTTCAAAATATAGGCAGAGTTTTTGGTTTACTTGTTTAAAGAGGCCAATGCCCGCAAGATTTCATCAAATTTCTTAGAGTTGTACCTTTGGTAAAAGTCATGTTTTCCTAATCGTTTCCAGCTATGATATGTTTTAACTCTTTTTCCTCCTCTCTGACCTCTAGGAGATTATGTTAGGAGCGATCTGACCGTCATTTCCAGAATAAAAAAAACTCGAGATATCATCACCTCATCCGGTATTGAAAGTTTGAGTCTCCTCAAACATTCTTTACCTGTTTTGTAATCCGGTATAGAAAATTTGAGTCTTCTCAAATATTCTATACCCGTCTTGTATTCCGGTATTGAAAGTTTGAGTCTTCTCAAACATTCTCTACCCGTTTTGAAATCCGGTATTGAAAATTTGAGTCTTCTCAAATATTTCTTTACCCGTTTTGAATGATCTGGCTCTCGATTCCAGGATAAAAACTCGATGTATCCGGTATTGATAGTTTGAGTCTTCTCAAACATTCTCTACCCGTTTTGTAATCCGGTATCGAAAGTTTGAGTCTTCTCAAATATTCTTTACCCATTTTGAATGATCTGGCTCTCGATTCCAGGATAAAAACTCGATGTATCCGGTATTGATAGTTTGAGTCTTCTCAAACATTCTCTACCCGTTTTGTAATCCGGTATCAAAAGTTTGAGTCTTCTCAAATATTCTTTACCCATTTTGAATGATCTGGCTCTCGATTCCAGGATAAAAACTCGATGTATCCGGTATTGATAGTTTGAGTCTTCTCAAACATTCTCTACCCGTTTTGTAATCCGGTATCGAAAGTTTGAGTCTTCTCAAATATTCGTTACCCGTTTTGAATGATTTGGCTCTCGATTCCAGGATAAAAACTCGATATATCATCATCCTTCCGGTATTGAAAGTTTGAGTCTTCTCAAACATTCTCTACCCGTCTTGTATTCCGGTATTGATAGTTTGAGTCTTCTCAAACGTTCTCTACCCGTCTTGTATTCCGGTATTGATAGTTTGAGTCTTCTCAAACGTTCTCTACCCGTCTTGTATTCCGGTATTGATAGTTTGAGTCTTCTCAAATGTTCTCTACCCGTCTTGTATTCCGGTATTGATAGTTTGAGTTTTCTCAAACGTTCTTTACCCGTCTTGTATTCCGGTATTGATAGTTTGAGTCTTCTCAAACACTCTCTACCCCTCTTGTATTTCGGTATTGATAGTTTGAGTCTTCTCAAACGCTCTTTACCCGTCTTGTATTCCGGTATTGATAGTTTGAGTCTTCTCAAACATTCTCTACCCGTCTTGTAGTCCGGTATTGATAGTTTGAGTTTTCTCAAATACTTCTTTACTCGTTTTGGTAATTTCATAATCCGTTTTTGAGTCTTCTCAAGTATTTTTACCCGTTTTAGCACCCGATAATTAGCCAAGTGATTCTTGGTTTAAATTGTCAATCAAAATCTTCACTCTTCAATGCAAGCACCGAGTTAAGAGTCGGTGAGAGGTTATCTCCCTTTTGTTTTCAGTCTTTGAGTCTCATAGTGTTATTCTGTTGTTTTACCCTTGTGAATATCATTTTAGAATCAAAACCCAAAAAAAAAAAAAATTTGTTTTGTTTTGACAATCGGGCCGGCCAAAATGTGTTGTCTTGTCAGCTTTGCCAATCGTGTGACAAGCACACTCTGCCAAAGAAGGGCATCTGTAGACACCCCATTTTGACCGAACCCCAATATCTTGTTTTAAATAAAAACCCTAGGAAATTAGTGTTTTATAGTTCCAAATTTCTTCCTAGGGTAGTTTAGTGTCCCAGGTAGGTCCCATTAAAATTTTAGGAAAATCTGATAAAAATTGTTTAATTAGACAAGCTGAGTTGGTAGTGTAGTGTAGTGCAATAAGGGGGTGTGATTTGTCAAGGTTGGGTGTGCTAATGTTTTATGTGGGTCACCCCCTTTGTAGGTTAAAAGAGTACTCATAAATGCACCATAGGGTCTGTCCGTGGAATATGGGGGGTAAAGTATATCATTTCCCATGTAAAAGGAGGGTAGTTTATCAAATCATGGGTGTGCCAACACCAATTCCTGCAATTATATAACCAAAAGAGAAAAGACAAGTTGGGCGGGTGCTATTACCAAGACTTGGGGGGTGCAAGTATCAGCCCTCGCACTCTCTTTTTAAAGGGTAATCGACTAGGGTTTTGGGAGGTTCTTCTTCATTTTCGTTCTCCCCAACAGGGGACCTCATCGGCAGCCGCAAGACAAAAAGCAGAGAGGGAGAGAGATGCCGAGAGAGAGGGAGATATACAGAGGGAGAGCTCCTCATTTGGGCGAGAATTGCAAAGGGAAAAAGAGAGAGAGAGAGATATAGAAAAGAGGAGCCGGTCATCTTCTCCGGCACTCTTCGTTGCCGCCGGCCATCGCGCACAAGACCCGATCCCCACCTCCATTTCCATTAAATCCAACCCACCTCCACCATCCCCACCTCTTTTATCCACCAAACCCTCTTCTATTTTTCCTGCAAACCCATTTCAAAGCCCATTCTCGCCGGCCAACCCACCTTGAAACCCATCTTCATCTTCGTCAACCTCCATTGAAACCCTTCTCCACCATCTAGCTCCCCTACAGCCACCGAAACCCACTACCAAACCCCTTTTCTCCGATCACTCTTCAGCCACCTCTACCATTAACCCATCTTCTCCGACCGGATTGCCCGAATCCGGCGAGAAGCCGCCAGTCGGATCTACCCAAACCACCTCTTGTTCATCTCAGATTTTAGGGGGATTTCTCATCTCATTTGGGGGGTTTCTCTAGCAGAGGGAGAAGGAGATAAATGGAGATTTGCAGAAGGCTCGAGAGAGAGGAAGAAAAGAGCCGTCGTTACCATCTTCTTCTCCCTTGATTAATTTCCACCTCCATTTCCATCGTTTGTAACCCAAACCCATTTTTCACCACCAATCAACACCACCACCATCTGCCATTTTCTTTTACCCTAATCCAAACCTTGGATTTACCCAATAATCAAACCCTTCTTCTCCGACCGCACCTCATCGGAATCCGGCCTCATCTCCGGCAAGCCACCCACCAGCCAGCCACCACCACTTTCTTCGCATCTCGTCACCCTCTGCACCATCATTCTCAAATCTCTCTCATCTCTATCTCCCTCTATGTTTTTTTAGATGTTTGAGCTGCTAAGCAGTTAGGATTTGGGTTTCGAAAAGTTGGAAGAGAAGAGGAGTATAGTATCGATTTGGGGACTTCCTAATTTGGAGTTTGTAGCAAGGGTTTTAATAGTTGAGGAAGGGGCAGAGGAGAGGGTTTCTAAAGGAGTTGGGTCTAGAAGCAGAAGAAGAGGAAGAAGGATAAGGTTTGAGAATATTTCATTGTTTGTTGAACTGAAGAAGGGTCGTCACCACCATTACAACCGCGAGCGCACACCGTCGTTTCTATAGCTGCCGATCGCTTCTCATTACCGTCCCTGTGAGAACACCTTGATTTATCTTCTTTCTTTACTTTTTCTATATGTGTTCTATTTCGAGTTGGAATTGAATTGGTCGCTTCTCTCGATTTGATTTTTATTATTTGGGCACTTTGCATTATCTCATTTGATTAAAAGTGTTTTGATCTGCATTTCTTTTTGTCTATTTGGGGCTTTGATGACATTATAAGAATGAAGGTGTTGCTTTTTGAATTGTCTCTTCATTAGGTCTAGTAAGAGAATGTGTGTTGTAATCCCTGCAATTTGTCCCCCCTCTCTTTATTAATCTCTTCAATTCACAAGACAAAGTGCAGGAATGACATTTTACTGATTCTCTTGCTTTAAATCTCATTTGCATTTCTGTTTTGTGTTCCTGAGCCATGCCGACTAAAGATTCAACCTCTAATTTAGTCCCATTTCAATTTCTTGTACAAAATGCATCCCTGAACTATGCAATCATAAGAGCTGATTTTCTAATCTTGATTTTGTACTCAAGAGTATCAAGAAGTGTAGGCCGTATTTGGATTATTAAGATCCGTTTATCCCTTTGTAACCCTCTTATTAATTCTTGTGAGAATCACCATCAAATATGTTTTGGCATGCTACAAATTTGCTTGATCTAAATCTTGCATGCACTTACAATTTATTTTTGGAAGCTCGCAGGCATAGTTGTAAGTATAATTTCTTGTGATCGAAGCAACATTTGGCCTAGAAGTTTACTCTCTTCGTTTTAATCAAGATGCAAGTCATGTGCATGTCTATAAGAGTCTTCGTTGGTTGAGCTTGCTTAATTGGCAACCATATTTTTATCCTCTCATCCGTTTGTATTGGCCTTATGAATGCATGAGTCAAATCCTTGAATTTTCATACAAAATGCAATTTCTTAGTTCCGAATCAATTCAACTGATGGGTACCCTTGTGGACGCAAAGGAAGGAATTCAATTAGACTCATCCTTGGACTTCAATTCTTCCTTGAAGTGCCTTTTGATTGTGTCTCATTTCTTAGAATTGCAGACCCACTTACTGGGTTATTGGCCATTAAGCATCTCGATATTCGCTTTCTTCATGGATGCAGTCTGTCTTCATCAGATGACTATTCTTTGCACGTTCCTCGGGATCCTTTTCGAGTTTCAGGATCTCATCGATTTTGGGAACACCTCTCTCGGGTTCAGGTGGCGATGACGGAATGTTTCTTGAGCCAACCCCTTGCCCTTCCTATCATTTTTCGTATCTTAGGGTCTTCACGGGGTTTGAGGGGTTTCCTTTCTTTTCGGGATTGTTCTTTGCGCATTCCTTTGGATCATTTTTGAGTTTCGGGATCTCATCGATTTTGGGGGCTCTTCTCATCTTTCTCTTGGGTTCGGCGACGATGGAACGTTTCTTGAGCCAACCTCTTCCCTTCGTGCCTTAGAGTTCTCGCAGGTTAAGGGATTTCCTTCTCTCAGAGCGTTTAACTAGTTAGGACCCTTCCTTAGTGGCTGATTGTTCAGTAGTTCTTCCTATAGGGTTCTTGTCTGTTCCTTTTGTTTAGAAGTCTGCCCTTAGGGTTAGAATCTTTTTCATCTCTCGTTTATTTAGGATTTTTCCTTGCAGGTTAGATATTGTCTCCTTTGGAGATTGATTAGGGCTCGTTAGTTTTGTTTTCGTCTCTTCGAGATTGTTCTTTTCTTCGGGACTTTAGTCCCCCCTGTTTTGATTTCTTTCCCCTTAGGCTTTAGGGATCCCGTTTTCCTCTAAATTACTCTACCGCGATATGGTGGGTAAGGAGGCTCTTCTATCGGATCCCCTTTAGCCGAAGGGTGTTAACGCATCTTTTAATCGTCAAAAATATAAAAACACTTCAAAAACATTTGAAAATATCAAAAACCTTTAAAAAAAAAAAAGTCTAAAGTGTTGAGTGTTTCTTTTAGAAGCGTAGTTTGAGAGTTCGTTTCGAACTACGTTGGCTTGATCCTCTTCCACGAGGTACGTAGTGCAGCTTGGGATTCATGTCCCAAGTCCAGCCAAACCTTTGTAAATAAATCTTTTAACCCTTTTAAAAAAAAATATAAATCTTCCAAAATATTATTTTTCGAAAAGATCTTCCTCTAGAGTTAGGACTTTGTCCTAGATAGAGAGTTTTAGAGTTATGAGTTTGTCTTGTGTTGTGTGGTTTGTTTGTGTTTGTGTTAGAGTTAGGGGTTTGTTACACCTCCGTCCGGTCAGTTGGCGATTTACATTGCTGACTGATGACTAGGTCTAAGATGCGTTAGTGATCCCATTGTTTTCCTTAGGAAATACAGCCTAGTTACACATAGGTTGTAGGAACCACCTGCATTAGCTTAGGACTAACCTGCATTTAGTTAGGGCATATAGGGTGTCCTAAAATCTACAATTCACTGGAATTTAAATAATCGTTCAAGAAGCTTTAATAATTAGCCCGGTCTTTTAGATCGAGTCTAAGATAGAGGTCCAGGTATCTTAGGCATCATAGTTTAGAATAGGTGCGAAGAACTACGTTGCCTTGATTCTCGTGGAGGCGGGGATACGTAGGATTCTTTGGATGAATACCAGACCATCCGAGGACTCGGGCTAAATCGTTTAGAGTCTTAGGATTTGTTGTGTTGTTATATTGTGTATTTTGTTGTGTTTTCTTACTTTCTTGTGCAGACCCTATACCTGTAGCTGTAGCATGCATGTGTTTGTCCACCAGAACTTAGACACCAGTTAGGTATGTCACTCATAACCTAGTTGTAATTAGGCGACACATTTTTTATTTTGTTTTTTATGTGCTTATTATATCATCCCCTGGTCATGCATGATTAGGTAGACGTCTTCCCGGGGATATTTGTTCCCATTTCACATGATTTTTGCCCAAAACTCTTCGAGGTTAATAATAAATGGCATAAGAGACCAAGTGTTCGCACTCGGGCGAATTGGGGGCGCTCTTTGGACCTTCTCCATTCGTCATCAGGCACGGACCTTTTGTATCTCTGGTTATCCATTGCAAACAGAGCATTTGTTTTGGTTCCATGGCGTGTCCATGGATGGCGACTCTGAGTTATTTTTAGATATATCTTGGTTTCGAGCCCTGGCTCCGGATCAGGATGTATCTCTTTCTTTTTATAGCGCCACTCATGCTATGCTGTGAGGGTGGCAACAGTTTCGAGAGTTCCCTGGCAGAGCTCTCCTTCACGTTGTGGATGATCCAGAAGAGGGTGTTAGGGATCTCGCGTCCCTCACTCGTCCTCGGATCGGGGTCCACACTCCGCAAAGCAGATTATATTTGGTAAAACTACTTTTCACCTCAAGCATTCAAAACGATGGAGAAACTACTTTCAAACAAACATTCAAAATCAGAAGAAAATTATTTTTCGCATAAGCATCCAAGTCAAGAAGAAACTACTTTTCACACGAACATTAAAAAATCAAAGGAAACTACTTTTCACGCAAATATCCAAAATCAAAAGGAAACTACTTTTCACACAGCAATTCAAAATAAAAAGGAAACTACTTTTCACTCAACCTTCATAACCACGATAAACTACTTTTCTCCAAAACCCTTCTTAAGCACAAGAAACTACTTTTCTCCCATTCATTTATATCCGCGAGAGACTACTTTTCTCTAAAATCTCTATCTCTCTGAGAAACTACTTTTCTCTAAGATCTCTACATCTGAGAAACTACTTTTCTCCAAAAACTCTATCTCTGAGAAACTACTTTTCTCGAAAAACTCTATCTCTGAGAAACTACATTTCTCTAAAATCTCTATCTTTGAGAAACTACTTTTCTCTAAAATCTCTATCTCTGAGAAACTACTTTTCTCTCCAAAATCTTCATTTAATTGAGAAACTATTTTTCTGTCTTCTCTTCACATCATGAGAAACCACTTTTCTCTCCAAAATCTTCATTCTTGAGAAACTATTTTTCTCTCCAAAATCCTCATATCATTGAGAAACTACTTTACTCTCTTCTTTCCATATCCATGAGAAACTACTTTTCACTCAATCTTCCAATCCAAGGGGAAACTAGTTTTCGCTCAATCTTCCAAATCACGGGGAAACTTCTTTTCGCCCAATTTCCAATCCATGGTGAAACTACTTTTCGCCCAATCTTCCAATCAACAGGGAAACTATTTTTCGCCCAATATTCCAATCAAAGGGGAAACTACTTTTCGCCCAGTCTCCTAATAAAAGGGGAAACTACTTTTCACCCAATCTTCCAATAAAAGGGGAAACTACTTTCGGCCCAATCTTCCAATCAAAGGGGAAACTACTTTTGGCCAGGAGATAGCTATACAGACCGTTGCTGAAAAGCCATCTGTACTGGCTATCCAGATAATCCTGACTCCTATTTTTCAAGGTAGCAGATCATCCCCAGATTTATATGGTCCTGCCAAACAGTTCCATACAAACCTCCTCGTAGATATGCTTGACTCCTAACTCATTAGGTAGCGGCACATTGCAGAGCGATAATCAAACAAGTCAGTACTTGACAATTCATTGTCTAATTACCACATGCGATGATTAGACATGTCATTACTTGACATTTTACTGTCAATCATCAGGGTATTCGAATATTTGGGGAAACTACTTCTCTCCCAAATATTCAATACCAAGGCGAAACTACTTTTCACTAAGCGACAATCAGACAAACCACTGCTTGGTACTTCAATGTCTAATTGCCAAGATGACTAGACGCACCACTACTTGGCACCTCACCAACAAAAAAAAAAATTTCTTAAAAAAATGCCCCTAGTTTGCGTTTATCAAAGATAAAGCTCTTTTTTTAAGGGTCCAAAGGGTTTGCAAACATGATTGATGGGTTTATCAATCTTATATCGAGTTCATTGATCGAATACCTATCTCCGCCGAGAATAAATGGGAGTGCATGATTTCTGCCGAAGACTAAACTAAAGTAACTTGAAGGAGTTTTCGGGTATTGTAGACACCCCATTTTGACCGAGCCCTAATTGGCTTTGCGTAAATATATACCCCATCAAATGAATGAATTAGGGCCTCAAATTTTATACTAAGCTAGCTTAGGATCCCATCTAGGTCCCTACAAAATTTCGTCGAATTCCGAGCGCGTTTGCCTAGCGAACGAGATGGGAGAGTGTCCGTAGTGTAAACCAGAAAAGGGGGGTGAATTATCCTGGAAGGGTCGCGGCCAGGGGCAGAAAAGACGCGAATGCGTTGTGCGCTTATCAAGTTTTCGCGCATATGGTGCGCCCATCAAGTGGTAGTGTTAATATCAACACCCATCCTTTTCTATAAAAATAAAAAAATCATTTTTGAAAAAGGGGGGCTTTCATTTTCTCAAAATCTCAAAGAGAGTGAGAAAGGGAGTGGGTACCATTATCATGTATCATATATTGTTTTCTTACTACCTGTTAGATGGACAGCTCAGTTCGGTTGAGGATGAGGACACTATGTGAGATATGATACATCCTTAAGAGATTTATGTATAGTATCTTCATCCAATGGAGAAGATTTTTCTTTTGGGGCAAGACAACGAAATGAACGGTTTGGATTTTTTATGTAAAGTGGGCTGAAGTAATGGAGATGATAAATACACCCCTTTATAGTATAAAAAGAGGGGTCATGAATACAAAGGTGGCTGTCCATAAGAAAATTGAGGGTACGAATTTATCGCCTCCCCCATAAAATCCATCGAATGGCTGAAATAGGGGCTCTCATTTGCAAAAGAAAAAACCAGAGAGAAGAAAGGGGGAGAGGATCAGAGGAGAGAGCCCGTTACCTTGGTCTTCTCCGGCCATCTTTCCGGGCCGGAGATCATTTTCCGCTTATTTCCTTTCTCCTAGGGTTGGATATTCCATATACACTACTTTTCTATTGTAGAATCCTTTTGAAACCCTCTGTACTTTGTTTTTTTTTACCCTAACCTCATGTTCACCTTCTTCTCCGGCCAATCCGTCAGATCTCCAATCAATTCCGGCCGAAAAGTTCTCTGTTAAATCTCCTTATCCATCTCATTTTACTGATTTGTTTTGTCATTGAATGGTTAGAAACCCTAACTTTACGATTTTATTAGACCTAAACTTTAGATCTAGCTATAGAGGTCTTTAATCCAGCTCATTTTCCCCTTTCTTTTCCTTCATAATGGATCTAAATCTAGCTTGTTTTGTGATTTTTGGATCCAAACCTAATTTGAAATTCATCCATTGATTTGCTAGATTCTTACTTTGATCTCTTCTAAAAGTCTCGGATCTGATTATTCTTTGTTTAGAATTTTGAATTTGCTGTTGTTATTGTCAATATTGTTTTAGTTCAAATGAGAGATTAGAGAAGAAGAAACTGAATTTTCTCCTTGGCCAATGATTTATATGCTAGAGGATCAGAGCTTTAGCAAAATTCCTTTAATAGAGAGAGCACCCAAAATTTTAGCTTCATTTCTGCTGGGTATACAGAAATTAGCATTCGCTCAAGATCTCAGATCTCGTTTTGATCTCTCTGGAGTTAGAATTATTGATGTGTTGAAGAAGTGTTAATATTGATCTTAATATTTGCTATCCAGTTTTTTGTGCGGTGTGGATTTGTGACAGATTTTTGTATAGCATATACACTACTTGCTATGTCATCTAAAATTCCTCCAACACAACTGTTATATCAATCTCATTCCTATTAAGCAAAGCTCCTGTTTGTTACTAGCTCACTTATCAATGGACCTTTGGTAGACCAAGAGTTCATTGCCTTCAAATGCGCACTTCAAATTGGTGGTGTTGATTAGAAATAAAGTGAAAATTAGATTTGGTGCATTACTTGAGATGGAAGACATTTTAATTAAAGTGGGAAACATATATATATATATATATATATATATATATATATATATATATATATTCTTTTGGACTAGTAAAGCTACCCAAGAAGCAGACAATGTATCTCTTCCTTCGATCCACATGCATCTCTCTAAGAGCAGTGTGTTCTTCTTGGTTCATTCCAATAGTCATTGTTAGAAATATCATTGGTTATGACAAGGTGGTGTCAACATTTCCATATCAATTGCAGTTGTGGTAAAGTGTTGATCACATGTTTGTAGTGGTCCCTTCTATTTCAATGTATTGTCTCCACATCCAAAGTAATTTCCTTCCATTGAATGTTCTTCGTGGATTGCATGTGAATGCACCTCAAGAATAATCTTTTGTCTATCATGTATAAGAGCATTTGAAATACAAGTAAAATAACTTAGGATCAGCAAGGTGTATTGATCGAATCAGTTTTGGCTTCGCCTCGGATATAACCATTTGATAATGGCAGCCCTCTTTTCATTTTGATCTTGGCAGCCCTTATGGCCTTGTAGTGGCAGCCCTTATGGCCTTGTATTGGCGGCCATCTCCTCCAATTTAGGTAAGCCTTTTACCCCCTGTTCTATATTTCAACCTGAATTTTATGTTAATGGTGTGGTGTGATGGTTGTGCTTTATTGTTTGTGATTTAAAAATAAAGATCAAGTAATGATTTGAGGAACGCAATTGCATTATTGCTAAAAATTTGATCATTACACATGTCAGTTGATGTTACTCTGAGTTTATTTTTGAGAAAACTTGAATGAAATTTGTGTAGAGTATTGAAGTTAGAAAAGTCTGTATGTTTTAACAAGTATTATGGAAATATAGATTCTAATTGTTTGGAATGGAAAAATAGAGAACATTAATGAGAACACAAGAATGCATGCATTGTTTCATATTTTTCTATGCTATAATACCATGAGTAGATAACCAGATGATTGAATTATAACTGGAATGCTATTATGATGGCATTAGTCGGAGTCTAGTAGCACTCCCCTCTTTCGTTAGAAAGTTTTTGGTAATATTTTAGACATAAACCTTGAATCATAAAATCCCTTCGTCATTTGCAACGCCGATGAAGGAGTCATCCCAAGCCCATCTTTAGGAGACTAGCCTAGTCCATATAGCGTTCCCCTCTATTTTCTTTCCTTCTAGAAGATTCTCTAAATTTTTAGACAACCCTCTATCATAGTATAGGGCTCCTTCAGTCTTATTACCTTGCTTGCCTTCTTCTTTTGATGAAAGGTTTTGTCTCATTTGTTTTAGGGGTGTCACCTCCTTTAAACATGTTTTGTCTGATTAGCGTTTCACTTGTTTGTGATCATGCTAGTTTACTTGTTTGTGACCACACTGGTATACCTGTTTGTGACCACATTAGTTTACTTGTTTGTGAATCACGCATGTTTACTTGTTTGGCATCTTTATCTCGGAATATGTTTCGAACTACGTTGGCTTGATCCTCTTCCACGAGGTACGTAGTGCAGCGTGGGATCCATATCCCAAGCCCAGCCAAACTTTCTTGTAAATAATGTTTTACACCTTCTTAAAAAACCTTTAAAACCTTGTTTTCAAAAGATCTTCCTCTAGAGTTAGGAGTTTCTCCTAGATAAAGAGTTTTAGAGTTAGGATTTTCTTTTTGATAGGGTGTTTGATTGTTTGTTTGATGTGTGCTTGTTTTAGAGTTAGGGGTCTGTCCTAGAGTTATAGGAGCGCCTCCGTCCGGTCAGCTGGCGGTCCACATCGCCGACTGATGACTAGAATAAGATACGCTAGTCCATCCTTTATTTTTCTTAGGAAACACAGCCTAGTTACACATAGGTTGTAGGAACCACCTGCATTAGCTTAAGGCTAACCTGCATTTAGTTCGGGCATATAGGGTGTCCTAAAATTCACAATTCACTGAAACCTAAATGATCGCTCAAAGAAGCTTTAATAACTAGTCCGGTCTTTTAGGTCGAGTATATGATAGAGGTTTAGGTGTCTTGGACATCCTAGCTTAGAATAGGCGCGAAGAACTACGTTGCCTTGATTCTCGTGGAGGCGGGGATATGTAGGCTTCTTTGGTTGAATATCAGATCATCTAAAGACTTGGGCTGAAGCATTAGAGTCTTAGGTTTTGTTGATAGTACTTTAGGGCTTGTGTTTGCATATTGATGATGATTTTCGCATAGGATCATGATAGCGTGTGTTCATTCCCTTGCTTACCTACTTGCTTAGTTGTAGCTCTTACTTGTTTAGCTGTAGTTCTCACATGCTTAGCTGTAATTCTCTATCTTTATTAGGTTACTGATTATTATCCTTTACTATCATCTACTGATGTTTGCTTATTGCGCAGGTTCACCTTCTTAACTATAGCGCTTTACTGCTTTTACTGTAATTACTATTTGTCAGTTACTACATTCTAGATGAGATGTGTTAGGATTTTATATTAGGCGCTATGTATTCGCCTCATTGTAGATAGGCGCTATGTGCACGCCATAGGTTTTTATTATTACAATGGTTATCTGTCATTTACTGCTTTCTAGATGAGATGTGTTAGGATTTTATATTAGGCGTTATGTGCACGCCATAAGTTTTTTATTATTGCAATTGCTATCTGTCATTTACTGCTTTCTAGATGAGATATGTTAGGATTTTATAGTAGGCACTATGTATTCGCCCCATTGTAAATAGGCGCTATGTGCACACCGTAGGTTTTTAATTTCATTATTCTGTTATTTGCCTGGCATTTTGTTTATTCCTTATTTCATTTACTATTCATGATTAACTGTTAATTTTAGATTTCCTATCCTGTACAGACTTATACCTTCAGCTGTAGGATGCATGTGTTTGCCCATCAGAACTTAGACACTAGTTAGGCATGTCACACACAACCTAGTTGTCATTAGGTGACACATCTTTTATCTTACTTTATGTGTGCTTATTATTTCATTCCCGAGTCCTGCATGATTAGGTAGACGTTCACTCGGGGATATTTGTTCCCATTTGATATGATTTTATCCAAAATTCTTTGAAGTTAATAATAAATGGCATAACAGACCAAGTGCTTACACTCGGACGAATTGGGGGTGCTCTTCAGACCTTCTCCATTCGTAATCAGGCACGAACCCATTCATTTCTGGTTATCTATGGTATACAGAGCATATTTTTTTAGGATCCATGGCCGTATACCATGGATGGCGACTCTGAGTTTTATTTTATTTCGAGAGTTCCTTGGTAGAGCTCTCATTCATGTGGATGAACCGAAAGGACCGATGGGGGAACTCGTTCCCTCGCAGTCTCCTTCGGATCGGGGTCCACAGGCTGGCGACTCTGCTGGGGAGTTCTTAGAACATTGCCTAACTCTAGTAAAATGCCATTTTTATTATTTTCAAGAAATTTGGGTGAAAATCATTATAAATGGGAATTTTTTCGCTTAGAATCCAGGGGCACCAAATAGGTATTTAAAACAAGGGATTCACACACTACACAACATACATCGTTATGTTTTTATTTTCTTTTATTGATTTTTATCATTATTGGCCCCACGGGATAGATACAATGCATGCCACATGGGATGTCATTACGCTGATGGTGCTGTTGTATCTATTTCCAAGCTATGCGCCAGTGCTGCAGTCGTAAACACTCGGTGTACTTGTGTTTACAGCAGCCGGTGAGCAATGAAGCATACTGTATATAACACTCGGTGTACTTGTGTTATACACTTAAAGTGTGGATCATATGCATAATGCCCGATATATTGAGTCTGGAGCTCTACTTTCGTTTTACATATATTATGTATATGGATATATTTGCTGATTTAGTGAAACCCAATTAGGATCTGCATGTGCTTATATATATTGCATTCATATAAAGACGAACATGTGTTGCTTACACATGTTGGAGCCTAGATTTAGGAGCCATGTCCTATCTATAAATTATTGTAGCTCACCTTATGTGGCTACAACGCAGTCCAAGTGTACTCACATGTCTGTCTTGAGTCAAGTGTCTTGACTCTGCGGGATTATATTTAGGGCTGGTGTCCCTGGTTAGGATATATATGTAAATGTCTATATATTGGTTATCAGATTGGGGCCTACTCTTTAGTGAGGTTTTCTTGTCTAATCTAATCAATTATATCAGTCCGTTTTTTTGATCTAGACTCGACCAGTGGCTTTTACTTTCCCCTCTCATGGTCATGGCCTATCTTTTGCTCTATTCATTGAGATTTTTGTCCGTATATCTTTTAATTATAAGATCAGGACTTACTTTCTAGTAGAGATTCCTGGTTTGAATCAATCAGCCATATCTAAAGAAGACCCAAATGAGTGGATTGAGGATTCTTTGAGACCCTGTGGGTGTAGGTCATATTATCACTGTCTATTTTTTACCTTCATAGACAGTCTCCTTTTGACATTCCGACTCAAAATATTGATGGATATGCTCAAGATGGCTTTTATCTCAGTTTGTTCAGAATTTTTTATCCCATGACTATTGATCTAGTGTGTGTACTTCCAATTCAAAAGTCTGAGTTTAGCAAATGATTACCCTTCCAAAAGACTAACCACTTTCAAATACATTTGATCAAGGCAGTTTATTGCTTCCCTATATTGCCAACATAGCCTTTTATTGTCTTACTTAACCCTGGCCTTGTAGGGTTATCCTTCCGAGATTCCTACTTCGAGATCGAACTCAGTAGATACCTTTATCATGGAGGGGGATGTATCGCCCATGAACTTTCAGTGCCACTCTCTTGCTCATGAAGAAGTGTCCAGTTTTCAGAGTTTGTCTTTTGTTGAGTTTATACCAACTCTTGTGTCAATGTTGGTAAGTCTAGTCATGTCATCAATAATTCAGAATATATAATGTTTGTCAGTCTTCTTATCGACTCAATGTCCAGTCTTCTGTTGAGTCTGATGTAGAGCCCATTGAGGCGTGTCTAAAGTCATCAATGTATTTGAAGTTTCCAATTCAATAAATACTTGATTACAGCGTTATCTGTATTGTTATGATTCATTCTTAGATCTAATGTTTAAATAAACAAAGACACCCTTCTCGGATGAGAATGCAGACGAAATTTCTCTTGAGATCTGAACAATGATCAAACGTGAGAAAGAGCGTCTAGCATAGCCACTTAAACAGGAAATCGAAGCTATTGATAGTGGTATTAAAATCCGAAACTCAGGAAAGATGGATTGGCAAAACTTTATCTCCCGAGGAGCGCGAAGAATTGATAAACCTATTTAGAGGGGTTCATAGTAGTCTTGCTTGATCCTATAAAGATAAACCGGGTGAATGCTAGGGTATGGTGCAAAGCAAGACTCCATTTGTTTGAGACATCGGGTCAAAGAGCGAAATTCAAGAGAGATGAACATCAGACATCCTATGGAGCTGATGAAGAAGTGAGAGAAGACTTTCTCAAAATGAAGTCATAGATTTGAGCCCTAAAAGAACAATTGGGCTGTGTATTTTCATTATGATTCTGAGGTGGAAAATTTCAAGAAAAAAGGACATTTTTAATGTTTAGAATATGAGAGAAAGACAAAGAGAAGGGAATGTGTCCCTATAACAATTCTTTTGGAATATCAAAAACCCAGATGATGGAGTCAATGAGATAGATCGCATATGAGAATCGTCTTTACTATTTGGAGACAAATGAAAGTTAAAGAATCTTGAGCATGAATTCAAGATCTCGAGAAGAGAATGGAGCACCGTGGTTAAAGTCTTGCCAGAAAATCGCCAGACTCCTCGATAAAAATATTCAAAGTCTTTGAACCTTAAGCAAAAGAGCTTATGCGCCAAAACACCAGGAGGCCATCCTTGGACGTTTGAGCTATTATAACCAAAATCCTATCGTTTTAAAATCCATTTGTAAACCCTTTGGGCCAAAAGTCAAATCAAACAATTTCTTTCTAACCACATTATAAATCAGGGGCATTTTTTTTAAGAGTTTGAACTACGTTATGACCTGATCCCCATCTCTCCAGGGGTATGTAAGCAGCCTGATTTATTCAGGTTCGGTCAACCTTTGGAATAAATGTCAATTATTCCCTTACAAAATTTGAAGCTAAAAGCTAAACCATTCTTTGATAAACCCCAAAGCGAACTACGCGGACCTGATCCTCCATTTTTGGGGTACGTAGGTAATCTGGCTAGACCAGATTCGGTCCAAATCCTTAGAACTTTAGATATCTAACCCTTTTGAACCCAAGCCCACCTAGAAAGTCCTTCGGGTGAAACAAGCAAATGTTCAAGGCAAATGAAAGCAAAGACAGAAAGAAAAGAAAAGAATGAGAGTCTGAAGACCTACTAGGTTGAAAACCCGAGAGGGCGGCCTAGATAAAGTCATGTACTTGCTAAGTTGATAACCAAAGGAGTCCACTTATGCAAAATTAGGGCAGCGGTCTGATGGATTGAAAAATTGAAGAGACAATCCAATCAGAGGCAAAGACTTCCCACAAAGAGTTGAGGGGATGCAAAAGGAGTTTCTCAGTTATGAAAAATCCCAGATTGCATGTAGTGTGAATGAAAGTTGAGACAAGTAGTATGCAAGACTGAAAGCTTGGAAGAGGTTAGTTATGACTTCCTGCAAAGAGAGAAGTCGATGAGACTGAAAAAGTGGTTTCTGAACAGGGCAGGATCCTGGAATCCGAGTAGTGTCGGTGAGATTTACTTTGACATCTTTCTAAACTAGGGGCATTAAGACTGAGCAATCCAAAAGGGATAATAACCATGACGGAAATCCTGATGGAGGAAATTAATGCCTCTTGACATAGTTTTGAGATTATTCTGAGAGCGGTTAGCCTTACCATTTAGAAATGCACATTAAATCTAAGGATGAATCAAAATTGAGTCAAGTCCCTTGAATAATCCGAATCTTCTTTGATCGAGTCCTTGGAAGTTTGTTCCTCATTCTTATTTGTTTCCTTTCAAGGTTCAAAGTGTCGCCACTGAAAGAATGGGTGTATACCTTTTGAAATGCGGAGAAAATCTAGAGTAGATCCTGACTTAGGAATCGAAGAAAGGCAAGAGACCTGCCAAGGACATCAAGCCTCAAGTTATGAGCAGTAAATGAGAAAATTCTCAGATTCAGCCATTGTGGAAATTCTTTTACCCATTATATCAAAGAAAGAACCCATGCAAATCTAAATTTTTCCTACTTTTCCTGGTTTTGCTTTCTAAAGACTTTTGTCATGGAAGTACATCATACTAGGGGCATCTTTTATGACTTACGTCATAAAAGATATCAAACATGATGATAACTGGGATAACTATTCTCAGCAAATGAAAACCAGAGAAGCTTGAGCACAATCTTTGGGCCAGTCTCTTCAATCAAATTGTTTTCTTTTGGAGTCAAGTTTTCAGAAAATCTTATCCCTAGCGGAGTCTAGAATTTGCTCATGTAATCTTCAAACCCCCAGCGGAGTCTAGAATTCACTCCTGCAATTTTCAAACTCCAGCAGAATGCTTTTCAGTCGTTTGACAAGGGTCAATACTTGGAATTTTCTTCAAGTTTTATCTTCAGCAAAGATCATGCATTTTCAATCATTCTCGGCAAGGGATGACTTATTCACCTTGTGAAATTGATCAAAGTTGGTCATTTCTTCAATCATTTCAATGAATTTTCCTTCCATTTTGTAAATATTTTTGCCAATGGCTCCGTGATTTGGAGTTTGGCATTTTCTTTCATCATTTTGTAAATATTTTTGCCACAGGCTCCATGATTTGGAGTTTGGCATTTTCTTTTATCATTTTGTAAATTTCTGCCAATGACTTCGTGTTTTGGAGTTTGGTATTTTCTTTCCTCATTTTGTAAATATTTTTGCCAATGGCTCCGTGATTTGGAGTTTGGCATTTTCTTTCATCATTTTGTAAATATTTTTGCCACAAGCTCTGTGATTTGAAGTTTG
This sequence comes from Tasmannia lanceolata, assembly GCF_043159265.1. Classification (NCBI taxonomy): domain Eukaryota; kingdom Viridiplantae; phylum Streptophyta; class Magnoliopsida; order Canellales; family Winteraceae; genus Tasmannia; species Tasmannia lanceolata. The sequence goes on along the minus strand of NW_027518679.1, from coordinate 8,603,131 downwards.
ACATTTTCTTTTATCATTTTGTAAATTTCTGCCAATGGCTCCGTGTTTTGGAGTTTGGTATTTTCTTTCATCATGTTGTATATATTTTCGCCAATGGCTCCTTGATTTGGAGTTTTGTCCTTTTCTCTCACCATTTGAGAAGGTTTTTTTTTTTTTTTTTAAAAAATGTCTTCGCCAATGGCTCCATGATTTGGAGATTGGTATTTTTTTTCACCATTTGAAAGGTTTAAAAAAAATATTTTCGCCAATGACTCCATGATTTGGAGATTGGTCTTTTATTTCACCATTTGAAAGGTTTTAAAAAAAAATGTCTTCGCCAATGGCTCCATGATTTGGAGATTGGTATTTTCTTTCACCATTTGAAAGGTTTAAAAAATATTTTCGCCAATGGCTCCGTGATTTGGAGTTTGGTTCTTTTTCTTTCACCATTTGAGAAGGTTTCTCTCATCATTTGAAAAAGTTTTAAAAGGAAATTGTCAGTCGCTCCATGTGTTTGGAGACTAGTTGTTTTTTCATTCATTTGAAAGTTTTTTTTAAAAAAGAAGGGAATTTCCGGTGAAACAGCTCTGCGAATTTGGAGTCCGGGCATTTCTCAATTCGTTTGAAAATAATTTCTTCTTAAAGGAATTTCCAGTGAAGCAACTCCGCATGTTTGGAGTTTGGGCTTTTCTTTAACCATGGAGAGTTTTTTAGAAGTAAGAAACTACCAGCGAAATTGAGCTCCGTGTGTTTGGAGTCTGGTCTTTTCTTCTTCGCCCGTTACAATTTACAGTGAAATGCCAAATTTTGGCCTGTCTAATTGTCACTTCGCAATGTACCGCTACCTACTGAGATTGGGAGTCAGGTATATTTGCGTGGATTTATATGGAACTTTTTTTTACAGTACCATATCAATCTTGGATGACCCGCTACCTTGAAAAAGAGGAGTCAGGTTTATCTGGATGGCTAAAGAGATGGATTTTCAGCAATGGTCTGTATAGCTATCGCCCCTTTTTGTTTTGAGATTGTTTTGACAACTGACCATGCAATATTTGGTCTGATCGTTAAGACTTGCTCATCCCCATAAATGGTAGTTTTGACAATTGACCAAGCGATATTTGGTCTGATCGTTAAGACTTGCTCATCCCCATAAATGGTAGTTTTGACAATTGACCAAGCGATATTTGGTCTGATCGTTAAGACTTGCTCATCCTTTTAAATGATATCATTTTGGCAATTGACCGAACGATATTTGGTCTGATTGCCCGCAAAAACCCTTATTCATCGATACAATTGTGTTTGAAGTACAATTTTATTCTTTAAGTGTTTCGTTTCATATTTTGTTAAAGTTTTGGTTTCCAGTATAGTAAAAAAAAAAGTGTTTTGTGCTTGTTTGTTTTCAAAAATAAAAATAAAAAAATATTTGTTCCGCGAGGCTCTTCGTGGCTTATAACCATGGACCCTCGATTCCTGTTTACCTGGCTCTTCACGGTTTACCACCGTGGACCCTCGTTCTTTGCAAGGCTCTCTGTGGCTTATTGCCATAGACCCTTGATCAAAATTTTCATTCAACTGTTGTTCTTTCTTGTCTAATTTGGTGAAAAGCTGGACCGCAGCTCTATCTAGTTATTTTGTTGTTAGTAATGAAAATTCAAGTCATGATCCGTCTTTCCATAGTGTACCGTCACCCAAGTGCGGAGTCAGGAATACCTGTGTGACCGATGTGTTACTCAAGTTATATGTCTGGTAGGAGGCTATCTCACCAATATGCTTTGAATGCTGAGTTATGTGTCTAGCGTTTCACCAAATTACCCATAAGCCATGTTGAATGTTGAAATTTTAAAACCAAATTCTCCTTGATAGCATTCGCCCTGAATATAGAAAGAACCAAAGTCTCTCTGAGAGCATCTCTGAGAGCATCAACAAAAAAGCAAAATCCTTTCCATTCAAGACCCCTGAGGTATCACTTCCTTCCAACAATTCAATCTTTTCAAAAATCATTCATTTCTTCAATTTTGGGCCAGTCAAAATGTGCTGTCTGTTCAGCTTTGACATTCGCGTGACAAGCGCGCTCTGCCAAAGAGGGGCATCTGTAGACACCCCATTTTGACCGAGCCCTAATTGGTTTTGCGTAAATATATACCCCATCAAATGAATGAATTAGGGCCTGAAATTTTATACTAAGCTAGCTTAGGATCCCATCTAGGTACCTCCAAAAGTTCGTCGAATTCCGAGCGCGTTAGCCTAGCGAACGAGATGGGAGAGTGTCCGTAGTGTAAACCAGAAAAGGGGGGTGAATTATCCTGGAAGGGTCGCGGCCAGGGGCAGAAAAGAAGTGAATGCGTTGTGCGCTTATCAAGTTTTTGCGCATATGGTGCGCCCATCAAGTGGTAGTGTTAATATCAACACCCATCCTTTTCTACAAGAATAAAAAAATCATTTTTGAAAAAGGGGGGCTTTCATTTTCTCAAAATCTCAAAGAGAGTGAGAAAGGGAGTGGGTACCATTATCATGTATCATATATTGTTTACTTACTACATGTTAGATGGACAGCTCAGTTCGGTTGAGGATGAGGACACTATGTGAGATATGATACATCCTTAAGAGATTTATGTATAGTATCTTCATCCAATGGAGAAGATTTTTCTTTTGGGGCAAGACAACGAAATGAACGGTTTGGATTTTTTATGTAAAGTGGACTGAAGTAATGGAGATGATAAATACACCCCTTTATAGTATAAAAAGAGGGGTCATGAATACAAAGGTGGCTGTCCATAAGAAAATTGGGGTACGAATTTATCGCCTCCCCTACAAAACCCATCGAATGGCTGAAATAGGGGCTCTCATTTGCAAAAGAAAAAAACAAAGAGAAGAAAGGGGGAGAGGATCAGAGGAGAGAGCTCATTACCTTGGTTTTCTCCGGCCATCTTTCCGGGCCGGAGATCATTTTCCGCTTATTTCCTTTCTCCTAGGGTTGGATATTCCATATACACTACTTTTCTCTTGTAGAAATCGTTTTGAAACCCTCTGTACTTTGTTTTTTTTACCCTAAACTCATGTTCACCTTCTTCTCCGGCCAATCCGTCAGATCTCTGATCAATTCCGGCCGAAAAGTTCTCTGTTAAATCTCCTTATCCATCTCATTTTACTGATTTGTTTTGTCGTTGAATGGTTAGAAACCCTAACTTTACCGTTTTATTAGACCAAAACTTTAGAACTAGCTATAGAGGTCTTTAATCCAGCTCATTTTCCCCTTTCTTTTCCTTCTTAATGGATCTAAATCTAGCTTGTTTTGTGATTTTTGGATCCAAACCTAATTTGAAATTCATCCATTGATTTGCTAGATTCTTACTTTGATCTCTTCTAAAAGTCTTGGATCTGATTATTCTTTGTTTAGAATTTCAAATTTGCTGTTGTTATTGTCAATATTGTTTTAGTTCAAATGAGAGATTAGAGAAGAAGAAACTGGATTTTCTTCTTGGCCAATGATTAATATGCTAGAGGATCAGAGCTTTAGCAAAATTCCTTTAATAGAGAGAGCATCCAGAATTTTAGCTTCATTTCTGCTGGTTATACATAAATTAGCATTCTCTCAAGATCTCAGATCTCAGATCTCGTTTTGATCTCTCTGGGGTTATTTTGGTAAAAAAAAAAAAAACTGAATTACTAGCTGTGCAAGAATCTAAGGTATGAAACTCTTCTTCATGATCAGTTAACCATTATCTTGTTTCTCTTATTGTATTACCTGTTTTATATACTCTAATTTGCTTTTATACGACTGGTAGTTAGAATTATTGATGTGTTGAAGAAGTGTTAATATTGATCTTAATATTTGCTATCCAGTTTTTTGTGCGGTGTGGATTTGTGACAGATTTTTGTATAGCATATACACTACTTGCTATGTCATCTAAAATTCCTCCAACACAACTGTTATATCAATCTCATTCCTATTAAGCAAAGCTCCTGTTTGTTACTAGCTCACTTATCAATGGACCTTTGGCAGACCAAGAGTTCATTGCCTTCAAATGCGCACTTCAAATTGGTGGTGTTGATTAGAAATAAAGTGTAAATTAGATTTGGTGCATTAGTTGAGATGGAAGACATTTTAATTAAAGTGGGAAACATATATATATATATATATATATATATATATATATATATATATATATATATAGTTGAGATGGAAGACATTTTAATTAAAGTGGGAAACATGTATATATATATATATGTATATATATATATATTCTTTTGGACTAGTAAAGCTACCCAAGAAGCAGATAGTGTATCTCTTCCTTCGATCCATATGCATCTCTCTAAGAGCAGTGTGTTCTTCTTGGTTCAATCCAATAGTCATTGTTAGAAATATCATTGGTTATGACAAGGTGGTCTCTACATTTCCATATCAATTACAGTTGTGGTAAAGTGTTGATCACATGTTTGTAGTGGTCCCTTCTATTTCAATGTATTGTCTGCACATCCAAAGTAATTTCCTTCCATTGAATGTTCTTCGTGGATTGCATGTGAATGCACCTCAAGAATAATCTTTTGTCTATCATGTATAAGAGCATTTGAAATACAAGTAAAATAACTTAGCATCAGCAAGGTGTTTTGATCGAATCAGTTTTGGCTTCGCCTCGGATACAACCATTTGATAATGGCAGCCCTTTTTTCATTTTGATCTTGGCAGCTCTTATGGCCTTGTAATGGCAGCCCTTATGGCCTTGTATTGGCGGCCATCTCCTCCAATTTAGGTAAGCCTTTTACCCCCTGTTCTATATTTCAACCTGAATTTTATGTTAATGGTGTGGTGTAATTGTTGTGCTTTATTGTTTGTGATTTAAAAATAAAGATCAAGTAATGATTTGAGGAACGCAATTGCATTATTGGTAAAAATTTGATCATTATACATGTCAGTTGATGTTACTCTGAGTGTATTTTCGAGAAAACTTGAATGAAATTTGTGTAGAGTATTGAAGTTAGAAAAGTCTGTATGTTTTAACAAGTATTATGGAAATACAGATTCTAATTGTTTGGAATGGAAAAATAGAGAACATTAATGAGAACACAAGAATGCATGCATTGTTTCATATTTTTTATGCTATAATACCATGAGTAGATAACCAGATGATTGAATTATAATTGGAATGCTATTATGATGGCATTAGTCGGAGTCTAGTAGCACTCCCCTCTTTCGTTAGAAGGTTTTTTCTAATATTTTAGACATAAACCTTGAATCATAAAATCCCTTCGTCATTTGCAACGACGATGAAGGAGTCATCCTAAGCCCATCTTTAGGAGACTAGCCTAGTCCATATAGCGTTCCCCTCTATTTTCTTTCCTTCTAGAAGATTCTCTAAATTTTTAGACAACCCTCTATCATAGTATAGGGCTCTTTCAGCCTTATTACCTTGCTTGCCTTCTTCTTTTGATGAAAGGTTTTGTCTCATTTGTTTTAGGGATGTCACCTCCTTTAAACATGTTTTGTCTGATTAGCGTTTCACTTGTTTGTGATCATGCTAGTTTACTTGTTTGTGACCACGCTGGTATACCTGTTTGTGAGCACATTAGTTTACTTGTTTGTGAATCACGCCTGTTTACGTGTTTGGCATCTTTATGTCGGAATATGTTTCGAACTACGTTGGCTTGATTCTCTTCCACGAGGTACGTAGTGCAGCTTGGGATCCATATCCCAAGTCCAGCCAAACTTTTTTGTAAATAATGTTTTAAACCTTCTTCAAAAACCTTTAAAACCTTATTTTTAAAAGATCTTCCTCTAGAGTTAGGAGTTTCTCCTAGATAGAGAGTTTTAGAGTTAGGATTTTCTTTTTGATAGGGTGTTTGATTGTTTGTTTGATGTGTGCTTGTTTTAGAGTTAGGGGTCTGTCCTAGAGTTATAGGAGCGCCTCCGTCCGGTCAGCTGGCGGTCCACAACGCCGACTGATGACTAGAATAAGATACGCTAGTCCATCCTTTATTTTTCTTAGGAAACACAGCCTAGTTACACATAGGTTGTAGGAATCACCTGCATTAGGTTAGGGCTAACCTGCATTTAGTTAGGGCATATAGGGTGTCCTAAAATTCACAATTCACTGAAACCTAAATGATCGCTCAAAGAAGCTTTAATAACTAGTCCGGTCTTTTAGGTCGAGTATAGGATAGAGGTTTAGGTGTCTTGGGCATCCTAGCTTAGAATAGGCGCGAAGAACTACGTTGCCTTGATTCTCGTGGAGGCGGGGATACGTAGGCTTCTTTGGATGAATATCAGATCATCTAAAGGCTCGGGCTGAAGCATTAGAGTCTTAGGGTTTGGTGATAGTACTTTAGGGCTTGTGTTTGTATATAGATGATGATTTTCGCATAGGATCATGATAGCGTGTGTTCATTCCTTTGCTTACCTACTTGCTTAGTTGTAGCTCTTACCTGTTTAGCTGTTGTTCTCACATGCTTAGCTGTAATTCTATATCTTTATTAGGTTACTGATTATTATCCTTTACTATCATCTACTGATGTTTGCTTATTGCGCAGGTTCACCTTCTTAACTATAGCGCTTTATTGCTTTTACTGCAATTGCTATCTGTCACTTACTGCTTTCTAGATGAGATGTGTTAGGATTTTATATTAGGCGCTATGTATTCGCCCCATTGTAGATAGGCGCTATGTGCACGCCATAGGTTTTTATTATTGCAATGGTTATCTATCATTTACTGCTTTTTAGATGAGATGTGTTAGGATTTTATATTAGGCGCTATGTATTCGTCCCATGTTAGATAGGCGCTATGTGCACGCCGTAGGTTTTTAATTATTGCAATTGCTATCTGTCATTTACTGCTTTCTAGATGAGATGTGTTAAGATTTTATATTAGGCGCTATGTATTCGCCCCATTGTAAATAGGCGCTGTGTGCACGCCGTAGGTTTTTGAATTCATTATTCTGTTATTTGCCTAGCATTTTGTTTATTTCTTATTTCATTTACTATTCATGATTAACTGTTAATTTTAGATTTCCTTTCCTGTACAGACTTATACCTTCAGCTGTAGCATGCATGTGTTTGCCTATCAGAACTTAGACACCAGTTAGGCATGTCACACACAACCTAGTTGTCATTAGGTGACACATCTTTTATCTTACTGTATGTGTGCTTATTATTTCATTCCCGAGTCATGCATGATTAGGTAGACGTTTACTCGGGGATATTTGTTCCCATTTCATATGATTTTATCCAAAATTCTTTGGAGTTAATAATAAATGGCATAAGAGACAAAGTGCTTACACTCGGACAAATTGGGGGTGCTCTTCAGACCTTCTCCATTCGTAATCAGGCACGAACCCATTCATTTCTGGTTATCCATGGTATACAGAGCATATTTTTTTAGGATCCATGGCCGTATACCATGGATGGCGACTCTGAGTTTTGTTTTGTTTCGAGAGTTTCTTGGTAGAGCTCTCCTTCACGTGGATGAACCGAAAGGACCGACGGGGGAACTTGTTTCCTCGCAGTCTCCTTCGGATCGGGGTCCACAGGTATTGACAATTTTCAAAATGAGAACTACATTCTGCTGGGATTTGAAGATTGCAAGAGCTAATTCTAGACCCCGGTGGGAATTGAATTTTTTGAAACTTTGACTTTATTGGAAAACAATTCAATTAAAGAATTTGACTCAAAGAGTGTGCATGCTTCTCTTGCTTCTATTTACTGAGAATATCGATCTCAATTACCTTGATTGATATCTTTTATGACTCAAGTCATAAAAGATGCCCCTAGTATGATGTACTTCCATGACAAGATTCATAGGAGGGCAAAACCAGGATAGGTAAAGAAAATTTGGGTTCGCACAAGTTCTTTCTTTGGTATATGAATAAAAGGATATCCACAATGGCTGAGTCTGCAAATTTGTTTTTTTTCACTGCTCACTACTTGAAGCTTTGATGTCTCTGGCAAGTCTGAAGAAAATGTGCCTTGCCTCTTCCCTGATTCCCAAACCAGGATCTACTTTGAATTTTCTTCACATTTCATAAGGTGTACTCTCGCTCTTCCAGTGCCAAACACTTCGAATTTTGAGAGAAAATGGATGAGAATGAGGAAAAGACTTTTAAAGATTCGATTAATGAAGACTTAAATTATTCAAGGGACTTGACTCACTTTTGATTCACCCTTAGATAAAATGTGTTATTTTTTTTTATGGTAAGGCTAACCACTCTTAGAGTACTCTTAAAAACTATGCCAAAAGGCTCTAATTTCCTCCATTGGAATATCCATCATGGTTATTACCCCCTTCGGATTGCTCAGTCTTAACGCCCCTAGTTTAAAAGGTTATCAAAGTAAGTCTTGTCGACACTACTCGGATTCCGGGATCCTACGTTGTGTAGAGGTTGCTTCTCCGTCTCCTTGATTTCTCTCTTCAATTGAAGTAACAACTTTTGCTTTCCAAGTTTTCAGTCTAAAAGACCACTTGTCTCAACTTTTGCTCGCATTACTTGCACTCAAACTTGAAAATTCTGCGTAACTGAGGAACTCCTTCTATATCTCATCAATTCTCTCTTCATGAGAAGTCTTTGCCTCTGACTAGATTGCTTCTTTAAGTTTTCAATCCAGTAGACTGCTACTCTTACTTTGCATAAGCAAATCCATTTGGTTATTGACTTAGCAAGAAAATGACTTTCACCTTTCTCTAGGCCGCCCTTTCAGGTTTTCAACCTAGCGGGTCTTCAGACTCTCGTTCTTTTCTTTTCTTTCTGTTTTTCTTTTATTCGCCTTGAACCTTTGCTTGTTTCACCAGAAGGACTTTCTAGGTGGGCTTGGGTTCAAAATGGTAGGATATTTAAAGTTCAAACGATTTGGACCGAATCTGGTCATGTTAGACTGCCTACGTACCCAAAAAATGGAGGATCATATCCGCGTAGTTTGCTTTTGGAGTTTAACAAAGAATGGTATATCTTTTAGCTTCAAAAATTGAAAAGAAAATAATTTAGCTTTTGTCCTTAAGGTTGACCGAATCTGAATTAATAAGACTGCCTACGTACCCTTGAAGATGTGAGGATCAGGTCCGCTTAGTTCGGGTGCATAAATGCGCCGGTTTATAATATGGTTAGAAAGAAATGGTTTGATTTGACTTTTCGGCTCAAAGGGTTCAAAAAATGATTTTAAAATATTAGAATTTTAGCTATAATGGTTCAAACATCTAAGGATGGCCTCCTGGTGTATTTGACGTACACGCTCTGTTACTTAAGGTTCAAAGACTTTGAATATTTTTGTGGCTCAAGATTCCACAACTCTCATTAGTCTCCAAATGCTGAAGACAAATCACATATTCAATCTATTTAATTAAGTCCATCATCTGGATCTTTGATTTTCCGAAGGAGTTGTTTTAGGGACATTCTCTTTTCCTTCTTATCTGTCTTTCTTTTTCTTGCTCACACTTTTTCCTTTCTTTCAAATGTTCTCTTTCTTTTAGACATTGAGAATGTCTTCAATCTTGAAGTATTCCACCTCGGAATCACTTTGGAGATATGCAGTCCAAGTGTTCTCTTAGGGCTCAAATCTATGACTTCATCTTCCAAAAGTCTTCTCTCAATGTTTTCATCAACTTCACTTGATGTTTGATATTTCACTCTCTAAAATCTTCACTTTCAACTAGATGTTTAAAGCCAATGGAGTCTTGTTTTGCTCAACGACAGGGCATTCCCCTAGTTTATCCTTATAGGATCAAGTAAGACTACCTCAAACCCCTCTAAACAGGTTTATTAATTCTTTGCGCTCATCGGGAGGTAAAGTTTTACCAATCCATCTTTTTCGAGTTTCAGATTTCGATACCACTATCAATAGCTTCGATTTTTTCTTCAAGTGGCTATAATAGATGCTCTTCTTCTTGTTTGACCTTTTTAGATCTTGAGAGAAATTTTATTTGCATTCTCATCCGGGAAGGGTGTCTTTAGTTATTTAAACATTAGATCTAAGAGTGAATCATAAAACATTGAAGATACAGAACCAAATGCTTTATTGAATTGAAAACTTTGAAGTACATAGATAACTCACTAACACGCCTCTATGGGCTTTACATCAGATTCGACAGAAAACAAAACATTGACTTTGAATACGAAAGACTTGACAAACATGACACAATTTTTTTTTTGACATTGACACTACAAGACTCACCAACTTTCAACCTAGGACATGGTATAAACTTGACAAAGAACAAATCTTGAAACAAGATACTTGACATATGACTCTTGAAACATAACACTTGAACAAAGGCAAGGAATTGGCACTGAGGTTCACAAGTAGCATGCCTTCCTCCTTGATAATGCTGGCTAAGAAGCTCAACCTTGGTTTAGAAACCTTGGAAAGGATGGTCCTCTGAAGTCGTGTTGGCTTGGTCCAAACTGCTCTTGAAAACTCGTTGGTGACATCACCTTCTCTGCCTGAACATTCTCAAGATATTCAAACTCTAACATTTTTTCTTTTCCCTTCAACTTATTCCCTGGCTCTAGAGTAACATAAATAATGGGATCTTTGGAGGGTTGAATGGTTCTTTCAAGTGTTTGGTTCACAAAAGCATTTATTTCAGCGAGAGCAGAAGAGTCTTTCTCTATCAGGTTCTAGATTGCATGTTTCAAAGCTAAACAATTCTCTGTCAGGTGACCCGGGCCTCTATGATACTCACAATATTGATCCATCCTCCAATAGTTGGGGAGTGGTTCAGGCACAGGTTTAATATTTGGAAGTCTCAAACAACCTTCACTGACCTATTTCTTCATGATGACTATAAGAGAACATGGCATTTGTGTGAATTCTCTTTTCCGTTTCTTACCCATCTTTTCTTCCTCTACCACTAGCTTCTTAAAAGGTTAGTGAGAAGATCCAACATTCTTAACCTCCTTCGGAGCAATGGAAGGCTTCTTAAGAGGTTGGCGAGAAGGTCCAACACTTTTAACTTCCTTTGGAGCAATGTAAGGCTTTTTCCCATTATGCAAATCAACATATCTATCAAGGATTAAACTCTGAACCGAGGCCTCTTCTGTCATAGTACCCATATCAACAAGTTGCTTTGGAGCAGAGTCACATTTAATGGACAAGTGCTGCATCTGAATTTTCATCTCCCTCAGTTAGCATAGCCATCTGATCAAAGAGCTTGACCATCCAGTTTTCTATTCAGACAAGTGTAATCCTCTCAACAGATTCTTCTACAGATCGAGTGTTTGGTGGGACAGGTGGTGTTTCAGAAACAGGGCGAATGAGGAATGCAGGATCCAAGATTGGTCCTTTAGTAACAATGGCATTTATTGAAGCTGGTGGTGGGACAACATGAGTGTTCAGAGGCCCTAGGGTAACATCATTCTTTTTTATAGTGAGTCCATCATTCTCAATCATATCTTGCACTTTATACTTCAGGGTAAAACATTTATTAGTCGTATGACCTGAACCACGATGATATGCACAATATAAGTCTTTTCTCCAATTCATAGGCAAAGGATTAGGTAGGACTTTGCGTTTCGGCAATTCAATCTTGTTGGCCTCGAGCAATTCCCTGAGAATGTAGGATAACGAACAAGGGAGCGGGGTAAATTTCCTTGTTTTCTTTTCTGCTGATTCTTCCCCTTCTAATACTGTTTTGACTAGAGTCCTAACAGAACTGACATTATATACCTCCTTTGGCTCAACCATAGGTCTTTTTCCTTATTTGATATCAGATAAAGTCTTGGCCCTTAGGCCTTTCACTAAAGCATCTTCAGTCTGAGTTCCCGTTTTTATCAGATGGTCAAAACTTGGATAGTGTTGAGTGTAGACACCCATTTTGACCGAACCCCTATTCACTTTGTTTGACCAGAAACCCAAGTAAATCAATGATCTAGTGTCCCAAGTTTGTCCCTGGAGTAGGTTAGGGTCCCAATTAGGTCCTTTTAAAATTATGTTTAAATCCATTAGGGTTTGCCTAGCAAACAAGCGTAGTTCGTGAGATAGTGTATATATAGTGCAGCACAAGAGGGGTGATTTATCCTATTTGGAGGTTGTCCAGTTAATGTCTTTTGCAGTTAGGGGTTTGTCTCAGGTAGCTAAAAGGGGTGGAATTTTTCCTATTTTTCATTGAAGTGTTTTTCTGCGGACCACTCTTATTTAAGCACAAACAGGTTGAAATATACTAAGAGGGGCTGTCTTGTAACATAATGGGGAAAAATAAAAAAAATTTATGACAAATCTCTATAAATAAGAGGCTTGCGTCTCATTTTGGAGATTGAGAGGGCTTATCAACAAAAACCTAGCAGAGAGAGAGTTTGAGAAAACCTTGTTTTCCCCCTTTCTTCTTCACTAAAACCCTAACCTTTCTCCTTTTTTCTCCGGCGAATCTCGCCAAATTCCAGTCGAAATTACGGTTTTGTTCAGATCATCTTCTCCGGTCACCATCATTGGAGCTTTGGCCCTGTTTTTACTATCCAATTCTATTTCAGATTCGTTAAACTTGCCATTTCTTCATCTCTCACATCATGAAAACCTAGATCCATCTCCATTTCCTCAAGCTTTAGCCGATCCTTAATTTCTTCCAAACATTGTCTTATTCTTTGCAAGCTAATGTTACTTTAGAAAAATCTGAGACTTCTCTGCTATGTGCCTGATTTTTCTTTTGGAAAATCTCAAGATCTGCTACTCTCTTAGCTAAAGATTTGGATTGAAGATGTTTGTCTGTTAGAAGATCATCATCAGCATCTCAATTCCCAGTTCAACCATTTCTGAGCAAGATCTAGGCATTTTCTCTCGCAGCTAAGTATAAAAGAGAAGGACATCAAGGCTTTAAACAGTTATAACAGAAGATCAAAGTATGTAAGGCTCTCAAATCAGGATAATTCTTTCATAAGGTAAGCTAGTTTTCAATATCTCAGATTTTTATGATGAAGTAAGCGATATGATGATTTTATTTATTTATTTTAATCAGCAAATTGTGATAGGTTAGATAATACAGGTTTGCATTTTCTCTTAGTGTTTTGTATAAAAGTAATCTATAGTTGTTCTTCCGAGTCAAAATTATAATGATCTAGAAGTTTGCAAAGAATTTCCTTAGCAAAAAAAATAAATTTCCTTAGAAAATGATCTTTTCAATTTGGTTTTTTTACTTCTATATGTAAATCTTTTCGCTCATGCTATAGGTTTGAATTTTAGTATTTGAATGGAATTCGATGAAGGTTATGATAGATTGTGTTGTGTTGAAAGGATTTAAGCTGTGCATGTCACTCAAAGATGAGATCAGTATGTTGATTTGTTGTATCCCTGTGTGTGAAAACTAAACTAGCTTACCAAAGCAGAGCATGTGTAGGAATCATGGTTAGGATTACTTTATTTAGCTAAGTTGTGTAAAACATGGGAAGATGGATTGAAGTCAGCGGTTTACATTTTTTTTTATCCCAATCTGATTTCTCTATGTGTTGAAATTATTTCGTAATGCATTCCATTGATCATTTGGTAGTTGATCTTAAAATAGTGATTATTGTCATTAGTAAGAAAGGAAAAGTTACCATCTGCTTATGCATCCAAAATCAATTAAATGAACAGATGAATGTTGACCATATATGGCTCATCTCTATTGTGCTGAAATGAAAACTGCTATGGCTAAACCTTATTAGGCCGAACCAAAAATTTTCATGGCTTATCTTCATTATGATGAACTAATAACTATTGTAGTTGTTTTTGATTGAGCCTAAAGCCCTAAACTGATAACTGTTGTAGTTCCTTTTCATGGTGTTTAAAAATGAAAATTATAGTAGTCCCTTCCCTGTTTTGAATCAGCCCTTGTTTTTTTTTTCGAACAAATTGATGAAAGGTTTTGTATGGTTCCTGTTTCAGCCTCTGTTTTGGGATCAACACTTGCTTCAGGTTATGCTCTTGATACGTACCCCAAAATTTATCTACAATTGAAGAAATAATATACATTTTACTCTTCGTGGATTGATATTAACACATTCAGGTTCAGCTACAATGTGTGGGACCCGATCCCGCGATAGAGGTGAGGCGCTCTCTCTTGGCATCTCGTACCCACGCGATTGGTGTGTGCTTTTTATTATTGATTTTTAATTACCCAACCAAGCAGGCAGCAACCAAGCCATAGGGTGCAAACAAACGTGCAACCCAGTACCATAAGGGCAGGGGTAAGCCGCCGAGTCTAGCGAGGTGTGATTTAATTCATCTTTTCTGTGAACTTGGGATCACTAAGGCAATCCGAATTCCACGCAAAAGAGAGTGACAGAGTCGCCACCTAGATGAGGGATCTAGGACCCATAATTGACCAGAAATATAGACTCGTTACCTGGTTACGAGAATGGAAGGTATGGGGAGTTACCACCACATGCACCATTCTTGCCCGATAATCAGTCTTCAATTCCAAAAGTTAACTCTTTTGAATTTCTTTTAAATGGCTCATTTAACTCTATATTAATGTGCGAACTATGTGACATGCATCCTAAGATCTAATTTCAATATAATTCCTAAATGTGTATCTTGATTTTCTTAATTTGTTTGAATTCAATTTAAGTGAAAGTTCTCCTAAAATTCTAATTTCATGGAAAGTCCTAAGTGATTTAATTACTTTTAACTTAAGGATTAATGTACAAAACCCCACCATTTATGTGTGGAGCCGACTCGTGATTGGTATGCCATCAAGCATCCAAGCTGCCTTCGTACCCAAGCCTCACTAGGATCAGAGTCGACGTAGTTCGGTGCACCTAAGCTAAGCTACTTATGCCTAACTCATCTAAGACACTGATCTAAACTGGATTGACTGTTTCAACAGTTTTAAGACAAGTTATTTAATTCAAGTTGAAGCTTTTATTATCCTAGGACTTCATCTAAGATGCTATATGATCCTATCTAAGGGCAAGTTGTCCCTTAGACTAATGCAGGTTAACCTACATCATAGGCGACTAGGCTTGTCCTATGAGAAAAGAGGGTAACTAGTGTAACTAGATCTATGGCACGATTGCTATCCGTAGCAAACGGCCGTGATGAGGCTGGACTCCTAACTCTAGGACTCCCTAAAACTTTAGGACACGACATGACACAAGTGTTCCTAAATGGGGTTCTAATGGTTCTTATGATGGAAACCGCAATCCAACGGTTCCGAAGACATGAGGTAAATTGATTTAATTTGTTGAACTTAATGAATTTCAGATTTCAAGGATCTTTGGTGCCTAAACATCTAAGGAATACCAAAGGCTTTATGGTTCACAAGATTCGGCCTTGAATCGCTACCACGGAAGGGAATCGTGCTCTCAACCCTTGTATAATTTTAGCACGTAAGTTATAGTATCTTATTGCCTGGCATATTTCTCAGGATTTTCGTGGACAGTGGACCTCGGAGCCAATAACATACTATAATTTACACACTCTAATTATGCTGGATTGATTGCAATTAGTATATGATTATGGTTACGATCTCGGCATCTAAATTATCCTAGCATGGCCATTTTACAAAGGAAATCTGAGACTCCTAAGATTTCTATTTTAGATAACTTAGTGATTGAATACATTATGAAAAGTTAGAATTATCTGAAAATTTTCAAAGTGCTTTGAATTAGTTTGGATTTTTAAATGAATTTATCACAATTGGATCAGATTAATGATTTTTGAAAGAAGCCTATAGCTAATTAAGTTATCTGTTCCAGAAACTTTAGGATATGATGTTTTCTTGAAAAATATATTCCGTTTTAATTCTTCATGATTTTAAAGATTGAAATTCCATTTTTAATTGATTTTACACTTTTGGGTCAGATTGATGACATCACACTAACAAATATAGCAAATTAATTCCAAATCCAACCAAACTTTTACTAGACCATTATCTGACAAATGAACAATTATGAGAAAACATTCAGATATTATTTCAATAATTATCTATTTTTAACAGATATATTCATGTTCTAGTCAGAGCAATTATAGATCAATAAAAAATATTAAAATATTCCCGAAATTTTTGAAAAATTCACAGTATACTTCTGACGGGTCAGTTCACTTTTCTACCAAATTTCAGATTTTAAGGAGTTCATTTAATGATATGTCCTTAATATATATGAAAATCAATGATTTTATCAAAACAATTCCAGTAAAAATAATAAATAAATACCAAATCTTTTGAAACTTTTTGTATGATATTTAAACATTAAAAATCTACTGCAGACCAAATTTCAATCAGTTTTGAATTGTTTTGTTATACGAACGATTTTTAGAACCACGAAAATCCTATTTCCGGGTATTTTTTGAACGAATTTTTGAGCCGACAAGACAAATGAAATCTACCGGAATTTTTAAATCTTTGATGTTCTTTTAACCTCATTAAGACTCAGAAAACATAGCTTCGCGAAAAATCTGTGATTTTAAAATACTCACTTTGTAAAACGATTCAAAAAAACCACTAGATATCATAATCGGTTAAACGCCCAATTTTCTCATATAACGGTTCCTTTTTTTTTTACCAAAATTGATAATTAAATGAACTGACCCATCAAAATCATGCATGGTAATTCTTACGAAAATCATGAAGAAAACGAAGAAGAAACGGCCCTAAACATGCTTTTCAACCTTTGATATTATAAAGATAGAGGAACCTACAGTTGATCGCGCTCCTTGTCTCTAGGGTGCGTAAATCCGAGGTATCCGCTTTGTCGCACCCTTTTATATGCTTTAGAAAACCCCTTTGACAAAGTTTTGAATCGAGGCTATGTGCGAAGACCCGCAGAAAGATGGATGAGGGAGTCAGAGAGATATATGAGAGAGAGATTTGTGAGAGAGAGAGATGAGAAGGCAGCTATGGATTTATCCCGGGACGAGAGAGATGAGGGGGCTGCTCGAAAGATGGGATAAGAGGGCTGCTTGTCCCAATTAGTGAGGATTACCAAACTCCATAATATACCCAACACTCAATAGGGTGTGAGGGCAGCACTTGTATGATATCGGGCCAAAAGAGAGGGCTGCCCAAAACGTGAATATGGAGAGAGAGAGAGAGAGAGAGAGAGAGAGAGAGAGAGAGAGAGAGAGAGAGAGATTGGAGCCAATCTCTTGGTTGCTCTTCGTTCCTCTTTTTTTTTTCTCCAACGTGACTTCCTTGCCTCTTAAAAGAGTAATTAGAATCGAAAACTCTAAACTCTCGGCCGCACCTTACTTTCTTGGATTAACAAGATTCTTCTAATTGGCCAGCTTCCATTCATAGAAGGCAACGAGCTTATTCAAGACAATGGTAGTCATAAGATGAGTAGGTTGCTATTTCGTCCCCCTCCAATGAAAGAAAGATTGGGCTGTCCATCCTACACTTATTAGTAAGGCCTTGCTCCTGTTTTTACAAAACTCTCACGTATCAAATAAAAAATCCCCAAAGCATGTGTCTCTCTCCCTCTTTTATAAAAGTGAGATCATTTTATTATAAGAGAGAGAGAGAGAGAGAGAGAGAGAGAGAGAGAGAGAGAGAGAGAGAGAGAGAGAGAGAGAGTGACAACTCTAAATTCTAAAACAAGACCAACCTCCTACCAATTTGACCGAATGGCTCTTTTTTTAATACACCTTGCCATAGCAGCCCTTACCTCATTCCATATTTAACTTAATCAAATTAGATCAATTCTAAAAACAATAGTTCTATATATAAACCAAACTGCTATAAGGCACGAACCGACTCAATTTTAAAATCCCCTTCCCACATGACTTGTGGTCCATATTAGTAACAATGCCCATCATGCAATATAGCCACCTCATTATTCGTCTAAACCATCAACATACCCTCTGTTGTAAAATAGAAACAGATTCTCCTTTAATGTAACTAAATAGAAATTCCACTCGAACATTTGTGATAAAGTTTTGATCACCCGGTAGGCAATGTAGCACCCCATCAAGCCGTCCATTTCATCTTACCTTGTTAACGAATTTGGATGGGAGATTTGAAAGATGGGAAGAAAAAGAATGGTTGGTTGGATTGCTATGGGGATATGGCTTGGCTCGAGTTCGGTTCGGGTTGCACTGGGTTGAAACGAGCAGGGTGGGTTAGCTTGTGCAACTAGGTGGGGCAAATTAGGAAAAAGAGAGACCACATGGGGGAGGAAAGGAGAGTCAAGAGGCGATCCTCACCACCCAATTGATTGGGCGATAACATAGTCGGGTTGCGCCCCGCAAATTATTTCGATAGAACAATCCGAACCATTGATCCGTTTTATGGGCTGCGGCATAAATGGATTGTGCTCCCCAAATCATTTTTGCAGGCTGATCCGAGCCACCTAATTGATTGGCCTCAATGTACATCAGTCAAAATTCTCACCCTAATTTCACTTATAGCACTACGCAAATCGATATCGGCACCACAATGCTAGATTCACACCATGTAATAAATTATTGTGGATCCACCACCATGGTCAAATTCTATGAAATAATTTAGCGAGCCTCCCATGTGATTGTCGAATGGTGGTTTCTACTCATTGACCAAAGCCCAAGAAAATCCAATGCTTGATCATTTTAAAGCGGGTCCTCTCCCATTGCTAGATTTCATTGAAAACATAACTCTCCGCTGCAAACAATGTGTGGACCCTCTTGTTTGAATTCTTGCGAATAACCCTTCTCAACACTTAGCGGAAAAATGCAAAATACGACGGAAACGACCGAAAAGATTTGAGAAAATGTAAGAGACGGACACAAAAATGGAAAACACTAAAAAACCGATAGGAAAATACTAACTTCTTTGTTAATTTAAAGCGGAGCAAAATCGGGGTGTCTACACAATGACTTGTTAATCTCGATAAAAATGATGCATGCCAGGTTAATTGTTTTATGTCTGCAAGTGTTACTTCATGAGTGTTCTGAAATGAATTTTTTTACTGAACTTGGACATTAACGTTGAAGAATTCGATTATTATAGAAATGATATAATGAGCATGATGAACTTACAAGTACATTTTTTTAGAACTTTATGATTGTTGATTGTGTTAAAAGCTACCGAATGCATTGTTTTCTATCTACATTTCACTTTTGAGATGGGTCATTCAAACAGATTAAAGCTACTTGAAAGACAATTTTTTTAACCAGTTGATGAGAAGGTAGATGTTAAATGTGTAGGGTTTCATATGATTATAAATTAACTGTTGCAGATAGAGTTAGCATAGTTATGATTTATTATGCACATATGCACCGGTTAGCATATTCTTGCTCATTTGTCTGAATATGATATTAGTATTAGTTATTATGTGGTAGTTATATAACTTTAGGGGTTTAAAGACGTTGCTGATATTTTGTTAAGGTTCAAATTGACCATATTTGGGTGATGGTATACTATATACAACTTTTTGGCATGGTGTTACTACAACACTGCTCTGTTATGTGCGCTATGTTAATTTATATGTTTTTGTGATTATTTATTTGAAAATAATATCAGTTCAACTATTCTTTAGTGGATGTTTAGATTAAATTTTAAAAGTAAAAGCAAGGTCATGGTACTTGTATTTTTGAAGTGGTTTTAGAATTTTAATAATACTATTGCTGCAATGATTGATGGAGTAGTACAGATCAGTTTTGAACCCAATTAGATTTTGAGCCCTAAACATAAAGAGCATCCAAAGAATATTCATGGCTTTGTGTATTTTTGAAATGTTGGTAAGAATTCGTAAGTTATATACTTGAAGTCTTTGTAGAATTCTTTTTCTATCATTGCAAGGGCGATGAAGGCATTAGCCCAAGCCCATCCTTAGAGGACTAGCTCGGTCCGAGTAGTACTCCCCTCTTTTATTTAGTAGATTTTCCAAGTCTTTCAGATACCCCTAAATATTTGTTTTCTTCATTGCAAGGGCAATGAAAGAGTAATCTTGAGCCCCCATTAGGAGACACACTCTGTCTCATTAAGGCAGTTCCCATTTGGAGACAAGCCTTATTGTTTAGAGCTTGTCCCTTAGGGAGTAAATCTTGATCTTGGTATAGAGTTAGCCCATAGGAGGCATACCTTACTTCATTTATGGAATCTTTTCAAAGTTGTGCCCCAACTTGTACCCCCTATTAGTTGGAGACCAACTTGGTCTATTAGTTGCCTTAGCCCTACTTATTCTTCGCAGGGGCGATGATAGGGATACTTAGAGCCCACCTCTGTGTCTAGGAGACTCACCCAATCTCACCAGCACCCTTGTATATCTTTTATATGTTAATGTGATATGTTTTGACCTAATAGCACCCCCTTCATAGAGTATTTAGGGAGTCTTTGACTTATTTACCCACCTATTTTGGAAGCATTATTAGCGAGTCTTTTACTTGTTTGCCCCTTTTTAGTGATGTTTGATTAGGAATCTATCCTATAGGCTAGGAGTTTGTTTGTTTTAGCCAGAATGTCTATCTTTTAGATGGGAGCTTGTCCTTTAGTATTGTTGTCACTCCTTTTATCTTAGAGACTTGTTTAGTCTTATTAGAATCTTACCTGCTTGGGATCTTAGAGCATTTTTCATATTCTTGGGACATTAGTTTACTCATTTTGAGATCATTTCACTTTTAGTGAATTTGTTTGTTTAAGGGTTTCCACTTTAGCCCTAGGGTTTGGCCCTAGTGTGCTGTTTGTGTGTTCCCTTTTTAAGGGTTAAAATATTTTTTTTAAATCTAAAAAACAATTGAAATTTTTTTGAAAACTTAAAAACATTAAAAGTTGAAACTCAAAAATTTCGAAACAATTGAAAAGTCAAGTTTTAGGGGTAGTTAGGAAAGTTTGTTTCCGAACTACGTTGGCTTGATCTACTTCCACGAGCTACGTAGGCCGCTTGGGATCTTCATCCCAAGTTCAGTCAAATTTTGTAAATAAATCATTTAACCCTTTTAAAAATACAAAAAAACCTTTTATAAAATATGTAAAATCTTCCTCTAGAGTTAGGAGTATGTCCTAAATAGAGTATTTTGGTGGTTGTGTGTTTGCTTTAGAGTTAGGAGTTTGTCATGGAGTTATAGGAACGCCTCCGTCCGGTCAGCTGGCGATACTTTTCGCTGACTGATGACTAGATTTAGGGTGCGTTAGATTGCCCATTGTTTTCCTTAAGACACACAGCCTAGTTGCACATAGGATGTAGGGCCCACCTGCATTAGTTTAAGGCTAACCTGTATTTAGTTAAGGCATATAGGGTGTCATAAAATCATAATCCACTTAAACATAAATAATCGCGCAAAAAGCTTTAATAACTAGTCCGGTCCTTTAAGTCGAGTCTAGGATAGAGGTCTAGATGTCTTAGGCATCATAGTTTAGAATAGGCGCGAAGGACTACTTTGCTTTGATTCTCGTGGAGGCGGGGATACGTAGGCGGCTTTGGATGAATACCAGACTATCTAAAGAATCGGACGAAAAGTATAGAGTTTTAGGATTTATTATTAGTGTTTTAGGGTTTGTGTTTATTGTTATCATTGTTTCTAGCTTATGATTATGATTATGTGTTTTATTTCAGATTGTGATCATCTTTTCATTTGTTTTACAAACATGCTTAGTTATAGCTCTCACATATTTAGCTGTAGCTCTTTACTGCTTACTTGCATACTGTTTAGTGCTCATATGCTTAGCTTTAGCTCCTTATTATTGTTGATTATTATTTTTGCTATCATTTTCTAACATTTGTTCCTTCTGCAGGTACATCGTGTTTAGTTTTTTATAGATATGCTTGTGTTTGTTTACTGCTTACTAGATGTGTTGGTTAGGATTAGATGTATGACTAGAGGTAGATATCTGAATTATCTGATATTAGAGTAGCATTACTCTTCGACGCCTCTCTATGACAGACGGCAGATTCTAATGTTTGATTCTAATAACAGATGAAACTGATGTTAGCTCTCTTTAGGTATAGATGTTAGATGGATGTGCTGAGATAGATAACATGGTTATTTGATATGGAATTAACTCTAGTTTTCTCCACCTCTTTACAAGATGATGGATTCTAGTGTCTATTCCCATGTTAGGTGTTACTGGTATCACTTCTGTTTAGGATTTGGATGTTTATTTTCTTTTGCCCATCCCCGAGTCATGCATGTTTAGGTAGACATTTTTTCGGGGATGTCCGTTCCCATTTTACATATTTTTGCTCAAAACGCTTCAAAGCTAATAAATAAATGGCATAAGAGACCAAGTGCTAGCACTCGGACGGATTGAGACGCTCTTCGGACCTTCCTCATCCGTAATCAGGCATGGACCCATATATATTTCTGGTTATACAATGCACAGAGGATTTATTTTTATGGGTTCCAGGGCTGACTTCCCTGGATGGCTACTCTGAGTTATTTTGTAGGTACGTCTTGGTTTCGAGCCTTGGCTCCGGATCAAAAGGTATCTCATTTTTATCGCCACTCGTGCTATGGTATGAGGGTGGCACCCATTTTGAGAGTTCTTTGGTAGAGCTCTCCTTCATGTTGAGATCCAAGGACCAATGGGGGACTCGTTTCCTCGCCGCCTCCTCCGAATCGGGGTCCACAGGCTGGCGACCCTGCTGGGATTTTTCGAATATTGCCTAACTCTGTAAAAATGCAATTTTTACTAATTTTGAAGAAATTTGAGCTAAAATCATTTATAAATGGGAACCTTATCGTTAGAAACCTGGGTCACCAAATAAGTGCGTAATAAAACAAGGGCTCACACACCACTCTCATCTCTGCATGTATTATCTGTTTTGTGGTTACTTTCTGCTATGGTTTGATGTGGAGGTGCTATCAGATTACTTATTTCCGTAGGATACTATGAGTAGGAGCTGTGAGTGCTATACCCTCCTTATAGGGCTACCGCACTAGTAGTATACTAAGCACCTGGACACCTTGTGTGTAAAATGGACATAGTTCGTATGCTGGGCGATAGTCACATCGCACCCGGCCAGGTGGACCTCGTAGCCTTACCCCCTCTATCTATTGCATTGTCCTTTTGTTTGAATTTAGGGACGAACATGTGTTGCTTACACATGTGGAGCCTAGAGTTAGGAGCTTTGTCCTATTTATAGACTAGAGTAGCTCACTTTATGTGGCTACAGACGCAATCCTAGTACACCTCACCAGTCTGTCATGAGTCAAGACCTCCTTGACTCTGCTAGATTAGACAAGGGATGGTGCCCCTAGTTACCGTGTGTTATGCCTAAAATTGGCAACAGATACGGCAGTGACGAAAGAGCTGATCTGGCGGGCCCAAGGGGCTGAGCTGAAGGAACTAAGCCCTGCACAAGAGCGCACGAGGTCAGAAGACCAACCCAGAGTCATTGCTCCGGACGGGCCCTTTGACACTCAAGTCAGTATGAGCAGAAGTGCAGAGCTAGAACTTTAGCAGTGGTAGTTTAGAAGTTATTACCCTTTTCTTTGAGTCTTAGGAGGATTTTTATAGAGAGGGCCCTGGGCTGGTTGGATTACCTACCCCAGGACAGGTGTCGGCCCATTTGTGGGTTTAGGTTCACCTGCTTTTGGCAGATTACCAGACTACCCCTAGGCAGGTGCCAAATTCGTGGTGGGCCCTCTAAGGGCCACGTGTAGACAGCTAATTGGTCGTTGCTTTTCATACCCCATCAGTTGCCCCCCAGTTCTCCAAGTCATTGTAGTGATTTGGGGAAGTATGAAGTTGTGTTCCAGAGCGATTGAGTCAGCGTTCTGTCCGGCCAAGCCGTCTGTCCGGTCTGGGACGAGCAGAGGTGAGAAGTGGAAAATCTGTCCGGCCAAGCAGTTTGTCCGGCTTCGGACGAGCAGAAATGAGAAGTGGAAAATTTGTCCGACTAAGCCGTATGTTCGGCCTGGGATGAGCAGAGATGAGAAGTGAAAAATCTGTCCGGCCAAGCGTCTGTTCTGCCTGGGACGGGCGGAGATGTGAAGTGGAAAATCTGTTCGGCCAAGCTGTCTGTCCGGCCTGGGACGAACAGAAATGAGAAGTGGAAAATCTATCCGGCCTGGGACGAGCATAAATGAGGGGTGGTAAAATTCTGTCCGGCCAAGCCGTCTGTCCGTCCTAGGGCTAGCAGACATGAGAAGTGGCATCTGTCCGGCCAATCTGTCTGTCCGTCCCGAGACGACCAGATTTTTGTCGTTTTGCGAAACGCGTCATATTCTGGCCAACTTGGGACGACCAGATTCTTGTCGTTTTCTGCAAGCGCCATATCTTGGCCGGCTTGAAACGACCAGATTTTTGTCGTTTTACGAAACACGTTATAATCTGACCGGTTTCATACGACCAGATTTTTGTCATTTTCTGCACGTGCTATATCCTGATAGGCTCGAGATGACTAGATTTTGGTCGTTTTGCAAAACGTATTATATTCTGGCCGGCTTCAGACGACCAGATTTTTGTCATTTTCTGCACCTGCTATGTCCTGGCCGGCTTGAGACGGGCACAAACACTTGGAGGATTTTCGCGCCCAAACGCTTAGAGGATTTTTCGCGCCCAAATGTTTAGGAGATTTTTCGCATTCACCCTGTACGTGTATATACGTACGTATTATACGTACCACTATATGTATACATACGCTTGCCTCACGGTGTGTGCCCTTCATTAATGAGGGACACGCGGCACCGCCTAGTTCGCGAACACGAACTGCCTCAATCCTCTAGGCTATAAGAGGAGGTTTTCACCCTTCATTCTTCACTTTTCACTTTTTACTTTTGCCTCTTTTTGCTCTGCCTGCTCGGCTCTGGTAGCTTGTGGTCGTCTGCGAATTAGGAGCCTCTCCCTTCAGACCGGTAATCTTCTTTTTGGTGTGTCTCTATTTGATTTCTCTTTTGTGTTCCTGATGTCCAGTAGTTTCTCTAGTTCTGAGTCCGGTTCTAGGTCGTCTTCAGGGGAGTACGCATCTTCTAGTAGTTTAGGGTCTAGCTCGTCGGAGAGGACCCAAACTAATCCGACCAGGATTCCTGGCCCCTTTATGGCAAGCCCTAGTATTAGTGTAGTTGCCCTCGACGAGCCCATAGATAGTGGGGACGAGGTAATTTTAGATTTAAACGCCACCCCCGTCCTAACAGACAGCTTCTTCCGGGCAGAGGAGAGCAGAGGTAGTGATGTCGCCGAGGCATCCACCACATTCATTCCGGGCCGGGCTGTAGAGGTCATAGTTGAGGCTCGGATGAACGCCAATCCCCAGTACAGCGTTCAAGCTCTTTACGAGGAGAACTACCTCGAAGAGTCCAAATTAGGGAAAGTTTGGGACAGGTACTGCATTCTTGAGCGGTTCATTTTGAGGGAGGCGATAGAGGGAGATAGGGCTTGTAATGATAGCACCGATGTATGCATCTACGAGGAATCCCTAAGAGCCGGGCTTAGGTTTCCTCTACACCTCTTCTTCGCGGAGGTTGTCCAGTATTACGACCTGGCTCCAACTTAGGTTGCGTCGAACTCATGGAGAACGCTGATCAGATTTATGTACCTTGTCCGGGGCCGGCTCCAGAGAAACTTGTCTATTCCGTTGTTCCGTATGCGCGCGCATTTGAAGAGGCACAAGGACGGAGGTTGGATATGTATAAGCCAACGTCCGGAGGTGAAGATGATCACCGGCATCCCATCCTCCATACACGTATGGAAGAACAGGTCCCTCTACGTCGAGGACAGCGGAGCTACTGAGTCTTGGCCGGTTCCTTTAAAATGGGAACCCCGGACACGATGGGGCTGAGCTACAAGCCGGTACTTGAAGGCGAGGATAAGCTTACGTTCGGTCAGGTCTGCGAGGAGCTGCAACGAGAGGGCCTGATTCACTATGGGGAGTTCTCTAAGGAAGAGATTCTGGTCGGGCTTGGCATTAGTACTGCAACCCGGGCCCGTATGTGATTTTAGGCTAGTTTTGATCTTTAGTCTTCTCTTTTGCTATTACTGACCTGTTTGTCTTGTCGAATTTCAGAGATGCAGAAGCAGTCCACACTGGAGAAGGTAAGGTAGAGTGCCTATGGGAGGGGCCAAGGCCAGAAAAGGAAGGCCCCCGAGACTTCTAGTCCTGCACCAGTGCAGGACGCGCCGCCCAGGGGTAGTAGGCCATCAGTAAAGATCATGGGCGCCTTTGGCTGGGGAGCTGGATCCTCCTGGCCTTCTGATGTGGTCCTTGACGTCCAATCTCCTCCCTCCGGGCTTGCGGACAACGTCTTTCGGCCCAACTGGGCCGTTCAAAAGAACGACACCGGCCTAGGTGACATCAGGGTAGCCAGGGAGATAGTCACCAAGGGCTTGTTGAAGCAGGACAGGCTCAAAGTTCTCCATGAGCCTCCAGACACAGTCGATGAGGCTATGTTTTCCTTGATCTATCAAGTATACTTTTACCACCCTTTTTTTTCTTTTTTTGGGTCTTGGTCATGCCTTTTCATTGGTCCACAGATCGGATGTTACTATAATGACCTTTGCGAGAAGAGACGAAAATTTTCTCTCGCGATCACCAAGTCAGAGGAAGAAAACGGCAAGCTGAAGAAGGATGCCGTCGAGCTCCATAGGTCCATTCAGGAGAGGGACTAGGAGATCAACAGGCTCAAGGGTAGTTGACCGCCTTAAAGGAGAAGGCAGGTGACGCCCTTAGTCAGCAGAGGGAGAGAGGGAGAGAGAGGCAGAAAGAGGCCATGTAGAAGAAGGAGGATGAACTCATTAGTTTGTTCTCCGAGTCCTACAAGTTGGGATTCATGGATTGCTTGGAGCAGGTCAGGGGGTCCAACCCAAACGTCTCTCTGAAAGGCCTTGTCCTACCTGAGCCTGCTGCCTAAGATGCGGAAGAGTAGGACCCTCGCCCGCCAGCTGATGCTCCTGAGGCAGATCCTCCACGGGACAGTGGTCACGAGGAGTCTTGAACTCCCCACTCTTTCCCAGTTCGGCGCTGATAGATTCTTTTGTAGTGGCCTCTGAAAGCCCATTTTTTTTTGTAATGGCCCTTGGAGGCCCAACTTTTTATGAATGGAAGTTGTGTTTTGTTATCTATTGCTTCAGCTTGCATTTGTCTTTTTAACTAACACCGGTTAACCTAACATTGTGGGCTAATAACACTCGGTAACATGGATTGTTTCCGACCAGAAGTGCGCTTCCGGTCTTTGCGGAGGCGAACCAGGGTGAACCAGGCGTCGGTACCCAAGTATTTTTGAACTTGGATTCTGGCGAGGGTTTGGTTTTCTGCGCGGGTTCGTTCCTGACCAGAAGTGCGCTTCCGGTCTTTTTGGAGACGAACCGGGGTGAACCAACCTGTGGATACCCAAGTTTTATTGAACTTGGGTTTTTGGCGAGGGTTTGGTTTTCTGCCCGGGTTCGTTCCTGACCAGAAGTGCGCTTCCGGTCTTTTTGGAGACGAACCGAGGTGAACCAAGCGTCGTGTATTATCTGAGACAAAGAACTCGGAGCTTTCAAAGAAACAATAGCCTTTTTATTATCCACATTCAGGCGTAATTACAACGGCACCCACTTTCGCACCAAGTGGTAAGCTATTGGTAGTATTTTCTGAGGTTCTTCGAGTTCCAGGCATGGGGTAGTAGGTGCTCGCCAAGTATCTCCAGTTGGTAACTCCTCGAGCGAATGACTCCTTTCACTCAGTACAGCCCCTCCCAGGTCGGGGAGAGTTTGCCTACCTTCTTTGGTTGGGGGATGGCGGCCTTTCTCAAAACGAAATCGCCCGCTCAGAATTCTCTTGGGCGTATCCTCATGTCGTGATAGTGGGACACTGTCTGCTTGTAGGCCGCGACCCTGATTCGGGATTCTTCCCGGACTTCTTCCAGAAAGTCGAGGTTTGCTCGGAGTCCGTCCCTGTTGAGCGGTTCGTTGAAGTTGGTGGCTCTGGGAGATGGGATGCCAACATCAACGGAGATTACTGCCTCAGTTCCAAAGGACAGGTTGAAGGGCGACTCCCCCGTTGTGGCGCGTGGGGTGGTACGATACACCCATAGGACGTGATAGAGTTCATCAGCCCATCGGCCTGCTTTCTCGTCCAGCCTTTTCTTAATCCATTGGAGTAGGATTATATTCGTAACTTCAGTCGGCCCATTCGTCTAAGGGTGCACCACGGAGGTGAACCTTTGTTCGATTTTCAGGTCTGAGCAGAATTTTCAAAAGTTCCGGCAATCAAACTGCTTGCCGTTGTCCGTTATCAAGACTCGGGGTATCCCAAATCTGCAAACAACGGACTTCCAAAAGAAGGTCTACACATTTTGCTCCGTGATCTGGGTTGGAGGTTCAGCCCACTTGGTAAAGTAGTCTATAGCGACTACGACGAACTCCTGTCTCCCCGATGCTGGCGGAAAAGGGCCCAGAATGTCCATCTTCCATACTGCGAAAGGGAGTGGACTGACGATTGGGGCCATTGGTACAGCCGGCTGATGAATGGTGGGAGAGAATTTTTGGCATCTCTGACACTTTTTTACTAGGTCCAGGGCGTCTCGCCTCAAAGTTGGCCAATACAGGCCTCTCAACAGTACCTTGATGGCCAGGGCCTTGCCTCCCAAGTGCTCTCCGCAAATTCCTTCGTGGGTTCCTGTAAAGTGTACGCGGCGTCGCTCGGCCCAAGGCATTTTAGGTATGGAAGGGTGTACGACCTCTTGTACAGGCTCTCACCATCTAAGGAAAACCTGGCCACTCGTTGTATCACTTTGTGGGACTCCTTCTTCCCTTCAGGAAGCTTCCCATTGCGCAGGTAATCGATGATTTTGTCCATCTAGCATGGCTCGTGCTCGACCTGCATTACTCTCACTACCTTGTTCTCGGTGCTGGACTTCTTTAGAAACTCCATACATATTCTCCCGAGAGCGGTGTAACTGGATGCTGCTAGTTTGGATAGCACATCTGCTTTTGCATTTTTCGTTCTAGGGATTTTGATGACCTCGAAGCTTTTGAACTTGCTGGCTAGCTGGCGGACCTTGGAAAGATACTTAATCATGCGCTCGTCGCGTGCCTCGTAGTCTCCTTGGATCTGGTTTGTGACCAGTTGGGAGTTGGAATACGCCTTCAGCCTTTCGGCACGGGTTTGTACTGTCAGGTTCATTCCGGCGATGAGAGACTCATATTCTGCCTCATTGTTGGACGCGCGGAATCCGAACCTTAGTGCATAGTCCAGAACAAAGTTTTCTGGCTCGGTGAGGATCAGGCCGGCCCCACAGCCAGTCTTATTTGAAGATCCGTCCACATATACTTCCCAGAGCGGCTCATCGAACGACTGATTCTGGTCTGCCTCCCCAACTTCTGCTCTTACAGGTTTAATCTCCCCAACTTCTGCTTGTCCCTTAGGTGTAATCTCTTCTACAACCAGAGTTTGGACAGTTTCGGACGCGGTGCTTTGCTGGGGGATGGTACATTCTGCTACGAAGTCTGCCAGCACTTGGGCCTTTATCGCCGGCCTGGGCAAGTATTGGATATCAAATTCGCTCAGTTCCACGGCCCACTTCACAAGTCGCCCTGAGGTGTCCGGCCTGTGGAGAACCTGTCTGAGCAGTTGATCGGTTAAGACTTTTATTGTATGGCCTTGAAAATACAGCCTCAGTTTTCTGGCCGCCATGATGAGAGCATATGCCAGCTTCTCCACTCGTTGGTATCTGGTCTCAGCATCGTGTAGGACCTTGCTGACATAGTAGACTGATTTCTGCTGGTTGTGCTCTTCTCGAATCAGTACTGCCGCCAATGCCATGGGACTCACTGACAGGTACAGAAGTAGCTCTTCTCTGGGCTCTGGCTTGGTTAACAATGGCGGACAGGACAAGTACTGCTTCAGCTCTTTGAATGCAACTTTACAATCCGATGTCCAGGGGGCTGTTTTGATTCCTTTGACAGCATTGAAGAAAGGCAGGCATCTCTCTGTAGATTTTGAGATGAAACGCCTCAGTGCGGCCACCATTCTGGTTAACCGCTGCACTTCCGTAATGGTCTTTGGTGGAGTGAGCTCCACCACAGCTCTGATCTTTTTCGTATTGGCTTCTATCCCTCTATTGCTTACCATAAATCCCAGGAATTTTCCCGAGCTGACATCGAACGTGCACTTGGTGGGGTTGAGCTTCATGGTATTCTTCCTTAAGACGTGGAATGTCTCTTTCACGTCGGATACATGATCTTGCGCGCTCTGGCTTTTGACCAACATGTCATCTACATAGACCTCCATGTTGCGGCCAATCTATTTTTTGAAGAGCTTGTTTACGAGTCTCTGATAGGTTGCCTCGGCGTTCTTCAGACCGAAAGGCATGACGCGGTAACAGTATGAGCCCTGATCCATTACAAAGGATGTTTTTGGTACATCCGGTTCATACATTCTGATTTGGTTGTACCTGGAGAAGGCATCCATGAAGCTCAGTCGTTCGTGACCTGCGGTGGCATCTATCAATTGATCGATTTTTGGGAGCGGGTAGCTGTCCTTAGGGCAAGCTTTGTTCAAATCGGTGAAGTCAACGCAGGTCCTCCACTTTCCGTTGGCTTTCTTTACCATGGCCACGTTTGCCAGCCAGTCCAGATATTGAATTTCTCGAATGAAGTCAGCCCTCAAGAGCCTCTCCATTTCTTCCTTGATCGCTTGCCGCCTTTCCAGGGCAGAGTGTCTCCTTTTTTGTTTCACAGGCTTGCAGGTGGGGTCGACACCGAGTCTGTGAGTACTGATCTTCGGAACTATACCAGGCATGTCTGCTGGAGCCCACACGAAGACGTCTGCGTTGTCTCGAAGAAATTGGGTGAGGTTCTGCCGGGTGCTACTGTATAAAGAGGAGCCGATTTGAATGAACTTCTCGCATTCGTCTTTGCACAGAGGAACGGAGATGAGGTCTTCGGCGGGTTCATTTATTTGGGCTTCGTTTCTCAGATCAAGTAGTTCAATTGGCAATGATTCTGACACATTTTTGCCTTTGAGTGCCATAGCATAGCACTCCTTGAACTATGGTTGGTCCCCTATGACTTCTCCCACACCATCTGAAGTTATGAATTTCATTTTCTGATGGTACACGACGGCAACAACACGGATGAGATTCTGGCCGGGTTGTCTCAAGATAGTGTTGTAGACCGACGTGGCCCTCACAACCAGGACGTTGACCATTGCGAAAGCTTGACAGGGCGGTTCCCCGACGAGGACCGGGAGTTCAATCGGTCCTTCCACTTTGACAATTTCTCCTGAGAAACTGAAAAGATTGGAGTTTGCCGGCCTTAAGCGGTCGTCTCCTATCATCATCTGTTTGAATGCATGATAGTAGAGAATGTCGGCCGAACTCCCATTGTCGACGAGGATTTTCTTTAGCTCCCAGTTCGCAACGAGCATGGTTATGACCAGAGCTTCATCATGGGGGAGTATCAACTTGTCAAGATCTGCATCTGAGAAGGAGATCTCATTCTCTGTCTTCATCTTTTTGCTGCATGTGTGCACGACATTGACTCGGCGCGCGTAGGCCTTTCGAGCAGCTGATGACGTGCCTCCAGTGGCCGATCCCCCCATAATGGTGTTTATGACCCCATTAGGCTGGGATCGGCGCGCCTCGGGCCGTGGACTTACCGGGGAACAGATTTGTTCCGCACAAGAGACGGCGGGGGTCGTCGAGGGCTTTGGCCTTGTTGGCTTCTCCCTCTGCGCTCTCTTCTGTCGCCATCATCTTTAACATACTTTTTTAAGTATCCCCGATTAATCAGCAGCTCGATTTCTTCTTTGAGGTGCCAGGACTCATCGGTGTCGTGCCCGTGGTCCCTATGGAACTGACAATACTTCGACTTATCTCTCTTGTTCCCTTCTGAGATCATCCTGGTCGGCCATCTTACGAATTCTTCTCCCTTGATTGCGGCCAGTATGTGTCTCCTGGAGGTGTTGAGGGGTGCGTAATTCTCTTCCCTCCTTTGTGGGGTTCTCTCTGTTCTCGAGGCTTTGTCGTCCCTACGCTGCTTGGTAGGTTTCTTTTCTTTGGAGGTTATCCTTCGGTTTGAATCTAAGACGGCGAGCATCTCCTCCACAGATATGTACTCCTCGGCCCTTGCCATTAGATCTGCCAATGAGTACGGATTTCGGCGGGCTATTGATCGTCGGAAATCGTTAGACTTCGCGCCGACGACGAGCAGATTTGCTGTGGCTGAGGGATCCAAGTTTGGTACCTGGAGGGCCTCCCTATTGAAACGGCTCACGAAGGCTTTTAGAGGTTCATTATCCTCCTGTCGCAAGGCCATTAGGGACCCTGTTGTTTTCCTTGGCCTCTGACTGCTCATGAAATGTCGGACTAGATCGTCCCCGAAGTCATCGAAGTTGCTAATGGAGTTTGACTTAATCTGCGAGTACCAACCCCGCGCCGCACCCGTTAGGGTGGTGGGGAAGGCTCTGCAGAGGAAACCATCGGAAGCGCCATGGAGGAGCATCATTGTTCTGAACGTCTCCAAGTGGTCTACAGGGTCAGTGGTTTCATCATACTGAGGAACCGGTGGCATTTTGAACCCTTTGGGCGCCGGCGCGCTCATGACATTATCTGTGAACGGTGGTCTGCTCGAGAATATCTTCGAAGTAGGCCCTGCCTTGATCTTTCGCTAGTTCTTCTATTCGGTGGCCTATTTCTTCGATCTTTCTCAGCATTGGATTGGCCACCTTATTCACTCGATCTGCGGACCTATTTTTCTCCACTGAGGGGCTCGCCGCAGAGCCAGAGTGACTTTCCGAACTCCTTCGACGATGCCGGGAGCTTTCCCGCGGCGCACAGTCCTCCTTAGCTCGGTGCCTCTGCACGGAGCGAGATTGTGACCTCCGGCGGTGGTGAGGCTCTGTATGGGCATGCCTGGTTCTCGAATGATGTACTCGCCTTGTGGAGTGGTGGGTCCGGTCCGTGCTGGGAGGTGCTGGTTCCCCCCTGTGGGCACTCGACCTTTCCTGCGCAGGTAGCGGAGCCTCTGGGGGATGCTGGGGAGGCGCTTGGATCAGGTTTTGGTATTGACCAATTAGAGTGGTCATCTGTTGAAAGAGAGTTTGGATTTGTTCAGGAGTAGGAGCAGGGTTCAAATGCTCCGAATGACCCGGACTATGTTCTGCTATTGCTGAAGGAGCCACTATCTGTGAGGCCATTCGTTCGCTACAAGTCCTGCGAGGCGCTTCGGCTCGGGCTGTCCTGGCAGTTGGTACCCAGGAACTCCTCCGTCCTGGCATTTTATAAAGGGGGAATTTGAACAGCTTTTAGTTCGCGTCCCACCGATGGCACCAATTTGTTATGCCTAAAATTAGCAACAGATACAGCAGTGACGAAAGAGCTGATCTGGCGGGCCCAAGGGGCTGAGCTGAAGGAACTAAGCCCTGCACAAGTGCGCACGAGGTCAGAAGACCAACCCGGAGTCGTTGCTCCGGACGGACCCTTCGACACTCAAGTCAGTATGATCAGAAGTGCAGAGCCAGAACTTTAACAGTGGTAGTTCAGAAGTTATTACCCTTTTCTTTGAGTCTTAGGAGGCTTTTTATAGAGAGGGCCCTGGGGTGGTTGGATTACCTACCCCAGGACAGGTGTCGACCCATTTGTGGGTTTAGGTTCACCTGCTTTTAGCAGATTACCAGACTACCCCTGGGCAGGTGCCTAATTCGTGGTGGGCCCTCTAAGGGCCACGTGTCGACAACTAATTGGTCGTTGCTTTTCATACCCCATCAGCGTGTATATATGTATATATACCTATTTATATTGATTATTAGTTTAGGGCCTTCATATTTAATGAGGTTTCCTTATCTAATTCAAATCAATTATAATAATCCAATTTTCAGATTTAGACCTAGCATGTGACTCTTTCTTTGCCGCTCTTGTGGCTATGGTTTATCTTTTGATCCATTGATGGTAAATTGGATCCTTAGACTAGGACCTACTCATCTTGTGAGGCTTCTTTGTTTGAGTTTACCTTTGATATCAGTTCATTTATCAAGATTTGGACCTGGTCAGTGGCTTCTATTTTGACACTCTTATGGCCATGGTCTATATTTTGTTTCGTTGATGATAAATTCAATCTTTGTATTTCTTGATTATTAGACCAGGACCTACTTCTTAGTAGGAACTTCTTGTCTAAGTTGATCAAATATATTCATCCATCATGCAGATTTTAGATCTGGTCTTTGACCCTACTTTGTCATTATTATGGCCATGGTCTATCGTCCATTTATTATCCATTTGATCCGTGTTTATCATTTATCTTTTTACCCTTGGATCATATCGAGATCATTGATGGAAAAGTTTGATCGTGCTTGTATCCTACCCGTATCCTTTGAGTGTATGATTTATTGTCAATACCTTTCCTTTTGTAACTCAATATTTAGGGTTGACCCTATTCTTATCCTATTTACCTCCTTTGATTATCAGGTGAACCATCATGTCTAATGATAAATTGAAGAAGTTGATGGATGATGAAAGAGGGTATCACCTTGTAGAAAACCATGCTGGCCATAACCTTAATGAACTCCAAAGCTTACCCTACATCAAAGTAGATTGGAATTTCCTCAATGCGGCCGTCGAATTTTGGCAACCCGATCTTCATGTATTTCGCTTTGGCATGCAAGAAATGTGTCCAATCATTGAAGACTGGTGTCATTTGTTAGGCTATGATTGTAAGGGTCCCCTAGTCAGACTTGAATCTAAATTGGGTTACAATACTAGTTTTGAAAAATTGTTTCCCACATCACCTGAGCCCATCAGTTCCCTTTTAAATGATAAGGGTTTGTCAGTTCCCCAATTGGTCAAAGTCTTTTTTGATTTGGGGAAGTGCACTTGAGAGGATCAAACCAGTCGCATTCATGCCTTAGTTCTTTGTGTTTATGCCAGGTGGCTCCTTTTTCACCAGGGTGACAATACTTTCCCTGCGCTCTTAGATTTTGTTGACCAAATCTCTTGAGAAAGCAATCTAGTGCCAACTATCCTCGCCGAAAGCCTTAATGGATTGGACGATATTGCTAATAAAGTTTCTACTTCTTTCAAAGGTTCTCCAATCCTTTTACATGTCTGGCTCTGTTTGAAACTTCGAATCTTCATACCTCCAACACACCATGAAATCGTTCTATCCAAGCGTAAGTCATGGGAACATAAGACCTTCAATTTTACCATATCAGAATGGACAGATTGGTTAAGTTTTTGACAAGACGACCAGATTACCTGGAGGTTCTTCCTTGGTCACTGGGGAATAATCAAAACCCAAGCCAGTAGGGGTGTTCAGTTTCTTGGTTTAGAGAAAACTTCTTTCTATATCCCAGACCGTATCTTCCGTCATTACGGACGACTCCAGACCGAATGTCCATGTTTGGGTTTTGAAACAGAGTATTACCGTCCGACACCAGTCTATCCCCTTGAAAAATCTAATCGTCATCTTACCAAAAGCATTTGTGAAGATTGGGTGCGTAAATCTGAGGATCTTTTGCATTGTATACGAGATAAAACTCCTAGAGGGACAATTGGAGCAACAACACTTGGAGGAGGAGCTCACGCAGGACTGACTCCGAATTATTATCAATGGTTGACGAAGAATATTGAAAATCGCAAGCGTAAGAGGGCCAGACTGGAGGAAAAAGACGATTGAGAATCTTCATCTATCTTATGTCCTAAGCATCTTGTTGTTCAGAATTCATTGTTATGACCATGTTATCATTTATATTACCAGTTTATCTTTGTAATCAGATCAATTTTATCAGTGAAAGTGTGTTTGTTTTCTCTTATCTTTATTTGATCAGAATGTCTTATTTCACTTATCATTCATTTAATCTAATATGTTCATTTCGATTCAGAATTCTGAAAGAGAGCAACCATCGCTCCATCAAAAGATAACCAATCCAAGCCTACTTGGTCTAGACCTTCCTCTGTCTCTAGACTTGTTTGTCACTTCGAATCACCTGTAACATCTAGAGAGTCCTTATCCCCTACCTTGGGATTACCCAATTCACGTGAATCTTGTTCAATGGCTGATCCTACTGATATTCTGGTGAGCATCCAAGAGATGATGAAAAACATGACTCGAGATATAGCAGGGTTAAAAGAGGAAGTCGCTCAGTTGAAAGCCCAGAATACTGACAAAGCCTCTACTTCTAGAGGGCCTGCCATTCAAACTCCCCCTTCCACATTTCCTAACCCTGCTAGACCTGCTATCCCTCCTGTGGAAATTGATTTAGATGAGGAGCAATATGCAGAGGAGTATTGTGCCCCGCAGATGAATAAGGAAAATGAATTATTTGATATGTGCGAGAAAATGGCTCAAGACATTGAAAGCATGAAATTTCAAGGGCAAAAAAGGTTTGATATTTCTGAATTCCTGATATCCCCCGGCGCTATATTCCCACCTAAGTTTAAGGCACCTCACTACGATAAGTATGATGGAACTGGGTGTCCAAGAAACTACATCAGGTGGTTTATGACTCTTTCTCAGCAGCATGGTCTAAACCGGGATCAGATGGCCCAATTGTTTCCCATGTCTTTTACAGGAGTGGCTAAAAGGTGGTTTTTAAGACTGAAATCTGAAGAGGTTAGGACTTTGGAAGAGATCTCTAACCGATTTGTTGAACAATTTTCTATTGAAGAAGGGATTGAGGTTACTAAGAGAGATCTAAAACAATTGAAGCAAGGTCCTCAGCAGACCTTCCCTCATTTAGCAGGCGTTGGAGGCACAAGTCTGCACAGTTGAGTTAGAGGCTTTCTGAGGAAGATCAGATTAAGTTAATGATCAAGAGCTTATCTTCCCAATATTTTCATTTCATAGCACCGCAGCATTATCCGAGTTTTGATCATTTGATAAAAACCGGTACCCAGACAGAGGATGCTATTGCTAAGGGCCTTAGAGCCAAAACTTTGACTGACGTTCGAGAAGGTAAGAGGCCTATGGTCTCACCTAAGGAGGTCCATGCAGTCAACTATGTTAAACCAGCTTTCAGACTAGAGGCCAAGGTTGTTACTGAGGTGGCCAGTCCAGCAAGGAAAAATGTTTTTAGGCAATTCGATCCACTCCCTTACCCTTTACCTATGATATTGAAAAGTCTGATAAAGGACAAAAAGATAAAACTTTCGAATATCAGACCTTTGCCAAATCCATTGCCCCCATACTGGAGACTAGATCAATATTGTGAATATCACAGAAATTGAGGCCATTTGACTGAAAACTGTCTAGCCTTGAAGCATGCAGTCCAGAATATGATTGATAAAAAAGAACTTGTTGTCGAGGGCCGAATATTACTCAGAATCCTCTTCCAAACCATCGAGTTACCCCCCCTCCTGGTACTAATGCCATCTTTGTAGATGAGTCCATCCTTGATCCCTCTACTCTCATTTGCGCTATCACGTCAGATAAAACATATGTTTTGAAGTTTGACGATGAAGAACTCAAAGATGAGAAAAAGAAACAGTAGTATGTGTTGTCTTTTAGCGACACCGAACTTACCGAGTCCTCTTCATCTCAGTCTTATGTGCTTCAAACTAATAACATGAAAAAAGAAAAGAAAACTTCGTATGTCTTCAGGATGGAAGACTTTGAAGAGGAAAAGGTCAGTGGGACTTCTTATGTTTTAAGAATGGAGGAAGACAAACTGTTGTTGTTAGATGATCAGTGTGACGAGATGCGTCACATAACCAGGGGAGGGTGAGTCTTTAAACCTCCTGAGCTGAGTGTTGAAAATCCAGCAGAAGTTACAAAGGCTAGTGAGAATCAGAGGCAGAACATACTTGTAATAGAAGAAGAAGATGACAATCTTTTGAAGCAGTTAAAGAAAACCCAAGCCAATATCTCCATTTGGGGTCTCTTGATGCCATCCTCCAAACATCAGAAGGTTCCGCTAAAAGAACTGAACGCAGCTCAGGTGTCTGTTAACTTAACTCCTTATGAGCTTGTCAATCTAGTCGCTATGGCCAGGGTAGCAAATTTTTTATCATTTACAGATGATGATTTGCACCAGAAGGGAGAGACCATACGAAACCCCTCAGAATAACTGTTATTTGCATAAAAAAGAAAGTACATGAAGTACTTGTTGATAATGGGTCTGCACTGAATGTATGCCCACTAAGCACAGCAACTACCCTGAGTTTTGGACCCGAGAGCTTCATTCCTTCAGATCAGGGTATTTTGGCCTATGATGGGACTAGGCGTGATGTGATAGGGACCTTAGTAACTGAAGTGCAAATAGGTGGAGAGGAATTCGATATTAAGTTCCAACTTTTGGACATTAAGGACTCCTTTCTGCTGCTGATTGGCCGCCCTTGGTTACATAAGGTTGGGGCTGTCCCATCCACGCTACATCAGAAATTGAAGTTCATCTCGAAAAACAAAGTGATAACTGTTAAAGGAGACCCTGACCTAGAAATGGGACAAATCTCTTAGGAACTCTTTGTTGATAACTTCAGGGATGTTAGACTGACCGGATTTTCCTTATAGGTGACAGCTATAACTCTGGAAGAAGCAGTGAATGAAGAAATCTTTTTCTTAAGCAGTACCAATTCGAACGTAGTCAGGATGATACGTCTACAAGGTTACATCCCAGGTGCAAGACTTGGCAAGAACCATCAAGGTTTAATTGAATTGCCGTTTGTTCACACCTTTAATGGTTTGTTTGGGCTTGGGTACAAGCCAACCAAAGCAGAGGTCAAAGAGATAAAAAATATATATGTTGAAATGGGCAGAGTGGCGACGAAGGGGTCTGGACCTACCAATGGCACCACTTGATTTGACTATGAATGGGAGATTTCGCAAAGAATGATATGATATTCCATTCTGTGGCTTTGCTGAGACATGGAAAGATGAATCGACCGGGCAGTGGCCACCGGGCTTCGAGATTTTCTTTGACTTAGAGCTTAATGATGAGTTGATGAGTCTGTAGGGCACAAGAACTGAAACAGAGGCTGAAATAGACTAGGCAAATGTAATGGAGCCTGACACATTGAGCTCCCTTTTTCATGAGAGGTCATAGACTGTGGCCTTGATCAGCAAGAGCCCGCTTGTACTGAACCCCACTCACCTTATCACCCCCGCCGATGAACCTTTGACTAACTGGACCTCTCAGGTCCTACCTCAGGTTACTTTTCAGTCGTGTCATTTTCTCTCAAAAGAGTCAGTTGTTAATAGGTATATGTCAGTCTCTGAGTCTGATTCAGAGTCTTTTTCTTCTAATGATTCTTTGGATGCAGGTACCATAGAGGTCAAGTCTATTTCTGAGGTCGGTGACGGGTCTACTTCTCCTAGTGAGGTCGAGTTGGAGGTTGTTTCTGTTGATGGATATGATGTTTCTTCTTTGCATGTGTTTGAGTCAGTTGACACTGATGCCAATTTGTCAATTGAGTCTGTAAATACGAGTCATGAGTCCATTGTAAAGTCTGATGTGGGCTATTCATCATCTGATGTATTCATTTCTACTTTTGATGAAATAAAGGGCTCTTCTTCTGTGGCATTCCTGTTTCTATTTCATATACTGAATCTGCTTCAAAGTCTGATAGTGTTAATAATAATAATCAAGACTCCCTCTCTGATGAGGATGCCGACGAAACTCTCCCTGAAATCAAACATATAATTCAGCATGAGGAGAGTCGCCGAGCAAAACCGCTTGAAGAGGAAGTTGAAATCGTGAATATTGGTGATGAATCCTTGATTCATGAAATAAGGATTGGTAAAACTTTATTTCCTGAGGAGCGCGAAGAATTAATCACCCTACTTAAGGAATTGAAGAAATTTTTTGCTTGGTCTTACGATGACATGCTAGGATTGAGTGAGGAGATTGTTCAGCACAAATTACCCTTAATCCCTGGCATTAAGCCAAAGAAGCAAAAACTCTGAAAACTCAAAACTGAATGGGAGTTGAAAGTTTATGAAGAAGTTAAGAAACTTCTAGAAGTGAAATTCATCTAAGTGGTCGAATACCCCGAATGGCTCGCTAACATAGTACCGGTGCCCAAAAAGGATGGGAAGGTTCGAATGTGTGTTGATTTTCGGGTCCTGAACAAGGCAAGTCCAAAAGGCAATTTTCCATTGCCAGACATTGACCTCCTGGTGGATAATACGGTTGAACATGCACTCTTATCCTTTATGGATGGATTTTCTGGGTACAATCAGATTAAGATGGCACCCGAAGACATGATAAAGACAACATTTATTACTCAGTGGGGTATATATTGCTACAGAGTAATGCCATTTGGACTAAAGAATGCCGGTGCTACATATCAGAGAGCTGTAACTACTCTTCTTCATGATATGATTCACAAAGAGGTCGAGGTTTATGTAGATGATATGATTGTAAAGGCAAAGACTAGACCAGATCATATAGTTGCTTTGAGAGAATTCTTTAAGAGAATAAGAAAATATCAGTTTCACCTGAATCTAAACAAGTGTGTATTTGGAGTTACATCAGGGAAACTCTTAGGATTTATGGTCAGTGAAAGAGGAATTGAGGTTGATCCTCAAAAGATCAAGGCAATCCAGGAAATGAAACCAAGATCAAGACAGAAAAATAGATCAGAGGTTTCCTTGGGAAAGTTCAATACTTGAGAAGGTTCATATTTCAGCCGACAATGACATGCGAACCAATTTTAAAGCTTTTGAAGAAGAATTCTCCAAAGAAGTAGAATGATGAATGTCAGGAAGCGTTTGAAAAAGTTAAACAGTGTTTATCTTTACCTCCTGTCCTATCACCCTTCATTCCAGGCCAGCCCTTATTGTTGTATTTGTCGATTACAGACACGGCAATGGGTTGCATGCTTGCTCAGAAAGATCAAGAGTCTAAACAGAAAAAGCCTATTTATTACATCAGTAAGAAGATGCTAGAATATGAGATAAAGTACTTCATTTTGGAAAAGACTTGTCTAGTATTGGTTTGGGCGACCCAAAGGCTTAGACATTATGTGTTGTCGAACAAAGTACTTTTACTTTCATGGATGGATCCGTTAAAGTACTTGTTTGAGAAACCCGCCGCCCTTACAGGAAGAACTGCAAGGTGATTATTGTTATTGTTTGAGTTTGACATCACTTATGTCACTCAGAAATCAGTTAAGGGGGGGTCATAGCTGAGCAGTTGGTTGATGCTCCTGTTAAAGAGAATGCTTTTCTGAAGGCAGAATTTTCTAATGAAGAGATTATGGATATAGAAGAAGAGACTCTCAGTACTAAGTGGCTTATGTACTTTGAGGGTGCAGTAAATAATCATGGACAAGGAGTAGGAGCAGTACTTGTATCCCCTCAGAAAGAGTACATTGCTATTTCTATTAAGTTGCAGTTTGAGTGCACAAATAATATGGCAGAATATGAAGCATGTATTGCTGGTTTAGAAGCCGCCTTAGCTCTCCGAGTTCAAGACCTAGATGTGTTTGGGACTCACTCTTGATCATTTGCCAAGTTAATGGGCAATGGAAAACTTGAGAAGACAGATTGATCCCTTATAACACCTATTTGGAATCTCTAGTCAAGAAGTTCACGAGTATTACTTTCACTCATTTGTCGAGGACCAGGAATCATTTTGCAGATGCTTTAGTTACTCTTGCTTCGATGTTAGATATTTCTGCTACAATGGAGGTCCAACCCTTAGCTGTGAGATTACAGTGGGCTCCAGCTCATGTGAACACAATTGAGATATCAGCCAGGTGTCCAGATGGTAAGCCATGGTATATGGACATAAAGAACCTCATTTTTGGTAAAGAGCATCCTCCTGAAGCTTCAAGTAAAGAGAGGAAGACTCTTCAGAGATTAGCTGCCAATTTCTTCATTTGTGGCGAAGAGCTGTACAAGTGATCTTTTGACGGTATGCAACTCTTATGTGTTGATGAGGATAAAGCTGCAGAGCTTATTGAACAAACTCATGAGGGAGTCTGTGGCCCTCATATGAATGAAAAAATATTATCCAGAAAGATTTTGAGACTTGGTTTTTATTCGCCAACAATGGAAGCAGACTGCTTTGTCTTTGTGAAGAAATGTCACAAGTGCCAAGTCTATGCGAATCTCATTCATATTCCTCATTCGGAGTGGCACTCTTTGACTTCGCCATGGCCATTCTCAGTATAGGGGATAGACATCATTGGAAAGATTTATCCAAGATCCTCAAGCGGGCATGAGTATATTTTGGTAGCGATTGATTATTTTACGAAGTGGATCGAGGCTGCATCTTATGCTTCCATAACTTCGAACACAGTTGCGAAGTTTATCCGTACAAATATTATTTGCAGATACGGAGTACCTCATGAGCTGATTTCTGATAATGGATCACATTTTAAGAAAGATGTAGTACACCTGTGTGAAGAATTTAAGATAAAGCATCATAAGTCATCACCCTACAGACCTCAGACAAATGGGACTGTAGAGGCAGCGAACAAGAATATCAAAGTCATTATCGGTAAGATGACTGAAACTTATAAAGACTGTAGACACCCCCATTTTGCTAGGCTTTAAAAAGCAAAAGATTCGGTAGTATTATCAATTTTTATATCCGTATTCAGCATTAGATTAGGCATCCATACATTTTAGGGTAGATTTCATTTCATTATGAGAGTTTTGAAGTTGATTCGCAATCCTGGAGGTCTCTAGGGGGTTCCTTTGGCCTCTGAAAGATGAAAGATCAAGTTTCCAAGCAAATGAAAAAACCTGATATTTTTAGAATTTTCAGGGTTTC
This sequence comes from Tasmannia lanceolata, assembly GCF_043159265.1. Taxonomy (NCBI): domain Eukaryota; kingdom Viridiplantae; phylum Streptophyta; class Magnoliopsida; order Canellales; family Winteraceae; genus Tasmannia; species Tasmannia lanceolata. The sequence continues at coordinate 8,560,714 of NW_027518679.1, read as the reverse complement.
CCTCATTTTTGCCTATTTTGCACTGCAGGGGTATTTTGGTCATTCCCGATGTGTCTCGTTTGACCCCCGAGTTATATTTGAGAAATCTTGAGTGATTTTACAAATTTTGAAAAAGCTGCTATTTTTAGAAACTCATGGGGCATCCACATTTTCATCATCTTATGGATATTTCAATCATTTCTCATATGTCCAAAACCATCTCGAGGGTACGGCTGATGGATTCTGAGTAATTTCGTAAGCTTTGGGAAACCTGCTAAATTTAGATCTCTCAAGATTTTCTCTTAGTCTTGCACTTCAGAGGTATTTTAGACATTTCCAAACATATCATATTTGGTCCCTAAGTTGTGTCTAAGAAATCTTGAGTCCGTTCATAAATTTTCGAAAATCTGCTATTTTTAGAATTTCTCAGGGTTTTCTCTAATCTCGCCAAAATTCTAGCACCTTGGGGTAATTTGGTCTTTTCCTGTGTAATTCTTTTGATCCCTGAAATATGTCTGAGAGATTATGAATGATTTCCTGAATTTTGGAAAACTTGCTAAATTTAGAATTTCTCAGGAATTTTGCTTAATTTGGAAATTTAAAGTGTTGAGGGCATTTTGGGTATTTTCAGGGGATACCAAATGATTCTGTTTATTATTACTCATCGAAAGGACCCAATTTTAAAAGTTTCTATTTTTGAAGTTTGACCACAAAGACTTTCCATTTTTAATTTTTCCCTTTAGAGGTGAACCAATCTGAGGGTATTTTGGTCGCATTTGGATGTCTAACAGTCAAGTAGGGGCATTTTGGTCCGAAAAGTTATTTCCCAAAAAAGATGGTCCGATCATGTGTGAGGGATGCACCATAAATGTCAAATGGGTTGGGTCCATATATAGAATGTTGAATTTAGAAAGATTTTATTGATTTTTTACGGAAAAACCCGAAACCCATGTGAAATGGCCCATTGGGCTAAAGCCCGCAAAGATAGAGCTCATGTGGGTTCACCCATATGGGTCAACCACCATGGTGGGTGGCCCACATGGTTGACCCACATGAGTTGAGCACCCACCTTGATGATGTCACAATGGTGACATCATATTTGTTAAAAGAAAATTAAAAAGAATAAAAAATGAAAAGAAGGAAAGAAGGAAAAGAGGAATGATTGCTTAAAAAGGTTTTCTTCCAAAGAAGCAATGTGGAATGAGAATAACATGTCTTGATTGATAAGAAATTAAGATTGGAATCAAATCCAATTTGGAAACAAGAAAGAAAGAAAGCAAGAGGGGAAAATTGGAAACAAGCCAAAAAGGGAGCTCTCACATTGGAAATTGCTATTTCTCTCTTAACCCTAACTTTTTTTATATAAAAATCAAAGCAAACAATCCAGAAAAGGGGGGAAAAATCCAAATTCGTCCATTTTCTCTCTCCTCCCAAGAATTTTTTTTTCTCCCTTAAAGTGTGATCTCTCTCTCAAGTGTTCTTCAAAAAAGGAATTCTTGAATTCCTTCTTCTTCTCCAAGACATCATACAATCAAGAATTATTGGAGTGTTCTTTGGGTCTTCTTCATCATAAAAAAGGGTGCGACAAAGCGTATACCTCGGAAAACTCTTCAAAAGAGTAGAATTTCATTTAAAATAATGGCTGAGAAATTACAAAAGTTGAAAAAATAGCTATCTCAGGATGATTTGTTTTGTGGAATTTCAAATTTTCTTTCTTGTGTTCATCACATCAGAACAAGGTTAAAGGACATTTTCCGGAGTCGTAATTTTCTCGAAAATCGTATTTTAAAATAGAAAATTCTTCAAAAATATCTTTTTGACGAAGAAAAATAAAATATATACTAAAAAGATTCCAAAATTAATGAAATTTCGTGAAACACTAATATGATACTGAGACATTTTACCATGAAGTTTTGAGAATTTTTGGATTTTGTTTGATATATTATTTAATGTTTTCTTTGAAAATTATCAGATTTTGTGAGAATTTTTACTGACATCAGATCACAATTAAAATTCTCAAAATTTTTACAGTAGTCTTATATTTTATATTTCTTGCTGCTGTAAAATGTGCAAGTGATTTGGATTTTGTTTCCTAAGGGTTGTAGTGTAAATCCATAATCTGATCTTAAAATTGAAAAATCCGAAATTGGTAGTAAATGGTTTTTAAAATTCATGAAAATCTCACAGCGTGCGATGTTTACCCATATCTTATTTCTGTAGAAATTTCAATGAATTTAGATTTCTATTGCTAGTAGTTTCTGTGTTATTTTAACAATCTGGTCATATTATTGTTAAATCAAAATTAAATAGGAGCTTATTGTAAAAATCTGAAATACTTTTCCAGTAAGCTACATACATTCTCATCTTGCTGCTGTAGAAATTTCAATCCATTTCGAATTCTTTTGCAATAAATTCACTTGTAAAATCACTCATGCGGTTTAAAATTGATAAAATCCACTCAAAATTGAAATTAATTAAAAATCATTATCAAAATTTCTAAAGAACCTTAAATTTTTGTTACATATTATTTCTTTAATCCATTGAAACAGAAATCTTAGGATCTTTAGATTTCCCTGGTAAAATGGCCAGTGCATCCATAATCGTATCCCAATTGCAACCGATCTTTGACAATTTGAATATTTAAGCTATAACATGTTATTGGCTCCGAGGTTACTGTCAATGGAAATCCTGAGATATGCCAGGCAATAAGGTGCTATAACGCACAAGGAAAGAGCGCACGATTCCCTTCCTTGGATGCCATTCGAGGCCGAGATTGGAGGACCCTAGAACCTTTGGTATTCCTTAAATGTCCAGAAACTGAAAATCCTTGAAATATGAAATTAATTAACGTCAAGAACTTGAATCAATTTATCTCATGTCTTTCGGAACCATTGGATTATGGTTTCCGATATAAGAACCATTAGAGCCCAACTTAGGAACACTTATGTCAGGTCGTGTCCTAGGTCTTAGGGAGTCTTAGGTTTTAGGGAGTCCTAGAGTTAGGAGTCCAGCCTCATCACGGACGTTTGCTATGGATAGCAACCGTGCCATAGGTCTAGTTACACTAGTCACCCAAATTTTCCCTAGGACAAGCCTAGTTACCTAGGATGTAGGTTAACCTGCATTAGTCTAAGGGACAACTTGCACTTAGATAGGATCATATAGCATCTTAGATGAAATCCTAGGATAATAAAATCTTCAACTTGAATTAAATAACTTCTCTTAAAACTGTTGAAACAGTCAATCCAGTCTAGATCGGTGTCTTAGTTGAGTTAGGCATAAGTAGCTCAGCTTAGGTGCACCAAACTACGTCGACTCTGATCCCAGTGAGGCTTGGGTACGTAGGCAGCTTGGATGTCTGATGGCATACCAACCGCGAGTCGGCTCCACAACAAATTGTGGGGTTTTGTATATTAATTTTCTTGTAAATGCTTAATTAAATCACTTAGGATTTTTCCATGAAATTAGAATTTTAGGAGAACTTTCACTTAGATTGAATTCAAACAAATTAAGAAATCAAGATACACATTTAGGATCTACATTGAAATTAGATCATAGGATGCATATCACATAGTTCGCACATTAACAAAGAGTTGAATGAGCCATTTAAAATAAATTTAAAAGAGTTAACTTTTGGAATTGAAGACCGATTATCGGGCAGGAATGGTGCATGTGGTGGATAACTCCCCATACCTTCCATTCTTGTAACCAGGTAATGAGTCTAGATTTCTGGTTAATTATAGGTCCTAGATCCCACATCTAGGTGGCGACTCTGTCACTCTCTTTTGTGTGGAATTCGGATTGCCTTAGTGATCCCAAGTTCACATAAAAGATGAATTAAAATCAATAATAAAAATGCACACGCCAATCGCGTGGGTACGAGAGACCAAGAGAGAGTGTGGCGGCTCGCGCCCCACCCCTCTCGCGGGATCGGGTCCCACAAGACTAGTCGAACAAGCTACCATATGCCTTGTGGGCTTATCGGACATCGATAAGGTCTTCGACAGGTGTGACTCCGTATTCTTTGGTGTACGGAATGGAAGCGATTTTACTAGTTGAGCTGAGAATTCTCTCTTTGAGAGTGATGATAGAGGCTAACTTACCAGAGTCTGAATGGGCAAAAGCCAGACACGATGAATTGCAGATGATAGATGAGAAGAGACTGAGAGCCTTATACCATATCCAGGGATATCAAAGGCAGATAGAAAGAGCTTTCAACAAGAAAGTTCAAGTTCGTGACCTGAAGCCAGGAGATCTTGTCTTGAAGTCCTACAGGGCACCGGTGTTCGATCCCAGAGGAAAATTCAGGCCAAACTGGTATGGTCCTTACATTGTTGATGATGTTCTGCCTGGAAAAGCCGTAAGACTCCTCAATGAAAATGGAGAAAAATTAAATGAACCTACAAACTTGGATCAACTCAAGAAGTATTTTGCTTAGGTATACCAGGAGCCTATCCTTGATCGATTTGAGCTTTGAGCCAACAACCTACAAGTTTAAAACCATTTGCAAACCCTTTGGGCCTAAAAAAAAATCTTGTTTCCTTTGATAGCCACAAACTAGGGGCATTTTTATTTTTTGTTTGAACTACGTTATGACCTAATCCTTTTTTAAGGGTACGTAGGCAACCCAGTCAATTCAGGTTTGGTCACAACCTTTCGCAACCTTTTAGAAAAAACATAAACAATAAAGAATCTTTGAAACCCCAAATGGGCGAACTACGCAAATCTGATTTCCATTTCTTCAGAGATACTTAGGCAGTCTGGAGGGTCCAGATTCGCTCTAACTAAATAAATACATTCAAACACACCAATATTTTAACCTGTTTGAACCTAAGCCTACTTGAAAGTCCTTCTGGTGTATTTTAAGCCCAGATTTTGTAGAGAAATGGAAATATAGAAATAAAGAAAAAAGGATGGAGTCTTAGACCCGTTAGACTGAAAACCCGCAAGAGCGGTCTAGGCAAAAGTTAGGGTCATTCACCCTCTAAGTTGAAAACCCGAAATGGCGGCTTAGGCAAAAATCAGGGTGCTGAGCCTGCTGGATGGAAAATCTGCAAGGGCAGACAGTCCAGGCAAAATATAAGGCATACGGTCCGCCAAATCAAAAATCTAGGAAGGCGATTTGGTCATGGCAATGATTTCATGTAGAGAGGACAGAGCTTCAGCTAGACTTTCATTTTTCTTTGGCATCAGTTGAATGTCTAAGTAAGCGCTAGCAAGGCTTCCTTTGATACTCTTTGAGTTAGGGAGGTTGAAACTAAGCAATCTAAAGGGATAATAACCATGACTGAAATATCGAAAAGGGGAATGAATCACCTTTAAACGCGGTATTCGAAAGACTCTAAGAATGGTTGACTTTTACTATCTTTAAAACACTTATCAGTCTAAGAAGCAGATTTAGTCTCTCTTAGTGTTAAAGTCATGTGCTTGTCAGAGTCCTCGTTTGTTACTTGTCAAAGTCTTTCTTTTGTCGAGTCGAGTTCAAGTTTTGAGGTCTTGTTAGTCAAAGTTCTCCCAAAGCCGGGGTGATAAAAAAAAACCTCAGAGAAGCAGAGAGTTTGTGACTCCTATGGACGATATGAAACCGAGCAGAGTTCAGAAAGTGATAGGCTCTTAAGCTCCTTTACAGCATCAGCAGAGGGCAGAGATGAAATAAATTCTGACAAAAACCAGTTTTTAGTATTTAAGAAAAGTCATGCAAGTCCAAATGTTCATGAGAAAAGTTTTTGTAAACCCAAGTGTTTTCTTTGCGAAAACTTTGTAAATCCCAAGCGTTTGATAATGAAAGCCTTTGGCCTATTATTTTGTGTTGCTCTCCAAGGAATTTTGTCATGGAAGTAATCATACTATGGGCATCTTTTATGACTTGCGTCATAAAAGATGTCAAGCAAACAATGATATTTGAGATGGATACTCTCCTCAAATAGAGATTAGAGTAGTTTGAACACTTTTTGAGATGAACTCCTCAGTCAAGTTCTCCTTTCGAGTCAAGTTTCTTTGAAAAATCTTATCCCTAGCGGAGTCTAAAATTCACTCCTGCCATTTTCGAACTTCACCAGGATGCTATCCACCTGAAAAGAGTTGCAACCTGAAAATTTCTTCAATTCACTTGAGTTTAGTTTTTGGCAAAGATCATACATTTTCTTTTTTCTCTTTGAGAGATGATTCTTTCATCGGTGAAGTCGATATGAGGCAATCTTTTTGAGTTGTTTTTAATAAAGGAAGAAAGTTACCAGAATCTGTGTTTCATGGCCTGGTCTTTTTCTTCCATCATTTTGAAAGTTTATAATAAAGTCTTTTTCTTCAATCGTTCTGAGTTTTAATATGGATAGAGCTTGAAAGCTCCGTGTTTCGTGGTCACAAGTTTTTTTCATTGTTTTGAGAAGTTTTTAATAAAAGGAAAAAGTACTGGACTCCACGTTTCGTGGGCCGGTCTTTTCTTCAGTGTTTGGGAAAGTTTTTAAAAGAAGATATAAAGAAAAAAGAAACTCTTTGAGTGTTTGGTTTTCGTTTGCTGTGGCAAAATTTTAATTCAAAAATGATAAAAAAAATTCTTTGAGTGTTTGGTTTTGTACTTGTATGGAGCTGGTTTATACAGCACCATTTAAGTCAAAGATAATCAGCAATGTGTCGCTACCTAACTGGTCAGGAGTCAGGCATATCTGCGAAGAGGTTCATATGAAACTGGTTTGTGCAGAACCATACGAATCTGGATTTACATGGAGCTGGTTTATGCGGCTCCATCTTTTGTTTTGAAAAAAAGTTCTGTAACCACATATATAAAAAAAACTCTTTGAGTGTTTTGTTTTATGCTTGTTTTGGTCTATCTGAGTGAAGGGTTCACATGGATCTGGTTTGTACAGAACCATACGAATCTGGATTTATAAGGAGCTGGTTTATGCAGCACCACATATAAAAAAAATTCTTTGAGTGTTTGGTTTTCTGCTTGTTTTGGTATATCTGAGAGGAGGTTCATATGGATCTGATTTGTGCAGAACCATAAAAATTTGGATTTATATGGAGCTGGTTTATGCTGCACCATATAAAAAAAAACCCTTTGAGTGTTTGGGTGTGTATTTGTTTTCAACAAGTTTCAATACAATGATAAGAAAAGAAAGGAAACTATTTGAGTGTTTTTTATTTGTGTTTTGTGTTTGTCTTGAACAAATTCCAATACATCAATAAAAAAAGAACGAAAAAACTCTCTGAGTATTTGGTTTTGTACTTATTTTGGTAGAGTTTTGATGCGATGATAAAAAATAATTTCTTTGAGTGATTAGCTTGTACTTGTTTGAGTGATATGGTTTATACTCTTTGAGTGGTTGAATTGTGTTCGCTTTTGTGAAACCTTGATTTTAAAAATAAAAATGTGTTTTGTGTTTCTGATTTGCTTGTGTTAATAATGGTCCTTGTGGACTGATTTAGATAATTGAGTAGTGAGCGTTATAGAGAGATTATCTCATTGAGATGTCATGAGTTGTCATTAAGAGTTAGTAAGAGGTTATATCCTTATTGCTTGTAGAATTTGAATTTTGTTGTAGTGTCATTTCGTTGTTTTGCCTTTGTGAATATTATTTGTATAATTGAAAACTAAAAAATTTGCTTTTGCTCTGTTTTTCAGGTCAATCAAAATGTGTTGTCTGTTCACCTTTGGCATTCGCATGACAAGCACGCTCTGCCAAAGAGGGGCATCTGTAGACACCCCATTTTGACCGAACCCCTATTCACTTTGTTTGACCAAAAACCCAAGTAAATCAATGATCTAGTGTCCCAAGTTTGTCCCTAGAGTAGGTTAGGGTCCCAATTAGGTCCTTTTAAAATTTTGTTTAAATCCGTTAGGGTTTGCCTAGCAAACAAGAGTAGTTCGTGAGATAGTGTATATAAAGTGTAGTAGAAGAGGGGTGATTTATCATGTTCGAAGGTTGTCCAGTTAATGTCTTTTGCAGTAAGGGGTTTGTCTCAGGCAGCTAAAAGGGGTGGAATTTTTCCTATTTTTCATTGAAGTGTTTTTCTGCGGACCACTCTTATTTAAGCACAAACAGGTTGAAATATACTAAAAGGGGCTGTCTTGTAACATAATGGGGCAAAAAAAAATTATGAAAAATCTCTATAAATAAGAGGCTTGCGTCTCATTTTGGAGATTGAGAGGGCTTATTAACGAAACCCTAGCAGAGAGAGAGAGTTTGAGAAAACCTTGCTTTTCCCCCTTTCTTCTTTCACTGAAACCCTAACTTTTCTCCTTTCTTCTCCGGCGAATCTCGCCAAATTCAGGTTGAAATTACGGTTTTGTTCAGATCATCTTCTCCAGTCACCATCATTGGAGCTTTGGCCCTATTTTTGCTATCCAATTCTATTTCAGATTCGTTAGACTTGCCATTTCTTTATCTCTTACATAATGAAAACCTAGATCCATCTCCATTTCCTCAAGCTTTAGCCAATCCTTAATTTCTTCCAAACATTGTCTTATTCTTTGCAAGCTAATGTTACTTTAGAAAAATCTGAGACTTCTCTGGTATGTGCCTGATTTTTCTTTTGGAAAATCTCAAGATCTGCTACTCTCTTGGCTGAAGATCTGGATTGAATATGTTTGTCTATTAGAAGATCATAATCAGCAACTCAGTTCATAGATCAACCATTTCTGAGCAAGATCTAGGAATTTTCTCTCGCAGCTAAGTATAAAAGAGAAGGACATCAAGGCTTTAAACAGTTATAACAGAAAATCAAATTAAGTTAGGCTCTCAAATCAGTATAATTATTTCATAAGGTAAGCTAGTGTTACAATATCTCAGATTTTTATGATGAAGTAAGCGATATGATGATTTTATTTATTTATTTTAATCAGTAAATTATGATAGTTTAGATAATACAGGTTTGCATTTTCTCTTAGTGTTTTGTATAAAATTAACCTAGAGTTGTTCTTCAGAGTCAAAATTATAATGATCTAGAAGTTTGCAAAGAATTTCCTTAGCAAAAAAAATAAATTTCCTTAGAAAATGGTCTTTTCAATTTGATGTATTTTTACTTCTATATGTAAATCTTTTCTTTCATGCTATAGGTCTGAATTTTAGTATTTGAATGGAATTCGATGAAGGTTATGATAGATTGTGTTGTGTTGAAAGGATTTAAGCTGTGCATGTCATTCAAAGATGAGATCAGTATGTTGATTTGTTGTATCCCTGCGTGTGTAAACTAAGCTAGCTTACCAAAGCAGTGCATGTGTAGGAATCATGGTTAGGATTACTTTATTTAGCTAAGTTGTGTAAAACATGGGAAGATGGATTGTAGTCAGCAGTTTACATTTTTTTTTCCCAATCTGATTTCTCTATGTGTTGAAATTATTATGTAATGCATTCCATTGGTCATTTGCTAGTTGATCTTAAAATAATGATTATTGTCATTATTAAGAAAGGAAAAGTTACCTTCTGCTTATGCATCCAAAATCAATTAAATGAGCAGATGAATGTTGACCCTATATGGCTCATCTCTATTGTGCTGAAATGAAAACTGCTATGGCTCATCTTTGTTAGGCTAAACCGAAAATTTTCATGGCTTATCTTCATTATGATGAACTGATAACTATTGTAGTTGTTTTTCATTGAGCCTAAAGCCCTAAACTGATAACTATTGTAGTCCATTTTCATGGTGTTTTAAAATGAAAATTATAGTAGTCCCTTCCCTGTTTTGAATCAGCCCTTGTTTTTTTTTTTGAACAAATTGATGAAAGGTTTTGTATAGTTCCTATTTCAGCCCCTGTTTTGGGATCAGCACTTGCTTCAGGTTATGCTCTTGATACGTACCCCAAAATTTATCTACAATTGAAGAAATAATATTCATTTTACTCTTCGTGGATTGATATTAACACAATCAGGTTCAGCTACAATGACTTGTTTTTTTTTTATGCATGCAGGGTTAATTGTTTTATGTCTGCAAGTGTTACTTCATGAGTGTTCTGAAATGAATTTTTTACTGAACTTGGACATTAACGTTGAAGAATTCGATTATTATAGAAATGATATAATGAGCATGATGAACTTACAAGTACATTTTTTTTAGAACTTTATGATTGTTGATTGTGTTAAAAGCTACCGAATGCATTGTTTTCTATCTACGTTTTACTTTTGAGATGGGTCATTCAAATAGATTAAATCTACCTGAAAGACCATTTTTTTAACCTGTTGATGAGAAGACAGATGTTAAATGTGTAGGGTTTCATATGATTATAAATTAACTGTTGCAGATAGAGTTAGCATAGTTATGATTTATTATGCACACATGCACCGGTTAGCATATTCTTGCTCATTTGTCTGAATATGAAATTAGTATTAGTTATTATGTGGTAGTTATATAACGTCAGGGGTTTAAAGATGTTGTTGATATTTTGTTAAGGTTCAAATTGACCATATTTGGGTGATGGTATACTGTATACAACTTTTTAGCATGGTGTTACTACAACACTGCTCTGTTATGCGCGCTATGTTAATTTGTATGTTTTTGTGATTATTTAATTGAAAATAATATCAGCTCAACTATTCTTTGGTGGATATTTAGTTCAAATATAAAAAGTAAAAGCAGGGTCATGGTACTTGTATTTTTGAAGTGGTTTTAGAATTTTAATAATACTATTACTTCAATGATTGAAGGAGTAGTATAGATCAGTTAGGAAAAGAATTAAATTAGGTGGGATAAATTGAACCCAATTAGATTTTGAGCCCTAAACATAAAGAGCATCCAAAGAATATTCATGGCTTTGTGTATTTTTGAAATGTTGATATGAATTCTTAAGTTATATACTTGAAGTCTTTGTAGAATTCTTTTTCTATCGTTGCAAGGGCGATGAAGGCGTTAGCCCAAGCCCATCCTTAGAGGACTAGCTCGGTCCCAAGTAGTACTACCCTCTTTTATTTAGTAGATTTTTCAAGTCTTTTAGATACCCCTAAATATTTGTTTCCTTCATTGCAAGGGCAATGAAAGAGTCATCTAGAGCCCCCACTAGAAGACACACTCTGTCTCATTAAGGCAGTTCCTATTTGGAGAAAAGCCATGATGTTTAGAGCTTGTCCCTTAGGGAGTAAATCTTGATCTTGGTATAGAGTTAGCCCATAGGAGGCATACCTTGCTTCATTTATGGAATCTTTTCTAAGTTGTACCCCCTACTAGTTGGAGACCAACTTGGTATGTTAGTTGCCTTAGCCCTACTTATTCATTGCAAGGACAATGATAGGAATACTTGGAGCGCACCTTTGTGTCTAGGAGACTCACCCAGTCTCACTAGCACCCTTGTATATTTTTTATATGTTTATGTGATATGTTTTGACCTAATAGTACACCCTTGGGATCTTAGATCATTTTTCATATTCTTGGGACATTAGTTTACTCATTTTGAGATCATTTCACTTTTAGTGAGTTTGTTTGTTTAAGGGTTTCCCATTTAGCCCTAGGGTTTGGCCCTAGTGTGCTATTTGTGTGTTCCCTTTTTAAGGGTCACAATATATTTTTTGTAATTTAAAAAACAATTGAAATTTTTTTGAAAACTAAAAAACATTAAAAGTTGAAACTCAAAAATTTCAAAACAATTGAAAAGTCAAGTTTTAGGGGTAGTTAGGAAAGTTTGTTTCCGAACTACGTTTGCTTGATCCCCTTACACGAGGTACGTAGGCAGCTTGGGATCTTCATCTCAAGTCCCGTCAAATTTTGTAAATAAATCATTTAACCCTTTTAAAAATACAAAAAACCTTTTATAAAATATGTTTTCGAAAAATCTTCCTCTGGAATTAGGAGTATGTCCTAGATAGAGTATTTTGGTGGTTGTGTGTTTGCTTTAGAGTTAGGAGTTTGTCCTAGAGTTATAAGAACTCCTCTGTCCGGCCAGCTGGAGATACTTCCGCTGACTGATGATTAGATTTAGGGTGCGTTAGATAGCCCATTGTTTTCGTTAGGACACACAGCCTAGTTGCACATAGAATGTAGGGCCCACCTGCATTAGTTTAAGACTAACCTGCATTTAGTTAAGGCATAAAGGGTGTCTTAAAATCACAATCCACTTAAACATAAATAATCGTGCAAAAAGCTTTAATAACTAGTCTGGTCTTTTAAGTCGAGTCTAGGATAGATGTCTAGATGTCTTAGGCATCATAGTTTAGAATAGGCGCAAAGAACTACGTTGTTTTGATTCTCGTGGAGGAAGGGATACATAGGCGGGTTTGGATGAATACCAGACCATCTAAAGAATCGGGCAAAAACTTTAGAGTTTTAGGGTTTATTATTACTGTTTTAGAATTTGTGTTTACTGTTATCATTGTTTCTAGCTTATGATTATGATTATGTGTTTTATTTCAGATTGTGATTATCTTTTCCTTTGTTTTACAAACATGCTTAGTTGTAGCTCTCACATGTTTAGTTGTAGCTCTTTACTGCTCACTTGCATACTGTTCACTACCATATGCTTAGCTTTAGCTCTTTATTACTGTTGATTATTATTTTTGCTATCATTTTTTGACGTTTGTTCATTGCGCAGGTCAATGTGTTTAGTTTTTTATATCATCGTGTTTAGTTTTTTATAGATATGCATGTGTTTGTTTACTGCTTACTAGATGTGTTGGATAGGATTAGATGTATGACAAGAGGCATATATCTAAATTATCTGATATGAGAGTAGCATTAGTCTTCGACGCATCTCTATGAGAGACGACGAATTCTAATGTTTTGATTCTAATAACATATGAAACTGATGTTAGCTCTCTTTTGGTATGGATCTTAGATGGATGTGTTGAGATAGATAACAGGGTTATTTGATATGGAATTAACTCTAGTTTTCTCCACCTCTTTACGAGATGATCGATTCTAGTGTCTATTCTGATGCCACGTATTACTGGTATCACTTCTCTTTAGGATTTGGATGTTTTATTTTCTTTTGCCGATCTTCGGGTCATGCATGTTTAGGTTAACATTTTTTCGGGGATGTTCGTTCCCATTTCACATGATTTTTGCCAAAAACTCTTTAAAGCTAATAAATAAATGGCATAAGAGACTAAGTGCTCGCACTCGGACGGATTGAGATGCTCTTCGGACCTTCCTTATCCGTAATCAGGTACGGACCCATATATATTTCTGGTTATCCATTGCACAGAGGATTTATTTTTATGGGTTCCAGGGCTGACTTCCCTAGATGGCGACTCTGAGTTATTTTGTAGGTACATCTTGGCTTCGAGCCTTGGCTCCGGATCAAGAGGTATCTCATTTTTATCGCCACTCGTGCTATGCTATGAGGGTGGCACCCGTTTTGAGAGTTCCTTGGTAGAGCTCTCCTTCATGTGGAGATTCAAAGGACCGACGGGGGACTCGTTTCCTCGTCGCCTCCTCTGGATCGGGGTCCACACTGAGGTGCCATGAAATGGAAATACGGTGAAGATAGACTTTTGATCACCAATTTAATCTAGTCTTCATCAGATAATCACTGACTTAACTGTGCCAACTTCTTCTTCTATCTACGAATAAAAGAGGTGAAGGTCTCCTGATGACCGTATTTCAATTGTTTCAGATCTCTCTTAGTAACTTCGATACCCTCTTCCATCGAAAACTGTTCTACAAGTTTGTTTGCTATGGCCTCCGGAGTTTGGACTTCTTCAGGTTTTAGCCTTAAGAACTACTTCTTTGCAATTCCTACCATAGAGATTGGGAATAGCTGAGCCATTTGCTCACAGTTAAGACCGTACTGTTGTGAAAGAGTGATGAACCATCTCACATGGTTTTTTGGGCACCTAGTTCCATTATACATGTCGTAGTCAGGAGTTTTGAATTTGGGTAGCAGAATAGCCTCAGGGGGTATCATAAACTCATAAATGACTTCTTTGGCCTTGAAATTTCATATTTTCTATATCTTGGGTTAGCTTTACAAACTTGTCATACATCTCCTTCTCCAACTTGTCATACAACCCTTTCTCCTTGTTGACCATAGGTGCACAATACCCTTCAGCGTATTGCTCATCCTCTAAATTGATCTTAAATGGTGAAACAGTTGGTCTGTTCAAGTCCGGAGATGCAACTAGAGGAGATTGGGGTACATGCCCCCTAGAAGTAGAAGCCTTGTCATTATTCTGAACTTTCAAATGGGTAATCTCTTCCTTCATGCTCTCCATGTCGCGAGTAAGATTTTTCAGCATCTCTTGAATGGCTATCATTGGATCAACTGGGTCAGCCATTGGGTTAACTTCTAGTAATTCAAACAACTCAGACAAAGGGAGTAAAGGTATTCTTGATGAAGTGGGAGAATCAAATGAGTCTAGATACCGAAGATGGTCTAGACCAAGCTGGTTTGGCTAGAATGTCTTGTTAGGAATGGGGATTGGCTCTCTTTAGGTTTGTAATCTCAGCAATAATCATGCACTCAAAAGATACAGGTAAGATCAAACTTTTCTATCAATGATTTCGATATGATCTAAGGGTAAAAGATATATGATATGTAAACATGGATCAAATGGAAAATCATTGGCTCAGATAATAGACCAATGGTCATAAGAACGACAAAAGTAGGGTCAGGGACTAGATCTAAAATCTGAATGATGGATATCAACAACTGTACGATCAATATGATAAGAAATAATAGATCACGGAGATAAGACGGCAGACAAGCCATCGGCCATATCCAAGACAAAACAGATAAACTAACAAGAATTTAACCTAATAAGTAATATATAGACAACATGAATCTATGACACAACAAGAGAGTGGATACATAATCAAAGGGTAGTAAATAAACTGTGGCCATGAGAACGACAAATACAGGCCACTAATCAGGTAAACCTGAAAGAATGTAAATACAATTGATTAAACTAGGAATACTCCACTAGAAATGGGTCCTAATCTAAACAATTGACAGAATCAGATATATACAAGAGATCTGTTCAATCCGAGAATGAAATGACGGATTATGTTGACAACAATGGCAAGAGAAATGCCACCAACCAAGTCAAAAGAATGTAAATAGGATGAATTAGACCAGGAATACCCACTGAAAATGGGTCCTAATCTAAACAAGCAACTCAACGAATTGGGCATGTATCAGAAGATAACAAAACTGCAAATCGACTCAGCAAATAAGACATGTATAAAGGAACGACACAACTGGACACTCGGAAAATAAAAAAAGGTAGGCCAAGGTCAGAATAATGACAAGGGAAATTACTAACCAGTTCAGAAAACTGAAAGAATAGAATAATGTAAGTAATAGTTAGACGAGAAAACTTTACTGATAGACAGGCACTGGTCTAACAGCTAGCACAAAGAATGAATAACGAAGAATTAAGAGTAGCCGCAGGTGATGAACAAAAATCCGTCGGCCAAATCCAAAACTGGAAGACTGAACAAACTGTAATCGGCGATAATAGACCAGAAAACCTCACAAGAAAGTAAGCCCTGATCTAACAACTAATAAATCGGATATGAATCTGAGACACTTAGAATAATCATATGATTGAAGATCACAAAGTAGATCATGATCTGAATGATGAACAAGCAAGAGTAAGGATCATCGACCATATCTGAAAGGATGGTATGACTGAAATAGATACAAAAACACAATCTAAGAGATATGCACCAATAGATATAGTATGTACATATATATATACCCTAACCAGGCACCGGCCCTAATATAATCTAGCGGAGTAAAGGTACTTGACTCAAGACTGATATGTGAGTGCACTAGACAGCACGGTGGGTAACCACAGCGTGACTTACCCTTCTACACTACATGGGTAGGCTGACTTCTATCATAGGCTCACATGTGTTTCCATCACACATGTACGTCCTATATGAATGCTATATATATATATATATATAAACACATGCACCTCCTAGTTGGGTTTCACTAAGTCAACAAGTATATTTATGTACATAATATATATGAAATAAAATAGGGCTCCAGACTCAATCTATCGGGCACTACGCATATGAACCATACCTTTGATGTATAACAAAAGCACACCCAATGTTATACATAGTATGCTTCATTGCTCATCGGTTGTTGTAGATAAAAGTACGCCCAATGTCTACGGCTGCAGCACCGGCGCGTAGCTTGGAAATAGATTCAATAGTTCCATCATGGTAACTACATCCCATCTACACACATTGAATCCATACCGTGGAACCAATGATAATGAAAAATAATAAAAGAAATAAAGAACATGATAATGCATGCTGTGCAGTGTGTGAATTCCTCGTTTTATTTATGCTCCTATTTGGTGCCCCTGGATTCTAAGCGAAAAAGTTTCCATTTAACTTTATTTTGGCCCAAATTTCTTCAAAATTAATAAAAATGGCATTTTTACAGAGTTAGGCAATATTTCAAGAACTCCCCAGCAGAGTCGCCAGCCTGTGGACCCTGATCCGGAGGAGGCAGCGAGGAAACGGGTCCCACGTCCGTCCTTTGGATCATCCACATGAAAGAGAGCTCTACCAAGGAACTCTCAAAACAGGTGCCACCCTCATAGCATAGCACGAGTGTCGATAAATAAATGAGATACCTCTTGATCCGGAGCCAAGGCTCGAAACCAAGACGTATCTAAAATAACTCAGAGTAGCCATCCATGGATAGGCCATGGAACCTAAAAGCAAAATCCTCTGTGCAATAGATAATCAGAAATATATATGGGTCCGTGCCTGATTACAGATGAGGAAGGTCCGAAGAGCATCTCAATCAGCCTAAGTGTAAGCACTTGGTCTCTTATGCCATTTATTATTAACTTTGAAGAGTTTTGGGCAAAAATCATGTGAAATGGGAACAAATATCCCCGAGAAAAATGTCTACCTAAACATGCATGACCCGAAGATAATAAGCACATACAAAATAAATAAAAGAAATGTCACCTAAGTATAGCTAAGTTATGAGTGTTATGCCTAATGGGTGTCTAAGTTCTGGTGGGCAAAGACATGCATGCTACTGCTAAAGGTATAAGGTCTGTGCAGGAAAAGAAATATAAAACTAGCAGTTAATCATGAGATGATTTAAGAATACAATAAACGAAATAAAGAATAAACAAAATGACAGAGAAATAAAAGAATAATGGAATGGAACTTAGGGCGAACACATATCGCCTATATACATTAAGGCGAATACATAGTGCCTAATAAATTAGGGCGAACACATAGCGCCTATAAATTAGGACGAACACATAGCGCCTAATATAATATAAGATCTTGTATATGAAGCAACATGAATATATGTATATGATGAGATGACCAAATGAAAGAACCACAGCTACACATGAGTTAAGACAATAAAGAAAGCGATGAATAACTTATAATTAAGCAAGAGTATGAGCATTAATGAAAACTGTAAAGAACAAAAAGGGATAAGGCTAATTATGCTAAACTACAACTAAACAAGTTTATAGTGAATAGATAATTGCTACAACTAAAAATTGGAAATGACAAATCACTATCAATCAAAGAATGAAAGCACACTAGCATGATCCTATGCAATAAACAGTAGATAACAACAAACACAACTCCTAAAATACTAACAACAAACACAACTCCTAAAATACTAACAACGGACCCTAAACTCTAAATGTATTCGCTTGATTCTTTGGATGGTCTGGTGTTCATCCAGAGCCGCCTATGTATCCCCGCCTCCATAAGAATCAAGGCAACGTAGTTCTTCGCACCTATTCTAAACTATGATGCCTAAGACATCTAGACCTCTATCCTAGACTCGACCCAAAAGACCAGACAAGTTATTAAAGTTTCTTGAGCGATATTCAAATTTAAGTGGATTGTGAATTTTAGGACTCCCTATATGCCCTAACTAAATGTAAGTTTTTTAACTCTAACCAATATAAGTAGTTCCTATATCCTATATGTAACTAGGCTGTATGTGCTAAGGAAAGCAATGGGCAGCCTAACGCATCATATTCTAGTCATCAGTCGGCGATGTGTATCGCCAACTGACCGGACATAGGCATTCCTAGCTAGGACAAACTTCTAACTCTAACACAAACACACAGCAACCAAAACACTCTATCTAAGACAAACTCCTAACTCTAGAGGAAGAGCTTTTTGAAAACAATATTTATCGAGAAAGTTTTGAAATATTTTTGTGTTTTTGAAAGGTTAAAATGATTTATTTACAAAGTTTGAAATTTTTTTTACAAAAGTTTTGACTGGACTTGGGACGAAAATCACAAGCTGCCTACGTACCTCGTGGGAGAGGATCAAGCCAATGTAATTCGGAAACAAACTCTCATACTACGCTCCTAAAAACTTTAAGATTTCTAATGTTTCAATGTTTTTGAATTTTAAAATGTTTCAGATTTTTTTTTTGGATTTTTAAATGTTCTAAACCCCTTAAAAAGGGAACAAACCAAATAGTACACTAGGGCCAAATCCTAGGGCTAAAGGAAAACCCTAAATAAGTAAACTTAGGTCAAGTGAAATGATCTCAAAATGAGTAAACTAATATCCCAAAACAAATAAACAAGTGTCCTAAGGTAAATAAAAATGGATAAGATCCCAAGCAAGCAAACAAACAAACATCCCACTATGAAAGCTAAAATCCCAAATAGGTAAACTTTAACAAGACTGAGCTAGTCTCTAAAAGAGATAAGAAAATAATGTCTAAAGGTGGGTACTAATAAGACCAAATATGTCTAACAATTCTATAAGAGGGGAGACAAATAAACCAAAACATGTCTAGCAACTCTACAAGAGGGGGTGTAAATAAATCAAAATATAACTACTACAAGAAGAAGAGATAGACTGGGCAAGTCTACTAGACACATAGGTGAGCTCCAAGTAACCTTATCATTGCCATTGCAATGAATAAGAAGGGTACATGTGACTAACAGACCAAGTCGGTCTTCAACTAATAGGGAGGTGCAACTACATGTGTGACTCAAGTAGTCTACTAATGTGACTCTCTAATGAGACCACAATGGTCTCCTAAATTGGGGGCTCTAGATAACTCTTTCATTGTCCTAGCAATGAAAGGCTACTAATACCTAAAGGTGTCTAAAAGACTTAGTTAGTCTTTAACTTAACTGGGGAGTTTAACCTGAGACTTGGATAGTCTCCTATGTGTGACTCACTAATGAGAGAAAGCATGTCTCATAAAATGAAAAAATTATGGAATTTGAAAGCTCTAGACATGATTTAGAAGTGATCCTAGAAGTTTACATGTCTAGGTTGACATGTAGCACGGGTTTCATTCATTTAGCATAAAAAAGTAATTGAAAACATTCTACACAACATGCAATTTTCACAAATAAGGCTCTAAAATACAAAGTAAATTATGAAAATTGATCAATATATGATTTGTGACTTGCTAGCATGCTCATCATATCCCAATACAAGCATTAGAATCAATATAGGCTCAAAACAATCTTAAAAAAAAAAAGAATAGGTGAAATTTCCACCCAACATGTAATTTTCACCAAAAAAGGTAAAAAATGCCAAACAATTCATGAAAATTATTCAATATATGATTTAAAACTTGCTACCAAGCTCAAAACATCCAAAATAATCATTGAAACTGAATAGAGCTCATGTTATCCATGATTTTCGAGAAATTGCATAGTTACGTCATGTAGTGTGAAAAATACAACTTTGCATTGCATTTTAGACCCCTCAAACATCAAAACCATCACAAACCCTATGATTGAGATATTAAATAACCGCAAGTGCACGGATCGTATAAATACGGGTCGAACTCAGGGAAGAGAAATCTAGTTGTCAATCCTATTCTTGTACCGATTAGAATACTAGCTATGATATAATGTTGCCTGGAATGGACTCAGGATTTCCGTGGACTTAGACCTCGGAGCCAACACTATATATAAGCGTGTATTCTATTCAATCTAAGAATCAAATTCAACTACGATCTTGATTTGAAAATCTTAATTTAGGCAAAGTCTACCAAAATTCTAATGATCTTTATTAACTACTTATCTAATCTAATTAGAAAACTAAAATTCTAAAGGCCTAAGTTAATTGGAAAATTGCGAAAGTAATTTGGAATAGTGTAAAAATCTTAATTCAATATAAAAGATTACTTAGGGTTAGAATCCACCATGGGTTTGGATTAGATTGATTAATTAAAACAACTCTTGAATTGGGTTGAAAATTCGATTAACTAGTCAATAAGGGATAAGATCAAAGCGATGTCATTCCTTATAAGTAATTAATCAAATCCACTCTCCAATTTACATTGATTATATAGAACTTTATATTTGTTAATCAACAATCATTCGTACGAAAGGGGAAAGCCAATGGCATGAATGATTGGGATTTTTCAAACACAAAATCCTACATAATTTTTCAATCGAGTAGATTGATTTAATTATAAATATTTCTCCTTCCCCATGGCTTCAACTAAACCCTAAGTAATTAGGATTTAGTTGTTAATGGAAAAAGGGAAGAAAAAAATAAAAATAAAGGAGATAGAAAAGAGAAGAGATGTCATATAAGAATGTAAATAAGCAAAATAACACAAGTACTCTCTTTAATAGTGAAATTGAAAATAAAAGTACATCAAATTTTAACTTAGAATTGAAAATAAAGAACAACAATAAAATAAACTTATTCTCTTTCTCCTCCGAACAATCGTTGAATCCTTGATCGACCTCCTTCTTTTCTTGGTGTCGCCTTGGATTGGGATCTCGGACGATTGGATCGTTTCTTGATTGAGAGAAAGAAAAGAAAAAGAGCTTGAAAAGAGAGCAAGAAAGAGTAAGAGATAGTAGAAAGAAAGAACAAGCAAAAACATAAAGAGAGAGAGAGCAGGAGTATGGGAGAGAGTGTGTAGAGAGATATAGAGCAAGAGTGTAGAGAGTTGTAGAGAATTGTAGAGAGCATGGAGAGAGAGGAGAGAGTTCTTTGTTATTCTTTTCATCAATATATGGAGGGAATCTCTTTCTATTTACAAGCCCCAAGGAAGTTCACAAAAATAACTTGGCATCTTTGAAATTTTAGCAACTTCCACCTTGTGTGTATAATTTCAGCAACTTTGTACCTTGTCTTGGTAATTTGGGCCATTTTTGTTGACTTTTTCCTCTTCTCTTACGTAGAATTAGGTGGAATTTTAGCAACTTTCTCTCATTCTTCATGGTGGGCCCAAACTTATAGGATGATCTGAGCTGTCCAAATATTGGGCTGATCTAGACCATCCGAATGATGAACCATAGATGATCTAAACCCTTCAAATGATGGGCCACAATGGTAATGTTCTCGTATTTGATCTTTTCTTTAGAATTTCTTCTCTTTAGCTCCATTTTTGGTGAAAATCCATAAATAACCTTAAACACCAAAAACAAGCAAAATACCTTAATAGTACCGCTCTAAAATGGAAATATGCATCATTTTCCTACCTACAATTCACACATAAATGTGTTCATCAAATTCCCCCACACTTGAACTTTGCTTGCCCTCAAGCAAACAAGAAAAAAATAACAAAACCGAAACAATAAAAATAAAATCCTAACTCACTTTCGTAGGAATCACGATTGCACTTAGCATGTGCAACAAGCCTTTAAACCCCTAGGTTACCCTTGTGGACGAGTTGTGTCTCGTGAGTGTTTGTAGTGAATATACACACAAAATTCTAAAAATAAACTTTTCTTTCCAAATCTCACTATAGAATAAAGCCAAAAATTTCTAATTCTGTTTCTTTGATAAATTACTCAAAATAGAAGAACAGAAATACCCCCATACTTAAACTTTGCATCCTATTCCAAGTTGGAAAATTAAAAAGATATTTTAATCAAGGAATCCTCTTTTGAATTTGTCCTACTTTGCTCCCTTAAAATTGCCTCTAATGTAATCGTACCATAAAAGAAGTTTGATTTCTGAAACTTAATAGAAAAATTGCAATCTTATATGGTCCACCATCCTTTACACTTTTCCATTACTTTCTAAGAATAGAGCTCACTTTTGTAATCCTCTACTGTTTTTGGCGTGAATGACATGCAGGGCATGCACCAGACACCCAGGCTACTAAGCAGTGTCCGACTAATCTTTGATTTGCATATATCATAGACATTGATGCATATGAGTTCAAGTTTTACCTTTGATTACGTGCAATGCTTTGATTTATTAAGCTTTCTAATTGAACCATGTATGGAGTTTTCAGTCAGTTGCTCTCAAGCCAGTTGGCTTTAAGGAACTATGCATAAAAACCCTTCAGACTTAATAGCTCAAGTAAAAAAAGGCTACAAATTAAAACTATAATCAAGAAGCAAACTTTCTAAAAATAATTCTTTCTTTCTTTTGTTTCAACCTTTCTTTCCTTTTTAACCATACCATATAAAAAGCAAGTTTCTATTTCTATTTCTTATTCAAATCCTTTTAAAAGAAAGATTCCAAAAGAAAACAAAACTAATAAAGGAAAGTATTCTTTCTAATTTTCAAATTCCAAAATTAAAATATCCACTAACTTTCTTTCTTAAAATAAGAAAACAAGTTTCCTTTTAAGAATACTAAGTTCTTTCTAATTTGAGAAAAATACCAAAAAAAAAAGGAAAAGAAAATTTCTAACTTTAACTATAGAAAAGATTAGAAAAGAAGGTTTCCAAAAGCTACCCCCCCATACTTGATTTATGCATTGTCCTCAAGGCATTAAAAATATAAAGAAAAATATGAGGACTAAAAATAGAAAGGAGGGTACGTACCGTATTTGTTTAGGCATGATTCGAATATGAAGGTTCATGGAGATCCATGAACTCTTCCATATCCGGCTTTGACAACCCAATAAACGGCTTTAATCTTTGACCATTAACTTTAAAAATCTCACCATTGCTGAGATTTAGAACCTCGACCGCACCATGGGAGAAAACTTTGTTAACCACATATGGTCCATCCCAACGGGATCTTAACTTACCTGGAAAGATATGCAATCTTGAATTGTAGAGAAGCACTTTTTCGCCCTCTTGAAATGATTTTCTCAAAATATGTTTGTCATGAAAAGCTTTTGTCTTCTCTTTATAGATCTTTGCATTCTCGTACGCTTCATTGCACAACTCCTCCAATTCGGAAAGTTATAATCGCCTTTGAACACCTGCAGAAGACAAATCAAAGTTTAGTTTCTTAATAGCCCAAAAAGCTTTATGTTCCAATTCAACCGGGAGGTGACAAGCTTTGCCATACACAAGGCGGTAAGGAGACTGACCAAGATCAGTCTTGAATGCCATCCTATGAGCCCACAAGGCATCCACTAATCTAATGGACCAATCCTTGCGGTTTGGATTCACTGTCTTCTCCAAAATTTGCTTAATTTGCCTATTTGAAACCTCTACTTGACCACTCGTTTGAGGACGATAAGGGGTGGCCAACTTATGAGTAATACCATATTTCTTCATAAGAGCTTCAAACGGTCTATTACAAAAGTGTTTACCCCTATCACTAATGATGGCACGAGATGTACCAAAGCGCGAAAAGATATTTTCTTTAAGAAACTTGACCACCACCTTGTGGTCATTGGATTTGCAAGCAATGGCTTCAATTTATTTAGACACGTAATCTACACCTAACAAAATATACAAGTTTCCAAAAGAGTTGGGAAATGGACCCATAAAATCAATACCCCACACATCGAAGATTTCTACTACTAAGATCGGGTTGAGGGGCATCATATTTCGCTTTGTAAGTCTACCTAATGACTGACAAGATCTACATGCCTTACAAAAATCAAAAGCATCCCTAAAAATACTTGGCCAATAGAAACCACATTGTAAAACTTTGTGCGCGATTTTCTTTGCACTAAAGTGGCCACCACAGGCTTGATCATGGCAAAAAGATAGAATCGATTGGTGTTCATGATCGGACACACATCGTAGGACAATCTGATCCGAACAAGTTTTGAAAAAATAGGGATCATCCCAAAAGAAATACTTTACTTGTGAGTGAAACCGGTATTTGTCTTGGTTTGACCAATGATCCGGTGTAGCACCTGTAACCAAGTAATTCACAATATCCGCATACCATGGTTCATTAGAAATAATAAACAATTGCTCATCAGGAAAGTTTTCATTAATTGGACCTTCGTCATTCTTTGCATTAGGAAGTCTAGACAAGTTATCGGCAACCAAGTTTTCCGTACCCTTTTTATCTCTAATCTCCAAATCAAACTCTTGAAGAAGTAAAACCCACCGAATGAGGCGATTTTTAGCATCCTTCTTTCCAACAAGATACTTGATTGCCGAATGGTCGGTATAAATCATCACATGCGATCCAATCAAGTAGGACCGAAACTTCTCTAATGCAAACACAACCGCTAAGAATTCTTTTTCTGTAGTGGTGTAGTTGAGTTGTGCATCATAGAGAGTTCTACTTGCATAATAGATTACATGCGGTAATTTATTGAATCTTTGACCCAACACGGCTCCTATTGCAAAGTCGGAAGCATTATACATAATTTCAAACGGTTGGTCCAATTAGGTGCTCGAATGATGGGAGCCGTAGTTAGCTCCTTTTTCAAACACTCAAAAGAATTGAAGCATTCTTTGGAAAACTCAAATTTTTGATCTTTTGCTAACAAGTTGGTTAGAGGCCTAGCATTTTTAGAAAAATCTTTTATAAAACGCCAGTAAAAGCCCGCATGGCCCAAAAATGATCAAATATGCTTCACACTTTTGGGCGGTGGAAGATGGACAATGAGATCCACCTTGGCTTTATCAACCTTAATTCCCTCTTTAGAAATCACATGTCCTGAAACGATGCCCTCTATTACCATAAAATGACACTTTTCCCAATTGAGGACAAGGGTCTTTTCTCTACTCCTTTCTAAGACTAATTTTAAGTGATGTAAACATTCGGCATAGGTCGAGCCATGAATAGAAAAATCATCCATAAAAACCTCTAAAAGGGTCTCCACCATGTCAGAAAATATACTCATCATGCATCTTTGGAAAGTTGCTGGTGCATTGCATAACCCAAAAGGCATGCGTCTATAAGCAAATGTTCCAAAGGGACATGTGAATGTCGTTTTCTCTTGATCTTCAGGAGCTATGGGAATTTCGTTGTAACCGGAATATCCATCAAGAAAGCAATAATACTCGTGACCCGCTAACCTTTCTAACATTTGATCAATAAAAGGCAGAGGAAAGTGATCATTCCAAGTAGCGGCATTAAGCTTTCGGTAGTCAATACAAACCCGCCACCCTGTTTGAATGCGAGTTGGAATAAGTTCATTGGTGGCAGATTGTATAACGGTAACTCCCGACTTCTTAGGCACTACTTGGACGGGACTCACCCATTGGCTATCCGAGATGGGATAAATGATCTCATTATTTAATCATTTTAAAATTTCTTTTTGAATGGCTTCCTTTATCACAGGATTAGCCCTTCTTTGATGTTCCCTTGAAGGTTTGGCACCCTCAACGAGATGGATGTGATGTTGCACAATCGAAGGGCTAATTCCTTTGATGTCGGCCATTGTCCAACATATGGCTTCCTTGTTATCTTTTAGCAATTTAATGAGTTCCTCCTCTTGAGGGGAGGTTAGGTCCGCAGCAATTATTACAGGCAAAGTACAATTATCACCCAAAAATGCATAACGTAAATGAGAAGGCAAGGGCTTCAACTCCAACTGTGGCGCTTCTTCGATTGATGTCTTTGGGAGAGATGTTGCAAGTGGTCCAACGGGCTCCACATTTTGAATGGCAAAAGCTTTAGAAAAGAAGTCATCTCCTCCATCATCTCCTAATGCATCCAAGCATTCTTGGAATCCTGCATCAAAATCAATTTCAAAGTTAGAAACAATATCATCAGGAAAGGAATGCAACATATTGATTTCTTCATGAAAATTTGGTTGCTTACCCAATCTAAAGACATTGAAATCAACCGATGTGTTTCCAAAAGACAATTTCATTAAGCCATTCCTATAGTTAATTAAAGCATTGCTAGTAGCAAGGAAAGGCCTACCAAGGATGATAGGGATTTGATCCTTGATATTAGCAACGGGTTCGGTATCTAACACAACAAAATCTACGGGAAATAAAAAATCCCCTACTTTAACTAATACATCCTCAACCATCCCTTTGGGTCTTTAAATTGATCTATCCGCCAATTGAAGAGTGACGGTGGTTGGTTTGAGGTCTCTTAATCCTAGTTGCTTAAATACAGAAAAAGGCAAGAGATTTACACTTGCACCCAAATCCAAAAGAGCATGTTCAATATTTGTGTTACCAATAGTGCAAGAAATAGTAGGACATCCTGGATCCTTATACTTAGCCACCATTTGTTGAGACAGGATGTAACTTATATTTGCGGCCAAGAAAGCTTTCTTGGGCACATTAGTTGTGCGCTTTTGTGTGCACAAATCTTTCAACACTTTGGCATAAGTAGGGACCTGAGAAATCGCATCTAATAAAGGAATGTTAATTTACACTTGTTTAAACACATTTAAAATTTTATCCATGGCATCTACCTTCTTAATATTAGTAAGTCTTCTTGGAAAAGGAGCTTTAGGAATGAAATCTCGTGCAGGGGGAGAAGTTACCTCTTCTGTATTTACCTGTTTGGGTTTCGCAATCGAACCTGTTGGAGGGGAGTCTTTTCTTACCTCTTTGAATGTATCTTGTATATCTATAGAAGGTTCAGATCTGACCTCCTCCTTGTGGTAATCTCTCCCACTCCTTAAAGCATATACGGCATTACATTCGTTGGAGGGCTCTTGCGGCGGCAAAATTGGTTGAATGACATTCGACTGATTTGGCGGTACCTGTTGATTCACATTCATATTCACGTTCCTTGGATTAGGAATGGGTTGACTTGGCATCTTCCCCTTTTCCCTCTCATGCAACGCCATGGCAAGTTGGGAGATTTGCTTCTCCATGTTGTGTTGGCTTGTCATGAAAGTGCTAGTGAGAAGTTCTATGCTTTTTTCTAAGGAAGCTATGCGTGCCGACTCTCCTTGTTTTTGAAAACCCGGCGGTTGCTGATTTGAAACATTATTAATCATGGGTTTTTGAAAAGTAGGAGGGGAAGGTTGTGGCCGAAGAAAAGTGGGAGGGAAGGTGGACCTAGGTTGGCCGAATTGGCCTTGGCCTTGGAAATTGGATTGCCCACCTTGACTCCATGAAAAGTTGGGATGATTTCTCCATCCCGGATTATAAGTGCTAGAATAAGGATTATTAGCATAAAGAGCACTCACATTCTCATTAGAATTACCAAATTTAGCAAGAGTTTGGCACTCTTCCATGACATGGTCCGTGGCTTGACACCAACTACACATAGGAACACTATGTGCAATTTGATTGACTTGTGAAGGTCATTTGACAACTATGGCTTCTAGCGTTTTGATTAGGCTATCAAGATGGGTCTCTTTTGCCATGGCACCCTCTTTTAGAAATCCCTTACTTGAAGTGGCTCTCTCACCGTCTTGAGTGGATTCCCACTCTCTTGTTTTTTCTGCCAAATCAAGTAAGAAGTTCCATGCCGCGGCCTCATCCGTGAAAGATGTAAAACCGTTAGGACACATGGATTCAAGAAGTTGCTTTGTTTGGTAATTTATGCCCTCATAAATAATTTGGCATAAGTGCCACAAATCAATTCCATGGTGAGGACACTCTTGGAGTAGGTCTTTGAACCTCTCCATAAACTTAGAAAATGACTCTAATGGCTTTTGTTTGAATTGTAAAATATCGTTCCTAAGCTTATTAGTTTTATGTAATGGAAAAAACTTTTTTAGGAAAGCGATGGCGAACTCCTCCCAAGTGGTGATGGAGTTCGTTGGTAAGCCATAGAGCCACTTCTTGGCTCCATCCTTGAGTGAAAACGTAATAAACCGCAACTTTACCGCATTATCGGTAAGTTGTTGCAACTTAATCAAAGCACATACATCTTCAAACTCACGCAAAAATAAATAAGCATCCTCTGAAAGGAGGCCATGAAAACGAGGAAGCAAAGAAATAAATTACGATTTTAGCTCAAAATTATTGCCCTGTGCAATCAGCAATCTAATGCAAGAAGGTTGCGCGGTTCGGGCCGGATAGAAGCGATCGCGCAAACTCTTGGGCGTCTCTTGTTCTTCCGCCATGACTACTTGATTTGGATTTGGTGCGATGTCTTCCGCCGTCTCTAACCGGTTTGCTCTTTCTAGTCGATTGGCCGAGTTCCGCACCTAACCTGCACTCATAAACACAAGAAAACCAAGTAAGAGGGATGGATAGCCAAGAAACCAAAAATATAACTAAACTAAAAATAACTACTAATCTAACACTTCGAATAATTAAGATTCTAATGCAACTCTCTTCCCCGGCAACGGCGTCAAAAACTTGATTGAGATATTAAATAACCGCAAGTGCACCGCGCCAAAAACTCAGGGAAGAGAAATCTAGTTGTCAATCCTATTCTTGTACCGATTAGAATACTAGCTATGATATAATGTTACCTGGAATTGACTCAGGATTTCCGTGGACTTAGACCTCGGAGCCAACACTATATATAAGCGTGTATTCTATTCAATCTAAGAATCAAATTCAACTACGATCTTGATTTGGAAATCTTAATTTAGGCAAAAGTGTACCAAAATTCTAATGATCTTTATTAACTACTTATCTAATCTAATTAGAAAACTAAAATTCTAAAGGCCTAAGTTAATTGGAAAATTGCGAAAGTAATTTGGAATAGTGTAAAAATCTTAATTCAATATAAAAGATTACTTAGGGTTAGAATCCACCATGGGTTTGGATTAGATTGATTAATTAAAACAACTCTTGAATTGGGTTGAAAATTCGATTAACTAGTCAATAAGGGATAAGATCAAAGCGATGTCATTCCTTATAAGTAATTAATCAAATCCACTCTCCAATTTACATTGATTATACAGAACTTTATATTTGTTAATCAACAATCATTCGTACGAAAGGGGAAAGCCAATGGCATGAATGATTGGGATTTTTCAAACACAAAATCCTACATAATTTTTCAATCGAGTAGATTGATTTAATTATAAATATTTCTCCTTCCCCATGGCTTCAACTAAACCCTAAGTAATTAGGATTTAGTTGTTAATGGAAAAATGGAAGAAAAAAATAAAAATAAAGGAGATAGAAAAGAGAAGAGATGTCATATAAGAACGTAAATAAGCAAAATAACACAAGTACTCTCTTTAATAGTGAAATTGAAAATAAAAGTTCATCGAATTTTAACTTAGAATTGAAAATAAAGAACAACAATAAAATAAACTTATTCTCTTTCTCCTCCGAACAATGGTTGAATCCTTGATCGACCTCCTTCTTTTCTTGGTGTCGCCTTGGATTGGGATCTCGGACGATTGGATCGTTTCTTGATTGAGAGAAAGAAAAGAAAAAGAGCTTGAAAAGAGAGCAAGAAAGAGTAAGAGATAGTAGAAAGAAAGAACAAGCAAAAACATAAAGAGAGAGAGAGAGAGCAGGAGTATGGGAGAGAGTGTGTAGAGAGATATAGAGCAAGAGTGTAGAGAGTTGTAGAGAATTGTAGAGAGCATGGAGAGAGAGGAGAGAGTTCTTTTTTATTCTTTTCATCAATATATGGAGGGAATCTCTTTCTATTTACAAGCCCCAAGGAAGTTCACAAAAATAACTTGGCATCTTTGAAATTTTAGCAACTTCCACCTTGTGTGTATAATTTCAGCAACTTTGTACCTTGTCTTGGTAATTTGGGCCATTTTTGTTGATTTTTTCCTCTTCTCTTACGTAGAATTGGGTGGCATTTTAGCAACTTTCTCTCATTCTTCATGGTGGGTCCAAACCTATAGGATGATCTGAGCTGTCCAAATATTGGGCTGATCTAGACCATCCGAATGATGAACCATAGATGATCTAAACCCTTCAAATGATGGGCCACAATGGTAATGTTCTCGTATTTGATCTTTTCTTTAGAATTTCTTCTCTTTAGCTCTATTTTTGGTGAAAATCCATAAATAACCCTGAAACACCAAAAACAAGCAAAATACCTTAGTAGTACCGCTCTAAAATGGAAATATGCATCATTTTCCTACCTACAATTCACACATAATTGTGTTCATCACCCTACTAATCAAAATTATAGATACCAGCATGAGTGACATTCTAGCAGTTGACCACATTATTTGGATCTGGCCAGAAGTGGTTGGAATATGGCCTCTTCCGATCCATCGCCATTAAAAGACATATTAGTGTTTTAACTTAAAGTTCGGGCTCCGTTTTGACACTCAAAATATCGTTTCTGGAAAACTTTGCTCAAGGACAAAGTTTTAGCAAATCATTGAAGGAACAACTGTTTCTTGTTCGGCTCTGACCAGATCCAGCCAGAAGTGCCCCAAAAATAGCCGACAATCTGCTGTCACAGCAAACAGTTGTTTCAAAAAACTGAAATTTTGAAAGTTATTTTTAGGAAATCTCGTAATGAACAACTTTGTCTTCTTCTGTTCCGACCGAATCCTGCCAAAAGCGGCCTAGAAGTTACTCAACGGGATAAATTTCCATAAACTTAAGAAAATTAACACATTGAATGGCTGAAACTCAAAAATGAGCACAACTTTCTCATCTTTTGGCCAAATTTGGGCCGCCAGATGTCGAACTGACCGGCTCAGTGAGATCTACAAGATTTAGATATTTTTTGGAAGTTTTGAGCATTTGAGGTAGAAAAAGGAAAAATTCTGAACTGGGCAGCGTAAGGATCACCATACCGAGGAGAACACAGACACACACTCACACATACACATACATTCACAAACAAATACACATTCACATAAGCACATACTCACAAACACATATACATATACACATACTTTCATACAAGCATGTACTGACAAGCACATACATATACACTCTCATACAAGCATACACTCACATACTTACAGGCACACAAGCATATAACACACAGACACACACACACACACCCACACTTATAGACTCACACACTCACAAACACATACTCACACACATATACACACACACACACTTATAGATACACACACTCACAAACACATATACTCACACACACATATACACAAAGACACACACTCACAAACACATATTCACACATACACTAATGATCAGGTGAACACTTCATCACAATATACCTACTTAAACCACTGTTTCTGCTCTTTAAATCCACTCAAATATTAAACTCAAAACCATGTGCAATGTTACACTATATTGACAAGCTTCTTATACAAAAGACTATCTAACCATATCCAACAGTACACAATGCAATTCAGTTCAGGAACTCACAAAACTAGATACAAAACCAGATTGAACATTGATTCTATAATGCCCAAAAACTAATAAAATAAAATGAGAAGAATACTGATTTGCAACTATGCTGTTAGCAAACAAAGTGCTAAATTTTCGGTTTCATGTATAAAGATCAGAACTGAGATACTCAAATTATGATTTTCATTGAGGAATTCTAGGATTACAACCTTAATTGGATGACAACTATAAAAGATTCAAGCTAACAAATCTGTTGTAGAACCAATACATCATACAAAATTTGCTACAAACATAAAAAAGAAAAGAAATATACTGAGTGCTTGATTCAGCTTTTTAGGACAACACAATTTTAGGCAACAAACATAAGAGATCCACATCTGAACTCTCTTTAACTCAAAAATCAATCGATTAAAAACAAGATCAAAGTTCCTCTATTTGCACGTTTTTTTTTCTTTTAAAGAAAACCTAAATCAAGTGAGATTCCACATTCCTCACTTAGAAACACTTTAATCCAGAAAATTATATTATAGACAATCATCATCTAGTAAAGCCTGTAAGAACCTCAATTTATTCAAGGCTCAGATCATGATTTCAACTCAAAACATTGATAAATACTATCAAATATAAGCACTAAAATTACCTGAATTGTGCAAATATACTTTACTGGCACCGATCTGTTAGAAGTTGTAGATTGATGACCGAAAAATCACTGAGATTACGAAGATTTCCAAAACTTGAGCCTTCTAAAAATAAATTATCCGGTGAAAGGAACAATCGAATCTCTCTTTCTCTTCCAGACCTTTTGATTTCAGATCTCCATTTCTTATCATTCAAAAGCAACAAAAACAGATAGAGAACTAGAGAATCTAGTTAAAAGAGGAGATGAATTCAGAGAAAACATGATGGAAACAATGAAGATCTAGAATGATCAAAACACACTAATCTAGGCAAATAAGGTCAGATCTGGAGTTTATGCTTATGAAGAAGATGAAGATAAAAAAAAAATTAATCTACAACTGAGTAACCGAATCCTATAGAAAATGAACTAAAAATCTCAGATGAAACAATCGATTCTCACACGGAACGCCGATGGCTTTGCCGGAAGAAAGAGATGGGAGAAGAAAGAAAGAAAAAAAATGAGGTTAGGGTTTGTAGCTGAGATTAAAATTAGGAAAACAATGGGAAAGAACAAATTAATGAAATCAACACCATGATCAAACAATCTGCACAGAAAAGAGTCTATCCGGAGCTTGACCCGAACTCGACCGGATTCCGGTGAAACCACGCCGAAGAAGATGAAGCTCGATTAGGGGAAAAAATGAGTTAGGGTTTCTCTCTCTCTCTCTCTCTCTCTCTCTCTCTCTCTGTTAGATTTTCTAACAAAAATAAAATCCTCCTTTTAAAACCCTGCTCGATGGGTTATAAAGAAAAATCAATTACTTTTTACCCCCCCCCTTTTGCTTACATGACATCCCCTCTCTAGTATAATTCAAGATTACTCTTCACATACAGGGGGTGGCTTGAGTAAAAAAAAATGAAAATATTATATACACACTTCTTCCCCGTTCTATCTCCCATGGACATCCACCTTTAGGGCATATTTGTTTTTTTTTTAAAGATACCCCCGTCTAGTGCGCTTATGAATTTTTTAATTCTACAAAGGGGTTGGTCAGGTAAGAAAATGAGATGAGTATTGCCCCTATTACTATTGCACATGAAATTGTTAATGACACACCCTTGTTGGATATCCCACCCCCTATTACACTACACTACTCTACATTACAAACCACAGTCATCTAATAAAGCAACTCTCCTCCGATTTTTCTAAAATTTTAAAGGGACCTCCTACCTGGGATCTTAACTGTATGCCCAAGGGCTCATCCTCTTACCTTGTTTTGATGATTCTCAAACTAAATTGATTATGTTTTTTATTACTAATCAATTTGCCTTGAAGTGTTGTGTTAAGATAGGTTGATCATGGAAGGAACCATCATATCACTTGATCATGCTTGAAGATGTATCACACAGGAGTCAAAGGAGCTAGAGACCACATGGGACAACTTACCTTGGAAGAACAATCAATGTGGAGCTCAACTCAACACACTCAAGCAAAGCAAGCACACAATGGAAGATCTATGAAGATCAAGACCAAAGAGAAGCGTAGCTATACTTAGACTTGTTGTACATCCTCTCTCTTTGGATTTCTAAGTCAAGGCAAACTTTTCAAAATATGTTTTTAAAAAAGACTAACACTCCCTGTATTAAACTTAATTGGTTAAGTGAATGTTTGTGTCGTGGACCAACATGTTGGGACCCTCATAACATTTCAAATTATCATAAAAATAGAGTTTCAAAAACCCAAAAGAAAATCAGCTCAAACAACTTGAAAAACTGCTGAAAGTAGGCTTCTCGGAACTCCGAGAAATATCACAGAGCTCCAAGAAACATTCCAGGGAATAAATCCATGCTCTGTTTGATTTCTCAGAACTCCGAGAAATTTCTCGAAACTCCGATAAACATTCCAGAAAGTATTCTGTATGTTTTCTCGGAACTCCGAGAGCTTTTCTCGAAACTCCGAGAATTGTTCTCGGAACTCCGAGAACGTCGCGACAGCAAAAAAAAAGTTCTTTTAATTCAAACGGCTAGTTGATATTTGGGGTGTTTTTGTTACCTCCACCCCCAAACGGTCATATCTTATTAAGGGCTTATAAATACACAGTCAAGAGGTTCATTCTTCTTCTCTTGAACGATTCACCAACCATTCTAAGCATAAAAAACACTTGCAAACCCTTTTGGCCAAAACACTTTATCTTCTCCACCAAACTTGCCTTGCACTTGCAAATCTTTAGAGTTTGAATTTAGGGGTTTTTTATTGATAATCTTTTGTGGAGAATATTCAAGGAGCAATCATTGTGCATCAAGCCTTTAAGAGAGGCAAAGCAATCTTCATCTTCCATTCATTGTAAAGATGGCTAGGGCATCATATTATTAATACCCTAGGGAGAAGCGCTTAGAACTCGGCAAAGAAGGAGAGTCAGTGTAAAGGTTGCAAAGGGATCTTCATTTAATACCCTTGGGATTGTAATCGCCTAAGAGCCGGGCATCGTGGAGGTCTTAAATAGTGGAAATCCTTGAGGACAATCTCAAGAAGAGTGGAATAGGGTTTTACCCCAACCACTATACATCGGTGTGTTTGTTTCTCTTTCTTGCACTTTCATTTTTGTGTTTTGGTTGAACTTCTTGTTTTCATTTTTGATATTATTGAAACTAACCAAAAGCTAAGCAAGCAAAGAAAATTTGAATTAGGTTTAATATTTGAATTTAAAATGGGATAAATTTTTGTGAAAACCAATTCACCCCCCCCCCCCCCCCGCGGTTCCTTAGACCTTTATTTCAATTGGTATCAGAGCCTCGTCTCTTTTTTAAACCCCTAACCGGTCTAGAGAAAAGATCCTAAAAAGGGCAAACTACCCTCAACACCATGAAGGTTACTCAAACACTAGGCCACCTTATTTTGATGGAACAAATTTTGGATATTGGAAAACTAAAATAAAAATCTTTTTAACTCAAGACTACCGAATTTGGAGAGCCGTTCAAAATGGATATACCTTACCCACTAGAAATCTAAATGAATGGACCGAAGCCGAACAACAAGCTTCAAACTATAATGCCAAAG
Source organism: Tasmannia lanceolata (assembly GCF_043159265.1). Taxonomy (NCBI): domain Eukaryota; kingdom Viridiplantae; phylum Streptophyta; class Magnoliopsida; order Canellales; family Winteraceae; genus Tasmannia; species Tasmannia lanceolata. Next base: position 8,525,896 of record NW_027518679.1, on the reverse strand, counting down.
CCATGAATTCTTTAATTTGTGCTTTGTCACCCGGAGAATTCAATAGAGTTTGAAACTTGAATTCGGCTAAAGAAATTTGAGATACCTTAGAAGTTACCCATGAAGGAACTAACCAAGTTAAGGAATCTAAAATGAATCATCTATTTAGGCAATTTGAACTTTTTCAAATGACACCCGATGGGACCATTGCCGATATGTACACTAGATTCACTAACTTAGTCAATGGACTAAGGGGACTTGGGAAACAATTTTCAAACCGAGATTTAGTAACCAAAATCCTTAGATCCCTATCTCTATCATGGAAATCCAAAACCTCCGCAATCACCGAAGCCAAAGACATGAACGCATTAAATCTAGATGAACTAATAGGGTCCTTGATAACTCATGAAATGATTTTCAAAACAAAAGCACCCGAAATTAAAAATAAAATGGAAAAAAGAAAAAGTGTTGTTTTTACTTGTAATGTAGGTGATGACGAAGAAGTGAAAGGAGATATGGAAGATGAGGTAGCCTTCATAACAGGAAGAATCAAGTTCTTGTAAAGGAATATGGGAAACATGAAGAATAGAAAAGCTTATCCCCCATTCAAGAAGAAAGAAGAGCTCGGTGACAGATCATCTCAACCCCGATGCTACGGATGCAAGAAACTTGGACACATTCGTCCGGATTGTCAACTCAACAATGAGCCTACTCCAAAAATTAATTCAAGAGGAGAGAAGGGAAGAAAGGAATGACCGCCAAATGGGATGAAGACAATGAAAGCGAATGTGAGCCGGATGATGGAGAAGATTGCATGATTGCAAGGAATGTGTGCTTCATGGCTTCAACAAATGACAATCAAGAGGTAAGTACTTTAAATGATGTTATCACCTTAAAATAAGTGCTTGATTCCGTACAAAATGCACATGATCAACTAGAAATTGAACTTGATAAAAATGTATCTCTTGAAAACTCTCTTTCTAGTTTGACAAAAGAATTTGGGTGGTTAAAAAAGGATCATGATTTTCTAGAAGAAGAGAATGAAAAAGTTATACTTGAAATTCATGATTTGAATCTACCATCAAGAGTTTGAATGAAAGTAGACAAGAGCTATCCATTGAAAACAACAAACTAAAGCATGAACATAGTGAATTATCTCATGAATATAATAATTTGAAGAAGCTATTTGAAAGGTTTGAGAATGATTCACTAAAATTAGATAAACTTGTTAACATTCAAATAATGTCACATGATAAGAGTGGACTTGGATATAAATGGGATACTACAATGTCAAATTATAAGAACAAATTTGTGAAAGATTCTTCTAGTGGTACTAAAACTTATTTTTATTGGGACTAGAAGGACATTATAGGGTTGCCTGCATGTATGCTAAACAAGACAAAACCAAATTAAATGCAAAGGTGAAAACAAATGGACTTAGCAAGATTTGGAAGATTTGGGTGCTTAAGGGATCTCACTTTCCTATTCATATGTAGGTATGTCATAGAAGCCACAACAAGAAGAACACATGGTACCTTCATAGTGGATGCTCTAATCACATGACCAGAGACCTCACTCAATTTGCATCCCTTTCACTCAAGGATGATGGAGAAGTTACCTTTGGAGATGACAAGAAGGGAAAGGTTAAAGGGGAAGGCACCATAAGTTTAGTACCACTAGAAGAAGCTTTCACAAATTTGTTCCAATAATGTCCTTCTAGTCCCAATAAAAATAAGTTTTAGTACCACTCTCATTCATGATGTACTTTATGTACCTCTCTCATTCATGATGTACTTTATATTGATGGCTTATCTCATAATCTTATTAGCATTAGTCAACTATGTGATAATGGGTTTGAAGTAGTCTTCAACCCCGACAAATGCATTGTTAAGAATAAGGTAGATGGCAAGGTGCAATTCATAGGTTCTAGAGACAATAACATTTACACAATTGAGCTAGATGATCTTAGACTCCAAAATCTAACATGTCTCAATGCCATTAGTGAAGATTCTTGGTTATGGCATAGGAGGTTGGGTCATGCCGGAATGGAATTCATTTCAACCCTCTCCTCAAAAGACATAGTTAGAGGTTTGCCTAAACTTAAGTACACCAAAGATCACATTTGTAGAACTTGTCAATTGGACAAACAATTAAAGAGCTCATTTGCCCCTAAAAATATGATCTCTACCACTTACCCCTTACAACTACTTCATATGGAACTTTTTGGACCAATGAAGACAAGTAGTTTAGGTGGAAAGAGGTATGTACTTATTATTGTGGATGACTATTCATGATTTACATGGGTCATATTTCTAGCACATAAAGATGAAACTTATGAAAAAAAATTTAAGTTGTGTAATCAAGTCCAAAATGAAAAGAGTATAGCCATATCTTACATTAGAAGTGACCATGGAACGGAATTTGAAAATATACACTTTAACACTTATTGTAATGATCATGGCATAAAACACAACTTCTCGGCACCTAGGACACCTCAACAAAATGGGGTTGTAGAAAGAAAGAACCGAACCCTTCAAGAAATGGCTAGATCAATGTTGCATGAGAATGATCTCCCTAGATACTTTTGGGTGGAGGCGGTTAGCACCGCTTGCCATATCATAAATAGGGCGTATATGAGGCCAATTTCTAAGAAAACATCATATGAACTTTGGAAAAACTTGAAATCCAATATAAGCTACTTTAGGGTATTTGGTTGTAGATGCTACATCTTAAATATCAAAGACAACTTGCATAAATTTGATAAGAAGTCAGATGGTGGCATATTCTTAAGGTATTCTACACATAGAAAAGCATATAGAGTGTTTAATAAAAGAACCCTAATTGTAGAAGAATTCATGCATGTTACATTTGATGAGAGGGAGCAACACCTCAAGAAATGCCGCATGATGAGGATGAACACATTGAACACCTTTTACCTAAGACAAATGTTCCTCCCCATGAAGCTACAAGTGATACATTGCCTATTATGGAAGTTGGGAAATTCAACTCATATCTTAATTAAGGAATCATCTTTCTTATATTTCACACTTCGGTCCCCATAGATTGGATTCTTATTTCATCTATACCATTAAAGAACTTGAACTGAAAACGTGATAGAAAAGTAGACACTTATATGGTTCCACTATTCTTTCCACTTTTCCATTATTTCTAAGTATTGAAACTCAATTTTGATCCTCTACTGCCTTTGGCGTGTATCACACGCAGGGCATGCACCAGACACACAGGTTACTAAGCAGTGTCAGACTAATCTTTCAAATTTTGCATATATCAAAGATATTGATGCATATGAGTTCGATCTTACTTTTGATCATGTGCAATGCTTTGACTTATTAAGCTTTCTAATTAAACCATGAAACGAGTTTTCAGTTAATTGCTCTTAAGCCAATTGGATTCAAGGAACTAGCTGTAAACACCCCTCGGACTTACTTGCTCAAGTAAAAAAGGCTACAACTCAAGACTAAATCCAAAAGTACTTTCCTTTTTTTTCTTTTTCTTTTTCACCTTTCTTTCCTTTTTTCACTTTACCATATAAGAGCCAACATTCTATTCTCGTCTCCTCATCAAAACCTTTTATAAACAAGATTACTAAAGAAATCCAACCTATAAGTAGAAAGCGTTCTTTTTAGTTTCCCAAATTCCAAAATTAAAATATAGACTAATTTCCTTTCTTAAAACAAGAAAACAAATTTATTTTCAAAAATAGCTAGTTATTTCTATCTTAAGAAAATACCAAAAGCAAAGAAAAGAGAAATATCATACTTTAAACTATAGAAAAGACTCGCAAAAGAAAAGTTTCCAAAAGACTACTTGTGGACCCCGATCCGAGAGAGAGGTGAGGGACGAGCCCCCATCGGCCTGTAGGATCATCCACGTGTGAAGGAGAGCTCTACCAAAGAACTCTCGAAACAGATGACACCCTCATAGCATAGCACGAGTGGCGATATAAAAAGAAAGAGATACGTCTAGATCCGGAGCCAAGGCTAGAAACCAAGACATACCCAAAATGAACTCAGAGTCGCCATCCATGGATAGGCCATGGAACCCCAAAATCAAATCCTCTGTGCAATGGATAACCAGAAATATATATGGGCTCGTGCCTGATTACGAATGGAGAAGGTCCAAAGAGCACCCCCAATTCTTCCGAGTGCAAGCACTTGGTCTCTTATGCCATTTATTATTAACCTTGAAGAGTTTTGAGCAAAAATCATGTGAAATGGGAACAATCCTCATGAGTCGTCTACCTAAGCATGCATTTCCTGAGAATACAAAATAATAACCACATAAAAAATAAATGAAAGAGGTGCCACCTAAACATTGCTAGTTTATGAGTGACATACCTAACTGGTGTCTAAGTTCTGATGGCCAAACACATGCATGCTACAGCTAAAGGTATAAAGTCTGAACACAAAAGTAAGAAAACATAACAAAATACACAACAAAGACAACACAACAAATCCTAAGACTCTAAACAATTTGACCCGAGTCCTTGGATGGTCTGATGTTCATCCAAAGAAGCCTACTTATCCCCGCCTCCACAAGAATCAGAGTCACGTTGTTCTTCGCAGCTATTCTAATCTATGATGCCTAAGACACTTAGACCTCTATCCTAGACTCGATCTAAAAGACCGGACTAGTTATTAAAGCATCTTGTGCGATTATTTAAATTCCAGTAGATTGTGAATTTTAGGACACCCTATATGTCCTAACTAAATGCAAGTGGTTCCTACAACCTATGTGTAACTAGGCTGCGTTTCCTAAGGAAAACAGAGGGCGGACTAGCACATCTTATTCTAGTCATCAGTCGGCGATGTGGATCTCCAGCTGAACGGACGGAGGCATTCCTATAACTCTAGGACAAACCCCTAACTCTAAAACAAGCACACAACAAACAAACAAACAAACAAACAACCTATCAAAGAGAAACCCCTGACTCTAGAACTCTCTATCTAGGCGAAAAACCTAACTCTAGAGCAAGATCTTTTCTAAATCAAAGTTTATGAAATACTTTTGCACTTTTTGAAAGAGTTCGAATGATTTATTTACAAAGTGTAGCTGGACTTGGGATATAGATCTCAAGCTGCACTACGTACCTCGTGGAAGAGGATCAAGCCAACGTAGTTCGAAACGAACTCTCCTAACTACCACAAAAAACTTAACACTTTAGATTTTTTTTAAGGTTTTTTATGCTTTCAAATATTTTTGATATTTTAAATTTCTAATGTTTTTGAGTTTTAAAATATTCCAATCTTTTTGGATCTTTAGATGTTTCAATGATTTTTAAATTTTGAAGCTTTTCCAATGTTTTTGGATTTTTAAAGGTTTTCACCCTTTTGGTCAAAGACCTAAGGGAATACACAAATCAACACCCTAGGGCCAAACCCTAGGGTCAACAGGGGAAATCCCTAAACCGGGTAAGCTAGTGTCTCAAGAACAGCGAAAACGATGTAAGATCCCAAACAAACAAAGCTCTAATAAGGTTGTGCTAGCCTCTAACAAAGAAGAGCGACAAGAACACTAAGGAGAAACTCCTAACTAACAACACTACAGAAAGGGTGTAAATGAGTCAGAGACTCTCTAATTACGCCACCTAAAGGACGAATGAGTCAAGGACTCTCTAATAAAACCACTAAAGAAGATAAATGAGTCAAAGACTCTCTAATAAGGACGAATGAGTCAAAGACTCGCTAATAACCATCTAAATGACAAGTGAGTCAAAGACTCTCTAATAACGACAAATGAGTCAAAGACTCCAATAACACTACCTAAAAGACGAATGAGTCAAAGACTCTCTAATAATATCACTAAAAGGATAAATGAGTCAAAGACTCTCTAATAATACTACTAAAAGATAGCTAGCGCCTTCATCGCCTTTATGCTTAACACCCACCTCCGAGACAACTTTCAAACTATGGTTCTCAAATCTCTCTACTCTCTTCTACAAATAAATTTCTCTTCTTTGATTCCCTTCTCTTATTCTTTTTCCAAATTCTAAACCTTAAAGCCCAAGCCCTCCCCTTAACACTTCTCCTTTCTGTAATGCCTTTGGAAAATCATTCTTTACCAGTGACAACTTAATTAAATCGGCAGGTCTCACAAAATTAGAGTCTTCAGAGGTTGCATTCTAGTAAGCTGGCCAACCGAGAACTCATACTACCAATCAAATCAAGCTGTAAATGTCCTGGACTAACATAGTCTCTATCAGGACGATTTGGAATCCCATGAACAAGCAAACCCATGAGATGATTCAAATAGATATCATTATTAGAAACTTCAAAATAAAGCATGCCTTCCACACCTGACCAACTTCATTTTTAAGTTTAAGGCTGATGCATGAGCATCCCATTAACGACAGGAGCAATATGCCTAGCAAACTCTAAAGCTACAGAAGCTTTGCCTTTCCAAAATGATGAATTACCGAATGCTGCAACAATTCCTAAAAGATCCTATGGAAATAATTGCAAGAAAAAACTGGAATACCATTATCAGAACTTTATCAAAAAGAATACCAATAATGTCTTATTTGGGCATTTACCAAACCAACCAAATTAACTTCATATTCAGATAACAGGAGCAGGTGAATAAAGCTCATGACCAAACACTGTTATGATGATGATATCCAAGATTATTCCAATATAATCTTCTTAACTCAACTCAAAGATGCTAGCAATAAATTACTTTAACATTTAAACAGCCGCTAAGAAATAACATAACTGATATTAGCTTCAAACAAATGGCCCGAAGTAAATGAATTAAAACAGTACTCATTTCAAAGCATTATATGCACTAAATTACAAATGAATGGGCCCATTTCACAAATATACAGAACATGATCAGAATTACAAGTGAAAGGGATATTGTGTAAAACAGGAAACATGGCTGAATTGTACCAAACAGGGGCTGAAATTATGGCTGGCATATACTATGAAAATCAACGTATACCATGAAAATTAGTAAGGAATCAAACCAGTTAAAAAAATTGAACTAGTGCATAAACTCGTAACACAGTGGCTAAATGCTTTAAACCTCATGCAACTCATAATTGTGGCGTAACAAGATCAACAGCCGCGGTTTATGACCATGAAGCTTATCTATTAGCATCCAGAAAATATAGAGGAATGATTACATTTTTCTCAAAAAGGAAGCAATGGATTGAAATATATAATGTACCATACATAATGTAACATCAGCCATTGCGTTATTCAAATATTCCTATTAGGACAATGAACAGGGAACTGCTAAAATCATTAAAGAGGTGAAAACTCCACAAGCCAGGCAATATCATCAATATCGTTATGATAAATGTTAAGCATTTTACAAAGAAGAATGTAAGGTGGCTTGTATGCAGTCACTACAAACGAATGCTGCATTTTCACAACTCTGCTCAACCCCACAAATATGACAACATATAATCCCACTACATGTACCATGCTCATCTCGGCACTTCACAATTTTTCACAGGGGACAAATGAGCCAAACATGTAAACCATACAATAATTGAGGGCTGCTATTGGCAGCATAATCGTTTTCACTATTGATCAAATGAATTATGACTATTGACAGATTCAGAGAATTGGAACCCATGAAGTCGAAGAATACAACTTGATGATATATACAGACTCAAAATCAATCCATATAAGATGAGTGTAAAATTTAGAAACAAAGCGAGTCCAACATTATCCAAACCAAACAATGATAACATCCAGTCAAGGTTCCCAAAACCAAGGAGTTAGATATGCCATACACCCCTAGATAAACATGAGCTATAGCCTAAATTATTTATACTTTTCAGGGGCAGCAGCTTCATAATTCTGAATTATTCAAGAGAAGTCCATGCAAAGCTAAAAATTCTATTTACACTACCATTTAAACTCAGGGCTTTGACTTAGATAAGACTTATATTTCTGAATGCTAAACAAAATGAAAGCTCTAAAAATAATACATTACCACCAATCATCAAATAACGGTATCTAGCTTTCAAAATATGCGAATATAAAATTAGAGAAGTGACATTTACACTCCTTTTGACCACCAGGGACACCTAGCACCAGTGTATGTCACACTCAAACCTATTGGATTTTTATAATGACAAGTACATTTGCTCTCCTTTAGTCATGGACACACTAGCGCCAGGTGCCCCATCCTCAAAATGAAATGATGAATTGACTAGCTCCTCTTCTCTACATTTAGGAATATAATATTCCACACCTTTATTCAACACAGCTATAGGCATGCCTCTGAAAGAAAGCTCATGAAATCACAATAAACTCTTATAGCAAAGGTCCACTTTAATTGAAATCACTAGCAATTATGTGTTCTCCTGCCTTAGCATACAAGGAAAAGGATATTTTCAATTTGAAATCATGGGGTGAAAGGAGTATAGTTCACAAATTTATAATCTACAGGAATTACAATCTGTAAGAAACTTTTGTCATAAACCAATGACAAAGATAACAAATCCATCTGCGCACAACCAATCTCGATATTTCTTCATAAACATCATCATCTAATCACATTGCATTTCCTCTATAAAAAAAAACCTTATGATGGGAACAACTCTACTACTTCCCAATCTTAGAAAACACACCTAGAAAACACATAAAAAAAATCATTCAATTACTACATTGATCTACAAGGATTATGAATTAAAATACATAATATGCACCGAGAGTTAGATTACTTACAAATGTATAGAAGAAATTGTATATAACAAAGAACTTACTTCGATATGGAGTTTACCTAAGAAACTGAAGAAGAATCAAAGCCAGATACACGATTTCGAATCCAGATGACCTAATCCAACTCTTAATCGATCAAAGCTTCAAATAAATCTCACCCATAAAATCCGATCTAAGCTCGAAATAGCTGAATCTTCATAGCTTTTATACAAATCAGAGACATACAGGATTGAATCCAGGTTAAGAACAAGCAAATCCTACTAGAAAGGCTAGATCTAAGATCTATAGATAGAAAATCGAAAGTTAGGGTTTCTAAAAAATGCAAGCAAGATAGGCCTTGTAACTGACAGAGAAAATAAGAAGAAGATGTGATGATAAGATAACTCAAACTGAGGGTATGAGAGATTAAAGGCGACAAAACAACGATCGGAGCTCCAATGAATGACCGGAGAAGATGAATTTGGCCGGAGAAGATGGCCGGAATTCGATCGGAGATGATCGGAGAAAAATGTATGAACTAGGGTTAGGGTTTTGAGATTTGGGATCTTTGAAAATTTGAAGCATATCTTAAAATCCGAGAAAGAAACGAAGATATCAGAAACAGATCAGAGAAGAATAGCTAGCAGGAGGGGTTGGCCGGAGAAAATGAGCTTACCGGTAGGAAAATTGCCGGAGAAAAAATAAGCCAAAGATTTCGCCCCTCCTTTCCCTCGTTCTTTCTCAAATTCCTTTATTTCTCAAATTCTCAGATCTAGATCTGAGATTTTGCTTTCCAATTCTCTCTCTCTCTCTCTCTCTCTCTCTCTGATTCAGCGAGAAAATGAACAGTGTCCTTTGATTTTTTTGATTTTTTTGATATCAAAATAAAAGTGTTGATATTAGCACTCCCACTTGATGAGACGCGCAGAAAATGGTAGGGCGCGCCCGCCACTTTTGTCCTATTCGGCTCGGGCGCGCCCGCAGGATAATTCACTCCCCTTCTCAATTGGACATCCCCTTCAGCAGATAATTCACCCCCCTTTAGGTTCGCACTACGCTCCTTACATCGCTCGTCTTATTTGACAAATCTGGTCGGATTTTGATGAAATTTGGCGAGGGCCTTGGTGAGACCCTAACCTAACTTGTGATGCAATTTGGGATTCTAGCTTGGTGATTTGACGAGGTTTTACACAAGCAACGCGAACTTGGGTCTGGTCAAAATGGGTTGTCTACAGATGCCCCTCTATGGCAGAGCGTGCTTGTCACGCAAATGGCAAAGCTGAACAGACGACACATTTTGATCGACCCAAATATGAAGCAAAGCAATTTTTGGACTTCCGGTTCTAAGAACGGCATTCATAAGGGTAAGACTCTATTAACAATAGGGAGATAGCCTCTCACCTACTCTTAACTCGGCAACTACGACATCTCAATGAGATAGCCTCTCTCTAATACTCGCAACTCAACTATCTAAACTAGTTAGCAAAGATGAACGAACAATCATAAAGCATAAACACCACACATTTTTTTTTATATCAGGCTAAACTAAAGTACACACAACAATTGCTCAAAGAGCACAAACCAAACGAACAAATTAATCACTTCAATCACTCAAAGAGTTTTCCTTTTTTTAATTTTTTTTTAGAAACCACATTGCAGCTTATCTAAGACAAGTACAAATCCAAACACTCAAAGAGTTTTTTTTTTTTTTTAGAAACCTACAAAATAGGCTAAAGACCAATGTATTGAAATTCGTCCAAAACAAGTTCAAAACCAAATACTCAAAAAGTTTTTTTTATTTTTATTTTTTTATATGAAACTATCAAATAGGCCAAAGACCACTGCATTGAAACTCGTTCAAAACAAGTTCAAAACCAAACACTCAAAGAGTTTTTTTTTTATATCATGCCGATCAGTCTAAAACTTACTCGACCATTTATTAGGGTACTCGAATATTTGAGCCAAACTCAAGCATATAATATCTAGGCGAAACTAAGTCTCAAGCCTGGCGATAGATATACAGATCATTGCTGAAAATACACCTGTTTAACTATCCGAGTAACTCTGACTCCTGTCTTTCAAGGTAGCGAATCACTCCGGATCACGCGGATCTGTTAAACAGTTCCATATAAACCCAAATTCGTATGTCCTGCTAAACAATCCCATACAAACCTTTTCACAGATACACATGACTCCTAACATGTTAGGAAGCTGCACATTGCGGAACGATGATTAGGTAAGTCACTACTTGACATTGCACTACTAATCATCAGGGTACTAAATACCCGGGCGAAGGAAGAAAAGACCAATCCGTGTAACACAGGATCGGAAATATTTTCCTTATTGCAACCCTCAAAATGATCGAAGAAAATTCCAAACCGTGTAACATAGATTTGATAATTTTTCCCTTTTTAAAACGAACGAAGAAAAGACCAAACCGTGTAACACAGGTTCAGCGAGTTCCTCCATTAAAAACCTTTCAAAAAGACCAAATCGTGTAACACAGGTTCGGTAATTTCTATCTCTATTAAAATCTTTTGAAAAAACCAAACCATGTAACACAGGTTTGATAATTTCCATTTCTGTTAAAAATCTTTCAAAAAGACCAAACCGTGTAACACAGGTTCGGTAATTTCCATTTTTGTTAAAAAAATTTCAAAAAGACCAAACCGTGTAACACAGGTTTGATAATTTCCATTTCTGTTAAAAATCTTTCAAAAAGACCAAACCGTGTAATACAGGTTCGGTAATTTCCATTTCTTAAAAACCTCTTTCAAAATGAAGATTGAAAAAACAACCAGATAGTGTAACACTAAATCCGGCAATTTCTTACTCTATTAAAAACATCTTTCGAAACGAAGATCGAAAAAACAACCAGATAGTGCAACACTAAATCCGGCAATTTCTTACTCTATTAAAGACCTCCTTTTCAAAACAAAAGAAGGACTGGGCCGTGTAACACGAAGCCTAGTAATTCCTTACCTTATTAAAATCTTTAATACGGCGAAAGAAAAGGGTTAGACAGTGGAATATGGAATCCGTCCATTTCTATCTTTATTAAAATCTTTCAAAACAACAAGAAAGCTGAGAAACTCAAAATGACTAAAAGAAAAGATTAACTCTTAATGATTTCACTGATGAACCAGTCATCTCTTCGCAAAGAGTAACTGAGATGAATAATTTTAGTCAAAGACCGAGTCCAAATAATTTGAATGAATTTTCGAGTACCAACCCCTTTTCAAAAGATGCAAAGCATTCCACTGAAATTTAAAATCATTGGAATAAATTCTAGACTCCGCTGGGATAAGAATTTTCCCAAGAAACTCAACTCCAAAGGAGAACTTGACTAAAAAGCTCAATACAAAGAGTGCTCAAACTTCTCTAGTTTCTATTTTATGAAAATATCAATCTCAAGTATCAATTATTACTTGACATTTTTATGACGTAAGTCATAAAAGATGCCCCTAGTATGATTACTTCCATGGCAAAATTCATTGGAGAGCAACATAAGAAAAAAAAAGGACAAAGGCTTTCATTAATACACACTTGGGATTACAATAGATATTTCTCATGACCACTTGGGTTTACAAGGCTTTTCACAGGTACAAGAAACTTGTTCTATTCAAAATTTTCTCATCTCTGCTATTTGCTGATACTGGAACTGAGCTAAAAGCTTGTCGACATCTGAACACTGCTCTGCTTTACATTATCCACAGGAACCACAAATTCTCTGCTTCTCCGAGTCTCTGAGTTTTTATCACCCCGGCTTTAGGAGGAATACTGACTAAACAGGACTCTGAAAATTGACTTTGACTCGACAACAGACTGACTTTGATAGACAATGACCAAAGACTTTGACGAGTTTTAAACAAGACTCTAAAAGAGACTGAATCTGCTTCTTAAACCGATAAACATTTTAAAATGGTTAAAAATCCACCACTCTAAGAGTCTTTTGAATACCATGTTTAAAAGTGTTTCAACCTCTTTTCAAGATCTCCGTCATGATTATTATCCCTTCAGATTGTTTAGTCTCAATTTTCCTAACTCAAAGAGTAACGAAAGAAGCTCTGATGGCCCTTACTCAGACATTAAAGAAGAACCAAAGAGAAAATTAAAGTTCAACTGGCTTTCAGAAAGCTCTATCCTTCATGAAGTCCTGCCATGACTAAATCGCCCTTTTGGGTTTTCGATTTAGCGGACCGCACACCTTAATTTTTGCCTGGACTGTCTGCCATTGCAGATTTTCCATCCAGCAGGCTTAACACCCTGATTTTTACCTAAACTGCCTTTTCAGGTTTTCAGCTTAGCGGGTCTAAGACTCCATCATTATTTTTCTTTCTGTTTGTCTACAAACCTGGGCCTAAATACGACTTTCAGGTAGGCTTAGGTTCAAAAAGGCTAAACCCTAATGTGTTTGCATGTAATTGGACCGAATCTGGACCCTCCAGACTACCTATGTATCCCTGAAGAAAATGGGAATCAGGTCTGCGTAGTTCAACCCATTTGGACTTCAAGGGATTTTCTTTCAAAATACTGCAAAAGATGTGACCGAAGCCGAATTGATCAGGCTACCTACGTACCCTTAAAAAGGGATCAGGTCATAACGTAGTTCAAACTATATTTTTTTTACTAAAACAAAATGCCCCTAGTTTGGGTTTATCAAATAAAACAAGTTTTTTTTTTAATTTTGGCCCCAAGGGTTTGTAAATGGTTTTAAACATGTAGGTTGTTGGCTCAAAGCTCTAATCGACCAAAGGCGGCCTCCGGGTGTACTTAAGCGTAATACTTTTTTAACTGATCCAGGTTTGTAGGTTCTTTTAGTTTTTCTCCATTTTCATTGAGGAGTCTTACGGCTTTTCCAGGCAGGACTTCATCGACGATGTAAGGACCAGATCAGTTTGGCCTGAATTTACCTCTCGGATCAAACACCGGTGCCCTGTAGGACTTCAAAACAAGATCTCCAGGCTTGAAATCTCGGACTCGAACTTTCTTGTTGAAAGCTCTCTCAATCCGCCTCTGATATCCCTGGATATGGTACAAGGCTCTCAACCTCTTCTCATCTATCATCTGTAGCTCATCATGCCTGGCTCTAGCCCAATCAGACTCTGGTAGGTCAGCTTCCATCATCACTCTCAAAGAGGGAATTCTTAGCTCAACAGGGAGAACTGCCTCCATTCCGTACATCAAAGAATACGAATTTACACCTGTTGAGGATCTGATCGATGTCCGATAAGCCCATAAGGCATATGGAAGTTTATTCGACCAATCTTTATAAGTCTCAGTCATCTTACTGATAATGACTTTGATGTTCTTGTTCGCCGCCTCTACAGCACCATTTGTTTGAGGTGTGTAAGGAGATGACTTGTGATGCCTTATCTTGAACTCTTCACACAGGTGTAACACCTCTTTCTTAAAATGTGACCCATTATCTGAAATCAGCTCATGAAGTACTCCATATCTGCAAATAATGTTGGCACGGATGAACTTCGCAACTGTGCTTGAAGTTATTGAAGCATACGAAGCTGCTTCAATCCATTTCGTAAAATAGTCAATCGCGACCAGAATGTACTCATGCCTGCTTGAAGACCTTGGATAAACCTTCTCAATTATATCAATCCCCCACACTGAAAATGGCCACAGCGAAGTCAAAGAATGTAGCTCCGAAGGAGGAACATGGATAAGATTCGCATAAACTTGACACTTATGGCATTTCTTCACAAATGCGAAGCAGTCTGCTTCCATTGTGGGCCAATAGAATCCAAGTCTCAAAATCTTCCTTGACAACATTTTCCCATTCATATGAGGTCTTCAAACTCCCTCATGGGTCTGCTCTATAAGCTCTGCAGCATTGTCTTCTTCTACGCACAGGAGTTGTAAGCCATCAAATGGGCTTCTTTACAGCTCTTCACCACAAATAATGAAGTTGGCAGCCAACTTCTAAAGAGTCTTCCTCTCTTTGCTTGAAGCTTCTGGAGGACGCCCTTTACCAGCAATAAGATTCTTGATATCTGTATACCACGGCTTCCCATCTGGACATCTGGCTGAATTCTCTATAGCATTCACATGTGAAGGAGCCCACTGAAGGCTGACAACTAACGGCTGAACCTCCATTGATATAGAAATGTCTAACATCGAGGCCAAAGTAGCCAAAGCATCAGCGAAATGATTTCTGGTCCTTGACAAGTGAGTGAATGTGATGTTCTTGAACTTCCTGACCAGAGATTCCAAATAAGTGTTATAAGGGATCAATTTATCTTCTCGAGTTTTCCTTTACCCATTAATTTGACAAATGATCAAGATAGAATCCCCAAACACATCAATGTCTTGAATCTGCAAAGCCAAGCCTGCCTCCAGTCCGGCGATACAAGCTTCATATTCAGCCATATTGTTGGTGCACTCAAACTGCAACTTGATAGAAACAGGAATATACTCCTTCTGAGGGGATATAAGTACAGCTCCTACTCCTTGTCCTCGATTATTGACAGCTCCATCAAAGTACATAAGCCACTTAGTACTTGAAGTCTCTTCTTCAATATCCATGATTTCTTCGTCAGGAAAATCTGCCTTCAAGAAAATATTTTCTTCTATAGGTGCATCAGCCAACTGCTCCGCAACGATACGTCCCTTTACTGATTTCTGAGTGACATAGGTGATGTCGAACTCAGATAATAACAACAACCACCTTGCAGTCCTTCCTGTAAGGGCACGTTTCTCAAACAAGTACTTTAACAGATCCATCCGTGATAGCAAAAGAACCTTGTGTGACAGCAGATAATGTCTAAGCCTCTGGGTAGCCCAAACTAATGCTAGACATGTCTTCTCCAAAACTGTGTACTTTAATTCATATTCTAGCATCTTCTTACTGATGTAGTAGATAGGCTTCTCATTTTCAGATTCTGGATCTTGCTGAGCAAGCATACAACCCATCGCTGTATCTGTAATAGACAAGTACAATAGCAACGGCTGGCCTGGAATGACAGGTGATAGAACAGGGGGCAAGGATAGGCACTGCTTAACCTTTTCAAAAGCCTCTTGACATTCTTCATTCCATTTCTTTGAGGAATTCTTCTTCAGAAGCTTGAAAATGGGTTCACATGTCATCGTCAGATGTGCTATGAACCATCTCAGATACTGAACTTTGCCAAGGAAACCTCAGATCTGCCTTTCTGTCTTCGGCGGCTGCATTTCTTGAATCGCCTTGTCTTTTGTGGGTCCACTTTGATCCCTCTTTCGCTGACCATAAACCCTAAGAGCTTTCCCGATGTAATACCAAAGACGCACTTACTTGGATTTAGGCGAAGCTGATATTTCCTGATCCGCTCAAAGAACTTTCTCAGGGCAAAGTGTGCTCAGGTTGAGTCTTGCCTTTTACAGTCATGTCATAGACATATACCTCGACCTCTTTGTGGATCATATCCTGTAAAAGAGTTGTAGCAGCCCTCTGATATGTAGCACCAGCATTTTTCAGACCAAACGGCATCACTTTGTAGCAGTAAGTACCCCACTGAGTAATGAAAGCTGTCTTCATCATATCCTCAGGCGCCATCTTAATCTGATTGTAGCCTGAGAACCCATCCATAAAGGATAAAAGAGCATGTCCAGCTGTATTATCTACCAGGAGATCAATGTTTGGAAGAGGGAAGTCATCTTTAGGACTTGTCGTTCAGGTCCCGAAAATCGACACACATTCGAACCTTTCTGTCCTTTTTGGGCACCGGTACAATATTTGCAAGCCATTCTGGATATTCAACAACTTGAATGAATTTTACTTCTAACAGCTGCTTAACTTCTTCGTAAACTTTCAACTCCCATTCAGTTTTGAGTTTTCGGAGTTTTTGCTTCTTTGGCTTAATACTAGGGATTAAGGGTAAGCGATGCTGAACAATTTCCTCACTTAATCCCAGCATGTCATCGTATGACCAAGCAAGAACTTCCTTGAACTCTTTAAGTAGGGTGATTAATTTCTCGCGCTCTTCAGGAGATAAAATTTTGCCAATTCAAATCTCCCGAATCAAAGTTTCGTCACCTATATTCACAGTCTCAATTTCCTCTTCGAGAGGTTTTGCTCGGCGACTCTCCTCCTGTTGAATCATGTGTTTGATTTCAGGGGGAGTGTCGTCGGCATCCTCATCAGAGGGGGAGGCTTGATTGTTATTATTAAGATTATCAGATTCTGAAGCAGAAACATTAGAAACAAAAGTGGAGACAGGAATGTACACAGAAGAATCTTTTATTTCATTGAATGTTGAATCAAGTACATCAAAGGATGAATTACCCACATCGGGGTTTACAATGAACTTTGGACTCAATTTTATAGACTCAACAGATATGTTGACATCAATGTCAACCGGCTCTGAACTATGTACTGAAAGAATATATGACTTAACGATAGAAACATCATCAGATTCGGTCCCGGTAGAAGAATCTGAATCACCAACGACCTCAAGAGACTCAACTTTTATAGTACCTGCATCAAAAGAATTGTTAGAATAAACAGACTCCGAATCAGACTCAGAGACTGACACATACTTACGGACAACTGACTTTTCTGAAGGGACATGACTGTACTGAAAAGTAACCTGAGGTATGACCTGTGAGGTCCAGTTAGTCAATGGTTCCTCTGCCGGGGTGATTAAGTGAGTGGGATTCAAAATCAGTGTACTCTGCTCAATGACAGAAACAATCTGTGGCTCCTCATGAAACAACGAACCCAGAAGGCTCGGCTCTATGCGTTCTGCCCAATCAGTTTCTGGCTCAAACTGTGTGATCTGCACACCTGTCTGCTCATCTTCTAACTCCAGATCAAAGAAAATTTCAAAGCCCGGCAACCTCTGTCCTGTACTCTCGTCCAACCAAGTCTCGGCAAAGCCACAGAAAGGGAAATCTGCACCCTCTTTTCAGAACCGGCCGTTCATTGTCAAATTAATCGGCGCCATCGGTAATTTTAACCCCCTGCGGCGACATTCTGACCATTTCATCATCAGCTGTTTCATTTCTTTATCTTCTTTCTTTGTGGGTTTGTACCCCAGCCCAAATAGGCCATTGAATACTTTAAACTCAAGGAATTCAATCAGACCCTGAAGATATTTGCCTAAACCGGCACCTGGTATGTACTCCTGTCGGCGAATCATCTTTATAACATTCGAGTTTGTACTGGTCAGGAAACAAATTTCCTCATTCATAGCTTCCTCAAAGGTGATTGCAGTCACTTCAAGAGAAAAACCAGTCAAACTAATATCATCAGCCTTTCCCACAGCCAGGGCTTGAGTAATCTGCCCTACTTCAAGATCCGGATCTCCCTTCACAGTTATCACTCGATTCTTGTGAATAAATTTTAGTTTTTGGTGGGGAGTAGACGGAACAACCCCGACCTTGTGCATCCACGGACGACCGAGCAGCAACAGAAACGAAGCTTTGATATCTAATACCTGGAACTCTATTTCAAATTCCTCTCCTCCAATTTGTATTTCTGTGACCAAAGTTCCGATCACGTCCCTGCAAGTGCCATCATACGCTAAAATTCCCTGCTCAGATGGGATAAAATCCTCAGGACCAAATCCATGAGTTGTCGCAGTACTCAATGGGCAGACGTTCAAAGCAGAGCCGTTGTCAACCAACACCTCTGGCACCCTCTTCTTATTGCAAACAACAGTGATTTTGTGAGATTTTGTGTGGTCTCGGCCCTCAGGAGGCAAATCATCATCAGTGAAAGACAAGGTCTTAGACACTTTTGTCATGGCGATCAAACTCACCAACTCATCAGGAGTGGTGTCAACAGAAACTTGTGCTAAGTTTAGCTCTCGAAGGATTAGCTTTCTGTGCTTGAATGAAGCCATGAGTAAACCCCACACAGAGATATTAGCCTGAGTCTTTTTCAACTGCTTCAGCAAGTTCTCCTCCTCTTCTTCTACGCTGACCTTATTCTGCCTCTGGTTTTCTGCATTTCGTGCAACCTCTGCTGGATTTTCCACACTCAGCTCCAGAGGTTTGAATACACGTCCGCCTCGGGTCATATGACACATCTCATCACAATGGTCATCTAACAACAATAGCTCATCCTCTTCCATTCGGACAACATACGGCTTTTTACTGTCTTTTTCTTATTCAAAATATTCGGCCCTTAGGACATACGGAGCTGTCTTTGTCTTTCCTGCACTACCAATCTGAAACACAGAAGACTGAGATGAAGACGACTCGGCAAATTCATCTTCATTAAAGGAAATCACGCAACGCTCATTCCTTTCTACTGCTTCCAGCTCTTTCTCGTCAAACTTCATCACATAGGTTTTTTCTGTGGTAATGGTACAAATGAGAGTTGACGGATCAAGCAAAGGTTCATTAGTAAAGATGGCATTGGTAGCGGGATGAGGCATAGCATGATGGTTAGGAAGTGGGTTCTCAGTGACGTTTGGTCTCTCAACTGCAAGTTCATCTTTGTCAATCATATTCTGAATTGCATGCTTTAAGGCCAAACAATTCTCAGTCAGGTGCCCCGGACCTCTGTGATATTCACAGTATTGATCCATCTTCCAGAATGTTGGTAAGGGATGAGGGGGAGGTTTAATATCCGGGAGCCGGATCTTTCTGTCTTTGATCAACCTCTGGAGTATCATCTGAATAGGATGCGGAAGGGGATCAAACTTTTTGTCGAAAGTATTTCTTCTTGGTGTCCTTGCAGCTTCTACAATAATCTTTGCCGCAGGCCTTGTATAACTAACAGCATGAACCTCTTTCGGCTGGATCACAGGCCTTTTACCCTCACGAATTTCAGACGAAACTTTTGCTCGCAGACCTTTTGCTATAGCGTCTTCAATCTGAGTACCGGTCTTCATGAGGTGGTCAAAACTCGGGTAATGCTGCGGTGTCAGGAAATGAAAGTACCGGGGAGACAAACTTTTCAGAACTAGCTTTATCTGTTCCGATTCAGACATTCTCTGGCTTAGCTGAGCAGACTGGCGTCTCCAACGCCTGATAAAGTAGGTGAAGGTTTCTTGAGGACCTTGCTTCAGCTGTTTTAGGTCTCTCTTCGTGACCTCAATACCTTCCTCCATCGAGAACTGCTCTATCAGTTTCTTAGAAATGTCTTCCAGGGTTCTCACCTCTTCCAGCTTCAGCCTCAAGAACCACTTCTTTGCAATTCCTGTCAGAGAGATCGGGAACAGCTGGGCCATCTGCTCACGGCTCAGACCATACTGCTGGGATAGAATGATAAACCATCTCATATGATTGCGCGGATATCCGGTTCCGTCATATTTATCATAATCAGGAGCTTTAAAGTTGGGCGGCAAAGATACTGTCGAAGACAGTATTAATTCAGAGACGTCAAATTTCTTGGGCCCCCTACACTTTCATATGCTCCATTTCTTGAGCCATCTTGCTAAACTTCTCTGACATTTCTTTTTCAAAATTTTCAAACTTCTCTTTTTCTCTATCAACCCCCCTTGGAACACAATACTCTGCAGCGTACTGCTCATCATCTAAATCGACTTCAAAAGGCGGGATAACAGACCTATGCAATTCCGGAGATGTATCATGAGGAGGCGGAAGTATGGGGCCTCAAGATGCGGAAGCCTTATCACTCATCTGAGTTTTCATGTTTGCCATTTCCTCTTTCATTCCGACCATGTCCCGAGTGAGATTCTTCATCTTTTCTTGCATACTCAACAGAAGGTCAGTTGGGTCGGCCATTTGGCTTACCTCAAAGGAACCTGAAGACTCTGGTGTAGATGGTAAAGGTACTGTAAATGACACTGGGGAATCAAAGTGACGAACGAGTCTAGGCACTGAAGTAGGTCTAGACCAGGCAGGCTTAGCTTAGGTGTCCTTTTTTGGAGCGATGATTGCTATCTTTAAGAATCCTGATTGGAAGTTAACAAACTAGATTAAATGATTGACAAATGAAATAAGATAGTTTGCACCAATAGAGAGAAAAGAAAACAAGCATCCTCTGTATTGACTAAATCCACCGATTACAACATCAGCGATTGGTTACATGAAGAATGATGAAACCTTGAATTGCCAACTGTCTATAACATGTATCAAGTAAAATTTCTTTCTTTAAATTTTCATCTATAATGAAATCAGATTTACAATCTTTGACTCTGATTATATTTAAGTAAAACAAATGAAGAAAAGAAAGAAATGATAATATCAAGCTGAAGATCCTCATGGTTCACCAATCCGAGCTCTTCGGTTTGCAGGCCCTCCAGATATTCCCCCTTTCAAAGCTTAGACATGAAAGCAGATCTCCTCTCTGTGATTTTGTCTCTCCAAGCAGCTACTATGGATGCAATGAGATCAGGAGTAAGGTCTTCACAACTAGGTGGTGTGATAACCTTAGGAGGACACAAAATTCCAGTAATCTGACAAGGGAAACACAAAGGCGCATAGAAAGATGATTTTTCTAAACCCATAAGATAGACAAATGAGTATGGGCAAGTACTGGTGATAATTTGTGGACAGGATTGACTCACCCAACGAAATTGGTTTTCTCCTACATTTTGCAACCAATGGTGTCATTCATTAAGCTGAGGTTGCTTAATCTTTGTCTTCCAGGAATGAAAACTCTTAAGGGTGTACTCAATGCGGTTTTGTGGCTAAAGGATAGTGAGTTTCTCACATAGCCACACATATAACAGCTTAGCACATCCGAAAAAGTTATCCTGCACATTTTTACTAGCAATAAAGTCTAAGCCATAAAAGGTTTCAGCTAGCATTGTAGGGACATGATTTCTCCCCTCATTTATCTGATCTACTATTATCAACAAGGTGAAAGGAGCAGTACTAGAGTCTTTATGAAGGACATGACGTGCAAAGACAGCAAAGACTAAGGCATTACATCGACATTCCTGAAAACTGGAGTCAGTAGGATCGACGTTTTTAGAAAAAAGTTCAATGAGGGCTTGAAATTGCATATTTTTCTCAGCTAAGCAAGGCAGAGTTTTCACGATCTTATCTTCAAAGAGTTTGCAAAAAAGATCATGAGAGGAGTCTACGCTTGAAGGTCGGATCCAAAGTCCCTCAGGAGGAAGCTCTAACAGGGCGCACCAATCTTCAAATATAGGACAGAGTTCAAAAGACCCAAATCGAAAGATATGGAAAACAGGATCCCAACATCCAGCAGCTGCTTGAAGAAACTTCCAATTTATACCGCGACTATTCAAATGGGTAAATGAACCGATGAAATGCTCAGCTACATGTAGACACCCCCATTTTGCTAGGCTTTAAAAAGCAAAAGATTCGGTAGTATCATCAATTTTTATATCCGTATTCAACATTAGATTAGGCATCCATGCATTTTAGGGTAGATTTTATTTCATTATGAGAGTTTTGAAGTTGATTCGCAATCCTGAAGGTCTCTAGGGGGTTCCTTTGGCCTCTGAAAGATGAAAGTTTAAGTTTCCAAGCAAATGAAAAAACCTGCTATTTTTAGAATTTTCAGGGTTTCCCTCATTTTTGCCTATTTTGCACTGCAGGGGTATTTTGGTCATTCCCAATGTGTCTCGTTTGACCCCCAAGTTATATTTGAGAAATCTTGAATGATTTTACAAATTTTGAAAAAGCTGTTATTTTTAGAAACTCATGGGGCTTCCACATTTTCATCATCTTATTGATATTTCAATCATTTCTCATATGTCCAAAAACATCTCGAGGGTACGGCTGATGGATTATGAGTAATTTCGTAAGCTTTGGGAAACCTGCTAAATTTAGACATTTCCAAATTTCGTAAGCTTTGGGAAACCTGCTAAATTCATCCTCTCAAGATTTTTTCTTAGTCTTGAGCTTCGGGGGTATTTTAGACATTTCCAAACATATCATATTTGGTCCCTAAGTTGTGTCTAAGAAATCTTGAGTCCGTTCATAAATTTTCGAAAATCTGCTATTTTTAGAATTTCTCAGGGTTTTCCCTAGTCTCGCCAAAATTCTAGCACCTTGGGGTAATTTGGTCTTTTCCTGTGTAATTCTTTTGATCCTCGAAATATGTCTGAGAGATTATGAATGATTTCCTGAATTTTGGAAAACCTGCTAAATTTAGAATTTCTCAGGAATTTTGCTTAATTTGGAAATTTTAAGTGTTGAGGGCATTTTGGGTATTTTCAGGGGATACCAAATGATTCTGTTTAATATGGCTCACCGAAAGGACCCAATTTTAAAAGTTTCTATTTTTGAAGTTTGACCACAAAGACTTTCCATTTTTAATTTTTCCCTTTAGGGGTGAACCAATCTGAGCGTATTTTGGTCGCATTTGGATGTCTAACAGTCAAGTAGGGGCATTTTGGTCCGAAAAGTTATTTTCTAAAAATGATGGTCCGATCATGTGTGAGGGATGCACCATAAATGTCAAATGGGTTGAGTCCATATATAGAATGTTGAATTTAGAAAGATTTTATTGATTTTTTACAGAAAAACCCAAAACCCGTGTGAAATGGCCCATTGGGCTAAAGCCCGCAAAGATGGAGCTCATGTGGGTTCACCCATATGGGTCAACCACCATGGTGGGCGGCCCACATGGTTGACCGACATGAGTTGAGCACCCACCTTGATGATGTCACAATGGTGACATCATATTTGTGAAAAGAAAAATAAAAAGAATAAAAAATGAAAAGAAGGAAAGAAGGAAAAGATGAATGATTGCTTAAAAAAGTTTTCTTTCAAAGAAGCAATGTGGAATGAGAATAACATGTCTTGATTGACAAGAAATTAAGATTGGAATCAAATCAAATTTGGAAACAAGAAAGAAAGAAAGCAAGAGGGGAAAATTGGAAACAAGCCAAAAAGGGAGCTCTCACATTGGAAATTGTTATTTCTCTCTTAACCCTAACTTTTTTTTATATAAAAATCAAAGCAAACAATCCAAAAAGGGGGAAAAATCCAAATTCGTCCATTTTCTCTCTCCTCCTAAGAAATTTTTTTTTCTTTTCTCTCTTGAAGTGTGATCTCTCTCTCAAGTGTTCTTCAAAAAAGGAATTCTTGAATTCCTTCTTCTTCTCCAAGGCATCATACAATCAAGAATTATTGGAGTGTTCTTTGGGTCTTCTTCATCATAAAAAAGGGTGCGACAAAGTGTATACCTCGGATCTACGCACCCTAAAGACAAGGAGCGCGATCAACGTGGTGGAAATAAAAAAAACAAAGAAAGAAAGGGAAGAAAGGACACACGATCGAGCGTCGGCGAGATTTTTCGGAATTTTTGGCTTTTGAATTCGGCGAGGATCTCCATCACAGGTAGGTGCACTATTCTCAGATTTTTCCAGGATTATTTGGTATTCTTTATATATTTTTGCATGGTTTTTAGCATTTAATTGAATTTAATTCGATATTATATGTGTGTGCTCAAAATCATGATCTACATGAGTGTTTCAATTCCGATTCGTCCCGAAATTTAATACAGTGATCTATTTAAATAGACTAAAATAACCATTGGATCGGATCGGACATTGAATTAAAGGATTTTGAAAATTTGAGTGAAGAGTGGAATTTCATTTAAAATAATGGCTGAGAAATTACAAAAGTTGAAAAAATAGCTATCTCAGGATGATTTGTTTTGTGGAATTTCAAATTTTTCTTGTGTTCATCACATCAGAACAAGGTTAAAGGACATTTTCTGAAGTCGTAATTTTCTCGAAAATCGTGTTTTAAAAATAGAAAACTCTTCAAAAACATCTTTTTGACGAAGAAAAATAAAATATATACTAAACAGATTCCAAAATTAATAAAATTTCGTGGAAAAATAATATGATACTGATACATTCTACCATGAAGTTTTGAGAAGTTTTGGATTTTTTTTTTATATTATTTAATGTTTTCTTTGAAAATTATCAGATTTTATGAGAATTTTTACTGACATCAGATCACAATTAAAATTCTCAATATTTTTACAGTAGTCTTATGTTTCATATTTCTTGCTGCTGTAAAATGTGTAAGTGATTTAGATTTTTTTTCCTAAGGGTTGTAGTGTAAATCCATAATCTGGTCTTAAAATTGAAAAATCCGAAATTGGTAGTAAATGGTTTTTAAAATTCATGAAAATCTCACAGTATGCTATGTTTACCCATATCTTATTTCTGTAGAAATTTTAATGAATTTAGATTTCTATTTCTAGTAGTTTCTGTGTTATTTTAATAATCTGGTCTTATTATTGTTAAATCAAAATTAAATATGAGCTTAATGTAAAAATCTGCAAAACTTTTCTAGTAAGCTACATACATTCCCATCTTGCTGCTGTAGAAATTTCAATCCATTTCGAATTCGTTTGCAATAAATTCACTTGTAAAATCACTCATGCGGTTTAAAATTGATAAAATCCACTCAAAATTGAAATTAATTAAAAATTATTATCAAAATTTCTAAAGAACCTTAAATTTTTGTTACATATTAATTCTTTAATCCATTAAAACAGAAATCTTAGGATCTTTAGATTTCCCTGGTAAAATGGCCAGTGCATCCATAATCGTATCCCAATTGCAACCGATCTTTGACGATTTGAATATTTAAGCTATAGCATGTTATTGGCTCCGAGGTTACTGTCCACGGAAATCCTGAGATATGCGAGGCAATAAGGTGCTATAACCTAAGTATTAAATTACACAAGGAAAGAGCACACGATTTCCTTCCTTGGATGCCATTCGAGGCCGAAATTGGAGAACCCTAGAACCTTTGGTATTCCTTAAATGTCCAGAAACCGAAAATCCTTGAAATCTGAAATTAATTAACTTCAAGAACTTGAATCAATTTATCTCATGTCTCGAGCCCAACTTAGGAACACTTATGTCAGGTCGTGTCCTAGGTTTTAGGGAGTCTTAGCTTTAGGGAGTCCTAGAGTTAGGAGTCCAGCCTCATCACGGACATTTGCTATGGATAGCAACCGTGCCATAGGTCTAGTTATACTAGTCACCCAAATTTTCCCTAGGACAAGCCTAGTTACATAGGATGTAGGTTAACCTGCATTAGTCTAAGGGACAACTTGCACTTAGATAGGATCATATAGCATCTTAGATGAAATCCTAGGATAATAAAATCTTCAACTTGAATTAAATAACTTCTCTTAAAACTGTTGAAACAGTCAATCCAGTCTAGATCGGTGTCTTAGTTGAGTTATGCATAAGTAGCTTAGCTTAGGTGCACCGAACTACGTCGACTCTGATCCCAGTGAGGCTTGGGTACGTAGGCAGCTTGGATGTCTGATGGCATACCAACCGCGAGTCGGCTCCACAACAAATTGTGGGGTTTTGTATATTAATTTTCTTGTAAATGCTTAATTAAATCACTTAGGATTTTTCCATGAAATTAGAATTTTAGGAGAACTTTCACTTAGATTGAATTCAAACAAATTAAGAAATCAAGATACACATTTATGATCTACATTGAAATTAGATCATAGGATGCATGTCACATAGTTCACATATTAACAAAGAGTTGAATGAGCCATTTAAAATAAATTTAAAAGAGTTAACTTTTGGAATTGAAGACCGATTATCGGGCAGGAATGGTGCATGCGGTGGATAACTCCCCATACCTTCCATTCTTGTAACCAGGTAACAAGTCTAGATTTCTGGTTAATTATGGGTCCTAGATCCCACATCTAGGTGGCGACTCTGTCACTCTCTTTTGTGTGGAATTCAGATTGCCTTAGTGATCCCAAGTTCACATAAAAGATGAATTAAAATCAATAATAAAAATGCACACGCCAATCGCGTGGGTACGAGAGACCAAGAGAGAGTGTGGCGGCTCGCGCCCCACCCCTCTCGCGGGATCGGGTCCCACACTACACTCCTTTCTTCACACCTCAATGGAAAAGATTTAATAGTCTCAGCTATCCACTTATCTAACAAATCGTTCGCCATGATCAGACCTGACACTCAGATAGAACAAGATGATAGGGGAAGGAAGATAACCTTTAAGTAAATAATAAGAATAAACTTGACAATTAATTATACAGGAAGGATACAATCTGGGACATTGAATTTTTCATCAAAGATGAGAGATAATCAAGAGATCAGACATAGACCACGGCCATAAAATGACAAAAGTATGTCGCCAACCGGATCTAAATCTGGCGATGAATATCATCAACTGTACGATCAAGAGGATCAAAATGATAGACCATGGTCATAAGGACAGCGAACGAGCTATCAGCCAGATCTCAAGACAAAACAGGTAGACAGGTAAGGATCTAATCCTACTGAGCAATGTATACGTAAGATGAATTTATGACACAACAAAAGAGTATATACATAATGACAGGGTAACAAATAAATTGTGACCACGAGAACGATATGTACAGGCCACTAACTTAGTGAAACTGAAAGGATACAAATACAACTGATCAAACCAGGAGTTCTCACTAAAAGTGGGTTCCAAGCTAATCAAGGCTATACATGGGAACCAAGACAAGGTAAACTGACTCCAAAGGATATCAATCATGCTCAACATGTTTTGGATAAAATCCAGCAGCATAACGGCTATACGAGGAGGTCAAGGTCCAGACTAAGTAAACTGACCCTAAAGAGTAGCAGTTATGCTCAAAAGGTGTTGCAAAAAATTCGGCAGCACAATGACTAGACAAGAAAGTCAAAGTAAGGTAAACTCATGGTTTAACTAACTCTAAGAAATAGCGGTCATGCTTAACATGTTCTGCAAAAAATTCGGCAGCATAACGGCTAAACAAGAAAGTCAAGGTAAGGTAAACTCATGGTTTAACTAACTCTAAGAAATAGCGGTCATGCTCAAAATATTCTGGATAAAATCCGGCAGCATGACGTCGCTAGAAAGGATTCCAACAACTCAGCCAAAGGTATATGAATAACGGTGGTAAAATCAGCTCATAATTGGCAGACAAAATATGATTATGAAGGAAAGGTAAATGAAGGGCTAACCATAGGTGAGAACATACAACAAAGGGTCAAATCCTATGGTCAACAGATCAAAGGACAAATCATGGCCAAGATAGTGGCAAGCAAAAGCCACTGACTAGATCTAGATCTAAATAATGATTGGATATAACTGATTGAATTGAACAAGGAACTCTAGCTAAGAGGAGAACCCTAATATATATAATTAGTATATATAGGCATATATACATACACATACATCCTAACCAGGGGCACCAGCCCTAATTCTAATCTAGCTGAGTAAAGGAAGTCTCGACTCAAGACAGACTGGTGAGTGTACTAGGACCGTATTGTAGCCATGTAAAATGAGCTACCCTAGTCTACAAATGGGACAAAGCTCCTAACTCTAGGCTCGACATGTGTAAGTAACACATGTTCGACCCTATATGGATGCAATATACTTATATAAACATGGGTACTTCCTAGTTGGATTTCACTAAGTCAGTAAGTATATACATAATATATAAAACAAAGTAGGGCTCCAGACTCAATCTATCGGGTACTATGCGTATGGACCATACTTAATATGTATAACACAAGTACGCCCCATGTTATACATAGTATGCTTCATTGCTCATCGGCTGCTGTAGACAAAAGTATGCCCAATGTCTACGACTGCAGCACAGGCGCATAGCTTGAAAATAGATCCAGCAATTCTGTCAGGGTAATGACCTCCCAGTCTGGCACGCACTGTATCTACTTTCGTAGAGCCAAGAATAATGAGAAACAATGAAATAAATAAATAATAAACAATATGACAACATATGATGTGCAGTATGTGAATCCCTTATTTTAATTATGCACCAATCTAGTGCCCCTGGATTCTAACGATAGAGTTCCCATTTAAAATAATTTTAACCCAAATTTCCCCAAAGTTAGTAAAAATGGCATTTTTATAGAGTTAGGCAATGTTTCAAGAACTCCCCAGCAGAGTCGCCAGCCTGTGGACCCCGATCCGAGAGAGAGGTGGGGGACGAGCCCCCATCGGCCTCTAGGATCATCCAGGTGTGAAGGAGAGCTCTACCAAGAAACTCTCGAAACAGATGCCACCCTCATAGCATAGCACGAGTGGCGATATAAAAAGAAAGAGATACGTCTTGATCTGGAGCCAAGGCTCGAAACCAAGACATACCCAAAATGAACTCAGAGTCGCCATCCATGGATAGGCCATGGAACCCCAAAATCAAATCCTTTGTGCAATGGATAACTAGAAATATATATGGGCTCGTGCCTGATTACGAATGGAGAAGGTCCAAAGAGTACTCCCAATTCGTCCGAGTGCAAGCACTTGGTCTCTTATGCCATTTATTATTAACCTTGAAGAGTTTCGAACAAAAATCATGTGAAATGGGAACAATCCTCAGGAGTCGTTAACCTAAGCATCTTTTTCCTGAGAATACAAAATAATAACCACATAAAAAATAAATGAAAGAGGTGCCACCTAAACATTGCTAGTTTATGAGTGACATACCTAACTGGTGTCTAAGTTCTGATAGCCAAAAACATGCATGCTACAGTTAAAGGTATAAAGTCTGAACACGAAAGTAAGAAAACATAACAAAATAGGCAACAAAAACAACACAACAAATCCTAAGACTCTAAACGATTTGACCCGAGTCCTTGGATGGTCTGATGTTCATCCAAAGAAGCCTACGTATCCCCGCCTCCACAAGAATCAGAGTCACGTAGTTCTTCGCACCTATTCTAATCTATGATGCCTAAGACACTTAGACCTCTATCCTAGACTCGATCTAAAGACCGGACTAGTTATTAAAGCTTCTCGTGCGTAACTAGGCTGCGTTTCCTAAGGAAAACAGAGGGCAGACTAGTGCATCCGATTCTACTCATCAGTCAGCGATGTGGATCTCTAGCTGACCGAACGGAGGCGTTCCCATAACTCTAGGACAAACCCCTAACTCTAAAACAAGCACACAACAAACAAACAAACAAACAACCTATCAAGGAGAAACCCCTAACTCTAGAACTCTCTATCTAGGCGAAAAACCTAACTCTAGAGGAAGATCTTTTCTAAATCAAAGTTTATGAAATACTTTTGCACTTTTTGAAAGAGTTCGAATGATTTATTTACAAAGTGTGGCTGGACTTGGGATATGGATCTCAAGCTGCACTACGTACCTCGTGGAAGAGGATCAAGCCAATGTAGTTCGAAACGAACTCTCCTAACTACCACAAAAAACTTAACACTTTATATTTTTTTAAGGTTTTTGATGCTTTCAAATATTTTTGATGTTTTAAATTTCTAAAGTTTTTGAGTTTTAAAATATTCCAATGTTTTTGGATCTTTAGATGTTTCAATGATTTTCAAATTTTAAAGCTTTTCCAATGTTTTTGGATTTTTAAAGGTTTTCACCATTTTGGTCAAAGACCTAAGGGAATACACAAATCAACACCCTAGGGTCAACAGGGGAAACCCCTAAACCGGGTAAGCTAGTGTCCTAAGAACATCGGAAACGATCTAAGATCCCAAACAAACAAAGCTCTAATAAGGCTGTGCTAGCCTATAACAAAGAAGAGGGACAAGAACACTAAGGAGAAACTCTTAACTAACAACACTAAAGAAAGGGTGTAAATGAGTCAGAGACTCTCTAATAACGCCACCTAAAGGACGAATGAGTCAAAGACTCTCTAATAAAACCACTAAAGAAGACAAATGAGTCAAAGACTCTCTAATAAGGACGAATGAATCAAAGACTCGCTAATAACCATCTAAATGACAAGTGAGTCAAAGACTCTCGAATAAGGACAAATGAGTCAAAGACTCTCTAATAACATCGTTAAGAAAGACAAATGAGTCAAAGACTCCAATAACACTACCTAAAAGACGAATGAGTCAAAGACTCTCTAATAATATCACTAAAAGGATAAAAGAGTCAAAGACTCTCTAATAATACTACTAAAAGAGGGCTAATGAGACTAAGCAAATCTCCTGTACACAAAGGCGAGCTCCAAGTAACCTCATCATCGCCCTAGCAATGATTAAAGGCAAAGGCAACTAACAGACCAAGTTGGTCTTCAACTAGCAAAGGAACAAGGTGGGATACAACTTGGAGAAGAACCCTATAAATGAGGCAAGGCATGCCTCCTATGGGTGTACTATCTATCAGAATCAAGGTAACCTCGCTGAGGGTAGGCTCTAAATGAGGCTTGTCTCCAAAGGAGCAAGGCCTAATGAGACATATAGTGTCTCCAAGTAGGGGTCTAATTTCTACCGGTGTCTAAAAGACTAGTAAAGTCTACTATACAAAAGAGGAGAGCTCTACTTGGACTGAGCGAGTCCCCTAAGGATGGGCCTGGGCTAGCGCCTTCATCGCCTTTATGCTTAACACCCACCTCCGAGACAACTTTCAAACTATGGTTCTCAAATCTCTCTACTCTCCTCTACAAATAAATTTCTCTTCTTTGATTCCCTTCTCTTATTCTTTTTCCAAATTCTAAACCTTAATGCCCAAGCCCTCCCCTTAACACTTCTCCTTTCTGTAATGCCTTTGGAAAATCATTCTTTACCAGTGACAACTTAATTAAATCGGCAGGTCTCACAAAATTAGAGTCTGCAGAGGTTGCATTCTAGCAAGCTGGCCAACCGAGAACTCATACTACCAATCAAATCAAACTCTAAATGTCCTAGACTAACATAGTCTCTATCAGGACGATTTGGAATCCCATGAACAGGCAAACCCATGAGATGATTCAAATAGATATCATTATTAGAAACTTCAAAATAAAGCATGCCTTCCACACCTGACCAACTTCATTTTTAAGTTTAAGGCTGATGCATGAGCATCCCATTAACGACAGGAGCAATATGCCTAGCACACTCTAAAGCTACAGAAGCTTTGCCTTTCCAAAATGATGAATTACCGAATGCTGCAACAATTCCTAAAAGATCCTATGGAAATAATTGCAAGAAGAAACTGGAATACCATTATCAGAACTTTATCAAAAAGAATACCAATAATGTCTTATTTGGGCATTTACCTGTAATCTCCTTAACTCAACTCAAAGATGCTAGCAATAAATTACTTTAACATTTAAACACCCGCTAAGAAATAACATAACTGATATTAGCTTCAA
Organism: Tasmannia lanceolata; assembly: GCF_043159265.1. Taxonomy (NCBI): domain Eukaryota; kingdom Viridiplantae; phylum Streptophyta; class Magnoliopsida; order Canellales; family Winteraceae; genus Tasmannia; species Tasmannia lanceolata. The sequence goes on along the minus strand of NW_027518679.1, from coordinate 8,494,260 downwards.
ACAAATGGCCCGAAGTAAATGAATTAAAACAGTACTCATGTCAAAGCATTATATGCACTAAATTACAAATGGATGGGCCCATTTCACAAATATACAGAACATGATCAGAATTAGAAGTGAATGGGATATTGTGTAAAACAGGAAACATGGCTGAATTGTACCAAACAGGGGCTGAAATTATGGCTGGCATATACTATGAAAATCAACGTATACCATGAAAATTAGTAAGGAATCAAACCAGTTAAAAAAAAAAATTGAACCAGTGCATAAACTCGTAACACAGTGGCTAAATGCTTTAAACCTCATGAAACTCATGATTGTGGCGTAATAAGGTCAACAGCCGCGGTTTATGACCATCAAGCTTATCTATTAGCATCCAGAAAATATAGAGGAATGATTACATTTTTCTCCAAAAGGAAGCAATGGGTTGAAATATATAATGTAACATATATAATGTAACATCAGTCATTGCATTATTCAAATATTCCTATTAGGACAATGAACAGGGAACTGCTAAAATCATTAAAGAGGTGAAACTCCACAAGCCAGGCAATATTATCAATATCGCTATGATAAATGTTAAGCCTTTTACAAAGAAGAATGTAAGGTGGCTTGTATGCAGTCACTACAAACGAATGCTGCATTTTCACAACTCTGCTCAACCCCACAAATATGACAACATATAATCCCACTACATGTACCATGCTCATCTCGGCACTTCACAATTTTCCACAAGGGACAAATGAGCCAAACATGTAAACCATACAACAAATGAGGGCTGCTATTGGTAGCATAATCGTTTTCACTATTGATCAAATGAATTATGACTATTGACAGATTCAGAGAATTGGAACCCATGAAGTCGAAGAATACAATTTGATGATATATACAGACTCAAAATCAATCCATATAAGATGAGTGTAAAATTTAGAAACAGAGCCAGTCCAACATTATCCAAACCAAACAATGATAACATCCAGTCAAGGTTCCCAAAACCAAGGAGTTAGATATGCCATACACCCCTAGATAAACATGAGCTATAGCCTAAATTATTTATACTTTTCAGGGGCAGCAGCTTCGTAATTCTGAATTATTCAAGGGAGGTCCATGCAAAGCTAAAAATTCTATTTACACTACCATTTAAACTCAGGGCTTTGACTTAGATATGACTTATATTTCTGAATGCTAAACAAAATGAAAGATCTAAACATAATACATTACAACCTTTACAATCATCAAATAACGGTATCTAGCTTTCAAAATATGCGAATATAAAATTAGAGAAGTGACATTTACACTCCTTTTGACCACCAGGGACACCTAGCACCAATGTATGTCACTCTCAAACCTATTGGATTTTTATAAGGATCGAATCCAGGTTAAGAACAAGCAAATCCTACTAGAAAGGATAGATCTAAGATCTATAAATGGAAAATCGAAAGTTAGGGTTTCTAAAAAATGCAAGCAAGATAGGCCTTGTAACTGACAGAGAAAATAAGAAGAAGATGTGATGATAAGATAACTCAAACCGAGGGTATGAGAGATTAAAGGCGACAAAACAACGATCGGAGCTCCAATGAATGACCAGAGAAGATGAATTTGGCCGGAATTCGATCGGAGATGATCGGAGAAAAATGTATGAACTAGGGTTAGGGTTTTGAGATTTGGGATCTTTGAAAATTTGAAGCATATCTTAAAATCCAAGAAAGAAACGAAGATATCAGAAACAGATCAGACAAGAATAGCTAGCCGGAGGGGTTGGCCGGAGAAAATGAGCTTACCGGTAGGATAATTGCCGGAGAAAAAATAAGTCAAAGATTTCGCCCCTCGTTTCCCTCGTTCTTTCTCAAATTCCTTTATTTCTCAAATTCTCAGATCTAGATCTGAGATTTTGCTTTCCAATTCTCCATTTTTCTCTCCCTCCCTCTCTCTCTCTCTCTCTCTCTCTCTCTCTCTCTCTCTGATTCAGCGAGAAAATGAACAGTGTCCTTTGATTTTTTTGATTTTTTTTTATATATCAAAATAAAAGTGTTGATATTAGCACTCCCACTTGATGAGGCGCGCGGAAAATGATAGGGCGCACCTGCCACTTTTGTCCTATTCGGTCCGGGCGCGTCCATCGCAGGATAATTCACTCCCCTTATCAATTGGACATCCCCTTCAGCAGATAATTCACCCCCCTTTAGGTTCCCACTACGCTCCTTACATTGCTCGTCTTATTTGACAAATCTGGTCGGATTTTGATGAAATTTGGCGGGGGCCTTGGTGAGACCCTAACCTAACTTGTGATGCAATTTGGGGTCCTAGCTTGGTGATTTGACGAGGTTTTGCACAAGCAACGCGAACTTGAGTCCTCTCAAAATGGGGTGTCTACACTACCCCCATACTTAAATCTTGTAGTGTCCTCAATGCATGCAAAAATAGAAATAAAAACAAGGACAATGAAGAGAAAGGTGCACCTGAAATGATCAAGAAAATATGAAATAAAGAGGCTCATGGAGACCCATAACCTCTTCCAAATTCTCATATTATATTTCAATGTTGGCTTTTGATATACGAAGGGCAACTTTTGGATGGCTTCCTTCATCACAGGATTAGCCTTTCTTTGGGGTTCCCTTGAAGGTTTGGAACCCTCAATGAATTTTATGTGGGGTTGCTCAATAGAAGGACTTATTCCTCTGATGTCGGCTATTATCCAATCAATGGCTTCTTTATTTGCTTTTAACAAGTTAAATAACTCTTCATCTTCATTTAAGGTTAGATCCGCAATTAATTCAGAAAAAGTTTGAATTTTAGCTCTAACCCCATATTTTGGATTTGAAGGCAAAGGCTTCAAATCTAACCGTGTGGCCTCTTCAATGGATGGCTTGGGAAGGGATGTAAATAGGGGTTCTTCTTGCTCTATTTGATGGATGCTAAGAGCATCAGAAAAGAAGTCTCCCCCTCCCACGTTTCCCAATTCTTCCAAGCATTCTTGAAAACCTACATCAAAATCGATTTCAAAATTAGTTTTTATATCATCAGGAAATAAATGCAACATATTGATTTCTTCCTGTAATTTCGGTTGCTTACCTAGCCTAAATTTAATAAAATCTACAGACGTGTTGCCAAAAGATAATTTCATTAGACCATTCCTACAATTAATTAAAGCGTTGCTAGTAGCAAGGAAATGCCTACCAAGGATGATAGGAATTTGATCCTTGATATTAGCAATGGGTTCCGTATCTAACACAACAAAATCAACGGGAAACAAGAAATCTCCTACTTTAACTAGCATATCCTCAACCATCCATTTGGGTGTCTTAATTGATCTATCTGCCAATTGGAGAGTGATGGTGGTTGGTTTGAGGTCTCCTAATCTTAGTTGTTTAAATACAGAAAAAGGCAAAAGATTTACACTTGCACCCAAATCCAAAAGAGCATGTTCAATTTTGTTGTTACCAATTGTGCAAGAAATAGTAGGACATCCCGGGTCCTTATACTTAGCCACCATTTGTTGAGACAAAATTGAACTTATGTTTGCAGCAAAGAAAGCCTTGTTGGGCACATTGGTCGTGCGCTTTTGTGTGCACAAATATTTAAGCACTTTAGCATAAGTAGGAACCTGTAAACTCACATCTAATAAAGGAATATTAATTTGCACTTGTTTAAACACATATAAAATTTTATCCATGGCATCCACCTTCTTATTATTAGCAAGTCTCCTTCGAAAAGGAGCCTTGGGCACATATTATTTTTTAGGTGGTGAAACTACTTGCTCTTCACTTACCTTTTCGGGTTCCACAGTGGAACTTGTGTGATGGGACTCTTTACTTACCTCTTCGGATGTATCTTGATGATCTTTAGAGGGTTCGGACCTGACCTCCTCCTTGTGGTAATCTCGTCCACTCCTTCAAGCATATACGGCATTGCAATGGTTGGAGGGATCTTGCGGCGGCGGAATTGGTTGAATGGCATTAAATTGATTTGGCTGTTATTGTGGATTCACATTCACATTCAAGTTCCTTGGATTAGGAACGGGTTGACTTGGCATCTTACCATTTTCCTTCTCATGCAAAGCCGTAGAGAGTTGAGAAATTTGCTTCTCCATGTTATGCTGGCTTGTCATGAAAGTACTCATGAGAAGTTCCATGTTCTTCTCTAAAGAAGCTATGCGGGTTGATTTTCCTTGTTTTTGAAAACCCGGTAGTTGTTGATTTGAAACATTATTTAAAATTGGGTTTTGAAAAGATGGGGATGGTGCTATGGATGATTGAACATAAGTGGGAGGGAAGGTTGGCCTAGTTTGTGCGAATTGGCCTTGACCTTGGAAATTGGATGGCGCACCTTAGTAGTCCCTTGGTTCCAAGAAAAATTGGGATGATTCCTCCATCCCGGATTGTAAGTACTACTATATGGGTTATTTGAAAACAAAGCACTTGCATTTTCAGTAGAATTACCAAACTTTGAAAAATTAGGGCACTCTTCCATAACATGTCAGGAGCTTGGCACCAATTGCACATGGGGACGCTATGATTGATTTGATTCACTTGTGCATGTCCCTTAACAACTATAGCTTCTACCCTTTTGATTAGGCTATCTAATTGGGCCTCCTTGGCCATGGTACCCTCAATAAAGAATCCCTTGCTTGATGTGGCTCTTTCGTTTTCTTGAGTGGATTCCCACTCACGGGTCTTTTCTGCCAAATCAAGCAAATATTTCTAAGCTTCATTCTCACCCGTATAGGATGTGAATCCTATAGGGCACATGGACTCTAAAAGTTGTTTGGTTTGAAAATCAATGCCCTCATATATGATTTGGCACAAGTGCCACGTATCTAATCCATGGTGGGGGCATTCTTGGAGTAGATCTTTGAATCTCTCCATAAACTTTGAAAACGACTCATGGGGTTTTTGCCTAAATTGAAGAATATCATTTCTTAATTTATTAGTTTTATGCGAAGGGAAATTTTTTTAAGAAACACAACTGTAAACTGATCCCATGTGGTGATGAAGTTTGTGGGCAAACCGTATAGTCACTTTTTAGTTCCCTCTTTGAGTGTGAAGGTGACGAACCTCAATTTAACCGCATCATCCGAAAGTTGTTGCAGTTTAATTAAAGCACATACCTCTTCAAACTCTCTTAAAAATAAGTAGGCATCCTCAGAAGTAAGCCTGTGAAAGTGAGGAAGCATAGTGATAAATTGCGATTTTAACTCAAGATTATTTTCCTGAGCAGCTGACAATCGAATACAAGAAGGTTGTGCTGCTCGGGCATGATAGAAACGATCGTAAGGGTTTTAGGAACTTCCTCTTCCACCATGGCAATTGGAATTGGTTGAATGTCCGTCCCTAATTCTGATTGAATTACTCTCTCGAAACGGTTGACGGAGTTGCGCACCCAACCTACACTCATATACAGAAAATAGCCAAGTTAGAAAAGGAATAACCAAAAACCAAAGTAAAGAAACAAGTAATTGAAACTAAAAGAAAAATAAAAATCACTTCGAATAATATAAGAATTAAAGTAACCGCACTCGTCCCCGGCAACGGCCCCAAAAACTTGATTGTCTTATTAAATAATCGCAAGTGCATGGATCGTGTAAATACGGGTCAAACTCAGGGAAGAGACTTGTGATTTCTACCCCTATACTATTCAAAAAATAAGCTTACTATATATTATTGCCTGGCATGTACTCAGGATTTTCGTGGACAAAAACCTTGGAGCCAACAATATATCGTAAATTTATTAACTAAATAGATATGGGTCGAAAACAATGTAAAAAGGATTACCAATTTAACTCTTATATTTAGGCAAAGTCTACAAAAATTCTAATGATCTCTTTTAACTACTTATCTAATCTAATTAGAAAACCAAAACCTAAAGGCTTAAGTGAATTTGAAAATTGCAAAAAGTAATTGAGAATGGTGTAAAAATACTTAATTCAATATAAAAGATTACTTAAGGTTACAATCCACCATGGGTTTCAGATTAGATTATTAATCAAACCAATTTTTGTACTGAATCGCATAATTGATAGTTATGTCTCTGAGAGATAAGATCAAAGGATGTTATTTCCCATGTATAATCTATCAACTATAGTATCCAATTTTATTGAATATATAAGTATTTATAGTGTTTATCGGCAATTCCTCATACGAAAGGGAAAAACTAATGGCATGAGTGATTGGGATCCAACAATTACAAATCCTTATATATGTTATTTTTTACTCCATTGAATTTAATCAAACACCTTTCTCCTTCCCCATGGTTTCATCTAAACCCTAAGTAGGTTGGGTTTAGTTACACATAGAGAATGGGAAAGAAGCAAAAATAAAGAAGATAGAGAAGAGAATTGCTGCTAAAGAACTTAGAAAGGAAAAGAAACAAAAAGAACTCTTCTTTAATTGAAATTGAAAACAAAAATACATCACATTGAAATTGAAATAAAAGACAAAAATAAGAAAATTTATTCTTTTTCTCCTTCAATGGTTGAATCCTTGTCCTCCTTCAAGCCTTGATCTCACCTTGGATTGATTCTTAGATGATTATATCAAAGAGAGAAAGAGATTTCTCTCGTCGATACAAGTCCAACGGATTCGACCACACGTGAATCGGAGCTAAAACGAAGAAGTTATGGTCTGTTGAAGTTTTTGAAAAAAAAAAAACTGTTAAGACGCGATGAGACGAGACTAAAAATTCAAGAAGATGGGAGAGACTTCAAGAGAGATTGATATATAGATTTTGGGTGAGAAGGGTTGCTAAATTAAGGGATTGAAAAAGATGTAAGGTAGAGATTAAAAAGCTAATCTTAGGAAACAAATGAAAGGACAAGATGAAGGCTTGAATGGGCTTTCTATATCTCTTCTAAAAAACACATGGGTTACTTTCCTTCTTTTTTTTTCTTTCCAAAGTTGTGTCTAAAACCATCCAGTTATTTTGTCAAGCAACTTTCTAAATGGTAGAAAAATAATGGAAAGTTTCCAAGTTAAGGAATATGTGCATGAAATGACCAAATTGTCCATATCTTTCGAATGAATTGCAACCATGCTATATACTTCCTTTGTAATGCACATAAACAACTAATAATTCCCTTCTCCCCTCTTGATCATTTCAATCTCAACCGTTGGAATTAAGATCATTTCTCCTCTCTTGTTTTTCATCATCCATCCTTGAAATTTTATCTTTCAAAGCAAAGTAAGGGGTGTGGCATTCTCAATTTTATCCCACTAAAGCATCATGCCAATTCGGCCAACTAAGGCATCTTGGAACTTTGGATTTTCATGGCAATTGGTCATTTCTTCACTATTTTCATATGTTAAGCTCCATTTCCTTCACAATTCCAATAAAAATCCTGAAACAACAAAAACAACAAAAATATCTTAGTAGCACTGCTTAAAACATAAAATATGCATGCATCCTACCACTACCATTCACACATAAATGTGTTCATCAGCAAACAATCCAATCAAATAAAGAAAGCACACTAACATGATCCTATGCAAGGAACAATGCCAACTAACAGACTCAAATCCTAAAATGCTAACAACGAACCCTAAAACTCCAAATATTTTTGCCCGAATCTTGGACAGGCTTACATCCATTCAAGCCGCCTGCGTATCCCAACATCTACAGGAATCAAGGCGACGTAGTTCTTGCGCGCCTATTCTAAACTATGATGCCTAACACATCTAGGACCGCTATCCTAGACTCGATCAACTAGACTCGACTAGTTTTTAAAGCCTCTTGTGCAATTACTTAAGTTTAAGTGAATTGCAGATTTTAGGACACCCTATACGTCCTAACTAAATGCAAGTTTTTAGCCCTAAACTAATGCAGTGGTTCGTATATCTTATGTGCAACTAGGCTGTGTGTCCTAAGGAAAATAATGGGATCATTAGCGCATCCTACTCTAGTCATTAGTCGGCGATGTGGATCGCCAACTGACCAGACAGAGGCGTCAAACTCCTAGCTAGGTCAGATTCCTAACTCTAACACAACCACAAAACACCCAAAACACTCAACATATCTATGACAAAATCCTAACTCTAGAGAAAAATCTTTTTGAAAACAAGTTTATTAAGAAGCTTCAAAAGCTTTTTTTGTTTCTAAAAGGTTTACATGACTTATTTTTTAAGGTTTGACTGGACTTGGGATGAGGATCCCAAGCTACCTACGTACCTCGTGGAATATGATTAAGCCAACGTAGTTTGGAAATAAACTTTCCTAGTACTCTCCTAAAAACTTTAACTTTTCAAATATTTTTGGAATTTAAAATGTTTCAGATGTTTTAGTATTTTAAAATGTTTTAATGTTTTTTAGTTTTCAAGAGTTTCTAATATTTTTTAATTTAAAATATCTAAGTGTTTTTAGATTTTTAAACTGATTTCTCCCTTTTGGTCAAAGGAACGTACAAAACAACAAACTAGGGCCAAATCCCTAGGGCTAAAAGGAAAACCCCAAACAAGTAAACTAATGTCCCAAAGTAAATGAAAATGATCCCTAACCAAGTGAACTATTGTCCCAAAACCATTAGAAATGACAAGATCCCAAATAGGTAAGCTCTAATAAGACTGAGCTAGTCTCTAACAAGGAGGAGGGACAATAACACTAAAAGACAAACTGCTATCTAGAAGGTAAACTCTTAAACAAGTAACAGTAAAGATGGGTGCAAATAGGTCAAAGAATGTCTAACAACACTATAAGGGGGTGCAAATAAGTCAAAATATGACTAACTCTATAAAGGGCGCAAATATGACAAGACATGTCTCTTGGAAGAAGAGAAACTAGGGCGAATGAGACAATGCGTGTCTCCTATAAAAGGGAAGCAACTACTACTAATGAGACAGTGTATGTCTCCTAAAGAGGGCTCCAAGTATCCCTATCATTGCCCTTGTAATGATAAACAAAGGATTAGGCAACTAACAGACCAAGTTGGTCTCCAACTAGTAAGGGGTACAAGTTGGGGTACAACTTAGAGAGGGTTTTATAAATGAGGCCAAACATACCTCCCATGAGTAACTTTCTAATGTAACTGAGCTTGCCTCCTAACATCTTTTAGTTAATCATTTCCATATCTTTCATTTCAGTTTTGAATTTTCACTTGCATGCATTTAACATTTTTGCATCACAAAGCATGAAATTCAAGGCATCCAAACATAGCAAGACTCAAAATAATTAACTTAAGCATAAGTGAAAGCCTATAACTTGTATAATATCATAAACTAAACTCAAAACATTCAAAGCATTTTATCTCATCCATCACAAACAGGCTAAGCATAAATTAAGCATCAAAAGTATGCATTTACATTCTACATGGAAGGTGAACATTTGTATTGAAAATCACACTATCCAAATGGCAAAACTATCAAACATGATATACTCAAAAGTTGTAGGGGACACATCAGGGAACATTTGAATAGTTATGTACTTCATCCAGTTCTAGCCGGAAGTGGCAGGAAAATGGCCATCTTTGGGCTGATTTCATATTTCATTTATGCAGTTTTGTTTTGAGAAGTTCCAATTTTGTTTTAAACACCAGAGAAACTAAAACACATTTTTAGGAAAAGTATTCAACACCAAAGGTTCAGAAAATTTATTTAGAAAAACTTTTCGAGTTGATAACTCCGGCTGAATTTGACCGGAAGTGGCCAGAAAACGGCCATCTCCTGTGAAGCCGCAAGCGAGAAATATGGTGTTTTTGGTTGAAATCTTAAAAATATCATAACTTTTTCATTCCTTGGCCAAATTAGGGCCATAATATGTCAAATTGAAAGTCTTGGAGTACTCCACAACTTTTACGTGTATCAGTTTTGCAAATTCTAACTAAAATTTAGCAAAAAAGTACAAATACAAATCTAGACAGCATGTATTTCAACATTTTCAACATCTTACAAGAGCATTTTACATCAAAACCCTAGATCTATCATTGATTTCACAGATATTCACATCACACTCATATTAACACATATTTTTGAATTCCAAAGACTAACATATCAAATCTAAATATTTTCACAAAAATCATCCAAGAATTCACCATTTTAACCCAAATTTTCAGCTGAAATCTTAAAATTGGCATAACTTCTTTGTTTCTTGGCCAATTTTGGGCCATAATATGCCAAATCGAAGATCTCAGAATTCTCTACGATCCTTTGTGAGAGAGTTTACTCAGATCTAGTAAAACATTGATGAAATTGGCAAAAATGTGTTGGAGAGCATGTAATTTCGCCATTTTTGCATCAAAATTCAACTAAAACTCAAAATCCGTGAAGAATTATCTTAGATCTTGTTATTAAACATGATTTTAAACATATTTTGATGAATTTAGCCCTAACAAGATTTAAACATTTTCATACATATGTAGCTTAGATTTGTCATTTTTAGGCCAATTTTGAAGATAAAACTTAAAATAAACTCAAAATTTACCAACCATGTGTGAGAAACTTCAAATTTTAGCATTTCTTGTACTCTTCTCTTGGATCTCTCCTTGAAAGCTTCTTCTCCTCCTCCTTTCTCTCTCTAGATCTCCTTTCTTTCTCTAAAACTCTTTCTCACTCTTGAATTCTCTCTCTCTAGAAAGCTCTCTCTCTCTAGAATCTTCTCTCTCTAGAAAGCTCTCTTTCTTAAGCACAAATCCTAAATCTAGGAGAGAGATCCCCAAATGAGGACCCTTGATCTCTTATTTATAGAAAAATGTGCGAATTTTTTATCCCCAAGTTTATAGGACAGCCCCTTTTCAAAACATTTGCTTTGGTTTTGGTTACAAAAGGGTGGCCATTTGGAAAATGTTTAATGAAAAATTAACTAAAAGAAACTTTTCACCTCTTAAGTTACTTAGACAACCCCCTATTCATGTATATGTTGTATTTTAACTAAATGATGGGTATTTTCAAATAAAACTTTTTATGGGCGACTTTACAGGGAAAATCCATCCCTCTTTCCGCTCTAGTGTAAAAACTGACTGTCTTACATGATATTTCGCTCCCCTTTTGCACTGTAATTTTAACTCGGCTTGTCTTATTAGGCATTTTGTAAGGGGATGCCACAAATGTTATTGGGGTTCGGTCAAAATGGTTGTCTACAATATATAGAGGCGAGGTTTCTGAGGTATCGCATAGGCTGAGCAACCCACTCAAATACACCATCTCCCATGTTGTTTGACTCATACAACCCATTCATTCCATAGGACCTCACATAGATAGGGTGTTCCTCATAAACCATCTCCATATGATCATCCTAACCATTCGATCTATAGAAGCCTACTTCCTAGCCATCCATTTTAAACCTCCACAAATCAATGTATACCATGATCCTATAGAGATGATTTCTTAGGGACACCCTACCTATGTGAGGTCCTATAGAAAGAATGGGTTGGATGAGTCAAACAACATGGCATATGGTGTATTTAGTGGGTTGCTCAGGCTGAGCGATACCTCAGAAACCTTCCCTTTATACACACACACAAGTGGGGCACCCCGTGCGATGCACGGGGAGAGGGTAAAAATTATATTTAGCAAGTCATGATAGACAATAGCTAGAAAACTACTTTATAAGTCATCAGTGCAATCCTCACAACCATTCTACAACTAAATAATTTGCAAGGTCAGTAACTTTAAAAATAGAGAAGAGAAATGTTTACAATCATATGATACATTTTTTATTGAAAAAACATTTTCTACACACTAGTGTGGATAAGTTATCTACACACTAGCTTAAAATACAGTGGGGACCCACATTGTTTGGGTGATCCAAACCATTCATTTGAAAGGCCCTCACATAGATAGGGTGTCCACAAAAAATCAGATCCATAGGATCATCCTAACCATTCGAACTGTGGAAGCAAAAAATTGAGTAATTTGTGAAGGTTTATACACGTCCATTTTACCTCCACAAATCGTAGGGTTGGGATGATCCTATGGATCTGATTTTTTGTGGACACCCTATCTATGTGAGGGCCTTTCAAATGAATGGTTTGGATCACCCAAACAATGTGGGCCCCCACTATATTTTAAGCTAGTGTGTAGATAACTTATCTACACAAGTGAGTACGAACCCTTTCTCTTTTTTATTTCAGCATTATCTTTTCTTTTTTTTAAAAAATTGACATATATCATTAATATTAAGATAGCAATTGGGACCAGTAGTCTCATCCTGCATTACAAAATATTAAGGTGGACTGAACCGACATGCCGGCACCAATCCAAAAGAGATAAACCAAACAGCATCCAGATGTATATACATTGTTCAGCCACTATCCATGCCTTCCCAAACTTACTTGTTTTACCAAAGAAACCAAAACTAAAATCCCCAAGAACTCCCATCCCTATAAACTAATACTCAAAAAATCTCGTTATACTTCCCTGCCATCTTTACATTTTCTCCATCCAGTCAGAAACTAATCTCTAGCTCCCAAGAAACCTATCAGAACCCTTTTAAACAGAACATCTGAACTAACTATGGCACAAAAAACTATCACGCACACTCGCTCAATTCCACCAATAAAATCCCAATGTCTAGTTCCAATTCCATATCTTAGGAGAAAAAATATGAAGCGAACTACGGGTAGGGGACCTCTTCAACCGAATTCATCCGGATTGCTATCAGATTGAATATCTTTCGAATGCAAAGGGTTTGCTTCGCCTCCCATTCTACTAGTCTCAAGTTGTTCACGAACTCCAAACAACCTTGGAAAAAAGGAAGTTTGTAAACCGGTATACATATGTCCTTCATATTGTAAGTACCTGTTAAAGGAAAATATTCTTCAGCAATCATCCTATAATCCTCCTGAAATTGCTTCCATTGCCGTTTAATAATTCCTTTAACTTGTTCAGAAACAATGGGAGCTTCCACCAAGGCTTTAGCCTACGAACCCATCGCCGATGTTAAAACCACTCGGAACAATCCGGAAACTCTCTCCATAGCCTCTTGTAAGTTCGAGATTCTGAAGAAGAAGAAGAGGAAGCAACCATTTTCCTGAAGCTAGATAAAAATCGTACTTACCCTTTCAAAGGAAAACCAACATACTAGTTAAGTTAGAGATACACAGATAACTTACTTAAGTTCCTGGAAACCAAGCATAATAGTGTTAGCTCTAAAGACCAAAAAAACCACCCCCATGACTCATGTGGAACGAGGGCAATAATCTAAGGATACACTCAGTTATGGAGCCATAACTTCCTGACCAAAATATCTGGCTTTTCGAATGCCAGAGGTAATAAGACAAAGCTTACTAGGTTCACGAAGGTATCAAGCACAATTCCTTAGCGAGACCTCTGACGTAATACGTAATAAACCCCTTCCTTCCATGTCCCGAGGCGCCATAAATGAGCTGCCGCCCTTCTCAAGGGAAAGTCTTTCCACCATCATGACTTTTTCAAAATACCATAAACTTTTAAACAATCAGAGTAATCATTCAAGACATCCCACCACAAAAACTTTTTCGCCTTTCAAAATATAGAGTTAGTAGTAAGATCCCCATCTGACAGATATTTCCAATTTTCTGCCTCTCTTCTGCAGAAAGCCCTAGAACCACGCCATCTAGCTCGACTAAAAAGAAGCTAGAGGAAATCCTAGTTGTTCACCCAGATACAGTACAGGCCTTAGGTGTTATATCTCGATACCATGGAAGGCCAAAAACACCTTTTGGAAATCTAAAGTTTTTCCTTGCCAGCCTCAATTGGTTAGAAGAAGAAGAGAAAGTAGGCCCAATTTTGGAAGGAGCACCCTGTACTTTTCCCGCCCATACTCTTGATGGTTTGAATTTTGAAAATAGGGGGTCCCGCACCGGCGGTTCAATGGTGTTTCTGTCCTGAACTGTCTGGGCGGTTCAATGGTATATCCTCCTCTCGGGCCGCCATCGGGCCGGCCGGGATTTCCAGCCCAAGATTTAGAGGCTTAAAGGGTCCTTGGACTGATTGCAATGCACAAGAATCCCAAGGATCAACTGCAGAGTGAGGCCCCGTTGACACCTTAATCAAGATACCCACTGTATAACAATGACCGAAAATCCATAAATTGATAAAGGAATAACTCAGCTTCCATCTAGGTGCGAGGATTTTGACCGATACAAAACTCATACAATGATTAGGGTAACCTTCCATTTTAACCTCCAGGATCGGTCCAAAGAGATTTCCCAAGCCTTCAACTGTTGAGGTAGCCCGCCCAGACTTGTAAGGGGATGCCATAAATATTGACCCATAGCACCTCAGCCCCTGGACAAAATCTTGATTCTAGATGGAGAGGGGAAGTAAGACATTTTCACAAGCCCCATCTTTCTTGGCCAGGACTTCGGAGGACATGTCCACCGAGTGAAACATAAATAGGACTTCATCCTTTGATAGGAGGGAAGGGCAGGGAAGGGTAGGGATATCCCAGCAGTTTTTCACCCAGAGCCATAGATCCTGGATGGATCCAGACGGGTCTATTCTTTTTCCTACCAAGTACGCACTTAGGATATTAAGTCTCATTTTCACTTCTGGACCCGAGATCGACAGGGACGGTTGTAGACATCTCATTTTGACCGAGCCCTAAACCTTTTCTTTTGAATAAAAGTCCTTTTAAATAAATGAATTAGTGTCTCAAATTTCACTTTAGAGTAGGTTAGGATCCCATTTAGGTCCTTGTGAATTTTCAGAGAAAACAGATAAGAAATCAAGGAAAAGACAAACCGAGTTAGTGCCAGTATTAATTCATAGTGGTATTGATATCATTTTTTATCATTCAATATAGAAGGAGGGTGGCTTATCAAGGAAGGGGTGTTCCCATATCAATTCCCATGTACTTGTAGCCAAAAGGAGAAAAAACAAACTAGAGGAGTGTGCTTACCAAAAACCTTGTTGTTATAATATCACTTCCTTAGTTAAACAAAAGAGAAGAGGGGGTGTATTATCGAAAGAGGGAGTGTCGATATCAAGCATGGACCTCGATCTTTATAATTACTCACTTTATTGATTTTACCTGGACCACTCCATTCCAGTGAAACAATGTTATAGTGTAAATGAGAGGGGGCTATCCAAGGCAAAGCAGGGGGTAAAATATATATTGACCTATATATATACCATCGAATTAGGAAAAAAGGGGGCTCTCATTTTTTTCGATCAAATTAATGAGATAGAGAGAGTGCGAGCAAAGAAAACCCCAAACGCTGGCATAAACTCTTTCTTCTATGGCCGCTTTCCGGCCATGATCCGATCGATCTCCAGCCGATTTGATCTTTGGCCTAGCTTGCTCTAGTCATCTTGTTCATCTAGCTTCTCTTCTTCTTTCGTCTTTAATGCAAATCATGAGGTTTCCACTCTACTCTAAACCCTAATTTCAGATTTGAAACCCTAACCTAATTTCTTGATCCCAAAACCTAAATCTACCTTCCTCTTCTCTTTCAAATCCTTTTGCTTTGCTTGATTTGTTAAAAAATCCTATCAATAGCAGATCTGACCTATTTTACACTTCTAATCAAACCCTAGCTACAAAGAGAAGAGGGAGATTTTTTTAGAGAGAATGAAAGAGAGAGCCTGAGAGTGAGAAAGCTCGAATTCAACTAATTTACTCTTGATTTTAGTGGACTTTCATCAAATTCGATCAGATCTCATTGTTCACACGCGAAAGATCCTTCTTCTATGGTGAGGTTTTGTTCTTCTAAGCTGAAGAATAGGTATTTTCTTCAATTCTTTCATATTTTTTCAGGTTTTGTGTGATTGTCTCTGCTGAATAATTTTTGCATTATGACTGAGATTTTAGTAGACTTCTAATTTTGATTCTGGAATCGTGATGAAGATGATTTAAGTTTTAGTTTTGGTCTCAATTTCAGTTTTAGTGTCTTTGATATCATAAGTTTCTTTGGAAACCTGAAATGTTTACAAACAGATTTCAATTTTAAGCTACATGTTTAATAAGATGATTCACGAATGTTGAATAAAAATTTAGGTTTTCTAGGATTTAAATAAACTGATGTATGGAATTTTTAGTTTATTTTGTGTTTGGAATTCAGATAACTTTATTTTTCTTGTAGAAAATTTCACTAGGATTGTCGGTGGAATAAATTAATTGATTAGCTTTTACATTTTTTTAGAATTGGAGAATGTGACGGTGGTGATAGCCTCCCTTTCTTTTGTGTGCATGACTGAGTTTTCCTCATTGAAGTGTCCGAGCCAAATTATTGGGCCATTTGTAAAATAATTGATTTCTTGTATGTGTTTCGGTTTGAGAAGAAAGCAGTGGGGTGGGTCTATGTTTATAAAAAGTGTGGCATCATGATGGGGAAGTGATGAATTAGCTTCATTCCTTAAGCCAACTTCTGAACTAGATTTATTATAATTCTTCATTCTACCAGGAAGACTTCAGGTTAGTGTGGCCATCACCTAGATTAAATGTCATGTTCCTTTCTAGAACTGGAAGTCAATTTGAGTTTTCTATGTAGAAGGTATGCAGTGGGCTGATCTTTTGTGTAAGATTATAATGCATTAAGGAAGTGCTATTTGTTATCAAGAGTCTTTCTTGGTTAACTTCACCAAAGTATTAGATAGGTATTGACGCACAAAGGGTGATGTGGGTGTGAATAAGTAAAAGGGTTTTTGTTATGTGTTAGCCCAAGGTTTCCCCATGGGTTCACTCAATCACCTTGTTTTGAGGATTAACAAATGCAAATTCAGTAGTCATTTATGGACTAATTATTTGCCTTGAGTGTTGTGCTATAGACAGAAAATTCACAGGTCAATCCCTGCTAGCACACACACAGATGGCCTAAGCTTGAAGATGAACCAAACAAAGGACAAAGGAGCTAGAGCATACTTGGACAAACCATACCTTGGAGGATCAACTAAGGAGAAGTTCCACACAACCATCTCAAAGCATTTAACAAACAAAGGAAGATCAATGAAGGCCAAAGCTTGTGGATCAACAACTTTCAAAGGAGCTTGAACCAAATGGTGGCATCATCCTTAGAAGGTGTCAAGAAAAAAAGCTCAACCTTAAAGATCTCAAAGCAAGCAAAGCACACCATTGAAGATCAAATGAAGATTGGCTCAAGAGAACAAGAGAGTACTTAGAATGGTAGTATGTATCACCTTTCTCTCTTGTGTTTTCTCTCATCAAGCCACATCTTAAAACCCCTAAAAATATGTTTTTCAAAGAGACTAACACACCCTTTAAGGACTTAAATGGATAAGTGAATTGCCATGGTGGTGTACCAACATGTTGGGACCCATATGGCATTCAACACAACATTGAACAAAACAGAGTTCCGAAGCAACAACCTGGACCAGCAACTAAAACCTATCAAAACTTATTTAATACATTTTCAAATATTTTTGAAAATATTTTTAATAGATAGCTCTCATTTTTCTCACATCCGTAGAGTATAAGAACATCGAAATCCGATGTGAAACGAAGGAGATGTGAATTTTTCAAATGAGACAATGTTTGCTGGAAATCCAGTCTCGGAACTCCGAGAATTATTCTCGAAGCTCCGAGAAACGATCCAGGTTCTAAAATTAAAAGCTCTGTTTGAATTCCCGGAACTCTGAGAATTTTTTCAGAACTCCGAGAAGTGTTTTTGTTCAAAAAAATATAGCCGTTGTGGTCCAACGGCTAGTTGACTATTTGACCCAGTTTTGACTGTTTTGCCCCCCAAACGGTCACACGGAGTTGAGACTTCATATATACCCATTCAAAGGGTCTAAAACACAAGAGGAACATTGTCCAACTCTAAAAAATCCTAGAAAATCATTTGTGAATCATTTTTGGGTAAAAACTCTCACCAAATTCATTGTGCCTTATTTTAAGAAAATCATTTGAGATTGGTTTAGGCTTAAACTTGTTTATTCTTGAGAGCATCCTTGGAGCTTCAACTTGCATTATAGCCTACATAGAGGCAAAGCTTTTATCTTATTCTTTATTTGATCGGTGGCAAGGGCATCCGTTGTTTTTAATTCCCTTGGGTGAAGCGCTTAGAACTCGGCGGAGAAAGAGAGTCATTGTAAAGGTGGAAGGGCATCCTTATTTAATTTCCTTGGATTGTAAAAGCCTTAGAGCCAGGAGTCGTGGAGGTCTCAATAGTGGAAATCCTCAAGTGCGACCTTGAGAAGAGTGGAGTAGGTTGTTTGCCGAACCACTATAAATCTTTGTGTCACTTGTGTGATTGGTATTTCTCTCACTCCCTCTCACTCTCTTATTTGATTATTTGTGCTTAGAATTGAGTGAGTAGTTAGCATTGATAATCAACCTAAATATCTTAACCTTGCTAACTAGGCTATTAAAATTACCTAATTAAATTTGCTAATCAACAAGGGTTTTGAACTTATATTAATTTGTAATATTGTTTAAGTTCAACTATTTCAAATTTAATTAAACAAGGGATAAGTCTTGGGTGAAATCTTAGAAAAAGTTTTTAAAAGATAAAGGTTTTATAAACATCCTATTCACCCCCCTCTAGGTTGCCAAACCAAGTCACTACTTGGATTTCAATTGGTATCAGAGCTTGGGCTCTTGATTAAGACCCTGACCGGTTAAGAGTTAAGCGATCTAATTTTTGACAACTATAAAAGATGGGATCTAGACTACCTATTTTGGATGGTTCGGATTATGGATCATGGTTTATCCATATGAAGACATATTTAAAAGGTCTAAATAAAGATATGGTAAAGATAATTAAAAATGGTTTTGTTTTAAATGTTAAATCTAAAAGATTAAATAATTATGATAAAAAATTATCTTTACTAAATACAAAAGCCCTAATTGCAATATGTTGTGCATTACCACCTAACATTTATGAAAAAGTATCCTCTTGTAAAAATGCTAAAAATGTTTTGGACTCTATTGAAAATCTTCAAAATCAAAACATGTGCTTAATGGGATTATCTAATGAAGACCCCTTGGATAATGCCAAATTCACATTTGAAGAACTTGTTGAAAATGTCCAAGAATTACATAAGAAACTTGAGGATTAACTAGCTAAGAATTCAAACTTGAAAAATAATTTAGCTAGTATTCACAAGGAGTTTAGATCACTAGAAATAGATCATGCACATCTTAGTGAAGAAAATGAAATTTTTTAAAAAGATTTTATTGAAGTAAGTGATACTATTGCTTCACTAAGAGAGGAAAATCAACTCCTTAAAGAAGAAGAAGAGAAAATCAAAATGCTTTCATCTCTTGAATTAATAAATTTTAAAATGAAAATCAATGACTTAAACATTAATGTTGGAAAATCATTATTTACAAGAAAGTGCAAAACATAGTTTTCATCATAGTCATTCTTGTAAATCATCTTGTTCATCCCGTCCATCTACCTACTCATATATGTCTTGTGATTTTTGTGGTAGATTTGGACATTACAAATCTAAATGTATGTTTAGATTTGTAAAAAGTAGTAAGTTTGTTTGGGTTAGAAAAGATACATCAACTAGAACAAACTTGCTTGGAACCAACATGGTTTGAGTTCCAAAATTCCCTACTTGAATCACATCATATGATTAGTAAATTTAGGGGTAATGAGCTTAAAATGAAATATCATTTGAAAATGAATTTTTGATACAATATGCTTATAGTTGGTTAACCTTTTTGTATCAATATCCAATGTGCTTAATTTGAAAATCTTTTCAAAATAAAAATAAAAATGAGTGTATAGATACTATATGCCTATCTCTGTTTGAATAACATGTATCTATATATCTTCTTCTAATTCAAAGTCTAGATGCTTAAATGTAGTTAATATGAGACTTTGATATATTGAGCTTAATTGAATATCATAATTAGAAACATCTCTCTAAGTGCATACATTATGATTTAGATCTTCTTGCACTTAATGATCATCCACAAAAGAAAGCCACTCTAGAGAACATTAATGTGAAAACCATAAATTGTGCCCTTGTGTTCAAATTGTACTCACAAGTATATCATCATATTTGAACATTATTTTGGTAGTTGCTAGAAGCTAGGTTGTACGAACTATCACATCTCTCTAGCAAAACCAAAAAGAGAAGAAACCCATAGGTTTAAAGACTTGAACTTAAATGAAAATTTTTAGCAATCAAATAATACTTACAAAAATTTGAGAAAATGCCAAAGTACCATTCTTTAAACTCTATTTTGGACAAATACGGCACTTGCTAGATAATTATGTACTTGAATTGTTCTAATATATCATTTCGAGCAAAACTAAGGTATTAAATGTCATGTCTAAGAAAACAACTCAAATCCCTTCTTAGACATCTTTTTGTGCCTTAGGTGAACAAACATGTTTATTACTTTGCACCTAGTTGTCCTATCAAAACCCATTCTTACATGCTTCATGATTTTCATCAAATCTAATAAGAATCATAGATGGGTTAAAAATTAGTGTATTTCCAAAGAGCTTTAATTGGATAATCTTATGACTAAGATGAACCTTAATATGTATAGATATGTTATATGTATTTTGTTCAAGTAGTCATGAAAGTTCATAAATGGAATACATGTGTCCAAGGTAGTTTGCATCATTTGATACATATATATTATAAAATCCTTGGATCTTTTCCTAAGTTCATAAAATGATATATATTATATAGGAAAGTTAAATCATGAATCTAGATTCAATGTATGACTTGAAATGAAAATATCATAGAAATCTAGAATCATATTTGGGCATTTACTCACTTGAGTAAAATTAAAATTCACTAAGGTGGTTGTATACATTAGATTGTGATGGGAACATGTGCCTCCCACACATTTTTAGTTTTCAATGGGGTTATGCACTTTGTGCCTAATGCCTTATCATTTTACATTATTTTTGTGGATGTAAATGTAATGTTTGGACCATGCACATTATGTGTCATTTTCTTTGTGTCCAAACATGGTAGATTATCCATGGAAACCTTGATGATCATATATTTCTCATAAGGTATACTCTCACATTCATGAATCATGGATGTCTCTCTAAGACATGGTATTTTATTGACCATTCTCACTATGTCTTAGTCCTATAGAATTGAACTCAAATTGGTATATACATATTCTATAGTTATCACCCCTTGTTTGATTATATTTACACATATGAGATATTAAACCTTAATCTTAAAAGTCACTCAATTGGTGCACTTAGCCTTCTTAGATTCTAAGAGAGAGATAGTACATTCACCTTAATTAAAATATCTAACAAATTGGCCTTATACCAACATCTCAAACATGAATAGGTATACATTTATATGTGATCTCCCTAGCAGTTATGTATGTTACATACTTAGGGAAGTAAAGCTTGAATTTAAAAAAATTATTATATCACATTTAAGGGGATTATCAACCTAAGATTGAAAATCTTTTGTGCTATGCTTGTTTATCATGATGAGCTAGACTATGACTATCATTTTATCATGATAAACCAACACTTGGAGAGTAAGTGTCATTGTAGCCCAAGGGTTGATTTTACCTTGGTATCTTTTGGAAAATATATCCAAAAAACCTTTGGAGTCTATGTAAGGACATCCCTTTGGATTCATGCATTGCATGATTCATTTTCAAAGGGGGAGCTTAAAGGTAAATTTGTCCTTAGTTTCTTATCATATGATTTCTAATGTGGTTATCACCTCATATATGATAAGTACACTCATTTGGAGCATGATTGCTCCACATGGGTTGTTCGGGCTTGTCTTGTGCTTTTATGTGTGTTTTAGAATTTAAGAGAAGAAGCCCATAGCCTAGGTCTTAGTGACATATTCTTCTAGCCTTTTTAACTTATCTTTGATGATCTAATATGATGTCATCTATTCCAAGAATAAGTTTTGGTGGCCAAGTATTCCATTGTCATATCTTTGGCCTATTATGTCATGTCATGCCTTAAATCTTAAGTTTATCTAAGGCCAATGACAAATACTAAGGGGGAGAGCTAATCTTTGTTATTTTTATGTTCACATGGATCATTGTGAGATGCTCACATTGTCCATTCAAATATATCCCAACTAATAGTGCTAAAAATTGCATATCCTTCTAGATATACATTCATAGGAGTAAACTAAAATTGCAAATCTTAGTTTCTATGAATTTGAGTGCTTATCATGTGTATTTCTACTTGGCTATCCTTGTGTCCATGATAGAGCTAGCCGTCATGCCATATATCCTATTAGTTAACCATATTATGATCAAATGTCCATTTATATGCATGACAATTTAAGAAAATATTTTTAACTTGGAAATATATATTCTTGCTTATCATGATGAGTCTATAACTCCACATCACCTCATGATAAGATTCTAATAGGAATTTCAAAAACAAAAGGGGGCTTATCATGCTAAACTATACACTTGCTTGTTTTCTTTTATGATAAGTAAAATATAAGCTTTAACTTGCTAATCTATTATTATATTACGGGTCATAGGGTAGATTTATATTGGATTTATATATATACTAAGATACACCCTAAAAATTTGTGCTAAAATTGAAATGTCTCTTTATTTTGTGATTATTCATTTCCTATGTTGATTGTCTCTTATCATGCCATATAGACTTTGGATTATACTTTGATTTTAATTGGTAATTCATGATAAGAAGTTAGGGGGAGCATCATATTCTCATTGAATATCTTTGATACTTTACGTAATTATGCTTAAATGCTTAATCCTTCCTTTTTACTAATGCCAAAAGGGAGAGAATTTGTGTAATTGATTAGATCCATAATCATATGCATTCTTATACAATAATTTGTTAAATATAACTTATGCATATGTTGAGGGGGAGTAATCGCACTCATCTTGCTTATCTAATCCTCATAAGAGGATCCTCCCACCTCTCTAATCAATTTGGCTTGCAATCATCAAAAAGGGGGAGATTGTTAGCCCAAGGGTTCCCCATGGGTTCACTCAATCACCTTGTTTTGATGATTAACAAACGCAAATTGAGTTGTCATTTATGGACTAATTATTTGCCTTGAGTGTTGTGCTATAGATAGGAAATTCACAGGTCAATCCCTACTAGCACACACACAGATGACCTAAGCTGGAATATGAACCAAACAAAGGACAAAGGAGCTAGAGCATACTTGGACAAACCATACCGTGGAGGATCAACCAAGGAGAAGTTCCACACAACCATCTCAAAGCATTGAACAAACAAAGGAAGATCAATGAAGGCCAAAGCTTGTGAATCAACAACTTTCAAAGGAGCTTGAACCAAATGGTAACATCATCCTTGGAAGATGTCAAGAAAAGAAGCTCAACCTTGAAGATCTCAAAGCAAGCAAAGCACACCATTGAAGATCAAATGAAGATTGGCTCAAGAGAGCCAGAGAGTACTTAGAATGGTAGTATGTATCACCTTTCTCTCTTGTCTTTTCTCTTATCAAGGCATATCTTAAAATCCCTAAAATTATATTTTTCAAAGAGACTAACACACCCTTTAAGGACTTAAATGGATAAGTGAATTGCCATGGTGGTGTACCAACATGTTGGGACCCATATGGCATTCAACACAACATTGAACAAAACAGAGTTCCGAAGCAACAACCTGAACCAGCAACTAAAACCTATCAAAACTTATTTAAGACATTTTAAAATATTTTTGAAAATATTTTTAACAGATAGCTCTCATTTTTCTCATATCCGTAGAGTATAAGAACATCGAAATCCGATGCGAAACGAATGAGATATGAATTTTTCAAATGAGACACTGTTTGCTGGAAATCCAGTCTCGGAACTCCGAGAATTATTCTCGGAGCTCCGAGAAATGATCCAGGTTCTAAAATTAAAAGCTCTGTTTGAATTCTCGGAACTCCGAGAATTTGCTCGGAACTCCGAGAAGTGTTTTTGTTCAAAAAAATATAGCCGTTGTGGTCCAACGACTAGTTGACTATTTGACCCAGTTTTGACTGTTTTGCCCCCAAACGGTCACATGGAGTTGGGACTTCATATATACCCATTCAAAGGGTCTAAAACACAAGAGAAACATTGTCCAACTCTAACAAACCCTAGAAAATCATTTGTGAATCATTTTTGGGTAAAAACTCTCACCAAACTCATTGTGCCTTGTTTTGAGAAAATCATTTGAGATTGGTTTAGGCTTAAACTTGTTTATTCTTGAGAGCATCCTTGGAGCTTCAACTTGCATTGTAGCCTACATAGAGGCAAAGCTTTTATCTTCTTCTTTATTCGATCGGTGGCATGGGCATCCGTTGTTTTTAATTCCCTTGGGTGAAGCGCTTAGAACTCGACGGAGAAAGAGAGTCATTGTAAAGGTGGAAGGGCATCCTTATTTAATTCCCTTGGATTGTAAAAGCCTTGGAGCCTGGCGTTTTGGAGGTCTCAATAGTGGAAATCCTCAAGTGCGACCTTGAGAAGAGTGGAGTAGGCCGTTTGCCAAACCACTATAAATCTTTTTGTCACTTGTGTGATTGGTATTTCTCTCACTCCCTCTCACTCTCTTATTTGATTATTTGTGCTTAGAATTGAGTGAGTAGTTAGCATTGATAATCAACCTAAATATCTTAACCTTGTTAACTAGGCTATTAAAATTACCTAATTAAGTTTGCTAATCAACAAGGGTTTTGAACTTATATTAATTTGTAATATTGTTTAAGTTCAACTATTTCAAATTTAATTAAACAAGGGATAAGTCTTGGGTGAAATCTTAGAAAAAGTTTTTAAAAGGTAAAGGTTTTATAAATATCCTATTCACCCCCCCTCTAGGTTGCCAAACCAAGTCACTACTTGGATTTCATTATGCAAACAACATTTGTTTTTATTCTCACATAGGTGTCAGATTGTTATTGGTACCTTCTTTCCCAAAGATATTGGTATTCTCAAAGTCACAGCTACTTAGTAGAAGGCCAAGTAGGCAGGTTTGTCACATATGTCATCTCTTATTTTTATTCATAGGTTGTTTGAGGCTAGTGGAGTCAACCAGGCTGTAAAGTTGTAGGCTTTCTATCACTGATTTAGAGGTAGATAAGTTAAGTGTTTTCTTCTCTTTATCTTACATAATTGGAAAGAACTTGAGCTCTTATTTAGATAACACTTGTGTTGACTGAGGCATACTTGTTAATGTGGTAAAATTTGCCTTGAGTTGAATTGTTCTGAATAAAGTAAAATACTAATCCTTTATATTTACATGATTAATACTCTGTTTTCCTAAGTTTCATTTGGTCTTTTGGGATCTCTTTATGATGTTATAGCATATTTTAAAATTTGTGTTTTAAGACGAGGTGTGAAGTAACATGTATATAATTCAGAGTATGATATAGTTTTTCTTATGAATCATTTTGTTTAAAATCTTTGTTCAGATAACACTTGTCTTGATAATTTTCATTTAAAAAAAATCACGATGGATTGGGCATGGTATGATGATTGTATTATGTGTTCCCAACTGGTTGTATTGCGTGCTTACAGATCAATTTTAGCTTCAATGCTTTGTGATTACCAATTGATTTGGAAATGCTCTCTGGGTACATAAATTGATCTCAGTTTGTGGCTACCCATGACAAATCCTTACTCGATCCATCTTGGTTGTCAAGCTGATTTTATAATCAGTATATTTGATTTCCTCTTTTTTTTCTTGCTCATGTGTTTGTACAGATAGAAAAAACTTGAAGCATTTGTTCTAGTCTTTTTGGAAAAAGCTTGGTTAGACATCTTTCATTTTTCATGTCATGGTCAACGCAGTTTATTGGGTGTAGTCCTCATAACACTTTTAGTTGGGAAAATATTAATGATAAGATTCAGCCCTGTTTATTTTAAAATGTGTAAAGGAAGCATGGTTAACAATTTGAAAATGAATGTGTTGTTTATCCATTGTTGATTTTCTTTATCTTGTCCATTCAGCTCATAAAGTTCTTTATCAGGTGTGAGTTTGAGTGCATAAAAAAATAGCACAGTTGCTTACACACTCACATTGTTCACATGTTACAGGGTCATGAATGTGTAAGTAGCATTATCTTGTGTTTGTTTGATTCAAGAGTGAAATCCAAGTAGAGACTTAGTTTGGATACCTAGAGGGGGGGTGAATAGGATGTTTATAAAACTTTTACTTTTTGAAAACTTTTACTATTTTCACCCTAGTTTTATCCCTTGGTTAATTAAGTTGAATTAGTTAAGCTTAACCAATTTTCACAAATGTATATAGGCTCAAAAACCTTTGTTTAAAGAACCAACTTAATTAGGAGATTTAGTGGGCTAATTAACAATGTAAAGATATTCATGTTTGATGGCAATGCTAACTCACTCAATTCTAAATAATAAGACAAGCACAAATAAGAGAGTGATAGAGGGAGTGAGGAATCGATAAATACCAACGCAAGCGATACAAGGATTTATAGTGGTTCGGCCAACGGCCTACTCCACTCTACTCAAGGTCGCACTTGAGGATTTCCACTATTGATACCTCGACGACGCCCGGCTCCAAGGCTTTTACACTCCAAGGGAATTAAATGAGGATGCCCTTCTACCTTTACAATGACTCTCCCTCTGCGCCGAGTTCTAAGCGCTTCACCCAAGGGAATTAAAAACAACGGATGCCCTTGCCACCGATTGAATAAAGAAGAAGAAGTATTAGCCTCTTACTAGGCTTGATTACAAGTTGTAGCTCACACACTTTCTCTCAAAAATAATTTGCAAATGAAAGCCTAAACCAATCTCAAATGATTTTCCCAAAATCAAGGCACAATGAAGGATTGGTGAGAGATTAACCCAAAAATGATTCACAAATGAATTTCTAGGGTTCATTAGAGTTGGACAATGTTCCTCTCTTGTTTTAGACCCATTAGATGGGTATATATGGTGTCCCAACTCCATGTGACCGTTTGGGGGGCAAAACAATCAAAACTGGGTCAAAAATTCAACTGGCCGTTGGACCACAATGGCTATATTTTTTTGAACAAAAACATTTCTCGGAGTTCCGAGCAAATTCTCGGAGTTCCGAGAATTCAAACAGAGCTTTTAATTTTAGAATCTGGATCATTTCTCGGAGCTCCGAGAATGTTCTCGGAGCTCCGAGAATGTTCTCGGAGTTCCGAGACTGGATTTCTAGCAAACAGTGTCTAACTTGTAAAATTCATATCTCCCTCATTTCTCGTCGGATTTTGACGTTCATATACTCTACAGATATGAGAAAAATGAGAGCTATCTGTTAAAAATATTTTCAAAAATATTTGAAAATGTTTTAAATAAGTTTTGATACGATTTAGTTGCTGGTCCAGGTTGTTGCTTCGGAACTCTGTTTTGTTCATTCTTGTGTTGAATGCCATATGGGTCCCAACATGTTGGTACACCACCATGGCCATTCACTTATCCATTTAAGTCCTTAAAGGGTGTGTTAGTCTATTTGAAAAATATATTTTTAGGGGTTTTAAGATGTGCCTTGATAAGAGAAAACACAAGAGAGATAGGTGATACAATCTACCCATTTTACCACTCTCTTGAATGAACTCTTGAGGTAGCCATTGCTTGATCTTCTCTTTGAGTGCACGGCTTGCTTTGGGATCTTCAAGGTTGAGCTACTTTGCTTGACACCTTCCAAGGATGATGCCACCATTTGGTTCCAGCTCCTTTGCAAGTTGTTGATCCACAAGCTTTGTCCTTCATTGATCTTCCTTTGTTTGTTCAATGCTTTGAGATGGTTGATGATGAGCTTCTCCTTGGTACCTCCAAGGTGTGATTGGTCCAAGTATGTTCCAAGCTCCTTTGCCATTGTGTTTGGTTCATCTTCAAGCATCGGGCAACAAGGTGCGTGCTAGTATGATTTGACTTGTGTAGGACCTGTCTAAAGCACAACACTCAAGGCAAATGATCAGTCCATAAATGACTAATCAATTTGCGTTTGTTAATAATCAAAACAAGATGATTGAATGAACTCATGGGGAACCCTTGGGCTTACAATATCCCCATTTTTGATGATGACAAACCAAATTGATTAGAGAGATGGGAGGATCCTCTTATGAGGATTAGATAAGCAAGATGAGTGCGACTACTCCCCTTCAACATATGCATAAGTTATATTTAACAAATTATTGTACAAGAATGCCTATGATTACGGATCTAATCAATTACACAAATTCTCCCCCTTTTGGCATTAGCAAAAAGGAAGAATTATGATGCTCCCCTAACTTCTTATCATGAGTTACCAATTAAAATCAAGTATAATCCAAAGTATATATGGCATGATAAGAGATAATCAAAATAGGAAATGAATAATCACTAAACAAATCAAGCGCCTATGTTGGCAAAACAAAGAGACATTTCAATTTTAGCACAAATTTTTCGGGTATATTATAAATCCAATATTAATCCACCCTATGACCCATAATATAATAATAGATTAGCAAGTTAACGCTTTTGTTTAAAATGATAGATCATTTAAGCTTCCCGTTTTATTTTTTTATTTTTTTTTAAATAATGATATGCAATTTTTAGCATATTTAGTGGGAAAATATTTGAATGGATAGTGTAAGCATCTTACAATGATCCATATAAACATAAAGATAGCAACAATTAGCTCTCCCCCTTAGTATTTGTCATTGGCCTTAGATAAACCTAAGATTTTAGGCATGGCATGACATGACATAATAGGCCAAAGATATGACAATGGAATACTTGGCCACCAAAACTTATTCTTGGAATAGATGATATCATATTAGACCATCCAAGATAAGTCACAAAGCCTAGAAGAATATGTCACTTAGACCTAGGCTATGGGCTTCTTGTCTTAAACTCTAAAACACAAATAAAAGCACAAGAGAAGCCCGAACACTCCATATGGAGCAATCACGCTCCAAATGAGTGTACTTATCATATGTGAGGTGATAACCACATTATGTATCATATGATAAGTAACTAAGGACAAATTTACCTTTAAGCTCCCCCTTTGAAAATGAATCATGCAATGTATGAATCCAAAGGGTAGTCCTTGCATAGACTCCAAAGATTTTTGGATATATTTTCCAAAAGATGACATATTAGACTCAACCCTTGGGCTACAATGACACTTACTCTCCAAGTGTCGGTTTATCATGATAAAATGATAGCCATAGTTTAGCTCATCATGATAAACAAGCATAGCACAAAAGATTTTCAATCTTTGGCTCATGCTCCCCCTAAATGTGATATCATTTTTTCAAATTCACACTTTACTTCCCTAAGTATGTAACATACATAACTAGGTAGGAAGATCACATATAAATGTATACCTATTCATGTTTGAGATATTGGTACAAGGCCAATTTGTTAGATATTTTAATTAAGGTGAATGTACCATCTCCCTCTTGGAATCTAAGAAGGCTAAGGGCACCAATTGAGTGACTTTTAAGATTAAGGTTTAACATCTTATATGTGTAGGTATTATCAAACAAGGGGTGATAAGTATAGAATATGTATGTACCAATTTGAGTTCAATTCTATAGGACTAAGATATAGTGAGAATGGTCAATAAAATACCAGGTCTTAGAGAGACATCCATGAATCATGAAGGTGAGAGTATACCTTATGAGAAGATATGATCATCAAGGTTTCCATGGATAATCTACCATGTTTGGACACAAAGGGCATGACACATAATGTGCATGGTCCAAACATTACATCTACATCCACAACCACATGTAAAATGACAAGGCATTAGGCACAAAGTGCATAAGCCCATTGAAAACCAAAAATGTGTGGGAGGCACATGTTCCCATCACAATCTAATGTATACAACCACCTTAGTGAATTTTAATTTTACTCAAGTGAGTAAATGCCCAAATATGATTCTAGATTTCTATGATATTTTCATTTCAAGTCATATATTGAATCTAGATTCATGATTTAACTTTCCTATATAATATATATCCTTTTATGAACTTAGGAAAAGATCCAAGGATTTTATAATATATATGTATCATATGATGCAAACTACATTGGACATATGTATTCCATTTATGAACTTTCATGACTACTTGAACAAAATACTATAACATATCTATACATATTAAGGTTCATCTTAGTCATGAGATTATCCAATTAAAGCTCTTTGGAAATACACTAATTTTTAACCCATCTATGATTCTTATTAGATTTGATGAAAATCATTAAGCATGTAATAGAATGGGTTTTGATAGGACAACTAGGTGCAAAGTAATAAGCATGTTTGTTCACCTAAGGCACAAAAAGATGTCTAAGAAGGGATTGAGTAGTTTTCTTAGACATGACATTTAATACCTTAGTTTTGCTAGAAATGATATATTAGAATAATTCAAGTACATAATTATCTAGCAAGTACCGTATTTGTCCAAAATAGAGTTTAAAGAATGATACTTTGGTATATTCACAACTTTCACTCAAAAACTATTTGATTGCCAAAAAAAAAATTTTCATTTAAGTTCAAGTTTTTAAACCTATAGGTTTCTTCTCTTTTTGGTTTTGCTAGAGAAATGTGATAGATCGTACAACCTAGCTTCTAGCAACTACCAAAATAATGTTCAAATATGATGATATACTTGTGAGTACAATTTGAACACAAGGGCACAAAGGTGTTGTATATTCTATAAGGATCAATTTATGGTTTTCACATTGAATGCTCTATTGTGGTTGTCATGTGGATGAATGACATATTCTAAGTGCGATAAGATTTAAGTCATAGTGTGTGTACTTAGCAAAAATACATATAGATACATATAAGTCAAACAATATAAGTATATTGTATCTATAGGTTGTTTCGTCACAAATGATGTGATCATGAAGCACATATCAACTAGATATAAAAAATAAAATATATAGGGAACCTTTTCCAATAGATATAACATTTTAGTGCAAGATATCAAAGTCTTGGAAAAACTAAGTTTCAAGCATAAAGACTTTGAATTATAACAAAATGATTTCTCATTAAAGGACAAACATTGATACATGTGAATCAAACAAGAATAGCATATGGTATCCAAAGAACATTTTAAAATGATCTAACATTTAAGCACATCCCCTAATCTACTAATCATATGATGTGATTTAAGTAGGGGATTTTGGAACCCAAACCATGTTGGTTCGAAGCAAGTTTGTTCTAGTTGATGTATCTTTTCTAACCCAAACATACTTACTATTTGTTACAAATCTAAACATGCATTTAGATTTGTAATGTCCAAATCTACCACAAAATTCACAAGACATATATGAGTAGGTAGATGGACTGGATGGACATGATGATCTACAAGAATGGTCATGATGGCAATTATGTTTTACACTTTCTTGTAGTTTGTAATTTTCCAACTCAAGTTTCTCATTCTTGATTTTCAAATCATTGATTTCCATTTTGAAGTTATTTGTTTCAAGAGATGAGGAATTCTTGATTTTATCTTCTTCTTCTTTAAGGAGTTGATTTTCTTCTCTTAGTGATGTAATGGTTTCACTTAGTTCGATAAAATTATTTTTAAACATTTCATTTTCTTCACTAAGATGTGCATGGTCTATTTCTAGTGACCTAAACTCCTTGTGAATATTAGCTAAATTAGTTTTCAAGTTTGAATTCTTAGCTAGTTGATCCTCAAGTTTCTTATTCAAATCTTGAAAAACACAATGTAGTTCTTCAAATGTTAAATCAATATTTTTCAAAGCATTTTCATTAGATTTCTCAATTATTCCATTTAAGCATAGGATTTCACTTTGACAAGATTTTTCAAGTTTGTTTAAAATCTCTTTAGCATTAGTACATGAGGATACCTTCTCATAAATGTGTGGTGGTAATGCACAATATTTTGCAATTAGGGCTTTTGTATTTAGTAAAGATAATTTTTTATTATATTCATTTAATCCTTTAGATTTAGCATTTAAAATAAATCCGTTTTCAATTATCTTTACCATATCTTTATCTAGACTTTTTAGGTATGTCTTCATATGGATCAACCATGATCCATAATCAGAACCATCCAAAATAGGTAGTCTAGATCCCATCTTTTACGTTGCACAAAAAAATTTGATCTTTTAACTCTTAACCGGTTAGGGTCTTAATCAAGAGCCCAAAGCTCTGATACCAATTGAAATCCATGTAGAGACTTAGTTTGGCAACCTAGAGGGGGGTGAATAGGATGTTTATAAAACTTTTACTTTTTGAAAACTTTTACTAATTTCACCCTAGTTTTATCCCTTGGTTAATTAAGTTGAATTAGTTAAGCTTAACAAATTTTCACAAATGTATATAGGCTTAAAAACCTTTGTTTAAACAACCAACTTAATTAGGAGATTTAGTGGGCTAATTAGCAATGTAAAGATATTCACGTTTGATAGCAATGCTAACTCACTCAATTCTAAATAATAAGACAAGCACAAATAAGAGAGTGATAGAGAGAGTGAGAAATCGAGAAATACCAACGCAAGCGACACAAGGATTTATAGTGGTTCGGCCAACGGCCTACTCCACTCTACTCAAGGTCGCAGTTGAGGATTTCCACTATTGAGACCTCGACGACGCCCGGCTCCAAGGCTTTTACACTCCAAGGGAATTAAATGAGGATGCCCTTCTACCTTTACAATGACTCTCCCTCTGCGCCGAGTTCTAAGCGCTTCACCCAAGGGAATTAAAAACAACGGATGCCCTTGCCACCGATTGAATAAAGAAGAAGAAGTATTAGCCTCTTACTAGGCTTGATTACAAGTTGTAGCTCACACACTTTCTCTCAAAAATAATTTGCAAATGAAAGCCTAAACCAATCTCAAATGATTTTCCCAAAATCAAGGCACAATGAAGGATTGGTGAGAGATTAACCCAAAAATGATTCACAAATGAATTTCTAGGGTTTATTAGAGTTCGACAATGTTCCTCTCTTGTTTTAGACCCATTAGATGGGTATATATGGTGTCCCAACTCCATGTGACCGTTTGGGGGGCAAAACAGTCAAAACTGGGTCAAAAATTCAACTAGCCGTTGGACCACAACGGCTATATTTTTTTGAACAAAAACATTTCTCGGAGTTCCGAGCAAATTCTCGGAGTTCCGAGAATTCAAACAGAGCTTTTAATTTTAGAATCTAGATCATTTCTCGGAGCTCCGAGAATGTTCTCGGAGTTCCGATACTGGATTTCCAGCAAACAGTGTCTAACTTGTAAAATTCATATCTCCCTCATTTCTCGTCGGATTTTGACGTTCCTATACTCTACGGATATGAGAAAAATGAGAGCTATCTGTTAAAAATATTTTCAAAAATATTTGAAAATATTTTAAATAAGTTTTGATACGATTTAGTTGCTAGTCCAGGTTGTTGCTTCGGAACTCTGTTTTGTTCATTCTTGTGTTGAATGCCATATGGGTCCCAACATGTTGGTACACCACTATGGACATTCAGTTATCCATTTAAGTCTTAAAGGGTGTGTTAGTCTCTTTGAAAAACATATTTTTAGGGGTTTCAAGATGTGCCTTGATAAGAGAAAACACAAGAGCGATAGGTGATACAATCTACCATTTTTACCACTCTCTTGAATGAACTCTTGAGGTAGCCATTGCTTGATCTTCTCTTTGAGTGCATGGCTTGCTTTGGGATCTTCAAGGTTGAGCTACTTTGCTTGAAACCTTCCAAGGATGATGCCACTATTTGGTTCCAGCTCCTTTGCAAGTTGTTGATCCACAAGCTTTGGCCTTCATTGATCTTCCTTTGTTTGGTCAATGCTTTGAGATGGTTGATGATGAGCTTCTCCTTGGTACCTCCAAGGTGTGATTGGTCCAAGTATTTTCCAAGCTCCTTTGCCATTGTGTTTGGTTCATCTTCAAGCATAGGCCAACAAGGTGCGTGCTAGTATGATTTGACTTGTGTAGGACCTGTCTAAAGCACAACACTCAAGGCAAATGATCAGTCCATAAACGACTAATCAATTTGCGCTTGTTAATCATCAAAACAAGATGATTGAATGAACCCTTGGGCTTACAAAGAGTTTGTGTTTTTTCATTGATGACACCTCATATAGGTTATCCTCATTGTATATAGTATAGCAGGCCGAACCTGTTTCCATTATATTGTGCATTTTGATTGCCAATGTCAGTCTTGTTGTATAGCTTTGAGTACACAGACCTTAACTTGCTTAATTTAAATACCGAGGGTCTTAGCATATTAGTGTGACATGCATTGGATTCTTAGTATTCACATGACATAACATATATTTACATATTCACATGGCATGATGCTCTGTTCAGTACAAAAGAATTATGCATGTTATCTTTGATTTGGTCAACAGTGCTAGGTTTTGGAAAGAGGTACCTTAGTTGCTTGTGTTCTTATTATATGAAAATCAATTCTACTGCAAATTTTATGTTGTTTAAGGCAACTTAGGTTCAGTTATAAATATCATACCTCTCAATCTTTTGTTTGTAAATGCTAATTGGGTTTTAAGGGAGGAATAAGATTTGCTACTCTTATGGATAACCTTGATATGTTATATTCAGAATAACATCAGATGTGTTCGGGTAATTTTCTAATGTTGTTGATAGTATGAGATTTTTTTTAGGATACATGAGTTGTATGGACTGCTTATGTTGATATTCAGATCATACTAACAACAGATTAAAATTTCTGTTCAAAGCATGACCATTCTATATTTGAGGAATCATTAAGATCTTATTTGGAAAATCGAATTGTGTAATATTTTCTTTGTGATGTTCAGGCATATGTATTGTCATAAATATAGCACCTATTATAAAGCGTCTGAGTTATAAGTCTATGTGGTAAATTCATTTTTAAGCATAATATTATAGAAATATGTGAGGACTTCTTTCAGGTCATGAGTTGATAGCATCATCCTATTTGCAAAGTTCTTTCAAATGTGGTAATTCGATTTGCAGATTTTCAAACTAGAAGGTTCTGCGTGGGTTAAGCAAAACATAAAATCTTGTGTTATATTCAGTTGTTTGGGTTTTACTACACTCTAGTGCTTAGGGGTTTGTGGATACAATCCATGATGTTTTGTTGGCAAAATGGTTATTAGAGATTTCATGAACTGTGAGTCATTTTCTTTGGCAAGTGTCCGGTCAAAGTATGCATAATTCCCTTTGGAAATCATAGTGAGATATCAGGTCTGGCTTAATTTAGTTGTTAAAAAAAATGAAAAATGTCTTTTCCTTTTCAATTACTTCAGAATGATATTAGCTCAACCATGTTAAGCTACATGATCTTATCTTGTCTTTCTCCTTTATTTGGTTTGTAATAGGCTTTTAGAAAACGTAATAACTTTTTGGACAATTCAACAAATACCATAAAAAAAATGCTTTGATAGAAGTATCAAAACATGGTAGAGTTAACACCATTTCTTATGTATGTAGACCAATCATGTTTTGACATTTTCTTGCAAAAAATCTTTTATGTGAACTGTAGCGACCCGTTCTTTTCCTTTAATTGTTAAAAGGCACGAAAGGTTAGTGCAATTTCAAAATATAATAGTGCTGATATCTTCATTTGTAGATTGGGGTTTTTCTTCTAAGCATGTTTCTTTCATGTTCATGGGGTCATTGCAGTCCTATTTGAAAATTTGAATTGTTTAGTCCAAATGATTTTTTTATCAATTTCTTGGTGAGATTGCAACTATTCATGCCCTCGGGTTAATTTACAATTGTTAGCTTTTTCAAATTGAAATCTTATACATGCATGAAGGTTGAATTATGTTGGTTTTGAGAGTAGTTCAGCTATATAAACTGAGGTAGATTTGGAATAATAACATGACATAAGGGTATTCATGGTAGCATTTTCTCTTGATATTTACATTGTAAATGATTCCCTTAAAAACGGTTACCAAATTGTTGTGCATTATATTCTCCTATATGGTTTGTTTTGATGTTAAGTTATGTGGTGATGAAGGCGTTAGCCCAAGCCCATCCTTAGGGGACTTGCTTAGTCCTAGTAGCACTCCCCTCTTTTATTTAGAAGACTTTCTAGCCTTTTAGATACCCTTAAACAGTAGTACCCTTATTCATTGCAAGAGCAATGAAAGAGTCATCTAGCGCCCCCATTTTTAAGAGACTACTTTAGTCTCATAGTGGTAGTTCTCAACTTTAGGAGACAAGCATTGTCTCATTTAGAGAGTTTACCCCTTTGGAGTCTTGCTTAGCCTCGTGATTAGAACATTTTTTCCCATTAGTAGAAGACTAACGTAGTCTTTCTAGTTGCCTTATACCCTATTTACCATTGCAAGGGCGATGATTGGGATACTTGGAGCTCATGTCTGTGTCTAGGAGACTTGCTCAATCTCACCAGCATCCTTGTTTATCTCCTCCCCATTTGGGAGACATGATTTGATTTGTTTGCACCCCTCTTGTCGAGTGTCAGACACTCTTTGATTTGTTTGCACCCCTTCTTATAGAGTTGTGAGACATGTTTTGATTTATTTGCACCCCCTCTTATAGAGTTGTTGGACATATTTTTGCGTTATTAGTACTCATTTTTAATGTCGTTTGGTTTTTAGTTAGAGTGTCTATCCTTTAGTTGGGAGTTTATCCTATAGCATATTCATCTTCTCTTTTATAGAGGCTAATTCAGTCTTATTAGAGCTTTACCTTCTTGGGATCTTAGCTTTCATAGTGGGATATTAGTCTACTCGTTTTGGGATCATTTCACTTTTAGTGAGTTTACTTGTTTTAGAGTTTCCCTTCTAGCCCTAGGGTTTTGCCCTAGGGTGTTGCCTTGTGTGTTCTCTTTGGCTTTTGACCAAAAGGGTTAAACATTTTTAAAAATCTAAAAAACACTTGAATATTTTGAAAAACTCAAAAACATTTGAAATTTAAAACTTAAAAACATCAGAAATTTGAAACTTAAAAACGTTGAAAACCTTTTTAAACTTCAAAAACATTCTAAAAAAAACCAGAAAAACATTCGAAATATTGAAACATTAGAAAAAGTCAAAATTATAGGAGCATATTAGAAAATTCTGTTCCCGAACTATGTTGACTTGATCCTCTTCCACGAGGTACGTAGGCAGCTTGGGATTTTTATCCCAAGTCCAGTCAAACTTTGTAAATAAACACTTTTAAATCCTTTTAAAAACATAAAAATCTTTCATAACATGTTTTCGAAAAGATCTTCCTCTAGAGTTAGGATTTTGTCCTAGGTAGAGAGTTTTAGAGTTAGGAGTTTGTCCTTAATATGTTGTGTGATTTGCTTGTGTTTGTTTTGGTGTTTTGTGTTTGTGTTAGAGTTAGGAGTTTGTCCTAGCTAGGAGTTTGACGCCTCTGTCCGGTCAGCTGGCGATCCACATAGCCGACTGATGACTAGAATAGGGTGCGTTAGTTAGCCTATTGGTTTTCCTAAGGTTACAGCCTAGTTGCACAGAGGATATAGGAACCACCTGCATTAGTTTAGGTTTAAAAACTTGTATTTAGTTAGGGCATATAGGGAGTCCTAAAATTCACAATTCACTTTAACCTAAACAACGTTCAAGAAGCTTTAAAAATCTGTCTGGTCTTTTAGGTTGAGTCTAGTTTAGTGGTCTAGATGTTCTAGGCATCATAGTTTAGAATAGGCACGTAAGAACTACGTGGCATTGATTCATGTGAGGCGGGGATACATAGGCTGCTTTGGATGAACATCAGATCATTCAAAGATTAGGGCGAAAACGTTTAGAGTTTTAGGGTTTGTTGTTAGCATTTTTTAGATTTGAGTCCGTTATTCAGCATTGTTTCATTGCATAGGATCATGCTAGTGTGTTTTCTTTCTTTCGTTGGATTGTTTATCTTTTTGCTATGCTTTTATATATCTCACATGTTTACACGCATATAGCTGTAGTGTACTTATTCTTTTATTGTTTCCTTATTGTTCTTCACATATTTAGACATAGTGTAGTTAGTTCTTTACTGCTTTATTTATTGCTTATGCTCATGTTTAGATATAGTTCTTTACTATTTTCTTTATTACCTATCACAATGCTTAGCTGTAGTTCTTTTACTGCTTCTCTGGTTATTCTCTCTTATCATATCTGCTCTTTTATATCTGCTACTACCTGTTTAGCTGTAGCTATGCATGCGTATGTTTACCGCTTTCTTAGATGTGTTAAGTTAGAATTAGATGTGATGAGTTAGGACTTTGATGTTTATTTTCTTTTACCCATCCCTGGGACATGCATATTTAGGTAGACATTTTCTCAGGGATATTCGTTCTCATTTCACATGATGTTTGCCCAAAACTCATCAAGGTTAATAAATAAATGGCATAAGAGAACGAGTTCACTCGGGCGAGTTAGATGCTCTCCGGACCTCCCAACTCGTAATCAGGCACGGACCCAATTGTTTCTGGTGATCCATTGGATACAGAGCATTTATTTTTTGTTCCATGGCCTATCCATGGATGGAGACTGTGTTATTTAGGTACGTCTTGGTTTCGAGGCTTTTATCTCCAGATCAAGAGGTATCTCATTTATATCGCCACTCGTGCTATGCTATAAGGGTGGCACCTTTTCAAGAGTTCCTTGGTTGAGCTCTCATTCATGTGGAGATCCAAATGACCAACGGGGACCCATTTCCTCGCCGCCTCCTCAGGATCGGGGTCCACAGTAGTATCCCTCCTTCAACAAAAGGGGCAATCTGTCCTAAATTCGGCCAACTATCTCCCTCTTGGGTAGCAATATCCGGATTAGCTGAGGCTATGATATTTCGCTTTTTATCCTGATCACACCAGAGACATCGACTCCGCCATTTAAAATTTAAGTAATTGCAGGAGGAGTGTGGACCCCGATCCGAGAGAGGTGTGAGGAAACGAGCCCCCAATGGCCTCTGGATCATCCACTTGTGAATGAGAGCTCTGCCAAGGAACTCTCGAAACGGATGCCACCCTCATAGCAAAGTACGAGTGGCGATACAAACTAGATACCTCCTGATCCAAGGATAAATCCTCAAACCAAGACGTACCTAAAATAAACTCAGAGTCGCCATCCATGGATAGGCCATGGAACCTTGAAATTAAATCCTCTATGCAATGGATAACCAGAAATATATATGGGCTCATGCCTGATTACTAATAGAGAAGGTCCGAAGAGCACCCCCAATTCGTCCGAGTGCAAACACTTGGTCTCTTATGCCATTTTTATTAACTCCAAAGAATTTTGGGCAAAATCATGTGAAATAGGAACAAAATATCCCCGAGAAGACGTCTACCTAATCATGCATGAACAGGGAATAAAATAATAAGCACACACAAAATAATATAGAAGATGTGTCACCTAATCACAACTAGGTTATGAGTGACATGCCTAACTAGTGTCTAAGTTCTGGTGAACAAACACATACATGCTACAGCTAAAGGTATAGGTCTGCACAAGAAATTAAGAGAACACAACAAAATAACACAACAAATCCTAAAAGTCTAAACGATTAGCCCGAGTCCTTGGATGGTCTGATGTTCATCCAAAGAAGCCTATGTATCCTCGCCTCCACGAGAATCAGAGCAACGTAGTTCTTCGTGCCTATTGAGGGGGATTATGCGCGATTTTAAGTCCAATAAAAAAATTTTGACTCAAAATCGACTCTCATAGTCAAAGTTTGTAGGAGAAAACTATTTCTAAAAATTACTACCTTTTCAAATAATAGTATCTACAAAAGATTTCTAAAACTTCATAAAAATTCATACACATTATCTTGAAGATTCCATAAGTAGCTTTTAAATATGAAATGTTCAGTGTCATTAAATGGGTAGTTATTGACCCTACATACTCAACATGGGTAGTTATTGACCCTACATATTACACCTTAATATATGAGGATTCAAACAATTCATATGTTTTTTCTTTTCATTTTCAATACTTCCTTTAATCATCTCAAATCATACTGAATTTTTTTTTTGAATCTATCTGGATTGCAAGAAAATTTGTTTCTCATTCTATTTTACACTATTTGAACTAATGTTGGGGTCTCCAAATAAAGAAATTGACTGAAATCACATTTTTGATGGAAATGTTTTGTGGGGGAAAGTTTCCTTTCCACAATTACGAGAGAAATGATGTGATTATGGTTAATTTAGAGGGATTATGCTCTATTTTAAGTCCATAATGAGTTTTCGACTCAAGATCGATTCTCACAATTAAAGTTTGGAGCGGAAAAATATTTCTAAAAGTTACTATCTTTTTTACACATTGAAAAGTATAACCTGTACCAACCCTATCAACTTTTATGTAGAGGAACCTCCAATTAATGATAATATCATTCTACATGAACCATAATCATATAAGTAGCACATAAAATGAATTGAAATAACAGGGAAGAGGTGAGTCATGAAAATTTCATATTACCTTTATTGATATATTTAGGCCCTGTTTGAATTTTGGTAATTTTACGGGAAAAATTGGGAAGCAAAAATAATTGTAAATGTTACTATTTTTTTTTACATATCAAAAAGAATTTTTCCCTAGAAAAAGTTTTCGGTCAAATATATTTTTCTTGCAATCCAAAGAAGGCCTTAAGGAATAAATTGAGTATTTTTAGGCCCTTTTGGGTTGCAGGAATTTATGGAGAAGTTTGGAAAAGAAAAATATTTGTAGAAGTTAAAAAAGAAAAATATTTTTTGGAAAAGAAAAATATTTTTTTGGGACAAATGCTAAACATACAACAGTGCAGGAAGACAAAGGAGGAGACCCAGATAATAGGTGAGAGAGAGAAAATGAAGGAAGTAGGAGGGGTGAAAAAAAAAATCATACCTTTTGGTCTTGTTTAAAAAGCATAAGTTTTTTCCCCCAAATCCTTGTAATTGTGGAAACCCAAGATAAAGAAAAGAAAGTAAGAAAGAAGCAGATGTTACTTTTAAACCCTAGGTGAAGAAATTGAATGAAGCATGAAAGAGAAGAAAACATCAAAAAAT
Organism: Tasmannia lanceolata; assembly: GCF_043159265.1. Lineage (NCBI taxonomy): Eukaryota > Viridiplantae > Streptophyta > Magnoliopsida > Canellales > Winteraceae > Tasmannia > Tasmannia lanceolata. The sequence continues at coordinate 8,453,554 of NW_027518679.1, read as the reverse complement.
ATTGAAACCCTAGGTATGGGAAAAAAAGGAAGAAGCAAAGAATTGATGCCCAGAAAACAGAAATCAAAATACTCATATTCATCATCAACATACTTAATGCTCAGGTTGTTGAATTTGCAGTTCTTTTATGAAAAATTTTAGCATGAATTGTACCTGTCCTATCTCTTCGTTGTTTCCTAGGGATAAAATGATAGAGACGAAAACAGAAGCCGCGAGAGTCTTGTGGAAATAGAGAAGGCGATAAATGTGCGTGGAAAGGTGGGATAAGCATTGAAACGAGGGCAAGTTTTGGACGGATTTTCGAGCGTAAAAAATTGTAAGGAGAGGGGACACGTCGAAGGACTTAATGCAAAAGAAGGAAGACATTAACCCATGATTTTGGATGAATATGCAGGAGTACAGTAGAGGCGGAAATGACGGAATTGGTCTTTAAAGAGAGGATGTAATTGGAATGCTCATCAAAAGATGTACCGGACGCAGAAGGAATTAACGAAAAAGTGAGGAAGACATTAACCATGATTCACGCTTTATATATAGTATAAGGATTTGGCACAACCTACTCCAGTGTTAAAAAGTAGTTACAAATACACAGGAAGTCCTCCAACTCTGAAACAAAGGAAAGCCATAAAAAATATAATGATGTTTTATTAAAATTTGAATTGGAAAAGCTAAATCAAAATTGAATAAAGTGAGTTACTTTTACCTACATCGGGAAGAGAGAGATCTGGGAAGGAACAATCCAATTTCTAAAAAAGACGTAAGTTGGGAGTTCTACTTCCATAATGTTAATTTTATTGTAAGCCTTTGATAGGGAGTTCTGAGTAGTACATGGTTTAGGGTAGAAGATGAAGCCAATATTATAGATGGAAAGGAAGAAAGAGATAGTGTAACACCAAAAGCTAAAACAAAAAATTAAATATATGGTCAAATTAAGATAAGCTTTGCTTTATTTTTCGAAGGAAATAAAATTTGAAAAAAAATAGGGCAATCATCAAAATAAGGAAGAGTTGAACCTTTTAAGCATGAACCAACCAATCAATGATGAGATCCATCCAAATAGGGGTTCATGTTTTCAATCTCTTCCTGTTTCAGTACAAAATGAAAAAGAAGTACAATAATAGAATTTCTTTCGTTATTTTGTGATTTTGCCCTTTATTGACTTATTTCCATATGGGCTCTGCATATATGCGCACCCAGATCATTATCCCAAATTCATAACATTAAGAAACGGGAAAAAAAATATTTAAACTGGTTAAAAAACATATAAGCAGTATGATCATTAGATGTTCATGAGTAACCAATATAACCGGTAGCATACATCTTCTAATGCTAAAATTACACTGGCTATTAGTTTCTTCCCTAGCAAACACTATAGCTCCTACTTATTGACACTTAATCTTATGCATAGGATGTCAAAGATTGTGAAATTAAAGAGTGAGAAAAGAAGAAGAATTTAGAAAAAACAAAGAAAGATACTAAAAAAACAATCTACATTTGTCAAAATTTATAAAATGGTGTTCCCTGAACAATATAATCCAACAGGTAATAAACCCTGGAACATGTCTCATCCGTTTTTTTATGGAAGCAATGCCAACCAATGGTATTTTCATTTGCAACTGCCCTTGTTTCTCACTTAGAATATAAAAAAAACCCATGTGAAGAATCGAGTATTTTATATAATGTAAGCATGCATAGTCCAGTATTTTAAAAAAAGTAGTGTACATTTGCTCACACCAAGGGATGATCCAACCCGTCCATTTGCATTACCATAGGATGATCCCAACCCTCCAATCTATAGAGGTTTCCATAATTACAGTGGAATATCCTATGGGAATGATTTTTCGGGCACAACCTATTTACGTTGCGGCGGATCATCCCTTGGTGTAATGCATAGGGTACTTTTAAAAAATACTGAACTATATGGGCTTACATGTAGACGAAATTCTTTTAAAAAAAAACCATTTCCACGTCATTTTCTATTTTTGATTTATAAGAAGGATCAGACGAAAATCCTTACCTAGGATCCAAAATAGATACCCAAATTTTTTTTCTTCCAAATACTGAGAAGTGAGAATCACAAATGGGTTCTGCAAATAAACATCTGTTTGGAATGAAATTATGTGTATTGCCTTTTTTGCCTCCATTTTATGATTTACTTCTTTAAGAAACGAAAGAAGAGGGTGGGCATAAAAACGGAAATGCAATAAAATAAGGAATAAGTAGAGAGAATTCTGGAATACAACTAACTAGTTGCAGACCCGTGTGATGCACATGGCGATGAATAAATTAGGTTGGTTCTATGTAAGCCCGCCACAATGGTGCCGATATAGAATCTTAAATAATTAGGAATGGAATATATTCTATGTGCAGAACATTAGGAATATAATAGGAAATCAGATATAGAATCTTAAATAACCATACTATTATTAAATAATTATCATAGTATACTATCATGATTAATGTCTTATTCTAATTTAAAATAATTAATACTAATTGACAATGTATTATAATGGCTCTGTAATAGTTATAATGTGTACATTTTCATCATGATTTTTCAGTTTTTAAATTTTTAGATTTTTTTTTCTTTTCCTATATCAAAACTATTTGATCTAACCAGCACGGGTGGAAAGTTATTTTCGGTTGGAAAAAAGTGAGAAATAAAAATATAATAAAAGAGGAAGCACTACATGTTTTGATAATTAAACTATCTAATCTTGTTTTTACGCTAAAATTCTACAAATGGGATTGGATGATTTTATGCTAGAGGTTCAAATCTTCGCATATATAAAGAAAAGTGTATGAGGCGCCCTTCCTTGACTGAGATCGACTCTTCAAAGCCTTTCTAAATGCACATGTTATGAAGAAACAGTGTTGAGTCAAAATCACAATAGACACATGATCCACAAAGGCCCTGTTTGGATGGTGAAACAATCTACAAAAATGAAAAAAAAATCCCGTAAAATTTTTTCTTCCAACAACAATCTATAAAAATGAAATTTTTTTATTTTATACGAAATTTTATGACCTCATTACACTAAGACCCTGTTTGGACCACAATTTAATGGGAAATGACAAAATTATTATTAATTTAATGGTAACATCATGAATTGAAGGGCCCTCTAAAAAAGAATCGAATAGGGCCAGTTCATGTTATATTTGTTCGTGTTTTAAAAAAGTAAGAAATTTTAGAAATATTTTCCTTTCCAAACTTTTCCTGAAAAATTCTTGCTATCCAAACAGGGGCTAAACCCTAACCAAGAAGGTATGTAAATTACTGCTAAACCCCAACCGTGCAATGCACGGGTTGGAAGTAATTTGACATTGAAAAAAACCCTGAAAATAATCAAATAAATAAGAAGGTATGTGCATTACTACTCTATAAAAAGAACAACATTTAGCCCTGTTTGGATTGCAGAAATTTTTTGGAAAAGTTTGGAAAGGAAAAAAAATTCTAAAGATTAGTAAAAGAAAAAAGATAAATTGAACCAACCTTATTCTATGTTTACTTGGAGGAGCCTTCATGAATATATTTCTTGCAATCCAAACAACGCCTATATTCAAATTATTTAGATGGAGGTGATGGGCTACAAAAAACAGCAACTAATGAGCTGTCGACACGTGGCCCCGGAAGGGCCCACCACAAGCCCAATTGTTGTGCAGGGTAATCTGGTAATTGCCTAAATAGTGGGTGAACCTAAACCCACAGAGAGTCCGACACCTGTCCAGGGGTAGGTAATCCAACCACCCCAGGTCCCCTTCTATAAAAGGCCTTTCAAGGCTCAGATCGAAGGGTAATAACTTTTGAACTACCACTCTTAAAAACTCGCTCTACACTCCTGCTCGTACTGACTTGAGTGTCGAAGGGCCTGTCCGGAGTAACGAGTCTGAGTTGGTCTTCTGACTTCGTTTGCTCTTGTGCAGGGCCCAGCTCCTTCACTTCAGCTCCTCGGGTCCACAAACCCAGCTCTTACGTCACTGCCGTATCTGTTACCGATTTTAGGCCTAACAGATTGGCGCCATCCGTGGGACCACGAACTAAAAGCTGTTCGAGTCCCCTATACAAAATGGCAGGGCGGAAAAGTGCTCGGGTACCAACTGCCCGAACTACCTGAGCCGTAGTACCTCGTAGGACCCGGAGCGAGCGAATCGCCTCGCAGGTTGTGGCTCCCTCTGCTACAGCAGAGCAGAGCCCAGCTCATTCGGAACACCTCAATCCCACCCCCACTCCGGATCAAGTTCAAGCTCTCTTTCAACAGATGACGGCTCTTGTTGATCAGTACCAACACCTGATCCAAGCGCCTCCCCAACATCCTCCAGAAGCTCCACGACCTGTATATGAAAGGTCGAACACCCACAGGGGAGAGCCAGCTCACCCCAGTGGAGACCGGACCCACCACTCCACAAGGCGAGTCCATCACTCCAGAACCAGGCATGCCCATACAGAGCCTCACCACCGTCGGAGGTCACGGTCCGCTCCGCGCGAAAGCACCGGGCCCAGGAAGACCGCACACCGTAGGAAAAGTCCCGGCCTCATCGCAGGAGTCCGGAAAGTCAGTCCGGCTCTGCTGCGAGCCCATCGGTGGAGAGAAACAAGTCGTTGGACCAAGCAGACCGGAGGGCTTACCCAATGCTACGGAGAATAGAAGAAATAGATCACCGTATAGAAGAGCTGGCGAAAGATCAGGGCAGGCCCGCTGCGAAGACGTACTCAAGCAGACCTCCGTTCACGGATAATGTTATGAACGCGGCAGCGCCCAGAGGGTTCAAAATGCCGACGGTTCCACAATACGACGGAACCACCGACCCTGTGGACCATCTGGAAACATTCAGAACTAGCAATTCGATCTTTTCAAAATCATTTTCTTTATTCCTTTTTCAATCTTGGGCCAGTCAAAATGTGTTGTCTGTTCGGCTTTGACATTCGCTCGACAAGCACGCTCTGCCAAAGAGGGGCATCTGTAGACACCCCATTTTGACCGTACCCTAATCTCTCCATGTTTATTCAAAACCCCATCAAATGAAAGAATTAGGGTCCCAAACTTCACCCTTAGCTAGGTTAGGGTCCCATCTACCTCCCCGCAAAATTTCGTCGAAATCCGAGCGCGTTTGCCTAGCGAACGAACCTAAGAAGTGTCGTAATACAAATTCAGAAGGGGGTGAATTATCCTGAGCGGTGTCGATCCGAATCCGAAAAAGACACGATTCAATCGCGCGCCCATCAAAATTCGCGCAACCGCACGCCCATCATTTTTTGGAGTGCCAATATCAACATCCCATTTTATCTATAAAATGAGAAGAAAAATTCGTTTAAAGAGAGAGCTCATTTTTCAGATCTTAAAAAAAAAAAAAAAAAAGAGAAAAATCAGAGAGAGAGTTTTCTTCCCCAATTTTTTCCCCAAATTTACCAATTCTATTTCCGATCTTCTCCGGCAAAGTTCCGACTAAGCTCCGGTCGATATTTCTTTTGCTATCTTCTTCTTTGTTTTTCTGTAGAGATCTTAGATTTTACTCTGTGCGTTTGTGTCAAACCTTAAGCTTGAGTTCAAAACCTTAGATTCAAAGATCCTAATCCTAGAAATCAAGAATAATTACTTCAGAGATTTTATTCAAGCTGAAGCAAAGAGAGAAAAATTCCAGAAAAAGAGAGAGAGAGAGAGTGAAACAGAGAGAGAGAGAGAAATAAGGGGAGAAGGTTATGGTTTCACATTTTTGCTCTTATTCTACGGCGAGATTTCGCCGGATTTCGGCCAGAATCCGGCCAATCCTTCCTCAATATCATCGTTTGTTTAGTTCTTTTTGCCCTATCTCCATCACAGCAGCCATCATTTTCATAATTTTTAAACCTTAAGCTGAAACCCTAAACCTTCCTGGTTTTCTTTTCCGATCATCTTCTCTGGCGGATCCGGCAAGGCTCCGGTCATATTCCGATCCAATTCCGCCTTCTTCTCCGAGCAGATCTGCTCGGATTCCGGTCAATTTCCGGCAAAGTTTGATTTCTTTGTAGCCTCATCGTTCTATACCAGTTCTTGCAAGTATTTAAATCCTTATTCTTCTTAAAATTGAAACTCTAACTCTCTTCGATCCTTTTTCAGTTAGTTTCCGATAAAAAATTTCTCATTTTTCTTTCTTCGAATCCTACAACCTACAGATTGCACCTTGTGTTCAACTAAGAAACCCTAAATCTAACATAAAAAACCTAATTGTACTTTTATAATCTCTAGATTCAACCCTGATCTGAGTTGCTCCACGAGAAAATCAAGATAATTTTTCATTTGAAGTTGATAATTTCACACTGAAATTTGTTGATCTATATTGGAGGCTACCTGTTTTTTTTTTTTTTAATTAATTCAAAGAAGGGATCAAGCGGACAAGAAGATAAAAGAAAAAGAAAGAAGGTTCATAGTTCATAAAAGGTATGTAGATTTTCATATCTATTTTATACAGCAATTTTTGAGAATTTAACAGATCATGTCATTTCAAATGGAATATCAGTTCTGTATCTTGCTTAAAACAGAGATTTGTATAATTTTCTTTTATTGTCATTAAGGTTTTGATAATGCTATGTTTTTTTTGATAGTCCTTTGGTGTTGGTTAAGTTTTGAATTTATAAAAGTCATATCTAGAGTTACCTGCAGAATTTTTTTTTATTTTTATATATATAGCTTTATACATTAGAATTCTGTATGCAGTGTTGTATTTTAAAAAGAAGAAGAAGAAGAAGGAACAGACAACATGTCTGGTAGATAATGTGAAGGTTCAAAATGTATGTGGCCATGATTAATTTCTTACTTAAGTCCTTTGAGGCAGAGTTTGAGAGAGATCCTTTTGTCAGAGGGAATTCTAAATTTTGCTCCTCAGCGTTAACAATGTGTCGGTTGCTAGAAAATGTCATGGCATTTGATGGTTCTGTTGAGCTGCATGCTAGTGCCTCCAAGAGTTTAATCGCTATTGGATTTCATTTGCCACAGTTGATAGCACCATGCTATGCAAGACAAATTTCAGGGTTAAAAAAATTTACTTGGTCATGTAGACTCTGATACTTGTGAATCTGCATCATGGTTACTGGGAATGGCTTCCTCTACTCTTTCATCCTCTGCAGCATCATCTCTTATTTGAGATCTTGTTTCCTTAATTAGTGGAACCCACAAGTTGAGATTTGAAAGTCATCATGGAGCATTGTGATGATGTGCCATAGGATATGTTAAAGTAGAATACATGATTGAGAACAACTACTATCTCGGATTCATTGCTTCAGAATACCATTAAATGTCTCGTAGATGTCAAGTCTGAGAGTGCAATATTGGCTTCCATCGCCATAGAAGCACTAGGTCATATTGGTTTGCGTGGTGTGTTGCCTGCATATAAATGTGATTCCCCTTCAGCAGGGATTTTATTGATTTTGCGTGAGAGGCAGAGAAAGCTGCTCAATCTGTCTCTTTACCATTGCCAATGACAGCTCCTTACTGTCCAGGCTGCCTTTCTTCTCTTGGGTATATGGGTCAAATTCCATCTTTTCAATCAGTGGTATCTATGGATGGGAGGACCAGATCTTCTACCGCAATACAATCACCTCATTTCTTTCTTCCACAGTCTCGTCCAAAGCGATGTGCGACCCATTTTTTATATGGCGCAGAATATCTACTGTCACGGAGCAACTCTCGAAAAATCAAAATTGTTTTGATAGAGGGTTTGTCCGTGATGGTCTAGCAACTAGCCAGCGTCTGACCAGTGCCCATCCAATGCCAAGCCCATCATTAGGGGACTTGCTCGGTCCAAGTAGCACTCCCTTCTTATTTTAGATGTACTCAGTGTTTAGAAACCCATTCATTGCAAGGGCAATGATAAGGTTACTCGGAGCCCATCTCTGTATTTAGGAGACTTGCTCAGTCTCACTAGCACCCTTTTTATCTCCTCTTCTTTTAGGAGACTAGCCTAGTCTCCTTAGCACTCCCCTCTTAGAGTTGTGCAATAGAAGTTTGTCCTTTCATATATGAGTCAGTCTTTAGCATAGGAGTCAGTCCTTCAGTTTCAGGAGTCAGTCCTATCATCATAGGGGTTTGTTTCCGTCCAACCTCTTAGCAAATCATGTGTTTTTTTATCCACTCTTGCAAGGTATAGGATGCTGTCCAACCCATGCAGAGTCGTGATTCTGTCATTTTCCCCCGCAAAGCAGAGGATGTTGTCCAACCTTTGCGGGATATCAGGAGTCTATCTTACTCTTATGATGATAGGAATTTGTCCTCTTGAGTCAAAAACACTCAAAAAATTCCAGAAACATAAAAAATATCTGAAAAATCCAAGCATCTCAAAAATCAAGAGTCATTAGGAGTAGTTAGGAAATTCTGTTCCGAACTACGTTGGCTTGATCCCTTTCAACATGGTACGGAGTGCAGCTTGGGATCCACATACCAGGTCCAGCCAAACCTTTAAAAATAAACATTTTAAACCTTCCAAAAATACAAAAATTATTCAAAACCTTGTTTTTCAAACAGGTCTCCCCCTAGAGTTAGGAGTTTGTCCTAGTTGTTTGGGGTGTTTTAGAGTTAGGAGTCTGTCTTGTTTGTATTGGTATGGTGTGTCCTGTCGTGCGAGTGTCCCTAGAGTTAGGAGACCTCAAGTTGATCGGTTAGACATTTAGTCGAACTGATGGCTAGACTAGGAAGCATATAGTCAGCCCATGGTTTTCATTAGGTTGCACAACCTAGATACACATAGGGTATAGGGCCCACCTGCATTAGCTTAAGGCTAACCAACTTGCATTAGTTGGGGCATATAGAGAGTCCTAAAAATTACAATTCACATGAACTTTAGCAATTGTAAAAAAAAGCTTTAAAAATCAGTCGAGTCTAGTGGATCGAGTCTAGGATAGCGGTTCTAGATGATTAGGCATCGTAGTTAGAATAGGTCAGCGAACTACGTCGACTCTGATTCTTCCCGAGGCCGGGATACGTCGAGCAGCTAGGGTGGACAGCCATCTTGATCCGAGTCAAGTCTTGCATTAGAGTCTTAGGATTCGTCTTGTCTAGTCGTGTATAGAGTTGATTTGTGTTGTATGTTTTGCTGTGGTTTCTTACTTTCATGTACAGATCCTATACTTTTAGCTGTAGCATGTATGTGTTTGCACACCAGAATTTAGACACCAATTAGGTATGACACTCATAATCTAGCTATTCTCAGGTGACACTTCTCTCATTTCTTTTATGTGTGCTTATTATTCCTCCGAGACATGCATGATTAGATAGACGTCTTCTCGGAGATATGTGTTCCCATTTCACATGACTTTCACCCAAAACTCTTCAAAATCAATAAGTAAATGGCATAAGAGACCAGGTGTTTGCACTTGGGCGGATGAGGTGCTCTTCGGACCTTCCAAATTCGTAACCAGGCACGAACCTTTCTTTTATAATCTCTGGTTATCCGTTGCAACAGAGCATAGTATGAGATCCAGGGCCCACTTCCTTGGATGGCGACTCTTCTTTGTTTAAGGTACGCCTCAAATCCGGGCTAGTCCCCGAATCGAGAGGTATCTCACCTTTTATCGTCACTCATGCTGTGAGGGGCACTTCTTTAAAGAGTTCCTTGGTAGAGCTCTCCATTCACGTGGATGATCCTGAGACTCGTGTGGGGCTCGTCCCCCGCCTCTCTCGGATCCGGGTCCACAATATGCTGCCTTCAATGTTGCCTCGAATACAATGTCGCCTCGGATATAACAATTCCTCGGGTACAATATGGCCTTGTATACAATGTCGCCATCGGATACGACGATGCCTTCGGATATAACGTCGCCTCGGATTATATGTCGCCTCGCCATGATAATATGCTGCCTTCAATGTCGCCTCAAATAAAATGTTGCCTCGAATACAATGTCGCCTCGGATATAAAAATTCCTCGGATACAATATACCCTCGGATAGAATGTTGCCTCGGGTACAATGTTGCTTTTGGATAGAATGATGCCTTCGGATACAATGTCGCCTCGGATATAATGTCGCCTCGATAATATGTGGCCTTTAATGTCGCCTCAAATACAATTTGGCCTCGAATACAATGTTGCCTTGGATATAACAATTCCTCAGATACAATATAGCCTTGGGTACAATGTTGCCTCAGATACAATGTCGCCTTCGGATACCTCGATGCCTTTGGATATCTCGATGCCTTTGGATATAACGTCGCCTCGGGTACAATGTCGCCTCGGATATAACGTTGCCTTGATTCAATGTCGCCTCAAATACAATGTTGCCTCGACTACAGTGTCACCTCGGATATAACAATTCATCGGATACATTGTCGCCTTCGGATACCACGATGCCTTTGGATATAACGTTTCCTCGGATACAATGTCGCCTCGGATATAACGTCTCATCGATAATATGTTGCCTTCAGTGTCGCCTCAAATACAATGTTTCCTCGAATACAATGTCGCTTTGGATACAATGTCGCCTCGGATATAATGTCTGCTTGGATATAACAATTCCTCGGATACAATATAGCCTCGAATACAATGTTGCATTCAGATACCACGATGCCTTCGGATATAACGTCGTCTCGGATACAATGGTGCCTCAGACACAATTATGCCTTCGGATGTAACGTCGCCTCGGATATAATGTTGCCTCGGATACAATTTTTTCTTATTTTTTCTTTTAAATCCTTAATTTGCAAAGCATATCCCAATTAATAATTGAAAAATAGGATATGGCAAAATTGTTTAATATGTTGAAAGTATCTTCACAAAATCCGTAAGGGCCCGTTTGGATGCCGAGAAGATTTTGATTTGGATTTCTCACATTGGAGTCGTTTTTTGTGCTGTGATTTGGATCTGTATCAAAACCTTTCATTTCCAAATCAGCAACTGACAGTGTAAAGTGCAAAAAATCAGATTTCAAAATATGCTGTCGAAATAAGTAATTGAAAATCCATAGATCTAGCTGTTTCCTTCACCCTCTTTGCTCTTCAACCTCTCCCCTCTAGTAGGAAGTACCTCCTTCCCTCTCTGTCTCCCTCCGCTCATAGCTGGCGGACCTATTCATTTTGTATTCAAAACTCAATTCCAAATCCAAATACAAAATATAAGGTATCCAAACGGGCCCTAAATGTATTTCAGTTTGGCATTGGATTTTGTTAATGAAAATTTCCGAAATTTTGATTTCTCGAAATTTCCGAAATTTGGTTAGCCAGAAATTTCGGTTTCAGTCCCTACCGAAATTTAGAACCATGCTCACAACTAAAAGATAATCAATGCCAGGACATACTCCAAATAGCCCAAAGAAATAACTCCGTATCTAACAGGACCAGTGATATTGAATAAACATATGAATTGGGGGATTCGACAGGAAACTCATAGAAAATGCAATGACTAGTCACAAATGTTTCTTTTGATTAGTTGCCCCCCCACTCCCCCCAATTAGAGCAGATCACAAGAAAACAGTTGCCCTTGGAGTAGCCGAAGAAATCTAGATTTTTGGAAAAATAGGAAAGCTCAACTTTGATGGGAGCTATACAGTTTCTAAGGAGAATCACCATGTCATGCAGGGTAAACGTGAAGGGGAACTATCAAAGTGAGTGGTTGCACACTTGCACAAGACTTAGCCAATTAGATGATTCCCGGAGTAAAAGTGACTGTAATCTTTGTAAATAAGAACAAAATTCTGAATATTTATGAAGCTATCAAATAGGAGAAGTCTTCTTCCGATTGAATTCAAAATTTTCCTCTCAATAGTATTAGCCCTAATTCGAGTTCTAAAAAGTTCTCCTTATTAGTTTATGAACCATCTCTTGATCTCTACACTTCCAAAGCAATTGTCACTCTCAGACACTCTAACAAGCTGGCATGCCAACAATGTGGCTAGCTGACTTGGGATCTGCCTAAATTTAATGTCAGTGATATAATGATCTTTCTTTAGATCCCAGACCAGGTAACGATTCACATCAGAATTCACATTCAAAAATGGTAATTGAAACTGAAATCAAGGTTTTTTTTTTTTTTTGAAACCGAAATCAAGTTAAAGATGAATTCAACAGCAACCTGTCTATAAGCCACATTTTTCTGCATTAAACTTGCAAAATTCAGACCGTTTAGATCTTCAGTTGGGAAGAGATCATACCAGTGTTATGTAATGGTTGTTAGCTAACTGAGTTCTATGGTTAAATAGTGGGATTTTCAGATCAGCTGGCCTAACCTTCAACCAGTTCTCACAACACAGCTGAATAGCTCAGATTTGTCATTTTGACCTGAGAAACACCCAAATTCGTGGAAATTTTAGCAGATCTGGAGCACAAAATCGTGGATCCAGCTGAGGAGGCTTTGAAGACTGAGTTAGAGTTTCTGATCCAAAGGGAAAAACTTCAATGTCCCTGGACTAGGCTCTCGGTTTGGACAACCATTCAACATGCGAACCGGGGGGGGGCACTATTTCTGTCGTCTTGAATTCGATTCAAATAACATCTACCGAATTCCTTCTAAATTTCAATAACTTGTAGAATTCAGCTTGCATGTATTGTAATTCGGAGGCCAAATTCAATTCCAGTCGAAACAGAAAACTCAGCTACACGCTCAGATCTGGAAGAGGTGTCCGATTTCAGACGAAGAAAGTGAATTCGGTGGATTCAAAGGAAGCACGGATCTGAACTATACACCTTTTGTTCTTACTAGAATTCTCAATTACAAACTTCAAATTTATTACAGATCAAACAACAGCAATGAAATCTCTTACCAAACATGCAAAGGGAATGGCTTTAGATGCCAAAATCCATAAGAGAATTGCCACGAGCAGAGGGCTTTTACACAAATAGTAATGGCAGAAATCTGGTCTTTATTCAGGAAATCTTCTATCAAAGACAAGGCTGTGCGAGGCGACGCTTAACCTTCTACTACAACTGAGAAGGATCCTTGCAAGTTATAAGGTGTTGATGTTTAACAAGGAAAGGAGCTTGAGATTCAAGTTTAGTTTTCCTCCTTGATGAATACGAATTTTAGCTACCAAAATTCTAGTTTTTCCTTAGGAAGAAAAAAACTCTCACCAATCTCAGATCTCTCCAAATTCAAATGTAAATTTAGCAAAAACTAAACTCTTATTGGAGGGAAAGCTATTTATATGCTCCCTTTACAGTTGAAACTCAAATGAAAATACTAATCTACATCTAATGTGGTGCATGTGCAAGTGACACGTGCCTTATTAGTGTTTAAGCTTCATTAAGCAAGTAAACTTGCTTCTTCTTCAAAGATAAGTCTTCTCCCAGCCCTTAGATCACCTAGGCTGGTCCACCACATTTGAGTTAGACGAGAAGATGCCAAAAGCCCCTGCATCACCCTCCCCTTCTTGGGAGAACTTGACCTCGAATTGATAGGCTTCAATTCCAACTTTCTTCCTTTTTCTCACCTTAGCAAAGCCCGTTTCAAACAATGTAAGCTGCCTCTGTGATGTTCTCTGCCCTTGAACTTTTGTCTTGCATGGATATTGGTACATAGAAGCATTTTTCAAAGCATTATCAGTCCCTTGAAGCAATTTGCGCATAGTTAACAAAGAATCTTGCACCAGTGGCATGTGTACTTCATAGCATTCTTCTAGGAGTACCCATGCCTCCTTGGGGAGTCCCATCGGTTCTCATTGCAAGTTTCCCTACCCCTTTGTTCATTCAAATCACGGCCGCTTGCAACAATTTCCAATTTCTCTTCAAAGCTGTATCCCTATTTCCCGCCGATTTCTCACCCCTCCTAAGGAGATTTCCCAAAGATTGATTAACTACTTCGGTTTGTCCATCGATTTGAGGATGATAATGGCTACTGGAATTCAATTTTGTTCCAAGTTTCTTCTATAGGTCGTGCAAACGGTGAATTACGAACTGGGAATCTTGATCGGAAACAATGCTCTTTGGAATACCATGATATCTTATGATTTTTTTAATGAACAAATTGGCGATCTCGGTAGCATCCAATGTAGTTTTACTGGGAATGAAGTAGCCATTTTGGAGAATTTGTCCACTCGTGATGAAGTCCATGCTAAACTATCCTTTCAGAGTTTTCGAAAAACCCAAGATGAGATGGAAATATGCATGGAAATATTACCATGAAAAAAATGTCCATGGAAATATCCATCCAGGGGAAAGTTGGGAAAAATAACAGTGTGTATAACCCTACATTAGAAGGATATCCTTTTCCCTTTTCTATCTTCAATGAATTGGATGCTATTCTATCATCCCAAGGTGTTCATCATCTCGGATCTCGTCCTTCAACAAATCAAAACCCATGGTTTCGATTCTCATGGTGCTCAATAAAAGGTGTCAATGAATAAGGGCGTTAGCTACTTTGTTCTGTGTGCCGGATTCATGCTTGATGGAGAAAGCGTGCGCCCGCGTGTGTGTGTGTGTGTGTTTGTGTATCCAATTGCTCACTTATTTGTCATTTTCCTAATTTCTTCAAAATGAAAAAAGATGCTATTTCCTTGTCTCCTTTGCCCTCCTTCCCAAGCACCACTAGCAATCCTGGCCGATATGTTCTTCATCTACTGACCTCCTTAGAGCTCCAATTCACAACTTCATCATCTTTTCTCTTTCCCTATCATCTTCAATGCAAACTATTTATTTTGGATTGGAATTCCCATAACTCGCTGGAATGTCGTCCAAAATTAAACTTTTAAAAGAAACATGGCTCATAAACTCACCAAAGGACGATAATCCACAAGCAAGAAGATCTTTGAAGTATCGGCTATCCTGATATCTTGTTTCCTGTTTCAAATGTTCTTGAACTCATCCATTAGCTTGCCCCATCTTTTCAGTAGTTTTTCGTTTCCCTCTTCAACCCTATCACACAATAGCTCTTGTTGCTTTTGCCCATCCCTCCCCACCACTCAGCACACATTAGCTATGGGAACTCAAGCCTCATCCTATTCACTAACTTAACGGCCACTGCTTCCATCTCCTTCAATTAGATCAACAATGGAACCTCTGCCCTATTCCAATTCTTTGAGCGCTTCGTAGTTCTTGATGATTTTCACGAGGAGCACTATCTTTAGCGTCAAGGGTGATCCGTTGCCCGTTGCATATGATGGAACATCTGATGGCATTGGCGATATTGATAACCTTCCATTATGAAAAAATTAGTGCTGCTCTCTGATAGAGCTCTCTAGAAGGCCCTTCAACACTTATGTGTCTTATCATTGTTGTTGATGATGATGCGTATCATTGTTGTTGTTGATGATGCGTATCATTGTTGTTGTTGATGATTTTCTGCCACTTTTTGGCCAGGGGATCAATTGCATCTTCAATCTCATTGTGGATATTCTCTAGCTTCTTTGTGTTCAGAGGGAGAGAGGCAACCCTTGCTTCAATCAAAATAAAACATGTTGTTATTCAGAAATACGTCTCTCCAACGGAGGATTTTGTGTTTATACTTTATACATACGCACACATGTAGTTAGTACCTCTTTCTCACACACACAAACATACATATATGCTTGCCCTGTTTGTATTTTTCAGTGTCCTTTCATTTTAAAACCTTTCCATTTTTTGAAATGATTGGAATCCTATTGGAATCTGATGTTTAAATTTATTACAAAGCTACGTTTTGAACAATTTCAACGTCTTGATTATTTTTTATATTGGAATTCATATCTTAAAAGGTAGTTTTGTAGTTCTAATTCATTTGTCATAACGGACAGAATTCCCTCTGCTAATGGCTGAGTGGAAGCATGATCTCTGTTTCCTTTCTTGCTTTTTAACTATTTTTTTAACTGTTTATGCTTCATTGAGAATTCATTAGTTGATGTTCATCTATTTTCATTCTAGACACATACTCAAGCCGAGAAAGAAATTATGGAAGGAAAGAGGGAAGCTATTTTAAGGGAGGCTTCTGATGGTGCTTCTACAGGTCTTTCCACAGTTCAAGACAAGTTGGCCCAACTTGAGTTGATCAGACCTCATCCATATGGAACATTGAATGCGGTTGGTATTGTTTACCACTGCCTTTAGCCTCACTGCAAATATTTAGAATGTACTTTCATTTTGACAAGTTGGCCAAAGCTATTCTTCCATATATAAACATGGTATGCTTTCGAGAGAGGAATATGCCTAATTATTTTATTTACTGAATAGCTCAATCAAAATATTAATTTTTGTTTAAGTGGTTGTATTTAGCTATGGCGTGTGCATGATTTTCTTTTCTTCTTCATTGACCTGGTAATTTTTCTTATTGCTTGAACAATCATGGTATGCTATATCATGCATATTCTAAATCGACAACTGATCCAATGTCTGACTGATGAGTATCAAACTAATACTTGCATTTCAGTGGTTGTACATAGCTATGGCACTTGCTTTTTTTCATTTATTCTTCATTGAACCGCTCTGAAATTTTTATTGTGTGCATAATCTTGGTTCAAACTTCAACTTTTATTAACACGGAATGGTGTTTTCATATGAGGTATCTTAGTCTTTTGCTTATTTGCATGCCCTTTTTGGTCTTTTCTTTAAACTAGTGGTGATTTAGTCTTTTCATTGTAAGGGTGTTATATAAACCCACTTTACTTGCAGCTCAGCACTAACAGTTGTATTCAGTATAACATTAATAAGCAGAAGCATGCTAATATTGTTCTTAGAAGGAGCATGACAAACAACTATATAAAGAGAATGGATCGGATGGATCAGATTTGCCGGCTGGGGGACTGGTTTTGCTCATCCTGTGATTACAATAGTTTCAAATGGAGAAGTAAATGCCGATGGTGCCACGGGAAGAAAAGAGGTAAAGCAGAGGAGAAGAAAGAAGAAAGAAACAGAGTCAAAGTGAAATCATTGTGGCGATTGAGGGACTGGTATTGCTCCTCCTGCAATTATTTAAATTTTAAATGGCCGGGTCGATGTCGCTGGTGTGATCAGGATAAAATGCAAAATTTCATAGCCCCGGCTGATCCGGATATTGCGACCCAAGAGGGAGACAGTTGGCCGGATTCAGGACAGATTGCCCTTTTGTCGAAGGAGGGATACCGTCTATGTCTATCTCGGGCCCAGAGGTGAAAACAAGGCTTAATATCCTAAGTGCGTGTTTGGTAGGAAAAAGAAAAGATCCGTTTGGATCCATCCAGGATCTATGGCTCTGGGCAAAAAGCTGTTGGGACATCATTACCCTTCCCTCCTATCAAAGGATGAAGTCCTATTTATGTTCCACTCGGTGAAAATGGCCTCCGGAGTCCTGGCCAAGAAAGATGAGGCTTGTTGAAAATGACTTACTTTCCCTCTCTGGAACCAAGATTTTGTCCAAGGGTCTGAGGTGCTATGGGTAAATATTTATGGCATCTCCTTACAAGTCTGGGCTACCTCAACAATTGAAGGCTTGGGAAATCTCTTTGGAACGGTCCTGGAGGTTAAAATGGAAGGTTACCATAATAATTGTATGAGTTTTGTATCGGTCAAAATCCTCGCACCTAGATGGAAGCTGAGTTATCCCTTCGTCAATTTATGGATTTCCGGTCACTGCTATACGATGGGTATCCTGATTCAGGAGTCAAAGGGGCCTTCCCATCCTTTGGCTAAGCCTCTGAATCTTGGGTTGGAAATTCCTCCAGGCTCGATGGCTGCCCGAGAGGAGAATCGCTCGGAACCTATCCGGACAATTCATAACAGAAAAACCATTGGTCCACCGTGAGGGACCCCCAATTTTCAAAATTCAAACCATTAGGAGTAGGGCGGGAAAAGTACAGGGCACTCCTTCCAAAGTTGGGCCTACCTTCCCTTCTTCTGACTAATTGAGGCTGGCAGGGAAAAACCTTAGATATCCAAAAGGTGTGTTTGGCCTATCATGGTATCGAGATATGACACCTAAGGCCTGTACTATATCTGGGTGAACAACTGGGATCTCCTCTAGCTTCTTTTTTGGTCGAGCTAGATGGCGTGGGTTTAGGGCCTTCTGTAGAAGAGAGGCAGAAAATTGGAAGTATCTGTGAGATGAGGATCTTACCACTAACTCTATACTTCGAAAGGTGAAATTTTTTTTGTGGTGGCATGTCTTGAATGATTACTCTGACTGTCTAAAAGTTTTTTGGTATTTGGAAAGGTCATGATGGTGGTAAGACTTTCCCCTGAGAGGGGCGGTAGCTCATTTATGGCACCTCGGGACATGGAAGGAAGATTTGTAATATGTCAAGGTTCTCGCTAAGGAACTGTGCTTGATACTTACGTGAACCTAGTAAGTTTTGTCTTATCACCCCTAGGATTCGAAAAGGCAGATCTTTTGGTCAGGAAGTACGCCATAACCGAGTGTATCTTTGGATTATTGCCCTCGTTCCACGTGTGATATGGGGGTGGTTTTTTGGCCTTTAGGCCTATCACTATTATGCCTGGTCTCTAAGAACCTAAGTCGGTTATCTGTGTATCTCTAACCTTGGAAGATTTCTTCAAATAACCAGGAGAATGGATCAGAACCAGCCTTCCCCCCTCTCCCCCTCATCTTCAGTAGGATCATGTAAGAAAAGGAAATGGTCCCCTGACCATCTGTCTCGGAAGGAACTCCTCCTTCGAATCAAAGGACTGACTTATAACGAAGACAAGGCCTCTAAGTCCTCTCCTACGCCAGAGAGGAAATTGGTCAATTTTTTAAAAAGGAATGGACTAGTTTTAAGAGGGAAGCCAATAGAAGGAGAGAGGTTTTCTTTAACGTAACGGGGCTTTATGATGTGAAAGAAACCCACAAACCTTTGCATAAACACCCTCTCATTGTTAAACTTATGATAGATGAAAGGAAAGAAAGGAGGAATGATTGGGAAGCGAAGAAAGAGATGGGGATTCGAAGGCTGGAGGACTGGATCTTAGAGCAGAGAATTCGAGAAATATGAGCCCAAATGAAGAAGGAAGAGCTTCGGAGGAGGAACTGGCCCTAGACGAACTAAATTCCACTCTAGAGGAGTTGGCAAAATGCTCCGGGTAAAGTCTTTGCTTCTATCTAAGTTGGGCTGATGGTTGGACCCAAAGCCTTTTGCGTGGGTTTGCTTCTAGTCCTTTAAACTGTTTGTGTTTTGTTAATACCGGTGATAGCTTTTGAAGTGAAATCCGGATCTTAAATGATCTGCTTGGTTATCAAGAGTAAAGCTGCAAAAAATTAGAATTTCTGGTTCGTGAATCCATTGCTTCTACTTGCTATAATTTTCATGAGATATGAGCTTTATTTTTCCTCTAATTTCAAGTTTGGTAAGCAAATCTCGTCTTCTGCATGTTAACTCCATCAAGAAACAGCAGATCATGTGATAGTTCCTTAATGTTCAATGTCTCTTTTCAAGCTTAGTGGAGTTTTCATGGAATTTGATTGAAACGGTGTCTCCTATTATATATTTGTTTTGGAATTGAGATATAAGCTAGTCCCTACAAGCTACTGGAAGTTAGTGCTCTCTGTTTGCACTTGGAATAGATGCCCAAATCGAGAGCCTAATCAAGTGATATTGAATTCATTTCTTAGGTCTGAGATCATTTCTTGGGTTTGAAGTTCATTTCAGTCCCCAATTTCACCTAGTGTGTAATACTTGGAAATTAACCATGTGTGTGCGTAATACTTGGCCGGTTCATGAGCTTGAGGAGGTCATATTCAAAGAGACATATTGCATGCATGCATGTTTGAAGTTATGTCTATGTGATGCATGGCTGTCTTTTCTTCCTAAAAGTATTTAATGTGTACCTATGGCACTATGGCTCAATGCATGATAGTTTTAAATGGGATTTTTAAGGCTACACATTCAGACAATATTTTGGGTGAAATATTGTCAATTTTCTTTATGAATTCATACACTAGAACTGAACAGAGGTTTGGCGGACTGGGCATTGACATTGTTTCCGTCCATCTATTGGCCATTTGAACCTTACTCTCTTCTGTGAGCTCTACATTAAAGCGGTATCAAAACGTCTACCCTGCAACGTTGATCTATGTCACCTGGGTAGACCTCAAATTGTATAGATGATAAAGAGCATACAGGAGGAGGATATACCCCTAGCCTCAATGAAAAAGGGGAAGCATCTTTCCTCTAGCGGGAAAAACACACAAAAGTTCCTATAGATTCTTGATTCTGGAGCAAAGATTTAGTAACCCAAGTGCATCACAGCTGGCCACCCCTTCTAGCTTGGATAGGCATCTCCAACCAAGATTTATAGAAGGCCATATGTATTTGATCATCCAAGGCATATGACCCTTCCCTTCTATAAATTTCATTAGAACTTGCTATCCACTTCAATGATGATGTTCCGCATTCCGAAACTTGTGCAGAGTCTTAGGCCATCTGCTAGGGCTCTTCTTCTGCCACCATATTTGTACTTAGTCCATAATAAATGGAGCAGGCCATAATGATTTTAGCACAGTCATCTCTTATCATTCCACCTCCACCCAATTCAGCCGGGTTAACTTTCGTTGCCCCATCTGTGTTAAGCTTGATGAATCCCTTTGGTGGTCCCTTCCACCGAATCCAGCTGTCTTTAATGCAAATTGGTGCAAGATTTATAATGCCCTATGATTTGTGGACACGGACATGAGTGTCGCGTGTCGACACGGACACGGAGTGTCGGACACGGCAAACCCCCAAACTTTAGAAACGGGGAGACGGCTAAAATAGAAAGTATATGTAATCATGATTTGTGGATATGGATTCGTGTGTCCAGTTTTAACATGGATACGAGTTGTCTAAATGAGATAAACACAATATTCAGTGAAAATACAGAATATCACACTTGACACGGTACAAAAACATGTCCACACACCCACATTAAGTCCTAACACTTCCAGTAATATAAGTAAAAGTGTCCAAAGTAGTGTGGACACGTGTGTCGTGTCGGACACGTGAGTCGGCAATAAATTCGAAGTGTCGGCCAATAGCTAGATTCTCTATCATAGAATGTTCCTTTCAAGGCTTGTAAGAGGGAGAGATCAACCTACTGTTTTTTGCGATGATGTTTATGATCCTGGCTGCTGAGTTGGATTTTCCTTCTATTTTCCTTGAACACTTCCTTCCATATCTCACGTACAATAAAAAGTGCAGTGGCCCCTGTTAGAGGACCATCCTGGGTTTTCCTCTTAGCTACTTTGTCAGGCCAAACTGTTACTCTGCTTTTAGCCGTTTGATGGGGAACGAGATTGATAGTCCAGAGTTTTGAGAATTCAACCCAGATGCTATTAGCCAAGTCTCCTTCAATAAACAGGTGATCTGTGCTCTCAACTTGGTTGTGCTTACAACAAACACATTTTGAAGGCTATTGGATGTGGCTGGACAAGATTCTTTTTATCTGTACCGATTCTTTTATAGAAAAGTTTTCAGCCGAAGCATTGGATTTGTTGGGGAGAAGAAATCCCCATGTTGCTTTCGACCAGGTCGCTTGAGGCCCTCTATATTTTATCGGCAGCGAAGCAGATTTGCTAGTGAACTGCCCTGTTGTAGAAGGATAATGAGCTGCAACCGAGTTTTATCTAGTATGGCCTTTCTGGTGGAAGGTGATTGGTGAAGTATGGAAAGTCCCAGATTCCTGAAGGCAGCCTTACATCCTTTATCTCAGTGTTTGCATCAATCACCCCTCTGTTGAGTGCCTTGTGATTTAAAGGGCTGTCACCGATCCAAAGATCAGTCCAGAGTCCTGTTTCCCATCTCCGATATGACATCTAGCAGATTTCAGCCATCTGTTTCGGGTTGAGATAACATCTTGCAATTGCTTTGGGGTAGTGTTGGATGCTGCAACCAGATTGGGGTGGTCTTTCCTGCAGTAGATTGACCGCATGAAATGACTCCAGAGAGATGTTTACATGGAGCTTGTGTAGTGACTTCATCCTGAATGTAGTATTCACTTTTTTTTTTTTTAATGGCATGTAGTATTTACTTTCAATACTGATTTTGTGTCCAATTCCTCTGGTTTTGCAATTTTATTCCAGGAAACCCTGTGTCTTTTAGCCCTCTCTCACTTCATCCCCACCAGAAATTTCTTGCGTTTGCTTATTGTAATTTTACTTTTTTTGGTTTTCTTATTGTAAATTCCTGCGTTTGCTTGATCATTATAGGCATGGGAGGTTTATTGTGAAGCAGGCATAGCAGGATTTTGGAAGGGCATTATTCCAACTCTTATCATGGTCAGTATATTTGATGGCTTGGTTAACTTTTAAATTTAATATCAGAAAATTGATGTCAATAATTACCAAAAATCTTAACTGCATGGACAGGTTTGTAATCCATCGATCCAATTTATGATTATTTTTTTTTGAAAGATGTCAGTTTTATTGAATCTATGAAAATTACAGTGGGGACCAGAAGTTCCTACAAACATTACATAGAGTCAACAAGTAAAGAGCAGGATTATATCCCTGAGCCAAAAGGTCCGATAATTCTTCAAAATCAAGCCACGAATAACCACCTCCACCCCCAGCCTTACCAAAGACTCCTAAACCCTCATATATTCCTCCTCATCCGATGAATCCAAGAAGATTAAATAGGGACGTCTTAGAGAACATGTTCTCTCCATGCTAACTTTTAGTCTCACCATCCATTAAGCAGTAACTTGCAAGCATTCTCACGTAGATAAATTACATTGAAGATCCATGTCTACAACATCATCGCCCTAGCACGAACTATCTCTTGTTACCCTCAATAGTTAATACGAATATTTTCCAAGCTCATCAAGGAAGCTTTGGAGAAGGGAAATCGGCAAGCACTCACCTTCGGCTCGCAAAGGCCTGTCCATGAATCCAGGGGAAGATCGAGATGCGATTTCACATTCCAAAACAGAAATTGCCAACTCCCTAGAAGCAAGCCATACTCTATTCCGATTCAACCTATCCTCAGGCCGATCTGGCCGATTTCCAGGCCTAGCGTTGAAGCCATTAACTACTGCTAACTCATCAACATATGCCATTCCTCTTTTCTTTTGAAGAATCGTGTTCAACACCATAATTTCCATGAAGAGGTTCCGCTTTCGACTTCTAGCGCAAGAAGATTCCTCGGGGTCTAAATGATCCATTCCTACAAGGATCTTGAGAGCTTAGCTACTGCTATCCCCAGGTTTCCAGAGATATCTAAGGAATTAATGATTATTACTGCTATTTGCTATATTCAAGCAAGCCATCCCTTCCCAAAAAAACCAGAACATCTGAAATGCAAGTGTGACAACCCAAGAGGGGGGTGAATTGGTCAATTAAAAATTCTTGGCTTAATTAGGTGGGAGATTAAAAGTTAATCCACTAATTAAGTACAAATTAGTCTAACCCTTGTTCAAATAGGCATATTAATAGAAGCTAGAGTTTAGACTTTATCATGCATTCACTAACCCTTGTTCAATTTAAAACATAAACACAAGTTAGGGTTAGAGTTTACCAATCACTACATGTGCAAGAGAGAGAAGGAAGAAGTCACACCATAAGGAACACACGATTTTTATAGTGGTTCGGTCTATCACAAGACCTACTCCACTCTTCTAAGTTTTCCCTTGGATGCTCCACTAAGGTAGAGATTCTTCAATGGCGAATCTCAAAGCCGTACAAACCCAACTTCTCCTCCAACTCCAAAGGGGACAAACCCTTTCTGCATGAAGCCTTGCGAGGGACACTCCCTCTTACCATGATTCACCTTTGTTAACGGGCCGAATCTGAGACCCTCACAATGTCTTCACAATTTTTAACGGGCCGAAGAGAAGACCCTCAATGAAGAACAAATAAAAATAAAAAACTTTCAATGCCTCTTAATAGGAGGATTACAACTTTGTAAGCTCACAATCACTCCAAAGAAAGATACAAATGTAAAGCCTATGGAGTACCTCTTGATAAAATGTGGAAATAAAAGCTCAAAGAGGTTTTGCTGTTGACTTGAAAGTTTAAGCTAAAAAAGATGGGATTTGGTCTTTCAAAAATGTTCAAAAGCTTGTTTAGATAGGTTTTGATAATGTATATATAGTGTATTTGAAAATATGACCGTTTGGGGGTAAAACTGTAAAAAACTGGGTTGAAAAAGCCAATCTGCGAAAGCCCCAACGGCTAGTTTGCCCGACCGTCGCGGTCGACTGGGCCACAGCGGTCGCCCGCCCCTATCGGGTGCACTTTTATATTTTCAAATTTCTTACCGTCGCGGTCGACTGGCTTCATGGCGGTCGCCCGGCAAGGGCTACCTGTCCGCTCAAAATTTAAACTCAAAAACCTATCTCGGTCGACCGACCCACGGCGGTCGCCCGCCCAAACCCATGACAGATTGTTCCTGGCGTTCCAGGAACACCTCCGTGGTCGCCCGGATCACCCTGGTCGACCGGCCCGCCTAGGTTTTTAAACACATTTTTGAGTGTATGGTTTTCAAAGATATAAAAATTTAAGTATGAAAACAATTTGAAAACCTATTGAAAGTGCATTTTTCATAAAATCAATAGGACTTTAAATACAATATAAAAATGTAAACCATGAGGTTTCTTGGATTGTATCAGCTCCTTTGCACTTTCTTAGACTTCTTCGGCTTGAGTGAACATCTTCAACTTGATATGGCTCATGTGACTTCTCCTCCAATCTTCAAAGCATGTTGAATTGTACATGAGGTGTCACCATGGCATGTTCAACTCCAAGCTTCTTCTTGACACTTGATAGGGAACTTGTTGGATCTTGAACTTGAGCTTCTTAACTTTGAATATCCTCCAAATGGTGATGTCTTCACTGTGAGTGCAAGTTCTTGATCATCATGTGTGCGGATTCGCAAGCCATGTATTGAGATGAGTTGTGTAATGGCGATTATGACATGAAATTTCTGTATATAACACAATACCTCAAAGCAACACATCAGTCCATAAATGCTAATCAATTTAGTTTGCTAGCATCAAAACAATAAAGTAAGGTGAATGTTTGAACCCATGGAAACCCTTGGGCTTACATTCTCCCCCTTTTTGATGATGGCAAACAAATTGATTAGGTAGGCAGGAGATATTAAACAAATAGATGAATAAGTATTAAATACTATAAACAATGAAGCCATGCTCCCCCTCACTATATGCACAAGTATAATAAATGAATGTAAAGCATATGGTGCATACAAAATATGGACTGCCTAATCAATTCTAAAAACTCTCCCCCTTTTGGCAACAACAAAAAGGAAGGATTTTACAAATGAAAGTGCAAATTGAGTGTCAAGGTGAATGATAGCTAATCTAAGCTATGTATATAGTATATGATATTACATTTAAGCTCTTATAAAGCTTATCAAAGATAAAACACAAGTAAAATGCATCATAAGCTTTTTTATTTATTTATGATTTGAAAGTGAGGCACAATTCTAGGGGGTAATAGACCTTGTGAGCACATCACTATAATCTATATAAACATGAGTATGATATCATTAAGCTCTCCTCCTATGTATTTGTCATTGGGCCTAGGTGAAACCTATGATATAGGGCATGACAAGACATAATGGTTTAAAAGGTAAATGATTTAAACACTTGGGCTTCATTGACAACTCTTGAAACAGATAAGTCTCTATCTGAGCAAGGATATGCTCAGATCTATGACATAACTATTTGAGCTCACAAGTTGCTTTATGAGGGGATCTTTGGACAGTAGGCAGACAAGTCTCTTCCAGAGCATGGATATGCTATGAACTATAATATAACTTTTAGAGAACTTAAGTTGCTTACCCTTTGAGATTCACACATATGAAAATGTAAGCTCCCCTTGACTATGTGCATTCAGTCTAAATGTGAGTTCCAAGCACATAGGCTCTTGATTCAAAATCACCTTAACCATTCAGAATTTTTGCTCCATTCAAATGATAATCACAGTTTGAATTGGAATGGATGATTATTAGAAGATCCCACATTGGAAAGGGAAGAAAAGTTACTGGGCTATATATGTGGATTTCGATCCTGTAGACACCCCATTTTGACAAGGCCCTAAAGTCCCCAAAATTGAATAAGAACTTCAAAAATCCAATGAAATTTCCAAATTCCGAGTCCCAAAGTATTCCGAAATTAATCTTAAAAATTCCTGGGGATTGGGCCCAAAATGAGAAGAAGGCTCGGGTTTTGGGCATCTTGTTGTGCGTAATCCTAGGTACAAATTCCCCAGGAGGTTGTTAGTATTCTCAGGGATCCCCCTGCAAAATTTCATGGCAATCGGGCGAAAAAAGTAGAATAAGACAGGCAAAGTGTGTGCGATAATCAAAGTTGGGTTGGGATAGGGTGAATTATCAAAGCTTGGTTGTGTAGATATCGCCCTCCTTTTTTCATAAAAGGCAAGATATTTGTGCTGGGTATAAGGGTGATTTGCCATCCTTAGAAGGGTGATTTTGGAATTCTAATTTTACTTAAGGTGTAAGCAAACCTTAATGGCACTTGGATCAAATCAAGGGGTTATGATCATTTGAACAGAAAAGAATTTGTTACCCCATTTTCTACCCGGACCACCCCCCTTTTGGATAAAAATTGTTAAAAAATGCACTAGGTGGTGGCTGTCCATGGAGAATGGG
The DNA here is from genome assembly GCF_043159265.1 of Tasmannia lanceolata. NCBI lineage: Eukaryota > Viridiplantae > Streptophyta > Magnoliopsida > Canellales > Winteraceae > Tasmannia > Tasmannia lanceolata. Next base: position 8,427,120 of record NW_027518679.1, on the reverse strand, counting down.
GGGGTAAAATTTTCATTTCCCTTCTTATATATGCCATCGAATTAGGTCTCGGAGGGAGCGTTTTTGATTTCTACAAAAAAAGAAATAGAGAACCAAGAGAGAGAGAGAGAGAGAAGAAGCCGGAGCTCCACCTTCGTTCCCCATCTCCGGCAGGCATCTCCACCACCCTCGACCACTCCTTCTCCGGCCATGGCCCCACCTTGCTTTTTTTCCTTCCCCATTTCTCTACCCTCTCCTCAAACCCATATCCACCAAACCCACCTTCTTCTCCGGCAAGCCTATTCAACCTCCACCACCATCAAACACCCTTCTCAGCCACCATCATCTCGGCACCATCAACTTCCCCACCCACAGCCACCATCTACTAAACCCATCTCCTCATCGTTGCCTATAACCTCCACCAAACCCACCACCACCATCAGCCACCGCACTCATTTTCTCCACCACCACCACTACCATCCCATCCTATCTCTATCACAGCCACCGTACCCCCCCCCCCCCCCCCCCCCATTATCTCAAACCCATTTCCCCCATTTCTCCATCCCATACCAGCAACCCAACCACCCAAACCCACCTCAGATATCCTACCTTTTTCCGGAATCCGGCCCCATCTCCGGCCAGCCCAAGCATCTCCGGCCGGCCACCTCCACCTTCCCCTTTATTTTCGCCCCAACCACCTCCTCCTCCATTTTCTCCAGCAAGCCTATCCCAGCCGTTCATCTTCTCCTTCGTTCGCAACCACCGCCCGCCGGAATCCGGCAAGGACAAACCCCATCTCCGGTAAGCCATCTCCGACCCCAACCTCTACAACCCACCTCTACCCAAAGCCCATTCGGTTTCCACCAAACCCACATTTGTAAACCCCTTTCATCTCCACCATCTTCACAAAACCCATTTCGTTTTTTTTTCCACCATCACAGCCACCGTACCCCCCCATTTCCACCACCTCCACCACCTCCACCATCTTCGTTTATCCCCATCTTCCTCAGCCATCTTCTCCATCCTCTCCTTCCTTCACCACCATTTTTGCCACCCAATCAAACCCATTTTCATCTTCTCTGCCCAAAAAACCATTTCAAAAAAAAAACAGAGAGAAGGAAAACGAGGGAGATGGAGCCGCCGGCCATTCTTCCTTTCTCCGGCCTCTTCCCATCTTCAACCTTCGAACCCCACCACCATTGCTAGCCACCTTCTCCATCATTTCCACCAATCAACCCAAACCCCCATTAAAACCCAATCAACCCAAACCCATTTCGTTTTTCATCTTCGTCATCTTCACAAAACCCATTTCATCTTATACCTCCACACCCTTGCTAATCCTCTTCCCAAAATCCAAATCCGACCCCATTTTCCTCCCCATAGCAGCCACCTCCATCTGCTCCTTCAAACCCTTTCCCTGTAACCCATATTCACCTCCACTATCCCTATCAGCAAAGAGACCTTCTCAGCAGCATCCTTCTCTAGTAAAATCGCTCATCATTTTCATTGCCTCTGCCTATCGTCAAGGTGAGATATAGAGGAGTGCTCGAAATTCCCATATTCAGGTAGTCTCTGAATTCTTTTCTAATAATAATCTAAGGCTAGTATGTTTGCTCTTGTTTAATTTCTTCCATGACTGAATGGGGTTTGATGTGCGATTTGATTTCCATTCGATTTATTTTGACATGGCTTTAACCTGTGGTAACAGATTTCTCTTATCAGTTTCGGCTTTGCTTTGCATTTTGGTGGTCTATGATTTCCAAGTTTTTTTTATTTTATTTTTAACAATGCTCTGTGTTAGAAACTGTTACATGGTTTGGGTTTACTCAGCAGGTGTTCTTGATGGTTGTATGAGGCTAGTCCCCCCCTTGTTAAGGCAAACAATATGTTTCATGATGTGAAATGCCTGTTTAATTGGTAATGAGATTTGATAAAGGGATTCGCCAAGACAAGTAGTGATATCAACATGCCTATTGTTTTGTGTGACTCGCGCATAGTATTAGTTTGGGTTCTCTCATTTCTCCTTGTGGTAGATGCAGTCGAGTGCAATTCAATACCTGATCATGTGCATAGCTCCCATCCGAGCTCATGTGTTCCAACTCCATACATGTTTAAGTTTTTCCCCAATCATTTCTTAGAAGGCTTCTCTTTTAAAATTTTGATGTATTTGAATGGCAAAGGTATATGGAGTGAAAGGTAGGCCAGCATATCATCCTTAACATGGGAATGTTGTTGGAGGATAAAAATGTAATCCCTGGACAAGAATGTGAGCCCATGGAGTAGCTGCTCTCGAAGCCGTATAGCCGAAATTTATCTTATCTATCAGCATATGTTCATCTCAATGAAAGGGCTGCATTTGGGAGACATTTCTAATATCATCGAGACATGGCAAAAAGGTTTAGAATGGGTCTCGCTGGTCAAAGTTCGTCCCCTTAAACCCATATTTGTTAAGGACTTTGCATCTTTCCTCCTTCATCAGTGGTATTTTGATCGTGATATAGATTTTCTGTCTTAATGTGACTCCAATAAATTTTATCTGCATGAGAATGTGCAAATGAGAGCATGAAAGATCAGCCTGAGTAGATGAAGTAAAAGGATCCCTTGGATTCAAGTGAATATTCTTCTCGTGTAAACCCTCTTGGCAGTTGATTAAGTGACCAAGCGATCTAAATCCATGCCAAGTTACCAGTCGTTCCATCTGCCTTTTATCTTTCTTGTAGATAAAGGACATGGTTGTCGCTAGTGTAGTCTTACTGGCTTTAAGATCCGAAAAGTTCATTTTGGTCTTGGCCCTGCCGCATCATCCTGTAATTTTCAATATGCGTATCTCAATCAATCTCAGAAACTGCCCTCGGGGTTCGGGCTATGACGGAATGTATCTTGAGCCAACCCCTATGAGTCTTCGCAGGTTAACGGATTTCTTCATCTTTAGAGTCAGTCCTAGGGTTTAGGAGTCTGTCCTACCCTTGTAGAGTTTAGGATTCTGTCCTATCCCTTCATAAAGTTTAGGATTCCGTCCTTCCATCTTTCAGAGTCAGTCTTCAGCATAGGAGTCAGTCCTTCAGTCTTTCAGGAGTCTGTCCTATCACCATAGGGGTTAGGATTCTGTCCATCCCCTCATCAAGTCATGTGATTTTCTCCGCTCCTGCAAGGTGTAGGATTCTGTCCATCCCCTCATCAAGTCATGTGATTTTCTCCGCTCCTTCAAGTGAAAAAAGAAGCAGAATGAACAAAGAAAGAAAAAGATAAAATCCAGAGAAGAAAGGAGAAGGGAGCATGCCACGTCAACTCCTCAAGAACGTTAGAATTGCAGGAAGCGGAGTCGATAAATAGATTGAAAATTTCAAAATCATCTTCAGCATTCAGAGAAGACCTAGAGTCGTAGAATCCCGAATATCAGTGCAAGATCCCAAAGACAAAGTGGGAATTCAATCAGTCTAGCTTGCACAGTGCAGATGAAGTCTTCATCTTGCCAGGAAATGCCGCTAGACTCCTCAAAAAAAAGAGAAAGAGAAAAAGTTCAAAGCCATTGAACCTTAGCCATTCAAGAAGCTTGTATGCCAAAACATCAGAAGGCCATCCTTGGACGCCTGAGCCTTAAATGCCAAAATCCCAAGTTTAAAAAAATCCTTTTGCAAACACCTTCGAGCCTCAACAAAATCAAACATTCTTTTCAAACACCCGCAAACCAAGGGCATTTCTGTCCAAACTACGTCTGACCTGATCCCTTTCTACAGGGTACGTAGGCAATCTGATCAATTCAGGTTCTGTCAACCTTTGGAATAAAAGTCAAATTATTCCCTTTCAACCTTTGAGCTTAAAGCCAAATCATTCTGTTCCAAATCCCAGCGAACTACGCGAACCTGATCCTCCATTGTTGGGGTACTTTAGGCAACCTGGCCAATCCAGGTTCGGTCGAAACTTTGAAATCCAAAAGAAATATCCAACCCTTTTGAATCCAAGCCCACCTAGAAAGTCCTTCTGGTGAACAAGCAGAGGTTCAAAGTCAAGGAAAAAATGATGGAGTCTGAAGATCCGCTAGGCCGAAAACCCGAGAGGGCGGTCTAGGCAAAATTTAGGGTCATTCACCCGCTAAGTTGACAACTGAAAAGTCGGCTTAGGCAAAAGTTAGGGTATCAAGCCCGCTGGATTGAAAACCCGAAAGGGCGAACCAGGCAAAAGTTAGGGCAAGCGGTCCGTCAGATTGAAAACCTGAAAAGGCAGTCTGGTCAATGGCAATGACTTCCAACAAAAAAGCGAATCATTGAGATGGAGAAACAGTCTTCAACCAGGGTAAAATCTCGGAGTCCAAGTAGTGCCAGCAAGCTTACTTTAACAATCATCTAAACTGGGGGCATTGAAACCGAGCAATCCGAAAGGGATAATAACCATGACATAAACACCGAAAGAGGAGAGTAGTGCCTCTTGACACGGTCTCCGAAATACTCTAAGAGTGGCCAAGCCATACCCTTGAAAAATAACACATTGGATCCAAGAGTGAGTCGAAAGCGAGTTGAGTCCTTTGAACAATAAGAATCTTCTTTGATTGAGTCCTTGGAAATCTGCTCCTCCTTAATATTTGAGTTCTCTTTCCTTGCAAAGTCCAAACTGTCGGGTGCTGGAAGAATGGGAGTGTGCCCTCCAAAATGCAAAGAAAATTCAGAGTAAATCCTGGTTTAGGTATCAGAAGGAGCGAGAGACATCTTGTTCAAACCTACCAGAGACCTTAAGCCTCCAAAAGTGAGCAATGCGAAAAAAGGGATTCTCAGACTCAGCAATCATGGTGATTGTCCTACTCTCTCCATACAAAATAAAATAAAATTGTGCAACCTCAAGCCTTCATGAAGCGATGCATCTTCTCTTCAACCATCATTGTCCTGCCTCCTTAAAACTCTTGTCATGGAAACACAATATACTAGGGGCATCTTTTATGACTTGCGTCATAAAAGATGTCAAGCACACAAAGGCAATCAGTAACAATGTCTCCAGCAAGTTAAGATAAGAGGGGTACGAGCACATCTCAAGCCGAACCTCTAAACTCCTCAGTTGAGTCCACTCTTCAGAAGAGTCAATTCTCCAAGAAAATCAGTTTTCCCAGCGGAATCTAGAATCTGCTCGCGAAACCTTCAATCCCCTGCAGAATTCAGTTCTCTCAGAAAAATGGTCAATACTCAAAGCATCAGCAAGTTACTTGTGTCCGGTTCTCAGCAGAGATCGCACATTCCCAGAGTTCTCGGCAAGAGACAATCAATCCTGTAATGGAATTGATCAAAATCTCAGTTTCCTAAATCACAACTGTTCCTTCTTGAGTTTCGTGTTCTTAATTTGTTTAGTGAGAGACTGTCTCACAATTTTAGTGTGTGCTTGGTGAGATACTGTCTCACAAACTTGAGTGGTTGTATGATGAGCAACTGTCTTATCATTGCAATTTATGGTATGGTAAAAAACAAAACAAAAATCTTTCAAAGCTGTTGAAAAGAAAAAGAAAAACTTTCAAAAAAAAAATCTTTCAAAGCTGTTGAAAAGAAAAAGAAAGAAAAACTTTCAAAAAAAATAAAAAAATTTCAAAGCTGTTGAAAAGAAAAAGGAAAAACTTTCAAATTAGGAATGATCCTGATAATTGTCTAATCATTCTGCTTTGTTGATCTGTCAAGATGCCATCTTCTCAGATCCTAATTTAGGAATGATCATGATGATTGTCTAATCATTCCACTTTGTCGATCTGTCAAGATGCTGTCTTCTCAGATCCTAATTTAGGTTTGATCATGATGATTGTCTAATCATTCCGCTTTGTCGATCTGTCAAGATGCCGTCTTCTCAGATCCTAATTTGGGATTGATCATGATGATTGTCTAGTCATTCCGCTTTGTTGGTCTGTCAAGATGCTCTCTTCTAGGATCCTAATTTAGGCTTGATCATGATAACTGTCTAATCATTCCGCTTTTTTGATCTGTCAAGATGCTGTCTTCTCAGATCCTAATTTAGATTTGATCATGATGATTGTCTAATCATTCCGCTTTGTTGATCTGTCAAGATGCTGTCTTCTCAGATCCTAATTTAGGTTTGATCATGATGATTGTCTAATCATTCCGCTTTGTTGATCTGTCAAGATGCCGTATTCTCAGATCCTAATTTGGGATTGATCATGATGATTGTCTAATCATTCCGCTTTGTTGATCTGTCAAGATGCTGTCTTCTCAGATCCTAATTTAGGTTTGATCATGATGATTGTCTAATCATTCCGCTTTGTTGATTTGTAAGGATGCCGTCTTCTCATATCCTAATTTGGGATTGATCATGATGATTGTCTAGTCATTTCGCTTTGTTGGTCTGTCAAGATGCTCTCTTCTCGGATCCTAATTTAGGCTTGATCATGATAACTGTCTAATCATTCCGCTTTGTTGATCTGTCAAGATGCTGTCTTCTCAGATCTTAATTTAGGTTTGATCATGATAACTGTCTAATCATTCCGCTTTGTCGATCTGTCAAGATGCTGTCTTCTCAGATCCTAATTTAGGTTTGATCATGATGCTGTCTAATCATTCCGCTTTGTTGATCTGTCAAGATGCTGTCTTCTCAAATCCTAATTTAGGTTTGATCATGATGACAGTCTAATCATTCCGCTTTATAATCTCCGAACCCCCGAGAGGCTTAATTAGAGGCTGTCTAATCATTCCATTCTGCAATTTGTGAGACTCTGTCTCACTATCCCTTGAGAGTCAATCTCAGTTTTCTTTTCGAGAATCTGTCTCGTCAATTCATCTTATCATTCATTCTCGATGAGAATCTGTCTAGTCGATCCATCTCGTCGCCCCCTTGCATCCCTTTTGTTTAAAGCCTTGGGCCAGTCAAAATGTGTCGTCTGTTCGGCTTTGGCTTCCGTGCGACAAGCACACTCTGCCAAAGAGGGGCATCTGTAGACACCTCATTTTGACAAGGCCATAAAGTCCCCAAAATTGAATAAGAACTTAAAAAATCCAATGAAATTCCCAAATTCTGAGTCCCAAAGTATTCCAAAATTAATCTTAAAAATTCTTGGGGACTGGGCCCAAAATGAGAAGAAGGCTCGGGTTTTGGGCATCTTGTTGTGCGTACTCTTGGGTACAAATTCCCCAGGAGGTTGTTAGTATTCTCAGGGATCCCCCTGCAAAATTTCATGGCAATCGGGCGAAAAATGTAAAATAAGACAGGCGAAGTGTGTGCGATAATCAAAGTTGGGTTGGGATAGGGTGAATTATCAAAGCTTGGTTGTGTAGATATCGCCCTCCTTTTTTCATAAAAGGCAAGATATTTGTGCTGGGTATAAGGGTGATTTGCCATCCTTAGAAGGGTGATTTTGGAATTCTAATTTTACTTAAGGTGTAAGCAAACCTTAATGGCCCTTGGATCAAATCAAGGGGTTATGATCATTTGAACAGAAAAGAATTTGTTACCCTATTTTCTACCCGGACCACCCCCCTTTTGATTAAAAATTGTCAAAAAATGCACTAGGTGGTGGCTATCCATGGAGAATGGGGGGGTAAAATTTTCATTTCCCTTCTTATATATGCCATCGAATTAGGTCTCGGAGGGAGGGTTTTTTATTTCTGCAAAAGAGAAACAGAGAAAACCAAGAGAGAGAGAGAGAGAGAGAGAGAGAGAGAGAGAGAGAGAGAGAGAAGAAGCCGGAGCTCCACCTTCGTTCCCCATCTCCGGCGGGCATCTCGACCATCCTCGATCACTCCTTCTCCGGCCACGGCTCCACCTTGCTTTTTTTCTTCCGCATTTCTCTACCCTCTCCTCAAACCCATATCCACCAAACCCACCTTCTTCTACGGCAAGCTTGCCGGAATCCGGCAAGCCTATTCAACCTCCACCACCATCAAACCCCCTTCTCAGCCACCATCATCTCGGCACCATCAACTTCCCCACCCACAGCCACCATCTACTAAACCCATCTCCTCATCGTTGCCTATAACCTCCACCAAACCCACCACCACCATCAGCCACCGCACCCATTTTCTCCACCACCACCACTACGATCCCATCCTATCTCTATCACAGCCACCGTACCCCCCCCATTATCTCAAACCCATTTCCCCCATTTCTCCATCCCATACCAGCAACCCAACCACCCAAACCCACCTCAGATATCCTACCTTTTTCCGGAATCCGGCCCCATCTCCGGCCAGCCCAAGCATCTCCGGCCGGCCACCTCCACCTTCCCCTTTATTTTCGCCCCAACCACCTCCTCCTCCATTTTCTCCGGCAAGCCTATCCCAGCCGTTCATCTTCTCCTTCGTTCGAAACCACCGCCAGCCGGAATCCGGCAAGGACAAACCCCATCTCCGGTAAGCCATCTCCGACCCCAACCTCTACAACCCACCTCTACCCAAAGCCCTTTCGGTTTCCACCAAACCCACATTTGTAAACCCCTTTCATCTCCACCATCTTCACAAAACCCATTTCGTTTTTTTTTCCACCATCACAGCCACCGTACTCCCCCATCTCTTCCATCTCCACCACCTCCACCACCTTCGTTTATCCCCATCTTCCTCAGCCATCTTCTCCATCCTCTCCTTCCTTCACCACCATTTTTGCCACCCAATCAAATCCATTTTCATCTTCTCTGCCCAAAAAACCATTTCAAAAAAAAAAACAGAGAGAAGGAAAACGAGGGAGATGGAGCCGCCGGCCATTCTTCCTTTCTCCGGCCTCTTCCCATCTTCAACCTTCGAACCCCACCGCCATTGCTAGCCACCTTCTCCATCATTTCCACCAATCAACCCAAACCCCCTTTAAAACCCAATCAGCCCAAACCCATTTCGTTTTTCATCTTCGTCATCTTCGCAAAACCCATTTCATTTTATACCTCCACACCCTTGCTAATCCTCTTCCCAAAATCCAAATCCGACCCCATTTTCCTCCCCATAGCAGCCACCTCCATCTACTCCTTCAAACCCTTTCCCTGTAACCCATATTCACCTCCACTATCCCTATCAGCAAAGAGACCTTCTCGGCAGCATCCTTCTCTAGTAAAATCGCTCATCATTTTCATTGCCTCTGCCTATCGTCAAGGTGAGATACAGAGGAGTACTCGGAATTCCCATATTCAGGTAGTCTCTGCATTCTTTTCTAATAATAATCTAAGGCTAGTATGTTTGCTCTTGTTTAATTTCTTCCATGACTGAATGGGGTTCGATGTGCGATTTGATTTCCATTCGATTTATTTTGACATGGCTTTAACCTGTGGTAACATATTTCTCTTATCAGTTTCGGTTTTGCTTTGCATTTTGGTGGTCTATGATTTCCAAGTTTTTTTTATTTTATTTTTAACAATGCTCTGTGTTAGAAACTGTTACATGGTTTGGGTTTACTCAGCAGGTGTTCTTGATGGTTGTACGAGGCTAGTCCCCCCCTTATTAAGGCAAACAATATGTTTCATGATGTGAAATGCCTGTTTGATTGGTAATGAGATTTGATAAAGGGATTCGCCAAGACAAGTAGTGATATCAACATGCCTATTGTTTTGTGTGACTCGTGCATAGTATTAGTTTGGGTTGTCTCATTTCTCCTTGTGGTAGATGCAGTCGAGTGCAATTCAATACCTGATCATCTGCATAGCTCCCATCCGAGCTCATGTGTTCCAACTCCATACATGTTTAAGTTTTTCCCCAATCATTTCTTAGAAGGCTTCTCTTTTAAAATTTTGATGTATTTGAATGGCAAAGGTATATGGAGTGAAAGGTAGGCCAGCATATCATCCTTAACATGGGAATGTTGTTGGAGGATAAAAATGTAATCCCTGGACAGGAATGTGAGCCCATGGAGTAGCTGCTCTCGAAGCCGTATAGCCAAAATTTATCTTATCTATCAGCTTGTGTTCATCTCAATGAAAGGGCTGCATTTGGGAGACATTTCTAATATCGTCGAGACATGGTAAAAAGGTTTAGAATGGGTCTCGCTGGTCAAAGTTCGTCCCCTTAAACCCATATTTGTTAAGGACTTTGCATCTTTCCTCCTTCATGAGTGGTATTTTGATTGCGATACAGATTTTTTGTCTTAAAGTGACTCCAATAAATTTTATCTGCATGAGACTGTGCAAATGAGAGCATGAAAGAGCAGCCTGAGTAGATGAAGTAAAAGGATCCCTTGGATTCAAGTGAATATTCTTCTCGTGTAAACCCTCTTGGCAGTTGATTAAGTGACCAAGCGATCTAAATCCATGCCAAGTTACCAGTCGTTCCATCTGCCTTTTATCTTTCTTGTAGATAAAGGACATGGTTGTCGCTAGTGTAGTCTTACTGGCTTTAAGATCCGAAAAGTTCATTTTGGTCTTGGCCCTGCCGCATCATCCTGTAATTTTCAATATGCGTATCTCAATCAATCCCAGAAACTGCCCTCGGGGTTCGGGCTATGACGGAATGTATCTTGAGCCAACCCCTTCCCTTCCTGCCTTAGAGTCTTCGCATGTTAAGGGATTTCTTCCTCTTTAGAGTCAGTCATAGGGTTTAGGAGTCTGTCCTACCCTTGTAGAGTTTAGGATTCTGTCATATCCCTTCATAAAGTTTAGGATTCCGTCCTTCCATCTTTCAGAGTCAGTCTTCAACATAGGAGTCAGTCCTTCAGTCTTTCAGGAGTCTGTCCTATCATCATAGGGGTTAGGATTCTGTCCATCCCCTCATCAAGTCATGTGATTTTATCCGCTCCTGCAAGGTATAGGATGCTGTCCAACCCTTGCAGAGTTGTGATTCTGTTCATTTTCCCCGCAGAGTATAGGATGCTGTCCAACCTTTGCGGGATATCTGGAGTCTATCCTACTCTTATGATGATAGGATTCTATCCTCTTAAGTCAAAAACATTAAAAACATCTGAAAAAACCAAAAATCTCAAAAATCTCGAGTCATTAGGAGTAGCTAGAAAAATCTGGTCCGAACTACGGATGGCTTGATCCCTAGCTGAGGGGTACGTCGGCAGCTCGGGCGTTCAGCTGGCATCCAGAGTCCAGTCACCTTTTTTTTTACACCATTTTACAAATATTTCTCACATTTTCGTCCGAACTACGTTGGCTTGATCCCTCTCCGCAGGGTACGTAGGTAGCTTGGGTCCACCCAAGTTCAGTCAAACCTTTTTAATAAATATTTTCAAACATTTCAAAAGAAAAGCAAAAATGGGCAAGGATGGTGATTGCCAGGTCACTCGGAGCCCTCTTTTCATTCCATTTTCGGTTTTCATCGTGATTTTCCGGTTTCCATCGGTTTTCTGACGTTTTATCGGGTTTTGGGACGGGCGATGACATAGCGTGGCCCCTTTACAGGGATTGTTCTCGCTGAGCCCAACGATAGGTCATGACAATCGCGAGACTTGTCCGATCTTCAGCAGATTAGGATTGCTGGGCTTGATTCCTTTTGAATTGCCCTCTGAGCCTATCGTGTGTTTCATCTTCTTTCCCCTGGCATTTTTGGTTCTCACATGCCGTTGATTTTTCGATTTCTTTCTTTTCTTACACCTTTTAGCTTGTTGTGTGCTTATCTTAGATTTCTCATGCATTCTAGTTTGTTTGTTCTTCTAGCGTGCGATCGATTGCCATTTTCTTAATCTTATCTCTTGCATAGGCTGGCATGCTAGTGTGTTTACTTTACTGCTTTGATTGCTTAGCTATAGCGTTTATCCATTCATCTTAGCTTGATTATCTGTCTAAACTTAGATATTTGCTTTCCTTATCTCATTATATCTATCATTATCTGCTTAGCTGTAGCTATGCATGCGATTGTTTATTGCTTTCTTAGATGTGATGAGTTAGGATTAGATGCGATGAGTTAGGATTTGAATGTTCATTTTCTTTGCCCATCCCCGGGTCATGCATGATTAGATAGACATTTTCTCGGGGATGATTGTTCCCATTTCACATATTTTTGCCCAAAACTCTTCAAAGTTAATAATAAATGGCATAAGAGACCAGGTGCTTGCACTTAGGCGAATTGGGGGCGCTTAACCCCTTCCCCATTCGTCATCAAGCACAGACCTTTTGTATCTCTGGTTATCTGTTGCGACAGAGCACAGCATGGGATCCAGGGCCTACTTCCTTGGATGACGACTCTTTCTTTGTTTAAGGTACGCCTCGAATTCGGGCTAGTCCCCGAGTCAAGAGGTATCTCACTTTACATCGCCACTCATGCTGTGAGGGGCACTCTTTCGAGAGTTCCTTGGTGGAGCTCTCCTTCATGTGGATGATCCAGAGACTCGTCTGGGGGGCACGTCCCCCCGCCTCTCTCGGATCGGGGTCCACAGATCCCCTTTCCATGTGTAGACACGTTTTCAGCATCTTTAAGGGGCGGGCCCCACAGAGTGGCTGTGCCGCTAGATAAAAAAACCGGGAAGGGTAGATGTCCCAGAAACAGACAATATCCACACAGGGATCGGGGTGTGACAATTCTGGTTGGGCCTTTTCAGAAACAGTGGGAAGCAGGTGCAAAAGTGCAAGCTGCTTGAAACAATAGGACATAAGCAACTTTTAGACCCATGGCTAACAAGAATCATGAGATTCTAAACAGGCACATCGGTAAGAGCACCCTATGTATAAATCAAGAAAGCAAAAAAAATCTCCTGAGGACATATGGTGAGACCCTTCTTTCTCCCTTTATATGAATTGCATGCCTCTTATCAAAAGCAAAGAAGAACTATAAGCAAGTTGGGTGTTAACACAATAAACTCAGAAAATAGCAATTTAAACAGCCTTTACTTTTATGGAAGTCATTACACTTATTATACCTCTAATATAGAAGGGCATATTAGTCTTTAGATTCCGGGCTATTCCACGCACTCCCACTCCTACTCCCCACTGAAAGGGTGAATTTGGTAACACCTAGTGAACAAATATAACAAATCTGTCATTCTATATCTGAAATCTTAGTGTTGCATGCATGATTTTGATATCGTAACAACCCAAAAATCGAAACAAAATCACCAAAAAGCTGTTTCTCCATTACCGTTTCAAAAGAAAAAAAGTTTTCTCCGCAATCTCTAAACTCAATCACCAAAAGCAGCTGGAGACGTAAAAAATAGTAGAAAAAGAAACTATTTTACGAATCGAAGCATTAGGAAGAATAAACTTCTAAAGTGGATTGATACCATAATTATCAGATGCGCATCAGTGGCCCACCACTAAAAGCTACAAATATATGCTTCCTAGCATTTATTTTTATTTATTTTTTGAAAGTTAACAACCAATTTCATTAAAAATGACCACATTACATACGGGACAAGCTGTCCCAGAATATGTCCAGGGCTTCCTAGCATTTTTAGTTGATGCAAAAAAAATTCCATGCACAATTCAAGACTTCTTGGAAGCATACTAGCCTAGAGATGCTGAATACATCCCAAAACAACAATCAAGAACCATAAGAATCACTCAATCTAAAACAATGCGGTTACAGCCCTACAGGTATGAAATGATACACAAACATAACTGAATTGCAGCAATCAACTGGGCTACAAAGAACATGGCATTAATTAGACATATTGCTAGTCCCTCTCATTTTGAAGACCCCATTAAAATATGAGACTAAAATATAACAAAGGTGTAGAAGGCCTGAGAATCTTTGTAAGCTCTTCTGTTGGGCCCCTGATTGTGGATGACGGCTCAATATAATCCTAGGCCGGGAAAAGAGGAGCCATCTCCTAGTAGGTCAACAAATACTTTTTCTTTTTTCTTTTTGAAAGATGATGAAATAAAGTTTATTGAAAGAAAGAATTTACAAGCTAACCCAACAAGATACTCTTTAGAAAAACATTGCTTGGCAAGAGTGCCTGCCATACAGTCTCAAAGAATATATGCATGGGACAAATTAGCCCTCCACTCAAATCAAGAATCTCATCCCCAATACCAGTGATCCTCGAGGGCCCGGGCAATAAGATGTTGACCAAGTAATAGTATTTGAAGAATCATCCTCAAACAATCTTCCACCAAGATTACTCTTGAAAATGAAAGGAGCGTGACAAACCCTACTCATTAGAATCATTGATGTCAATTGGATAGTAGAACACTTCAACGACGTTACATCTCATCTTTACAAAAACAAAAGTTTACACGCTTGAAGGCTGAAGCTTTCAATATGAGCTACCATCAAAATTAAACTTTAGAGAGTTTAGAGAAGAGGCCGTCCACCTCATCGCAACGCTATCTAAGTAAACTCTTTTCACTGCAATGATGTTCCAGTAACAGGAAGTTCTTGCACGAAGATGCCCCAAAACTCTCTTCTAGAGAAAGCCAAGTGAATAATTGAACCTTTTTTGTGTTCCTTCTATTTTCTAAAAACGGTTAGCGTTCTCGTTTATTTTATTTTATTTTATTTTTATTTTTATTTTTTGTACTTTTTCGTATGTGTTTAAAACTCTCTTTGACTTCAACCCGTCTCTCTAATTTCCCCCACATAAGAGTCCAACCTCATGGTCCCATTCTATCCCATTTCAATCCACTCTATCATGGTCGTCATATCTCCATCCACAACCAATCTTACTTCATCCCTTCCTTGAATAGTTTGCTCCCAGCAGATAAAGTGCTCACTTCTGTCCAATAGGTCCTAAAAATGACAACAAATTGTCCCAGTTTTCATTCCGGAACACCCAACCCCACGATTGAGCCCACGACAACAATTTGAATTTATAGTAGCAAAAAAATGTAAATGTGAAGGAAATAATAAATGCAGTTTGATGAATTGGATCCAATGGGGCAGCCTTGTGGCTGATTTTTGCATGGGCACCCTTCGGTTAGCATTTGTGTGCGTGTGTCCACTGGTCTACGATCGCCAAAAAGTAATCATCACAATTCATCTTGATTTAGGTTGAGGGAGGTGCTTTACGCTTAGCTTTGATCTTCTTCACAGGACTAAGGTTTTAAATTTTGGTTTCGGTTGGCACGGAAACGGAACTGATGGCGCCGGAATCCGGGACTGCAATCGCGCGGTGGGTAGAGGGCCTCCGCTGGGGTCTGCAATTACAAACAGAGGGGTCAGGGAGGTCCGGGGTGGGTCCCGGATGGCCACTTTGACACCCAAGTCAGATTCTGGACCAACAATATAATGAACAACAAGAAATGGCTGAGGAATAATCAGGTTTACCGAGACCAATATGCGGGTTCTTTCTCCGATATTTGGGTCGGAGGGTCGGAGGCGGCAGGTAAGAAAAAAAAAGGAGGAGGGGGAGGAAAGAAGGCGTCCAGGACCTCTTTCCCCTCTCTTACATAGGGTCAGAAAATCTTAGTAACAAACCCAGAACTCCTTTTGATGGTGCCTCATTTTCTAGAGTAACTTCTTCCCGTTGGTCGGATTTTGGGGGCTGGAGTGGATGGGATCGACCTCCTTCTTTTGGGACTTGATGGTGTATTTATACTTTGATCTCGTATGTAAATCCTCTTCATGGAGCGCCACGTGGACTTTTTCATCATTTCAGAGAGAAAAACCTCATTTCGTTGGATTGGGCTGCCCCTCTGGTTCGACGGTGTGCGTGGTTTTGTTGTGTAATCTTGCCCATAATCTTGATGAAGAAGTTTTTTTGAGGTGGAGAGGCGACACGTGGCAAGATCACGTGGTTTTATCGTGTATTAATGTCTTTCCTAATCATGATTAGATTCCTCCGCCGCATGGGCGACACGTGGTGAGATTCAAGGGTCCCGCCGTATTTATGTCCCATCATAATACCCCATACTCCTTTGGTCCATTGAATGGACCGACAGAGTAAGTCTATTGTATGGTCAAAGGATATCGTGGGGAGGGCATTTATGGGAGCCTTGGAATTCGAAGGGATGCGCTGTTTCGTTCGGTGGTTCCTTCTCGAGTGGTTGTAATGCAATTATGCGGCGCTGGTCGGCCATCCAATTGGAAGGGGACACGCATAGGGAGAGTCGCTCGCTTTCTGACCCAAGGGTTTTCCATTGGGTCTATAAAGGAAGGTCTTTCCGCCTTTATCTGCATGAGCTTTCTTCCGTTTTCCTGCTCCTGTTTGACAACATGCCCAAATCTTTTGTCGGTTCTTCCTCGTGGGTCAAGGGTAGGGCCCCCTTCTCTCAGGAGTCTTCGAGTGATCCTGACTTGTATTCTGACTCGGAGGAAGATCTCTGGGCCCATCAAAAGAAGGCTAGGAGGGATCCGGGCCCCCCTCCGGGCTTTCTTCCTCTCCGTCTCTCTTCCTCGCCTCGCAAGGACAAGCCGTCTCCTTCTTATGTTGCTAAGAAACGGTCTTTTTTCGCCAGGTCCTATCGGCAGGGGATGGAACTGTATGACCGCGTCTTGGAGATGGAGAAGGAGATTGAAGACTTGAAGCAGAGGAATGAGGAGCTGGAAAGGAAGATCCACGCTCTTAAAGAGCAGTTGCTCGAATATGAGGTGGATCCCCTACTGGAGAGCTCTTGGGAGGAGGAGAAGGATTCCTCGGAAGAGAAATCTCCTCTTGGTCGTTTAGACTGATTTGAGGGGACCAATGGTCGGTTTCTCGAGGGGCAGGCTTTTTCTCTCCCTTGTTTTTGCAGAGGCGTCCTGGGGGCGCTCTGTCGAGTGGCGGAGGAAGTCCACCCCCAACGAGTCTGATTATAGCAAGTTTGATCTGGAGAAGCTTGCCTCTGGGGAGGCCATTTGAAATTCCACTTAGCAACCCAAGAGGGGGGTGAATTGGGTTTCTTTTAAAATCTTATTAATTTAAAAACTTTGTTTGCATTAGTTTTAGATTAATTAGAAAATTAATATTAAGATTCAAGACAAAAGTAAAAAACTTACCACAAGAGAAGGAGTGAAGAGACAAAGAAGATTGACAGAAGGATTTTTATAGTGGTTCGGTCTTAACCAAAGACCTACTCCACTCTTCTCAAGTTTGGCTCCTTGAGGTTTCCACTATCTTCTCCAAGGAACTTAAATACGGCGTTCCTTTCACCTTATACAATCCGAGCTTCGAGCTCCAAGGGTCTTCTATGGCACCCTTTGTTCCAAATACAAAGAAGAGAAAAGGGTTTAGCTCACTTGCCTCTTAGTGGCTGATTATAAGTGGAAAGCACACTCACTCTCACAAGAAAAAGATGTACAAATGAAAAGCCTAAGGTCTCTCAAGAATAATCCAAGGTCAAAGCACAAGAGAGAGAGGGAGAGTGAAAATCTTGAAGAAAATGAGTATTAATGCCTTTGAATGCTCTTAGAATGTTAGGTTAAATCATTAGATAGGTTCCAAAAGCTCCCAAGGTTCATATATATAGAGGGGAGAAATATATGCCTTTTTTAAGCTCCCCAACGGTCTTCTTGGAGTTCGGCTTGGAGCTCCGAGTGGACCGTAGTCCCTTTAAAATTTGAACCTGGAACAATTCTCGGAGTTCCGAGAAGCCTACACATAGCAGATTTTTCCTGTTTTCTGTGCTGTTTTGGTTTGGGCTTTTGGAACTCTATTTTATCAAGATAAATGGAATGTCATGAGGGTCCAACAATATTGGGACACCACTATGAACATTCACAAACCAATTAAGTCCTATTTAGGTTGATTTTAACTCTCCCTTGTGCGTTAGACTTAGACTATACATGATAGACCATTTACATTCTAATTTTGCTTGGTCTTCAATCTTGTTGGCACCTTGTAGAGGCTTTGACATGTCTTCACTTAACTCCATTGATGCTTGAGGCAAGCTTGAGCTTTTGAGTTGATTTCTATTCTAGTTGGGCTTGAATTCAACCTAGTCTTTGAATACCTTTGACTTGCCTTTATGTTGGTCTTCTCTTGTATTTGAATTGCCTTTGTGATGGTGATGCCTTCTTCATGCCTTTGATATCACTTTGAGCTTGAATGATTTGCCATTTATTGTGCAATCTTGAATGTACTAAAGCTATTAACACAATAACTTAGCCAATGGAAATCATTAGTACATAAAACCATTTTATATCAAATTGAGTTTATTAATCATCCAAACATGTCAATGAGAGTACTCGTTGAACCCCTTGGGCTAACAATATCTCCCATTTTGATGATGACAAACACAATTTGCTTTAGGGTAGGAGCTCCCCCTTGAGGGATGAATAGAACAATTTATGATCCCCCTAAGAGATTGATTTAATTAAACATTTAAAGCATTAATTTTAATGATGGAAATTGATTGCAAAAATTTAAGCATGGAGCTTTGCACCCCCTCAATATATGCATATTATTATGACTTGGGAGCTCAAATATTCTCCTCCTTTTATCAGCACCAAAAAGGTGGAACAAAAGGAACGAGGGCATGTGAGAACCAATGAGACAAGGAAAGTGCAATGCAATAGAGAAAGTAATGACAATACAAGGTATGCGAGCAATAAGAAAGAGAACAGAGAAGCACAGCTCATAGTAAACCAAAGAGAGATATATATGAATGATGTGAAATGCCACACATAGAAGTGCATACAACCATTCCAAGGACATAGCATCCACCACACATCATAACATCTACAGAAATATAAACCGAATATAGCCCAAAAAGATCCAACCTATCATAAAAGCATCCATCTAAATAAGATCCTTACAAACAACCAACAATCCGAATACAACCTAGCCAAATACAAACATATAGATAAGCCTAATATATCAAGGGAGTCTGATCAAAACGATGTCTAGCATCAGCGAACTAAAGCTATCTACTGCTCTGGAGGAGGCGGTGGCTGATATGAAGAACTGGCCGGTTACTGGCCCCACTGGCCACTGGAGATGTAGTGGTAATAGGCGGCCCACTAGTAATCAACATGTGTAGTAAGAGTCTGGAACCGAGTTGAGATCTCAGAGTCGACATGAATAGACAGCCGCTCAAACTGTGAGGCCATGGATCGCTCAATGGCCTCCTGCATGTGAGCCAAATCCTGGCGAGTGCAGAGCTGAGAAGTATCCTGTGATGGCTGGGGTGCCGGTGCAACCAGGTCCTCGTCTTCGTCTCCATCGTCAGAATCAATTTCAACCGCTGCTTGATTAAGAGCCATGCGGTTAAACGTCTGATCATCAAATGGGGCAGTAGGAGTCATGGTCATCTCTCCATCCAAGGTGATGCCAAAGTGGCGGAAGACATGGGTGAGAAGCATGCCATATGGCAAGGAAGAGCGGTAGCGGCCAGGGGTCTGAAACATGTATCGAAACATGATATAAGGGAGAGAAAGTTGGCGACCATCGAGGATGCAGTAGATAAGATAGGCCTCTAAGGGTCTGAGGGCTTCACGCATCCCAGCACGAGAGATGAAGATGTGGTACATGAAATTATGGAGCATTCGCCCAACCGGAATGAGGTCGGCAGCTTGCACGGGCATATTAGGTTTGTAGCACCGTATAATCCGACCATAGACAGTGTCATGATCAATGTCATCAAGTGAATGGGTCCCATCTTCCGGCCAAAAATAGTGTAAGAAGCCCTCATTGCTAATCCCAAGAAGCGTGGCAAAAGTATGATAGTTAAGTTTGATGACAGTTTTCTTGACCTTAGATTCGATTTTGAAGAAGGAAGGGGAAATGGTGAGATTGACGTAGAAGAGACGCACCAAGCGAGGGTAAATGGGTTCGTTGATGTGAAGGATGGGCGTCCAATGTAGGGCATCAAATTTGGCTTGTAAATCAAAATATTGAAGGACAGGGGGGTCGATGTACCTACCGATAAGGATGCCCCTAGTGCCGACATCGGCCCAGAGTTTCTTGGCCTTATCCCTAGTAAAGTAGAAGTTGGGCACAACATTGGCCACCACAGCTGGAGCCTTGGCCTTTGCCCTCTTCTGTGAAGGCCTTTCTTCCTTGGGAGCGTATTCGGGGTCTGCAACTTGGGAGGAGCCTCCAATGTTGAGATTTTTGGTTTTAGGAGGCACGGTGAGAAGAAATGTGGGTGAAAGAAAAAAAATAAAAAATAAAAAATAGCCCTAAAATGGAAGAAAAAAGGAGAAATAGGGAAAGAAAAGGGAAGAAAATGGAGGAAGATGGAGGAAAATGGAAGAGAAGGAAGATAGGTAAGAGAAAATGAAAGAAAAACGAAAAGAAAATAGGGGTGTGAGGGGAGAGGACGAAATCCTAGGGTTTTGAGGGAAGAAACTAGGGTTTAAGGGAAAATGAAAGAGAGTGGAAGGAAGAATAGGAGGGATGGGGGTGGGATTTAGAGTGGATTAGGGTAGAAAGGGAAAGGGAAGGTAGGGTGGGGGAAGAAGTAAGACAGGGAGAAGGAGAGAAGAAAGAAAAATGGAAAAAATGAACCGGTCCAGGGCATTAAACGCCTCTGGCCCGATTCTCGGAGCTTCAAGAAAAATTCTCACAGCACGTTTTTTTAAATTTTCTGTCTCAAATCTCGGAGTTCCGAGGAGCTCCTGGACGAAATCTCGGAGTTCCGAGAACCTTTCCAGGTTCCTTCTGCCCCTATTCTCGGAGTTCCGAGAATTTTTTTCTTTTTTTTACAGTACCAAGATCAATTTGAAAAGAGTGGATTTTTGAAAAACCATTCATATACACATACTAAGACTTAACAATGGGGTAGATGATGGCACATTGCCAAAGCTTAAGTGTTTTAATTACGATGACGGTACCGACTCCCCCTTTGAATAAAGTGGGCTATGGGCACCAATTGAGTGAGTTTTAGAGTTAAGGTTTGATCATCTTACACCAGGTAGTCACTAGCAAGAAAGATACATAGATATATACAAATAGAGTGTTATCTCCTATTTATGCTTCATTTTCAAATTCCTTTACTTGATCCAGACTCCAAATGTTGAGTCCACTCCTAATGTCACAAAATCGATCCTCATTAAGGGGTTTTGTGAAGATATCCGCCAATTGGTCATTGGTGTGGATGTACTTAATTTCAATATCCCCTTTTTGAGAATGATCTCTTAAGAAATGATGCCTTACCTCTATGTGCTTAGTTCTAGAATGTTGAATTGGATTCTTTGTCAAGTTGATTGCACTTGTATTATCACAATGGATTGGAACATTGCTAAATTCAAGATTGTAGTCCATGAGAGTGTTCTTCATCCATAGGATTTGGGCACAAAAAGCTCCGGCCGCAATGTATTCGGCTTCGGTACTAGACAAGGCGATAGAGTTTTGTTTCTTCCTAAACTAAGACACTAGAGATCTACCAAGGAATTGACATGTGCCACTTGTGCTTTTTTTATCAATTCTACAACCGGCAAAGTCGGCATCCGAATATCTTACTAGGTTGAATTCATTCGATCTTTCATACCATAAACATAGAGAAGGAGTTCCCTTGAGATATTTGAATATCCTCTTTACGGTACTCAAATGAGACTCTTTAGGAGCTGAATGAAACCTAGCACAAATATACACGCTAAACATTATATCCGGCCGACTAGCGGTCAAATATAATAGGCTACCTATCATTCCTCGAAACTTCTTCTCATCAACCGGTTTGCCAATTTCATCATTTTCTAATTTGGTGGAGGTGCTCATAGGAGTTGGCTTAATTTACTAGCTATCCATGCCAAATTTCTTAAGGAGCTCCCTAGTGTATTTCTCTTGGTTGATGAAAATTCCAATCTTACATTGTTTGATTTGAAGTCCTAGGAAATAGGTAAGCTCTCCCATCATACTCATTTCAAACTCTTTTTGCATGATTTGAGCAAATTCTTCAGACATCTTATCATTAGTAGCACCAAATATTGTATCATCCACATATATTTGAATAATAAGCATATATTTTTCTTTTCTTATAATGAACAAGGTTTTGTCAACTTTGTCCATTTGAAAGCCACTCTCTAGTAGGAAAGAACTAAGCTTCTCATACCAAGCTCTAGGAGCTTTCTTGAGACCATACAAGGCTTTGTCCAACCTATATACGTGATTAGGGTATTTGAAATCCTCAAAACTGGGAGGTTGTTCAACATAAACTTCCTCCATAATATACTCATTTAGGCACTCTTCACATCTATTTGATACAACTTAAAGTTTTTATGGCATACAAATGCAAGCGGCATCCTAATGGCTTCCTGAAAATCCAAGGGTGGTTCCGAGATGGCAACTATGAGGAGTGAAAATTATTAGGTTGCTAGCAAGTTTTAACCTTTTGAAAAACTTAAACCTAATTTGAAAATTAAGAGATCAACAATGAAATTTAAGCACACAAGTTAAATCTAGAGGTGCAATGCAAATAAGAGCTAGAGTTCAAGAGAGAGTGCACCCGAGATTTAAAGTGGTTCAGTCCTCAAAACGCGAGGCCTACTCCACTCCACCAACAAAAAACCTGTTGATGGCTTCACTATGTGATCTTCTTAACTTCGGCGAAGATCAATGCCGATTACAAAATTTCAGCCGCCTTTAACCTTGGTGGCGATCTTCACCACGGAGAGTGGGCTACGCTTCTCCGAACACTCGCCCGATACAAAGTTCTTGAATAAGAAAGAAAGAACTAAAAATCCCTCACAAGGGTTTACAACTTAGAATAAGATGTACAACTTTGAGCCTAATGATCCAAATCCTAATCTTAGAGGATGAGAGGCATAAACAAGCTTTGATTCACTCTTGGGATATTCAAGTAGAGTTTAAGAGTGTTTGGATTGATTATCTTGAAGTTTAGAATGCCCATATATATATAGGAAAAGCCAAATATGACCGTTCAAGGGCATTGTTGTAATTCCTTGAAAATTCCCAACGGCTCTTTTTCCGACCGTTATAGTGTTCTCGGAGTTCCGAGAAATTCTCGGAGTCCTGAGAAAAAATCTCGGAGTTCCGGGAATACAAACAGAACTTGGAAAATTTCTACTGGACCAAATCTCGGAGCTCCGAGAATTCTCTCGGAGTTCCGAGAAGCCTATCAGCAGCAGATTTTCATTTCTGTTTCTTGGGCTTCCAACTTTACACCAAGTTGGGATTGCTATGATGGTTCCAAGGTGTTGGAACTCCACAAAGACAATCTCTTTGACATTTAGGGTGTGTGTTTATTTACTTTATTTATGCCTCTAAAATCTAATTTAAGATTGGATCTTTTACAATCTAAATTAACTTTGATCTTCAATGCGATTCTTCAAGTCTTCATTCGTCTTGGACTTCGATGACTTTGGCCTTCATGATGTGGTCCATGAGATCTTCTTGGCCTTAATCCAAGCAATGTTGTCTTAGCACAATTAAGATCTACAACTTAAACAATCAAACACATTAGTGATCTTAAATCACTTGTGTATTGGAATCATCAAAATAAGATGGGAATTGCCAAGGCGGGAACCATTGGGCTTACAATCTCCCCCTTTTTGATGATGACAAGCACAAGAGATTTTCCAATAAAAAGCACACATATTTTTCCTACATGAGATTTCTCTCCCCCTTTGGCATCTATAAAAAAGATGGGGTAAAGGAAAATAAAGGGATGAAATTTACAAATTTCAAGCTCCCCCTTTTTCAAGGAAAAAGACAAACCTAGAACTCCCCCTATTTAGAATTTTTATTCAATATGAGAGGGGATATGAAACTACCCATAAAAAGATATTCAATTTTAAGTGCACAAGCCCCTATTCTAAGCACATATGATGAAAATCATATGGGGGCTTTGGGAACCCAAGCTTTCTTGGATCCACCGCTATCCCTAATCTTAGATGCACATTGGAATTGGTAATGACCATTTATTCCACAATAATGGCATCTAACATGAGGGTTAGATACGCTAGTCCTATCATAACATGCATGTTTAGGTCTTTGACTAGTCTTCTTTAAGATTATGTCAATAATTTTGTCACCATTTAAGAATCCATGGAGACATAATCTTAACCTTTCATTTTCATTATGAAGATGGGTTATTTGATTTAGAAAATCATTAAATTCATCTTCATAAGATTTAGAAGAGCTTGCCATATGTTGGAGTTTTGCAATTTGGCAAGTTTTCTCTTCCAAAATACCCTTAAGGGTTTCAATCTCAAGTTTAAAAATTTCAAGTTGTGCTTGAGATTTGCAAGAAGATTCATTCCTCAAAAAATTAAGTTCATTTTCTAATTTTGAAATAGATTTCTTTTGAACTTTATTTTTAGAAATTTGAGAATGCAAGGTTGAGCACAATTCATCATAGGATATTTTTTCACTATCACTACTTGATGAATTATAAGAGAGGTTAGAATTTACCTCGACTTCATGGGAGAGTGCCATGAGGCAAAGGTCATCTTTATTTTCTTCCCCTTCACTTGAGCTCTTTCCCGAGGTGCTAGTAGCATCCCATCCGGCGGCAAGAGCCTTATGCTTCTTCCAATCATTCTTTCCCTTGTACTTTGAGGAAGACGACTTGAGAAGTGGACAATCCGATCTTTTGTGTCCAATATTCTTGCAATTGTAGCATATTAAAGCTCCATCAACTTCACTTTCTTCTTTCTTCTTCTTTTTATCCTTTTTATGCTTTTTTCTCCATAAGCTTTTAAATTTCCTTAAAGCTTCTTCTTCATCACTATCCGCCTCGCTTGAGGATGATGAGTCCGCTTTCACCTTGAGTGCTAAGGATCTACTTTCTTTTTCTTTTTCTTTCTCTTTTGGCTTCGTCTCCTCTTGTCGGCTAGTGAGGAGCATCTCATGAGTGATAAGAGATCCTACAAGCTTCTCCATGGTTAGCGTCTTGAGATTCTTTGATTCTTGGATGGCTGTGACTTTTGGGTCCCAATAAGAAGGAAGTGACCTAAGCAATTTACTCACAAGCTCATCAGTAGGATAAGATTTACCAAGATTTGCTAATTCATTAGAAATTTTAGAAAATCAGGTATACATATCGAAAATACTTTCGTTTTGATCCATTCTAAACATTTCATATTTGCTCTTTAACAAGTTTATTTTGGAGTCCTTGACTTGAGATGTTCCCTCATGGGTAACGGCAAGTGTATCCCAAATAATCTTGGTGGAATCAAAAAGAGCAACTCGATTAAACTCCTCTGTAGATAAGGCGCAAAACAAAGAATTTATAGCTTTGTAATTCAAATTGGCATGCCTTTTCTCTACCGTATTCCGTTCTTCAAATGGTGTGGAAGGCAAAATGTATCCATTTTCAATAATATGCCAAAGTTCCACATCTATCGAAAGAAGATAGATGCGCATCATTGTCTTCCAATGTCCATAGTTGGACCCATTAAAGAAGGGAGGTCTAGTTGTGGAATGGCCCTCCGGAAGTCCGGTTCCATTTTTGTCTGCCATTTCACAATTAGAAAGTTGCCAAAGATCTTATGATCTTTCCCTTGTTGAAATTTAAAGAAAAAATTTACCAAAGATTTTAAGAAAAGAAAATCTTTTAAGAGCCAAGGCTCTGATACCAAGTGAAAATCCAAGGGTGGTCCCGAGATGGCAACTATGAGGAGTGAAAATTATTAGGTTGCTAGCAAGTTTTAACCTTTTGAAAAACTCAAACCTAATTTGGAAATTAAGAGATCAACAATGAAATTTAAGCACACAAGTTAAATCTAGAGGTGCAATGCAAATAAGAGCTAGAGTTCAAGAGAGAGTGCACCCGAGATTTAAAGTGGTTCGGTTCTCAAAACGCGAGGCCTACTCCACTCCACCAACAAAAAACCCGTTGATGGCTTCACTATGTGATCTTCTTAACTTCGGCGAAGATCAATGCCGATTACAAAATTCCAACCGCCTTTAACCTTAGTGGCGATCTTCACCAATGAGAGTGGGCTACGCTTCTCCGAACACTCGCCCGATACAAAGTTCTTGAATAAGAAAGAAAGAACTAAAAATCCCTCACAAGGGTTTACAACTTAGAATAAGATGTACAACTTTGAGCCTAATGATCCAAATCCTAATCTTAGAAGATGAGAGGCATAAACAAGCTTTGATTAACTCTTGGGATATTCAAGTAGAGTTTAAGAGTGTTTGGATTGATTATCTTGAAGTTTAGAATGCCCATATATATAGGAAAAGCCAAATATGACCGTTCAAGGGCATTGTTGTAATTCCTGAAAAATTCCCAACGGCTCTTTTTCCGACCGTTATAGTGTTCTCGGAGTTCCGAGAAAAAATCTCGGAGTTCCGGGAATACAAACAGAACTTGGAAAATTTCTACTGGACCAAATCTCGGAGCTCCGAGGATTTCTCGGAGTTCCGAGAAGTCTCTCGGAGTTCCGAGAAGTCTATCAGCAGCAGATTTTCATTTCTGTTTCTTGGGCTTCCAACTTTACACCAAGTTAGGATTGCTATGAGAGTTCCAAGGTGTTGGAACTCCACAAAGACAATCTCTTTGACATTTAGGGTGTGTGTTTATTTACTTTATTTATGCCTCTAAAATCTAATTTAAGATTGGATCTTTTACAATCTAAATTAACTTCGATCTTCAATGCGATTCTTCAAGTCTTCATTCGTCTTGTACTTCGATGACTTTGGCCTTCATGATGTGGTCCATGAGATTTTCTTGGCCTTAATCCAAGCAATGTTGTCTTAGCACAATTAAGATCTACAACTTAAACAATCAAACACATTAGTGATCTTAAATCACTTGTGTATTGGAATCATCAAAATAAGATGGGAATTGCCAATGTGGGAACCATTGGGCTTACACTTCCAATCTAGCAATCGGAGAAAAGGTCTCATCATAATCGATACCTTCCTCTTGGTTGTAACCTTAGGCAACTAATCTAGCTTTATTTCTTTGAATATCTCCATGCTCATCGAGTTTGTTTCTAAACACCCATCTAGTCTCAATAACCGGGTGATCACTAGGCCTAAGAACTAACCTCCATACTTTGTTTCTTTCAAATTGGTTTAGTTCCTCTTTCATAGCAACCATCCAAAATTCATCATTTTCGGCTTCTTTTATGGACTTGGGTTCTATTTGGGAGATAAATGCCATGTTGGCACAAACATTCCTATAGTGAGATCTTGTCTTGACTCCTTGTGAGGTTTCACCTATGATTTGAGTAGAATGGTGACTAGACATGATTCTACTATGTTTGTGAGGACCTTCTATTTCTATAGGTTGACCTTCTAAATCAAGATTTTCTAAGGGTTGAACAAGGGACTCTACTTGACTAGGAGGCTCTAGAAGATTTGCACCATCATCATCTTCATCAATGACTTTAGGAGGTTCAAATGACTCATCAAATTTGACATGCACGGATTCTTCAACAATTTGAGTTCTTTTGTTGTAGACTCTATAACCTTTACTATGGATTGAATAGCCTAAGAAGATACCTCCATCGGATTTTGAATCAAACTTGTGCAAAGTGTCTTTCATGTTTAAAATAAAACATTTACAGCCAAACACTTTGATATAGCTAACTTTAGGCGGTGTTCTACTCCATAGTTCATAAGGTATTTTGTTAAGGTGACGTTTAATGAGCACCCTATTTAAAGTATAGCAAGCCGTGTGAACGGCTTCCGCCCAAAAGTTTCTTGGAACATTGTGCTCATTTAACATGGTTCTAGCCATTTCAATAAGTGATCTATTTTTCCTTTCAACTAGCCCATTTTGTTGGGGAGTTCTTGGAGCCCAGAAATTGTGCTTGATTCCATTTTCATTACAAAAGGTATCAAACTCAATGTTCTCAAACTCGGTTCCATGATCACTTCTAATTTCATTTATGAAGACCCCTTGTTCATTTTGAATTCTCTTGCACAAGTCAACAAATTTCTTGAAGGTTTCATCTTTACTAGTTAAAAACAACACCCAAGTAAATCTAGAGTAGTCATCAACAATCACATATACATATCTACTTCCTCCTCTACTACGAGTCTTCATGGGACCAAATAGGTCCATGTGAAGGAGTTGTAGTGGACAAGAGGTCGATAATACACTTATGGGTTTAAAAGAGTCTTTAGCATGTTTTCCATGAATGCAAGCACTACAAACTTTATCTCTAATATACTTGAGTTTAGGTAACTCTCTCACAAGATTCTTAGAAGACAATCTTGAAATCAAATCTATATGAGCATGACCAAGTTTCCTATGCCATAACCAAGGGTTATCATCCATGGCGGAGAGACATTGGATGTTTTGATTCTCAAGGTCTTCTAATGCTAATGAATACATATTACCATATCTATATGCAACAAATTCAACTTCATTATTCTTAGCATTCAAAATCTTACATCTATCTTTTTCAAAAAGAACTTTGTGACCAAGATCACATAGTTGACTAATGCTTATCAAATTGAATGAAAGACCATCAACATGCAAAACATGTTCAACTTTAATATCCTTAATTTTAATGGTACCTTCACCGATGATTTTGCTTCTTGTATCATCCCCAAAGGTGACATTTTCTTGATGGCTCATGGTGACGAAGGCGAACTTGGTTACGTCTCCCGTCATGTGCCTTGAGCAACCGCTATCCAAGAACCACTTGTCATTTGAGGGTTTTCCTTTCAAGCACACCTACAAGAACCAAAGCTCATGTTGAAGTTTTAGGTACCCACTTTTTCTTGGGTCCTTCAAGGTTAGCAATATCATAAAGCTCATTTTTTCTAACCCAAATAACTTTAGATGCTTTTGATTTCTTAATATTGCATGCAAACCTTAAGTGTCATATTCTACCACAATAGTGATAAGTAGGAATAAAAGCACTAGTGCTAGCATGCATATGGGAAGAATTCATTATAAACTTATTCTTGAATGAGGCTTCTCCTTTAGAAAAGGGTTGGTATCCAAGACAAATTTTTTCTAGAGAGACAAGCTTATTTTCAAGAATTTCATCTAGTTTATTTTTGCCACATGAGAATTTTCTAAACGTTAAATCAAGTTCTTTGCATTTCAAAACAAGTTTCTCATTTTTCTCTTTCAAGCTTTTATTTTCAAAAAATAATTTGTCTACTTCTTCATTCAAAGCCTTGTTTTTCAAAAATCAATTTTTCACTTGTATATTGGTTTGCCAATCAAATTCCTTTTTCAAGAATTCAAAATCCCTAGTTATATCATGCAAGGACTTTTTCATTGTTTTGTTTTTGGCAAGTTGTAAATCCAAATTTTCATGAAGTTTTTCACAAGCAATTAATAGTTCATCATTAGAAAATTCATGAGAGATATCATCGACATCATTTACCTCGAGTACGGAGATGTCATGTGTCAAATCGGCGAGTCCCATGAAGCAAAGGTCATCTTCATCATTTCCATTGGATTCATTTCCGGATGAAGCACTCTCTTCATCTCAAGTTGCCGCACATAAAGCCTTTTTGCCATTTCTTCTATTCTTCTTGTCCTTGTCTGACCAACCTTGTTGCACTTATAGCATCTCATCTCCTCTTTACTTGAAGGCCTATTTCTTCCTTGGCTAGAGTTGCCTCCTCTCTTGAACTTGAGAAATTTCTTGAATCTCTTGGTGAAGAGAGCAAGATCATCATCTTGTATGTCTTCTTCACTCTCTTTTTCTTCACTATCAACTCTTGCTTAAAAGCTATTCCTTTCTTTTTTGTATCTTCATTTTGTTTGTTTAAATTTTCTCTTCCTTTTAAAACCATTTCAAAAGTTATCATAGAACCTATTAAGTCTTCTAAGCCCATTTTTTATACATCTCTTGCTTCTTCAATGGCGGTGACTTTGGGATACCAATCTTTAGGTAATGACCTAAGTATTTTGGTAACTAAGTCCTTGTTGGCCAATTATTTACCTAATGATTTCAAACCATTGGTTATGTTTGTGAACCTAGTATGCATTTCGGCAATGGTTTCATTAGGGTCCATCATGAATAGTTCATACTCTCTAAAGAGAAGATTCATCTTGGACTCTTTGACTTGATTTGTCCCTTAATGAGCTACCTCTAACATATCCCAAATCTCCTTAGCAGTTTCAATAGTAGAAACTCGATTGATTTCCTCGGCAGATAAGGCACAAATCAAGGCATTCATTGCTTTTGCATTGATAGTGGACTCTTTTCTTTCATTATCATCCCATATGTCCATATCAATACTAGGTTCTTTATATCCCTTTTGGATGCTTCTCCAAACATTAAAATCTAAAGATTTCAAAAACACTTTCATTCTAGCTTTCGAATATGGATAGTTTGAGCCATTGAAGAAGGGAGGTCTAGTAGTGGATTGCCCCTCATTGCTATGAGAAAATGTTGCCATTTGGATCTTTCCCTTGTAGATTTTCAAAGAGGAATCCTATGTAAGAGCCTATGCTCTGATACCAAGTGAAATTCCACTTAGCAACCCAAGAGGGGGGTGAATTGGGTTTCTTTTAAAATCTTACTAATTTAAAAACTTTGTTTGCACTAGTTTTAGATTGATTAGAAAATCAATATTAAGATTCAAGATAAAAGTAAAGAACTTACCACAAGAGAAGATGTGAAGAGACAAAGAGGATTGACACAAGGATTTTTATAGTGGTTCGGTCTTAACCAAAGAGCTACTCCACTCTTCTCAAGTTTGGCTCCTTGAGGTTTCCACTATCTTCTCCAAGGAACTTAAATACGGCATTCCTTTCGCCTTGTACAATCTGAGCTTCGAGCTCCAAGGGTCTTCTACGGCGCCCTTTGTGCCAAATACAAAGAAGAGAAAAGGGTTTAGCTCACTTGCCTCTTAGTAGGCTGATTACAAGTAGAAAGCACACTCACTCTCATAAGAAAAAGATGTACAAATGAAAAGCCTAAGGTCTCTCAAGAATAATCCATGGTCAAAGCACAAGAGAGAGAGGGAGAGTGGAAATCTTGAAGAAAATGAGTATTAATGCCTTTGAATGCTCTTAGAATGTTAGGTTAACTCATTAGATAGGCTCCCAAAGCTCCCAAGGTTCATATATATAGAGGGGAGAAATATATGCCTTTTTTAAGCTCCCCAACGGTCTTCTCGAAGTCCGGGTTCGGAGCTTCGAGCGGACCGTAGTCCCTTTAAAATTTGAACCTGGAACAATTCTCGGAGTTCCGAGAAGCCTACACACAGCAAATTTTTCCTATTTTCTATGTTGTTTTGGTTTGGGCTTTTGGAATTCTATTTTATCAAGATAAATGGAATGTCATGGGGGTCCAACAATGTTGGGATACCACTATGAACATTCACAAACCAATTAAGTTCTATTTAGGTTGATTTTAACTCTCCCTTGTGCCTTAGACTTAGACTATACATGATAGACCATTTACATTCTAATTTTGCTTGGTCTTCAATCTTGTTGGCACCTTGTAGAGGCTTTGACATGTCTTCACTTAACTCCATTGATGCTTGAGCCAAGCTTAAGCTTTTGAGTTGATTTCTATTCTTGTTGGGCCTGAATTCAACCTAGTTTTTTAATACCTTTGACTTGCCTTTATGTTGGTCTTCTCTTGTATTTGAATTGTCTTTGTGATGGTGTGTAGACACCCCATTTTGACCTGGCCCTAAAGTCCCCAAAGTAGAGTCGAAGTCTTGAGGTTTAAGAAATTCCTGAAGGATGGACCCAATATGAGAAGAAGGCTTGAGTTTTTTAGCATCTTATTGTGCGCATTCGTGGGTACAAATTCCCGAGGAGATCGTTAGTGTTCTCAGGGACACCCCTACAAAATTTTGTGGCAGTCGGGCTAAAAATATAAAATAAGATAGGCGAAGCTTGTGCAATAATCAAAGCTTGGTTGTGTAGATATCCCCCTCCCTTTTCTATAAAAGACAATATTCAAAGAGAGGGGATTTGCCTTTTTTCATAAGGGTAATTTGGGTAATTCCGGTATTGCTTGTGTTGCAAGCAACATTTAATAACCATTGGATCAAATTAGAAGGTTAGGATTGTGTAGGGTGAAAAGAATCTTCTTTTTTATGTCCCCCTTCTCTTTCCCGAGCCACCCCCCTGGTAGTATGAAAAAGTAGTTATAATTACACTAAGGGGGGGTTGTCCAATAAGCAAGAGGGGGGTCGAAAACACCATTTTTCCTATATAAAATCCCATCGATTAGGGCTCTGGAGGGAGGAGAAGTCTCTTCATTTTTTGTTTTGCAAAGGAGAGAGAGAGAGAGAGAGAGAGAGAGAGAAAACAGAGAGAGGATAGAGGGATTTAGGCCGTCTTCTTCATCATCTTCTCCGGCCACCCTCCAACCTCCGACCAACCTCCAATCCAACCACCACCTGATTCTTCCTCTCTCACTCCTACTCCCCTTGAAACCCACTCCCATTCACCATCAACCACCACCTCTCCCAACTCCGGGCGTGCCTCCGCCATTGCTAGCCACCGCTCCAATCTCCGGCCATCTCTTCTTCCACCACCACCTTGAACCGCCGGCCGATTACCCTTTCACGACCATCATCACCACCATCTCCTCCACCTTGTTGTCCATCCACCATCTTCTTCACAACCACTTTTAAACCCTTTGAAATTTTTATCCTCTCTGTTACCCAGGAACCCAATCCAACCCCAACTCCATCTTCTCCACCCTCTCTACACCATCCATCTCCGATCAACATCACCATCTCCATCGATTCCGGCAACTTTGCCAGAATCCGACAAATCCCCTGTAAATCCAACCCCTATTACCTCCATTGAAACCCCCCTCCACCATTTCCACTTCAACCACGATCCTCTCTTTCCATCTTCACTTCTAACCCAAATCCGACCATTTTCCCCATCTCCGGCCGGAGCTCCAACCAACCCCAATTCCGGTCGCACCTCCATTTCTGCCTCATCGCCGATCCTTTCCACCATCTTCAACATCAAAGCCCATTTCTGCAAAACCAAAACCCACCTCACCGAACCTCCTCAAATCTGTCTCCATCTTCTCCGGGAATTCCCACTGGAATCCGGCGAACCGTTACACCCGAATCCGACCGATCAACTCATTCTATCATTACCCTAACCTTAAACTTGTGTTATCTTTATCCCCTTCACCCATCTTCAACCTCCCTCTCAGATCTGCAATATAGATCCCTCAAAACCCCATTCTCTCCTCCATTGCAGCCACCATCTCCACCCGAAACCTATTATACCTCCATTAGACCCCATTCCCCCCTGAAAGCAGCCCAATTAGATCCCATCGCTTTAGATCTGAATTCACTTTACCCTCCTCTAGATAAATCTAAAGAAAGAGTATCGGGTTGATTTGGGATTTGCTCTCTAGTCTAGAGTTATTACAAACTTGGAGAAGAAGAAAAGGAGATCATGTCTTTGATTTTGGGGGGAGTTGCTTCCGATTATAAAGCTTGGTTGCTGTCCTTTTCATCGCTTTAGTATGAATCAGCCACTCAAAATGGTGTCGGATGGGAGTTCTTGCTAATTTAATTCTTGCTAATTTAATTCCGGCTCAATCTCGATCGGCTGCTTAGGTAACAATCGTCCCTTGTTTTTAGTTCATGCGTGTGAATGTGGTGATTGTTCTTATCAATCTTTTGCTGCTGGGCCGTTTGGGATTTCCTTCGATTTACTAATGCTCTAATTACAAAGCCTAAAACGAGTAGATCCTATCCTTGATCCCAGCCCTCACCCCTTGGTTCAAAATCAAAGAAGAAACCCTTTTTCTGGTATCCTCCTTGGGCCTAATGTTGGAATAACCATGCTTCAATCAATACACTAGAAAATTGATTTGTTATTGTTGGAACAATTCAAATATTTGTCTGTTTCATAGATGTTAAGTTAATGAAAAAAACAAGTCCCAAGAATATTTGAAGCATGGTAATGCCAACATTAGAGTCTTAAGGAAATGGACACCAGCAGCAGCTTTATCATGTTTGTAGTTACATAAAATTTCCTTCACAGGTGAGTTGGTGTAATTATCAAACCATAGTATTGTCAATATTTCTAACCTAAAATAGGGCTTCTTCTTCATCTTTTTTTGGTGTTTTTAACACCAGAATTGCATTTTAATGTGTTGTGCTTAGTTCCTGCCCAGTTCTTATCAATTGTGTAGTAGGAAATGATATTAGTCTCAACCATGTTTCAATTGTTGCACAACTCAGCTTGTCTCTTTCCCTCTGATTGGCTTATGAGAAGCATTTGTGAACCATAATAACATCTGAACAATTTATGGAAATATCAAGATATGTTGGTGTGGCAGTCATTTCCTTGTATTGCTTATAAGAACCGCTAAGACCATTTGACGTCCCTTCGAACACTGAAAGACAAAAGGGCTTAGCAATTGTGTTAGTACCACTCCCTATTCAGCCCAATTCTCTTTGCTATATCTTGCAACTTGCACCAAACTCACCATGTCTTTCACATTTGGCATTGTTTCTTTGACCTTTTTGGGGCAACTGTAGTGGCCTTAATTGACAATTCGGTCAAAATGGGTTAGTGCAGCTAAAGAACATGGTTGTGGTGATAACATTCCTTTCAAGATAACATTAGGAGACTGATATTTGACCCTATATTTTAATCATGACCCTGTTATGATGTTCTGTATTCATCAGCTTTAATGGTCAGCCAACACACCGGGTGTACTATTCGCTAAATTCATGTCCAAATAGATGACTGCATAATAAAGTAAGGGGAGCCTTTGTTAAAATACCAAGGTACAGACATCAGCCATTGATATTGGCACCAACTTACCTCGGTACTAGTGCAAAATCATCATGTCTCTTCCATTTTATTCAACTTCTTCTTTGATGGGTCTTTCATAGGAAACTATCATGATTCCCTATGAGTATTCTACTAGTAAGAGACAAGATGATTCTTGAGTAACTATCGGAGTAGGGATAGTGACCTTGCCAACTTCTTTCTTCTTAAGGCATGCAAAAGGAAAAAAACAAAAAAAGCCGCTTTCCAAAACAATTGCCGTTTTGGGCTATGATGAGGCTTCTCAGAGCCCACCTTAATCCTTCTCTTTTCTTCCTTTTCTCTTAGTTTTAGGATTTTCCTTAAATCTCGGGGTTCCTATCGGTTTTCGAGGGGTTGTCCATTGATTTCAGCTGCTTTCTCTCTCAGTCAAGGCTATGACGGAATGTATCTTGAGCCAACCCCTTCCCTTCCTGCCTTAGAGTCTTCGCAGGTTAAGGGGTTTCTTCCTCTTTAGAGTCCGTCATAGAGAGTTTAAGAGTCTGTCCTACCATCCTAGAGTTTAGGAGTCTGTCCTACCCTCATAGAGTTAGGAGTCCGTCCTGCTTTCATAGAGTCTAGGAGTCTGTCCTACCTTTCTCAGAGTTAGGAATCTGTCCTACCTTTGCAGAGTTATTGGATTCTGTCCTACTGTCATAGAGAGTTTAGGAGTTTGTCCTATCCCCTATATAGAGTTTAGGAGTCTGTCCTCCCCCTATAAAGTTTAGGAGTCTGTCCAACCTTTGTAGAGTTTAGGATTCCGCCCTTCCATCTTTCAAAGTCAATCTTTGCATGTTCCTAGGCTTCGTAGTTTTGAAAAGTTTTCGAACTACGGATGGCTTGATCCCTAGTTGAGGGGTAAGTAGGCAGCTCAGGCTTGCAGCTGGCATCCTGAGTTCAGTCACAACTTCAAAAACTTCCATAACTTCAAAACCCTTCAAACTTTCCAAAAATACAAAAATTCTTCAAAATAACCTTGCAAACCATTTTCAAAAAAAGATCTTCCCATAGAGTCAGAAGTCTGTCCTAGATGTTTGGGGTATCTTAGAGTTAGGAGTCTGTCTTGGGTAGGTTGATGCTTTGTGTGTCTGGTCGTGTGAGTGTCCCTAGAGTTAGGAGGCCTCGAGTCGTGATCGGTCAAACACTTAGTCAAGCCGATGGCTAGACTAGAATGCACTTAGATAGCCCATGGTTTTCCTTAGGACACACAGCCTACTCACACATAGAGTGTAGGGTCCACCTGCATTAGTTAGGGCATTGTAGTATCGCAAGAAGCTTTAAAAACTAATCAAGTCTAGTTGATAGAGTCTAGGATAGCGGTCCTAGATGGTTAGGCATTGTAGTTTAGAATAGGCCGCTGAACTACGTTGACTCTGATTCTTCCCGAGGCCGAGATACGTAGAGCAGCCTGGATGGACGGCCATCCTGGTCCAAGTCAAGTATCGCATTAGAGTCTAGGGTTTGTCGTGTCGAGTCGTGTGTGGAGTCATGTTGTGTTGTGTGTTTTGCTGTGTTTTCTTACTTTCATGTACAGACCCTATACCTTTAGCTTTAGCATGCATGTGTTTGCCCATCAGAACTTAGACACCAATTAGGCATGACACTCATAACCTAGCTATTCTTAGGTGGTATGTCTTTCATTTCTTTTTGTGTGTGCTTATTATTCCTCTCCGAGACATGCATGATTAACTAGACGTTATCTCGAAGATATTCGTTCCCATTTCACATGATTTTCGCCCAAAACTCTTCAAGGTTAATAATAAATGGCGTAAGAAACCAGGTGTTTGCACTTGGGGGAATTGGAGGTGCCTAACCCCCTCCCCATTCGTCATCAGGCACGGACCTTTTGTATCTCTGGTTATCTATTGTGACAGAGCATAGTATGGGATCCAGGGCCTACTTTCTTGGATGGCGACTCTTTCTTTGTTTAAGGTACGCCTCGAATCCGGCTAGTCCCCGAATCGAGAGGTATCTCACTTTACATCGCCACTCATGCTGTGAGGGGCAGTCTTTCGAGAGTTCCTTGGTGGAGTTCTCCATCACGTGGATGATCTAGAGACTTTCTGGGGGCTCGTCCCCCCCGCCTCTCTCGGATCAGGGTCCACATGGTGATGCCTTCTTCATGCCTTTGATATCACTTTGAGCTTGAATGATTTGCCATTTGTTGTGCAATCTTGAATGTACTAAAGCTATTAACACAATAACTTAGCCAATGGAAATCATTAGTACATAAAACCATTTTATATCAAATTGAGTTTCTTAATCATCAAAACATGTCAAAGGGAATACTCGTTGAACCCCTTGGGCTAACACCATTGATGTTTCTAAGTTTAGATGGGAGGGGAATTTGAGAAGGTATAGTCTGCTCGATGCTATGGAGGGGAGGGCCAGCTGGACGGGTGAGGAAGTGGGGGAGAGTCCCGCCAGTCATCGTGGTGAGCCCCTTTCCTTGCTAATAATTTTCTTAAGTTTTTCCTTATTTGGTGTTCTTTCCTGAGCTGTTTTTTTTTGCGACAGGTATGTTTTCTTCCGAGGACGTCGCTAAAGGGAAGGGGGTCATGGTGGAGGAGACGAGGGGTTCATCTGGTCGGCCGAAGATTCCTTCCGATTTCATGGCCGCGGCCAGGAAAGACCGGACTGCGGCCAGGCTTCCCGAGCCCGCGCCATCTAGCTCCTCCGGCCACTCGGTTGCGGTAAAAGATACGACAATATCTCTTTCTAAGGAGTTGGAGGCCCCCCACCAAGAGGGTCATTCCCCCTCGCGCCACTCAGGGGAAAACTGGTTGGCCAGCCCGTGCTCCGACTGCACTTGTAGAGGACATGCCCAGCCGGCTGGAGGGGTCGGTCATGACCAAGCTACTCTTAGATAGAATGGAGGTCCCGGCGCATTGTTACTAGGTGCAAGGAGAAGTGTTCAAGCCGGAGTGGAAGATTGGTGTTGAGGACGGTGTCCTTTCGAACCCCGAGTTGGGGTAGAGCTGGGGTTGAAGAATGCTCTTCCTGGTGATGAGGCCGAGTTGGAGAACTTCCCCGTAGGGCGTTGGGGACCCGGTACCTTCATTCTATTTCCTGTGTAAGTATTGCATTGTTGACTTTCATTTCTTCTGTTGTCTTGAGATTGCATGTGGCTAATTACTAATGGTCTGTTTGTGG
The DNA here is from genome assembly GCF_043159265.1 of Tasmannia lanceolata. Classification (NCBI taxonomy): domain Eukaryota; kingdom Viridiplantae; phylum Streptophyta; class Magnoliopsida; order Canellales; family Winteraceae; genus Tasmannia; species Tasmannia lanceolata. The sequence goes on along the minus strand of NW_027518679.1, from coordinate 8,389,652 downwards.
TGAGACTTTGCAGGCTCACAGTTATGCCAGGAAGATGTCGCAGTACATGATTGAGGATGAGTCTGAGATGGGCGCTTTCGAAGAGCGTCTTCGTAAGCAGAGCGAGGATCTTGAGAACCCCAAGCCGAGAAGGCGGCGCTTGATGACACCGTCAAGAACCTTCAGGGGCAGCTCCAGATGTCTGACCAAGGGAGGGACTAGGCGGAGAATAACCTGTTGGTGGCCCGACTGGCGAATGCTGAGGAATTGGTAAAAGTGCGAGAGGAATGGCGAGATTCTGAGGAGTTCTTAAGGGATGCGGCTGCATTTAGCATCGATGTTGAGATAGAGGCTTTTATCGAATGCCGCCGGCGCGTTCGTGATGTCAATCCTTCTTTTCCTTTGGAGAAGTTGGTGCATGATGCTGAGGACACCGTTCCGGAGGACCTCTCTCAGGGGGTAGTGGATGCCAGGGAGCCGGTTAACGATCTGGTGGCCGCTCCAAATGCCCCTACTAAAGCTGAGGCTCCCGCAGGGGGCCAGTAAGATGCAGGTGCTTCTGAACTTTTCCCGAACTTTGTTTCTTCAGGACCTTGTTTGAGGTCGATGTGTTTGGTTTGTAATAACTCTCTGAACTCTCTTTCTTTTTCCTCATTTCTCCCCTCCTTTTTTTTGTTGTGAGTGAAATACAAGGTGACAACCCAAGAGGGGGGGTGAATTGGCTACTTAAAAATTTGGGGCTTAATTAATTGAGTTACTAAAATCAATTTACACATTAAGCCTTAACTATTGATCAATCAATAAGGATATTAAGAGCTAGGGTTTGGATGTTACTTTAAATATGCATTCACTAACCCTTGTTCAATTAAAACATAGACATAAGTTGGGTTAGAGATTACCAATCACCACAATGTGCAAATGAGAAGGAGAAGAAGAAAGCATCCACATGGCACAAGATTTATAGTGGTTCGGTCACAACTTGACCTACTCCGCTCTTCCAAGTTTTCCTCCTTGGGATTCTTCACTAACTAATAAGATTATTCAAAGGGCGAATCTCAAAGCCTTACACCACCAACTCCTTCTTCAAATGGATCACACCATTTTCTGCACGAAGCCTTTCCGAGGACACCTTCCTCGTACAATTGATTTACCTTTCTTTCCGAGCCAAATCGGAGACCCTCAAACATAGAATGAAGAAAGAAACTCTCAATGCCTCTTGATAGGCTGATTACAACATTTAAAGCTCACAAACTCTCCAAGGAATATATACAAATGTAAAGCCTATGGAGATCCTCTTGATAGAATGTAAAATTACAAGTTCAAAGAAGTTTAACCTTTCATATAAAAGTTTTGGTTCAAGAAGATGGGATTTGATCTTGCAAAAGGTTTTTTATAAAGGTTTATGATAGTGTATATATAGCCCACAAGAAAATATGATCGTTTAGGGCTAAAACTGTAATTTACAGGGTTGAAAAAGTCAACCTGCGAAAGCCCCAACAGATCTATTTCTCAGTGGCGGCGGTCGACCGAGGCACGGCGGTCGCCTACCCTTATCGGGCTCTTCTTTTGAAATTCAAAATTCATATCGGCGCGGTCGCCTGGCGAGGGCTTACTGTTTGAATTACATTTTCGCTCAAAACACTATCGCGGTCAACCAGACCCATGGAGGTCGACTGCCCACACCATACTGGATTGTTTCTGTTTGAAACAGAAACGTATCTGCGGTCGCCCAGCTTGCCCCGGTGGATCGGTCCGATAGAATTCGAGATGGCCTGGATTTCCAGGTTCCATCCCGCGGTAGCCCAGCCTAGCCCGGTCGACCGGCCCTGAGTAAAATTCCATTTTAACTTTAAAATTCAGGGGCTTTTTGGGCTATGGTCTTTGGGCTTTAGTCCAAGGTTTTCAAACACATTTTTGGGTGTGTTGATGGTTTTCAAAGATGTAAACTGTTAAGTATAAAAACCATTTTGAAAACCTTTTGAATGTGCATTTTATATAAAATCAAGAGGACTTCAAATACATTCTAAAAATAAGAACCTTGAGTCTTCTTGAAATGTCTTTGCTCCTTTGCACTTTCTTGGACTTCTTCGGCTTGGGTGAACATCTTGACTTTGTCTTGGCTCTTGTGACACCCTCCAATCTTCACTGCATGTTGTGAGGAGCATGAGGTGTCACCAATGGTTTGTTCAACACCAAGCTTCTTCTTGACACTTGCTTAGGGAACTTGTGGGATCTTCTTCATGATGAGCTTCTTTACTTGAACATCTTCAAATGAGGATGTCTTCACTGTAGGATCAAGGTCTTGGTTCCTTTGATCCTTGATCCACAAGTCATGTATTATGAAGAGTTGTGTAATGGCGATTATGACATGAAAGTTCTGTATACAACACAACATCTCAAAGCAACACATTAGTCTGTCAATGCTAATCAATTTGTGTTTGCTAGCATCAAAACAAGAAGGTAAGGTGAATGATTAAACCCATGTGCACCCTTGGGCTTATAGTGAGGACCCTGGGAAAGAAGGTTCGCTTGCTTCCTGTATTTTATGTGACACTGTATATGGTGGCTGAGCCCTCTTGCAGGTTCTTTTTTTTTATGGAATGTTGTTGATTTTTAATTGCGTCGGCAAGAATACCTCTAGTGCGCCCTCGCGGGGCGTCATTCCTAGGTGTTCGTGGAAGGGCTATCTTCCTCTCGAGTGATCTGCTCGGAGTTAATGGGCCCTGCCTACCCTTTACAAAGGACAAGTCTTTTTCTCATAGGGAGCGTTTTAGGGTATTTTCGGGGGGATCAACCCAGATGTTACCTCTATCTCGCTCCCTGTATTCTTTCGGCCCCGTATATGTCACGGGCTAGAAAGTGGAGATGCGTAGATTTTTTGGAGGGAACGCTATTTCATTGATCGAAAAGGAAATACATAGCTTTGTACTGAAAATAACAAAAAGAGATAAACAGACAAAACATTGTACACCCCATTTTGACTAAGCCCTAAAAAAACAAAAAAAATAAAAAATTGGAAAATCCTAGGGCAGCTGGGCCCGAATAAGTCCTCGAGTGCAAATGTATATATATATAAATAAATAAATAAATAAATTAGCAACTTAAGGCTCTGGGGTTAAATCTTGGATAGTTCGAGACTGTAAGTGGGCCCCATGAAGTTTCGTCGAGATTCGACAGAATTTACCTGGGTAATGGGGTTTATTTCGAAAAATAGTGCAGAAGAGGGTCGAATTAGTTAAGTCGGGGGGTGCCCTGGGCAGAGAAAAACCAGTGAAAATAAACCAAAAGAAGGTTGTCCCCGGGAAAAAGAGGAAGCCAAATTCGTGTTCTCATCAAGAGTGAGTTTTGGGTGCGCTTATAGGATTGGTGTGCCAATATCATTTCCCCAAAATCTACCTATATATAACGAAGAGAGGGGAGAGAAGCCCTAATGGTTTTTCACCCCCATCAGCTACAGAGAGAGAGGGAGAGAGGTGTTGAGGGAGAGCTGCGAAGAAGAGAAAAAGGGAGCTCCGGCCTCCTCCTCCAGCCGAAATCCGGCAAAGTCCAAGCCATCCACCTCCTCCCTCTTCAACCTCAAAACCCCTTTCTGCAAAACCAAAACCCCACCTCACCGAACCTCCTCCTCCGGCAAGCTTGCCGGCTTCCGGCCAAGACTACCCCACCATCGCCACTCATGCTGTGAGGGGCACTCTTTCAAGAATTCCTTGGTGGAGCTCTCCTTCACATGGATGATCTAAAGACTTTCTGGGGGGCCCGTCCCCCCGCCTCTCTCGAATCGGGGTCCACAGGCTGGCGACTTTGCTGGGGAAAACTTGAAACATTGCCTAACTCTGTAAAAATGCCATTTTAATTAATTTTGAAGAAATTTGGGTCTAAACCAAGTTAAATGGGAACTTTATCGTTAGAAATCCAGGGGCACCAAGTAGGTGCGTAAATAAAACGAGGGATTTACACTGCGCATCATGCATTGTCATATTCTTTATTTCTTTCATCATTTTCATTATTGGCCCCAGGGAATAGATATGACGCGTACCAGACGGGAAATTATGACCTTAAGGGAACCGTTGTATCTATTTCCAAGCTATGCGCCGGAGCTGTAGACGTAAACACTGGGTGTGCTGGTGTTCTACAGCAGCCGATGAGCAATGAACATACTCTGTATAATGTCGGGTGTGCTGGCGTTATACATCAAGGGTATGGTCATAGGCATAGTACCCTGTAGAAATGCTTGGGCCCTACTTTTATTTCATTATATTATGTATGTATATAATAGTTGTCCCTTTAGAACCAAAATTAGGGAACCCTTGCTAGGATACTATATATATATGTACTCATATAGGACGAACATGTGCGACTGGCATGTGTGAGCCAAGGATAGAAGTCAGTCTACCCTTGTAGTGTAGAAGGGTAAATCACACTGTGATTACCCGTCGCGCTGTCTAGTACACTCACAGACAATTTTGAGTCAAGACATCATTGACTCCGCTAGGTTAGACTAGGGATGGTGCCGCTGGTTAGGATCTATGTATATCTGTGTATATGTATATATATATTTATTTATATGTCTACATATTTGTTATTAGATTAGGGTTTACTTCCTAGTTAAGTTTTCCTTCATAATCTAATCAATTATTCATCTCTATCAATTCTGTGGATTATCATCAGATGCTTGGCTCTTTTAGCCATGATCTATCTCCCGTGAGCTTGATCATTTGATTGATCCTGATCAGATGTACTCCGTATGTCGATTATGAGTCTATCTTGCCATTGTCATTACCGGAGTGTGTGTTCTTGCTGAGAGCCCTGCTTTATCTTGACCATGAAGGCATACTCTTCATGTTTAGTTGCCGAGACCCTCCTAGTATAGCTGTCATGCTGTCGATTTTTTTTTAGAACTCTTGAGCGTAATCATTATCCTTTTGGGTTTGTTGACAAACCATGTGCTTACCTTACCACATCTCCTGGTATAGGCGTTATGCTGCCGAATTTTCTCCAAATACCTTGAGTGTGGTCATCATCCTTTTAGGCTTGTTGACAAACCATGTACGTGCCGTACCATATCTTCATGTACAGTAACAACTGTCTGATTATATCCAAGGGATGGATGTGTTTGTCTACCTTTTGTTTCAACTTGCACATTACATTGCCATGTGATTAATTCTCATTAAGCCTAGTGTTTATGGTGTCCATGACAGGAGTCTTAGTCACTCGTCTGCCATCAACCCCAAAAGAGCTTTCATCCCTAAACTCGCTTGGTCTAGCTAGTTCGTTGTACCTATTTCCTCTCACATTGCCCAGATGGCTGAGTATACTGAAAATTTCATCTTGACAAAAATGAGAGAGATGATGATGATATCCATGACCTGATAGACAAGGATCCCCTCATTATTCTTGAACTCAAGTGCTTCCAAGAACCCTATGAGAGAGATGATGATGATATCCATGACCTGATAGACAGGGATCCCCTCATTATTCTTGAACTCAAGTGCTTCCAAGAACCCTACACCTAAACGTGTTGCACCTCCTACACCCACCATGGGAACCATTTCACCCATTCAACCATTCATATATCTTACCACGTTTACCCGTACCACCCTGGGGCTGGGAAGTAGATTGATTGCAAAGGGAAAAGGGAATAGGTCAGAGCTTGAAATTCAGGAGATATCACCGCGCCAAAGAAAATCCCACCAATGCCAATGGATCAGTTTGAGCCAAGTTGATAGGACATCATAGGACTGTCCCTTCTGAGATTCTAACTCCAGGGTCGATCTCTCCAATCATTATCATCATTAAGGAAGGCACATTGCCCTTGAACTTTCAGCGCCAATCCGTTGCCTCCGATGAAGTGTCTCATCTTTGAAATTTGTTTTGAAGTATGTCTACCAACCCTCCTGTCAAAGTTGGTAAGTCTAACCATGTCAATATCAATTCTAAGTATGTTGTGTTTATTGGTCTCTCTCATTGTGAGCCAATGTCCAATCTTTTGTTGAATTTGATGGAGAGCCTATCGTGGCGCGTCAAAAATCATTGTATGTACTTCAAACATTCAATGCAATGAACATTTGATTCCAGTGTCGTCAATATTCTTGTATATGTTCACTCTTGGATCTAATGTTAATAAACAAATTAAGACACCCTCCTCGGACGAGGATGCCGATGAAATTCTCCTCGAGATTTGAAAGATGATCAAACGAGAGAAAGAGTGTCGAGCAAAGCCACTTGAAGATGAAATCGATACCGTGGATAGTGGTATCCAAATCCGAAACTCGGGAAATAAGGATTGGTAAAATTTTATCTCCCGAAGAGCGCAAAGAATCGATAAACCTATTTAGAGGGTTCAAAGAAGTGTTTCTTGGTCCTCTGAGGATAAACCGGAAGCGTGCCTTGACACTGTTCAACGTACGTCACCCTCAGCTTTAGACATCAGGTCGAAAAAGAGAAAATTTCAAACGAAGAATACCAGACATCAAGTAAAGTTAATGAAAACTTGAGAGAAGACTTTCGGACAACAAAGTCATGAGCATAGAGCATGAACCCCAAAAAGAATACTTGGGCTATACGTTCCGATGGAATTTCAAGTCAAAGTAATCAAAGAGTAAGGGCATTCCCGCATTTCAAGTGAAAAAAGAAGAAGAATGAACAAAGAAAAAAAAAGATAGAATCCAGAGAAGAAAGGAGAAGGGAGCATGCCCCACGTCAACTCCTCAAGAACGTCAGAATCGCAGGAAGCGAAGTCAATAAATAGATTGAAAATTTCAAAATCATCAGCATTCAGAGAAGACCTAGAGTCGTAGAATCCCGAATATCAGTGCAAGATCCCAAAGAAAAAGTGGGAATTCAATCAGTTTAGCTTGCACAGTGCAGATGAAGTCTTGCTAGGAAATGCCGCCAGACTCGTCAAAAAAAAAAAGAAAGTTCAAAGCCATTGAACCTTAGCGATTCAAAACGCTTGTATGCCAAAACATCAGAAGGCCATCCTTGGACGCCTGAGCCTTAAATGCCAAAATCCCAAGTTTAAAAAATCCTTTTGCAAACACCTTCGAGCCTCAACAAAATCAAACATTATTTTCAAGCACCCGCAAACCAGGGGCATTACGTTTCCGAACTACGTCTGACCTGATCCCTTTCTACAGGGTACGTAGGCAACCTGATCAATTCAGGTTCGGTCAACCTTTGGATTAAAAGTCAAACTATTCCCTTTCAACCTTTGAGCTTAAAAGCCAAATCATTCTGTTCCAAATCCCAGCGAACTACACAGACCTGGTCCTCCATTTTTGGAGTACTTAGGCAAACTGACCAATCCAGGTTCGGTTGAAACTTTGAAATCCAAAAAAAATATCCAACCCTTTTGAACCCAAGCCCACCTAGAAAGTCCTTCTGGTGAACAAGCAGAGGTTCAAAGTCAAGAAAAAACGATGGAGTCTGAAGACCCGCTAGGCTAAAAATCCGAGAGGGCGGTCTAGGCAAAATTTAGGGTCATTCACCCGCTAAGTTGACAACCAAAAAGTCAGCTTAGGCAAAAATTAGGGTATCAAGCCCGCTGGATTGAAAACCCGAAAGGACGAACCAGGCAAAAGTTAGGGCAAGCGGTCCGTCAGATTGAAAACCTGAAAAGGCAATCTGGTCAATGGCAATGACTTCCAACAAAAAGCGAATCATTGTGATGGAGAAACAGTCTTCAACCAGGGTAAAATCTCGGAGTCCAAGTAGTGCCAGCAAGCTTACTTTAACATTCCTCTAAACTAGGAGCATTGAAACCGAGAAATCCGAAAGGGATAATAACCATGACATAAACGCCGAAAGAGGAGAGTAGTGCCTCTTGACATGGTTTTCGAAATGCTCTAAGAGTGGCTAAGCCATACCCTTAAAAAATGACACATCAGATCCAAGAGTGAGTCGAAAGCTAGTCGAGTCCTTCGAACAATAAGAATCTTCTTTGATTGAGTCCTTGGAAATCTGTTACTCCTTCATATTTGTATTCCCTTTCCTTGCAAAGTCCAAACTGTCGGGTGCTGGAAGAATGGGGGAGTGTCCTCCAAAATGCGAAGAAAATTCAGAGTAAATCCTGGTTTAGGTATCAGAAGGGGCGAGAGACATCTTGTTCAAACCTACCAGAGACCTTAAGCCTCCTAAAGTGAGCAATGTGAAAGAAGGGATTCTCAGACTCAGCCATCATGGTGATTGTCCTACTCTCTCCATAAAAATAAAAAAACTGTGCAACCTCAATCCTTCATGAAGCAATACATCTTCTCTTCAACCATCATTGTCCTGCCTCCTTAAAACTCTTGTCATGGAAACACAATATACTAGGGGCATCTTTTATGACTTGCGTCCTAAAAGATGTCAAGCACACAAAGGCAATCAGTAACAATGTCTCCAGCAAGTAAAGATAAGAGGGGTACAAGCGCATCTCAAGCCAAACCTCTAAACTCCTCAGTTGAGTCCATCCTTCAGAAGAGTCAATTCTCCAAGAAAATCAGTTTCCCCAGCGGAATCTAGAATTTGCTCCCACAACCTTCAATCCCTAGCAAAATTCAGTTCTCTCAGAAAAAATGATCTACTCAAAACCTCAGCAAGTTACTTGTGTTTGGTTCTTAGCAGAGATCGTGCACTCCTAAAGTTCTCGACAAGAGACAATCAATCATGTAATGGAATCGATCAAAATCTCGGTTTCTTGAATCAAAATTGTTCCTTCTTGAGTTTCGTGTTCTTGATTAGTTTAGTGAGAGACTGTCTCACAATTTTAGTGTGTGCTTGGTGAGAGACTGTCTCACAAACTTGAGTGGTTGTATGATGAGCAACTGTCTTATCATTGCAATTTATGGTATGGTAAAAAGCAAAAAAAAAAATCTTTCAAAATTGTTGAAAAGAAAAAGAAAACACATTAAAAAAAAATCTTTCAAAGCTGTTGAAAAGAAAAAGAAAAAAATTTCAAAAAAAAATCATTGTAACCCAAATTTCATGAAAGAAAGCTTGAATCTGTTCGAGTTTTGTTAGGACTCCTGAATCGGAAGCGAAATTATACTAGGGGCATCTTTTATGTCCTGATAAAAGTCAGACCATAAAAGATATCTAGCATGCATTGATGGTTGAGATAGCAGTTTTAAACGAATCAGGATTTGAGAAGCTTGAACGTGTTTTTCAAATCAAAATTTTAATTCAGGTTTGATCATGATAACTGTCTAATCATTCCGCTTTGTTGATCTGTCAAGATGCTGTCTTCTCAGATCCTAATTTAGGTTTGATCATGATGATTGTCTAATCATTCCGCTTTGTTGATCTGTCAAGATGCTGTCTTCTCAGATCCTAATTTAGGTTTGATCATGATGACTGTCTAATCATTCCGCTTTGTTGATCTGTCAAGATGCCGTCTTCTCAGATCCTAATTTAGGTTTGATCATGATGACTGTCTAATAATTCTGCTTTGTCGATCTGTCAAGATGCTGTCTTCTCAGATCCTAATTTAGGTTTGATCATGATAATTGTCTAATCATTCCGCTTTGTCGATCTGTCAAGATGCTGTCTTCTCAGATCCTAGAGTGGTTTGATCATGATGATTGTCTAATCATTCCGCTTTGTCGATCTGTCAAGATGACGTCTTCTCAGATCCTAATTTAGGTTTGATCATGATGACTGTCTAATCATTTCGCTTTGTCGATCTGTCAAGATGCTGTCTTCTCAGATCCTAATTTAGGTTTGATCATGATAATTGTCTAATCATTCCGCTTTGTTGATCTGTCAAGATGCTGTCTTCTCAGATCCTAATTTAGGTTTGATCATGATAATTGTCTAATCATTCCGCTTTGTTGATCTGTCAAGATGCTGTCTTCTCAGATCCTAATTTAGGAATGATCATGATGCTGTCTAATCATTCTGCTTTGTTGATCTATCAAGATGCCGTCTTCTCAGATTCTAATTTAGGTTTGATCATGATAGCTGTCTAATCATTCCGCTTTGTCGATCTGTCAAGATGTCGTCTTCTCAGATCCTAATTTAGGAATGATCATGATAACTGTCTAATCATTCCGCTTTGTTGATATGTCAAGATGCTGTCTTCTCAGATCCTAATTTGGGAATGATCATGATGATTGTCTAATCATTTCGCTTTGTTGATCTGTCAGGATGCCGTCTTCTCAGATCCTAGAGTGGTTTGATCATGATGATTATCTAGTCATTCTGCTTTGTAATCTCCAAATCCCTGAGTGGCTTAGTTAGAAGCTGTCTAATCATTCCATTCTGCAATCAGTGAGAGTCTGTCTCACTACTTCATCGAGAGTCCGTCTCATTATCCTATCGAGAATCCGTCTCGCCAATTCATCTTATCATTTCTTTCTTGATTGATCCGATGAGAATCTGTCTTGTCAATCAACCTTGTTATCCTCTTACATTCCTTTGTTTGAAGCCTTGGGCCAGTCAAAATGTGTTGTCTGCTCGGCCTTAGCATTCGTGCGACATGCACACTCTGCCAAAGAGGGGCATCTGTAGACACCCCATTTTGACTAAGCCCTAAAAAAACAAAAAAAACAAAAAATTGGAAAATCCCTGGGCAACTGGGCCTGGATAAGTCCTCAAGTGCAAATGTATATATATATAAATAAATAAAAATAAAAAATTAGCAACTCAAGGCTCTGGGGTTAAATCTTGGATAGTTCGAGACCATAAGTGGGCCCCATGAAGTTTCGTCAAGATTCGACAGAATTTACCTGGGTAATGGGGTTTATTTCGAAAAATAGTGCAGAAGAGGGTCGAATTAGTTAAGTCGGGGGGTGCCCTGGGCAGAGAAAAACCTGTGAAAATAAACCAAAAGAAGGTTGTCCCTGGGAAAAAGAGGAAGCCAAATTCGTGTTCTCATCAAGAGTGAGTTTTGGGTGCGCTTATAGGATTGGTGTGCCAATATCATTTCCCCAAAACCTACCTATATATAATGAAGAGAGGGGAGAGAAGCCCTAATGGTTTTTCACCCCCATCAGCTGCAGAGAGAGAGAGGGAGAGAGGTGTTGAGGGAGAGCTGCGAAGAAGAGAAAAAGGGAGCTCCGGCCTCCTCCGGCCGAAATTCGGCAAAGTCCAAGCCATCCACCTCCTCCCTCTTCAACCTCAAAACCCCTTTCTGCAAAACCAAAATCCCACCGAACCGAACCTCCTCCTCCGGCAAGCTTGCCGGATTCCGGCCAAGACTACCCCACCATCGCCTCTCATGCTGTGAGGGGCACTCTTTCGAGAGTTCCTTGGTGGAGCTCTCCTCCATTTTTGAGATACGTAGGCAGTCTGGCTAGACCAGAGTCGGTCCAAATCTTTTGAACTTTTGATATCTAACCCTTTTGAACTCAAGCCCACCTAGAAAGTCCTTCTGGTGAAACAAGCAAAGGTTCAAGGCGAATGAAAAAAACATAAAGAAAAGAAAAGAACGAGTCTGAAGACCCGCTAGGTTGAAAACCCGAAAGGGCGGCCTAGAGAAAAGTGAGAACCATTTTCTTGCTAAGTCTACAACCAAAGGAGTTGGCTTATGCAAAGTGAGGGTAGAGTCTAATAGATTGAAAACTCAAGAAGGCAATCTAGTCAGAGGCAAGAATTTTTCATAAATAGTGAGCTGATGAGATAAAGGAGGAGTTCCTCAGTTACGAAGAATTCCAAAATTCGAGTGCGAGTAGTGCAAGCAAGAGTTGAGACAAGTGGTCTGCTAGACCGAAAATTTTGAAGAACAATAGTTGTGACTTCATGGGAAGAGTGAAATCAAAGATATGGAGAAACAATCACTACATAGGGCAGGATCTTGGAATCCGAGTAGTGTCGACAAAACTTACTTTGACACCTTTCTAAACTAGGGGCATTAAGACTGAACAATCTGAAGGGGGTAATAACCATGACGGAAATCCTGATTGAGGAAATTAGAACCTCTTGACATGGTTTCGAGATTACTCTGAGGATGGCTAGACCTACCATAAAAAATAACACATTTGATCTAAGGGTGAATAAAAAATGAGTTAAGTCCCTTGAGTATCATAAGTCTTCTTTGAAAGAGTCCTTATGAGTTTGTTTATTGTCTATATTTCTCTCATTTCAAGGTCTAAAGTGTCTGGCACTGAGAAGGAATGGGTGTATACCTTCTGAAATATAGAGAAAATCCGAAGTAAATCATGGTTTAAGAATCAAAGAAGGGCATGAAACTTCTTATTCAGACATGGTTGAAACATTAAAGCCTCAAACATTGAGCAAAATGAAGAATTCTTACATTCAACCTTTGTGGAGATGGTTTTACCACTATACCAAAGAAAGAACTCATGCAAATTTAAATTTTTCTACTTACCTTGGTTGTGCTTTCTTAATACTCTTATCATGGAAGCACATCATACTAGGAGCATATTTTATGACTTGCGTCATAAAAGATATTAAACAATGATAATTGTGATATCTATTCTTATCAAATAGAGACGAGAGAAGCTTGAACACAGCCTTTAAGTTGAATTCTTTGATTAAATTATCTCTTTTGGAGTCAAAATTTTAGAAACTTCAATTCCCAGCAGAGTCTAGAACCTACTCCTACAGTCTTCAAACCTCACCAAAATGTTTCTCACATGTTAAAGAGAGTCATTACCCAAAAATCTCATCAATCTATTTGAGTCTTGCTTTTAGCAAAGATCATGCACTCTTAGTTTCTCTCGACAAAAGATAACTAATCTATTAGTGAAATCAATCAAAGTTGTCAAATTTTTCAATCACTTCCTTAGAGTTTTTAATTAGGATAGAAATTGACAACTCCGTGCTTCGAAGTCTAGCTTTTCTTCCATCATTTTGAAAAGTTTTTAATAAGGATAGAAATTGACAGCTCCGTGCTTTGGAGTTTGCCTTTTCTTCCATCTTTTGAGTTTTTAATAATGATAGGAACAGACGGTTCTATGCTTCGGAGTCTGTTTTTTTTTTCTTCTATGGTTTTTGAGAAGTTTTCAATAAAGTAGAAAATTATTGGAGTCCGTGTTGCGCGGTTTGGTCTTTTTCTTCAGTTTTCAAAAAAAAAAAAAAACTCTTTGAGCGTTTAGTTTGTACTTGCTTTGGTAAAGACTCTTTGAGTGTTTGGTTTGTACGTGTTTTGGTAAAATTTCAAAAAAAAACTCTTTAAGTGCTTAGTTTTATACTTGTTTTGGTGAAGTTTTTCATACAACGATAAAAAAAAACTCTTTGAGTGTTTGGTTTTGTACTTGTATGGAGCTGGTATATGCGGCACCATATAAATCAAGGATGTTCCGCAATGTGTCGCTACCTAACTTGTTAGGAGTCAGGCATATCTGCGAAACGGTTTATATGAAACTTGTTTGTGCAGAATCATATGAATATGGATTTACATGGAGCTGGTTTATGCAGCACCATATAAATCTTGGGTGATTCGCTACATTGAAAGAGAGGAGTCAGAGTTATCCAGGTAGCTAAACAAATGGATTTTTAGCAATGGTCTGTATAGCTATCACCCTGGTCTTTGACCTAATTGACAGTAAAAAAAAAACTCTTTGAGTGTTTGGTTTTGTGTTTTGTTTTGGTATATCTGTGAAGGGTTCATATGGAGCTGGTTTATGTAGAACCATACGAATCTGGATTTACCTGGAGCTAGTTTATGCGGCACCATTTTTGTTTTGGAAAAGGTTTTGATATCTCATATAAAAAAAACTCTTTGAGTGTTTGGTTTTATGTTTTGTGTTTTGTTTTGGTATTGTAGACACCCCATTTTGCTTTGCTTAATCAACAAAGAAGTAAGTGTTCTTGTTATCAGTCTTTTTTTCAGTGTTTTCCATTCTCGTGTCCGTCCATTATGCTTTATCAATCTTTCCGATCATTTCCGCAATGTTCTGCATTTTTCGTTTCGCTAAGAGTTGAGAGTGGTTATTCAGAAGAATCCAAGCCAGGGGAGAATTCAGACCCTTTCGGTGGGTCCGCATTGAACATTTATTGAAATTTGGACCGGTTTGGGGGGCCCGCATTGAACCTGTTGACTAGATTTGGGTCAAGCAAATGTGCCCCGCATTATTTTTAATAAAAAGCATGAGTTCTGAATTTATTGGGATCGAATAGGCAAAGCTGACTTACATGGTTGCCATAATGTATTTCGGCCAATCTAGCATGGGCTCTCGACTGTTGTAAATCAAGCTTAAGGTGGCAGCCCATCAATGGAGTGATTTTCACTAAAGCGATTTAGTCATCGCAAACTATTTGTGTTGTGGCCCATAAAATGGAACATTCCGATCGTCTTATTGGAAGGGGTTGTGGGCACAGTCTATTCATGTTCAGCCCATCAATTTGATGGCTTATATCTTCCTTTCTCTTCCCGCATTTTGGTTTGTGGATCAAAATCCTACCCTGGAAAAAAAGTAGAGCAACTAATTTAATTCCATGGGGGTTTGGAAAATTTGAGTGGGACCTGCAATTCCTAGAGAATGAGATCCTCATGAGACTTAGAAAAATATCAAAAGAGGAAAATTCGATGGTCTCCAAGCCAAATTCGTTTGCTTTAGGTGGGGTCCATTGGTTGATCTTATCTTTAGTAATAAAATCTCCTCTCTTATTTTCTTGGAAAGGTCTATAATAAGCTCATGCAAAATATAGTTCTTTGAATCTTGGCTGATTCCCGCTCTCTCTAGTTTAGCAAGAAGCCAGAATCCTTGGTTTCTTTCTTTTCTAGTTGGAAGAAATTATCTTGGCAAGGGTTATTAAAATAGAAAAAAATAAAAATTCTGAGAGGGAAGAAGGAGATTTCGGCAACTTTCCGACAGAGATTCTAAAAAAAGAAAAAGAAAGAAAGAATATAGAGCAGCAGGATAGAAGAAAAAAAAAGAAAAAAAGAGGAGGGTGACCTTGATCGCTGGCTCGATGTTTCCTTCTTCTCCGGATAGCTTCTGTGTTTTCCTCTCCCCTCAGAGGCTCGGTTTTGATCTCTCCTCTCATAGGCTCAGTTTTGATCTCACACAGACCACCCTCTGTTTCTCATCTCACGCAGACCACCCTTTGTTCTTCATCTCACACAGATCACCCTCTGTTTTCTTTAACCTTCCTATTCTCTCAATAAGCCCACGTGTTCTTCCATCTCTCTGGAATACTCCCACAAAACTCAAACTTCATTTCAAAAAAGAACCAGAGCGTCGGTTTCTTTTCAAAAAAAAAAAAAAAAAAAAGCTAAAAAACGGAGTGCCGTATCTGTTCCCATCACCTTCCCCTCTCAATCTCCCTCTGATCTATTCTCTTCTTCACTCACCATCCCTATGTTTTTTTTCCTCTCTCTGGAATACCCCACACGACCCATGCGTCATCTCAAGGAAAACAGAGCATCAGTTTCTTGTGTTTCATTTTAAGAAAAAAAAATATATAAACCACGGAAAAAACAGAGCACCCTCACGGCCTCTCTCTCTCTCTCTCTCTCTCTCTCTCTCTCTTAATCCCATTATCACTCTCTTTCTCACTATCTCCCACTCTCTAATCTCCCACACCATCCTCTGCTTCTCACCCTCACCCTCTCAGCTATATCTATCATTCTATCTCCATTTTTCTAAAAAAATAGAGGATCAGTTTTTGTTGTTTTTTTTTTCGTTTGTTTTTCTCGTACTCTCTCTCTCTCTCTCTCTCTCTCTCACTCTCTCTCTCTCTTTCTCTCTATCTCTCTATCCCTCTCAGTCTCATTCTCTCTTTGAACTCTCTCTCTCTCTCCATCCTCGGTGAGGAAAACATAGCAACAAAAAGAAGAAAAAAATATATAAAAAACAAAGAAGAAGGAAGCGGAGTGGATCGAGTAGCGGCCGGATTTTCGGATTTCTTCGGCTCTCGGATTCAGTGGGGATCTCCACCATAGGTAGGTACACTGTTCTCGAATTTTTCCAAAATTATTTGGTATTTTTTTAGATTTTTGCATGATTTTTAAGCATTTAAATGATTTTAATTCAATATTAAATGTGTGTGCTTAAAATCATGATCTGCAAGAGTGTTTCAATTTCGTTTCGTCCCAAAATTTAATACAATGATCTATCTAAATAGAGTAAGATAATCATCGGATCGGATCGGACATTGAATCAATGGTTTTCGAAAATTTGAGTGAAGAGGGGTATTTTATTTAAAAAAAATGGCTGAGTAATTACGAAATTCGAAAAAATAGCCATCTCAGGATGATCTATTTTTTAGAATTTTTTTTTTTTTTTCATCATATCAGAAGAAGGTTGGAGGACATTTTCCGGAATCGTAATTTTCTCGAAAATCGCGTTTTAAAAATAGAAAACTCTTCAAAAATATCTTTTCGACGAAGAAAGATAAAATATATACTAAACGAATTCCAAAATTAATGAAATTTCGTAAGAAAATAACATAATTCTGATACATTATACCATGAATTTTTGAGAATTTTTGGAATTGGTTTGGTGTATTATTTTATGCTTTCTGTGAAAATTATCAGATTTTGGGAGAATTTTTATAGACACCAGATCACAGATAAAATTCCCAAAATTTTTACAGTAGTCTTATATTCCATATTTCTAGATGCTGTAAAATTTTCAAGTGATTTAGATCTTGTTTCATATGGGATGTATTGTTAATTCATAATCTTGTCTGAACATTAACAAATCCGAAACTGATAGTAAATGGTTTGTAAAATTCATGAAAATCTCATAGCATGCTATTTTTACTTATATCTTGTTACTGTAGAAATTTCATTGAATTTAGATTCCTATTTCTAGTAGTTTCTGTGTTATTTTTGCAATCTGATCAATTAATTGTTAAATCAAAATTAAATGTGAGCTTAATGTAAAAATCTGTAAAAATCTTCCAGTAAGCTACATCTCATCATATCTTGCTGCTGTAGAAGTTTCAACTCATTTCGAATTCGTTTGCAGCAGTTTCACTTGTAAAATCACTCATATGTTTAAAATTGATAAAATTCATTGAAATTCCGAAATTAATTAAAAATCATCTGAAAATCTCTAAAGAACCTTAAAACTCTGTCACGTATTAACTTCTTAATCCATTGAAACAGAAATCTTAGGATCTTTAGATTTCCCTGGAAAAAAGGCCAGTGCATCCATAATCGTATCCCAATTGCAACCGATCTTTAACAATTTGAATACTTAAGCTATAGCATGTTATTGGCTCCGAGGTTACTGTCCACGGAAATCCTGAGATATGCCAGGCAATAAGGTGCTATAACCTAAGTATTAAATTGCACAAGGAAAGAGCGCACGATTCCCTCCCTTGGATGTTATTCTGGGCCGAAATTGGTGAACCCTAGAACCATTGGTAATCCTTGAATGTCTAGAAACTGAAAATCCTTGAAATCTGAAATTAACTAACTTCAAGAGCTTAAATTGATTTGTCTCGTGTCTTTGGGAACCGTTGGACCACGGTTTCTGTCATAAGAACCCTTAGAGCCCAATTTAGGAACACTGGTGTCGTGTCTTGTCCTAAGTTTTAAGGATTCTTAGGTTTTAGGAAGTCCTAGAGTTAGGAGTCCAGCCTCATCATGTACGCTTGCTATGGATAGCAACCGTGCCATAGGTCTAGTTACACTAGTCACCCAATCTTTCCCTAGGACAAGCCTAGCAAACTAGGATGTAGGCTAACCTGCATTAGTCTAAGGAACAACTTGCATTTAGATAAGAATCATATAGAATCTTAGATGAAATCTTAGGATAATAAAATCCTCAACTTGAATTAAATAACTCCTCTTAAAACTGTTGAAACAGTCAAATCCGTCTAGATCGGTGTCTTAGTTGAGTTAGGCATAAGTAGCTTAGCTTAGGTGCACCGAACTACGTCGACTCTGATCCCAGTGAGGCTTGGGTATGTAGGCAGCTTGGATGTCTGATGGCATACCACCCGCGAGTCGGCACTACAACAAATTGTGGTGTTTTGTATATTAATTTTCTTGTAAATGCTTAATTAAATCACTTAGGACTTTCCATGAAATTAGAATTTTAGGAGAACTTTCACTTAGATTGAATCCAGACAAATTAAGAAATCAAGATACACATTTAGGATTCACATTGAAATTAGATCATAGGATGTATGTAACATAGTTAGCACATTAATAAAGAGTTGAATGAGCCATTTAAAATGAATTTAAAAGAGTTAGCTTTTGGAATTGAAGACCGATTACCGGGTAGGAATGGTGCATGTGGTGGATAACTCCCCATACCTTCCATTCTTGTAACCAGGTAGCGAGTCTAGATTTCTGGTTAATCATGGGTCCTAGATCCCACATCTAGGTGGCGACTCTGTTAGTCTCTTTTGTGTGGAATTCGGATTGTCTCAGTGATCCCAAGTTCACATAAAAGATGAATTAAAGTCAATATTAAAAATGCACACGCCATTCGCGTGGGTACGAGAGATCAAGAGAGAGCGTGGCGGCTCGCGCCCCACCCCTCTTGCGGGATCGGGTCCCACAGGTATATCTGTGAAAGGTTCATATGGAGCTGGTTTATGCAGAACCATACGAATTTGGATTTACCCGGAGCTGGTTTATTCGGCACTATATTTGTTTTGGAAAAAGTTTTGACATCTTATATATATATATATATATATATATATATATATATATATATATAACTCTTTCTGCATTTGGTTTTATACTTGGTCATATGGATCTCGTTTATGCAGAACCATACGAATTTGGATTTACATGGAGCTGGTTTGTGCGGCGCCATATTTGTTTTGGAAAAAGTTTGATTATCTCATATAAAAAAAACTTTTTGAGTGTTTGGTGTGGACCCCGATCCGAGAGAGGCGGGGGGACGTAGGCTATCTGGAAGGGTCCAGATTCGGTCCAGTCAATGCAAACACCCTAATCCAATTCTTTCAAACCCTAACCCACCTAGAAGTCCTCCTAGTGTGATAAGGCAAAGGTTTGTGAAAACAGAAAAAAGAAAAGAAAATAAAATATAATGGAGTCTTAAACCTGCTAGACTGAAAACCCGAAAGGGCGGTCTAGGCAAAAGTTAGGGTCATTCACCCACTAAGCTGAAAACCCGAAAGGGCGGCTTAGGCAAAAATCAGGGTGCGGAGCCTGCTGGATGGAAAACCTGTAAGGGCAGGCAGTCCAGGCAAAAATCAAGGCAAGCGGTCCACTAGATTGAAAACCCAAAAGGGCAGTCTAGTCATGGCAGTCGCTTCTCACGAAGGACTAAATTTTCGAAGCTAGCAAGACTTTCATACCTGTATCGGCATCACTTCCAAGGTCTGAATAGTGCCGGCAAGGCTTCCTTTGATATTCCTCTCAGCTAGGGGTTAAAACCGAGCAATCCAAAGGGAATAATAACCAGGACTAAATACCAGAAAGAGGCGAAATCACCTTAAAACGCGGTATTCAAAGAATTCCAAGAGTGGTAAGCTGTACCATCTTAAAACAATTATCAAATTAAGAAGTAGATTCAGTCTTTTCTGAAAGTCAGTCTTGTAACTCGGTTGTGTACTCACCCAAAAGTCCTTTGTCAAGCAGTTGTCAAGGTCATTCTTTGTCAAGTCAAAGTCATGTACTCAGTCGAGTCAGGTTTGTCCCAGAATGACCTGTTTGGTCCAGTATCCTTTCAAAAGCTGGGGTAACAGGTACCAAAAATTGAAGTCGCATCTCCAGAAGGCGAAATGACCTATGCATAGTCTAGAAGTGCGGCAAGCTCTCTGGCCCATTTGAAATTCCTGCAGCAGGCAGGAGGTTGAAGATGTGTCAAGCAGAATCAGTCTGTTTGGAAGTTGAAAACCATTATAACCTGAAATTCTGACAGCTGGTAGAAAATTGAAAGTGTTTCAGGCAGAATCAGTCTCTTGTGCATTTGAAAGCCTTTGAGGCCCGAAGCCCTGCTATTGGAATAAAAGTGCCAGACCCTTTAGCAAGAGTCAGTCTCTTGTACCTTCAAAATCTTTGTAACCCAAATTTCATAAAAGAAAGCTTGAATATGTTCGGGTTTTGTTAGGACTCCTGAATTGGAAGCGAAATTATACTAAGGGCATCTTTTATGTCCTGATAAAAGTCAGACCATAAAAGATACCTAGCATGCATTGATGGTTGAGATAGCAGTTTTAACGAATCAGGATTTGAGAAACTTGAACGCGTTTTTCAAATCAAAATTTTAATTTAGGTTTGATCATGATGATTGTCTAATCATTCCGCTTTGTCGATCTGTCAAGATGCTGTCTTCTCAGGTCCTAATTTAGGTTTGATCATGATGATTGTCTAATCATTCCGCTTTGTCGATCTGTCAGGATGCTGTCTTCTCAGATCCTAATTTAGGTTTGATCATGATAATTGTCTAATCATTCCGCTTTGTCGATCTGTCAAGATGCTGTCTTCTCAGGTCCTAATTTAGGTTTGATCATGATGATTGTCTAATCATTCCGCTTTGTCGATCTGTCAAGATGATGTCTTCTCTTAGATCCTAATTTAGGTTTGATCATGATAATTGTCTAATCATTCCGCTTTGTCGATCTGTCAAGATGCTGTCTTCTCAGGTCCTAATTTAGGTTTGATCATGATAATTGTCTAATCATTCCGCTTTGTCGATCTGTCAAGATGCTGTCTTCTCAGATCCTAATTCAGGTTTGATCATGATAATTGTCTAATCATTCCGGTTTGTCGATCTATCAAGATGCTGTCTTCTCAGATCCTAATTCAGGTTTGATCATGATAATTGTCTAATCATTCCGCTTTGTCGATCTGTCAAGTTGCTGTCTTCTCAGGTCCTAATTTAGGTTTGATCATGATGATTGTCTAATCATTCCGCTTTGTCGATCTGTCAAGATCTTGTCTTCTCAGATCCTAATTTAGGTTTGATCATGATAATTGTTTAATCATTCCGCTTTGTCCATCTGTCAAGATGCTGTCTTCTCAGATCCTAATTTAGGTTTGATCATGACGATTGTCTAATCATTCCGCTTTGCAATCTCCAAATCCCTGAGTGGCTTAATTAGAGGCTGTCTAATCATTCCATTCTGCAATTTGTGAGAGTCTGTCTCACTATCCCTTGAGAGCCTGTCTCAATGTTTCAGCATCTCAGTTTCCTTTACGAGAATTTGTCTCATCAATTCACCTTATCATTTCTTCTTGATGAGAATCTGTCTCGTCAATCCATCTCGTCGCCCCCTTGCATCCCTTTTGTTTAAAGCCTTGGGTCAGTCGAAATGTGATGTCTGTTCGGCTTTGGCATTCGTGCGATAAGCACATTCTGCCAAAGAGGGGCATCTGTAGACACCTCATTTTGACCGGACCCTAAAAGTCCCCAAAATCGAATAAAATTCCCAAATTCCGAGTCCCAAGATGTCCCAAAATTAATCTCAAAATTCCTGAAGGGCTGGGCCCAAAATGAGAAGAAGGCTTGAGTTTCGAGCATCTTATTGTGCGTATTCCTGGGTACAAATTCCCCAGAAAGTTGTTAGTATTCTCAAGGATACCCCTGCAAAATTTCATGGCAATCGGGCGAGAAATGTAGAATAAGACAGGTGAAGTTTGTGCAATAGTGAAAACTGGGTTGTGATAGGGTATGAATTATCAAAGCTTGGTTGTATAGATATCACCCTCTTTTTTTCATAAAAGGCAAGATATTTTTGTTGGTAAAATGGTGATTTGTCATCTTTAGAAGGGCAATTTTGGAATTCTGATAATACTTAAGGTGTCAGCAATCTCTAAGAGCCATTGGATCAAATCAAAAGGCTAGGATTGATTTGGGAGAAAAGAATCTTTTCCTTTATTTTTGCCCCCGTTTTCTACTTAGCCCCCCCTGTTCACCAAATGAATAAACATAAATGCACTAGGTGGTGGCTATCCATGGAGGATGGGGGAGGAAGAAAATTTCCCATTTTCCCTTATATAGCTCGATCGGATTAGGGTTTAAGAGAAGAAAAAGAAACGGAGGGTCTCATTTTTGTTGGAAAATAAAATAGAGAGAGAGAAGCAGAGAAGAGAGAGCCTACCCCAAAACCCACCTTCTTCTCCGGCAAGCTTGCCGGAATCCGGCAAGCCTACTCCCACTCCATCTTCTTCCTCCACTCATCTGTCATTTCCCCACTCACGGCCACCACCTTCTTCTTTCCCTTTCATCTCTGTAACTCCCGACCTCCGGCCATCTCTCTTGCCGTCGGCAAGCTCTCCCATCCACACCACCATCGTCTTCAACCCCCATTAAACCCTCTATCAAAACCCCATTAAAATCCCATTTCTCTTCCACCATTGCAGCCGCCATCGCCAGCCTAAACCCATTCCAGAAACCCACGGCCACCACCTTCTTCTTCCCCTTTCATCTCTGTAACTCCCGACCTCCGGCCATCTCTCTTGCCGTCGACAAGCTCCCCCATCCACACTGCCATCGTCTTCAACCCCCATTAAACCCTCTATCTAAACCCCATTAAAAACCCATTTCTTCTCCACCATTGCAGCCGCCATCGCCAGCCTAAACCCATTCCAGAAACCCACGGTGACCCCTTCTCCTTCCCCTTTCATCTCTGTAACTCCCGACCTCCGGCCATCTCTCTTGCCGTCGGCAAGCTCCCCCATCCACACTACCATCGTCTTAAACCCCCATTAAACTCTCTATCAAAACCCCATTAAAACCCCATTTCTTCTCCACCATTGCAGCCGCCATCGCCAGCCTAAACCCATTCCAGAAACCCATCATCCACCACCTTCTTCCACCTCCGGCCACTCCTCCTGCCGAGCCTCCTCCACAGCCACCCATCCTCTGCCATTTCCGACCCAAACCCATTTTTAACCTCCACCTCCATCTCCGGCCAGCCGTCCACCATCTCCGACCATCTCCGACCATCTCAACCACCACCTCCACTACAAACCCATTTCGTTTTTTTTTTCTTTCTTCACTTGCTAGCCACCCTTAAAGCCCATCAGCTCCTCCTCCAAACCCATTCTTACCCAAATCACTTCCTCAAACCTATCCTCTTCTCCACTCCATCCTCACCACTATTTAAAAGTTCCAAACCCCTTTTCCATCTTATTCTAAAAAAAAAAAAAAGAAGAAACCAGAGGGTCTCTGTTTTCGTGAGAAAAAGAGGAAGGGGAGGAGAGACTCGCAGAAATAGATAGAAAGAGAGGTAGGTGAGGATTCATCCATTTTTTTTTCACCAGGCCTATGCCATTTTCTCCGGCCAAACCTTGGCTGCTGGCGAGCTTCTCCGATCACCTCTGCAAAAACCACCCTCCAGCCCATTCCACACGGATCTGATCTCGCCTTCTCCTCCGATGACATTTGCCTTTTCTAGGGAGGAATTCTACCAGCCTGAGAAGAAGAGCAGGTTGAATCATCACATTTGAAACAGGTATCATCTCCCCTGCCTCTTTCCCTTTATTTTGCATTGAGCAATAGGTCTCGGTTCAATTTTTGCTTTCTTACCATATTTTTTATTTAACTTGGAGTCTTTGAATTGTGAGATTCTCTTGTTTTTCCCTTTCATTCTCTTCATCTTTGTTTTTCATCGCTTCGGATTACTTCTCAGATCTCTCTTTCTATATTTGGTCTTGGGCTTGGCTTAGACATTTGGTAATTTGCCTACATCGGCTAGTGCATTGGAGCATTTATTTCCTTGATTCATAGAAGAGAAACCAAATGTGAATTTCATTGATATGAAAGTCTGTTCTTAAAAGACAAAGCTGAAGTAGTCTCGTAGTATGGACTGTGTTTTTTTTTTATTCATTTCAATAAAAAAAAAGATAGCATTCCTCTTTTGATTAAACCTGAACATGTTTGAATGGATGTTTTTCCATAGTGTATACTAGGATGTATTATCTTCATCTGCTTTGGAAATCTGTAATGCTCCAACTCTCAGTTGCAACCATTATCATGTTACTTTTATATGTTGCAGCCTTGGTCTTGAGTTTTAAATCTCTCTTCATGTTTTAATTTCCATTTCTTGAAACTCCAAGGTTTAGGTTTGGCAATCTCTTGGCTTTCAATACACTCATGCTTGGATCCCGGTTACAGCTTTTATTAGGCATTCCATGAATTTTATACTCAAGGTCCTTCGCTCAACCTGAGCATAAAGGAGAAGCAATGACCATATCATCTAATTCAATCAGAAATTTGCAGAGAGAAGCATTGAAAGTCATCCAAGGGTTGTTATATTCTTGAAATCCCTGGCCCCTTCAAAAGGGTCGGATATATCTTTAGATGTATTGGAAAATTGGCTGATGGATTTAATAGGATATTCTTTGATGAGATTTTATTGGAAGCTAAAAAGGATATGTCTAAGAATGAGGGAATCATGGAACTGGGCACATCATTTGACTTCATGTTTGGTGCCTTATAATCTTCATTTAAGCCTGATTTTCTTAAACTTTGTAGAAGAAAGTTAGGATTCACTCATTCAACCTGGTTTCACCTTGATTCGGTCTTTTCAATGTATGTGCTTGAGTGTTTTTTTTGGAACATAATGGCAGGTTCAGTTTTAAGCTATAGTTTATCCGTGTGTTCCCTCGTACATCTATGTGAACATCAAGGTCAGAGAACCTGGTGCCTAATTTGGTTCCTTCCTGGATCCTTCTTTTGGTTTTCTATGGGGTATGTCTGACAGCGCAGGGGGGAGCTTAGATCTTCTGATTCGATGTATCCAGAGTTTTGATTTTGATTTTGGTCGTTTAAAGGGTTTTGGCTATGACGGGACGTCTCTTGAGCCAACCCCTTCCCTTCCTGCCTTTGAGTTTTCACAGGTTAAGGGATTTCTTCCTCTTTAGGAGTCTGTCCTACCATCCTAGGGTTTGGGAGTCTGTCCTACCCTTGTAGAGTTTAGGATTCCGTCCTTCCATCTTTCAGAGTCAGTCTTCAGCATAGGAGTCAGTCCTTCAGTCTTCCAGGAGTCAGTCCTATCATAATAGGGATTAGGATTCTGTCGAACCCCTCATCAAGTCATGTGATTTTATCCGCTCCTGCAAGGTATAGGATGCTGTCCAACCCTTGCAGAGTCGTGATTCTGTTCATTTCCCCCGCAGAGTATAGGATGCTGTCAAACCTTTGCGGGATATCTGGAGTCTATCCTCCCCTTATGATGATAGGATTCTATCCTCTTAAGTCAAAAACATCAAAAACATCTGAAAAATCAAAAAATCTCAAAAATCTTGAGTCATTAGGAGTGTAGTTAGGAAATTTGGTCCGAACTACGGATGGCTTGATCCCTAGCTGAGGGGTACGTAGGCAGCTCAGGCGTGCAGCTGGCATCCTGAGTTCAGTCACAACTTTCACAACTTTCACAATTTCAAAAACTTCTATAAGCTTCAAAACCTTTCAAACTTTCCAAAACTACAAAAATTCTTCAAAATAACCTTACCAACAATTTTCAAAAGATCTTCCCATAGAGTTAGGAGTCTGTCCTAGGCGTTTGGGGTGTCTTAGAGTTAGGAGTCTGTCATGTTTGTGTTGATATGCTGAGTCCTGTCGTGTGAGTGTCCTCAGAGTTAGGAGGCCTCGAGTCGTGGTCGGTTAGACACTTAGTCGAGCCGATGGCTAGACTAGGACGCGCTTAGAGAGCCCATGGTTTTCCTTAGGACACACAGCCTAGTCACATATAGGGTGTAGGGTCCACTTGCATTAGTTAGGGTATATAGGGAGTCCTAAAAATTACAATTCACTTGAACTTAAGTAATAGCAAGAAGCTTTAAAAACTAGTCAGGTCTAGTTGATCGAGTCTAGGATAGCGGTCCTAGAGGGTTAGGCATTGTAGTTTAGCATAGGTCGCCGAACTACGTTGACTCTGATTCTTCCCGAGGCCGGGATACGTAGTGCAGCCAGGATGGATGGCCATTCTGGTCCGAGTCAAATATTGCATTAGAGTCTAGGGTTTGTCATATTGTATATTTTATTGTGTTTTCTTACTTTCATGTACATATCCTATACCTTTAGCTGTAGCATGCGTGTGTTTGTCTACCAGAACTTAGACACCAATCAGGCATGACACCCATAACCTAGCTATTCTTAGGTGGCATGTCTTTCATTTTCTTTTGTATGTGCTTATTATTTATCTCCAAGACATGCATGATTAGCTAGACGTTATCTCGGGGATATTCGTTCCCATTTCGCATGATTTTCGCCCAAAACTCTTCAAAGTTAATAATAAATGGCATAAGAGACCAGGTGCTTGCACTTGGGCGAATTGGGGGCGCCTAACCCCTTCCCCATTTGTCATCAGGCACGAACCTTTTGTATCTCTGGTTATCTGTTGCGACAGAGCACAGCATGGGATCCAGGGCCTACTTCCTTGGATGGCGACTCTTTCTTTGTTAAAGGTGCGTCTCGAATTCGGGCCAGTCCCCAAATCGAGAGGTATCTCACTTTACATCGCCGCTCATGCGGTGAGGGGCACCCTTTCGAGAGTTCCTTGGTCGAGCTCTCATTCACGTGGATGATCCTGAGACTCGTCTGGGGGCACGTCCCCCCGCCTCTCTCGGATCGGGGTCCACATTTGGTTTTATACTTCTTCATATGGATCTAGTTTATGCAGAACCATACGAATCTGGATTTACATGGAGTTGGTTTGTACGATGCCATAACTATTTTTGAAAAGTTTGGTTATCTCATATATAAAAAAAACTCTTTGAGTGTTTGGTTTTATGCTTATTCATATGGATCTAGTTTATGCAGAACCATACGAATCTGGATTTATATGGAGCTGGTTTGAGCGGCACAATATTTGTTTTAATTTTTTTTTTAATATCTCTAAAAAAATCTCCTTGAGTGTTTGGTTTTGAACTTGTTTTGGTGACGTTTCAAGGATATAAAAAAAGGAAGAACTCTTTGAGTGTTTGGTTTTGTATTTTTTTTGTTCAATGTGACGATACAAAAAAATCTGAGTCATTGGTTTGTATTTGTTTGAGTGATTAGTTTGTTTGTTTTGTTTGTGCTCTTTGAACAATTGTCATGTTTGCTTTGATATAGTCTCGTTTTAAAAAAAGAAAAGACAGAAAGTGTATTTTTTGTTAGCTTGTGTTAATAATAGTCCTTGTGGACTGGTTTAAATAGTTGAGGCGTGAGTATTAGTGAGAGGCTATCTCTTTGATGTCATGCGTTGTCACTTTAAGAGTTAGAGAGAGGTTATCTCCCAATTACTTGCAAAAGTTGAGTTTGGTTGACATTTTGCTGTTTTTACGCTTGTTAATACCTTTTTTTAGAACCAAATCCCAAAAATTCGTTTTACTTTGTTTTCAGGTCGGCCAAAATGTGTCGTCTTGTCAGCTTTGCCATTCGTGTGACAAGCACACTCTACCAAAGAGGGGCATCTGTAGACACCCCATTTTGACCGAACCCTAATAAGCTTGTTTTGATTAAAATCCTAGTAAACTAGTGTTCTAGAGTTTCAAATTAAACCTAAAGTAGTTTAGGATCCCATTTAGGTCCCTTAAAAATTTGGTCGAAATTCGCCCAGAAATGGTAAATAAGAGTGTAGTTTGTAGTTTGTAGCGTTGTCTGTTATAGTGTAGCAGCAGGGGGTTGCCTGGGAGAAATAAAACATGTGTAATTTGCAGTAAGGGGTGTCCTTGGGCAATGGAAAGGGTCAAAATTCATTTGCCTAATTTTTCATTAAACTTTTTCCAAATGGCCACCCTTTTGCAACCAAAACCAAAGCAAAATTTTTGAAAAGGAGTTGTCCTATAAACTAATGGGGGACAAAAATTAAAGAAAACTCTATAAATAAAGCCTTTAGGCTCTCATTTGAGAAATTAAGGCTCTTAATTTAATTTTAGAGAGAGGGAGAGAGGGAGAGAGAGAACTTTCTAGAGAGATAGAGAGAATTCTAGAGAGAGAGAGAATTCTAGAGAGAGAATTCTAGAGAAAGAAGGAGATCTAGAGAGAGAAAGAAGGAGAAGAAGAAGATCTCAAGGAGAGATACAAGAGAAGAGCACAAGGTTAGTAGATTTTCAGTTTTCTTTGAAAATCTAACATAAAATGAGAAATCTAAGAAGAAAATGCTTAAAAATGGCTAGATCTAGCAACCTAGGGCTAAATTCTACCAAAATATGTTTAACAATATGTCTCATTTAAAGATCTAAAATAAATCATCTTAGATTTTGAGTTTTAGTTGAATTTCGATGTGAAAATGGCAAAATAAAGTGCTGTCCAGGTTCATTTTTACCATTTTGATCAATTTTTGGCTTGAATTTGTGAAAATTTTTAATGAATAGGTGTAGATCTCGTTGAGATCTTCGATTTGGCATATAATGGCCCAAAATTGGCAAAAAAATGTAGAAGTTATGCTAATTTTAAGATTTCAGCTGAATATTAGGGTTAAAATGATGAATTCTTGGATGAATCTGTAGATCTTATGTGTTAGGCTTTGGAATTCAAAACATTATGTATCAATATGTGTGTGATGTGAATATCTAGTAAAATTCATGATAGATCTAAGGTTTTGATGTGAAATGCTCTTGTAAGATTTTGAAAAACTTAAAAAATATATGTTGTCCAGATTTATTTTTTGGGTTTTTCACTAAAATCTGTTTAGAACTGAGTGTTGTACTCACATAAGAGTTGTAGAGGTTGTCGAGATCTTCGATCTGGCATATTATGGCCCAAATTTGGCAAAGAAACGAAGAAGTTACGCCAATTTTAAGATTTCAGCTCAAAATTCGACGCAAAATGGTGAATATATGTGTGTTTTTATAAGAATTTCTTAAAGATCTTCAAAACTGAAACTAACATGGTTAGATCTAAGCCTAATCAACATGTATTGTCATCTATTTGTGTCAAATTCCCATAGATTTTGTGTTTGAATGAAGTTTTGATGTGAAATGTCATGAAATTGTGTTGAATTACATGCTGTCAAAATTTTATTTTCAAAATTTCACTAAAATCCGGTTAGATCTAGCAAAAGTAATACACAGGAAACTTGTAGATCTTTCCGAGATCCTCAATTTGACATCTTACGGGCTTCGAAACGATGAAAAATGAAAAAGTTATGCTACTTTTAAGATGTTAGCCAAAAATACTACATTTTCAGATTTGAATTTACCCGGAGATGGTCGTTTTCTGGCCACTTCCGGCAAGATCCAGCAAAAATTGTCAACGGGGAAAAGTTTATTTGATCAATTGCCTAAAATGTTGTAGTTGAACACGTTTCTTGAAAATGTATTTTTAATCTTCTGGTTTACAAAACCAAATCAGAACTTTTGAAAAATAAAACTGCATAAATGAAATCTGAAATCAGCCCAAAGATGACCATTTTCGGCTACTTCCCGCTAGAACCGGCCGAAGTACATAACTAATTAAATGTTCCCTGATGTGTTCCCTACAACCGTTATGTGTATCACGTGTGCTAGTTTTGCCATTTGGATAGTGTAATGTTAAATACAAATTTTCAACTTACATGTAGAATGCAAATGCGTGCTTTTGATACTTGATTCATGCTTAGCCTAGTGGGCGATGAAGGCGTTAGCCCAAGCCCATCCTTAGGGGACTTGTTTAGTCCGAGTAGCTCTCCCATATTTCATTTAGAAGATTTTTTAATTCTTTTAGACGTGTTTAAACCATAGAATCCTTCCTCCATTGCAAATGGCGATGAAGGCGTTAGCCTAAGCCCATTCTTTTAGAGGGACTTACCTAATTATGGTAGTACTCTTTTCCTTCTCTTTCTTTATATAGAGAGTTTCCAGTCTTTTAGATATCCTTCTTAGTCATTTGTCTTTCCTTGCCTATCATCGCTAAGGCGATGAAGGTGTTAGCCCAAGCCCATCCTTTAAGGGGACTTACTTAGTCTCAGTAGTTTCCCCTTCCTTTTTTTTCTTTCTATAGAGACTTTCCTAGTGTTTTAGACAGTCGCAAGTCATTCGTAGCCCTTTCATCATTGCATGGGCGATGAAGGCGTTATCTCAAACCCATCTTTAGGCGACTTGCTCAGTCAAAGTAGTGCTCCCCTCTTTATTTAGTAGACTAACACAGTCTTTTATATATCTTTTAGATAGTAGACCTTCTCATTGCAAGGGCAATGAAAGAGTCATCTAGAGCCCTTAGTAGGAGACACGCCCAGTCTCGTTGAGGCGATTTTCCTGTGGAGACAAGCCTCATTTAGAACTTACTCTCAGGGAGTTTACATTAGATGCATTAGAGAGTTTACTCATAGGAGGCATGTCTTGCCTCATTTACAGAATCATTTCTAAGTTGTGCCCCAACTTGCCCCCTACTAGTTGGAGACCAACTTGGTCTGTTACTTGCCTTAGCTCTACTTATTCATTGCACGGGCAATGATAAGGATACATTGATCCCACCTTTGTGTCTAGGAGACTTGCCCAATCTCACTAACACTTTTGTTCACTCCCTCATTATAGAGAGTCTTTGACTTATTTGTACCCCTTTAGAGTGTGAGTCATGCTTTGATTTATTCGTACCCCCTTTAGAGTTTGAGTCATGCTTTGACTTATTTGCCCACTTCTTTATAGAGTTTTTTGTCATACTGGGACTTATACTCCCTTTTAGTGTTGATTGTTTGGAAGTCTATTTCATAGACTATTCGTTGGTTTTCTAGTTAGGAATTGGTCTTTTGGGTGTTATTGTCTCCTCTTTGTTAGAGACTAGCTCAATCTCATTAGAGTTTATCTACTTAGGATCTTAGATCAGTTTTAATTTCCTTGGGATATTAGTTTACTCGTTTCGAGGTTATTTCACTTTTAGTGAGTTTGTTTGTTTGGGGTTTCCCCTTTGCCCTAGGGTTTGGCCATAGGGTGTTGCTTTACGTGTTCCCTTAGGACTTTGACCAAAATGGTGAAAACATCTTAAAATCTAAAAAACATCAGAAATTTAAAATTCAAAAAATATTTAAAAATATCGAAAACACTAGAAAATCTTTAATAGAACCAAAAACACTGGAAATCATTTCAAAATTCGAAAACATTAAAACTTTTGGAAAAGTTAAAAGATTTTAGGAGCGTAGTAGGAGAGTTTGTTCCGAACGACGTTGGCTTGATCCTCTTTCACGAGGTACGTAGGCAGCTTGGGATTTTTGTCCAAAGTCCAGCCAAACTTTGTAAACTCTTTTAAAATATATATATATATAAATCTTCAAAGACATTGTTTTTTTTAAAAGATCTTCTTCTAGAGTTAGGACTTTGTCCTAGAAAGAGAGTTTTAGAGTTAGGACTTTGTCTTTGATATGTTGTGTGTTTGGTTTGTGTTTGTTTTAGAGTTAGGAGTTTGTTCTAGCTAGGAACGCCTCCGTCCAGTCAGTTGGCGATCCACATCACCGACTGATGACTAGAATATGATGCGTTAGATAGCTCATTATTTTTCTTAAGACATACAGCCTAGTTACACATAGGATATAGGAACCACTTGCATTAGCTTAGGGCTAAAACTTGCATTTAGTTAGGACATATAGGGTGTCCTAAAATCCACAATTCACTTGAATTTAAATAAGCGTTAAAGAAGCTTTAAATAACTAGTCCAGCCTTTTAGGTCGAGTCTAGGATAGAGGTCTAGATGGCTTTGGCATCATAGTTTAGAATAGGCGCGAAGAATTACGTTGCTTTGATTCTCGTGGAGGCAGGGATACGCATGCGGCTTGGGATGAATACCAGACCATCCAAAGAATCAGGCGAAATCGTTTAGAGTCTTAGGGTTTGTTGTGTTGTGTCGTGTGTGGTATCGAGTCGTATTGTATGTTTTTGTTGTGTTTTTCTTACTTTCCTGTACATACCTTATACCTTTAGCTGTAGCATGCAATTGTTTTCCCACCAGAAGTTAGACACCCTTTAGGCATGACACTCTTAACTTAGCTATGCTTAGGTGACACTTCTTGTATTTATTTTGTATGTGTTTATTATCTCCGGGTCATGCATGTTTCGGTAGACATTTTTCGCGGGGATATTTGTTCCCATTTCACCTGATTTTCGCCCAAAACTCTTCAAAGCTAATAAATAGATGGCATAAGAGACCAAGTGCTCGCACTCGGACGGATTGAGATGCTCTTCAGACCTTTCTCATCCGTAATCAGGCACGGACCCATATATATTTCTGGTTTTCCATTGCACAGAGGGTTTATTTTTTGGGTTCCATGGCCTATCCATGGATGACGACTCTGAGTTATTTTAGGTACGTCTTGGTTTCGAGCCCCGGCTCCGGATCAAGAGGTATCTCTTTTATTTATCGCCACTTGTGCTATGCTATGAGGGTGGCACCTGTTTTGAAAGTTCTTTGGTAGAGCTCTCCTTCATGTGGATGATCCAAAGGACCGACGGGGGACTCATTCTCTCGCCGCCTCCTCAGAATCGGGGTCCACACCAGTACACCAACCACGAAAAGTTTTGAATCACCAACCACAACATCAACTATCACCACCAACTAAGAAACATCAACTATCATCACCAACGAACAACCACAAAATCTTTCATGAAGACAACGTAACCACAAAATACCATGAAGGAATAAAGAACACTTAGCCTCCTCAACCAAGTCATAAAATCCCTAAAAAAAAAAATTCAGGACCACAAAGCAGAGAAGAGGTGGTTAAGGGTGTCGTACCAAGGAAGGAGTGCGTGTGGGGTTGTACGAAGCAGAGAGATGCGCTGGGAGGGTCGTGATCAGTAGAAGGTGTCGTACGAAGCAGTGATGGGGTGTGGAGGTGGCAGCAAGCAAGGAAGTAGAGGTGGGGTGTGGGGTGTCGTACAAGGCAGGGAAGATGGTTGGGAGTGTGGTACGAAGCAGAGGGGGGGCTGGGTTTTGTGTAGGTTAGGGTTAGGGTAAGGTTATGTTAGGGTTAGGGTTAGATTTTCTTATAGGTTTATTGTTAGGGTTAGGATTTAGAAGATGAAGGGGATAGTGTTGATCTACATGGCTCTGATACCATGTTAGATTAACACATGAAGTTGCAGAGATAAAGATTGAGGAGAAGAAGAAGAAGAAGAAGTTGAGATTTGGGTTGTGGGAGAGGGAGAATCGTTAGAGTTCTCTCCTCACCCTCACGATTATTATTTTATATTAAAACTATATAAAAAGACAAAACTACCCTTATATGTTTTAACAAAATGGAGGGGTAACTGCCTATGGTACCAAGAGTAAAGAAAAAAATTCCCCCAGCTAAAATTTATTCTCCGATGAATGGAGCCCAAAAAGAAAGAAACAGAGAGAATTTGGGGTAGCGACAAGGGGACTGGTTTTTCTCATCCTGCAATTACTTAAACTTTAAATGGCAGGGTAGATGTCGTTGGTGTCATCTGGATAGAGAGCAAAGCTTTCCATCTCCTGGAGAGTCCCCACTCAACCCTGCGGCTTCGAGTACCGTGGTCAAGGAGGGAGAATGTTGGCCTGATTCAAGGCTAATCTCCTCTTTAGTTGAAGAAGGGATACCATCCTTATCCATTTCGGATCTGAAGGTGGAAATGAGATCGAATACCTTACGAGCGTGTTTGGTAGGTAAAAGAAAAGATACATCCGGAACCATATAGGATCTTTGGCTCTGGGCTAAAAGCTGTTGGGACATTCCTACCCTCCGCTGTCCTTGTCTTTTATAAAGGATGAAGTTCTATTCATGTTTGAATCGATAGGGATGGCCTCTGAAATTCTAGCTAAAGAAGATGAGGCCTATGGAAGTATCCTGCTCTCCCTCTCCACCTGGACCCAAGACTATGTCCAGGGATCTGAAGTGTTTTGGGTCAATATTTATGGTATCCTTTTGCAAGTTTGGGCTACCTCAACAGTTGAAGCTTTGGGGAACCTCTTTGGACCGGTTTTGGAGGTGAAAATGGAAGGAAACCATAAACAATGTATGAGTTTTGTATCGGTCAAAATCCTTGCCCTTAGATGGAAGTTGAATTGTCCCTCTGCTAATTTATGAATTTCTGGTGATTATTACATAGTTGGAATTATAATCCAAGATTCAATGGGACCCCTTTCGATTTCTGAGGCTGACCCTTGTGAGCATTCCTTCGTTTTGGGACCCCTTTCATCCCCGGCGAAAGTCCCTATGAGTCTTCGGTTGAATCTTTTGGGTTCGGACGGACCGCCAGTGGTCCAGGCCATGAGTTGTCCGGCGCCTATTTGGAGGAATCTGGTCAGGAGAACCATCAACCCGTTGGGGTCTGCCACGCTGTTTTCAAAATTCAAATCATCAGGAGCAATGGCGGGAAAAGTGCATGGTGCTCTCTTCAAAAACGTGTCCTCCCTTCCACTTATGACTGATCGATTAGGCCTTGTAGGGAGAAATCTTAGATCCCGAAAAGGTATTTTTAGCCTATCTTAGAATAGAGGTCGATACCCAAGGCCTGTACCGCTTTTGGGTGAAAATCATGGAGTACCTCTAGCTTCTGACAAGGTTGAGCTAGATGGCGTGTGGTATTGGTTTTTACTAGAGAAAGGAAGAAAGTTTAGAGATATCTTTCAGATTTGGATCCTAGCACTATAAAAGCCTTCATCTTGGGAGCATAATTCCCTTTTTCTTTTTATCCCTCAGAAGGCGAAGAAGAATTTTTGAGAATTGGGACTGATTTAATGATTAATACAGCTATACAGAGAAGTATTTCTGAGATTGGACAGGTTGAATGAGTACTACTGCTACATAAAAGCATAATTATTATAGGTTGCATCCGGAATACGCTACTAGGAGAGTGGATGGACACTTGGTGTTAAGGTATTGGCCAAGGGCTTCGTGAAGTGGTCGTGAAGCGAATAGGAATCACCCTCCCTTGTATTCTTAGTTAAAAAAAAGAGAAAGAAAGGAAAAAGTTAGAACAGACGGAAATGGAGGATCCGAGTGGGTCATCCCCTATTCAATCTAGGAAGCGTCCCTTGGATGTGTTGGAAGTGGAAGAAGCTCTAAGTAGAATGCGGACCATAGTATATAATGCAGAACTGGCCTCCAAGCTATTACCAACACCAAGAGAAAAAATTAAAGTTTTTCTGAAGAGGCAATGGAAACCATCCTGGACATGGAGGCCCCGGCAACGGCAGTAGAGGTGCAGCGGCTTGCGGGACGGGTCGCCGCCCTCTGCCGTTTTATGTCCAGATCGGTAAAAAAATGCCAGCCATTCTTTAAGCAGTTAAAGAACGTACGGGAGTTCGAGTGGACCCCGGCTTGTCAAGAAGCCTTCGACGCCTTGAAGCAGTACCTCCAAACACCGCCAGTGCTGACCAAGCCCGAGCCCGGGGAAGAGCTGTTCTTATATTTAGCTTTCAGTCCTACCACGGTAAGCGCGGTACTGGTTAGGCAAAGAGACAAGTGGGAACACCCGGTGTTCTATGTGAACAGGATCCTCCATGGTGCAGAGGTCCGGTACCTGGATATAGAGAAGTTCACCCTCGCCGTTGTCACCGCTGCTCGGAAGCTCTGCCCCTACTTCCAGGCCCACCCCATAATACTCTTGACTGACCAACCACTCAGTAAAAAGCCGGAGACCTCGGGAAGAATGGTAAGCTGGGCCGTCGAGTTAGGAGAATTTGACATCCAGCTCTGACCGAGGCTGACCATCAAATCCCAGGTCCTCGCCTATTTTATAGTAGAATTCACCACACCCGCCACGGAACCGACGATGATGGACGAAACCAGGGCACCCGCCGAGCAAACAGTCCATCGAGACGAACGCGATGGGCCCAGATCACCTGAAGATGACAACAAAATCCACTGGACCTTGCACGTAGACGGTTCAACGAGTAAAAGAGGGTGCGGGGCGGGAGTGGTCCTCCAGGGCCCGGATGAATTCATAGCAGAGTACGCCCTATGACTAGACTTCAAAGCCTCCAACAACGAGGCTGAATACGAGGCCCTATTAGCAGGACTGAGTCTAGCCACAGAGCTGGGCGCAAGGAAATTAAAAATCTACAGTGATTCACAACTGGTGGTCGGGCAAGTAAACAGGACCTACGAAGCCAAAGAACTCAGAATGAAAAGATACCTCTACAGGGCGAGGGAGAAGCTGAAAGGAATGGGGGAAGTCAAAATTCTCTAGGTGCCACGAGGCATGAACGATCGCGGGGACACCCTCTCCAAAATGGCCTCTGAAGAGACCCATAACTTCGGTTCCGTGTACACTGAGATACTGCTTCACCCCAGCATCGATGAAATACAAGTCTTGGAAATCCCGGCGGGGCCCAACTAGATGGACCCCATAGTACGGTACCTGAGGGACGGAACACTACCCAAGGACAAACTAGAAGCACAGAGACTAATCGCGAAGGCCGCCCACTACGTACTCCACGGATCCAAGTTATACAAATGGTCATACACTTGGCCATACCTCCGATGCCTAGTACCATTCGAGTCAGAATATGCATTACGAGAGGTACACGAGGGGATCTGTGGAGACCACGGAGGCGGAAGGACCCTGGCTCAGAAAATCATAAGACACGGCTGTTTTTTGCCCACAATCCTCAGAGACGCTCAGGAGTTCGTCAGAAGGTGCGGCCCGTGCCAGAGATTCACCACCACCCCCCGCCAGCCGGCCACCCCCTACACCTCAACGGCAAGGCCACTGCCCTTCGCTATGTGGGGCATGGACTTGGTCGGCCCATTCCCAAAAGTCCTGGGAGGGCATACAATGCTATACATTGCCATCGATTATTTCACCAAGTGGGTCGAGGTTAAAGTTGTGGCAAGATCAAATTCTAAGGCAACAGTGAAGTTTTTCCATCATGACATGGTATGTCGCTTCGGCATCTTAAAGGTGCTCGTAACGGACAACGGACCCCAGTTCGCAAGTGCCGAATTTTGCAAGTTCTGTGATAACCTGAGCATCGAACACCGGTTAGCCTTCGTAGCACACCCTCAGGCCAACAGACAAGTGGAGGTAACCAACAGGATCCTACTCTAGAGTCTAAAAAAATGATTGGGAGAAGCAGGGAAGTGCTGGGTAGAGGCGCTCCCCAATGTCCTCTGGGCCTACCGGACAACACCACGGGCCGCGACATGGGAATCTCCTTTTAGCCTAACCATCGGGGTCGAAGCTGTCATCCCGGTCGAAATTGGTCTCTCCACTTACCGCATAGAAAACTACGACGAGCACGAAAATTTCGAGCTCCTCCAGAACACTCTTGACCTTGTCCTGGAAGAAAGAGAGCAGGCTCGTCTCCGGATAGCCTCCTACCAACAGAAAGTGGCGCGATACTACAACTCCCGCGTAAGAAAGCGCTCGGTAAAACCTGGGGATCTGGTACTACGACAATCAGAGGTATCTGACCCCCGAAACTCCGGAAATCTCGCACCAAAGTGGGAAGGGCCCTACAAGGTCGCTCGAGCACTCCGCCCCGGAGCCTACCAACTTGAGCACCTCGATGGGACCCCAGTCCCTCAAAGCTGGAACATGGACAACCTCCGAAAGTTTTATCAGTAAAAAGAAAGGGTAAGAGCTGTGTTTTCTTTTAAGTTGTTATGTATGTTTGTGGACCCCAATCCGAGAGAGGCGGGGGGGACGGGCCCCCCAGAAAGTCTCTAGATCATCGACGTGAAGGATCAGATCTGGAGGATCAGATCCGCGTAGTTCGCCCTTTTGGGGTTTAGCAATGAATGGTTTAACTTTTAAGCTTGAAAATTTTCAAAGGGGAATGATTTAGCTTTTATCCCCAAGGTTGACCGAATCTGAATTAATCAGACTACCTACGTACCCCTAAAGATGTGGGGATCAGGTCCGCGTAGTTCAAAATGAACTTTTTTTTCTTAGAAAAAAAATGCCCCTAGTTTATAATGTTGTTAGAAGGAAATAGTCTGATTTGACTTTTTTGCCCAAATGATACACAAAAGGATTTTAAAATGTTAGAATTTTGGCTATAAAGGCGCAAACGTCCAAGGATGGCCTCTTGGTGTATTTGGCGTACAAGCTCTTTTGCTTAAGGTTCAAAGATTTTGAATATTTTTGTCGAGAAGCCCGACGATTTTCTCGCAAGACTTCAACAACGATGTTCAACTTGAATGTATACTCATTTCAAAGATCTTGAATTTGTGCCCAAGATTTTACAACTCTCTTTAGTCTCCAAATGTTGAAGACAATTCTCATATTCAATCTATCTCATTGATTCCTTCATCTGGGTCTTTGACATTCTTAAGGAGTTGTCTTAGGGACACATTCCCTTCTCCTTTTTGTCTTTCTCTCGTGCTTTTCCTTCTTCTGAATGTTCTATTTCTTTTGGACATAAGAAATATCCCCATTACTCGAATGCTTTGGCTTGAAATTCTATTAAGGTACCTAGCCCAGGTATTCTTTTGGGTTAATGCTCTATGAATATAACTTTGTCATCCATAAGTCTTCTCTCAATGTTCTCATCAGCTTCACTTGATGCTTGATGTTCCCTCTTTTGAATTTTGCTCTTTGACTTGTGGTCTAAAGCTGATGGAGTCTTGCTTTGCATCACAACTAGCATTCCCCTAGTTTATCCTTATAGAATCAAGTAAGACTACCTCAAACCCCCTCTAAACAGGTTTATCAATTCTTCGTGCTCCTCAGAAAATAAAGTTTTGCCAATCCATCTTTCCATAGTTTTGAATTTCGATACCACCATCAATGGCTTCGATTTTTTCTTCAAGTGGCTATGTTAGATGTTATTCCTCTCATTTAACCATTTTTCAGATCTTGAGTGGAATTTCGTCTGCATTCTCATTCGAGAAAGGTGTATTTAGTTATTTTAAACATTGGGAGTGAATCATAAGAATACCGATAACGCCGGACTCAAGAGTTTATTTCAATAAAAATTTCATATACATTGATGATGATTTTTGACGCGCCTCAATGAACTCTCCATTGAATTTAACAAAGGAAAAAACACTGACTCTGAATGAACAACACCGACAAATATGACATTTTTTTTCTGACAAGCCTCAAAATGACTAAACATTGACTCAATGAAAAGACTAATGGACTCAACACACTCAAGACTAATATTTGCACAACTTAACTTGCCAACTTCGAATTAAGAATTGGCATTTATTCATCAAAAGACAAACTTTAGGAAAATGACTATGTTTTTATAAGCAGATGATTAGCACTGAAAATTTACAAGTAGCAGGCCTTCCTTCATGATAATGAAAACTATAGAGTTTGACCCCGGAGTAGGAATCTCAAAAAAGGCAACTCCATAAGGTCTAGGTTAAATGAGACAACAAAAGTCTATGTTGACAATGTGGGTGAAGCAATAAACTGCCTGGATCAAGTGTGATTGGACATAGTTAGTCTTTTGGAAGAATGGTCTTTCGTTGAACACAGACTCTTGACTTGGAAGCGCACACACTAGATCAACAGTCATGAGATAAGAATTATGAACAAATAGAAATAAGAGCAATCTTGAGAATATCTATTAGTACCTCAAGTCAAAATGTCAAAATAGAGACGACTCATTGAGATCAAGGAAGGGTAGGCAATGATGACATGATCTAAGTAAACTATGTCTCAAAGAAATCCTCAATCAACTCCTTCAAATTTTCTTCGGGTATGACTTCTCTTCTTTCGGGTATGAAAGAGTCAAGAACGATAAACACCCTTAATCTAAATAGCTTTTGATCTCAGCATCAATCATGCACTCATGGGATAGATGGGCAAGACATAACCAATCCATTAATGATCACGGTATGATACAAGAGTACAAAGTGAAGGACGGAAAACATAGATCAAATGGATAATCAATGGCTCATATGATAAACCATGGCCATAAGAATGACAAAAGTAGGGTCAAGGACCAGATCTAAAATCTGAATGATATATGGACACACAAATGATTTTTATGTACAAAGAATCTCTACAAAAAGGTAAATCCTAACCAATGGATATACATGTGGAATGTAACCAATGGATTTATAAGTGGAATGTAACCAATGGATCAAAAGATAAACCACGGCCATGAAAGTGACAGATAAGAGCCATAGGCCATGTCTAAATTTGAAAGATAGATGGGTATAATTGATTAAATTAGATAGGGAAATCTCATTAAATAAGAAGGCCCTAATCTAATAATCAATATATATAGATATATATATATATATATATATATATATATATATATATACCATAACTAGAGGCACCAGTCCTAAGTCTAATCTAGCGGAGTCAAGAAAATCTCAACCCATAACTGACTGATGAGTGTACTAAAAGATGGAGCGAGTAACCACATAAGGCGAATTACTCTCCTACACTACATAGGTCAAGGCTGGTTTCTAACCTAGGCTTACATGTGCTAGGTGCACATGTTCGTCCTATATGCATATGATAATGTAAAATAAGGCCCCAATATATACACTAAATGGGTCAACATGCTGATGCACAACTTAACCTGTATGTCTCAAATATCTGGGGGAAATACAGAGTGATGCACCATTTGCATGCCATTGGTATTAGATCCCAGGCGGTGTCAACAAGTAATGACCTTCTGTGTCCTGGCTGGATCCATACCGAGGCCGACGTATAGATATATAAATAAAACTTAAAAAAATAGAAAAATGCATGGAGTGAAGTGTGTGAACCCTTGATTTATTATGCACCTACTTGGTGCCCCTGGATTCTAACGATAAAGTTCCTATTTAACTTGATTTTGGCCCAATTTTTTCCAAAATTAATTAAAATGGCATGTTTAACAGAGTTATGCAATGTTTCAAGAAGTCCCCAATGGAATCGCCAGCCTGTGGACCCCGATCCTGAGGAGGCGGAGAGAGAACGAGTCCCCCGTCGGTCCTTTGGATCATCCACATGAAGAAGAACTCAACCAAAGAACTCTCAAAACAAGTGCCACCCTCATAGCATAGCACGAGTGGCGATAAATGAAAGAGATACTACTTGATCCGGAGCCGGGGCTCGAAACCAATACTTACCTAAAATAACTCAGAGTCGCCATCCATGGATAGGCCATGGAACCAAAAAAATAAATCCTCTGTGCAATGGATAACCAGAAATATATATGGGTCCATGCCTGATTACGGATGAGGAAGGTCCAAAGAGCATCTCAATCCGTCCGAGTGCGAGCACTTGGTCTCTTATGCCATTTATTTATTAGCTTTGAAATGTTTTGGACGAAAATCAGGTGAAATGGGAACAAATATCCCCGGGAAAAAACGTCTACCTAAACATGCATGACCCAGGATAATAAGCACATACAAAATAAATAAAAGAAGTGTCACCTAAGCATAACTAAGGTATGAGTGTCATGCCTAAAGGGTGTCTAAGTTCTTGTGGGCAAACACATGCATGCTACAACTAAAGATATACGGTCTGTACAAGAAAGTAAGAAAAACACAACAAAAACATACAACACGACTTGATACCACACACGACACAACACAACAGACCCTATGACTCTAAACGAATTTGCCCGATTCTTTGGATGGTCTGGTATTCATCCGAAGCCGCCTACGAATCCCCGCTTCCACGAGAATCAAAGCAACATAGTTCTTCGCGCATATTCTAAACTATGATGCCTATGACATCTAGACCTCTATCCTAGACTCGACCTAAAAGACCAGACTAGTTATTTAAAGCTTCTTTGACGCTTCTTTAAATTCAAGTGAATTGTGGATTTTAGGACACCCTATATGCCCTAACTAAATGCAAGTTTTATCCCTAAGCTAATGCAAGTGGTTCCTATATCCTATGTGTAACTAGGTTGTATGTCCTAAGGAAAAAATGGGCTATCTAACGCATCCTATTCTGTTCATCAGTCGGCGATGTGGATCGCCAACTGACCGGACAGAGGCGTTCCTAGCTAGGACAAACTCCTAACTCTAAAACAAACACAAACCAAACACACAACATATCAAAGACAAAGTCCTAACTCTAGAACTCTCTCTCTAGGACAAAGTCCTAACTATAGAGGAATATCTTTTCAAAAAAATAATATTTTGGAAGATTTTTTTATTTTTTTAAAAGAGTTCAAATGATTTATTTACAAAGTTTGGCCAGACTTGGGATAAAAATCCCAAGCTGCCTACGTACCTCGTGAAAGAGGATCAAGACAACGTAGTTCGGAATAAACTCTCCTACTACGCTCCTAAAATCTTTTAGCTTTTCCAAAAGTTTTAATGTTTTTGAATTTTGAAATAATTTCTAGTGTTTTGGTTCTTTTAATGATTTTCAAGTGTTTTTTATGTTTTTAAATGTTTTTTGAATTTTAAATTTTTTGATTTTTTATATATTTTAAAATGTTTTTACCCTTTTGGTCAAATACCTAAGAGAACACATAAAGCAACACCCTAGGGCCAAACTATAGGGCAAAGGAAAAACTCCAAACAAACAAACTCACCAAAAGTGAAATAACCTTAAAACGAGTAAACTAATATCCCAAGGAAAGTGAAACTGATCTAAGATCCTAAATAGATAAACACTAACGAGACTGAGCTAGTCTCTAACAAAGAGGAGACAATAACACCCAAAAGACCAACTAAAAGTCTATGAAATAGACTTCTAAACAATCAACACTAAAAGGGAGTATAAGTCCAAGTATGACTAAAACCTCTATAAAGAAGTGGGCAAATAAGTCAAAACATGACTCACACTCTAAAGGGGGTACAAATAAATCAAAGCATGACTCACACTCTAAAGGGGTACAAATAAGTCACTCTCTATGAAGATGGAATGAGCAAAGGTATTAGTGAGACTGGGCAAGTCTCCTAGACACAAAGGTGGCTCTAAGTATCCTTATCATTGCCCATGCAATGAATAAGTAAAGCTAAGGCAACTAACAGACCAAGTTGGTCTCCAACTAGTAGGGGGCAAGTTGGGGCACAACTTAGAAATGATTCTATAAATGAGGCAAGGCATGCCTCCTATTGAGTAAACTCTCTAATGCATCTAATGTAAACTCCCTAAGAGTAAGTTCTAAATGAGGCTTGTCTCCACAGGAAAATCGCCTCGATGAGACTGGGCGTCTCTCCTACTAGGGACTCTAGATGACTCTTTCATTGGCCTTATAATGAGAAGGATTCTACTATCTAAAAGATATCTAAAAGACTATGTTAGTCTACTAAATAAAGAGGGGAACACTACTTTGACTGAGCAAGTCTCCTAAAGAGAGGCTTGAGCTAACGCCTTCATCGCCCTTACAATGATGAAGGGGCTACTAATGACTTGCGACTATCTAAAAGACTAGGAAAGTCTCTATAGAAAGAAGAAAAAGGAAGGAAAAACTACTGAGACTAAGTAAGTCCCTTTAAAGGATGGGCTTGGGCTAACGCCTTTATCGCCTTAGCGATGATAGGCAAGGAAAGACAAATGACTAAGAAAGATATCTAAAAGACTAGAAACTCTCTATATAAAGAAAGAGAAGGAAAATAGTACTACCATAGCTAGGTAAGTCCCTCTAAAAGAATGGGCTTGGGTTAACACCTTCATCGCCATTTCCAATGAAGGAAGGATTCTATGGTTTAAACACATCTAAAAGACTTAACAAATCTTCTAAATGAAAGAGGGGAGAGCTACTCAGACTAAACAAGTCCCCTAAGGATGGGCTTGGGCTAACGCCTTCATCGCCTACTAGGCTAAGTATGAATCCAACATCAAAAGCACACATTTGCATTCTACATGGAAGCTGAAAATTTGTATTTAAACTTACACTATCCAAATGGCAAAAATATCAAACATGATACACATAATGGTTGTAGGGAACACATCAAGGAACATTTCATTAGTTATGCAGTTCGGTCGGTTCTCGCTGAAAGTGGCCGGCCAATGGTCATCTTTGGGCTGATTTCATATTTTATTTATGCAGTTTTATTTTTCAAAAGTTCTGATTTGGTTTTGCAAAATAGAGGATTAAAAATACATTTTCAAGAAAAGTATTCAACTACAACTTTTTAAGCAATTGATCAAATAAACTTTTCTCCGTTAACAATTTTGGCTGGATCTTGCTGGAGGTGGCCCGAAAACGACCATCTCCAAGCAAATTCAAATCTGGAAATGTAGTGTTTTTGGCTGATATATTAAAAGTAGCATAACGTTTTCATTTTTCATCGTTACAAGGTCCCCAAGATGCCAAATCGAGGATCTCAGAAAGATCTACAACTTGTGTATCACTTTTGCTAGATCTAACCGAATTTTAGTAAAAAAATGAAAATAAAATCTGGACAGCATGTAATTCAACACAATTTTATGACATTTAACATCAAACCTTCATTCAAACACAAGATCTATGGTAATTTGACACAAATAGATGATAATACGTGTTGATTAGGCATAGATCTAACCATATTAATTTCAGTTTCGAAGATCTTTAAGGAATTCTTATAAAAACACACATAGATTCACCATTTTGCGCTGAATTTTGAGCTAAAATCTTAAAATTGGCAAAACTTCTTCGTTTCTTTGCCGATTTGGGCCATTATACGCCAAATCAAAGATCTCGACATGATATACAATTCTTATGTAAAGTACAATATTCAGTTCTAACCGAATTTTAATGAAAAATACAAAAAGCAAATCTGGACAGCATATATTTTTAAGTTTTTTAACATATTATAAGAGCATTTCACATCAAAATCCTAGATCTATCATGGATTTCACTAGATATTCATATCATACACATATTAACACATAAATTTTTGAATTCCAAAGCCTAAAATATCAGATTTAAAGATTTTTTACAAAAATCATCAAAGAATTCATCATTTTAACCCTAATTTTCAGCTGAAATCTTAAAATTAGTATAACTTCTTCGTTTCTTTGCCAATTTTAGGCCATTATACGCAAAATCGAAGATCTCAACGAGCTATACACCTGTACGTGAGAAATTTTCACGAAGTCCAACAAAATAATTGATGAAAAATGGCAAAAAAAAACCTGGACAACACTTTATTTTGCCATTTTCACATCGAAATTCAACTAGAACCCAAAATCTGAGG
Organism: Tasmannia lanceolata; assembly: GCF_043159265.1. NCBI lineage: Eukaryota > Viridiplantae > Streptophyta > Magnoliopsida > Canellales > Winteraceae > Tasmannia > Tasmannia lanceolata. The sequence goes on along the minus strand of NW_027518679.1, from coordinate 8,344,946 downwards.
TGATTTGCTTTAGATCTATATATAAGACATGTTCTTCAACATATTTTGGTAAAATTTAGCCCTAAGTTGCTAGATCTAACCATTTTTAAGCATTTTCCACTTAGATATCCCATTTTATGTTAGATTTTCAAAGAAAACTCAAAATCTACTAACCTTGTGCTCTTCTCTTGGATCTCTCCTTGGAATCTTCTTCTCCTCCTTTCTCTCTCTAGATCTCCTTCTTTCTCTAGCTCTAGATCTCCTTTTTCTCTCTAGAATTCTCTCTTTCTCTCTCTAGAAAGCTCTCTCTCCCCCTCTCTCTAAAATTAAATTAAGAGCCTTAATTTCTCAAATGAGAGCACAAAGGCTTTATTTATAGAGTTTTTTCTTAATTTTTGTCCCCCATTAGTTTATAGGACAGCTCATTTTCAAAAAAATTGCTTTGGTTTTGGTTGCAAAAGGGTGGCCATTTGGAAAAAGTTTAATGAAAAATTAAGCAAATGAATTTCGGCCATTTCCATTGCCCAAGGACACCCCTAGTGCAAATTACACATGTTTTATTTCTCCCAGGCAACCCCCTGGCCAGGATAATACGCCCCCTTATGCTACACTATACCACACAACGCTACAAACTACACTCGTCTTATTTGCCATTTCTTGGCGAATTTCGACGAAATTTTTAAGGGATCTAAATAGGATCCTAAACTACTCTAGGGTTTAATTTGGGACTCTAGAACACTAGTTTACTAGGATGTTTAGTCAAAACAAGCTTATTAGGGTTCGGTCAAAATGGGGTGTCCACAACTGGATATATGGGTGTTGGTTGGCTCGTGGTGTTTGTTCGTATTACTATTTCTGTGTTGGTTATGTGCTTGTTGGTGGTCGTAGTGTGTTGACGGTTGATGTGACTCTCAATTTGTTCGTGTGGCAGCTTTATTAGTGGTTTATTTATTTATACTGGGTGGTGGTGTTTTCCGTATGTTGTTGGTTGTGGCTATTCAGGATTGTGTTTCGACTACAGTTGTGGTGGTCTGATATTCGGGTTTGTTTCCCGTATTTGCTGGATATTTAGTTTTTTCTCCTTTATTGTTTTCCAACATTTAGAAATTGTTTATGGAACCCACTAACATGTCTTCGTCGTCGATGGCGTCCTTGAAAACTGATGTGGTTTCTTCCTTTGCACTAAGTCCTCCTACTGGCTACTCTTATGCTGAAGCCCCTCTTCAGATGACTTCGATTCGTTTGGATGGGAAGAATTATCCTCCCTGGAGGAGAGCCATTCGTACTTATCTTCTTGGTCGTGGGAAAGTACGCTTTCTAGAATGTCTTCCTCCTCCAACTACGGATCCCTCCTTTGAGAAATGGGAACGGGAGGATGCTGTAGTCAGATCTTTTCTTTGGAGTTGTTTGGATTCTCAAGTGGCCGCAAATATGATGTTCCTTGACTCTTCTAAGGAGGTTTGGGATTATGCTACAACCTTGTACTCTGGTGCTAATAATGTCACATGCATGTGTGACCTGTTCTCTGACTGGTTAGGATTCTAGCATGGTGACCTGTCTCTTTTCGACCATTTCAGCTCTTATCAGGCTCTTTGTCAACAGTTGGATTTACTCATGTCCTTTACTGTCGATCCTGTTGAGCTTGCACGCCGTCAGGAGGAGATGTGTGTGGTAAGATATATGGATTCTTTAGGGCCAGATTTCCTACAGTTACGGCAGCAGATTGTGGGTTCTGGTAGCTTGCCATCACTTCAGGAGACTTTTTCTCGAGTTCAGCGTATGCTGGCTCTTCCGACGACTAATAATACTCTGGATAGCTCTGCACTAGTTACCTCTTATGGTACTGACCGTGGCCGAGGATCTGGCCGTGTTGGTCGTGGTGGTTAGGGTTGTGGTCGTGGTCGAGAAGTTACTGGGGAGGCCGTGGTCGGCAATCTTGGACTGGTCGTGGACGTGGGTCTCGATTCTATACTCAATGTAGGTTGGAGAGACATACCATTGACTACTGTTATGACTTACATCCAGAGCTTCGTCCTTCTCGACCTACTGCTTCTGTTGCTACATCTAATGGTTCTAGTTCTGCTCTTGCTACTCCTACACATTTGCCTGTTGCCACTTTGCCTACTGCTGATCAAATGGTAGTTTGTTGTGCCGAATATGAAGACCTCATCCGTCTGCGTGATAGAGGCAAGCAACCTGCTGCCACCTTTGCCCAGCCAGGTAGCTCATCTTGTTTCATTTCTCATCCATCATCTGAATCATGGCTCATTGATTCAGGGGCGTCTCATCATATGATCGGTAATTTTCAACTTCTTTCTTCTTTCCAGTCAGCACCGCCTATTGCGCCCCGTACTGTGACATTAGCAGATGGGACTACATCACCAGTCTCTGGAGTTGGTGTGGTATCTATCTCTAATGGTCTTTTACTGTCCTCTGTTTTTTATGTTCCTTCCTTCCCAGTTAATCTATTATCTGTGCGTCATTTGACACAAACTTTGATGTGCTCTGTTTCATTCTTTCCCTCTTATTGCACTTTTCAGGATCTGAAGACTGGGAAGAGGATTGGTAGGGGCCATGAGATCGGTGGCTTATATTACCTTGATTCCTTACCGACTGGCTTTGCACTTCGTACCTCTGCCGATGCTTATCAGTGGCATTGTCGTCTGGGTCATCCTCCTGCAGACAAATTAAGAAAATCTCCTTTTATTAATAAATCTATTGAGTCTTTTTCATGTGAGTCTTGTGAGTTGGAAAGCACTATCGAGTGTCTTTTCCTTCGCGTAGTGGTAGATGGTCATCTAGACCTTTTGAACTTATTCATTCAGATGTATGGGGTCCTACCCGAACTACTTCTTTATATGGTTATCGGTATTTTATTATCTTTGTTGATGATTTCTCATGCAATACATGGTTATACCTTCTCAAGGAACGTTCTGATGTGTTTACTGCTTTTCGTAGTTTTTATTTTGAAATTGAGAATCAATTTAAATGCTCTGTCTTATTTTCGTACTGATAATGCCAATGAGTATTTTTCCATTAGTAATGGTTTCAATCAGTTTCTTGACTCTCGAGGCATTATTCATCAGTCTTCTTGTGCGTATTCTTCCCAACAGAATGGGGTTGCCTAGCGCAAAATCTGACACCTCTTAGATATGACTAGCACTATCATGTTCCAAATGCGAGTACCAAATGTATATTGGGGTGATGCAGTACTCACGACATGTTTTTTAGGAAATTGGCTTGCATCTTCTGTACTTTCTGGTGAGACCTCATTCTCAGTTCTTTATCCACCGGGTAATCATTTCCCTTTATTGCCTCGTGTATTTGGATGTACTTGTTTTGTTCACAAGTTAGGCCCAGGATTGGACAAACTAGACCCTTGTTCTGAAAAATGTATCTTTTTTGGGTTATTCCAGGACTCAAAAAGAATACAAATGCTATAGTCCTACCCTGCGGAAGACTTTGGTTTCAGCAAATGTATCTTTTTTTTAGGATACTCCCTATTTTTTAGATTCTCAGGTTTCTTTCGTTGAGCCCCAAAGTCTAATTTTACCTATCCTTGCTTCGGATGTTATTACTGATAGCCTTGAGTTCCCTTCGGACGTAAATATGAAAGATTCTTCCTCTTCGGCCGAACCTGTGCCAGATTCTCCGGACGTTCCTCTCATGAATGCGCCAAAAGTCTAATATGAAACAAAGTGTAGTTGATGAATCTAATAATCTGCCCACAACAAAAGAAAGTTGAAAAAAGTTTTACGCTGAATCTCGCAGAACATCTTAACCAAACTGAATATAATACAAAACCAAGACATATATCTAATGCCCACCCTTGAATATTAAGAGACGTGCTGTGTTAGTTAATTTGTATCACCTACTGAATATGAAAATTTTCTATCTATCTCCCTCATGAGAATATATAGCAGCACTCAAAAGAAAAAACAAGCAACAAAACCAGACCTTGGGTCCAGGGGCGATGCCAGAAATTTTGCAAAGGGGGGGCAAAAATTATAGTAATTTTTTTATGTATCTTAAAATTAAGATAGAAAAAATTTCTATCTGAAATTTTGCACAAGGGGGCAAAGATTATAGTAAATTTTGCAAAAAAAGGGAGATAAAAATGGTAAAATTAAAATTTTAAACTTATTTTCTATCTTAGGGATGATTGGAAAGGGGGGCATATTTTTTAAAAAAAGGGGTAAAGATAAAAAAAAATTAAAACATGAAGGTATATATTTTTTTTCCAAAAAATTAAGGGGGGCAATTGCCCCCCTTTCCTCTCATGTGGCATCGCCCCTGCTTGGGTCCAAAGATCAAGCCACAACCTCGAACTGTTTAAGCATGTCGCAATGCGGAGTGTTCTGCGTGAGGCCCCACTGGCGTCGTTGCAACTCAACCCGGCAATTTTGTGAAAGAACATTAACATAGTTTCTCTCAATATGTTCTTCAAGTGTGACACACTCTGAGCTCTGAGAAGGATACTCTTGTTCGAATTTTGATATCCTCACAAAATAAGGCACACCCCTTTGCGTAACAAACCGATGCTCATACGGGTAAGTTCGAATAAGGGAATAAATGGGCTCTGAAGATGGGAGAAAGTTCAACAGAATCACGAGAATGATGCGAAGTATCTGAATAAGAGCACCTAAATTGGAATTAGCAGACCTGTTGGTCGCACCTGTTGGTCCCATGCCATTGCCAAACCTAAACCCACCAAACGTGATGGTAGCCATAGGCACACCTCCACCAAAGAAGAAATTCCTGAAAATCTCATCAGGGTCGATATCAGCACCATCATAGAAACCATTGAAACCAGGATTTCCACGCCTTGCCATCGGTCCATCATAAGCAACGTCCTCCAACCCGACAAGATCATACCTTTTCCTACTCTCCTCATTACTAAGGCACTAGAAAGCCTTTGAGACTGACTTAAATGCTTCGTTATCGCCTGGCGCCCTGTTCTTATCAGGTTGAATTTTCAAAGAGAGTTTCTTATATGCCTTGCGAACGTCTTCAACAGAACACTCTTTTTCCAACCCTAAAATCACGAAGTAATCTTTCTGCTTTTTAACCTACCTCGCAACTGATATCTGCCCCTCTGTGTAATCCTTCGAAGAAGAAGAAGAAGACCCATCAGCAGAAACCCTAGAAACCCTAGGTTTAGCAGAAGAATTCCCATTAGGCTTGTTCGAATCGGATGTTCTATCACATGGACTGTCTGTGGGCCCAGCAGGGGTCCGACCCTGGAGGATCAGTGGATTCTCCATTGATCTTGGCTACGAGATCTTCGATCGGGAGACTTGGATCTAGGCGATGGGCTTTCATGATGAACTTTAGGGCATGGATTCTATCCCCATTTTCTAGGGCTTCTTGTCCAATCCTCAAGCATTTTAGAGCCTCATCTTTATTCCCGTCCATTGCTTGAGGATTTGGACGGTAACAGATATGGTAAAAAAGAACCCAGATAATTAAGAAGGTGTTCCCAGGAAACCCAACACTTGAACCAATATTCCTAAAAAAAAATCCAATACATAAAAAGGAATTTTGGGAACAATTGTATTCCCCTGGCTACACAAATACAATCTAACATGCCGAAGACGAAATCGCCCATCATAACTGATGGGGTGTAAAAACTCCAGCCTCTCATAGGCCGCCACCTGTCCTGGAGTAGGTGAACTCCAGCCTCTCACAGGCCGCCACCTGTCCTGGAGTAGGTGAACTCCAGCCTCTCACAGGCCGCCACCTGTCCTCGCACAGGTCATCTCACGTCATCACGTTTTCCTCTATAAATAGGGGTTCAAAGCCCAAACCAATGGGTAATACGAAAAACCTTCTCCACCCTCATTCTTAGACAAGCTCTGCACTCCTGCTCATACTGACTTGAGTGTCGAAGGGCCTGTCCGGAGTAAAACCCGGGTTGGTCTTCTGATCTCGCTGCCTTGGGCAGGACTCAGCCCTCATAGCAGGACTCAGCCACTTCGCTCCCCTTCACTCCGGTCCCTCAGGACTCAGCTCCTCTGGTCATCCAGCTCAGCTCTTACGTCACTGTCGTACCTGTTACCGATTTTCGGTCTAACAGATTGGCGCCATCCGTGAGACCCCAGAACTAAAAGCTGTTCAGATCTCTCACAAAAAATGGCAGGGCGGAAGAATGTGCGAGCACCAGCTGCACGGATTGATCAAGCCGTGCTGCCTCGCAGGACCCGAAGTGAACGAATCGCCTCGCTGGTGGTGGCGGCCTCTGCTACAGCTGAGCAGAGCCCTGCTAGCTCAGGGCACCTGAATCCCCTGCCCACTCCGGAGCAAGTTCAAGCTCTATTTCAACAGATGACAGCTCTCGTTGGGCAGTACCAGCAACTGCTTCAGACGCCTTCACAACCTCCTCCAGAGGCTCCGCGATCTCTCCAAGAAAGGCCAGACATCAACAGGGGAGAGTCGTCGCGCCATGGTGAGGATCGAACTCACCACTCCACCAGACAATTCCATCACCCCACAGCGAGGCATGCCCAAACAGAGACTCACCGCCGTCAAAGGTCGCGGTCCCACTCCGCACAAAGGCGTCGAGCTCATGTAGATCGTGCACCACCAGTGAAGTCCCGGCCTCGTCGTAGGAGTCCGGAGAGTCAGTCCGGCTCCGCGGCAAGCCAATATGTGGGAAGAATCAGGTCCTTGGAACGTAGAACGGATCCTCTCCTACAGAGAATGGAGGAAATGGACCACCGAATAGAGGAACTGGCGAAGGATCAGAGCCGGCCAGCCTCCAGGGCATTCTCAAGTAGAACGCCGTTCACTGACGATGTCCTGGGTGCCCCAGCACCCAGAGGGTTCAAAATGCCCGCCGTCCCGCAGTATGACGGGACTACTGACCCCGTGGACCATTTGGAAACATTCAGAACAATGATGCTCCTCCACGGCGCCTCCGACGGCTTCATTTGCAGAGCGTTTCCAACGACGCTAACTGGTGCGGCAAGAGACTGGTACACCAGAATGAAACCAAACTCTGTCAGTAACTTCGACGACTTCGAGGAGGATCTGGTCCGCCACTTCATGAGCAGCCGCAGGCCAAGGAAAACAACAGCATCCTTGATGGCCTTGCGGCAGGAGGATAATGAACCTCTGAAAGCCTTCGTCCGCCGCTTCAACAGGGAGGCACTTCAGGTGCCCAATCTAGATCCCTCAGCAGCTATGAATGCGCTCCTCGCGGGTGCCAGGTCTAATGACTTCCGTCGGGCTGTAGCTCGACAAAACCCGCACTCACTGGCAGACCTCATGGCCGGGGCAGAGGAGTATATAACGATGGAAGAGACACTGGCAGCTCTTAATTCAAATCGGAGGATAACCTCTGAAGAGAAGAATCCCCCCAAGTAGCGCAGGGAGGATAAACCTCCCAGAAGAGAGAAGTCCCCACTTCCGCAAAGAAGAGGAGAGAACTTCACACCCCTCAACACCTCCAGAAAACATATATTGGCTGCGATCAACGAAGAGGAATTCGTGAAGTGGCCTGCTAGAATGATCTCCAAAGGAAACAGGAGAGATCCATCAAAATACTGTCGGTTCCATAAGGACCACGGTCACGACACAGATGAGTGTTGGCAGCTCAAAGAGGAAATTGAACAGCTGATCGGCCGGGGTTATTTGAAAAAGTATATCCGAACTGACGGCCGCAAGCAAGAGCGCAGGGTAAATAGCCCCCGAGGCCGCAGCCCTCGAAGATCACAGCCGCCCCCTGCTCGGAACAAAACTCCTCAGCCGCCCAGTACGCAGCCAGAGGCACCTCGATCTCAGCCAAGGGGGGTCATTGGTACAATCATGGGTGGACATGCCGCTGGGGGCACGTCCTCCGCTGCCCGCAAAGCGTATGCACGACGGATCAATGCCGTGCACACGACCAGCAAGAAGACAAGAACAGAGAATGAGATCTCCTTCTCAGATGCAGATTTGGACAACCTCATACTGCCTCACGACGATGCACTAGTTGTAACCATGCTCGTTGCCAACTGGGAAGTAAAGAAAATCCTCATTGACAACGGGAGTTCGGCGGATATCTTGTACTATCACGCCTTTCAGAAGATGATGATAGGAGACGACCGCCTGAAGCCGGCATGCTCAGACCTGTTTGGCTTCTCCGGAGAGGTGGTGAAAGTAGAGGGGCAGATTGAGCTCCCAGTTCTTATCGGAGAGCCACCTTGCCAAGCATTCGCCATGGTCAACTTCCTGGTAGTAAGGGCCACTTCTGTCTATAATGCTATCCTGGGACGGCCTGGCCAGAATCTGATCCATGCAGTGGCTTCGGCCTACCACCAAAAGATGAAGTTCATAACGCCCAATGGCGTGGGGGAAGTTCGAGGAGATCAACCTCAATCCAGGGAGTGCTATGCGATGGCATTGAAGGGCAAAATGCAGTGGAATCACTACCAATCGAACTATTCGATGTAAGGGACGAACTCAGCGGGACTCAACCCACTGAAGACCTCATCTCCATTCCGCTGTGCCCAGAAGACAAGGAGAAAGTTGCTCTGATCGGCTCCTCTCTCAGTAGCAGCATTCCGCACCAGCTCACTGAGTTTCTCCAAGACAATGCAGATGTCTTTGCATGGGTTCCCGCTGATATGCCCGGCATTGATCCAGAGATCAGTACGCACAGGCTTGGTGTTGATTCAACCTGTAGACCAGTTAAGCAGAAGAAGAGGCATTTCGCTTTTGAAAAGCGACAGGCGATAAAAGAAGAAGTGGAGAGGCTTCTGAAGGCTGACTTCATTCGCGAGATTCGATATCCGGACTGCCTGACAAATGTAGTCCTAGTCAAGAAGACAAACGGAAAATGGGGGACCTGCGTCGACTTCACCGATCTAAATAAGGCCTGTCCTAAGGACAGCTATCCGCTCCCAAAGATCGATCAACTTATCGACGCCACTGCGGGTCACGAATTGTTGAGCTTCATGGACGCCTTCTCCGGATACAACCAGATCAGGATGTACGAATCAGATATACCAAAGACCTCCTTCGTCACAGATCAAGGGACTTATTGCTACCGTGTTATGCCCTTCGGCCTCAAAAACGCCGGAGCTACTTACCAAAGGCTGGTGAACAGACTCTTTCAGCACCAGATCGGCCGTAACATGGAAGTCTATGTGGACGATATGCTGGTCAAGAGTCGCAGTGCGCAGGATCATGTATTTGATCTCAGAGAATCATTTCAGGTCCTGAAAAAGCACAGCATGAAGCTTAACCCCACCAAGTGCACTTTCGGAGTCAGCTCAGGAAAAATTTTGGGTTTCATGGTAAGCCAACGAGGGATAGAAGCAAATCCAGAGAAGATTAAAGCTGTGATGGAGCTCACCGCTCCAAAAACTATCAGAGAAGTCCAGCGGCTCACGGGAATGATAGCCGCGCTGGGGCGCTTTATCTCCAAGTCCACGGAGAGGTGCCTGCCTTTCTTCAGTGCGGTCAAAGGACTCAAGACTGCGCCCTGGACGGAGGAGTGCCAGACCGCATTCGAGGAGTTGAAGAAATATCTGTCCTCCCCACCACTATTAACAAAGCCGGAGCCGGGTGAGGAGCTATTCCTGTATCTCTCCGTTAGCTCCACGGCTCTGGCATCTGTCCTCGTCCGCGAAGAGCACCGACAGCAAAAACCTATCTATTATGTCAGTAAGGTTCTTCACGACGCAGAAACAAGGTACCAGCGGGTCGAGAAATTGGCTTACGCGCTGGTAATGGCAGCCAGGAAGTTAAGACCTTACTTCCAAGCCCACACCATAAAAGTCTTGACTGATCAGCCACTCCGGCAAGTACTCCATCGACCAGATATCTCCGGGCGGCTTGTGAAATGGGCCGTGGAGCTAAGCAAGTTCGATATTCAGTACGCGCCTAGGCCAGCCATCAAGGCACAAGTACTAGCAGACTTCGTAGCCGAATGCACCATCCCCCAGCAGTTCGTCGATTCTGAAGCTGTGCAGCTCCCAGTCGCAGAGAAAGCAGCCCCTAAAGAATGTATAGCAGAGGGAACAGAAACAGAAATCATCCATCCGCCAGCCGAGCGGGGCTCCACGACCAGCGCACTAATCTGGGAAGTACATGTCGACGGGTCTTCAAACAAAAGTGGTTGTGGAGCTGGCCTCGTCCTCACCGGACCTGATGACTTCACTGCGGATTATGCCTTAAGATTTGGATTCCGCGCATCCAATAACGAGGCAGAGTATGAAGCTCTCCTCGCCGGAATGGGCCTTGCAATCCAAACCGGTGCCCGGAACTTAAAAGCATATTGTGACTCCCAGCTGGTTGCAAACCAGATTCAGGGGGTCTACGAAGCTCGAGACGAGCGTATGACCAAGTACCTCGCCAAGGTCCACCAACTCGCCAGCAAGTTCAAAAGTTTTGAAGTCATCAGAGTCCCCAGAACAGAAAACGCCAAGGCAGATGTACTGTCAAAACTCGCTGCCTCCGGATATACCACCCTTGGGAGCATACACATAGAGTTCCTGTCAAGATCCAGCATTGAAAGTAAAGCCGCAGAAACAATGCAGGTAGAGAATGAGCCGTGCTGGATGGACGAGATCATCAGTTATCTGCGCGACGGTAAACTCCCTGAGGATAAAAAGGAAGCCCGCAAGGTGATACAGAGAGCTGCCCGATTCTCCCTCAGCAGTGACATCTTGTATAAGAGATCCTACACTCTCCCATACTTGAAGTGCCTTAGGCCGGGTGACGCCGCATATACACTCCAGGAGACGCATGAAAGAATTTGTGGAGAACATCTGGGGGCAAAGCACTGGCAATAAAAGTGCTGCTCAGAGGTCTGTATTGGCCCACCATAAGGCAGGATGCGCTGAGTCTGGTTAAAAGGTGTGAGAGGTGTCAGAAATTCTCTCCCACCATCCACCAGCCCGCCGTGGCGATGGCTCCAATTATTAGTCCACTCCCCTTCGCAGTATGGGGGATGGACATCCTGGGCCCCTTTCCACCGGCCTCCGGAAAGCGCATGTTCGTGGTAGTAGCGATCGACTATTTCACTAAGTGGGTGGAGGCGGAACCTCTAGCACAGATCACAGAGCAAAATGTGCAGAACTTCTTCTGGAAATCAATAGTTTGCAGATTTGGGATTCCTCGTGCCTTGATAACGGACAACGGCAAACAGTTCGATTACCGAAACTTTCGTAAGTTCTGCTCCGATCTAAAGATTGAACAGAGGTTCACTTCAGTAGCTCACCCCCAGACCAACGAGCAAACATAAGTGACTAATAGGATCCTGCTTCAAGGGATAAAGAAAAGGTTGGATGAAAAAGCTGGCCGCTGGGCGGACGAGCTTTATCACGCTCTATGGGCATACCGCACTACTCCCCGCACGCCAACGGGTGAATCGCCATTCAACCTCTCCTTTGGAACAGAGGCTGTGATACCGGTCGATGTAGGCACTTCGTCTCCCAGGGTCACCAGCTTCAACGAGCAGCTTAACAGTGACGGGCTCCGTGCCAATCTTGACTTACTAGAGGAGATCCGGGAAGAATCTCGAATCCGAGTCGCCGCCTACAAGCAGAGGGTATCCAACTATCATGACTCCAAGGTACGTCCCAGAGAATTCCGGACAGGAGATTTAGTCCTCAGGAGAGCGGCCGTCTCCCAACCATTGAAAGTCGGTAAACTCTCCCCGACTTGGGAGGGGCCATATCGAGTGAAAGAAGTTATCCGTCCAGGCAGCTACAAGTTAGAGACACTGGAGGAGCGTCTACTACCCCACGTATGGAACTCCAAAAACCTCAGGAAATATTATCAGTAGGCACATCGTCTGGTGTGAGAAGTGATTTTGTAAATTATGTTTATATGAACAAATAATTCTTTTTGCAGATTCAAATTTTCCCCTTATAATTGGAAACCCGGTTCGCTAAAACTGGGTACTCGTTGCTGGGAAACCCTGGTTCATTAAAACTAAGGTACTTGCCGCTTGGTTCGCTGCGGCTTGTCTCCACAAAAACCAGGAGCTCACTCCTGGTTAGGAGCAAGCCGGACAGCAGAAACCAAAGCCGCCTGGAAACCCAGTTCATAAAACTTGGGTACTTTTTGGAAACCCGGTTCGCTAAAACTGGGTACTCGTTGCTGGGAAACCTTGGTTCATTAAAACTAGAGTACTTGCCGCTTGGTTCGCTGCGGCTTGTCTCCACAAAAACCAGGAGCCCACTCCTGGTTAGGAGCAAGCCGGACAGCAGAAACCAAAGCCGCCTGGAAACCCAGTTCATAAAACTTGGGTACTTTTTGGAAACCCAGTTCACTAAAACTGGGTACTCGTTGCTGGGAAACCCTGGTTCTTTAAAACTAGGGTACTTGCCGCTTGGTTCGCTGCGGCTTGTCTCCACAAAAACCAGGAGCCTACTCCTGGTTAGGAGCAAGCCGGACAGCAGAAACCAAAGCCGCCTGGAAACCCAGTTCATAAAACTTGGGTACTTTTTGGAAACCCGGTTTGCTAAAATTGGGTACTCGTTGCTGAGAAACCCTGGTTCATTAAAACTATGGTACTTGCCGCTTGGTTCGCTGCGGCTTGTCTCCACAAAAACCAGGAGCCCACTCCTGGTTAGGAGCAAGCCGGACCGCAAAAACCAAAGCCGCCTGCAAAACCAGTTCGTAAACTTGGGTACTCTCTGAAAACCCAGCTTAGAAAACATGGGTGCTCTCAAACGCCCAAATCCCAGGTTATTGAAACTAGTTGGCAAGCCAGATAAGTTACTCAGCTAAAGCTTATCAGAAAGAGGAGAACAGATACGGACAAGTATGATTTCATTAATCAAAATGTGAGGCCTCGAGGGCCATTACAGAAATTAACCTCAAAAGGCTGTAAAAAAGTATAGGGTCTCAAGGACCATTACAAAAAGAAGCAGAAAGAAATACTAAGAGGCATCTGGGACGGTGGCAGTGTCAACAGCGGTATCAGCAGCGGTATCGGCAGGGGCCTCTGGCTCCTCGTCAATAATCGTCGGCCTGGAGGGAAGAGTCAGATTGACCATCACCAAGTTCGGGTTGCACGCCTGGAGTTCCTGGAGGCAGTCGTAGTACCCAAGACTATAAGCCTCACTCGACAGGCTGAAGAGTTCGGCCTCTTTCGCCTCTGCGACCGCCTTTACTGCCACATCCTGCCTCTCTTTGGCTCTCCTCCTCTGGGCGTCCATGGCCTCGGCAGCCTTGTCCAACTTCTGCCTCTCTAGGGCCAAATCCTCCGTCAGCAGCTGCTTCTCAGCTTGCACCCGTCCGATGCTCGTTTGGAGCTCCTGGACCTCGCGGGCCAACTTTCCATTTACCTCTTCAGATTTGGTGATGGCCTCGGAGAATTTCTTGCTCTTCTGGTTGAGATCGTTGTAGTATATCTCAATCCACAGACAGAAACAAGCATCAGTATAGGAAGAAAGCAAGAGATGGACAGAAAGTAAACAAATTCATTACCTGATAGAGTGAAGAGAACACCGCCTCTTCACCAGTAGCCGGCGGCTCGTGGACGACCTGTTGCTTGTCCTTCACGAGGAGACACTTGCTCACGATCCTAGCCGCTACTCGGCTCTCGCCCAGACCAGTGTCGTCTTTCTGAACGGCCCAATTGGGCCGAAAAACATTGTCACTCGTCCTCACGGGAGGGCGGGCCCCAGCTCCAATTCCAGTGGATGTACCACCAGACTTAGGAGAACCACCTCCCTGAGCAAAGGGGCCCACTAGCCTCACCGTGGTCTTTGCCTTCTGAGCCGGGGGTGGTGCCGTGTCTCGTGATGGGGCCGGACTCGCCAGCTCGGTCGCCTTTCTCTTCTGGCGATCTTGGAGTGCCTGTTGAGCCCCTTCCTGCGCCCTTGGCTGGGCTCCTTGCCTTATCTTCTCCACTGTTGATTGTTTCTTCATTTCTGCAAGTAAGGAAGCAGTCAGAAGCAGATAAAAGGAAAAAACAGCAGTTTTTAGAGTCTAGCTACATACGTGCCGGAGTCGCGGTACTTATACCAAGTCCGACCAGAATATCCTCTCCTGAAAATTCCGAACAGTGAATGAGACCTTGTAGACACCCCATTTTGCTCTGCAGTAATCAACAAAGAAGTTAGTGTTCGTGTTATCAGTCTTTTTCAGTGTTTCCCCATTCCCGTGTCCGTCCCTTATGCTTTCTCAATCTTTCCGATCATTTCCGCAATGTTCCGTATTTTTCTTTTCGCTAAGTGGTGAGAATGGTTATGCAGAAGAATCCAAGCCAGGGGAGTTTGGAACCATTCGGTGGGCCCGCATTGAACATTTATTGAAATTAGGAACCGTTTGGTGGGCCCACATTGAGCATTGGTTTAAATTTGGATCAACAGGAGGCCCGCATATTGTTTTAATGAAAAATGAGTATTGAGCCTACTTCGATCTAATGCCTAAAGATGACCATCAAGGGAATGGTCAAGATCTCAGAGAAGTCATTTTAACAACCAATTTTGCTGCGACCATCAAATTAAGCCATCCAGATAACCCCTGAGAACTATGCAAGGAGCACAGCGAATTTATATTAAGGTTCATTAAATGAGTGGCTCGGATTATCCCATGAAAATGGTTTGTAGGCCCAACCCATTTGCATTGCGGCCCACTAATTGGGCGGATTGGCTCATCCAATGGCTGATTTGTGGGGTAGGACCATCCATGTTGTGACCCATCAATTAGGTAGTTCGGATCGCCATATGGAGATAATTTCAAGGGTGCAACCCATTTATGTTGCGGCCAAATCAAATGGACGGTTTGGGTCATCTAATGAAGAAGACCTAGAGGGCGTGGTTAATCAATTGGATGGCTTGGATCAGCCCAGAGGATTGATTAGGGGAGTACAATTAATTCGCATTTGATGCTCGCAATTTGGATGATGCGGATCAGCCCAATGAATTGAATGGTTTATATCATTTTCCATGTGTTGCTCGGTCCCACATATGGACCTTACATGTTGAAATTTCTTAAAAAAGAATTGGCTGAAGGAATGTCACGTGAGTATAGTGCAGTTACTAATTTAACAAATTGCTTTTCTCACCTAAAGAGAGCTTAATCATATATTCTTCTAAAAACAGCAAGCTTCTGATATTTTCTAAAAATCCGTGGCTCATTATCCGGGTAAAGAAAGCAAGCCCTTGATATTCTTTCCAATAAAAATCCGTGGGAGGATACTCGAAAAGAAAGTAAGGCATTCTTGCTAAAAAAAATTTTTAATAAGATCTTCATTCTGCTAAAAAAATGGAGGGCGGCTGAATTAAAAAGAAAAAAAAAGGAAAAAACCGAGCAAGGGAGGAGGGCGGTTTGAAAGAAAAAGGGAAATATAGCTCTGTGAAAAAAAAAAAAAAAAAAAAGAAAGAAGAGGAGGAGAAAAAAAGAGGAAGAAGACTCAAAGAAAACTACTAGAGAAATCCTCCATATCCCCGCCTTCAAATCTTGTCCTATTCAAAGGATACCCAAAATCTCCATCACAGGTAGGTGCACCATTCTCAGATTTTTTCAGGATTATTTGATATTGTTTTATGTATTTTTGCACGATTTTTAGCATTTAATTCAATATTATATGTGTGTGCTCAAAATCACGATCTACATGAGTGTTTCAATTCCGATTCATCCCGAAATTTAATACACTGATCTATTTAAATAGACTAAAATAACCATCGGATTGGATCGGACATTGAATCAAAGGATTTCGAAAATTTGAGTGATGAGTGGAATTTTATTTAAAATAATGGCTGAGGAGTTGCAAAATTCGAAAAAATAGCTATCTCAGGATGATCTATTTTTGGAATTTTAAAATTTTCTTGTGTTCATCATATCAGAACAAGATTAAATGACGTTTTCCGGAGTCGTAATTTCCTCGAAAATCGTGTTTTAAAAATGGAAAACTCTTCAAAAATATCTTTTCGACGAAGAAAAATAAAATATATACTAAATGGATTCCAAAATTAATGAAATTTCGTGGAAAAATAATATGGTACTGATATATTCTACCATGAATTTTTAAGAATTTTTGGATTTTGTTCGATATATTATTTAATGCTTTCTTTGAAAATTATCAGATTTTGTGAGACTTTTTACTGACATCAGATCACCATTAAAATTCACAAAATTTTTACAGTAGTTTTATATTTCATATTTCTTGCTGCTGTCAAAGTTTCAATTTATTTGGATCTTGTTTCCTATGGGATGTAGTGTCAATTCATAATCTGGTCTGAAAATTAACAAATCTGAAATTGATAGTAAATAGTTTCTACAATTCATGAAAATCTCACAGCATGCTATTTTTACTTATATCTTACTACTGCAGAAATTGCAATCAATTTCAATTTCTATTTCTAGTAGTTTCGGTGTTATTTTTGCAATCTGGTCTCGTTATTGTTAAATCAAAATTAAATATGAGCTGAATGTAAAAATCTGCAAAAATCTTCCCGTAAGCTACATCCCATCATGTCTTGCTTCTGTAGAAATTTCAATCCATTTCAAATTCGTTTGCAATAAATTCACTTGTAAAATCACTCATGCGGTTTAAAATTGATAAAATCCACTCAAAATTGAAATTAATTAAAAATCATTATCAAAATTTCTAAAGAACCTTAAATTTTTGTTACATATTAATTCTTTAATCCATTGAAACAGAAATCTTAGGATCTTTAGATTTCCCTGGTAAAATGGCCAGTGCATCCATAATCGTATCCCAATTGCAACCGATCTTTGACAATTTGAATATTTAAGCTATATCATGTTATTGGCTCCGAGGTTACTGTCCACGGAAATCCTGAGATATGCCAGGCAATAAGGTGCTATAACCTAAGTATTAAATTACACAAGGAAAGAGCGCATGATTCCCTTCCTTGGATGCCATTCGAGGCCGAAATTGGAGAACCCTAGAACCTTTGGTATTCCTTGAATGTCTAGAAACCGAAAATCCTTAAAATCTGAAATTAATTAACTTCAAGAACTTGAATCAATTTATCTCATGTCTTTCAGAACCATTGGATTACGGTTTCCAATATAAGAACCATTAGAGCCCAACTTAGGAACACTTATGTCAGGTCGTGTCCTAGGTCTTAGGGAGTCTTAGGTTTTAGGGAGTCCTAGAGTTAGGAGTCCAGCCTCATCACGGACGTTTGCTATGGATAGCAACCGTGCCATAGGTCTAGTTACACTAGTCACCCAAATTTTCCCTAGGACAAGCCTAGTTACCTAGGATGTAGGTTAACCTGCATTAGTCTAAGGGACAACTTGCACTTAGATAGGATCATATAGCATTTTAGATGAAATCCTAGGATAATAAAATCTTCAACTTGAATTAAATAACTTCTCTTAAAACTGTTGAAACAGTCAATCTAGTCTAAATCGGTGTCTTAGTTGAGTTAGGCATAAGTAGCTTAGCTTAGGTGCACCGAACTACGTCGACTCTGATCCCAGTGAGGCTTGGGTACGTAGGCAGCTTGGATGTCTGATGGCATACCACCCGCGAGTCGGCACTACAACAAATTGTGGTGTTTTGTATATTAATTTTCTTGTAAATGCTTAATTAAATCACTTAGGACTTTCCATGAAATTAGAATTTTAGGAGAACTTTCACTTAGATTGAATCCAGACAAATTAAGAAATCAAGATACACATTTAGGATTCACATTGAAATTAGATCATAGGATGCATGTCCCGTAGTTAGCACATTAACAGAGAGTTGAATGAGCCATTTAAAATAAATTTAAAAGAGTTAGCTTTTGGAATCGAAGACCGATTATCGGGCAAGAATGGTGCATGTGGTGGATAAATCCCCATACCTTCCATTCTCGTAACCAGGTAGCGAGTCTAGATTTCTGGTTAATTATGGGTCCTAGATCCCACATCTAGGTGGCGACTCTGTCAGTCTCTTTTGTGTGGAATTCGGATTGCCTCAGTGATCCCAAGTTCACATAAAAGATGAATTAAAATCAATAATTAAAATGCACACGCCAATCGCGTGGGTACGAGAGACCAAGAGAGAGCGTGGCGGCTCGCGCCCCACCCCTCTCGCGGGATCGGGTCCCACAGACCTGTTCGCTCCACTTCCTCCCGCATCAAGATTAATGTCCTCTTATCGTCGCCCTCAAGAAGCGGTTTGCGGCTCAGTCCGCTGGTATTCGGAGCATCCCACACCAGAGGAACCGGCCAAGCTTCCCTGGACTCCGAGTCCTTGACGTAGAAGAACCTATTCTTCCACGAGTGTATCGACGAAGGGATACCGGTGATGATTTTCATATCAGGGCGCTGGCTGATATAAATCCAGCCCCCTTCTTTGTGCCTCTTCAGATGAGCACAAGCATGGAATAGAGGCACGGACACGCCCCTCTCCAGCCGGCCATGAACAAGATACAAAAACCCAGTCAGTAACCTCCATGAGTTCGGAGCCACCTGGGCAGGAGCCAGTCCATAATATCGGAGCACCGTGACATAGAAGGGGTGCAAAGGAAAGCGAAACCCTGCTCTCAACGACTATTCGTAAATGCAGAGATCAGAGCTTTCGTTGCACGCCCTATCTCCCTCTATTGCCGCTCTCAGCTCGAAGGATGGGGGCACACAGTATTTATCCCTAATGTTCCTCAGCATGGACTCGGTGAGATGATTTTCCTCAACTAGAACCCGCATGTTGTACTTAGGGTTGGCCTCCATCCGTGCTCTAGCAATGACCTCCACGGCCCGGCCAGGAAGGAACGTTGTGGACGCCTCAGCAACGTCGCTGCCCCTACTCCCCCCTACTCGGTGGAGACTATCAGTCGGGAGCGGGGTGGCGTTCAGATCTAATATCACCTCGCCCTTGTCCCCTCCGTCGTCACTGTCTATAATATCTATGCTAGCGGCCGGACTAGCCATGACAGGCTCCTGCAGCGGCCTAAGCTCTGAGCTACTACTGGTGGAAGACTCAGAACCGGACTCGGAACTTGAACTACTATCAGACATGTAGAAAAAGGAGGGACTGAGAAGAATACCGGTGAGTAGAGAGCTCGCGCGATACTCCAACCACGAACTGCGAAGCCGAATTGCGAAGTCGAACTCGCAAAGCAAGAGAAGAGAAGATAAAAGGTGAAAAGTGAAAAGTGAAAAATGAGAGGTAAAAACCTCCTTTTATAACTTTTCGAAGGCGGTGGGGCATTAAATGCGAAGCACGCATCTCGAGGGCACTCAAATGAGGCCACGTGTCCATTATTAATTGACGGACACATTCCCCCAGACAGAAATGTGATTGAGCACGCGCGTATCTCCAAAGGACAACCGGACCGGGTTTCCGCACTCCGGACTGGATCTCCGCACTCCGGACTGGATTCCCCAAGCCGGACTGGGCGCAAGACGACAAAAACCAGTCCGGCCCAAGCCGGACTGGATATAACGCGTTTCAACAAAACGACAAAAACCAGTCCGGCTTGAGCCGGACTGGATATAACGCGTTTCAACAAAACGACAAAAACCAGTCCGGCCCAAGCCGGACTGGATATAACACGTTTCAACAAAACGACAAAAACCAGTCCGGCCCAAGCCGGACTGGACGCAAGACGACAAAAACCAGTCCGGCCCAAGCCGGACTGGAGAACTCCGGACTCATCTCCAGCCGGACTGGCTCAACTCCGGACTGGCAAATTCCGGATTCATCTCCAGTCGGACTGGCCGGACTCCGGACTGGATTTCCGGACTCATTCCCAGCCGGACTCCGGACTGGATTTCCGGACTCATTCCCAGCCGGACTCCGGACTGGATTTCCGGACTCATTCCCAGCCAGACTCCGGACTGGATTTCCGGACTCATTTCCAGCCGGACTCCGGACTGGATTTCCGGACTCATTTCCAGCCGGACTCCGGACTGGATTTCCCGACTCATTCCCAGCCGGACTCCGGACTGGACCTTCCGACTGAACCCTTCGATTCACTTCCGTACGGTGCCTGCCCGTCCAGATAATCCATCAACCACACTTTCCCAAGTCACTCAAGGACTTGGAAAACTGGGGGGCAACTGATGGGGTGTAAAAACTCCAGCCTCTCATAGGCCGCCACCTGTCCTGGAGTAGGTGAACTCCAGCCTCTCAGAGGCCGCCACCTGTCCTGGAGTAGGTGAACTCCAGCCTCTCACAGGCCGCCACCTGTCCTGGAGTAGGTGAACTCCAGCCTCTCACAGGCCGCCACCTGTCCTGGAGTAGGTGAACTCCAGCCTCTCACAGGCCGCCACCTGTCCTCGCACAGGTCATCTCACGTCACCACGTTTTCCCCTATAAATAGGGGTTCAAAGCCCAAACCAATGGGTAATACGAAAAAGCCTCTCCACCCTCACTCTTAGACAAGCTCTACACTCCTGCTCATACTGACTTGAGTGTTGAAGGGCCTGTCCGGAGTAAAACCCGGGTTGGTCTTCTGATCTCGCTTGCCTTGTGCAGGACTCAGCCCTCATAGCAGGACTCAGTCACTTCGCTCCCCTTCACTCCGGTCCCTGATGACTCAGCTCCTCTGGTCATCCAGCTCAGCTCTTACGTCACTGTCGTACCTGTTACCGATTTTCAGTCTAACAATAACATTCCTTGAACTGACTAGGTTCCAAAAACTGATCCACCAAAGGGGTGGCTAAACAAAAAGGGGTGGATACCAAACATTTATATAAAAAAAATGCAATTGAGAACAGATGAAAAGAGGTGGAATGCTGAGAAAGGGACAAAATGATGTAGAAATGCAACCATTTTTAGAACATATGAAAGCTGGAAAAAATAACATATCGAAGCTTGGAAAATGGTAGAAAAAAGAAGAAGAAAACTTGGGTAACCGAAAACCCTAATAAGAAGTTTTGTGAAAAAATTGATTTATGAGAAAACTGAAAACCCAAACCATCAAACTCAAGGGAAAACTGAAAACCCAAATCAAACACCATTTGAAAACCAAAAAGCCTAATCATGTGTAATAAAAAAGATGAAAAGAAGAAGAATAAAGTGTCCAGAACAGAGAGAAATACCTGGAATGGAGTAGAGCGCGGGAGAGACGACGACTTCGTAGGACACAAGGACTTGAAGACGATGGTCAAGCGGGAGGTTGAAGACGATGGAGGAAGGGGAGGTTGAAGATGGAGGTTTGCGTTTTTTTTTTCTCCACATAGCAGCCTGCTTGAGTCGGGGAAAGCTAATATCATCTATCGGAAAAGTCACGGGAGAAAAGTCACAGAAATTGCTTTGCCACGTAATATTTTTTATTTTCCACGTATGGTAAAAAAGTTTCCCAGGAGACTAAAAGAACACCGAAAATGAGAGTTTCCGCTGAAAAAAACTGTGGTTTCCATGGGGAAAGACAAAAAGAGAACAGAGCAATAGGGTATGTTTGAAAAAAATATTCTATGAATTATGAAATATTAGTGGGGCCAGTTATGAGAGGATGGTGTGAAGGGTACATGAAAAGCCCCCAAAAAACTCAAATTTAAGCAGTTTATTTCTTTCACCATTGTCAAGGATGATTTCTGATGCTTCCTGGCCTCCCAGGATTCTCCCTCTCACTCTTCCACCCATCTTTCACAAGTAGGCCTACGAATATTCCATTGAATTGTATTTCATGGTTACCAAACTTGCCTTGGCAATTTTCTTCCTGTTTTACTTGGAACGTGGCAGATGAAAAACAAACCGAAACTAAGAATGATATTCATAGTTCAAGAATAAGAGATAAACCTATCCCAAAACAGGGGGTATTTCCGATATTTTCCCTATCCCTGGGGCATTTCCAATATTTTCTTCCCAATAAATTGGGCAGTCCCATTTCTCCTCCCCTTTCTCATTCTCTCTCTGTTGCCTCGCTATGGCGAAATCGTGCTCCTCCTCTATCTGGTCCTCCCCAATCTCCTCTTCCTTCTTCCTCCGCGGGGACACGCTTTTGTACTGCCTCGCCCTAATCTCCATCCTCTCCCTCCTTTCCCAACATCTCTCCCGTTGCTCAGTCCTCGCCGCCGATTTCGAAGGCTTCGGTGACGAATTCGAAGAAGATGAACCCTCCGATCAAATCCCCGATCTACCCTACCACTCCCCTCTCCCTCCTCCTACCCTCACCCAATCCGATTTCGAAACCGATCACGGCCCACCCGAACCCCAACAATCCCCCCAATCTCCACCGTCCGATCCCTCCCCCAAACCCTCATCTCCCTCCTCCTTTGAATACTGGGACGAAGACGAATTCGAAGGCCTTCCAGTCGAACACCCCATCCCACAACAAAACCCTAACCCTAAATCCCCCGAGATGGACATAATATCCGACTCTCGCCCCGAAACTAGGGTTCCACTGCATTCTCCTCGTTCTTACACCATTGAGATTGTTTCAATCAGTTTTTTAATTGCTTTTGTTTTGAATTTCTTCACGGGGAGGCGAGAGAATGAGAACATTGCATTGGCTTGGGCGGCTAGGTTTGCGACCAAGGATTCAATTTTTGAGAAGAATTTTAGCCTTTTAGGGACTGGAGATGGTAAGGACACGCCTCTTTTGTTGAAGGAAGGGCAGAATGTTTTTAAGTTCTATGCGAGTGGGAGGAGATTCTGCCATGGATTGTTGGCAACTATGGAGCTTCGGAATCGGCATGATCTGATATCGAGGATTTACAATTTTGTCGTTCCGTGTAAGGATGAGATTACGTTCGAGGTTTATATGAATGATGATACAATGGAGCAGGTGGTTTTTGCGTTGGCGAAGAAGAAGGTTGCGAAGGTGATGCATAAGGAGGTTAGGGATCTTCAGAGGTATGCGAATTTGGTATCTGTGCCTACGAATCGGAAGTGGGTTGCTGAGGATTTGACTGTGATCTCGGAGTCGAAGGAGGTGGCTGGAGATCTGATCACGGACGCTGTACTTGAGCAGGTGCTTACTTTCAAATGATTTTGATATAGTGTTTTCAATCTTTTTTTTTTTATTGTACTTTTAATTCATGATTTTCTGTTCTTGTTTGACTTGCGGTTTGCTTGCACATCCAGAAATGGTGGTTAGTAACTCATTTGTTTTACTTAGTGTTTTAAAATCGCAGTCTGAAACAAATGAATATTTGGATGAAATCTATGTGATTTTAGTGTTAAACACTTGTGCTTTCGATTCTGCATTTTGATCCTGATTTGCTTTTATTACTTAATCCCAATTATTTCCTTGAATTTAGATCTGCGCTACCTATATTTTCAGAGTAAAAAGTAGATTAGTTCATCTTGTCATAATTCACACCTAAACAGCCAATGAATAATGTGAACATATTAGGAATATATGTTTCTTGTTTAATTGTCCTCAGTAGCTCTTGTATTTTTGTTAAATTGGGGAGCAATGAAAGAGCCATGGACCACCTGACAGAGTGACAAGTTGTGGACTTTGAATTGTAAGTTGTCTTTGTGCTATTCATGAGATGGAGGTTGATTGATATATCAAACTTAATTATAAATTATTGCGCAAATGCAACTATTTTTTTTATTTACTGTCCTCCATTCTTTTCTGCATCTTCTTGTCCTAGCCTTTGTATTTTTCCAAGTCAAATGCCCGTTAAGTATTTCATATTATCCTACCTTTTATAATTACATCATTCCTAAGTACCCCTTTTATCTTTCTTATCCTGGCTAATCATTTCTTAATCATGTCTTCTTGCAGTATACATTAACCATTTCTTCTTGCATCCAAACTTGAAGCCAAAAGCAAAAGATAAAAATTAATCCTCTTCCCTTGATTTTTTGTTTCTTTAGCGTGTTTACCTAGCATTTTCCACGTTTGGTTTCTTGTGACATTTGTCTATTTGCTGTCTGCCAATGTGGTTTAAAAAGTGTTGACAAGAGTGAGAACGATTTGACAGGACATGGAAGCTCCCTCCAAATCATGCGCAGTATTGGTAGGACCTGGATTACATGAGACAAAAAGTGGTCTCAGTCACCAGGTATTTAGGTCATTTCATCTCGATGGTGCTTACAGGTGACCATTTTAGTTGGATGATGTTAGCACTTAGCAGTATATGCCTCTTGTGATGAAGCAAGGATTGATTCTCTCTGCGGTCAACTTGAGTTACCTGGTTTGCTTAATGACATTCTATATTGCAAATTAGTTGAAAAAATGTTTCGTGATACTTTACCAAAACTAGCGAATTGCAAGCCAGCATAAAAGAGAAGTGGTTCGACATCCAATTTCGGCTTTTGACTTTCTTATTTCCTTCATGAGTTGATTGCAACCACTCTTTGGAAATTTCTGTGGAAAACCTTCAGCCTGTATTGACATCGAATTTGACACATTTCTGCTTTGCACAGAACCTAGCCATCTATCAAGAACATGCCTCACGTGATCCAATTACAGATTTGATACCTGTTAACTGTCACGATCAAATTGATTTGAATCTTGCTGTTCCCAATCTCCTTGTTCTATTCTAGCCTAGACAAGTTCAGTAAATGGAATTTTGTCAATCGTGAACCACACCCTAGACTTCTTTTAATTCCAGTTGAATGCCTAGAACCAATGGGATTATGTCTCAGGGTTCAAATTATCCGTTCTTTCTTGAATATGAAATCTGAATCTAAAGTCCATTTCTGTTATATTCGTGATCAGAACCTTCTATTGCTTTATTCCAGTTGGATTTCAGCAATAAGTTAGTTGTTCTTTGTGTGCCATTTCATAACTGTTTAACCCCACTAAATTGAAGGAAGTCATAATTTTCATGCTCGTGATCACTCATTTTAATATGTTAATCAGCTAGTTTATCTCCTCGGTATCCTGGGAAGTCCTCGTGTTGCACCCCTGTCACTTTCTACTTTTCAAAAATAAAAAAATAAAAAAAAATCACCTCAGTAACACCTTGATTCATCTCTTGTGTTGCAATCTGATATATTCTTATATCTTACCTGTTGCCTCTGGTTGTATTGTGTTATGTTTGAGAGTGTTTTCCTAGCTGCTCATTGTTTGAATTGCCGACACTTTCTTTGATTCTGAATTTTCTCTCCCCTGAGGTGTCTTTTGAGCTCCTGACACTTCACAACGCCTGAACGTTCATAAATCATAACCAGAGACCAGAACATCTCTTTTGAACATGCAGAACTTCCAAGGTTTTAAATGTCGGTCTCGGTGTCGATTTCGGCCTTGGTGGAAATTTTGGCCGAAATAATGTAAATTTTTTTATTATGGTTTTTATAAAATCTCCACCGAAATTTCTGAAAATTCTGTGGAAATCAGAAAATTTCGGTGGAAATTTTGTAAAAAGGTTAAAAAAGAAATTTAAATCGCTGAAATTTCGGGAAAATCTTGTAAAAAATAAAATAAATTTCGTTTCAACCGAAATCCGAAATTTCGGCCATTTCGTTTCAGTTTCGGCCGAAATTTGAAACCGAGAGAACTTCTCATTCGAACATTGCTTCCACTCGCCTATCTATATCAGACAAGGTATCAAAGCCAAGTCAATGCAGAAATGCCGATTTCTGCAGGCCCGAGAAGAAAATAAGAGATCAGAAACTATTCCAATCGAATTGATCCTTTGCAGTCTAGCAGATCTTGTTGAAACCATTCCATTTCGTTGATTTGAATGTGTTCTCTGGAAGAAATTTGCTGAAACCGAGCACAACTCAAATAGATTAGTGTTTCTGTTCATGTTTGTGTATTTCCTAGTTTGTAGCTGCGAGTTCAAAGACTGAAATCCATTACAATTCATTTGTGTAAGCTACTTCACAGACACTGCCTTATCATTGTTGTTCTTTGTGTTCACAAGCAGTAGAGAACTATTAGTTCGTAAGTGAACTGAAACAACAACGACCTTCATTTTCGGATCTTGGCTAAATTCCAGCTCAAATGCAACTTTGAGTGCAAATCTGCTGAAATTGTCAAGACTTTTCGGTTCTCACAAGCGAGAGTATTGTTCAGAGCAGGAGCCACTCATTAGTGTAGTAGAGCCACCAGTTGCGATTACGTTCACACATATAGAGCCACTTTTCCTTTCAGTTTGTTATGGTGACTGTGAGACGGACTGTTTGTATTGGATTCATGTCATCGATGAGTATTAGGAGCGATATGAGCTGATCCACCGGAAGACAATCCAGTGTGCCCGAGAGACCATTGCTCTTAGTGCAGAGTTTGTGTGGATTCGATTGGAAAGTGAACGTCGTGATTTGATCGAACCTCCTTTCTGCTGATGGGAGGCGCGGCCCGGTTTCTTGAGGGTGTAAGCACGAGCAGCTTATATGCGACAACTTGAGAAAGAAGCCCATCGTGAATGGGAAGCCTGGCTTGATAGGAAGCTTGATCAAGATCAAGTCTCTCTTTGAGCAGTGGTCCATGTAGAAACACCTTAGAGTTTCCTCTCATCCACCACCTGATGAGGTTGATAATGAGGAAGAGACTGATACTCCTGCCGCGCCGTTGGAGATACTTTTACAGAACAGACAAAGGGTAACATTGAGACCACTATTACCATTGAGGAGCTGGATGAGTTGGAGGCAGAGCATAACATCGAGATAGAGTATAGTGTTGAGACTGATGAGGTATGTGCAGAGCTTGATGCACATGAGCATCTCATAGAGGATTTCTTCTCTATGTTGGGTCATGATGATGAGGAGCCCAGTGCCTATGTTGATGTTACAGTGGATGGCCATATTGGGCAGATTGAGAAGGCTGAGGATGAGTTAGAGTTCATATGGGCACATGACTATTTTTAGTTGGCTGAGATAGAGCTGGGGTTCACCTTGACAGGGACGGGCACTTTCTTTGATTATGACATATTGGTATGGCAAAGATAGGAGTTACAAGTAGAAAACAAATGTGATATTCAATACATGAATAAGGACAGGTCGCCATCAATACTAATCTGGTGGTGGACTAGTGGGGGATACAATCTAGGAGAGATCGAGGTGACTTAACCGACGGGCCCTGGGGAAGGGCCTTGCTATGGAAAGTTATGTTTGACCCCAGCATCAATGTCACCATTCCCTTTGGCCGACTAAAAAGGGGATTGCATTCCTGCTTGCCTAACGACTTGTGTCGAAGCCTCTTCTACCAAGATGGATCCGAGCTTGAGGATAAGCTCTTTTCTAAGGGGTAGTCTGATGTGGAGCGGGTCCTGGCCAAAGAGTCCAAGCATCACTTGGTGTAGGATAGCGAGTCATTTTCCTTATCTTATGCTAAGATGGAGCCTAGCTTGTATGATTTATTAGTTACATGGATTGTACAGTTTTGTGGTCATGGTTTTAAATTTCCACCAAAACCAGCGTGAAATGACCGAAATGTTTCCATTTTCTTCCACATCGAAATCGAAACTGATACTTGAAACCTATCGAAATCTAAATCGTAAGTGTATTAATGGTATACTACTATATTAGAATGTGTTACATATTTATACTTATATAAATTGCATGTGAAATGTAATATATATATATATATATATATATATATATATATATATATATATAGAGAGAGAGAGAGAGAGAGAGAGAGAGAGAGAGAGAGAGAGAGAACATTTTCTACACATTAGTGTAGATAAGATATCTACACACTAGCTTAAAATACAGTGGGCGCCCACATTGTTTGGGTGATCCAAACCATTCATTTGAAAGGCCCTCACATAGATAGGGTGTCCACAAAAAGTCAGATCCATAGGATCATCCTAACCATTCGAACTGTGGAGGCAAAAAATGGACTAATTTGTGAAGGTTTATACTCGTCCATTTTACCTCCACAAATCGTAGGGTTGGGATGATCCTATGGATCTGATTTTTTGTAGACACCCTATCTATGTGAGGGCCTTTCAAATGAATGGTTTGGATCACCCAAACAATGTGGGCCCCCAGTGTATTTTAAGCTAGTGTGTAGATAACTTATCTACACAAGTGTGTAGGAACCCTTTTCTCATATATATATATATATATATATATATATATATATATATATATATATATATATATATATATATATATATATATTATCAGGAAAAGGTTTCTGAGGTATCGCTCACCCTGAGCGACCCACTAAATACACCATCTCCCATAGTTGTTTGAGTCATCCAACCAATTCATTCTATAGGTTATGGTTAGGATTATGGTTATGGTTGTGGTTAGGATTATAGGTTATGGTTAGGGTTATGATTTGTGGAGGTTTTGAAATGGATGGCTAGAATTTAGGATCCTATAGATCGAATGGTTAGGATTATGGTATGGAGATGGTTTCTTAGTAACACTCTATCCATGTGAGGTCCTATAGAATGAATGGGTTGGATGAGTCAAACAACATGGAGATGGTGTATTTATAGTGGCTTGCTCAGGCTGCGCGATACCTCAGAAACCTCGCCCCCATTAAATTATATATGAAATGTGGTATGTATTGAATTGTCAGACCTGCGCGACTTCCCATACTCGGTGTTCGTTGTTTTTATATCATTATGGATGATTGTCTTGCTTATGTGATGGTTTCTGAGTGTATTTGTGCTAATTCTTTCATTTCTTGAAGTTCCATCTTAAAATTCTATCATTAGCATATGTTTGTGGTGTCCAATACACCTGCATTCAAAATAGAATACTTAGACTCCTATTGATGTAGGACCAACTATAGGAATGACTTTTAATCGAAAATTTCAAGATCTGAACCTAGAGGATAACGGTTTATAGTCAAGGATTCAAGTTTATTTGTGCCAGGGTTTACAATATGGCTGAATCTAGAATGATGTGGATGCACTTCTTGCAATTTGGAAGCGCCTAGGAATTGACGAACAGGTCCATCAGTTCAGAGCATATGTGAAATTCTTTGAATAGTTGTTGGAGTCACACCAATGGAGCCAAACGCGTCACAAGAGTTGTTTTCTTAGGGCATCACACCGAAGGACGTCCAATATAGTTTTGTTGTTGGAATCACTCCAACGAGTTCCATGACATCACACCAAGGGGCTTTCAAGGCTTCAAACCCCGAAGAAGAAGAAGATCATGCTAGAATCACACTAGCAATCTTGAGGCACTGCACCAAGGAAACCCTTGGCATCTCACTATGAAGAGCAGACATCACATCCACAAATGAGAAGAAGCTTCAAAATCTTTATTCAGTGAAGTCATCCATTCAGTCATTCCATAAAAGATAAGTGTCTAGAGGCTATATATATACACATACACACATACATATATATACATATACATAGACATATACATATAGATATGTATTATGAAAAAGAAAAAAATATAGAAAGCTTTGAAATGTGCTTGGGCTTACAACATGGTCGAATCTGGACTTCTTAAGGTTAATAAGGTCACTTCTAGCAAGTTGGAAGCACCCAGGAATTGACGAACATATCTAACGGTCCATATCTTATATGAAATTCTCAAAACAATACCAAGGCTTGCGTAGGGGTTGTCAATAAGAAAATGATCACGAAACTTGAAATCTATTGATCTAATGGAATTCGTAGCGGAGGAAAGTAAGAACAAAGGATAGAAATTGAAGATAAAGAGAGAACTGAATGGTGAACAAAACTAATACCTTAACTTGATACAATGGGAATAATAGTTGTTGGAGTCACACCAACTGAGCCAAATGGATCACGCGAGTGGTTTTATAGGGCATCACGCTTAAGGAAATCAAGATAGTTTTAAGACACATGGCATCATACCAAGGGGCTTTCAAGGCTTCAATCCCTGAAGAAGAAGATTATACTAGAATCACCTTAGCAACCCCGAGGCATCACTCCAAGGGAATCCTCAGCATCACACCAAGGGGATCAAGGCATCACTCCTTAAGAGCATACTTCATATCAACAAAAGAGATGAAGCTTCAAAATCTTTGTTCGTTCTTTCACTCATTCATTCCATAAAAGAAAAGTGCCCTGAGACTACACATATAAGAAAAGGAAAAGAACCTAGAAAAATCTGAAATCCTAAAACCAAAGCCTAAAATGTTTAGACAGAATTACCATCTAATGACCTAAAGACTTGTTCCCCACCTAAAATTTGTGTGATACATGTGGGGCATATTTAAAACATACTTAGACTTAAGTAACTTTTTATGATTTAAAAGACTCATTTAAGGAACTTCTAATGAACTCCACATTAGATGCAGCCCTACTTTTTTTATCTTTATGAAGCACGGTTTCCATCACCTATAGTCAAGGAAGCATGGGTACTCTCCGGAGGCCCACACACCCGTATCAGGTGCGTATTGGGTGCGGGTGCGACCTAGGTGCGTAACGGGTACACACCCAAACAACATGTGGAAAATACACGCCCTGGGTGCGTACCAGGTGCGCACCCATGCTCACTTTTCAGTAGATTTTGTCCTATTCATTTTATTCATTTGAGGTGGTTGTTCTCATGCAAAAATCGGTTGTGAAATGGCTTTTCTGCCAAATTGGCTAGCAAATCCCATCATAATTTTGAGTTCAATAATCTTTTTGGGGCTCACATTCGGTTGGAAGTTTGGACTTTGGACAATCCCAAACGAACAGGGCCTTAAATTGAAGTTCAATAAAAGGTTTAGGGTTAACAATCGGTTGTCATAATCTGAAACAAACAGGGTATGTTATTGTAGAATGGTTTGAAAACAAACAGGGTATGCCATAATCGGTTGTCATATTTAATTTTTTAATTTTTATAAATATGTAATAAAATATAAAAATATAATATTCAGTGTACCCCCAACGTACCCGTATCCTTTTTTTTTTCTTTTTTAAAAAATCACGTATCAACGTACCTGTATCATGTCATACCTGCACCCCATGCCCGTACCCGTGCTTCAAAGCCTATAGTATAGATTGACTTGGCTGCAGGCGAGCCGGATGGATACTCAATAAGGCCCAATATATAAGTTCAATTTTTTAAATTTTGGTTTCAGTCGCCACGTAAACGAAAACATTTCAGTTTCAATTGGAAATCTCGGTGGAAATCCTATGAAATCATTGAAACATATGGAAACATATACAAATGATTGAATTTAAAAATGAAACTTTAGGAAATTTTAGAATAAGCACAAATACACACTTAGAAACCATAACATAAGTAAGACAACTATCCATAATGCTTTAAAAACATCGAACACCTAATGAGATGTGTTGTCGCATTTGTTTGATAATTTAGTGCATACCAAATTTCACATGTAATTCATAAAAATATTTATACATAATACATGCATCAGATTTCACATGCAATTCATATAAATATAATTATGTAATAGGTACCACTATAATATACCACTATTACACTTAAGATTTTGGTCTATGCATTTCTACCATTTTGGTTTCAGCTTCAACGTAGATGGAAACAAAAACATTTCAGTTGTTTCATTTCGGTTTTGGTGAAAATTTGAAACCATGCATAACTTCCCTATTGTTGCCCATAACTGACTCTTTGTTATGCCTCAGGTAAGAGGGTATATAATTGTCTTTTTCAACTCGTTCTAGTGAAAGTCGTGTGTCTTCTCTTGAGGCTTGATAAACATGGCCATGTAGGGCGTGTTCGGCAACCGTTCCCATAGTTGCTTTGAATAATCCTCCTCCAAAGAGCATTTTTTACAGTTTCGGAATGCCACAGCCATTTCCCTAATAAATCCTTGTTCCTTCGGGCTAAATTTCCAATTCCCACTTCTCCTCCTTTCTTTGTCAAACACACTTGAGTCCAATTCACCCAAGTATTTCAATTTTTTGTCTTCCTCATACCCAAAGGAAGTCCCTTTGAAGTTTCTCCAATTTTTCTGCAGTCGCTTTTAGGATTTTAAACAAAGACATTTAATAAACTGGAAGGTTGCCAATTTATTCTCCATCCTCTCGACAATCAGGAGCCATATTGAAGCCTGGGGTACACGAGTAAGACAAGAGGTCAAACAGCCCAAAATATCAGCCAATCTCTGCAACTGACTATGGTCCACATTGCACCCTACGATTGAGCTATTTCCAAAGTTAATTTTCAAAGAGACCACATCCACCCAGCTCAATATAATATGGAGATTGTGAATCTGATCCTCGATAGCTGCAAAAAATGATTGTGCCATTCATTACTGAAGATGAGATATTGTTCCGGGGCCTCCTATCAACCCCGATTCCCCGGCTTTCACCAATATTCTACTCAAGGCTCTTCAACAATTGTGAAAAGGAAGAGAGAGAGATAGAGAGAGAGATAGAGAGAGATCTCCCAAGCTTAAACCTCTTGAGCTTTGGAAGAATCCCTTAGTCCGTTAATGATCGCTGAAAAGTAAGGGTTTGAGATACATTCTATCTTCCATTCCCTCAAGATCACCCCAAAGCCTCTTCTTTCCAGCATATAGTCCAAGAAACTCCAATCCGCACCGTCATGGGTCTTCTCCAAATTAATTTTACAAATCAAACATGATGATTCTCCTTATGCCATCATTCCAAGCATTCATTGGCAATGAGCATCCCATGTAGTATATGTGTACCTTCCGTAAATGAAATTTGAAATGGGGAGATAATGGAAGCCATAAATGACCTTGAGACGATCATCTAGAATTTTAGTAAGAATCTTATACGCGCTACTAATGAGTGGTCACGGGTTCGAGTCAAGGAAACAGTCTCTCTGCAAAGCAGGGGTAAGGGCGTAAGGCTGCGTACATCTAGCCCTACTCAGACCCTGCAATAGCGGGAGCCTCGTGCACTGGGCTGCCCTTTTTTATACTACCACTATTACACTTGCGATTTTGGTCTTGGCATTTTGACCATTTCGGTTTCAGATCCGACTGAGATGGAAACAGAAACATTATGGTTGATTCATGTCGGTTTCGGTGGAAATTTAAAACCATACATAAGTTCCCGATTGTTGCCAATAACTGACTCTTTGTTATGCCTCAAGTAAGAGGGTATGTAATTGTCTTTTCAACTCGTTCTAGCGAAAGTCGTCCATCTTCTCTTGGGGCTTGATAAACATGGCCATTTGCCCGTCGTTTTTAATCGCGGCTCAATCGTGATGGATTTATGCTGTCCTCTATAGTTGGTCCATCTGCCTGCCACTTGGTATATCTTGATCATTAGTTGACCCAATCATAGGAGTTCTAATCATAGTCACAAATGTGGCTGACATGTTAAAAAAATATTTTGGGATTTTTAATAAACGACATAATCCTAAATTTTCCTGTGATTTTGAAAAATCATCAAGATACCTTCCTATTTTATTTTTTCCACGTTAATATCGCTATACATTCACAAATTTTTTTGTTTTACTAATTTTATTCTTAATTTTTATATCTCATATATTTTAGATATTTTAATTTCCAATTTTTCCCAATGTAAACCCGAAATTAACAAGAAAAACATTTAAAATATCCCGAGATACTCCCTTCCTGATAAATTTCCGAAACAAATATTTGTGACTATAGTACTAATATACTACCCCATTTTGATGAATTGATCCATATTTTCCATGTCGTTGCCACACAACAACTAGAGGTGTTGCCTTTTGATAGGGACGGTGCCATCACTTTTTAAAATCATAGCTTGGGTTCTATTGAATCTTGCTTCTATGGTAGCAGATTAATTCATTTTTGGCGGAGCAAGTTATTAGCAACGTATCTTCCATTGATGTCATTGTCAAGGAAAAAAAGTTAGAATGGGGAAAAAGGGATCAAACATGGAGGAAAGGGGATTGGAGTTGTAGCTACTACGTCTTTGTGAACTTCAGCTTCTGAAAGTTTTGTTCATGGTGCAGACCCCATCTAAACATCAAAGATCAAGTGGATGAGGTTCTGAAGGATGATTGGACGGTGAAAGAA
Source organism: Tasmannia lanceolata (assembly GCF_043159265.1). Taxonomy (NCBI): domain Eukaryota; kingdom Viridiplantae; phylum Streptophyta; class Magnoliopsida; order Canellales; family Winteraceae; genus Tasmannia; species Tasmannia lanceolata. The sequence goes on along the minus strand of NW_027518679.1, from coordinate 8,311,317 downwards.
AACAGGTAAAAAATGTTGCGAGAGCAACGTTCTTCACAAGGAATCAAACCGGATTGGGTTTGTAGTCGGTGTTCCTATGCCAATTTTAGGTGGTGGAGATTTTGCAGGTGTTTTTCGCTGGAAAACATGGTTTCACAGGAGTCGATGAAGTCTAAGACAATGACAAAGGTGGCTATGCCAACTGATTTTCCAGACTCTCCTCCACTCCTAGCAAAAGGAAAACAACATATCCAACAGCTAGGGACGTTTGATGCACAATGCCCGATTCAAGGGAAGGCTGCGTGAGGCTGCGTGTCCCCCTCAGGTGAACTCAGTTTTTGTTGCCTGTCGTCGGCATCCCTAAAAGCTTTATTCCTTCACCGATGGTTGATTGGAAGGTTGAATCATGGCATCTTGAGGGATAGTATATGAATTCGATTAAAAAATCAGGGTGCCTGCTGTATACAAAAAGAATTTGAGATCAGTTTGTTTTGTTTATCTTTAAATCAGAAAAGGGAACATATTGTCGAAATATCATGCTGCTTTGGAGAATTCCTGAAACGGTCACCAAACCTGCACACCCTTTCAAACCAACTTTGGTTCTGTTTCCACAACATATTCCTCCATGTTTGGGGTGCGGAGACCTTCGAAAAGCTCAGAGAGTGTGTTGGCCAAGTTCTGAAAATGGACTCCAAAACTCGTTAGGCGGAAGGGCTAGACATTGCCAGGGTGAAGATATTGGTCACCGCCATGGTTTTAAATTTCGGACCAAAATTTCGGGTTTCGGTGGAGAACGGAACCAAAATCCATAATACCCGAAAAGGTTGTTTATTTCGGTCGAAATTTCGTTTACCCCGAAATTTCGTCCGAAATTTAAGGGATTTCACCCAAACATCTGGAATTTTGATAATTATTTAATATTATTCTGAAATTACCGAAATTTCGGTCGGAATAAACTAGAGATAAAATAGCCGTTGAATTGATTTCATTAGATTTCGGCACGAATTTAAAAATTTTGGCTGAAATTTCGGTTTCGGTGAGGACCGAAACGCATTCCAAAACCGAAATTTGAAACCATGGTCACCGCTGGTACTGTTATTTATAAAACAATATTTTTGGTGGTTGATAGCCTTTAGTTTATAGTAGAGGTAACGCTGGAAGAGAGGGAGAACAAAGATGCTAATATGGAATTGGAATCTTAGCTGTTCCAACAGGAAGGAGGAAAGAGACGAAGGTGGAAGATGATGATGGGAAAGCAAGATCCACTGTAGATGTGGAAAGTTCCAAATCCAACGATATGGAGCAGTCTTTGCTAAAAGTTAATAGAGATAGAAACATTAGAAAGCCTAACTTTTCCAAAAAGGAAGGCTGGTGGTCAAATGCCAACCTCTCCCTCTAAGCCTGTGATTTTGCAGCTCTTCCCACCTGTGTCATCAAGAGCCATTTTGGATATTGACAGTCCATTAGATTATATATCTTCACTGAAACTGTTTGAATCCAGCAAGTTCACCTATTTTTCGAAACTCAAAAGATGAGTTGGCACATTAATCAAAGGAAAAAAGTTAGGCATCTCAAGGCATCTAGGGAAAATAACAATAACATAAAAAGAGGAATATCCGTTATTATATTAGAGGAGATTTTTTAGGTGCGAGTCATCTGTCCATATTGGAGAAACCAATGCTGCGCCCAGGCTGCTGAAAAAAGAGATGGATTGAAATCCAGAGGGGCCAAAGCTAAGGCAAAGGCATGCTAACCGCCCTCATCAAGCTGCTAAAGATGAAAAGTTACCTGAAATGGACGTTCAATCCGAGGATCACCGTATGTCTTCTAAGCATATGCCCTTCAAAGGAGGTATGCAGAGGAGAAAAAGAAAATAGTTAGCTTTGGATGATTCAGATGAATTGTCAGATAGAGAAGGAAATAAATGGTTCAAATCGTGTAGTTTTCTCTCGTCAGCCGGGCCCTCCAGCCCGCAAGGAAATTCTGTGACGTCTCAAGGTGTGCCTATTTGCAATATCTTTTCTTTAAGTTTGGCGCCCCAGTTTTCTTCAGCCATACCATTTAAGAACCACTTGAGAATTATGCGTAAGATCTCCTTGAAGCCTATGAAGAATTCAATTGCAATGATACCCCTTCAATACAGTTCTGTTTTCCCCAATTCATAAGTTATAATTGAGAGAGGACGAGTTTGAAACTTTCCCTAATTCGGAACTGAATTTTGAATATTCACTCACCGAAGATTATGGGTCATCGGGTTTGAGTGATGAAATGATCAATGTCATGTCTTTGTTGGAGGATGAAGGAACTAGTATGAAGCCTGTGAAAATTGTAGAGAGCACAGCTGTTTCTCTGGAAGGTAGACAGAATGAAGCCTTGGCATTGTTTAATAAAGTGGAAATTGAGGAGCTAATTAAAAAAAAAAAAAAAGTTTTAAAGAGATAAGGAAAGAAGAGGAATTACGATAAGTAATATATTCAACCCCATAGATGAACAAGAAAAAGTGGGTCATCATATGGGAGGGAGCACCAAGTTTAAAAAATGTAGTTAAAAGTCATGGCTTGGAACATTAGAGGTGTGGGTTCGGCCTCCAAGAGAAGTGTGGTAAAATACTTGAATCCTCTATGAAGTTGGAGATTCTGTGCTTGCAAGGCAAGAGGGCATCCTTTACCCTGAGAGCAGGGAGAGAGTTGTGGGACAAGGTCACTTCGATTGGATTCATCTCCCCACCAAGGTAAAATCGGAGAGGGGGGGGCATGCTTTTAATTAGGATGCAGCTGTCCTAAGCAAGACTGATAGCAAAATTGACAGAGTTATTACAGTGGGCTTTAAAAATGTGTAGGATGGTTTTTGTTGGAAATTATCTTCAATTTATGGGCCCAAACTTCAGCGGGGAACATCACCCTTGGTGTTTAAGGGGAAGACCTCGATACCATTTGCTTTAGGGAGGAAAAATCTGGCCCCCTAAAGTGACTACAAGCACGAGAAAGTTCAATGATATTATCAACAAATTGAGATTGATCGATGTTCCCTTGGAAGGTCTGTAGTTCTCTTGTAATAATAATCAACATCATTTAGTCATGGTGCGCCTTGATCGTTTTGTAATCACCCCAGAATGGGAGGAGCGCTTTCCCAACATATTTCAAAGGGCAGTTCCTAGATCACCCTCTGATTAGTCTCCTGTCTCTCTTGAACAATTCTCAGCTAAGGCTCCAAATTCACATTTCAGATTTGAAAATTTGTGGGATGGTTGTGTAGATTGGTTGAAGCGGTTCAATTTAGAATGGTGGGAAGGTTTCAAATTGGTTAAGAGACTCGAATTCATCGGATGAAAAATAAAAGAGTGGAAGGCAAAATCTTTTGGATCTATCTGTAACAAGAAAAAAGAGATTGACTCTGGTCTCAAAGTGATTTGTGAAGAGAGAAAGGAGAATATAAATGAAGGGACATAAGTCGAAAGAGCAGAGTTATGTGCTAAGCTCGAGCAAGTCCTTTTGTGGGAGGAAATTCTTTGGAGGTAATGTTTGAAAGCTTTATGGCTTAAAGATGGAGATTGGAACACAGGTTTTTTCCCCACAAAATGGCTTCTGCAAGGCTTCAAACTGAAAGGCTTCAAAGGAATACCATTATGGAGGAATTGTTAACCGGCTTTTTTTGAAATCCTTCTCACGTATGGGTCAGGCGGTATCCCAAGTTACAGTATTTCTTTCAAAACGGGGCAAGCAAGATTGTAAAAAAACTTTCAATGAAGAAGTTTGGACGTCAATATTTGCAATGAATCTGAGATAAAGCTCAAGGACACGATGGTTTTACTATGCCTTTTTCCAAGAGATGTCAGAGACTATAAAGGGTGACATAATGAAAATGCTTGAAGAATTTCATAGGGGTAAACTTAAATAAGATTGTCAAGTTTACTTTTATATCTTATTCCCAGGAAGGTGGGGGGCTAGGGAGATTAAAGATTTTAGGCTCATAAGTTTCATTAGTAGTGTGTATAAGACTCTCGCCAAAATTCTAGTCCATTATCTCCCCATTTCAAGTTTCATTCATGGAAGATAGACATATACAAGATGGGGTACTCATGGCTGATGAATGCTTGGAATCATGGCATAAGGGGAAAACTTCATTGGTGATTTGTGAAATTGATTTGGAGAAGGTCTATGATCATGTTGATTGGATTTTTTTTTACTGTATGCTGGGAAGAAGAGGACTTGGGATGATCTCGAGGAAACGGGTGATGGAATGTATCTCAAACCCTTCCTTCTTGGCAATCATTAACGGGAGCCCAAGGGATTCTTCCAAAGCTGAAGGGGTTTAAGCCCGGGAGATGCACTCTCTCCCTTCCTTTTCATAATTGCTGGAGAAGCCTTGAGTAGGATGTTGTTGAAAGCTGAGTAATCGGGGTTGATAGAAGGGATAGATTTGGAGGCCTCGGCGCAATATATTTTTTAATAAACAAAAAAAAACTGTTTCTAGGCCTGGGAACAATATCTCATCTTCAATATACGGATGGCACAACCATTTTTTTGCAGCCATCGAGGATCAGATTCACGATCTGCATATTATACTGAGATGGTTTGATATGGTCTCTTGTTTGAAAATTAACTTTGGAAAAAGCTCAATCATAGGGTGCAATGTTGACCATAGTCAGTTGCAGAGATTGGCTGATATTTTGGGTTATTTGACCTCCTCTTCCTCTTGTACCTTGGCATACCATTAGGATTGGGTATACCACATGCTTCATTATGGATCCTTATTGTTGAGAGGATGGAGAATAAATGGCCAGATGGAAAAAATCGTCTCACTTTTTGAGGCCAAACTGCTATTATAAAAGCGACCCTATCCAACTTTCGAGTTTATTACATGTCTTTGTTTGAAATCCCATAAGATACTGCAAAAAAATTGGAAAACCTTCAAAGGAACTTCCTTTGGGAAGGCAAGGATGAAGACAAAAAGTTGGAACACTTGGTGAATTGTACTCGTGTGTTTGACAAAGAAAGGGGAACCAAGAATTGGAAATTTAGTCAGAAGGAGTAAGGATCTATTGGGAAAATGGCTACAACATTCCGAAACTGAAAAGAATGCTCTTTGGAGGAGTATTATTCAAAGCAAATATGGGTGGGAGGTGGGTCCGGTTTTCCTCTTGCAGATGTATGTATTCACCCAGGGGATTAGATTTAGGATGGGGAATGGGAAGAGCGTGGGTTTTTCGATAGATAGGTGGTTAGGCATTATTCCCATGGTTTTAAATTTCTATTTCGGTTTCAGTTTTGGTTGGCACGGAAACGAAAATATTTTGGTTTAGGTGGAAATTTTGGTGGAAATCTTGTAAAATCACGGAACCGTATGAGAACATATGCAAATGATGTAATCTTTTAAAAAAACATTTGCAAATGATGAAACTTTGGGAAATGCTAGGATAAGTGCAAATGCGTACTTAGAAACCATCACATAGCAAAAAAGCCATCCAAAATGGCTTAATCACGTCGAACACCTAGTGACCTGCATTTTTGCGTATGTCTGGAATAGTAAAGTCAATAAAGAAGTACAATGTAATGAATTATAAGAAAGTACAATGACTTATCTCCCCTCTAAGGACCCCACCTTGTAAAATCACGGAAACGTATTAGAACGTATGCAAATGATTAAATCTTTTAATCTTTTAAAAAAAACATTTGCAAATGATGAAACTTTAAGATGGACCATTCAAAAAAAAAAAAAAAACTTTAAGATGAAACTTTGGGAAATGCTAGAACAGGCGCAAATGCATACTTAGAAACACATAAGCAAAAAGCCATCCAAAATGGCCTAATCACGTCGAACACCTAGTGACCTGCATTTTTGCATTTGTCTGGAAAAGTAAAGACAATAAAGAAGTACAATGTAATCATGGTTTTAAATTTCGGCAGAAACGTTCCGTTTTGGCCATAGTTATTAATTCCGTTCCGTTCCGGCCGGAATGGACTAGATTCCGGTTCTGGCTCGGAATCCGGAACTTTTGGGCATATTTTCCGTTCCGGCAGGAATTCCGGACGAAACAGGCGGAATGCCCTTTTTCGACCAGAATTGACTGAAAATGCACAAATTTTTCGAAAAAAATATGGCAATGCCATTGTAGCTGTTGGGATTGCTTTTTGACCCTTTTACCCTCATTTTATGACCGTTTATGACCATTTTATGGCCGTTGGAAGGGTATTTTTAATGAATATGCCTTTTGGGACACATATTTTGGACTATTTATTAGTTTTTTATCCTTTTCTATTGATTTTTTATTTTTTGGGATTTTTCTCATATTTTTTAATATTTTTTGTGACCGAAAAGTTTCGACTGGAATGCATCGGAATGACCGAAATCCCACCGAAATTTCGTTTCGGTTGCCAAAACGGAATGGCCACCGAAACGGAATTTACAATTATGGTTTCAGCCGAAATATTTCGGTCCGAAACCGAAACGAAATGCACAGTTTCAGAAAAGTACAAAATTTCAGCCGAAATTTCAGAAGTTTCTGTGGAAATTTTGAAAATTTCTGCCTAAAATTTCACCGAAACATTTTGGTGAAGTACAAAATTTCACCCGAAATTTCGGTGAAATTTTTATAAGATTTCGTACGAAATTTCGTACCGAAACCGAAACGTTTCGGTTTCGCTGATGACTGAAACCAAAACTGAAACTGAGATTTAAAACGTTGAATGTAATGAAGTGTAAGAAAGTACAATGACATCTCCCCTCCAAGGACCCCACCTCTATGTTAATACCATATAAAGTTATGAGGTATTATTGGTCCGATGTCGATCTGACATCCCATGCATAAGATACAGTTACTTTGCTACGCAGTTCAATAATGTTACCTACCAAATATCATTCTCTACATTTATGAAATGAAATGCAAATAATAACATCGTTTCATTTTTTATAGTTTTTTTTAGTCGCCTAACATCCATTTTTTTGTCGTTCCGACCATTTCAATCGAATTTTGGAAAATTTAGGAATTTCAACCAAAATTTCGGGGAAATAATGACGTAAAAGGAAATCATGTAGATTTCATTCTGGCGTGGATGGAAATGAAAACATTTCGGTCATTTCGGGGAAATGTAAAACCATGATTATCCTGTTGTCCCATGAATTCTCGAGCCTTTTTAAGATTACTAATAATAAAAATATGAAGATATCCAAAAGTTTCCGTAAGTTGGGGGGATGATGGTATGGGGGGTAGAACTATATAGGAACCTTACAGACCATTAATTTAATTGCTATACCAATCTTTTGTGCAGATTGGATGAGCTCTACATCCCATTGAATTAACCTGATCGTAGGATCTGGAGACCAGAACTGAATGACGTTTTCTTAGTTAAATTGCTATTTCAGTATTTGGGTAACCCTACGGCTTCTTTTCCTTGGCAAAAAATTTGGAGACCCCTTGTTCCACCAAGAGTTTAGGCTTTTGTTGGAGGACGATTCTTAATAGCATCAACACTCAGGACATGGTAAAAGATCAGCACGTTCACTTGGCAAATATATGTTATATGTGCAGCAGAAGAGGAATCCATTTCACATCGCTTCATTCACTACAGAGTAGCTTCATACATTGGGGATCGGTTTCTAAGTTGGTAAGGGGTTTACTAGGTCTCCCGTAAAGGCGATCCAAGAGTTTGTGCGAGTTGGAGAATGATAGGTATTGGTTCTTTTGGTCTATCTCTACGACACCTCACACCTTCTGTTGTCATTTGGAACATTTGTAAGGAGAGGAATCGACATATATTTTTTTTGAACCTGACGTTTGCGCTCTTCATCAGGGTTTGGATTGTGGAACACCAGTCACACAATGATTTCTTGGATAACACTTCCAAAAAAAAAGTAGTTGCAAGATGGAAACCCCCCTCCTAGGAATGTCATCAAACTCAATGTTGACAGGTTGCCAATTGTGCAGGCGACATCATATGCTCTGTTGGTCCTATTGGCATCATTGATTCTATAGAAGCTGAGGTTCACACTCTTCATTGGGTTTTGACCTTCTTCACAGGCCAGATGGATACCATTTTCCGAACCGTAGATCCCTAGTTCCCACTGGTAGAATGGTCTTCCGGACGCCCTACTTTAAAATGTTTTTTTCTTTAACTCGCTTGTTATAGGACCGCGCCACTCGTTTCTTTTGTGCTTCAATGTTTTTTTTTGAAAGATGACAAATTTTCAGTAATACTCTGAAAAATACATTGGGGACCAGGAGTCCCTCCTGTCATTACATAGTAACAGACAAAGCTGGCTAGGGCATACCTCGAGTCAAAAATTCGAACAAAAACAACAGGAGTCAAGATCCTTTCTTCCTGCACCAATCTATGGGTAGGCCTTACACTACACCCAGACCGAAAGCTCAATTCCCTTTCAAAACCCTTAGAAGGATTGTCTTCTCCTAGCATCAAACCCCTTCTGAAATCTTTAGAAGCCTCAGCAAGATCCTTTATTTCTTGATAACCCACTCCCATCTCTGCAAGTCGGGAGGAAAGCATGACATTCATCAAAACAGACTTGTCATCACCATCTAGATAGTCATTCAATTTGTACTTTAGACGAGTCGTCTATGCTAAACACTTTTCCAACTCCATAATATACTGGATTTGGAAATCCGGCATATCGAGGAGGTCCTCTGGAACCCGATCCAAAAAATTGAGGATTTTTTCTACTTGCAATCCTTTCTTCCACCAGCTGGATACCCACCAGCTCGCAATCCTTTCTTCCACCAGTCCGATACCCACCGCCTTATTAGCTTCCCAGTTTAGCCTCCTCGCAGCCCTTTCTTCATTCAACAATAGTTTAAAGAAAGAGTGTTTGTACATCGGCGAATGGGTGTCTTTGACCGTAGCTATACCAAGTGAACGGCCTGTCTTGAAACTCTAACTTGAGTAGTTTCCATTGCCCATGAAGAAGGTCTCCCGACAATTCTTTGTGGGTTGGGTCGCTGATGGAAGCTCTCTCTTCATTATAGATCATCGTTCTCATCCTCTTAAGGATATTTTCTAACACCATGATTTCCATGAAAAGGCATCTGCTTCGTCCTCCAGAGCAAGAAGAGGATTCACCTGGCTTACCAAGGCTTTCCATTCCTACTTTGTTGAGGGGGAGGACAAATAATATGAGGAAAGTCCTATGAAATCTTCTTTGTTGCTCTTGCGCCTCTTCAAGGTACTGAACTAGAGATACCTTTTAATACCAATCTCAAACCCTAAAAACTTCCGCTTCTTTTGTGCTTTAATGTTATCTAAGGCCCTGAGACGTGCATGGTCAAGGTCTTCCAGTTCTATTATAGTCAAAGCGAGGACTCTTCCTCAGGATTGGCATCTTCAAACTGGAAATGATATCTCTTTTCAATACACACATACACATACATACATACGTACATACACACATTACAACTTTTTCGTTTTTGTCTGAACTTAAAATTCGTTAGAAAGAAAGAAAGCTTGGGATGAGATGACCCCGGAGCAGCAGAATACAGGTAAATGTGCGTGTGCGTCTCCGATGCAGAGCTCCGCTGGCTCCAATCATCTTGCTAGGGTCTCTACAATTACATTGGTGCTTCTACAAATGCATTTGAAGGTTGGTGCAATTCCCTGCTTAAACTAGTTTCCGTGCACCCTTTGCCAAAGCTATCGTGTTGTACGAACCCACCTTCCACCATAATGTTGTTGGGATATTTTCTTGAAAAAAATGCGTAGATCATCATTGAGAAGCGTCCGGTTCTCCACATTGTTTGGATCAGCTTACCAAGTGATCCAGAGAGAATACATTGATTCCTTGTAATTGATTATACCATGATTTCTACTAGTTGGTTTCTGAAATCCCTCCAATGCCCATTGCGCCATCGTTGCCTTACGAACTTCAGTCAAAATTTAGCATAATAACATGAATGGGTACCGAGATCCATCTTGCCACTACTTTGTCATTCTTACTCTTTAATCCTGCTAGCAAATACACCATTAATCGATAAGGCCCAAAAACTCTGTCCTCAAGAGTGCTCATTTGACAATGGATAGCTTGACATCCATGGCTATAGTGCCCACTTGTGTGATCGTTACCTCAGATTCATGTGTTCCTTTCATGTCAAATGCCCCAAATGATGGGAAAAGAGATGATTTGTGATTGAATCTTTCCCTTATTTTCAGAAGGACCTTTAGGTCATCCATCAAAAAGCCTCCTCACCAACCTTGGGGGCACCCAAAAGGTTCCAAATCGCTATTATATTTGACCAATTCAAGTAGGCAAACTTACAATGAATCAACAAGTGATTTGCCAACTTCTCTTCTTTCTAGCATAGGATATACTTGCTTACGAGACTGCTTTTTCTTGACTTGTGCCAGGACGACACGACTTCTTAAAACAACATCTGAACGATCTATTTGGAGATGCCAAGTCTCCAGCTTGCCTTCCAATGCAACCAAACAACCCACTGTTCAATTCTTTATTTTTTTATTGGAATGTTTATTAAAGAAAAAAGGGGCGGCCCAGTGCACGAGGCTCCCACCATTGGAATAGTTATCAAATGACTAAAAAAATCCAATTTGGAGTTAAATTTTGTAGGATCTTCCACCACAAAAGCTCGACATTTCCTCCCCTTTTCAAATCCCACCCTACTTTCTGAAAAAGAAAATGTGATTCTAAACAAAAGCTTCTTTGTCTTTTTCCAGTGGTGATTATGGGCTACTCATTGATTGTCATCTCTAACCTGGCCTTGGGAGAAGAGGGATCTCTAACCTTGCCTTGGGTGAAGAGGGATTAGGAGACCTCGTAAAGCACTGACACACTACGTGATTTAATAGGCCATTTTGAATGAGCTTGTTGGAGGAGCATTTGCTTATCATTTTCATTTTTCTTGAGCATAGCACAAGTATTCAGCCTGCCTTTGATTGCCATTCAACTAAAAACCTGGACTCGGGGTGGTACCGTTGTGCCCAATACACAACTTAATGGCGATGCCACTCCAAAGGATATAAGGGTACTAGTAGAAAGATCTAAATGAAAATTTTCCTTGAGATTAATGGATACAAGCTAGTGTCAGGATTAGACTTAGTCAATTTCAGCCGGGTAGATCCTTTCACCTTCTTCATGAAAATTTTCTAAAGGATTCATCAGCCGACCCCAACTAGTTTGAGACAAAGGCTTAGTTGAGTTGAGTTGTACTAATGGATACGTGCTTGTCAGGTTGAAGAGCTGATACCCAGTTTTTGACTGGACCCCGCTTGTCTGATGGTTGTGTCACAAATTGATACAAGTTTATAATTTCTGCCAGCCAGAACAAATTATGCCTAGAGTGTTGAGCTTGACTTTCTCATTGGTGGTTTTCTTTTCTTCTGTTGAGGGATGAAACCATCCAGCTATTATCGTGCCCTTGTAAAAATTGAAGACTAAATCTTACAGCAAGATATAGCTCATTTTTGCACGTAAGAAGTCTTCATGGTGGAACTGCTAGAAGAGAGAAAAAAAGAACTCTAACAATGAAAGAAACACTTGCAAATCATACTTAGGGAAGTTTACTAGTTTACTTAATCTAAATAAAAGCTCAAGTGGTGTACCAGATGCATGCAGGTGACATCAATGAAATTGCAAGTGAAAACGAGTCGAAGAAGCTTTTTCTTTTTTCCCCTTTTTCACTGTAATAGGTCAAATAATATAAACTCCATATTGAGGCCCGTTTGTTTCAGATTATGACAACTGATTGTCAGCCCTAAGCCTATTATTGGACTCAAATTTAAATCTGATTTTGTGCCCAATAATAGGTTTTGGGCCTACAATCAGTTGTCATAATCTGAAACGAACGGGGCCTTAGAAATGTGTACCTGAGTTGTGCCTAAAGTTTTTGATCACTGATGCCTGAAACCACAAAAATTACCTGCCTGCAATAGATTTATATGATGATATACTGATTGCTTTGTTACCCGGTCAGGCCATTTAGCCTTTCAGTACAAAAATGCATTTTGTAAATTCAGTTCTGTTTGATAATCCAACATCAATCTTCTTCTAGATATCTGAATTGCTCTAGAATAAGAATGATCCTAGGGCATATCAAGTGTCTATGCTGAGATCCACTGTCTATATTCTCTAGACTATGTTGGGTCTGTCTACCAATGTGACTTTAGATTCTGATTCAAATTGGTTCCCTGCAGGTTTTTGGAGACAAAACATTCGAGAAGTACGGGAAGGGATTCATTTCATTGCATTTCTCTGATCAACACGCAGGCTCTTACAGGAAGATGTTGTTATTCAAGTTCACTCTTCCTGATGCCAATAACATGGCTGACATGACAAGATTGGTGGCTCTTGTTCCCTATTATATTGATTTAGTTGGCCGATACAAACTCAGCCCACAGGTTGATAATACAATTTCGTCATTTTCAAATTAATCCAACCATGTGCTCTGTCTATTTCATGGTTGTATTCTGATTGATTCTTTGCAGGCCCGTTCTAAAGCCGAAGGAGCTAGATCAAAGGCAGCCCAAGAAGCATATAAGGAACTTCAAATTGCAAGGCAAGAAGCGTTGCAGAAAAAGAAGGCAGAAAGGAAAAAGATGATGGAGGAGGCTGAGGCTAAGTTCAGCGCCGAGCTAATTCGCAAGAAAGAAGAAAAGGAGCGTGCTCGACAAATGAAGAAAGCAATGCCCAAAATGAAGATGACCCGTACTCGCTAGACACACCCTTATGTCAGTTTCTGTAACTTGTGTTTTACCAAGCCCCTTTTATCTTGGCTATAGATTAGTATTTTTTTTGTACCTTACAAGCTGTACTTTATTTTCTCATAGCCACTCACTGACATTGCCACATCTACATTGTTCCTGAAATGCACCTTCCTACTAAAATGCTGAGGCAATATGTAAGGTCTCCAACATTTTGATGACAATGTGGTTTGCTTATTTATTTGGCAAATATAATGCAGTAGCAGTTTAAATCGTAGTGTTGGTTTGTGGAAGTGTTCGAATTCATAAATATTGATGCCTGAAAAGTTTCTGTATGTTATAAGCTCTGGTTTGTGTTTTGGCCTATGATTTCGCCGACACTTCGAATTTATTGCTGACACGCGTGTCATGTCGTGTCCGACACGACACCCATGTCCACCCGTGTCGACACTTATTTATACACTTTTAAGTTTATTGCTAGAGTTTCAGTAACTTTATAAGTATGTACGTGTATCAGTGTATGATTGTGCCACTATTTCTAGATATTTAGGGGTTTCCATGTCAGATACCTCGTATCCGTGTCGAAACTCGGAACATGAATCTGTGTCCACAAATCATGACTATATGTACTTTCTATTTTAGTCGTGTCCCCATTTCTAAATTTTGGAAGTTTGCCGTGTTTGACACTCTGTCCTTGTCAACACGCGACACTCGTGTCCGTGTCCACAAATCATCGGTTTTGGCCAAAGTTGAATCCATCTGTCCCCAAACCTCATTGAATATTGGCTTTTGCAGGATACAACCATTCACTTCAGTGTGTTTCTAATAGAGCACTCTGGCCCAGATTAGAGAGGCCTCTTCTATGACTACATTCAGATATCTATTTGGAAGAGATCTATGTTTATCCATTCATATCTTGATCAGCTGATGGCAGTTGAGATGGTGGGGCGAGCCGTCTAATTTGGAGTTTCAAAAAAAAAAAAAAAAACCAATGTAAGCGGAATTTGTCTCTGTAAAGAAATAGTTCTTGTTTAAGGTCTAAAGTATCAGAAAAAAAAAAAAAAAAATTCATCTCACAGTACCATTGGAGCAAAAGGAGGAAAAAAGATCTTACATATCTCGTGGCATAGATTTACAAACATCAAACATATGGTATTTTTAACTGAAGCATATATTTACTCATCTTAAATAAATTCATGTGTGATTTGGAGGAACGTCCTTTCCTTCTGGTTGGAGTCTAGGTACTGAAAATATATGGTATAACTAGTGTTTTTAACTGAAGCATCGTATTCTTCGGATGATTTGCTTTCCCTGTTCCAACATGAAAAAGGAAACATTACAAGAGAAGTTTAGAGAAGAAAGGGTGCCCCAAAATGTCATCCTCTACTGCAATAGGAAGGCTCCCTTTTGTCACCCTCTACTGCAAAAGTGAGCCCCAAAATGTCTTTCAGCCAAAATTCCTAACCAATCCCAATAATAACTCAGTGGGCTGTTGCACCGCTTGTTACCAATTATAACAGGGAACATTCCAAGAGAGGTTTAGAGAAGAAAGGGTGTCAATATGAAAAAGGAAAATCCTAAGAAGAAAGTCACTTTTTCACTCCTTCCTAAAAGACATTTATTGGCCGAGCGTCTACCAAGTTTATTTGATCGGATCTGTTGAGCTTAATGTTAACCATAAGGCCAGCCAAATGTCATTGAGAACAAGGCCATCGTAAGGCTTTGATCTATCAAGCCTCATTTAGGGTTCCATTAAGAGAAGGTAAATCACTGATTTTTGTAGTAATTTATCTTGACCAACACCATGTGGGTCATCTCATCTTTCTACCACATCAACAGTCATTGATCTCACGTATGCACCTCACCCCTGTGCTTCCTTGGAGGACTGAAAGATAATGCATTCTACAAATGATTTTAAAAGTGAAATAGTACCTGTATCCAAATAAGGGCCCTAAATTTCCATTTCCTTCTTATTTAGGGGGTTGGCATCTCACATAATTGTTTTGGTGCTATCCACCCATCTCTTCTGATTGTAGTGTATCTTCATTGGGTTTAGGATGCAAGCAACAAAGTTTATGCGGATACAAATATTAAATATCAATGTTTATTATGAATTTGTATAACAAGCAAGTTGGTATGTCCGAGTGGTTGAGGAGACAGACTCGAAATCTCTGTTCACTTGCCTTCTTGAGAAAGGAAAGGAGAAGAAAGTAAGCTAAATTTTCTTGTGATTGGACATGATTTGACATTTTCCGTTGTTCATTTGTTTTCTCGGGAAAACATAATTACACAGGTGGAAAATATAAATAATGACGTGAAAAACTAACTTTCTTGCACTTTCCCTCTAAATTTTCTCACCAAAAGGGTGAGAAAATCACTTTCCTGAGAAAACCACTTTATCTGCATACTTTCTTTTCCTTTCTCGGCTAAGTGAACAACGGAAATTTCTCACAAAAGGAATTTTCTCACAGTTTCTTTTCCTTTCTTTTCCAGTTTTCCACTTCAAATTCTTTTCCTTTCTTTTCTTTTCCTGCAGCTAGAAAACAAGTGAACAGAACCTTAGGCTTTGCCTGCGCAGGTTCGAATCCCGCGCTGTCGACGTTTCTTTTTTTCTTCCCCTAATGGATAGGGATGGCTGTGATGGCCTTTCTCTTATCCGAGTTGGGAAATGTATGTGAAATCAAGATTGTTGATTTTATAAGACATCATGAGGCAGGCCCACTTGGTCTTTGTCTCATCTTGAATGAACCCTTAAATGTTGGCAAGACTCATGGTTCCCGTGGGCTTCTAATGAGTGCCCCGTGATTTTAAAATGGATTAGGATCATTGAGAGGTAGGGACGTTCCTTTTTCTCTTCCCCTAATGGATGGCTGTGATGGCCTTTTTCTTCTCCGAGTTGGGAAAAGTATGTGAAATCAAGATTGTTGATTTTATAAGACATCATGAGGCAGGCCCACATCATGGTCTTTGTCTCATCTTGAAAGAACCCTTAAATGTTGGCAAGACTCATGGCTCCCGTGGGCTTCTAATGAGTGCCCCGTGATTTTAAAATGTATTAGGATTGAGAGGTAGGGCTGGCAATTTAACCGAGAAAACCGGGGATCCGTCCCACAGGGATTCCCCGATCTAGGTGGGAACGGGGATTTTAAAAATCTCCGGGGGCGGACGTTGGCCCCGCCCCGATTCAATACTAGTACCTAGCATTATAAAAAATAACTTATTTAAAATTTGAAATTTCAAATCTGCCCTTATGTGGTGTGAAAGAGTGATAGGGAAAGAAGAAGGGGGGAATATATCACTTCCTAAAAACAAACCCTTTTATCAAGTTCAGTACATCCCAGTTAGAAAAGACTCACCCACAGGGGTCGCCCGAAGATTATCTCTACACTAAGAGATAGAAGGCAAGCAGTTGAGTAAGCAATGGGTTAGATTCTTCTTCTTAGTTTCGTTTTTTGATTAGATTCCCGGTTTTAGATTCATGCTGGTTTTACTTTAATTCTGCTCTCCTCCAGCAAGTTCTGCTTCCAGTTCTGTTCTGCTAAAGCTCAGTCAAGTTCTGTCCTTTGCAATGGATCCTCTTACAGTTCAGGTGCACCAAAATGAAGTCCAACGTATGGATTTGGGTGCTTCGGATCCCCTGGTCGACCCCCATGCTCTTCCAGCTTTGGATGTTACTGCTCCTTGTTAGGCCTAAAATCGGTAACAGATACGGTAGTGATGTAAGAGCTGAGCTGGAGGACCCGAAGAGCCGAAGTGAAGGAGCTGAGTCCTGTGCAAGAGCAAACGAGGTCAGAATGACCAACCCGGAGTCGTTTCTCCGTATACGCCCTTCAACACTCAAGTCAGTATGAGTAGGAGTGCAGAGCGAGTTTTAAGAGTGGTGGTTGAGAGGTTATTACCCTTTGATCTGAGCCTTGAGAGGCCTTTTATAGAGGGAGACCTGGGGTGGTTGGATTACCTACCCCAGGACAGGTGTTGACCTTTACGGGTTTAGGTTTACCTACCCTTAGGTAATTACCGGATTGCCCCTGGGCCGATGCTGGATTTGTGGTGGGCCATCCTGGGGCCACGTGTCGACAGCTAATTAGCTGCTGTTTTTCATACCCATCAGTTGCCCCCCAGTTCTCCAAGTCATTGTAGTGATTTGGGGAAGTGTGATGAGTTATATTCCTGAACGGGGGGGGGGGGGGGGGTCTGTCCGGAAAATCTGTCCGGCGAAGCCGTTTGTCCGACCTATGGAGTCTGTTCGGCGAATTTGTCCGGCTAAACTGTCTGTCCGGCTAAGCCGTCTGTCCGGCCTGCGGAATCTGTCCGGAAAACACTGTCTGTCCGGCCTAGGAATCAGTCTGGAAATTCTGTCTGTCCGGCCTGGAGATCAGTCCGGAAATTTTGTCTGTCCGGCCAGGAAATCAGTCCAGAAATTTTGTCTGTCGGGCCAGGAAATCAGTCCAGAAATTGTCTGTCCGGCCTGGAAATCAGTCCGCAAATTTTGTCTGTCCGGTTAGGAAATCAGTTCGGAAATTCTGTCTGTCCGGCCTGGGAGTCAGTTCGGAAATTCTGTCTGTCTAGCCTGGAAATCAGTCCGGAAATTCTGTCTGTCCGGCCTGAAAATCAGTCCGGAAATTTTGTCTGTCCGACCTGGAAGTCAGTCCGGAAATTTTGTCCGGCCAAGCCGTCTGTCCGGCCTGGGAAATCTGACTGTTCGGCCAAGCCGTCAGTCCGGCCTGGGAAATCTGACTGTTCGGCCAAGCCGTCTGTCCGGCCCGGAAAATCTGTCCGTCCAAGCCGTCTGTCCGGCTCGAAAAATCTGTTCGGCCAAGCCGTCTGTCCGGCCTAGGGAATCTGTCCGGAAAATCTGTTCGGGTAAGCCGTCTGTCCGGCCTGGGAAATCTGATTTTTGTCATCTAGCGGACGTGTCATATTCTGTCCGGCCGGAAAATCTATTCGGCCAAGCCGTCTGTCCGGCCCGAAAAATCAGTTCGGCCAGGCCGTCTGTCCGGCCTGGAAAATCTGTGTGGCCAGGCCGTCTGTCCGGCCCGAAAAATCTGTTCGGCCCGGAAAATCTGTCAGGAAAATCTATCCGGCCAAGCCGTCTGTCCGCTGTCAGGAAAATCTGTCCGGCTAAGCCGTCTGTCCGGCCTGGGAAATCTGATTTTTGTCGTCTAGTGGACGCGTCATATTCTGTCCGGCTTGGGCCGGACTGATTTTTGTCATCTAGCGGACGTGTCATATTTCGTCCGGCCAAGCCGTCTGTCCGGCTCGAAAAATCTGTTCGGCTAAGCTGTCTGTCCGGCCTGGGGAATCTGTCCGGCCAAGCCGTGTGTCCGGCCCGGAAAATCAGTTCGGCCAAGCCGTCTGTCCGGCCCGAAATATCTGTCCGGAAAATCTGTCCGGACAAGCCGTCTGTCCGGCCAAGCCGTCTGTCCGGCCCGAAAAATCTGTTCGGCGAAGCCGTTTGTCCGGCCTTGGAAATCTGATTTTTGTCATCTAGTGGACACGTCATATTCTGTCCGGCTTGGGCCGGACTGATTTTTGTCATCTAGCGGAAGCGTCATATTCTGTTCGGCCAAGCCGTCTGTCCGGCCCGGAAAATTTGTTCGGCCAAGTAGTCTGTCCGACCTGGGGAATCTGTCCGGCCCGGAAAATCTGTTCTGCCAAGCCGTCTGTTCGGCCTGGGGAATCAGTCCGGAAAATCTGTTCGGCCAAGCCGTCTGTCCAGCCCGAAAAATCTGTTCGGCCAGGCCATCTGTCCGGCCTGGGGAATCTGTTCGGAAAATCTGTCCGGCTAAGCCTTATGTCCGGCCTGGGAAATCTGATTTTTGTCGTCTAGTGGACGCGTCATATTCTGTCCGGCTTGGGCCGGACTGATTTTTGTTATCCAGTGGACGCGTCATATTCTGTCCGGCTTGGGTCGGACTGATTTTTGTCATCTAGCGAATCAAGCTATATCCTGGTCGGCTTGAGATGACCAGATTTTTGTCATGTAGCGCATTGCACTATATCCTAGTCGGCTTGAGATGACCAGAATTTTGTCCTCTAGCGCATTGCACTATATCATGGTCGGCTTGAGATGACCAGAATTTTGTCTTGTAGCGAATCACGCCTAGTCCTGGTCGGCTTCAGATGACCAGAGTTTTGTCCTGTAGCGCATTGCACTATATCCTGGTCGGCTTGAGGAACGGATGAACTGGAAACTGATTCAGGTCAGCCATTTCAGGTCGTCTATCTGAGGTCGGCTGAAAAACAGATGAGCTACAACTTACCCTTCTTCAGGTTACGTTTTACCCACGCGTTATATCCAGTATGGCTGGAGATGTTATGAACGGCTTAGGATGACCAAGTTTTATTGAACTTGGGTTTTTGCAAGGGTTTGGTTTTCTGCCCAGGCCCGTTTTTGACTAAGAGTGCGCTCCCACTCTTTGTGGAGACGAGCCGAGGCGAACCAAGCAGCGAGTACCCAAGTTTTAGTGAACTGGGTTTCTGAGATGGTTTGGCTTTTCTGCGCGGGCCCGTTCCCGACCAGGAGTGTGCTCCCGGTCTTTGTGGAGACGAGCTGGGGCGAACCAAGCAGTGAGTACCCAAGTTTTAGTGAACTGGGTTTCTGAGATGGTTTGGTTTTTCTGCGCGAGCCCGTTCCCGACCAGGAGTGTGCTCCCGGTCTTTGTGGAGACGAGCCGGGGCGAACCAAGCAGCGAGTACCCAAGTTTTAGTGAACCGAGTTTCTGAGATGGTTTGGTTTTTCTGCGCGGGGCCGTTCCCGACCAGGAATGCGCTCCCGGTCTTTGTGGAGACGAGCCGGGGCGAACCAAGCAGCGAGTACCCAAGTTTTAGTGAACTGGGTTTCTGAGATGGTTTGGTTTTTCTGCGCGGGCCCGTTCCCCACCAGGAGTGCGCTCCCGGTCTTTGTGGAGACGAGCCAGGGCGAACCAAGCAGCGAGTACCCAAGTTTTAGTGAACTGAGTTTCTGAGATGGTTTGGTTTTTCTGCGCGAGCCCGTTCCCGACCAGGAGTGTGCTCCCGGTTTTTGTGGAGACGAGCCGGGGCGAACCAAGCAGCGAGTACCCAAGTTTTAGTGAACTGGATTTCTGAGATGGTTTGGTTTTTCAGCGCGGGGCCGTTCCCGACCAGGAGTGTGCTCCCGGTCTTTGTGGAGACGAGCTGGGGCGAACCAAGCAGCGAGTACCCAAGTTTTAGTGAACTGGGTTTCTGAGATGGTTTGGTTTTTCTGCGCGGGGCCGTTCCCGACGAGGAGTGCGCTCTCGGTCTTTGTGGAGACGAGCCGGGGCGAACCAAGCAGCGGAATGATCTGAGGAACTCAGAACTTTGCAAAGAAGCAGTAGCCTTTTTTCATTATCCACACAAGCGTATATACAATGGCATTCGCTTTTGTGTCGGGCGGCAGGCTATTGATAGTATTTTTTGAGATCTTCGGCGGGTTCAGTCACCTGGGCTTCGTCTCTCAGATCAAGTAGCTCAATCGGCAACGATTTCGATGCATCTTTGCCTTTTGAGTGCCATGGCATGGCACTCTCTGGACTGTGCTTGATATCCTCTGACCTCTCCCACGCCGTTTGGCGTTATGAACTTCATTTTCTGGTGATACGCTGAAGCGACTGCGCGGATTAAGTTCTGGCCGGGTCGTCCCAAGATAGCATTATAGACCGGAGTGGCCCTTACTACTAGGAAGTTGACCATCGCGAAGGCTTGACAGGGCGGCTCTCCGACGAGGACTGGGAGTTCAATCTGTCCTTCCACTTTCACGACCTCCCCTGAGAAACCGAACAGATCGGAGTTTGCCGGCTTCAAAAGGTCGTTCTGGGACCCGATCCCCCGAGAGGGTAGGGTACGAGCCGCCACGCTCTCTCTTGGTCTCTCATACCCACGCGAATGGCGTGTGCTTTTTATTATTAATTTTAACTACCCAACCAAGCAGGCAGCAACCAAGCCATAGGGTGCAAACAACGTGCAACCCAGTACCCGTAAGGGCAAGGGTAAGCCGCCGACCCTAGCGAGGTGTGATTTAATTCATCTTTTCTGTGAACTTGGGATCACTAAGGCAATCCGAATTCCACGCAAAAGAGAGTGACAGAGTCGCCACCTAGATGAGGGATCTAGGACCCATAATTAACCAGAAATCTAGACTCGTTACCTGGTTACGAGAATGGAAGGTATGAGGAGTTACCACCACATGCACCATTCCTGCCCGATAATCGGTCTTCAATTCCAAAAGTTAACTCTTTTAAATTTCTTTTAAATGGCTCATTTTAACTCTATATTAATGTGCGAACTACGTGACATGCATCCTAAGATCTAATTTCAATGTAACTCCTAAATGTGTATTTAATTTTCTTAATTTGTTTGAATTCAATCTAAGTGACAGTTCTCCTGAAATTCTAATTTCATGGAAAGTCCTAAGTGATTTAATTACTTTTAATTTAAGGATTAATGTACAAAACCCCACTTATGTGTGGAGCCGACTTGTGATTGGTATGCCATCAAGCATCCAAGCTGCCTACGTACCCAAGCCTCACTGGGATCAGAGTCGACGTAGTTCGGTGCACCTAAGCTAAGCTATTTATGCCTAACTCAACTAAGACACCGATCTAGACTGGATTGACTGTTTCAACAGTTTTAAGAGAAGTTATTTAATTCAAGTTGAGGATTTTATTATCCTAGGATTTCATCTAAGATGCTATAGGATCCTATCTAGGTGCAAGTTGTCCCTTAGACTAATGCAGGTTAACCTACATATTAGGTAACTAGGCTTGTCCTAGGGAAAGATTGGGTGACTAGTGCAACTAGACCTATGGCACGGTTGCTATCCATAACAAACGTCCGTGATGAGGCTGGACTCCTAACTCTAGGACTCCCTAAAACCTAGGACACGACATGACGTAAGTGTTCCTAAATTAGGCTCTAATGGTTCTTATGACGGAAACCATAATCCAATGGTTCCGAAAGACATGAGATAAATCGATTTAAGTTCTTGAAGTTAATGAATTTCAGATTTCAAGGATTTTCGGTTTCTGAACCTTTAAGGAATACCAAAGGTTCTATGGTTCACTAATTTCGGCCTAGAATAGCATCTACGGAAGGGAATCATGTGCTCTTTCCTTGTGCAATTTAATATTTAGGTTATAGCACCTTATTGCCTGGCATATCTCAAGATTTTCGTGGACAGTAACCTCGGAGCCAATAACATGCTATAGCTTAAATATTCAAATTGTCAACGATTTATTGCAATTGAGATACGATTATGGACACACTGACCATTTTGCCTGGGAAATCTAAAGATCCTAAGATTTCTGTTTTCAATGGATTGAGGAGTAAACATGTGACAGAAATTTAAGGTTCTTTAGGAATTTTCATAATGATTTTTAATTAACTTCAATTTTTAGTGAATTTTATCAATTTCAGACTACTTGAGTGATTTTAAAAGTGAAATTATTGCAAACTAATTCGAAATGAATTAAAATTTCTACAGCAATAAGATGTGAAGGTATGTAGCTTATTAGAAGAGTTTTATAGATTTTTACATTAAGCTCCTATTTATTTCTGATTTAATAACCATATGACCAGATTGTAAAAGTAACACAGAAACTACTAGAAATAGGAATCTAAATTCGTTGAAATTTCTACAGTAGTAAGATATGAGTAAACATTGCATGCTGTGAGATATCCATGAATTTTTGAGACTATTTACTACCAATTTCGGATTTTTCAATTTTGAGACCAGATTATGAATTTACACTACATCCCTTAGGCAACAAGATCCAAATCAATTGAGAATTTTACAAAAGTAAGAAATAAGAAATATAAGACTACCGTAAAAAGTTTGTGAATTTTAATTGTGATCTGATATCAGTAAAAAATCTCACAAAATCTGATTTTTTTCAAAGAAAGCATCAAATAATATACCAAAAAAAATCCAAAAATTTTTAAAAATTCATGGTAAAGTGTATCAGTACCATATTATTTTCCCACGAAATTTCATTAATTTTGGAATCTATTTAGTATATATTTTATTTTTCTTCGTCAAACAATCATTTTTGAAGAGTTTTCTATTTTTTAAAACATGCTTTTTGAGAAAATTACGATTCCGAAAAATGTCCTTTAATCTTGTTCTGATGTGATGAACACAAGAAAATTTTAAAATTCCACAAAATCAATCATCTTGAGATGGCTATTTTTTCGAATTTTGTAATTTCTCAGCCATTATTTTAAATGAAATTCTATTCTTCACTGAAATTTTCGAAATCCTTTGATCTAATGTCCGATCCGATCCAATGGTTATTTTAGTTTATTTAAATAGATCAGTGTAATAAATTTTGGGACGAATCGGAATTGAAACACTCATGTAGATCATGATTTTTAGCATACACATATAATATTGAATTAAATTCAATTAAATGGTAAAAATCATGCAAAAATATAAAAAAAAATACCAAATAATCCTGGATAAATCTGAGAACTGTGCACCTACCTTAAGTCGAGATCCTCGCCGAATCCAAGAGCCGAAGAATTCGAAAAATCTCGCCAACGCTCGATCCGATCCCCTTTCTTTCTCCTTTTTTTTTTGTCTTTTTTTACTATTCACCACTGTAGAGAGGGAGTGATAGGTAATGAGAATGAGATTTAGAGACAGAGTGTGAGATTGAGAGAGTGATAAAGATAGTGAGATTGAGAGAGAATGAGAGAGAAAGTGATAGAAATAGTGAGATTGAGAGGGAGATTGAGATACCGAGAGTGGGAAAGTGATATTGAGAGGGAGATTGAGAGACCGAGAGTGAGAAAGTGATAACTGAGATAGAGAAACAGAGTGAGTGTAAGAGAGACAGAGAAATGGAAAGTGCAGAGAGATAGAGAGAGAGGGTGATAGAGAAGAACAGAGAAGGATGAGCGTGAGAGATTGAGAGTGATAGAATATTAGAGATAGAGAGAGAGAGTGATAGAGATAAACAGAGAGAGTGAGAATGATAGATAATGAGAGAGACAGAGGGTGTGAGAGATAAACCGAGATAGACAGAGAGATAGAGAGTGTGATAATCCGATGCTCTGTTTCTGTTTTGGAATGTGAGAGAAGGTGAAATGGAGAGAATCCAGAAACAGAGTGTATGCAAGGGAAGAAGATCGAGGTTGGCTGTTGAAAGAGCCGATGTAGATGGAGAGAAGATGCAGAGAGAGGGATGACGAAACAGAGAGAGATCCAAAACGAATCCTCTTTTGGGAAGGGGCTGCGCTTTGTTTTTTTTTTTTTTTTTTTTTTTGAGAAGTGGAAAGCTTGAGATGGGTATAGAGTTGCTGATGTTCTGGAAGATTGTGGGAAGAGATCTGAGAGAGAAAAAAAAACTTTCCAAGAGCCGACGCCCGAGCCATCCCCTTGTCTTCTTTTTATTGTAAACGAAAAATTCGTTGTCTTGGAAAGTTTCCATACATACCCACAACTTTTTTTGGAATTATACCAAGAACAGAACATTTTAGCTACCATAGATACTTGATCCATTGGCCCAAAGAAAAATATCCTTCTACATGCCATGTTGACCATGTTGATTTTCCAATTTGAGTGCCCTTCAAATCACGTCCAGAAGATTGCATGGATACAAGAAACTTTCTATATGTACATAATATAAAAGCAACCGCACGTCCAAGTGTCACATGTTCTAGCGAGTTGCTATTCATGCAAATGGTAAAAAAAAAGAAATTTCTAAATCCATGGGAGCACTCGATTATTAGAATTTTAAGAATAAAAAGGCAAAGCACACAAATTTATATGCAATTGGAAATTACTAACGTGGAAGAAAGAATGGAAATGGATCTGAACCATCCAATGAAGTGATCACGACCTAAATGAGTTATACCCCATAAGTTATTTTCATGAGATGATCAGGACCATTCAAATAATGGGAAAAGGGAAAATAGAAAGAGAATCAGTTGGGAAGGAAAATAGGAAAGACGAAATGGGGAGGGTTGCCCATCTTGGAGCGATCCAAACCATCCATTTTAATGGGCCACAGATGAATAGATAGTGCTCCCAAATTAGTTCAATAGGTTGGTCCTAGCTGTCTGTTAGGCCCAAAATCGGTTAACAGATATGGCAGTGACGTAAGAGCCGAGCTGGAGGGAAGTAGAGTCCTGATGAGCTGTGTTCTGCACAGGAGCAAACGAGGTCAGAATGACCGACCCGGAGTGTACTCCGGACAGGCCCTTCGACACTCAAGTCAGTATGAGCCGGAGTGAAGAGGGTGTTTTAAGAGTGGTGGGTGAGAATTCAATACCCGATTTATGAGCTTTGGAAGCCTTTTTATAAGGAAGGTTTGGGGTAGGTAGGGAGTTAATGCCTCCAACGCAGGTGTCGACCAGCTATAGGTTCAGGTTCACCTACCCCGAGGGAATTACCAAACTACCCCTGCTGGCGAGGGTCCTGTGGTGGGCCCTCCTCTAGCCACGTGTTGGAAGCTAACAGGCTGCTGCGTTGTCGCACCCCATCAGTTGCCCCCCAGTTCCCCAAGTTATTATGGTGACTTGGGGAAATACGGTGGGGTACGCTTCCGATTGGAAGTGGTCGAGGCTTGTCATGTGGCAGTCCTGAATATGAAACAGTCCGGAAATTGTGGTAGTCCGGATTTTGGAGCAGTCCAGAATCTGGGGCGGTCCGAAAATTGGAGGCAGTCCGGAATCTGTGGCAGTCCGGATTCTGGAGGCAGTCCGGAATCTGTGGCAGTCCGGAAATTGGATGCAGTCCGGAATCTGGAGCAGTCCGGAAATTCGGGCAGTCCGGATTTTGGAGGCAGTCCGGATTTTGGAGCAGTCCGGATTTTAGAGCAGTCCGGATTTTGGAGCAGTCCGGATTTTAGAGCAGTCCGGAATCTGGAGGTAATCCGGATTCTGGAACAGTCCGGAAATTGGAGGCAGTCCGGAATCTGGAGCAGTCCGGAAATTCGGGCAGTCCGAATTTTGGAGGCAGTCCGGATTTTGGAACAGTCCGGAATCTGGAGGCAGTCCGGATTCTGGAACAGTCCGGAAATTGGGGGCAGTCCGGATTTTGGAGCAGTCTGGAATCTGGAGGCAGTCCGGATTCTGGAACAGTCCGGAAATTGGGGCAGTCCGGAAATTGGAGGCAGTCCGGATTTTCGTCAGTCCGGCTTGGGCCGGACTGCCTTTTGTCGTTTAGCGACCCAGTCCGGCTTGGGCCGGACTGCTTTTGTCGTTTTGCGAAAATCGTCATATCCAGTCCGGTTTGGGCCGGACTGCCTTTCGTCGTTTAGCGACCCAATCCGGCTAGGGCCGGACTGCTTTTCGTCGTTTTGCAAAACGCGTCATATCCAGTCCGGCTTGGGCCGGACTGCTTTTCGTCGTTTAGCGACCCAGTCCGGCTAGGGCCGGACTGCTTTTCGTCGTTTTGCGAAACGCGTCATATCCAGTCCGGCTTGGGCCGGACTGCCTTTTGTCGTTTAGCGACCCAGTCCGGCTCGGGCCGGACTGCTTTTTGTCGTTTTGCGAAACGCGTCATATCCAGTCCGGCTTGGGCCGGACTGCCTTTTGTCGTTTAGCGACCCAGTCCGGCTTGGTCCGGACTGCTTTTTGTCGTTTTGCGAAACGCGTCATATCCAGTCCGGCTTGGGCCGGACTGCTTTTTGTCGTTTAGCGACCCAGTCCGGCTTGGGCCGGACTGCTTTTTGTCGTTTTGCGAAACGCGCCATATCCAGTCCGGCTTGGGCCGGACTGCTTTTTGTCGTTTTGCGAAACGCGTCATATCCAGTCCGGCTTGGGCCGGACTGCCTTTTGTCGTTTAGCGACCCAGTCCGGCTTGGGCCGGACTGCCTTTTGTCGTTTAGCGACCCAGTCCGGCTTGGTCCGGACTGCTTTTTGTCGTTTTGCGAAACGCGTCATATCCAGTCCGGCTTGGGCCGGACTGCTTTTTGTCGTTTTGCGACCCAGTTCGGCTTGGGCCGGACTGCTTGGAACTCGTCTCGAAGTTTGTGCCCGCCATTAATACAAGACACGTGGCATCCCTCGGGCGTCCTCGAGACGTGTGCCCTTCATTTAATGCACACCGCCTCAGAGAAATCTATATAAGAGTGGGTTTTACCTTCCTCACTTTCACTTTTTACTTCTCCTCCTTCTCCTCCTCTTTTTTCTCTGTCGGTTCGGCGAAGGTCAGTTCGGGCCGTGTAGTTTTTGTGAACGACGATGGATTCGGGAGCATTCAGTGTGATCCGGTAATTTTTCTTGAGCGCGTCTCATTCATTTCTTTTCCTGCTTTCATGTCTAGTAGCTCTAGTTCTGAGTCCGGTTCGGGGGAGTCGTCTTCTAGTAGTTCAGTGTCTAGATCGTTGATTAGGATCGAGGATAGGCCTACCTGGTCACCGGCCCCCAAAACGGCGAGTGTGACTATTATAGGTAGTGATGAGGAGGGGGAGGACGAGGCGATATTAGACCTGAACACCGCTCCGCTTCTAACGGATAGTTACGTCCCATAAGGGGGGAGTGTTGGTAGTGACGCCGGTGAGGCGTCCACAACGTTTCACCCGGGCCGGGCCGTTGAGGTCGTGGCACGGGCCCGTATGGATGCGAACCCTACCTACAACATACAGGCTCTCAATGAGGAGAACTACCTAGATGAGTCCGCCATGGCAGTGATTAGGGATAAGTACTGCATCCCATCCAGGTTTGGACTGAGGGAGGCGACGGAGGGAGATAGAGCCTGTAACGAAAGCTCCGATATTTGCATATATGACGAGTCACTGAGGGCCGGACTCCGATTTCCTCTACACCCCTTCTTCACTTTGGTGCTTCAGCATTACGGGCTAGCTCCGGCCCAAGTGGCGCCGAACTCATGGAGGCTGCTCACGGGGTTTGTATACCTCATTCGGGGCCGGCTTCAGAGGGACTTGTCAGTACCGTTGTTCCGCGCGTGTGCGCAATTGAAGAAGCACAAGGGTGGGGGTTGGATTTACATTAGCCAGCGTCCGGAGATAAAAATGATCACTGGCATTCCCACCTCCATACACCTGTGGAGGAACAGGTTCTTTTATGTCGAGGACGCGGAGTCCAGCGAGCCTTGGCCGGTCCCTTTGAAATGGGGAACCCCGGATACAGTCGCGATGGGTCGCAAACCGTTCCTTGAGGGTGAAGATGCGAGAACCCTCGCTCTACTTCGGGAGGTGCTGGACCGGGAGGGGCCTGTTAATTGTTCAGACTTCCAAGGGGAAGAGGTTTTGGTTGGGTTGGGCCTTAGTACTGCGACCCGGGCACGTACGTAGATAGCCTCCTTTAAAATTCGTCTCTCCACTTTTTTTTTTATTTTTTTATATTTTTTTTATTATTATTATTATTATTATTTTTTGTCTCTGACTGGTTTTGTTTTCGTCTATCTTTCAGAGATGCAGCAGCAGTCGTTAGTGGATAAGATGAGGAAGGGGGCCTTCGGGACGGTCCGTCAGGGCCAGAAAAGGAAGGCCCTAGAGACGGCGAGTCCGGCTCCGACTCAGGACGCGCCGCCCCCGCCCAAGGCCAAGAGTTCGGTGAAACTGGTGAGTTCATCCGGCCGGGGCGCTGGGTCCTCGAGGACCGTGGCGACATCTGCTGGCACCCTCCCGCCCCCGACGAGGCCCGGTGATAACGTTTTTCGGCCGAACTGGGCCGTCCAAAAGACTGATTCCGGCCTTGGAGAGAGCTGGGTGGCTGTAGAGATTCAAACTAAATGTATTCTTGACAAAGACAAGCAACAGGTTCTCCACGAGCCGCCAGCTACGGCCGAAGAGGCCATATTTTCTTCTCTTTATCAGGTAAGATGGCTGACGAGTACGCTTACTCTTTGTTCGCCTTCTGTTTTGTTTGCTTGTGTTAACACTTGCTCCTCTGTATTTTATAGATCGGAGTGTACTTCAACGATCTGCGGGGGAAGAGTAAGAAATTCTCTGATGCTATAACCAAGTCTGAGGAGGAGAATGGGAAGCTGAAAAAGGAGGCGAAGGAGCTGAAGAAGTCCGTCGAAAAATCTGCCGACGAGATCAAGCGGCTGAGAGAAGATTTTGCCGCTCAGCTGGCCGCGCAGAAGGAGGAAGCGACGGAAGCCCTCAACGCTCAGAGGGAGAGAGCCTTATCGAGGCAGGCGACTGCCGTTCAGGAGAAGGAGGACGGACTCCTTCTTCTATCCAGTGAGGCCTACAAGATAGGGTTCTTTGACTGCCTTGGGCAGGTCAAGGATTCCAATCCGGGCGTTGACCTGTCGAGGATGGTTATACCTGATCCACCGACGCTCACTGGCGAGGAGCCGGCCGCAGCTGACGCACTCTTGCCCCCGGGGGCAGATTCAGCGCGGGATGGAGGCGATGAGGCGCCCTGAGTTCTTTTTCTCTCCTTTTTTGGCGACTTCTTGATTCCTTTTTGTAATGGCCCCTTGGAGGCCCAACTCCCTTTTTGTAATGGTCCTCTGAGGCCCCAACA
Source organism: Tasmannia lanceolata (assembly GCF_043159265.1). NCBI lineage: Eukaryota > Viridiplantae > Streptophyta > Magnoliopsida > Canellales > Winteraceae > Tasmannia > Tasmannia lanceolata. Next base: position 8,282,230 of record NW_027518679.1, on the reverse strand, counting down.
TATGAATGGAAAGAACTTTTGTTTGTCTAACTCTTCTATGCTTGTCCGTCTCTAGTTTATACTGCTTTTTTGTATGATGCGTAACTATCGCTCCAGGTAGGAGTCATGGACTTAGGAGTGGACTCCCGATTCTTTGCGGAGACGAGCCGTGGCGAACCAAACGTCGAGTACCCTAGTTTTAGTGAACTGGGTTTCGAAGGAGCTTTGGTTTTTGCATCCGGGCTGGTTCCGGACCAGGAGTGGGCTCCCGGTCTTTGCGGAGACGAGCCGTGGCGAACCAAACGTCGAGTACCCTAGTTTTAGTGAACTGGGTTTCGAAGGAGCTTTGGTTTTTGCATCCGGGCTGGTTCCGGACCAGGAGTGGGCTCCCGGTCTTTGCGGAGACGAGCCGTGGCGAACCAAACGTTGAGTACCCTGGTTTTAGTGAACTGGGTTTCGAAGAAGCTTTGGTTTTTGCATCCGGGCTGGTTCCGGACCAGGAGTGGGCTCCCGGTCTTTGCGGAGACGAGCCGTGGCGAACCAAACGTTGAGTACCCTGGTTTTAGTGAACTGGGTTTTGAAATCTGACGGACACGAAGGCATTTGCAAAAAGAAAAGGTTCTTTCATTCACATTCAGGAGATATTTACAATGTTTTTTTTTTGTGTGTGTCGGCTACTTTGCTACTGATGATATTTGCGAAGGTTCTTCGAGTTCCAGGCATGTGGTAATAGTTGTTCCTCGAGTGTTTCCAGTCTATAACTTCCCGGGCGAATCACCTCTTTTACTCGGTAAGGCCCCTCCCAGGTTGGGGAAAGCTTTCCGGCCTTCTTGGGTTGGGAGATAGTAGCTTTCCTTAAGACAAGATCTCTAACTCGAAACTCTCTAGGGCGTATCTTCGAGTCATGGTAGCGAGATACTTTCTGCTTGTAGGCGGCGACTCTTATTCGGGATTCTTCTCTGGCCTCCTCTAATAAGTCAAGATTCGCGCGGAGCCCGTCACCGTTGAGCTGTTTGTTGAAGTTGGAAATTCTAGCGGACGGGGTGCCTACATTGACAGGTATTACCGCCTCTGTTCCGAAGGACAGGTTGAATGGGGACTCACCCGTTGGTGTGCGCGGGGTGGTGCGATAGGCCCATAGGACGTGATACAGCTCATCTGTCCATCGACCAACTTTTTCGTCCAGTCTTTTCTTGATCCCTTGCAGCATGATTCGATTTGTGACTTCTGTCTGCCCGTTGGTCTGTGGGTGTGCTATGGAGGTGAACCTCTGCTCAATTTTCAGGTCGGAGCAAAACTTTCGAAAGTTTCGGCAGTCGGCAAGGTCACCGGAATCCATGGAGGTTTTGAGCTGGATCTAGAGTTTAAAGTTCAAGGAAAATGTTTTTACAATCACAAATCCAGCCAATAAGGATCAAAGGATGAGGGAATTAACCAAAGCAAAGAAAGTAGTGGTGATGTGTGGCACTTCGGCGGTCGGATCTGAGAATTGGAGATGTTGCCGGAGTTGATGGCCGGAGATCCGATGGATTCAACCGGAGGAGAATCAGAGAGAGTGAATCTCAGATTTGCAGAGGTAGCCGGAAGCTTAGCCGGATCTCATCGGAGATGATTAGAGAAGGCAGATCGGAGCTCGCCTTATATAGATCTGCAACGCCTATTACAGATCCTGGAAAATAGACACGAATTTTGTTGGGAAGAAAAACCTAGCAACAGCAAATCAAGATCAAGAGAGAAAGAGAGAGAGAGAGAGAGAGAGAGGAGGGAGAGGATGAGGGAGAAGAAGAGGAGATGATAATGGTGAAACTCCGGCGAAACAGCCGGATTCGGGCAAAATATTGTCGGAGAAGAAGGCTAGGATTTGGAGATTTGGGGATCGGTAGATTTTCTTCTCTCTATCTCTCTCAAATTTTTTTTAGAAAATGAAGTCTTTTTTTTTTTTTTTTTTGTAACAAAAAAAAACGGGTTTTATATAGAAAAATGTCAAATTCGCACCCCTCTATTACCTAGGACAGCCCCATCTAGGATAATCTACCCCCCTTTTGGTTTACACTACGGACATTCTCCCATCTCGTTTGTTGGGCAAACACGCTCGGAATTGACACAACACCTCAAAGCAACACATTAGTCCATAAAAGCTAATCAATTTAGTTTGCTAGCATCAAAACAAGAAGGTAAGGTGAATGATTAACCCATGGGAAACCTTGAGCTTACATTCTCCCCATTTTTTGTGATGGCAAACAAATTGATTAGGGAGGTAGGAGATATCAACCAAATAAATGAATAAGCATGATATGATATACACAATAGAGCATAGCTCCCCCTCACTATATACACAAATATAATTAATGACTGTAAAGCATATGTTGCATTTACAATTGGACTACCTACTCAATTTCCAAAATTCTCCCCCTTTTGGCAACAGCAAAAAGGTAGGGATCTACAAGTGAAAGTGCAAGTGGGGTGTCAAGACGAATAATAGCATGTCTAAGCTATGTGCCTTGTATATGATATACCATTCAAGCTCTAGTAATGCTTATCAAAGAAAAAACACAAGTGAAATGCATGATAAGCTTTTTTTTTTTTAATCAAATGATTTGCAAGTTAAACACAAGAATAGAGGCAATAGACCTTGTGAGCACATCACAATGATCTATAGAAGCATGAAGATATAACTATTTGGCTCTCCCCCTATGAATTTGTCATTGGCCCTAGGTGAAACCTATGTTGTAGGGCATGACAGGGGAGAATATTTTGAATACTTGGGCTTCATTTGCTACTTTTTGAAGCAGATAAGTATCTACCTGAGCAAAGATATGCTCAGATCTATGATCTAACCTTTCAAGTTCACAAGTTACAATAAATAGGGGTTTTCTTATCATAAGGCAGACAAGTCTCTTCCTGAAATACAGGTGTGACAACCCAAGAGGGGCAGGTTAATTGGTCAATTAAAATTTAGGGCTTAATTAAATGGATTATTATAATTAATTTACTAATTAAGCACTTCTTAATCTAACCCATATTAAAATATTCAAGATAATGAAATTTAGGCTTTAGATATTACTTTAAGCTTATTTACCCTAACCCTTGTTTTAATAAAACATAAATATAAGAAAGGGTAGAGTTTACCAATCACCACAAAGTGCAAAGAGAAGGAGGAGAGAAGCATCCACAAGGCACAAGATTTATAGTGGTTCGGTTTATTAGAAGTCCTACTCCATTCTTCCAAGTTTACCTCCTTGGGATCTTCACTAAAACAATGCGATTACTCATCCGATCTTCAAAGGGAACAAACCGTTTCTGCACGAAGCCTTGGCGAGGGGACACACCCTCTTACAATGTCTTCACCTTTCTTAACGGGCCGAAAAGTAGACGTTTACAATGTCTTCACCTTTGTTACCGGGCCGAAGAGTATACCCTCACAATGTCTTCACCTTTGTTACCGGGCCGAAGAGGAGACCCTCAAATACAATGAAGAAAATAAATTGAAAAACTCTCAATGCCTCTTAATAGGCGGATTACAAACTTTGTAGCTCACCAACACTCCAAAGAAAGATAAAATGTAAAGCTTAACGAGTACCTCTTAATAGAATGTGCAAATGCAAGATCAAAGAGGTTTTAGCTTTTGATAGAAGGTTTTAGCTCAAGAAAAATGAGATTTGATCTTTCTAAATTGTTCAAAAGCTTGGAGAGATACCTTTTAATGATGTATATATAGTGTATTTGAAAATATGACCGTTTGGGGTAAAACTGTAAGTAACTGTCTTGAAAATGTCAAGCTGAAAATGCCCCAACGGCTAGTTTGCTCGACCGAGCCATCGCAGTCGCCCGCCCCTTGCAGGCACCCTTTTTTATTTTCAAATTTCTTACCATCGTGGTCGACCGGCCCCATGGAAGTCGCCCGGCGAGGGCTACCTGTTCGCTCAAAAACCTATCCGCGGTCGACAAACCCACGGCGGTCGCTCGCCCAAACCTATGACAGAATGTTCTGTTTGAAACAGACACATATCCGAAGTCGCCCGGCTTGACCCGGTCGACCGGACCGATAAATTTAGAGATGTTCTGGAATTCGAGGTATCATCCCGCGGTCGCCCGGCCTAGCCCGGTCGACCGGCCCTGTGTAAAATTACATTTTTACTCTAAGAGATCAGGGGCTTTTGGATCATGGTCTTTGGGCTTAAGTCCTAGGTTTTCAAAAACATTTTTGGTTATGTGTGTGGGTTTCAAAGATGTAAAAAGTTAAGTATGAAAATCATTTGAAAACCTTTTGAAAGTACATTTAACATAAAATCAAGATGACTCTAAATACATTCTAAAAATAGGAACATTGAGTCTTCTTGGAATGTATTAGCTCCTTTGCACTTCCTTGGACTTCTTCAGCTTGAGAGTGAACTTCTTGAACTCTGTCTTGGGTCTTGTGACTTGTCCTCCATTCTTCAATGCATGTTGAGGTACATGAGGAGTCACCATAGCATGTTCAACTCCAAGCTCCTTGACACTTGCTAGGAACTTGTGGGATCTTCATGTTGAGCTTCTTGAATAGAACATCTCCAATTGTTGATGTCTCCAATGTAGGTGCAAGCTCTTGGTTCCTTTGCTTCTTGATCTACAAGTCATGTGTTGAGAAGAGTTGTGTAATGGCGAATATGACATGAAAATCCTGTATATAACACAACACCTCAAAACAACACATCAGTCCATAAATGCTAATCAATTTAGTTTGCTAGCATCAAAACAAGTAGGTAAGGTGGATGATTAAACCCGTGGGAACCCTTGGGCTTACATTCTTCCCTTTTTTTATGATGGCAAACAAATTCATTAGGGAGGCAGGAGATATTAAACATATAGGTGGATAAGCATTAAACCCTATAAACCATGAAGCAATGCTCCCTCTCATTATATGCACAAGTTTAAAATGATACTGTAAAGCATGTGGTGCATACAAAATATGGACTACCTAATCAATTCTCAAAACTCTCCCCATTTTGGCAGCAGCAAAAAGGTAGGGATATGCAAGTGAAAGTGCAAGTGGGGTGTCAAGATGAATGATAGCTTATATAAGCTATATATATATATATGGTATATGATATAACATTTATGCTCATAGAATGCTTATCAAAATGGAAAACCAAGTAGAGTGCATGATAAGCCAATTTTTTTTTTGATCTAAAGATTTTCAATTTTAGCACAAGTATGGGGGTAATAAATCATGTGAGCACATCATAATGGTATATATAAACATGATTGTAACCATTTGGCTCTCCCCTATGTATTTGTCAGAGGCCCTAGGTAATTCAGGGGAGAGTTTTGGGAATTGATTAGGTAGTCCATATTTTCTTTAAAAATTTCAACAAGGGAAAGATCATCTAGAAAACACCAAATATGACCGTTCAGGGGCATTGTGGTAATTCCTGCGAAAATTTCCAACCGCTATAATTATGGCCGTTATAGAGTTCTCGGAGTTCCGAGAAAAAATCTCGGAGTTCCGGGAATACAAACAGAAAATGGAAAAATGCTACTGGACCATTTCTCGGAGCTCCGAGAATTCTCTCGGAGTTCCGAGAAGCCTATGTCAAGCAGATTTTCACTTCTTGTTTTTGGGCTTCCTACTTTACACCAAGATGGGATTGCTATGAGGGTTCCAAGGTGTTGGAACACCACAAGGACAATCTTTTATACATTTAGGGAGTGTGTTTATTTACTTAATTATGCCTTTCAAAATCCTAAACTAGGATTGGATCTTAATACAATCTAATATAACTTTGATCTTCAATGGATTCTTCAAGTCTTCATTTGTCTTGGACTTCGATGTCTTTGGCCTTCATGATGTGGTCCAATGAGATCTTCTTGGCCTCAATCCAAGCAATGTTGTCTTAGCACCAATGTGATCTACAACTTAGACAATCAAACACATTAGTGATCATAAATCACTTGTGTATTGGAATCATCAAAATAAGATGGGAATGCCAAGGTGGAAACTTTTGGGCTTACAATCTCCCCCTTTTTTATGATGACAAGCACAAGAGATTTTCCAATAAAAGCATACATATTTTCCTTACACTAGAATTCTCTCCCCCTTTGGCATCAATCAAAAAGATTGGGGTAAAAGAGAAACAAAGGGATGTAATATTCAATTTAAGGCTCCCCCTTTTTCAAGGAAAAAGACAAACCTAGAACTCCCCCTATTTAGAATTTTTATTCAACATAAGAGGGGATATTTTAATTATCCATAGAAAGATATTCAATTTTAGAGCAAGCCCCTAATCTAAGCACATATGATGAAAATCATATGGGGGCTTTGGGAACCCAAGCTTTCTTGGATCCACCGCTATACCTAATCTTAGATGCACATTGGAATTGGTAATGACCATTTATTCCACAATAATGGCATCTAACATGAGGGTTAGATACACTAGTCCTATCATAACATGCATGTTTAGGTCTTTGACTAGTCTTCTTTAAGATTATGTCAATAATTTTGTCACCATTTAAGAATCCATGGAGACATAATCTTAACCTTTCATTTTCATTATGAAGATGAGTTATTTGATTTAAAAAATCATTAAATTCATCTTCATAAGATTTGGAAGAGCTTGCCACATCTTGGAGTTTTGCAATTTGGCAAGTTTTCTTATCCAAACAACCCTTAAGGGTTTCGATCTCAAGTTTAAAATTTTCAAGTTGTGCTTGAGATTTGGAAGAAGATTCATTTTTCAAAAAATTAAGTTCATTTTCTAATTTTGAAATGGATTTCTTTTGAACTTTATTTTTAGAAATTTGAGAGTGCAAGGTTGAGCACAATTCATCATAAGATATTTTTTTACTATCACTACTTGATGAATCACAAGAGGGGTTAGAGTTTACCTCATCGTCATGGGAGAATTCCATAAAGCAAAGATCATCTTTTTTATCTTCCCCTTCGCTTGAACTCTTTCCCGAGGTGCTAGTAGCATCCCAACCGGGGCAAGAGCCTTGTGCTTCTTCCATTCCTTCTTTCCCTTGTATTTTGAGGAAGATGACTTGAGAAGTGGACAATTCGGTCTTTTGCGTCCCGTCTTCTTGCAATTGTAGCACCTTATTCCTCCTTCTACTTCACTTTCTTCTTTCTTCTTCGTTTTATCCTTTTTATGCTTTTTTCTCCATAAGCTTTTAAATTTCCTTAAAGCTTCTTCTTCATCGCTATCCGCCTCGCTAGAGGATGATGAGTTCACTTTGGAGGCTTTTAGAGCTAGAGATCGACTCTCTTTTTCTTTCTCTTTCGGCTTCTTCTCCTCTTGTCGGCTAGTGAGGAGCATCTCATGGGTGATGAGAGATCCTACAAGCTCCTCCATGGTTAGCGTCTTGAGATTCTTTGATTCTTGTATGGCGGTTACCTTTGGATCCCAATATGGAGGAAGAGACCTAAGCAACTTACTCACAAGCTCATCAGTAGGATAAGATTTACCAAGATTTGCTAGTTCATTAGAAATTTTAGAAAAACGGGTATACATTTCGGAAATGCTTTTGTTTTGATCCATTCTAAACATTTAATATTTACTCTTTAACAAGTTTATTTTGGAATCTTTAACTTGTGATGTTCCCTCATGGGTAACGGCAAGTGTATCCCAAATAATCTTGGCGGAATCAAAAAGAGCAACTCGATTAAACTCCTCCGTAGATAAGGCGCAAAACAAAGAATTTATAGCTTTGTAATTTAAATTTGCATGCCTTTTTTCTACCGTATTCCATTCTTCAAATGGTGTGAAAGGCAAAATGTATCCATTTTCAACAATATGCCAAAGTTCCACATCTATCGAAAGAAGATAGATGCGCATCCTTGTCTTCCAATGTCCATAGTTGGACCTATTAAAGAAGGGAGGTCTAGTTGTGGAATGGCCTTCCGAAAGTCCGGTTCCATTTCTATCCACCATTTCACAATTAGAAAGTTGCCAATGATCTTATGATCTTTCCCTTGTTGAAATTTTTAAAGAAAAATTTACCAAAGATTTATAGAAAAGAAAATCTTTTAAGAGCCTTTGCTCTGATACCAAGTGAAATTCCAAGGGTGGTCCAGAATTGGCAACAAATGAGGAGGGAAGAATTAGGTTTCTAACAAGTTTTAACTCTTTTGAAAACTCAAACCCAATTTTGGAAATTAAGAGATCAACAGTAAAATTCAAGCACACAAGTTAAATCTAAAGTGCAAATGCAAATAAAGAGCAAGAGTAAGAGAGATTGCACCCGAGATTTAAAGTGGTTCGGTCCTCCAAACGCGAGGCCTACTCCACTCCACCAACCAAACCCGTTGATGGCTTCACTATGTGATCTTCTTAACTTCGGCGAAGATCGGTGCTGATTACAAATTCTGATTACCTTTAACCTTGGTGGCAATCTTTATCACGGAGAGTGGGCTACGCTTTTCCGAACACTCGCCCAATACAAGTTCTTGATAAGAAAGAAAGAACAAAAAAAAAAACAATCCCTCACAAGGGTTTACAAAGTGTAGAAGATGTACAAATTGAGCCTATGATCCAAATCCTAATCTTTAGAGGATGAGAGGCATAATCAAGTTTGATTCACTCTTTGGATGTTCAAATGGAGTTTAAGAGTGTTAGGATTTCTTGTCTTGAAGTTTAGAATGCCCATATTTATAGAAAACACCAAATATGACCGTTCAGGGGCATTGTGGTAATTCCTGCGAAAATTTCCAACGGCTATAATTATGGCCGTGATAGAGTTCTCGGAGTTCCGAGAATACAAACAGAAAATGGAAAAATGCTACTGGACCATTTCTCGGAGCTCCGAGGAATCTCTCGGAGTTCCGAGCTCGGAGCTCCGAGAATTCTCTCGGAGTTCCGAGAATTCTATGTCAAGCAGATTTTCACTTCTTGTTTTTGGGCTTCCTACTTTACACCAAGATGTGATTGCTATGAGGGTTCCAAGGTGTTGGAACACCACAAGGACAATCTTTTATACATTTAGGGAGTGTGTTTATTTACTTAATTATGCCTTTCAAAATCCTAAACTAGGATTGGATCTTAATACAATCAAATATAACTTTGATCTTCAATGGATTCTTCAAGTCTTCATTTGTCTTGGACTTCGATGTCTTTGGCCTTCATGATGTGGTCCAATGAGATCTTCTTGGCCTCAATCCAAGAAATGTTGTCTTAGCACCAATGTGGTCTACAACTTAGACAATCAAACACATTAGTGATCATAAATCACTTGTGTAATGGAATCATCAAAATAAGATGGGAATGCCAAGGTGGAAACCATTGGGCTTACAGAAACCTATGATATGGGGCATGACAAGACAGAATGGTTTGAAAAGGTGAATGATTTAACCACTTGGGCTTCATTGGCAACTTCTGATGCAGATATGTCTCTACCTGAGCAAGGATATGCTCAAGTCTTAGACATAAATGTTAAGTTCACAAGTTGCTTCATAAAGGGGTTTTCTGGACAGTAAGCAGACAAGTCTCTCCCAGAGCATGGATATGCTCTGAACTGTGATATAACTTTTAGAGATCACTTGTTGCTTGCCCTTAGAGATTTACACATACGAAAATGTAAGCTCCCCCTGACTATGTGCATCCAAATTTGAATATCAAGCTCATAGGCCCTTGATTTGAAATCACCTTAACGATTCAAAATTTTGCTCCATTCAAATGATAGTCACAAATTGAATATGAATGGATGATTATTAGACATGAGATATGGTAATGAAAAGAGTATAGTCTAATAAACACATGGATAAAAGAATTAAACCAATAAGGTATATATCCATGGCAACCAAAGATCATGCATATATAGATGAAACTATAATGCTCCATATACATGATTGAATGATGGAAGATTGATACCACACTTCAATTAATGTTTCTTAAGTGATATATCCGGAACTCTTCTACTGATAAATGTTTAGAAGAGCTTAGATCAATGCTTGACCATTTCTTCCATGTAAGGGCAGTATCTCTAAAAATTCTTCCCGGATTGAGAGATTGGGTACTTGTTTTAACTCTTCTCCTTCATCAAAAAGTCATCCTTGAGAGGATGAATATGAAGTACACATGCCAGCCTTTAGGTATGAATCTTCAATTTTCTTAGTCTCTGTTCATCCTTCGCAGTGGAAGAATGTAGAGTTGGACAGAGAAAAATTGAGTACATTTACCATCTTATTACATTTGACATGATGGAAGGAGACAAGTACCTTAGACAAGCTGCGAATGACTGATTATTTAAAATTAATCAACTTGAGTCCTCCGAAGCTAAAATCTTTGAAGAGATGATGGGACATGACAAGCTTAAAGAATCAATTGTCTCTCCCAAGAGATTGTCAGTGGCCTTTGATAGAACATATGAGGCAAGGCATGACAATACACAATGGTTATAGATATGTCTATAAATGTATAGCCATTTGATCTTATCATGATGAAAGATGTTCTTCTTCAAAACTCATGATAAGAGACACAATTCATAGGCAATGAGATAAATATCTCAAGCACTATCCTATGAAGGAGAGTTCTAGAGAGTTTTAAGACTCTAGAAAATGAGACTTATCATTGGAAATGATGAAACCATAAGAGTACATCCAACATAAGTATAAAGCCTAAGAAGATATGGTACTGAGGCACGGGCTAAGGAATTTTGTCATAAAAGAGAGATGATCTCAAAATGTAGGTATAGGACAAATCCCAAACACCACACATATGAAGCAATAAAGCCCCATATGGGTGAACTCATCACATGTAGTGTGATGATACCCATATCATCTTACATATGATAAGATGGAAATGACATATATTTTCATGAATTGCTCCCCCCCATTGTTAGAGACTCATACATGGTATGAATCCAAAGGGCTGTCATAACACAAAAGCACCAAGGGATTTTGGGGTGAGTGATTGACAAACAATCCTAGGGGGGCTAATGCATGATTGCTATAGCTAGTCATATAATGTTAAAAGAGATGACAATCTAGCCATCCATACTCCTCCTAAATATGTGCATATATATATATATATATATATATATATATGAGGAAAGTGTTGGTGAGCTTAAGCGCCCCAATCACATGGGTCCCACATTTTCTGTGGTGATCCAAACCATTCATTTGCAAGGCCCTATCGTAGATAGGGGGTGTACCAAAAATCAGCTCCATAAGATCATCCTAACCCCTCCATTTGTGGAGGACAAAAATGGGCAGATTTGTGGACAAATTATGTCTGTCCATTTTTGACCTCCACAAATGGATAGGTTAGGATGATCCTATGGAGCTGATTTTTGGTACACACCCCATCTATGTAAGGGCCTTTCAAATGAATGGTTTGGATCATCCTAACAAAGTAGGCCCCAATGTGATTGGGCGCTTAAGCTCACCATAAGTTTGGTGAGCTTAAGCTCACCAACACTTTCCTCTATATATATATATATATATATATATATATATATATATATATATATATATATGACGAAAGTGAAGCTACACCGCCGGCTTAAAATACAATGGGCCCACATTGTTTTGGTGATCCAAACCATTCATTTGATTGGCTCTCACATAGATAGGGTGTCCACCAAAAATCAGCTCCATAGGATCATCCCAACCCTTCAAACTGTGGAGGCAAAAATGGACAAATTTGTGAAGGTTTTTACACGTTCATTTTTGCCTCCACAAATCGTAGGGTTGGGATAATCCTATGTAGCTGATTTTTGGTGGACACCCTATCTATGTGAGGGCCAATCAAATGAATTCTTTGGATCACCAAAACAATGTGGGCCCATTGTATTTTAAGTCGGCGGTGTAGCTAAGTTAGCTACACCGGCGGTGTAGCTTCACTTTCCTCTATATATATATATATATATAGCAGACAAGGCACATATGGCTTATCATGGTTAAGATGTTGGCTAGAAGCCAAAGAAATTAGATGTTTTAATTAAAGAGATGAGTGTTACTAACTTACTAGGTAAGAGGACTAATAGTACCAATTGAGTGATTTTTAACTTTAGGTTTACCATCTTTACCATGTAGCTAATACCACACAAGGAAAATTAACTATAGATTATATACATATGTCTATTTAGTACAAATCTATAGGACTCAGACAAATGACAAGTAGACTATAAAGGATTATGTCTGAGAGAGACATCCATGGCTCATGCAAGTGATAATATATCACTTATGGTAAACATGAGCAATATATGGCATTTTAAGCCTCCATGGATAGTCTATGGAGATTGGACACAAGTAATATGACACATAAGGTTCATGGTCCAAACATCTATATTTTATATCCACAGACCACTTATACAAAGATAAGGCTAACACCAAGTGCATATGCCTATAGAAAACCAACATGTGTGGGATACCAGTGTTCCCATCACAATGTATTGCATGCCAACCACCATCATGAGTAAATGCCCAAAAATGATACTAGATTCCTATGTGATTTTCAATTTTACTCAAATGAGTATCATATTTTGATTCTACGCTCATTTTCAACTTTCCTAATAATATACTCTTATATGAACTTAGGGAATGATCCAAGGATTCTTTTAGAGTATGTCAAGAGATAAACACCTTGGACAAATGCATTCCAAAATGAATTACTATGAGTAGATAATTTCATCGTAGTCATGAGAGTATATTCATTTAAGGTCTTTGGAACACATCTACTATAACCCATCAAGATTCCTTATGCATTTAATGATAATCATTAAGCACATAAGAATGGGTTTAAAGTAAAACTAGGTGTAAAGTAATAGACATGAAGTACAAGGATATAGTCTATAATAAGAATAACATTATTTTACCTATAGACTATAGCATGGATGTGATGTGATCATTAAAGCTCAATTTGCAAAGATACATTCTATTAAAACATGAAAAATGGTACGTATCTAAGCTTAAAAATGAAATGATAAATCATTTCAGCAGAAGAATTCTAGATACTAAAATATTAAACTTGAAATGAAGTATCTAGAATGAAGAATTCATATGATTTAGCAATTAAGCACAACCCATTACACTAACATATTCAATAAATGTTTTGAATGGGGGATTTTGGAACCCAAATCCCTTTGGTTCCTACCAAGTTTGTTTGCGGGAGTGTATCTTTTCTAACCCACACAAACTTGTTTAACTTCACAAATCTAAGCTTACACCTAGATTTGTGATGTCCTAATCTACCACACTAAGTACATGAGTAATGATTGGTAGATGAGGAACATGAAGAACCACAAGAATGCACATGATGACAAACATGTTTGTCTTTCTCTTGTTGCAATCTTTGGTTCTTTATGGAGAGTTCTTCAATTACTAATTTTATCTCATTTACGTGATTTTCAAGGCAATTTATTTGTTGAGATAAATTAGCTATTAGGTTTTCTTCATTTTCACAAACAAGTATATATATTTTATTTAATTCCTTGTTTGTGATTGTAAGGCTTTCATTTTCTTTTCCAAGGATATTGCATTGTTTAATTAAGTCATCATTTTTGTTTATCAAAATTTTGCTCAAATGACTTAATTTTTCATTTCTCTTCAAACTTTCATTAACCTCCGATTTTAAATTTTCAATTAGTTTTTTCAAACCGGAAGTTGAATGTTTGAAACAGTTTTCCTTTGCAAAAGATTTTTGTAGAGTCTCTTTTTGTTCAAAAACATTATTTTTATCAATTGAAGAGAGACTACTATTTTTCTCATAAAAATTTTCAAGATTAGTTCAAATATCTTTTGCATTTGTGCATGATGAAATTTTATGAAAAGCATTGGGACATAGTCCGCAACATATTATAATAATAGCTTTTGAATTTAATGAAAATAATTTTGCATCATTTTTAGTGCACTTCCTTGGAATAGAAAATCCCATTTCAATGACATCTAAGATGTCAAAATTTATGGATTTGAGATAGGCAAGCATTTTTACTTTCCAAGCTCTATAATTTGTTCCATCAAATAATGGAGGAATTATAGATGATTGGCCTAACTCGAAATCCATTTGGATTGTCACGAATCTTTATCTCTTGTTGATTTCGAATTTAAAAATCTCTTTAAGAGCCTTTGCTCTGATACCAAATGAAATACAGGTGTGACAACCCAAGAGGAGGGGTGAATTGGTCAATTAAAATTTGGGCTTAATTAAATGGATTATTAAAATTAATCTACTAATTAACCACTTATTAATCTAACCCTTGTTCAAATATTCAAGATAATGAAATTTAGGGTTTAGATATTACTTTAAGCTTATTTACCCTAACACTTGTTTTATTAAAACATAAATACAAGAAAGGGTAGAGTTTACCAATCACCACAAAGTGCAAAGAAAATGAGGAGAGAAAGCATCCACAAGGCACAAGATTTAGAGTAGTTTGGTCTATCACAAGACCTACTCCACTCTTCCAATTTTAACTCCTTGGGATTTTCACTAAAATAATGAGATTCTTCAAAGGGGGAATCTCGAAGCCGTACAGCCAACTCCTTCGATCTTCAAAGGGAACAAACCTTTTATGCATGATGCCTTGGCAAGGGGACACACCCTCTTACAACGTCTTCACCTTTCTTAACGGGCCGAAGAGTAGATCCTCACAATGTCTTCACCTTTGTAACCGGACCGAAGAGTTGACCCTCATAATGTCTTCACCTTTGATACCGGGCCGAAGAGGAGACCCTCAAATACAATGAAGAAAATAAATTAAAAAACTCTCAATGCCTTTTAATAAGCGGATTACAAACTTTGTTAGCTCACCAACACTCCAAAGAAAGATAAAATGTAAAGCCTAAGGAGTACCTCTTGATAGAATGTGCAAATGCAAGATCAAAGAAGTTTTAGCTTTTGATAGAAGGTTTTAGCTCAAGGAAAATGGGATTTGATCTTTCTAAATTGTTCAAAAGCTTGTAGAGATAGGTTTTAATGATGTATATATATAGTGTATTTGAAAATATGACCGTTTCGGGTAAAACTGTAAATAACTGGCTTGAAAAAGTCAAGCTGAAAATGCCCCAACGGCTAGTTTGCTCGACCGCGACCGAGCCATCGCGGTCGCCCGCGCTTATCAGGCGCCCTTTTTATTTTCAAATTTCTTACCGTCCTGGTCGACCGACCCCATGGCGGTCGCCCGACCTACGGCGATCGCCCGCCCAAACCCATGACAGAATGTTCTGTTCGAAACAGACACATATCCGCGGTCGCCTAGCTTGACCCGGTCGACCGGACCGATAAATTTTGAGATGTCCTGGAATTCCAGGTATCATCCCGTGGTCGCCTGGCCTAGCCCAGTCAACCGGCCCTGTTTAAAATTCCATTTTTACTTTAAGAGATCAGGGGCTTTTGGGTTGTGGTCTTTGGGCTTAAGTTCTATGTTTTCAAACACATTTTTGGTTATGTGTAGGGTTTTCAAAGATGTAAAAAGCTAAGTATAAAAATCATTTGAAAACCTTTTGAAAGTACATTTAACATAAAATTAAGAGGACTCTCAATACATTATAAAAATAAGAACCGTGAGTCTTGTTGGAATGTATCAGCTCCTTTGCACTTCGTTGGACTTCTTCAGCTTGAGAGTGAACTTCTTGAACTCTGTCTTGGCTTTTGTGACTTGTCCTCCAATCTTCAATGCATGTTGACATAGATGAGGAGTCACCATGGCATGTTCAACTCCAAGCTCCTTCTTGACACTTGTTAGGAACTTGTGGGATCTTCATGTTGAGCTTCTTGAATAGAACATCTCCAAATGTTGATGTCTCCAATGTAGGTGCAAGCTCTTGGTTCCTTTGCTTTTTGATCCACAAGTCATGTGTTGAGAAGAGTTGTGTAATAGCGATTATGACATGAAAATCCTGTATATAACACAACACCTCAAAGCAACACATCAGTCCATAAATGCTAATCAATTTAGTTTGCTAGCATCAAAATAAGAAGGTAAGGTGAATGATTAAACCCATGGGAACCCTTGGGCTTACAATTACTTCTTCTGAGTTCTTGAAACTCTGGATCTAATTCCTTTTCAGTTACAGTTTGATTTCTTGAAACTTTACTAGGTTCTATATAAATTTCTTTCTTCATTGGGAAAAGATGTTCAAAGAATTCTGCATCCTTAGATTCCATTATTGTGTTATATTTTAGGATATTTTCAACTGATTTCAAAACTAGAAATCTGTTGGCTGTACTATTTTGAGCATACCCTATGAACACACAATCAAAAGTTTTTTGTCTCAGTTTTCTTTTCTTAAGTTCAGGTATTCCAACCTTAGCCAAGCAACCCCAAACTCTCAAGTGAGTCAAGCTAGGCATCTTGTTATGCCACAAATCATATGGTATATCACCCTACTTCTTGGGAGGTATCCTATTATAGATATAACATGCCGACAAAAGTGCTTCCCCCCACAAGGTCAAGGGTAAACCAAAACTAATCAACATAGCGTTGAACATATCCTTTAAGGTTATGTTCATAGATAGGCCTTTCTCGCTTAGTCTCTAGATCCGACTGAGCCAGCATGCAACTCATTGCCATGTCAGTAATCGACAAGTATAAGAGCAACGATTGGCCTGGAATGACAGGCGATAAAACAGGAGGCAAAGCTAAACACTGTTTAACCTTCTCAAATGCTTCCTGACACTCATCTATCCATTTCTTTGAGGAATTCTTCTTCAAGAGCTTGAAAATAAGCTCACATGTCATTGTCAGATGAGATATGAACCTTCTTAGATACTGAACCCTGGATCCAAGGAAACCTCGGATCTGCTTTTCTATCTTAGGTGGCTCCATTTGTTAAATCGCCTTGATATTTTGTGGCTCCACCTCTATTCCTCTTTCACTTACGATGAACCTTAAGAGTTTTCCTGCTGTAACTCCACATACACACTTGCTAGGGTTCAGGTGAAGCTTATACTTCCCGATTCTTTCGAAGAATTTTCTTAATGCAACTGTTGTTCAGGTCGAGTCTTTCCCTTTACGATCATGTCATCAACGTAGACCTCAACCTCTTTATGGATCATACAGTGTAGGAGATTAGTAGCGGCTCTCTAATATGTAGCACCAATATTTTTTAGCCCAAACGACATTACTTTGTAGCTGTAAGCCCAACGGTTCCCATGGGTTAATCATTCACCTTACCTTCTTATTTTGATGCTAACAAACTCAAATTGATTATCATTAATAGACTAATGTGTTGCTTTGAGGTGTTGTGTTATATACAGGAATTTCATGTCATAATAGTCATTACACAACTCTTCTCGACACATGGCTTGTGGATAAAGAAGCAGAGGAACTAAGAGCTTGCACCTACATTGGGGACATCCTCATTTGAAGATGTTCAAGTCAAGAAGCTCAACATGAAGATCCCACAAGTTCCTAGCAAGTGTCAAGAAGGAGCTTGTAGTTGAACATGCCATGGTGACACCTCATGCACCTTTCAACATGTATTAAAGATTGGAGGAGAAGTCACACGAGCCGAATCAAGATCATGATGTTCACTCAAGCCGAAGAAGTCAAAGGAAGTGCAAAGGAGCGAATACATTCCAAGAAGACTCAACGGTATCATTTTAGAATGTATTTAGAGTCCTCTTGATATTTTGTAAATTGCACTTTCAAAGGTTTTCAAATGGTTTTCATACTTAAGTTCTTACATCTTTGAAAGCCATACACACCCAAAAATGTGTTCGAAAACCTAGGTCTAAAGCCCAAAGACCATGGCCCAAAGCCCCTGAATTTTAAAGTTAAAAATGGAATTTCAGACAGGGCCGGTCGACCGGGCTATTCCGGGCGACCGCGAGATGGTACTTGGAACTCCAGGACATCTCCAAATTTATCAGGCCGGTCGACCGGGCCAATCTGGTCGACCGCTGATTTGTTTTCTGAAAATTCAGAAAACATCCACGTTGGTCTTGGCGGACGAGCGCTATGGTCTGGTCGACCGCGACAGTCTTTGTGAGCCGAATTTTTATTCAAACAGATTGGCCTCGCCGGGCGACCGCCATAGGGTCGGTCGACCGCACCGGTATGAAATTTAAAATTAAAAAGGAGAGCTCGATAAGGGCAGGCGACTGCCGTGTCTCGGTCGACCGCCGCCGCTTGAAAAACTTGCTGTTGGAGCTTGCACAGGTTGACTTTTTTAACCCTATTTTTTTATAGTTTTACCCCAAACAGTCATATTTCCTTATGGGGTATATATACACTATCAAAACCTTTCTAAATAACCTTTTACAATATCAAATCCCATCTTCTTGAACCTAAACTTTTAAATGAAAGGTTAAACCTCTTTGAATTTGTGTTTTTACATTTTATCAAGAGGATCTCCATAGGCTTTACATTTGTATCTATTTTTTGGAGAGTTTGTGAGCTTTCAAAGTTGTAATCCGCCTATCAAGAGGCAAGAGAGAGTTCTATTTTTATTTTCTTCATTTGTTCTTGAGGGTCTTCGATTCAACCCGTTAACAAAGGTGAATCATTGTAAGAGGGTGTGTCCCCTCGGCAAGGCTTCGTGCAGAAAGGACATGTCCCCTTTGGAGTTGAAGGAATTTGTGTACGGCTTTGAGATTCACTCGTTGAAGAATCTTAAGTTTTAGTGGAGATCACAAGGAGATAAACTTGGAAGAGTGGAGTAGGTCTTGCGATAGGCTGAACCACTATAAATCGTGTGTTCCTTGTGGTTGCTTCTCTTCCCCTTATTCTCTTGCACGTGTGGTGATTGGTAATCTCTAACCTAACTTGTGTTTATGTATTAATCAAACAAGGGTTAGTGAATTCATGCTTAAAGTAACATCTAATCCCTAGCTTTCTTCATCTTGAATATTTGAACAAGGGTTAGAATATAAATGCTTAATTAGTAATTTAATTTTAATAATCAAACTAATTAAGCCCAAAAATTTTAATTAACCAATTCAACCCCTCTTGGGTTGTCACACCTGTATTTCAGTAGCAATATGTACCCCACTGAGTAATAAATGTTGTCCTTATCATGTCTTTAGGTGCCATTTAATCTGATTGTATCCTAAAAACCCCATCCACATGTCCAGCCGTGTTATCCACCAGGACATCAATATTTGGAAGAGGGAAGTCAGCTTTAGGACTCGCCTGGTTCAAGTCTCGAAAATCCACACACATTCTGACTTTCCCGTCCTTCTTGGACACTGGTACTATGTTAGCAAGCCACTCAGGATATTCCACTCTTGAATGAACTTTACATCTAAAAACTTTTTAACTTCTTCATAAACTTTCAACTCCCATTCTGTTTTAAGTTTTCAGAGTTTTTGCTTCTTTGGCTTAGAGCAAGGGATTAAAGGTAATTTGTGCTGGACAATCTTTTCGCTTAATCCTGGCATATCATCGTAAGACTAAGCAAAAACTTCCCTAAACTCCTTAAGTAGGATGATCAATTCCTCGTGCTCCTCAGGAGATAAAGTTTTGCCAATCCTTATATCTCGAATCGAGGTTTCGTCACTTATATTCACGGTCTCAATTTCCTCTTCGAGTGATTTTACTCGGCGACTCTCCTCCTGTTAGATCATATGTCTGATTTCAGGGGGAGTTTTGTCGGCTCTCTCATTAGAGGGGGAGTCTTGATTGTTATTAAGATTATGATATTTTAAAGCAGATTCAGTAGAAGAAACAGAAACAGGAATGTACATAGAAAAAGAGTCCTTTATTTCATTGAAAGTAAAATTGAGTACATCAGATTTTGAATAGCCCACATCAGGCTTTACAATAGATTCTTGAAACATATGTACTGACTCAGAAGAAACATCACTATGAGAAGACTCAGATGCACTACGTATAGACACATCATTGAATTTGACAGACAACTAACACTCCGACTCCGCTGTAATGGTTGATGACTCATCCTCGATTCCAGGAGCTAGCTCGACCTCTATGGTACCTGCATCAAAAGAATCATTAGAAGAAAAAAACTCTGAATCAGACTTAGAGACTGACACATAGTTACGAACAACTGACTCTTTTGGAAGAATATGGTTGTACTGAAGGGTAACCTGAGGTAGGACCTGAGAGGTCCAATTAGTCAAAGGTTCCTCAACCGGGGTGATAAGGTAGTTGGGTTTGGTACCAGCGAGCTCCTGTCAATGACGACCACAGTCTGTGACCCTTCTTGGAAAAGTGATTTCAGAAGGCTTGGCTCATGTGGTCGGCCCAATCAATCTCAGACTCTCTCTATAATCTGCATACCCACTGACTCATCTTCTAGCTCAAGATCAAAGTAAATCTCGAACCCTGGAAGCATTTGTCCTGTATTCTCATCCAGCTAAGTCTCAGTAAAACCGCAGAATGGAGAATATGTTCCTTCTTTGCGAAAACGACCATTCATAGTTAGGTCAAGCGGTCCCATCGACAAGTCCAAACCTCTACGGCGGCATTCTACCCTCATTTCAACATGAATTTCTTCATCTCTCTAACCTCTACCTTAGTTGGTTTGTACCCCAGTCCGAATAGACCATTGAAAGTCTGAAACACGGACCACTCAGTCATAACCTGATGGTATTTCCCTAATCCTGTACCCGGAAGATAGGCCAGATCTCTCAGGAATTAACTGTTGACAGGGCAGAGTATCTCAGTTTGACCGGTTTCTCTTTAGAGGTGACAGCTATAAGTATGGAAGAAGCAGTGAATGAAGAAATATTTTTCTTAAACAGTACCAATTCTAATGTAGTCAGAATGATTCGCTTGCAAGGTTGTAACCCCCTTAACAGTTATCACCTTGTTTTTCAAGATGAATTTCAATTTTTGATGCAAAGTGGATGGGACAGCCCCAACTTTATGTATCCACGGACGACCCAATAACAACAGAGTTCCAACCACGCCACGATGAGTTCCATCATAGGCCAAAATACCTTGATCTGAAGGAATGAAGCTCTCAGGTCCAAAACCCAGGGTAGTTGCTGTGCTTAGTGGACATACGTTCAGTGCAGACCGATTATCGACCAGTACTTCAGGTACTTTCTTTCTGTTGCAAATAATAGTAATTCTGAGGGGTTTCGTATGATCTCTCCCTTCTGGTAGCAAATCATCATCTGTAAATGATACAGTTTTCGCTACCCTGGCCATGGCGACTAAGCTGACAAGTTCATCTGGAGTTAAGTCAACAACACCTGAGCGGCTTTCAGTTCTTTCAGCATAACCTTCCGGTGCTTAGAAGATGACATCAAGGGACCCCAAATAGAGATATTCGCTTGGGTCTTCTTTAATTGCTTCAAAAGATTGTCATCTTCTTCTTTTATCACAAGTCTATTTTGCCTCTGATTCTCACTGGCCCTTGCAACTTCTGCTGGATTTTCAACACTCAACTCAGGAGGTTTGAAAACACATCCTCCTCTGGTCATGTGACGCATCTCATCACAATGATCATCTAACAACAACAGTTTGTCTTCATCCATTCTTAAAACATAAGAAGTTCCACTGACCTTTTCCTCTTCAAAGTCCTCCATCCTTAAGACATACGAAGCTTTCTTTTCTTTCTCCATGTTATTACTTTGAAGCACATAAGACTGAGATAAAGAGGACTCAGTGAGTTCGGTGTCACTGAAAGATAGCACAAAAGGCTTTTTCCCTTTCACTTCCTCGAGTTCTTCATCACCAAACTTCAACACATATGTTTTATTTGACGTGATAGCGTAAATGAGAGTAGAGGGATCAAGGATGGGCTCATCTACAAATATGGCATTAGTAGTAGGAGGAGCAACAACACGATGGTTTGGAAGGGGGTTCTGAGTGACATTTGGCCTTTCGACAGCAAGTTCATCCTTATCAATCATGTGCTAAATCACGTGCTTTAAAGCTATGCAATTCTCGGTTAAATGTCTTGGGCCTCTATGATACTCGCAGTACTGATCTTTCCTCCAGTTTGCAGGTAAAGGATTAGGTGCAGGTTTGATATCTAGAAGTCTGATCTTCTTATCTCTTATCAACCTCTTAAGTATCATAGGCAGTGGATACGGTAGTGGGTCGAATTGTCTGAAGTACCTCTTTACCACTGGTTTAACAATTTCAGTGACAGGCTTGGCCACATGTCTGGTATAACTGACTTCAAGAACTTCCTTTGGCTGGATCATAGGCCTTTTCCCTTCTCGGACATCAGACAAAGTCTTGGGTCTAAGGCCCTTAGCAATAACATCCTCGGTCTGGGTACCAATTTTTATCAAGTGATCAAAATTCTGGTAGTGTTGCGGTGCCATGAAGTGAAAGTACTGTGGAGACAAGCTTTTGATGACTGGTTTTATCTGATCTTCCTTTGTCATTCTCTGTCCCAACTGAGCGGACTTGCGCCTCCAACGCCTGATGAATGAAGTGAAAGTCTCTAGAGGACCCAGTTTCAACTGTTTAAGATCTCTCTTACTGACTTCGATACCTTCCTCCATGAAAAATTGTTCAACAAACCTGTTAGAGATCTCTTTCAAAGTCCTAACCTCTTCGGGTTTCAAACTAAAAAATCATCTTTTGGCCACCCCTGTAAGAGACATGGGAAACAACTGGGCCATCTGCTCTCGATTCAAACCATGCTACTGAGAAAGAGTAATGAACCATCTGACATGGTTTCTCGGACACCCAATTCCATCATATTTTTCGTAATCCGGTGCCTTGAACTTGGGTGGGAATATAGCACTGGGGGACATCAGAAATTCAGAAATATCGAACCGTTTGGGCCCTTGAAGCTTCATGCTGTTAATAGCCATTTTCTCATACAAGTCATATAATTCGTTCTCCTTGTTCTGTCTCAGAGCACAATACTCCTCAGCATATTGCTCTTCATCTAAATCGATCTCTACTGGCTAGACAACAGGTCTTACAAGGTTAGGAAATATGACAGTAGGAGGTGGAATGGCAGGCTGTCTAGAAGTAGAGGTTTTGTTGTTATTCTGGGCTTTCAACTGAGTGATCTCCTCTTTCAGTCCTGTTATCTCTCGACTCATATTTCTCATCATCTCTTGTATGACTATCATGGGATCAGTTGAATCATCCATTGGGATCGGGGTAGGTTGAATAGGTGAAAGTATTTCCTGAAAATTTGAAATGGTTAATAACGGAGAAGTAGGTGATAGAGAGTGTCTACTCAGCCTGGAATCAGAAGACTGACGGGACCAGGTTGGTTTTGAAATATGGGTTTTCTTAGAAGCTATGATTGCTCAGCGTTAGAATCCTGAGATGGAAGTATAAACACTAGATTAAAATATTGATAATTGGAATAAAATATTCTGATCAAATAGAGATAAGATAAAACACAGACACATTTCATTGGTTAAAATCAAACTGTGGTTACGACAACCAAAATATTAACCTCTGATTACAATTAGATGAAAAACAGTTGATTATAACGGAAATTGAGAAATTAAGATGACAATTCTATTGACAAAAATCTTCAAAGCTCCCCAATCCAAGTGCTCTGGCCTGCGGGCTCCCCGGGTACTTCTCTACATCGGAGTTTAGATGGTAGAGCAAATCTCCTCTCTATGATTTTGTTTCTCCAAGCAGCTACTATAGATTTGACAAGATTAGGAGATAGGTTTTCGCAAGGAGGAGGTGTAACAACCACGGGAGGATATGAGATTCCCGTAATCTGATGGAGTAAACGCATGGGTGAATAAAAGGAAGATTTTTCCAAACCTATGAGATAAACAAATGAGTATGGGGAGGTGCTGGTGATAACCTGTAAGCATGGATGACTCACCCAGCAAAACTGATTTTTCGCTACATGCTGCAACCAATTAAGCCATTCCTCCATGGACTGAGGTTGGTTGGTCATTGGTCGCCAGGAATTGAAATTCTTCAAAGTATGTTGGACGTGACTTTCTAGCCGAAAGATGGTGAGTTTCGCACAAAGCCACAAATATAACAATTTTACACACCCAAAGAAATTATCATGAACCTCCTGACGAGCAAGAAGGTCTAGAAGGAGAAAGTTTCTGCTAGTATGGTGGGAACATGATTCCTTCCTTCATTGATTTGATCCATCACAGCCAACAAGACCAAAGAAGCATTATAAGAATCTCCATGAATGACATAACGTGTAAAGACACCAAAAATTAAAGCATTACGATGACAACTCTGAAAACGGGAGTTAGTAGGGTCGACATTTTTTAGAAAAATGCTTAATGAGGTCCTGGACTCGCACGCTTGTGTCTGTAAAATATAGCAGGGCATCAACCGTAGTATTTTTAAATAATTTACAGAAATGGGAATGAGGGTCATCTGGACTCGAAGGTTGGACCTAGGATCCCTCAAGTGGGAGCTCTGATAGGATGCACCAATCCTCAAAGACAGGATAGAGTTCAAAGGGACTAAATCTAAAGACATGAAGAGTAGGATCCCAAAGATTGGCAGCTGCTTGGAGAAATTTCCAATTTATGCCGAGTATGCTCAAATGATTGAATGTAGTAATAAACTTCTCAGCCATACTCCTCTTTGAATGCTCACAAGGAAGAGTTATAATAGTCTCATTTATCCAACTTCTCAACACATTGTTCGCTATGATCAAACCTAACACTCAGACGAGACAAGATCATGAAAGAATGGAGATAACCTTGAATAGATAAATAATAAGGATAAACTTGACAATTAATCCTGTAGGAAGGATACAATCGGTGCCACTGAATTTTTCATCAATGATCAAAGATGATCGGCAGATCAAAAGGGTAGACCACGGCCATAAAATTATAGACGTAGGTCATAGACCGGATCTAAATTTGGTGATGAATACCAACAACTGCACGATCAATATGATCAGAAATGATAGACCATGGCCATAAAGACAGCGGACAAGCCATCAACTAGATCTAAGACAAAACAGATAATCAGACATGAATAACCTAATGAATCTATGACATAATAACCGAATGAATACATAATCAAAGGGTAGTAAACAAACCGTGGCCATGAGAATGACAAATATAGGCCACTAATCAGGTAAATCTGAAAGAATATAAATGCAATTGATTAAACCAGTAATACCCTACTAGAAATGAGTCCTAATCTCATCAACCGACAGAATCAGATACATAAGAGATCTGTAGAATTCGAAAATGAAAAAGCAAATTATGTTCACAACAATGGCGAGAGAAACGCCACTAGCCAAGTCAAAAGAATGTAAATAGGATGAATTAGACCAGGAATACCCACTGAAAATGGGTCCTAATCTAAACCAGTGACTCAACGAATCAGGTATGTACAAGAAGATAACAAAATACAAATCAACTCAGCAAACAAGACATGTATATAAAGAAACGACACAATTGTACACTCGGGAAACAGAAAGGTAGACCATGGTCAGAATAATAACAAGGGAAATTACTGACCAGGTCGGAAGACTGAAAGAATAGAAAAACTGTAACTAATGACCAGAAAACTTTACTGATAGGTAAGCCCTGGTCTAACAGCGAGCACAAAGAATATGATTAGATTACAGAATTTTGAGTGAAACGGATAACAAAGATTCAAGGGATGGCCGCAGGAGGTGATGAACAAAAACCTTCTGCCAAATCCAAAACTGAAAGAACGAACAAACTGTAATTGGTGACAATAGACCAGAAAAACCTCACTAGAAAGTAAGCCCTGATCTAACGACCGATGAATCGGGTGTAAATCTGAGACACTCAGAACAATCGTACAACTAGAGATCACATGCTAGATCATGATCTAAATGATGACCAAGTAAGAATAAGGGTCACTGACCATGTCTGAAAGAATGATATGACTAAAATAGATACAGAAATAAAATCTAAGAGATATCTCCCAATAGATATAGTATGTGCATATATATACCCTAACCAGGGGCATCGGTCCTAATATAATCTAACGGAGTCAAGACACTTGACGTAAGACTGAATGTGAGTGTACTAAACAATGTGTCGCATAACCACATTGTGACTTACCCTTCTACACTACATGGGTAGGCTGACTTTTATCCTAGGCTCACATGTGTCTCCCTCACACATGTACGTTCTATATGAATGCGATATATATATATATATATATATATATATATATATATAAACACATGCATGTCCTAGTTGGATTTTACTAAGTCAGCAAATATATTTATGTACATAATATATAAAATGAAAATATAGCTCCGGACTCAATCTACAGGGCACTATGCATATGACCATACCCTTGATGTATAACTCAAGTACACCTAGTGTTATACAGAGTATGTTCATCGTTCATTGGCTGCTGTAGATACAAGTACACCTACTGTCTACGGGGGCAACACCGGCTCATAGCTTGAAAATAAATTCAACGGTTCCATCAGGATAATGACCTCCCATCTGCTACATGCTGTATCTATCCCATGGAGCCAATAATAATAAAAAATAATGAAAGAAATAAAGAATACGATGAAATAAAGAATATGATAATGTGTGTTGTGTAGTGTGTGAATCCCTGGTTTTACGCACCTATTTAGTGCCCCTGGATTCTAATGATAGAGTTTCCATTTAACTTGATTTGGCCCAAATTTCTTCAAAGTTAGTAAAAATGGCATTTTTATAGAGTTAGGCAATGTTTCAAGAACTCCCCAGCAGAGTTGCCAGCCAGTGGACCCCGATCCGTAGGAGGCGGCGAGGAACGAGTCCCCCGTCGATCCTTTGGATCTCCACATGATGGAGAACTCTACCAAGGAACTCTCGAAATGGTGCCACCTTCATAGCATAGCACGAGTGGCGATATAAATGAGATACCTCTTGATCCGGAGACAAAAGCCTTGAAACCAAGACGTACCTAAATAGCTCAGAATTGCCATCCATGGATAGGCAATGGAACCAAAAATAAATGTTCTGTTTGCAATGGATCACCAGAAACAATTGGGTCCGTGCCTGATTACGAGTTGGGAAGGTCCGAAGAGCATCCAACTCGCCTGAGCGAACTCGGTCTCTTATATCATTTATTTATTAACTTTGAAGAGTTTTGGGCAAAAATCATATGAGATGGGAACAAATATCCCCAAGAAAATGTCTAACTAATCATGCATGTCCCAGGGATGAAAATAATAAGCACACACAAAATAAATGAAAGAAATATCACCTAAGCGTAGCTAGGTCATGAGTGTCATGCCTAATTGGTGTCTGAAGTTCTAGTGGGCAAACAGATGCATGCTATAACTAAACTAGTATATGGCAAATAAATGAGCAAGTATAATGAGATATGATACACAAGGAAAACAGTAAAGTAACTCCAACTATGCATGTGATCAGTATAAGTAAGCGGGTAAGTGCTACAACTAAGCATATGAATAAGCAAAGCAATATAGACATAAGCACTCTACAGCTAAGCATGCGAATCACCTAAAGAAAGTAATCACTCAATACGTCATCATATAAGACATATGACCAAGTACTAGACTACAAACCCCTAAAACTCTAACAACAAACCTATGACTCTAATTATTTTTCGGGCCCTAATCTTTGGATGGTCTAATATTCATCCGAAGCCGCCTACGTATCCCCGCCTCTTATAGGAATCAAGGTCACATAGTTCTCACGTGCCTATTCTAAACTATGATGCCTAAGACATCTAGACCACTAAATTAGACTCGACCTAAAAGACCTAACTATTTTTTAAAGCTTCTTGAGCAGTATTTAAGTTCAAGTGGATTGTAGATTTTAAGACACCCTATATGTGCTAACTAAATGCAAGTTAGTCTTAGACTAATGCAGATGGGCCCTACAACCTATGTGCAACTAGGATGTGTGTCCTAAGGAAAACAATGGGCAGACTAACAAATCCTACTCTAGTCATCAGTCGGCGATGTGGATCGCCAACTGATCTGACAGAGGTGACAACAAACTCCTAGCTAGGACAGACTCCTAACTCTAAAACAAACACAAATACTCTGAAACACTCTGTCTAGGATAAACTCCTAACTCTAGAGGAAGATCTTTTCAAAAATATTTTTCCTTAAAGGTTTAAAAGGTTTAACTGCACTTGGGATGAAGATCCCAAGCTGCCTACGTATCTCATGGAAGAGGATCAAGCCAACGTAGTTCGGAAACAAACTTTCCTAACTACTAAAAACTCTAAGCTTTTCTGATGTTTTGAATTTTTAAGTTTCTGGTTTTCAAATGTTTCTAAGTTTTTTAAAATTTCTAATGTTTTTGGATTTAAAATTTTTAATGTTTTTGATGTTTTAAAATGTTCCGATGTTTTTAGACTTTTAAATATTTCGATATTTTTGGACTTTAAAATGTTTTTTTGAATTTTCCAAATGATTTCACCCTTTTGGTCAAAGGCCAAAAGGAATTGTAGACACCCCATTTTGACCGAACCCCAAATAGCCTTGTTTGATTAAAAATCCCATCAAATCAGTGAGTTAGGACCCAAAATTACACCCTAAGCTAGGATAGGATTCCACCAAGGTACCTACAAAATTTTGTTGAAATCCGAGTAAGTTTGTTTGGCGAACAAGCCGCGATAGAAGCGTAGTGCAAATAAATAAGGGGGGTGATTTATCCTGGAAAGCGCAGACCTAGTTTTTGAATAGGACACGATTTCAATGTGCGCCCATCAAGATTTCCGTAGTTGTGCACCCATCAACTCTGGTAGTGCCAATATCAACACCCAAAAACGCCTATAAATAGAGAGATCAAACTTCTTTTAGAGGCTAATTAAGCTTCTTATCTTGTTTAGAAAAATCCCAACGAAAGAGAGGGGAAAATCGTCGAAACCCTAACCTTGTGTCTTCTTCTCCGATCATTCCTCCAATAAGATCGTCGGAGTTCTGGCTGGAATCTTCTACCTCCTTGCTTGGTACTCAATGCCTGTCCATTTTTGTTCTCAATTAAGATTTGTTTCCTTTACTTCCAAACTCTAGAAATCGTAAAATTTTATTTTCTCACCCAAAACATAGAATTTGATCTCACAAATCTTAGATCTGCTTTAGTTTTCCAGTTCAAACCTGAAATTAGCTCTAGATTGGTTGTAATTGGAGGAATTTTCATTGGATACACATTCCAAACCCTATATTTTGGCCCGAAAATTCTAGATCCTAAGTGTAAAACCAGTAAATTCAAGCCATTTTAAGAGATGAGGCTTGATCATAGTCATTGTGATTCAATGGAAGAAGAAAAAGAAAGTTCAGATTTGTTCGGAATACACAATAGTCGCTTCATCAGGTAACTTTCTTTGCTTCTGGTGCTTGCATTAATTTTTAGTTCATGAATTTCATGGCATTAGTCAAT
Source organism: Tasmannia lanceolata (assembly GCF_043159265.1). NCBI lineage: Eukaryota > Viridiplantae > Streptophyta > Magnoliopsida > Canellales > Winteraceae > Tasmannia > Tasmannia lanceolata. The sequence goes on along the minus strand of NW_027518679.1, from coordinate 8,253,098 downwards.
AGTATTCAATTTTAGTGATAGTAGTTTAGAACCTTTCTTTGTTATGATCTGTTTTTTTTGTAAAATAGTTTGATTTTTAGTTCAGCAGGCATAATCTGTTTGTTTGTAAAATACTCTGAATTTTAGTTCAGCAGACATGATCTGTTAGTAAAATGTTCAAATTTTAATTTAATAGACATGATCTGTTTGTTTGTAAAACATTTTGATTTTTAATTCAACAGGCATGATTTGTTTAACATGAAATGGTTCAATTGAATTTTTTTTTTAGCCTTTATTCTATTCATAATTTATACTCTGTTACTTAATTTGGTTACGGACGTTTGTTCCTTTGTAGGGGATTGTATAAAAAAAATGTGTGGGTTTAAAATAGTTTATAATTACTCCTGGACATGAGTTCTATCCTCAGTTTTTCTTTAAAAAGAAATGCTCATTATGGATGATATGTTACTAAAGTTAGTTCTTTTTTTTAAGACTTGATGATTGCATTCCATTATTTTCATGTTGATGATAAAGATTTCATCTCTTTAGCAATGTAAATGTCATTAAGCTTTAAAAGTTATGTTTCATAGTTTGTGATAGGGATAGTACTGTAGTGTTGTGGTGGTTTTAATTGGGAATAATGTCATAATTTCCATGCTGTGATGGTTTTATCTTCTTAATAATGTTAATTTTTCCATGTTCTGATGATTATATGTCTCTTTAGTTGAATAGTTATTCAATCCAGATGTTGATGATTTCATCCTTTAAGTAGAGTTTACATCATATTTCTTGTTCAAGTTGCTTGATTGTACGTATAAATAAATTGATCATTTGTTCATGCCCATTTGAACCCTTATTTTCCTTTATGTCTGAATTCCTATTTGTTGTCAATTTTATTTTCCTCTTAGTTGTTCATGTGTCCGCAATATAAAATAGGATTGCCTTTTTATTTGATTGAGTAAATAGAGAAATGGATATAGTTGATAAAAGTTGTATGGCGAGATTATGCTACATCCATATCTTCCTATTCAAGCTATGAGTATTTGCAGTATTTGGTTTTGGTGATGACGTAGAATCAGCTTGTCATTTCTATTTTGAGTGATCTTTTGTTGAGCCTCAATGGTTTAGATGGATGTTAAGGATAAGTGAAAATCCGATATAAGGGGTCCCAAGTTATAATAGAAATGGCAACTATGAGGAGGGAGAATACGGTTGTTTAAGAAAACTAGAATTTACCAATTTGAAAAACTTAAACCGATTAAGAGATCAAAAACAATATTTTAAGCATACAAGTTAAATCTAATGGTGCAATGCAAATGAAAGAGCAAAGAGATAGAAAGAGTGCACCCGAGATTTAAAGTGGTTCGGTCCTCAAACCCGAGGCCTACTCCACTCCACCAACCAAACCCGTTGATGGCTTCACTATTTGATCTTCTTAACCTTGGCGAAGATCGGTGCCAATTACAATTGCTTTAACCTTGGTGGCAATCCTCACCACGGAGAAAAAAGGGCTCCGCTTCTCCGAATACTCGCCCGAATACAAATCTTGAAAGATGAAAGAAAGAACTAAAAAATCCCTTCAATAGGGTTACAAAAGATGTACAATTGAGAGCCTATGATCCAAATCCTAGAGTTGGTGATGAGAGGCACAATTGAAGCTTGATTCACTCTTGGGTATTCAAATGAAGTTTAAGAGTGTTAGGATTGATGGTTTGTATGTTTAGAACACCCATATTTATAGGAAAAACAAAATATGACCGTTCAGTGGTATTACGGTAATTCCAGCAAAATTCCAAACGGCTCTTTTTCAGACCGTTGGAGTGTTCTCGGAGTTCCGAGAATAATTCTCGGAGTTCCGAGAAAAAATCTCGGAGTTCCGAGAAAAAATCTCGGAGTTCCGAGAAGCCTCACAGAAGTTGGAAAAAGTCTACTGGACCATTTCTCGGAGTTCCGAGAATAATTCTCGGAGTTCCGAGAAAAACTCTCGGAGTTCCGAGAAGCCTATGCAGAGCAGATTTTCAATTCTGTTTTTGGGCTTCCAGTTCTCAACCAAGATGGGATTGCTATGAGGGTTCCAAGGTGTTGGAACTCCATAAATACAATCACTTATTTATTTAGGGTGTGTGAGATTACTTTAATTATGCCTCTAAAAACCTAATCTAGGTTTGGATCAATTACATTAAAAAATGGTCTTCAATATTAATTTCTTCATGTCTTCAAGTCTTCATGACTTCTTGCTTGATGACTTTGGCCTTCCAATTAGTGGTCCAATGTGGGCTTCTTGGCCTTCAATCCAAGCATCCTTGATCTTACTTTATCAAGATCTACAACTTAGACAAACAAACACATTAGTGATAAATGATCACTTGTGTATTGGAATCATCAAAACAAGATGGGAATGCCAAGGTAAAAACCATTGGGCTTACAATCTCCCCCTTTTTGATGATGACAAGCACAAGAGATTTACAAATCAAAGCATATACTCTTTTCACATTTTTCTTACACTAGAGACTTTACTCTAGATTCTTCTCCCCCTTTGTCATCAACAAAAAGAAGGGGTAAGAAAAACAAGGGTTTAAAATTTACAATTTTTAAAGCTCCCCCTTTTTCAAAGAAAAATTCAATTTTAACTCCCCCTAGTTAAAATAATTTTACAATACAAGAGGGGTTATAAAAAAAAAACATACAAATGAAATATATTCAATTTTAAGTTCAAAAACCCCTTATCTACACAATATGAATATCATCATATGGGGGTTTTGGGAACCCAAGATTTCTTGGTCCCACATCTAGCCCTACTCTTGGATGCACATTGGAATTGGTAATGACCATTCATTCCACAAAAATGGCATCTAACAAGAGGGTTAGATACATTAGTCCTATCATGATAAGCATGTTGAGGTCTAAGACTAGTTTTACTTAGTATTATGTCAATAATTTTATTTCCATTTAGAAATCCATGTAAACATAATCTAAGTCTTTCATTTTCATTATGAAGATGGGATGTTTGAACTAAAAGCTCATTTCTTTCATCTTCATAGGAATTGGAGGAGCTTGCCATATTTTGAAATTTTAAAAGTTGGCAAGTTTTCTCATCCAAACTACCCTTAAGGGTATTAATCTCAAGTTTATGATTTTCAAGTGTAACTTGTTCTTGAGATATGGAAGAAGATAAATCACTTTTCAAAAATTCAAGTTCTTTTTCTAACTTTAAAATGGATTTTTTAAGAACTTTGTTTTTGGAAATTTGGGTATGCAAGGTTTCACATAATTCATCATAAGGTATGCTATCACTTTTACTACTAGATGAAGAATATGAGGGGTTAGAGTTTACCTCAACTTCATGGGCGAATGTCATAAAGCAAAGATCATCTTTTTTATTTTCTTCCCCTTCACTTGAGCTTTTGCCCGATGTGCTTAACGCATCCCAACCGGCGGCAAGAGCCTTATGCTTCTTCCAATCCTTCTTACCCTTGTACTTAGAGGAAGTTGATTTTAGAAGTGGACAATCCGGTCTTTTGTGTCCTATCTTCTTGCAATTGAAGCATCTTAAGGCTCCATCAATATCACTTTCTTCTTTCTTTTTCTTATCTTTCTTATGCTTCTTTCTCCACAAGCTCTTGAATCTTCGTAAAGCTTCTTCTTCGTCACTATCCGCTTCACTTGATGAGTCTTCCTTGGAAGCCTTAAGTGCTAAGGATCTAAATTCCCTCTCCTTCTCCTTTGGCTTCTTTTCCTCTTGTCGGCTAGTAAGGAGCATCTCATGGGTGATGAGAGATCCTACGAGCTCCTCTATGGTTAGCGTCTTGAGATTTTTTGACTCTTGAATCGCGGTCACCTTTGGATCCCAATGGGGAGGAAGAGACCTAAGTAACTTACTCACAAGCTCATCGTTAGGATAAGATTTACGAAGATTAGCTAGTTCGTTAGAAATAATAGAAAAACGAGTATACATTTCCGAAATACTCTCGTTTGGACTCATTCTAAACATTTCATACTTGCTCTTTAACAAGTTTATTTTGGAATCCTTGACTTGTGATGTTCCCTCATGGGTAGTTGCAAGGGTATCCCAAATAGTCTTGGCGGAATAAAAAAGAGCAACTCTATTAAACTCCTCGGTAGCTAAAGCACAAAACAAGGAATTTATTGCTTTGTAGTTCAAATTAGCTTGCCTTTTCTCTACCACATTCCATTCTTCAAAAGGATTGGAAGGTACATTGTATCCATTTTCAACAATGTACCAAAGTTCCACATCTATCGAAAGAAGATAGATGCGCATCCTTGTTTTCCAATGTCCATAGTTTGACCCATTGAAGAAAGGAGGTCTAGTTGTGGAATGGCCTTCCGGAAGTCCGGTTCCAATTTGGTGTGCCATTTCACAATTAGAAGTTGCCAAATAAAATCTTTCCCTAGTTAGATTTTGAAATAACTTTCACAAAAATTTTAAAATCTTTTAAGAGCCAAGGCTCTGATACCAAGTGAAAATCCGATATAAGGGGTCCCAAGTTATAATAGAAATGGCAACTATGAGGAGGGAGAATACGGTTGTTTAAGAAAACTAGAATTTACCAATTTGAAAAACTTAAACCGATTAAGAGATCAAAAACAATATTTTAAGCATACAAGTTAAATCTAATGGTGCAATGCAAATGAAAGAGCAAAGAGATAGAAAGAGTGCACCCGAGATTTAAAGTGGTTCGGTCCTCAAACCCGAGGCCTACTCCACTCCACCAACCAAACCCGTTGATGGCTTCACTATTTGATCTTCTTAACCTTGGCGAAGATCGGTGCCAATTACAATTGCTTTAACCTTGGTGGCAATCCTCACCACGGAGAAAAAAGGGCTCCGCTTCTCCGAATAGTCGCCCGAATACAAATCTTGAAAGATGAAAGAAAGAACTAAAAAATCCCTTCAATAGGGTTACAAAAGATGTACAATTGAGAGCCTATGATCCAAATCCTAGAGTTGGTGATGAGAGGCACAATTGAAGCTTGATTCACTCTTGGGTATTCAAATGAAGTTTAAGAATGTTAGGATTGATGGTTTGTATGTTTAGAACACCCATATTTATAGGAAAAACAAAATATGACCGTTCAGTGGCATTACGGTAATTCCAGCAAAATTCCAAACGGCTCTTTTTCAGACCGTTGGAGTGTTCTCGGAGTTCCGAGAATAATTCTCGGAGTTCCGAGAATTCTCGGAGTTCCGAGAAGCCTCACAGAAGTTGGAAAAAGTCTACTGGACCATTTCTCGGAGTTCCGAGAATTCTCGGAGTTCCGAGAAAAACTCTCGGAGTTCCGAGAAGCTTATGCAGAGCAGATTTTCAATTCTGTTTTTGGGCTTCCAGTTCTCAACCAAGATGGGATTGCTATGAGGGTTCCAAGGTGTTGGAACTCCATAAATACAATCACTTGTTTATTTAGGGTGTGTGAGATTACTTTAATTATGCCTCTAAAAACCTAATCTAGGTTTGGATCAATTACATTAAAAAATGGTCTTCAATATTAATTTCTTCATGTCTTCAAGTCTTCATGACTTCTTGCTTGATGACTTTGGCCTTCCAATTAGTGGTCCAATGTGGGCTTCTTGGCCTTCAATCCAAGCATCCTTGATCTTACTTTATCAAGATCTACAACTTAGACAAACAAACACATTAGTGATAAATGATCACTTGTGTATTGGAATCATCAAAACAAGATGGGAATGCCAAGGTAAAAACCATTGGGCTTACAATAAGAAATGAGAATAGTAACGAGATAGGGAAGATAAGTTTCTATATTAGGCTATTATGTATTAGTTTTGTGGTATAAGAAACGGTGGAAAGTAATCTTATTTATGGCGTATTACTCTGATCATTTAAAGCTTCAATTCTATTTGTTATTGTTTGCCATTAATTTGATGTAGGTTTCAAGTTGTAAAGGATGTGTCAAAATTGGAAAATGTAATTTATGTTTGAAATTCAGTTTTAGGCATCTAAAAGTTGTTTTCAAACAATCTCACAGGTTGCAATACAGTTTAACTCATGATGGGATTATCATTGAATAACTTGAGGATTCTTAAAAATAATGTCAGTTTGTCATGCCTTTATGTATTTTTAGGCAAGAGAATTGTCAGAAATGAAAAAGTGCTAAAGTAATCTAAATATGACTAAATAATGTAATGAGCTTAAATAAGAATAATTAGAGGTGTTACCAATTCAAACATATTGTGATGATTATATTCTTTAGATGGATGTATATTTGCTAATTAGTAAAGAGGTGATGATGATACTTTGAATGAAGCTTGTATTTTTAAAGTTTTGGTTGAAACAGATGATTTCAAAAACTTATGATAAGGGATTTTATATTCATTTCTTGTGAAAAGTAGTGTTAGCACATTCATGTTCAGGTTCTAGCTTATATAATTAATAGACAGAACAAATTTTGATAAGGTCAAGTAGCAACGAAGTACTGCTTATAGTAGTGTCATTTTCAGATTCCTATTGATTGGCATCATTTAATTTTAGAAATGGCATGGAACAATTTTTTCTATAAATTGGATTCAATTTTTGTTAGAAACTAAAATAATTTTGGTAAGGATTTTCATACATGTACCTCCCTATTCTTCTCTGGACAGGCTGTATTGACATACTTGATTTTTATAATCGCATTCAATTGCTGAGATGAGTTTAAGCTGTGATCAGAATGTACTGTGATGGTGTATTTACAAATCGATAGGTCAGACACATACATTTCTTTCTTCCAAAAAGTTGTACTGGCACATTTATATGATGATATACATGCTGTTTCGACTTTTATTTTGTTGGAACATTTATTTGGAAAATGCCATTGAGCTTGGCATGGTCTAATGCTATACGCACATACTTTAGATATGATGCATGTTCAAAATACTTTTTGTCAAGATATGGATTGAACTATAGCATAAGTCTATGTTCATAAAAGTTGTTGTGGATTTAAATTTTTTTTCAGTTTTGATGGCAGCCCAGATTAGACTAGTGAGATCAGTGAACACCCTTGTTCTATGTCATTTTCTTGAGACTAGTTAGCTTCACAGAATGCTTTAATTGGTTACATAACTGTACAAAGTTAGTCCCTGTTTTCATCTAGTGTTGAAATGAGTCAAGGATTCAAATGATAGATCCCACCAGTAGGCTTATGTTGATTTGAATGAGTTTTCTTCACTTTCCAATTTAGTAGATTATGGTGCAAGCAGTTTAGTTGGATTGGTGACAAATTTTTCAGTTATAGATGACTAAAGCAAAGATTTTGATTATTTCTTAAAATTTTATAATGGGCCATAGAGAAAAGTTTTGTCATATAACATGACTAGTAATTGCTTATTTTATTTCTCGTTTAGTTCATCCATTTATCAAATTCAATCAGTGAAATTGAAATAGGGAGGATATTTTATTTTATTTTTAAAACATTTGTTTATGGTTTATCGTCCTGGTAGTTAATGAGTGGTTTTCTAAATGTGCTAAATGTTCTAAAGTTTTGGTTAAAAAATATTGTAGTTTTCTAAAGACTTCACCTTGTGTATGGTTTGACCTGCAACTCATAGTTTTATGGCATTAGCACAATCACATCTTGAGAATGGTACTATTTACTTTTCAACAATGAACTTTTAGAATCACTTACATATATAATAGCTAGATTATCTTTTAGGTCAAAAATACAGATGTCATCTGCTTTTTTTGTCTTTAATTTCAATTTGTGAAATGATAATAATTGTATTGTTTATTTGGGAAATAATATGTCATGATAGCCATAATTGAGAAGAAATGAAAGGTTTCAGTGTTATGTTTTGCCATTAGAACCATGGATAATGAGTAATCATAATTTATGATACAATTGCTCAAACAAGAAAGCTTTGATTGTAGATTATTTACATCTTGTGGTCATGCAATACTTATTTGTTTGTCTTGTAGTTGTCGTTCTCATAAACTTGTTGAGTAGTTTGTTGAAATGTAATACAATTGCTCAAACAAGAAAGCTTTGATTGTAGATTATTTACATCTTGTGGTCATGCAATACTTATCTGTTTGTCTTGTAGTTGTCTTTCTCATAAACTTGTTGAGTAGTTTGTTGAAATGTAAAGTTGTTAAGATACACTGATGGATAGTTCTAATAGTTTGAAATATGTCATTTTTTATAGTTTGAGAAGTTATTAAGAGGACATTTCTTAGTTTTTTTTTAATCAATTTGTTTGAGGACTTTCAGCAGATTTGTTTATTATAAAACCTAAGGACATGTAAACTCATCATTTATACTTACCAGGTGATGATGTTGAGTATTATTTGAAATGGATATAACTTGAGAATAGTTTTGAGTGGTATGTTTAGACATATTATATTCTGTGTGATTTATTGAGTGGTTTTATGACAATTACCTCTACTAAGCTACTTCATCTAGGTTGTTATTGGAAACAACTATGTTTTGGAATTGAACATTATTTGTGCTTCACAATAATCTACATGCTTATGAAAATTGTTATAAGTCATGAGTTAGGCATGTTTTGCGATTTTAGTAAACGTCATTTAATTGGGTCTGTGATTATAGATCAGGTGATATAATGTGAAAGTTAAAAAATACATGGATGTGTGTTCAGTTACCTGGGCTTATATTTGTCTTACAGTTGTTGAAATGAGCCACATATGGAGTTTACTAAATGAAGATACTTGCATTAGTCTTCTTCATTGTAAAGGCGATGAAGGCGTTAGCCCAAGCCCATCTTCAGAGGGACATACCAGATCATGGTAGTACCCTCTATTTTATTTCCTCTTCTTTAGGAGAAAGTATTTGGCCTTATAGATACCCTTGAACATTAGCAAGCCCTATTCATTGCAAGGGCGATGAAGCGTTAGCCCAAGCCCATCATTAGGTGACTTGCTTAGTCCGAGTAGCACTCCCCTCTTTTATTTAAAAGACTTGCACAGTCTTTTAGATGTATATCCCTTAAAACATAAGGTCCTACTATTCATTGCACGGGCAATGAAAGAGTCATCTAGAGCCCCCTCTTAGGGGACAAGCTGTGTCTCATGAAGAAACAAGTTGTACCCTTTGGAGACAGGCTTTGTCTCACTAGTGAGTCAACTCATAGGAGACTACCCAAGTCTCATTATTAGCACATCTTTATTAGAAGACCAACTTGGTCTGTTAGTTGCCTATACCCATATTCTACCTATCATTTCAAGGGCAGTGATAAGGTTACTTGGAGCCCTCCATAGGAGACATTCAGTGTCTCATTTGAGTTAGTTGTTCTTGCTATAGGAGACAAGCTTTGTCTCATTGGTCATAGTTGTCCTCTCTTTTAGGAGACTTGCCGAGTCTAGCTAGCACCCTACTTTGTCTGCTCTTGTTTTAGGAAATTTTCTTTAGTTTAGTTAGCACTCCCTCTTAGAGTTATCAGTTTATGAGTCAGTCCACTAGCATAGGAGTCTGTCCTTAGCCAGAGAGTCCGTCCTCTAGATAGGAGTATGTTTTCTAGTGTTAGGAGTATATCCTACTATCATAGAGTCATAGGAGTCTGTCCTATTGTCATAAAGAGCTAGGATTCTGTCCAACCTTTCATCAAGTCATGGGATTCTGTCCAACTCTTATAAAGTATAGGGTGCTGTCCAACCTTTGCAAATCTTCTGAGTTTGTCCTGCCCTTATAGATGAGGTTGCAAGGGCAGTGATAAGGTTACTTGGAGCCCTCCATAGGTGACATTCAGTGTCTCATTTGAGTTAGTTGTTCTTGCTATAGGAGACAGGCTTTGTCTCATTGGTCATAGTTGTCCTCTCTTTCAGGAGACTTGCCGAGTCTAGCTAGCACCCTACTTTGTCTCCTCTTCTTCTAGGAAATTTTCTTTAGTTTAGTTAGCACTCCCTCTTAGAGTTATCAGTTTAGGAGTCAGTCCACTAGCATAGGAGTCTGTCCTTAGCCAGAGAGTCTGTCCTCTAGATAGGAGTATGTTTTCTAGTGTTAGGAGTATATCCTACTATCATAGAGTCATAGGAGTCTGTCCTATTGTCATAAGGAGCTAGGATTATGTCCAACCTTTCATCAAGTCATGGGATTCTGTCCAACCCTTACAAAGTATAGGATGTTGTCCAACCTTTGCAAATCTTCTGAGTTTGTCCTGCCCTTATAGATGTTAGGAGTCTGTCCATTCATTTTGTGAGTCTGTCTTTAGATAGTAGTTCCCTTTTTAGCTATAGGAATTCAGCCCTTAGCACTGACACTCTTCCATACTGTGCAAATTCTCTTCATGAGGCGCCATGTGGATCTTTTCATCATTTCAGAGAGAAAATCTTCTTTCGTTGCATTGGGTTGTCCCCGGGCGCCACGTGGATCTTTTCATCATTTCAGAGAGAAAACCTTCTTTCGTTGGATTGAGTTGTCCCCCTAGTTCGACGACGCGCATGGCTTTTTTGTGTCATCTCGCCTATAATCGTGACGATGAAGTTTTTTGGTAGCGGGGAGATGACGCGTGTCGGGATCACGTGGCCCAAACGTGTCTTAGTATTTTGCTTAATCATAATTAGATTCCTTGGGTGAAAGGGTGACATGTGGCAAGATCTAATGGCATCGTCGTATTTTCACCCTATCATAATACCCCCTACTCCTTTGGTCCATTGAATGGGCCAAGGGAGTAAGTTCTTTTACCCGGTCTTAGAATATAGTGTGCACCCCGATGGAAACTGGCATGGACACAAGATCCACGTCAATCCTCTGAGACCTCCACACGTGAAGGAGAGCTCTACCAAGGAAGTCTCGAAAGAGTGCCTCTCACAGTATGAGTGGCAATGCAAAATGAGATACCTCTTGATTTGGGGACTAGCCCAGATTCAGGACGTATCTAAAACAAAGAAGAGTCGCCATCCAAGGAAGTAGGCTCTGGATCCCATACTATACTCTGTCACAAAATGGATAACCAGAAATACAAAAGTCTGCGCCTGATGACGAATGGGGAAGGTGTTAAGAGCCCCCAATTCGCCCGGGTGTAAACACCCGGTCTCTTATGCCATTTATTTATTAACTTTGAAGAATTTTGGGTAGAAATCACATGAAATGGGAACGGATATCCCCGAGAAAATGTCTACCTAAACATGCATGACTCGGGGATGAAAATAATAAGCACGCACAAAAGATAAACGAAAGAAGTGTCACCTAAATATAGCTAGGTTATGAGTGTCATACCTAATTGGTGTCTAACTTCTGATGGACAAACACATGCATGCTATAGCTAAATGTATAAGGTCTGTACATGAAAGTAAGAAAGCACAATAAAACACATAGCACGACTCGACTCCACACACGACTCGACACGACAAACCCTAGACTTTAATGTGATACTTGACTTGGACCAGGATGGTCATCTCGGCTGCTCTACGTATCCCAGCCTCCGGAAGAATCAGAGTCAACGTAGTTCAGTGGCGTATTCTAAGCTATGATGCCTAAGTGTGCCAAGACCGCACTAGACTCGACATGACATGACACGACTCATGTTTAAGTTGTTTAAATATTTTAGACACACCTATATGGTCCTAAACTAATGCAAGTCAACCTAGTTTAAGGCAGGTGGGCCCTACATCTTCTGTGTAAGTAGGCTGTATGTCCCAAGAAAAATAATGGGCTAACTAAGTGCATCTTAATCTAGCCCGACTAAGTGTCCAACCGACCACGACTCGAGGCCTCCTAACTCTAGGGACACTCACACGACAAGACACACAAAGCATCAACATAACCATGACAAACTTCTAACTCTAAGACACCCCAAATATCTAGGACAGATCCTAACTCTAGGGAAGATCTTTTCGAAAACCAATGTAAAAGATTTGTTTGAAGAATTTTTGTGTTTTAAATTATTTGAACATGTTTATTTTGAAAGGTTTGACTGGACCTGGGATAAGGATCCCAAGCTGCCTACGTACCCCGTGGAAGAGGATCAAGCTAATGTAATTCGGAACAGCTTTTCCTAACCACTCCTATAAAATTCTTCACATTTTAAATGTTTTGATGTTTTTAAATATTTTGATGTTTTGAAGTGTTTCAATATTTTTTTGAATTTTTAAAGTATTTTCACCCTTTTAGCCAAAGGGAACCCATATGTCTGCACCTTGTGATCCACAGCATGGAAGAGTGTCAGTGCTAAGGGCTGAATTCCTATAGCTAAAAGGGAACTCCTATCTAATGGACAGACTCCTAGAAACAAAGAAAGGACAGACTCCTAAACATTTATAAGAGCAGGACAGACTCAGAAGATTTGTAAAGGTTGGAAAAAATCCTATACTTTGCAAGGGTTGGACAGAATCCCATGACTTGTGAAAGGTGGGACAGAATCCTAGCTCCCTATGATGGTAGGACAGACTTCTGAAAGATCGACTCCTATGTTAAAAACTGAGTCTCTAGCTAAGGACAGACTCATATACTAAAGGACTGACTCCTAGTGCATAACCCTAAGAGAGGAGTGCTAATGAGACTAAGCTAGTCTCCTAAAACAAAAAGATATCTGAGGCAAATGAGACAAAGCTTGTCTCCTATGGGGGAACAACTAAATCTAATGAGACACTGAATGTCTCCTATGGAGGGCTCCAAATAACCTTATCATTGCCCTTACAGTGATAGATTGAATATGGGTGTAGGCAACTAACAGACCAAGTTGGTCTTTGAAATTCCACTTAGCAACCCAAGAGGGGGGTGAATTGGGTTTCTTTTAAAATCTTACTAATTTAGAAACTTTGTTTGCACTAGTTTTAGATTGATTAGAAAACCAATATTAAGATTCAAGATAAAAGTAAAGAGCTTATCACAAGAGAAGGAGTGAAGAGACAAAGAGGACTGACACTCTACTCTTCTCAAGTTTGCCTCCTTGAGGTTTCCACTATCTTCTCTAAGGAACTTAAATATAGCGTTCCTTTTGCCTTGTACAATCCGAGCTCCAAGTTCCAAGGGTCTTCTACGGCGCCCTTTGTTGCCAAATACAATGAAGAGAAAAGGATGTTGCTCACTTGCCTCTAGATAGGCTAATACAATTAGAAAGCACACTCACTATCACAAGAAAAAGATGTACAAATGAAAAGCCTAAGGTCTCTCAAGAATAATCCAAGGTCAAAGCACAAGAGAGAGAGGGAGAGTGAAAATCTTGAAAAAAATGAGTATTAATGTCTTCGAATGCTCTTAGAATGTTAGGTTAACTCATTTGATGATTTCCCAAAGCTCCCAAGGTTCATATATATAGAGGGGAGAAATATATGCATTTTTAAGCTCCCCAACGGTCTTCTCGGAGTCCAGGCTCGGAGCTCCGAGTGGACCGTAGTCCCCTTAAAATTTGAACCTGGAACAATTCTCAGAGCTCTGAGAAGCCTACAACCATCAGGTTTTTCTGTTTTTCATTGCTGATTTTGTTTAGGCTTTTGGACCTCAATCTAAACATGTTAAGTGGAATGTCATTTGGGTCCAAATATGTGAGGACACCACCATGATCATTCACTAACCATTTAAGGACCATTTTAGGTTGATTTTAATTCTCTTTTGTGCCTTTGACCTAGACTATACATGATGGACCGTATACATTCTAAATTTGCTTGGTATTCACTCTTGTTGGCACTTTGTAAAGGCTTTGACTTGTCTTCAATCATCTCCTTTAATGCTTGAGCCTTGCTTGAGTTTTTGAGCTGATTTCCATCCTTGTAGAGCTTGAATTCAACCTTGTTCTTGAACGACCTTGTCTTGCCTTTGTGTTGGTTTGCCATTGATGATGCCTTTGATCTCACCTTGAGCTTGAATGATTTTTCCATTGCTTGTGCAATCTTCAATGTACTAAAGCTATGAACACAATAACTTAGCCAATGGAATTCATTAGTTCATAAAGCCTTTTTATATCAAATTGAGTTTGTTAATCATCAAAATATGTCAATGGAAGTACTTGTTAAACCCTTGGGCTAACAATCTCCCCCTTTTTTATGATGACAAACACAATTTGTTTTAGGGTAGGAGCTCCCCCTTGAGGGATGAATAGAACAATTTATGCCCCCCCTAAGAGATTTATTTAATTAAACATTTAACGGTTTAACGCATTAATTTTAATGATTGAAATTGATTGCAAAAGTTTAAGCATGGAGCTTTGCTCCCCCTTAATATATGCATATTATTATGACTTGGGAGCTCAAATATTCTCTCCCTTTTGTCAGCACAAAAAGGTGGAACAAAAGGAACGACGGCATATGAGAACCAATGAGACAAGGAAAGTGCAATGCAATAGAGAAAGTAATGACAATCAAGGTATTTTAGCAAGAGAAAATAGAACAGAGAAGCACAGCTCACAGTAAACCAAAGAGAGATATATATAAATGATGTAAAATGCCACACAAAGAAGTGTATACAACCATTCCAAGGACATAACATCCACCACACATCATAACATCTACAGAAATATAAACCGAATATAGCCCAAAAAGATCCAACCTATCATAAAAGCATCCATCTAAATAGGATCCATACACACAACCAACAATCCAAATACAACCTAGCCAAATACAAACATATAGATAAGCCTAATATAGCAAGGGAGTCTGATCAAAATGATGTCCAGTATCAGAGAATGAAAGCCATCTACTGTTGTGGAAGAGGCGGTGGCTGAGAAGAAGAACTGCCCTGCTACTGCCCCCACTGGCCACTGGAGATGTAGTGGTAATAGGCGGCCCACTGGTCATCAACATGGGTAGTAAGAGTCTGGAAGCGAGTGGAGATCTCAGAGTCGACATGAGTAGACAACCACTCAAACTGTGAGGCCATGGATCGCTCAATGGCCTCCTGCATGTGAGCCAAATCCTGTGGTGTGCAGAACTGAGAGGTACCCTGTGATGGTTGGGGTGCTGGTGCAGCCTGGTCCTCTGCTTCGTCTTCGTCTTCATCGCCAGAATTGGCCACATCAGAGACAATTTCAACTACTGCTTTATTAAGGGCCATGCGTTTAAATGTCTGATCATCAAACGGGGCAGTAGGAGTCATGGTCATCTCTCCATCCAAGGTGATGCCAAAGTGGCAGAAGACACGGGTGAGAATCATGCCATATGGCAAGGAAGAGCGGTAGTGGCCAGGTGTCTGAAACATATAGCGAAACATGATGTAGGGGAGACAGTGCTGGCGACCCTCGAGGATGCAATAGATGAGATAGGCTTCAAAGGATCTGAGGGCTTTGCGCATGCCAGCACGAGGGGTGAAGATGTGGT
Organism: Tasmannia lanceolata; assembly: GCF_043159265.1. Lineage (NCBI taxonomy): Eukaryota > Viridiplantae > Streptophyta > Magnoliopsida > Canellales > Winteraceae > Tasmannia > Tasmannia lanceolata. The sequence goes on along the minus strand of NW_027518679.1, from coordinate 8,237,901 downwards.
ATATGAAATTATGGAGCATTCGCCCAACCGGGATGAGATCGGAGGCTTGCACATGCATATTTGGTTTGTAGCGCTGGATATTCCTACCAAAGAGTGTGTCATGGGTAAGATCATCAAGGGAATGGGTCCCATGTTCCGGCCAAAAATAGTGTAACAAGCCCTCATGGCTAATCCCAAGAAGTGTGGCAAACGTGTGATAGTTGAGTTTAATGACAGTTTTCTTGACCTTAGATTTGATTTTGAAGAAGGAAGGGGAAATTGTGAGATTGGCGTAGAAGAGACGCACCAAGCGAGGGTAAATGGGTTCGTTGATGTGAAGGATGGGCGTCCAATGGAGGGCATCAAATTTGGCTTTTAAATCAATATATTGAAGGACAGGGGGATCAATGTACCTACCGGTTAGGACGCCCCGAGTGCCGACATCGGCCCAGAGTTTCTTGGCCTTATCCCCAGTAAAGAAGAAGTTGGGCACAACCTCGCTGCCACAGCCTTGGCCTTTGCCTTCTTCCGTGAAGGTCCTTCTTCCTCGGGAAAGTATTCAGGGTATGCAACTTGGGAGGAGCCTCCAATGTTGAAATTTTTGGTTTGAGGAGGCATGGTGAGAGGAAATATGGGTGGAGAAAAAAAATGGCCCTAAAATGGAAGAAAAATGAGAAATAGGGGAAGAGAAGGGTAGAAAATGGAGGAAGATGGAGAGAAATGGAAGAGAAAGAAGATAGGCAAGAGAAAATGGAAGAAAAAAAGAGAAGAAAAGAGGTGTGTGAGGAGAGAGGACAAAAGCCTAGGGTTTCAAGGGAGAAAATAGGGTTTTCGAGGAAGAAACTAGGGTTTAATGGAAAATGAAAGAGGTTCGAAGGAAGAATAGGAGGAATGAGGGTCAGATTGGCAGTGGATTAGGGTAGAAAGGGAAAGGGAAGGTATGGTTGGGGAAGAAATAAGAGAGGGAGAAGGAGAGAACAAAGAAAATGGAAAAAAAATGAACCGGTCCAAGGCTTTTAACACCTCTGGCCCGATTCTTGGAGCTCCGAAAAAAATTCTCAGAGTTCCGAGAACACAACATTTTTTTTCTACTGTCTCGAATCTCGGAGTTCTGAGAAATTTTCTCGGAGCTCAAAGAACCTTTCCAGATTCCCTCTGCCAAGACTTAACAATGGGGTAGATGATGGCACATTGCCAAAGCTTAAGTGTTTTAATTATGATGACGGTACCGACTCCCCCTTTGAATAAAGTGGGCTATGGGCACCAATTGAGTGAGTTTTAGAGTTAATGTTTGATCATCTTACACCACTATCTCCTATTTATGCTTCATTTTCAAATTCTCTTACTTGATCCAGACTCCAAATGTTGTGTCCACTCGAAAAAACTTATCATATTTGACAAAACTACTTTCAATTGGATTTTGGCTTTGTAAACACCGGCGAGATAGCCTCTCTCCGACTCTTAACTCAGCATTCAAATCATGTTGGTGAAACCGCTTTCAGTAAACTTTTATATCCATGGGGAAACTGCTTTTTCGCCCAATCTTCATATCCATGAGAAACTGTCTTTCTCTCAATCTTCATCTCTACGAGGAACTGCTTTCCTCCACACCTTCATCTTCACGAGAAACTGCCTTTCCCCGAACTTTCATCTCTAAGAGAAACCGCCTTTCTCTTGACCTTCATCTCTGCGAGGAACTGCTTTCCTCCAAATCTTCTTCTGCACCGTAATACAGTCTATTACCTATTAACAGTATCAATAAAACTGCATTTTATTGATTCGCCAACCTCTCGGTGAAACCGCATTTCATCCAACTCTTTAACTTTGGTAACACCGCATGTTACCTCCTAACGGTATCGATAAGACAACATTTTATCGAACCGCAGACCTCTCGATGAAACTGTATTTCACCTAACCTACTCACTCGGGTAACACATCATATTACCATCTAACGGTCTCAATAAAACAACATTTTATTGAATCGCAGACTCAATGGTGAAACCACATTTCACCTAACTTACTAACTCTGGTAATACAGCATATTACCACCTAACGGTAGCAATAAAACAACATTTTATTGATCCACCGACTCAACGGTGAAACCACATTTCACCAACTTACTAACTCTGGTAATACAACATATTACCATCTAACAGTATCAATAAAACAACATTTTATTGAACCGCAGACTCAATGGTGAAACCGCATTTCACCCAACTTACTAACTCTGGTAATACAACATATTACCACCTAACGGTATCAATAAAACATCATTTTATTGATCCACCGACTCAACGGTGAAATCGCATTTCACCCACTTACTAACTCTGGTAATACAACATATTACCACCAAACGGTATTAATAAAACAACATTTTATTGAACCGCAACCACAACGGTGAAACCGCATGTCACCCAGCGACATCTAGACGGGCCACAACTTGTCATTTCACCGACTAGACACTACAATCAAGATTTGAAAAGATTTCTTATTGATCACAGCATGATCGATGAATCGTTTGAACTTTCATGAAATAGCTATCTCCAGCCGAGAATAGCTGAGATTGCAGGATACTTATCAAAGACCAGACTTGAATGTCATGACATGATGTCAGGAATTGATCTCTTTGTTCAATACGAGAACGGCATTCTACTGAAGATTTTGGAGACCGGCTCAAGATTTTATTGTAAGAAACTGATCTTCTAGAGTACTGACTCTCTTGAGAAGAATTTGGCCATGGAGCTAGACTTAAACAAGTGTGTTCAAACTCCTCTTATCTTTATTTGTTGAGAATAGCCAACCCAAACATCAATGTTCGCTTGAGATCTTTTATGACCTGATTGCTCAGGTCATAAAAGATGCCCCTAGTATGATTTTACTTCCATGACAGATTCAGAAGAGAGCAAAACATAGGAAAATTGCCAAGAGGTTTTCATTTCATTGAACATTTGAGGTTACAAAGCTTTTCTCATGTACAACAGGCTGACTTTGGTTGATGACTTCCTTTCAATTCTGCCAGCTGCAAGTGCTTCGAATGGGTCTGAGAACCTGCCAGTCCTTTGAACTTGCCCTGCTTTGTATCACCTTCGAGAAGACACAACTTCATCATTTATTTATTTTTTTACCCATCACCCCAGCTTTGGGAAGGATACCGACCACATAGGACTTTGGGACTTGACATTGACTCGACAAAGAGAGGACCTTGACTAACTGGATCTTGACTTGACAGAGAAAGGACTTTGACTAGCAACAAACGAGGATTTTGACGAACACATGACTTAGACTCTAAGAGAGATTGAATCTGCTTCTTAGCTTGATAAGTGTTTTAAAATGGTACAATCTACCACTCTTAGAATCTTTCGAAAACCGTATTTAAAGGTGTGTCATTCCTCTTTTCGGTATTTCTGTCATGGTTATTATCCCTTTGGATTGCTTAGTTTCAATCTCCTAACCTAGAGAGTGTCAGAAGAAGCTCTGACGGCACTTACTCAGACTTTGGGATAATGCCTCAGAAGAAACGAAAGTCTAGTTGGCTTTCAGAAGTTCTTATCCTTTATGAAGTCATTACCATAACCAAATGGCCTTTTCAGGTTTTCGATTCGGTGGACCGCATGCCTTATATTTTGTTCGGACTGCCTGCCCTTGCAGGTTTTCCATCCAGCAAGCTCAGCACCCTGATTTTTGCCTAAGCCGCCCTTTCGGGTTTTCAACTTAGCGGGTGAATGACCCTAACTTTTGCCTAGACCGCCCTTTCGGGTTTTTAGTCTAGCGGGTCTTAGACTCTATCATTTTTTCTTTCTTTCTGTTTCTCTACAAACTTGGGCCTAAATATACCAGAAGGACTTTTAGGTAGGCTTGGATTCAAACAGGTTTTGACTTTGGCTTGTTTTCATGTATTTTGACCGAATCTGGCCCTCCACACTGCCTACGTATCCTTAAAGAGAATGGGAATCAGTTCCTCGTAGTTTGCCCATTTGGGTTTCAAGGATTGTTTTTTTTTTTTAGGGTTTGAAAGATTTGACCGAACCCGAGTGGATTGGGTTGCCTACGTACCCTGTAGAAAGGGATCAGGTCATGACGTAGTTCAAGTCGCTTATCTTTTATGACGCAAGTCATAAAAGATGCCCTTAGTTTGTGAGTGACAAAGAAAGAGAGTTATTTTATTTTATTTTTTAAGGCCCAAAGTGTTTGCAAACAGTTTTTGACATTTGGGTTGTTGGCTTTTAGTTTCTGGTCGACCAAGGATAGCCTCCGGTGTATCTAGGCATTGTATTTCTTTAATTGGTCCAAGTTTGTAGGTTCTGTTAATTTTTCTCCATTTTCCTCGAGGAATCTTACGGCTTTTCCAGGCAGGACTTCATGAACAATTTATGGACCAGACCAATTTGGCCTGAACTTCCCCCTGGGATCAAACACCGGTGCCCGATAAGATTTCAGGATGAGATCTCCTGGTTACAGGTCTCGGACCTTGACTTTCTTGTTGAATGCTCTTTCGATTCTTCTCTGATACCCTTGGATATGATACAAGGCTCTCAGCATCTTTTCATCGATCATCTGTAACTCATCGTGTCTGGCTTTGGCCCCCTCAGACTCTGGCAAATTCGCCTCCATCATGACGCTTAGAGACGAGATCCTCAATTCCACAGGGAGGACGGCTTCCATTTCATACACTAAGGAGTACGGAGTTACACCTGTAGAGGACCTGATCGATGTCCTGTAAGCCCACAAGGCATATAGGAGCTTATTCGACCAGTCCTTATAAGTCTCTGTCATCTTACTAATAATAACCTTGATGTTCTTATTCGCTGCCTCTACAGCTCCATTGGTCTGAGGCCTGTAAGGAGATGACTTGTGATGCTTTATCTTGAACTCTTCACACAAGTGCACTACCTCTTTCTTGAAATGAGACCCATTATCAGAAATCAACTCATGAGGTACTCCGGATCTGCAGATAATATTTGTCTGAATAAACTTCATGTAAGCCTAACAGTTTTCCTGGGTTAATCATTCACCTTACCTTCTTGTTTTGATGCTAGCAAACTAAATTGATTAGCATTTATGGACTGATGTGTTGCTTTGAGGTGCTGTGTTGTATACAGGAATTTCATGTCATAGTCGTCATTACACAACTCTTCACAACACATGACCTGTGGATCAAGGATCAAAAGAACTAAGAGCTTGTACCTACATTGGAGTCATCCTCATTTGAAGATGCTCAAGTAAAGAAGCTCATCATGAAGATCTCACAACTTCCTAAGCAAGTGTCAAGAAGGAGCTTGAAGCTGAACATACCATTGGTGACACCTCATACACCTCACTACATGCAGTGAAGATTGGAGGATGTCACAAGAGCCAAGACAAGGTTAAGATGTTCACCCAAGCCGAAGAAGTCCAAGAAAGTGCAAAAGAGCTAAGACATTCCAAGAAGACTCAAGGTTCTTATTTTTAGAATGTATTTGGATTTCTCTTGATTTTATGTTTAAATGCACTTTCAAAAGGTTTTCAAATGATTTTTATACTTAACATTTTACATCTTTGAAAACCATCAACACATCCAAAAATGTGTTTGAAAATCTTGGACTTTAGCCCAAAGACCATAGCCCAAAAGCCCCTGATCTTTAAAGTAAAAATGAAATTTTATACAAGGCCGGTCGACCGGGATATGCCGGGCAACCGCGAGATGGAACCTGGTAATCCAGGCCATCTCGAATTTCATCGCGCTGGTCGACTGGGTTAAGCTGGGCGACCGCGGATGCATTTCTGTTTCAAACAGAACAATCCAATTTGGTCTAGGGCGGGCGAACGCCGTGGGTCGGTCAACCGAGATAGGTTTTTGGGCCAAATTTTTTTGAGCAAACAGTAAGCCCTCGCCGGGCGACCGCCATGTGGCCGATCGACCGCAACGGTAAGAAATTTGAAAATATAATAGGGCGCCCGATAGGGGCGGGCGACCGCTGTAGCTCGATTCACCGCCGCGGTCGAGCAAACTAGCAGTTGGGGCATTTTCTGCTTGAATTTTTCAAGCCAAACATTTACAATTTTACCCCAAATTGTCATATTTTCAAATACTCTATATATACATGATTAAACTTATCTCTACAAGCTTTTGAACATTTGAGAAAGATCGAATCCCATTTCTCTTTGAGCTTCAACATTTTATTTCAAAAGCTAAAAACCTCTTTGATCTTCCATTTCTACATGTTATCAAGAGGCACTCCATAGGGCTTTTATCTTTGCTATCTTTAGGAGTGATTGTGAGCTTCCAAAGTTGTAATCTGCCTATTAAGAGGCAAGAGAGGTTTTTTAATTTTTATTTGTTCTTCATGTGAGGGTCTCATCTTCGGCCCGTAAAGAAAGGTGAAGAAAAGGGTCTCCGATTCGGCCCGTGAAGAAAGGTGAATCATGTGCAAATGTTTGACTCCCTTGTCAAGGCTTCGTGCGAGGGGCTTCGCTTTGGCCCTTGAGAATGAAAAAGCAAGGGTTTGTTCCCATTCGAGATGAAGGAGTCAGGTGTACGATTTCATCATTTTAGTGGAGATCCCAAGGAGGTAAGCTTGGAAGAGTGGAGTAGGTCAACTTGTGACCGAACCACTATAAATCTTGTGCCTTGTGGATGCTTTCTCTTTTCTCTCTCTCTCTCTCGCACGTGTGGTGATTGGTAATCTCTAACCTTACTTATGTTTATGCTCTATTTGAACAAGGGTTAGCTAAATGCGCATGATTAGAAAGTTTAATCCCTAGAGTTTATTGATATACCTATTTGAACAACGGTTAAACTAATTAGTGCTTAATTAAATGGATTAATTTTTAATCTCCTTTAATTAAGCCTAAAATTTTTAATTGACCAATTCACCCCCCCTCTTGGATTGTCACACCTGTATTTCATTTGGTATCAGAGCTTAGGCTCTGAAAGAGATTTTCAAATCTTAAAAATCTACAAGAGAAAAGATCTGTGACAATCCCTATGGATTTTGAGAAAGGCCGATCCACCCTAATTCCTCCCTTCTTTGATGGAAAGAATTATGGAGCTTGGAAAGCACAAATGCTAGCCTATCTCAAATCCATAGATCATGACATTTTAGTTGTCATTAAAGAGGGAATTTCTTTTTCAAGGAAATGCACTTAAGTTGATATGAAATTATTTTTCTTGAACTCAAAGGCTATGATTTTAATCTTTTGTGGTTTAACTCCAAACATTTTTAACAATATTTCAAATTGCATCAATGCAAATGATATTTGGACTTCATTAAAAAACACTTTTGAGAAAAATGTTTGTCTCTTTTCAAATGATACAATTTCTAGACAAAAAGAGATTTCAGAAAAATCTTTTGCAAATGAAGTTTCTTTCAAACATTTAATTTCTGATTTGGAAATTCAAATTGAAATTTTGAAATTGGAAATAAATGAAAGTTTGAAAAGAGATGAAAAATTAAGTCAATTGAGCATATTTTTGATAAATAAAAATGTTGACTTATTTTAACAATGCAATGCCTTTGAGAAAGAAATTAAAAGCCTTGAAATCGTAAACATTGAACTTGTTGAAAAATATAAACATGTTTGTGAAAATGAAGAACAAATGAATGAAGAACTCTCTATTAAGAATGAAAGACTTCAAGAAGAAAAAAGATAAGCACACTTCTAAGTCTTGTGATTCTAATTGCTCGTCAACTACCAATCATAATTATTGTGGTAGAGTTGAGCATCACAATTCTGAGTGTAAGCTTGGAATTGTGAAATCTAACAAGTTTGTTTGGATAAGAAAATGTTCACTCCCACAAACAAACTTGGATGGAACCAAAGGGATTTGGGTTCCAAAAGAGTCCCTCTAAACTAATTAGTGAATGGGTTAGTTTAGGGGCTATGCTAAAATTGTCATATCATTCACATTCATTCTAGATACTTCAATTCATTGATTCATTCTTTGTATCTAGATTATTTGAGCTTAATTGTCATATTCTTTCATCCATGAATATAGATCTCATATGTGTAATGCTTTTAACTTGCGATGTATCTATATTCATTTGTGCTTTATTGTATATCTTTCTTGATTAAGCCTATCTAAGTGCAAATCACATCACTTGTGCACTTAGCATCCACAAAGTAAATCCACATTAGAAAATTTAATGTGAAAACCATATATGTGCTTCCATGAAACTTAACCATCCTATTTTTCCCTGAGTTCAAATTGATCTTTCAAGTTCATTCCTATCATTCTTGAACTCTTTATAGGACAATTTTGGCATTTGCTAGATCTTGGTATATTCAACTTAGGTAGAATATCAATTCTAGCAAAATTGTGTACTAAAGTCTTGACTAAGGTAATTTACTCAAATCCTTTCTTAGACATTTCTTGCCCTAGGTGAGTAAGTATGTTTATTACTATGCACCTAGTTGTCCTTTAAACCCATTCTTATGCGCTTAATGATTATCATTAAATGCATAAGAAATTTTGATGGGTTAAATTGATGTATTCCAAAAATGCTTAAAATGAATATCATCTCATGACTAAGATAAAACTATTTAGTTATAGTAGTTCTTTTTGGAATGCATGTGTCCAAGGTGTTCATCACTTGACATTTTCTGGAAGTCCTTCGATTATTCTCTACAGTCTTGCATGAATATCTTTATTTGTGTAGAGAATTAAAAATGAGTCTAGATTCAATGTATGAAACTCAATTGAGTAAAATTAAAAATGTCATAGGAATCTAGTACCATTGTTGGGCAGTTTTGCATTGATATGGTTATCATGTAACACATAGTGTTGGGAACACTTGTTTCCCACACATCTTGGTTTTCCATGGGCCTTTTGCACTTTGTGCTTAAATGACCTATTTTTATATGGTGGTTTGTGAATATAGACATAGATGTTTGGACCATGATTCGTGTGTACAAACATGATAGACTATCCATGAATGCTCTCTTTGAATGAGCCATGGATGTCTCTCTTAGACATGTGATTCTATTAATCTCTCTTATAATGTCTAAGTTCTATAGAATTGTGCTTACTTGATATTATAAATATATTCTATAGTTTTTCCCTTGTATGCTACTAGTACATGGTAAAGATGGTAAACTTAAACTTAAAAATCATCTAATATATATATATATATATATATATATTATTTGCACATATTTAGGGGGAGCATGGTTTGCTAGGTTGTCACCTCTTTTAGCAGCAATCATGCTTTATTGGCGCACGGGTGGTTTGAAAATCATTCACCTTTAAATCCCTGGGTGTCTATGTGGTTGGACAGCCCTTTGGATTCCTACATTGTATGAGTCACTTTCAAAGGGAGAGCTATACATGCTCAATGTCTGTCCATTCACCTTATCATATGATGTGTGATGTGCATCACATATGATAAGTACACTCATATGGAGTCACATTGCTTCATATGTGTTGTAGTTGGGTCTTGTCCTATTATTTAAATTTGAGATCATCTCTCATCTTTTGACAGAATCCCTTTACCTGTGCTTCAGTGCCATATCTTCTCAGGCATTATACTTATCTTGGATAGACTTATATTTTTCTATCTCTGCCAATGATAAGTATCTTGTTCTAAAGTTTGAAAAATCTCTAGAACTCCTCTTCATAGAATAGTGATTGAGTTGATCATCCTATCTCCTATGAAGTAATATCTTATCATGTACTTTTGAATGAAAATATTTTATCATGATAAGTTCCAATGGCTATGCTTTTACATTCATATCTAAGCCATTATGTATTGTCAGGCCTTGCAATATAAGAATTATCAAAGGCCAATGACAATCTCTTGGAAGAGGGATGATTTAAAAGTATTTTTGAGTTTATCATGTCCCATCATCTCTTCCAAGATTTTAGCTTCGGAGGACCTTACTCAGATCATATGTCCTTCGCAACTTATCTATGGTACTTGTCTCCTTTCATCGTACCAGATGTAATAAAATGGTAGATGTACTCAATTTTTCTCTGTCCATCTCTATGATTTTTATAAAATAAAATACTACTGAAAACTTAATTTCCAACCGTGGTTCGGCCGTTTTATTTTTCATTCTATTTTTCAAAGAATAACCCCGAAAAGGGTTATTTCTTGATGAATGGAGCCCAAAGTATATCAAATCATGTTCCAATTTAGTAAAAGTTTGTTTCCAGTAGTTTTACAAGGTTTTTAGATCACCCAAAAATTTTCATATTTTTTGGAGTTTGTTTAATCTGATTATTAATTATTTTAAATTTCGGCTATTTTTAATAAATACCAAATCATTTTAAAAATTGATGAAACACTCCAGAATTAAAGCCTAATAATAAATGAAAGTTTCCATTGAAAAATATTTCAAAAGAAATATGGTCTTTACTGTTTTCTAATGGCTTCCCCGTTTTACGTGCCATAATTCTTTTTCTTATTAAATTAATATATTTTCAAAAAATTTCTTTACAAACCAGTAACTTTGGTTACTGGAATGTTATAAAAATATTTTCAACTAATTTTGCAAAGATTTGATAAGGTTTTATAATTTATTTTAATAAACAGGTTTTAACGCCTAGGAAACAAATTGATCTCTTATATTTAAAAACCAATTTTATGGAGGAGATTTAATTTTTAAGTTTTGAAATTTTGATAATAAATTATATAATCTATTATATATCTACTGGAATTGTTTATTTGATTTTAGGATACTATTAGGTTTGCTTTTTAAGTAATTCTTTGGTTTCATCCGATTTTTGTGTGAATTTCAATTGGCATCAAATCGTAATAAAAGTTCATGAAAGTCATACAGTAGTCTAATCTCATGACTATCTTTATTCTGTGAAAGTTTGGATTAATTTGAAATTGATATGCTACAAGTTGATGTGTTAATCTATAATCTGATTTAAATTTTGGAAAATCAGAAATTAATATCAAATCTTAATGATAATTCATGAAATTTTTCCAGTAAGCTACAATTATCCATATCTTGTTACGGGAAAAGTTTTAACTGATTTGAAGTTCGATTGCTTAGGGTTACTGTCTATTCCTAGAAATCTGGTCTTAATGATATTAAATCACAATTTAATAGCAAATCAATACAAAAGTCAGTAAAAATCTCCAAAAAATCTTAAATTTTCATCATAAATTCAATCCCTAACTTTTTGAAACAGAAACCTTAAGGTTAATAGATTTCCTTTGTAAATTGGCTATGCTGTGACAATTTAACTGCCGAGATCGTAACCATAATCGTATACTAATTGCGATCGATCCAGCATAATTTGAGTGCGTAAATTATAGTATGATATTGGCTCCGAGGTCCACTGTCGACGGAAATCCTGAGAAATACGCCAGGCAATAAGATACTATAATTTACGGGCTAAATTATACAAGGGTTGAGAGCACGATTCCCTTCAATGGTTATGATTCGAGGTCAAAACTTGCGAACCATAGAGCCTTTGGTATTCCTTAGATGTTTAGGAACCGAAAATCCTTGAAATATGAAAATCATTAACTTCAGCAAATTGAATCAATTTACATCATGTCTTTCGGAACCGTTGGATTGCGGTTTCCATCGTAAGAACCATTAGAGCCCTATTTAGGAACATTTGCGTCATGTCGTGTCCTAGGTTTTAGGGAGTCCTAGAGTTAGGAATCCAGCCTCATCACGGGCGTTTGCTATGGATAGCAACCGTGCCATAGATCTAGTTACACTAGTCACCTCACTTTTCTCATAGGACTAGCCTAGTTACCTAGGATGTGGGTTCACCTGCATTAGTCAAAGGGATGTCTTGCACTTAGATATGACCATATAGCATCTTAGATGAAGTCCTAGGATAATAAAATCTTCAACTTGAATTAAATAATTTCTCTTTAAACTGTTGAAACAGTCAATCCAGTCTAGATCGGTGTCCTAGATGAGTTAGGCATAAGTAGCTTAGTTCAGATGCACCGAACTACGTCGACTCTGATCCCAGTGAGGCTTGGGTACGTAGGCAGCTTGGATGCTTGATGGCATACCAATCACGAGTCGGCTCCACACATAAGTGGGGTTTTGTACATTAATCCTTAAATTAAAAGTAATTAAATCACTTTGGACTTTTCATGAAATTAGAAGTTTATGAGAACTTTCACTTAGATTGAATTCAAACAAATTAAGAAAATCAAGATACACATTTAGGAATTACATTGAAATTAGATCTTAGGATGCATGTCACATAGTTCGCACATTAATATAGAGTTAAATGAGCCATTTAAAACAAATTCAAAAGAGTTAACTTTTGGAATTGAAGACCGATTATCGGGCAGGAATGGTGCATGTGGTGGTAACTCCCCATACCTTCCATTCTCGTAACCAGGTAACGAGTCTAGATTTCTGGTCAATTATGGGTCCTAGATCCTTCATCTAGGTGGCGACTCTGTCACTCTCTTTTGCGTGGAATTCGGATTGCCTTAGTGATCCCAAGTTCACGGAAAAGATGAATTAAATCACACCTTGCTAGGCTCGGCAGCTTACCCCTGCCCTTATGGGTACTGGGTTGCACGTTTGTTTGCACCCCACACGCCTTTCGCGTGGGTACGAGAGACCAAGAAAGAGCGTGGCGGCGCGCGCCCCACCCCTCTCGCGGGATCGGGTCCCACAGGTATTGACGGATTTCTGGTGGGAAATCAAGCCGGAGAAGAGGGTTCTCTTCTTCTTCTTCTTCCCTTTGCTCTCTCTCACTCTCTGTTTTCTCTCCCACCTCTCTCTCTCTCTCTCTCTCTCTCTCTGCTTGGAACGAAAATGAGGCTTTTTCTGCAAACCCTAATTGATTTAGGCTTTTAAAGAAAATGGGAAATGATATATTCGACCCCCCTTTTGTTTCAAGGGACAACCACCTCTAGTGTATTTGTTTTACAACTTTTACTCTACAAGGGGTGGCCCAAGTAGAAAAAGGGAAATGATATATTCGTACCTTTTATCCTTACTTAGACAACCCCCCTCTTAGTGTATTTATAACCATTTTTATACTAGCAAGGGAGGGGGCAAGTAAAAGAAAAGGGAAAATTTTTGTGAAAAATATCTTCTCCTCTTTACATGATCTCAGCCCTTCATATTGCCTTTATGCATAAAGGGCTGAGATCAAAAGCCTTAAAAGCTTCATAATATTCCTTCCCAACTAATCCTAATCCTAAACCTCATTAACTCATGATTAGGCCTAATTGTAACTTGGAGAGGAAGAAATGAATCTTCCAATTTACCCAACTGCCCTGCTCTTAAATAATGCACCACTTAATTATGATGCACATTAATCTGCTCGCCTGCATATCCTCCCGGACAGCCCACTGCAGTAAACTTAAACTACATTTTCAGGTTCAAGCTCACCCCCTTTTCTGGCTAAATCGCCACCCTTATTTCTACACTACACTACACTACAAACTTTATCCGTTTACTAGGCAAATCGCGACGGATTTAGAAGAAATTTCGTGGGGACCTAGATGAGACCCTAATCTACTCTAGGAACAAATTGGGGATGCTAAAATACTAGTTTGATAGGGTTTTTATCCTAACTGAGCTTATTAGGGTTCCGTCAAAATGGGGTGTCTACAGATGCCCCTCTTTGGCAGAGCGCGAATGCGAAAGCTGAACAGACAACACATTTTGGCTAACCTGAAAACAAAGCAAATTTTTGGGTTTTGGGTTCTAAAATGGTATTCACAAAGGTAAGACAACAAAATAATACTACGAGACTTAAAGACTGTAAGCAAAAGGGAGATAATCTCTCATTGACCCTTTACTCGGCAATCACGACATCTCGATGAGATAGCTTCTCTCTAATACTCACGACTTAACTATTTAAACCAACACGCAAGGACTCTATTAAAGTAAGCAAACACAAAACACAAACATACGCTTTTATCTTTAAAACGAAGTTTTATGAAAACGAACACAATGAAATTACTCAGAGAATGTAAACCATTATTCACGCAGATATAAATCAATCATTCAAACAAATATGAGTCAACCACTCAAAGAATATCAAATCAATCACTCAAAGAGTCTACAACACTCAAAGAGTCTCGAACCAATCACTCAAAGAGTCTGTAACACTCAGAGAGTCCAAAACAATCACTCAAAGAGTATGTAACACTCAGAGAGCCCAAAACAATCACTCAAAGAGTCTTTAACACTCAAAGAGTCTCAAACACACACAGAATCCTTTATACTCAAAGAGTCTCAACTACCCAAAGAGTCTGCAACACTCAAAGGGTCTCAACTACTCAAAGAGTCTCAAACACACTAAGAAACCTTTATACTCAAAGAGTCTCAAACACACGAAGAAACCTTTATACTCAAAGAGTCACAAACACACTAAGAAACCTTTATACTTAAAGAGCCTCCACCACCCGAAGAGTCTGTAACACTCAAAGGGTCTCAACTACTCAAAGAGTCTGTAACACACAAAGAGCGTCAACTACCCGAAGACTCTGTAACACTCAAAGAGTCCAAAATAATCACTCAAAGAGTCTGTAACACTCAGAGAGTCCAAAACAATCACTTAAAGAGTCTGTAACACTCAGAGAGTCTCAAACACACACATAATCCTTTATACTTGAAAAGTCTCAACTACCCTAAGAGTCTGCAACACTCAAAGGGTCTCAACTACTCAAAGAGTCTCAAACACAATAAGAAACCTTTATACTCAAAGAGCCTCAACTACCTGAAGAGTCTGTAACACTCAAAGGGTCTCAACTACTCAAAGCGTCTCAAATCAACAAAGGAACTGCTAAATTGTCCCATATGAACGCAGATTTCTATGCCCGTGATGTAACACGGTTCCATATAAATCCAGATTTGTATGCCCGTCAGGCAACACGGATCCATACAAACCTCCTCGCAGATATGCCTGACTCCTAACTTATTAGGTAGGGACACATTGCGGATACTCAAAGAGTCTGTAACACTTAGAGAGTCTCAAACCAAACACTCAATGAGTCTCCAACACTCCATGAGTCTGCAACACTCAAAGAATCTCTCTTTTTTTAGAAATTGGAGCTTTACCAAAGCGACACTAACCAAATACTCAAAAAGTAAGAATCAAACAAGTACACTAATCAATCAAAAAGCTCTTTTTTCAGAGGGCAGAAGAAAGGGCTAGGCTATGAATCATGGAATCTAGCAACTTCTTCCTTTAATAAAAACAAATCAAAATGATTGACTCATATCAATTTCACCAATGGAAGAATCATTTCTCAGAGAGAATAACGAGAATTCATGATCTTTACCAAAAACAAGACTTAAGTAATTGTAACAGCATTTTTCGGGTTGTAACCCTTTTTCAAAAGATGTGAAGCACTCTACAAAATTTTGAAGATGGCAGAAGTGAGTCTACCAAAGAAGTCTTGATGGCACTTACTTATACTTTGAGAAGGTGCCAAAGGAAACTGGAAGTTTAGCTGGATTTTTAAAGCTCCACTCTCTCTTCATGAAGTCACTGCCATGACCAAATCGCCTTTTCAGGTTTTCGATTCGGCGGACTGCATGCCTTATATTTTGCCTGGATTGTCTGCCCTTGCAAATTTTCCATCCAACAGGCTCTGCACCCTAATTTTTGCCTAAGTTGCCCTTTCAGGGTTTCAACTTAGCGGGTGAATGACCCTAACTTTTGCCTAGACCGCCCTTTCGGGTTTTCAGTCTAGCTGGTCTAAGACTCCATCATTCATTCATTCTTTCTATTTTTCTACAAACCCGGGCCTAAATACTTCAGAAGGACTTTCAGGTAGGCTTAGGTTCAAACATGTTAAACTTTGGTGCGTTTACATTTATTTGGACCGAGTCTGGACCCTCCAGACTGCCTACGTATCCCTGAAGAAGATGGGAATCAGGTCTGCGTAGTTCGCCCATTTGGGTTTCAGGGATTTTTTGTTTTTCTAAAAGGTTGCGAAAAAAATAACGAAAGATGGCAAAAGGTTGCAAAAGATGACGACTGAACCTGAACTGATCAGGTTGCTTACGTACCCTTAAAAAGGGATCAGGTCATACCGTAGTTCAAAATAAAGAATAAGAAATAAAAAATAAAATGCCCCTAGTTTGTGGGTATCAAAGAAAACAAGTTTTTTTAGGCCCAAAGGGTTTTCAAATGGTTCAAAACATTTAGGTTGTTGGCTTGAAATCTCAAATCATCCAAGGATGGCCTTTTGGTGTACTTAAGCATAATATTTCTTTAACTGATCCAGGTTTGTAGGTTCATTAAATTTTTCTTCATTTTCATTGAGGAGTCTTACGGCTTTTCCAGGCAGGACTTCATCAACAATGTAAGGACCAAACCAGTTTGGCCTGAACTTTCCTCTTGGGTCAAATGCCGGTGCCCTGTAGGACTTCAAAACAAGATCTCCAGACTTCAAGTCTCGGACACAAACTTTCCTGTTGAAATATCTCTCAATCCGTCTCTGATATCCCTGGATATGATACAAAGCTCTCAGCCTCTTCTCATCTATCATCTGCAGCTCATCATGTCTGGCTTCGCCCATTCGGACTCTGGCAGGTTAGCCTCCATCATCACCCTCAAAGACATGATTCTCAATTCAACTAGTAAAACAGCTTCCATTCCGTACACCAAAGAATACGGAGTCACACTTGTCGAAGCCCTGATCGATATCCTATAAGCCCATAAGGCATAAGGAAGTTTGTTCGACCAGTCCTTATAAGTCTCAGTCATTTTACTGATAATGACTTTAATACTCTTATTCGCAGCCTCTATAGCCCCGTTTGTTTGAGGCCTGTAAGGAGATGACTTATGATGCTTTATCTTAAACTCTTCACATAGGTGTAACACTTCTTTCTTGAAATGTGATCCATTATCTGAAATCAGCTCATGAGGTACTCCGTATCTGCAAATTATATTGGTACGGATGAACTTTGCAACTGTGTTCGAAGTGATGGAAGCATATGATGCAGCCTCTATCCACTTTGTGAAATAATCAATAGCTACCAGAATGTACTCATGCCCGCTCGAGGACTTTGGGTAAATCTTCCCAATAATGTCTATTCCCCATACTGAAAACAACCATGGTGAAGTCAAGGAGTGCAATTCTGAAGGAGGAACATGAATAAGATTAGCATAAACATGGCACTTGTGGCACTTCTTCACGAACGCAAAGCAATCAGTTTCCATAGTAGGCCAATAGAACCCAAGTCTCAAAATCTTTCTGGATAACATTTTCCCATTCATATAAGGTCTGCAAACTCCTTCGTGGGTCTGCTCAATGAGTTCTGCAGCTTTATCTTCATTAACACAGAGGAATTGTATGCCATCAAATGACCTTCTGTACAGCTCTTCACCATAAATGATGAAGTTAGCAGCTAACTTCTGAAGAGTCTTCCTTTCTTTGCTTTAAGCTTCTGGAGGATGTCCCTTGCCTGAAATGAGGTTTCTGATAGCTGTGTACCAAGGCTTCGCATCTGGACACCTAGCTGAAATCTCTATAGCATTCACATGCGCAAGAGCCCATTGCAATCTGATGGCTAGTGGTTGAACTTCCAGTGTAGCAGAAATATCTAACATCGAGGCCAAAGTAGCCAAAGCATCAGCAAAATGATTTTTTGTCCTTGACAAGTGAGTAAATGTGACGCTCCTGAATTTCTTGACCAGAGATTCCAAATACGTATTATAAGGGATCAATCTATCTTCTCGAGTTTTTCATTATCTATTAATCTGGCAAATGATCAGGGTAGAATCCTAAAACACATCAATGTCTTGAATCTGCAAAGCTAAGGCTACCTCCAGTCCGGCAATACCAGCTTCATACTCTGCCATGTTATTGGTGCACTCAAACTGCAACTTGATTGAAATAGGGATGTACTCTTTCCGAGGGGACACAAGTACAGCTCCTACTCCCTGTCCTTCATTATTGACAGCTCCATCAAAGTATATAAGCCACTTAGTATTCAGAGTCTCTTCTTCAATATCCATGATATCTTCGTCAGGAAATTCTGCCTTAAGAAAAGCATTTTTCTCTTCAACAGGCGCATTAGCCAATTGCTCAGCTATAACCCGCCCCTTTACTGATTTCTGAGTGACGTAAGTGATGTCGAACTCAGACAATGACAACAACCACCTTGCAGTCCTTCCTGTAAGGGCAGGTTTCTCAAACAAGTACTTTAACGGATCCATCCATGATAGCAAAAGAACCTTGTTTGACAGCAAATAATGTCTAAGCCTCTGAGTTGCTCAAACTAATGCTAGACAAGTCTTCTCCAAGACAGTGTACTTTAATTCATACTCTAGCATCTTCTTACTAATGTAGTAGATAGGCCTCTCCTTTTTAGTTTTTGGATCTTGCTGAGCAAGCATGCAACCCATCGCTTTATCCGTGATAGACAAGTATAAGAGCAACGGTTGGCCTGGAATGACAGGTGATAAGACAGGAGGCAAGGCTAAACACTGTTTAACCTTCTCAAACGCTTCCTGACACTCTTCATTCCATTTTTTTGAGGAATTCTTCTTCAACAGCTTAAAAATGGGTTCACATGTCATTGTTAGATGAGATATGAATCTTCTTAGATACTGAACGTTTCCAAGGAAACCTCGGATCTTCTTTTCTATCTTAGGTGGCTGCATTTCTTGGATCGCCTTGATCTTTTGTGGGTCTACCTCTATTCCTCTTTCCCTAACCATAAACCCTAAGAGTTTTCCTGATGTAACACCAAATACACATTTACTGGGATTTAGGCGAAGCTGATACTTCCTGATTCTTTTGAAGAATTTCCTTAACGCAGTTGTGTGCACAGGCCGAGTCTTTCCCTTTACGATCATGTCATCAACATTAACGTCGACTTCTTTATGAATCATATCATGAAGAAGAGTCGTAGTGGCTCTCTGATATGTAGCGCCAACATTTTCCAAACCAAACGGCATCACCCTGTAGCAATAAGTACCCCAATGAGTAATAAACGCTATCTTCATCATGTCTTCAGGTGCCATTTTAATTTGATTGTATCCTGAAAACCCATCCATAAAGGATAAAAGAGCATGCCCGGCAGTGTTATCTACGAGGAGATCAATGCTTGGAAGAGGAAAGTCATCTTTAGGACTTGCCTTGTTCAGGTCCGAAAATCGACACACATTCGGACTTTCCCATCCTTTTTTGGCACCGGTACAATATTTGCAAACCACTCGGGATATTCGACCACTTGAATAAATTTTACTTCTAATAGCTTCTTTACTTCTTCATAAACTTTCAATTCCCACTCGGTTTTGAGTTTTTGGAGTTTTTGCTTCTTTGGTTTAGCACCAGGGATTAAGGGTAAGCGATGCTGAACAATTTCTTCGCTTAATCCTAGCATGTCATCATATGACAAAGCAAAAACTACCTTGAACTGCGTAAGTAGGGTGATCAATTCTTCGCGCTCCTCGGGAGATAAAGTTTTGCCAATCTTTATTTCCCGAATTGAGGTTTTGTCACCATTGTTCACAGTTTCAACTTCCTCTTTAGGTGGTTTTGGTCGGCGACTCTCCTCCTGTTGGATCATATGTTTGATTTCAGGGGGAGTTTTGTTAGCATCTTTATCAGAGGGGGAGTCTTGATTGTTATTATTAAGATTATCAGATTTTAAAGCAGATTCCGTAGATGAAATAGAAATAGAGACATGAATGTAAACAGAAGAAGAATCCTTTATTTCATTGAAATTTGAATCAAGTACATCAGAAGATGAATTACCCTCATCGGGGTTTACAATGAACTTTGGACTCATTTTTACAGACTCAATGGATATGTTGACACCAGTGTCAACCGACTCAGAACTACGTAAGAAAACATAATCAGACGCTTTATTAGAAACAATCCCCAACTCGATCTCGTCAGAAAAAGAAGAACTGTCACCGACCTCTAGAGAATCGCCCTCTATGGTACTTGCATCAAAAGACTTATTAGAAGAAATAGACTCTGAATCAAACTCAGAGACTGACACATACTTACGGACAACTGACTCTTTTAAAGGGATATGATTGTACTGGAAAATAACCTGGGATAGGACTTGGGAAGTCCAGTTAGTCAAAGGTTCCTCAGCCGGGGTAATAAGGCGAGTTGGGTCTGTGGGACTCGTCCCGCGAGAGGGGTGGGGCGCGTGCCGCCACGCTCTCTCTTGGTCTCTCGTACCCACGCGATTGGCGTGTGCATTTTTATTATTGATTTTAATTCATCTTTTATGTGAACTTGGGATCACTAAGGCAATCCGAATTCCACACAAAAGAGACTGACAGAGTCGCCACCTAGATGTGGGATCTAGGACCCATGATTAACCAGAAATCTAGACTCGCTACCTGGTTACAAGAATGGAAGGTATGGGGATTTATCCACCACATGCACCATTCCTGCCCGATAATCGGTCTTCGATTCCAAAAGCTAACTCTTTTAAATTTATTTTAAATGGCTCATTCAACTCTCTATTAATGTGCTAACTACGGGACATGCATCCTATGATCTAATTTCAGTGTGAATCCTAAATGTGTATCTTGATTTCTTAATTTGTCTGGATTCAATCTAAGTGAAAGTTCTCCTAAAATTCTAATTTCATGAAAAATCCTAAGTGATTTGATTAAGCATTTACAAGAAAATTAATATACAAAACCCCACAATTTGTTGTGGAGCCGACTCGCGGTTGGTATGCCATCAGACATCTAAGCTGCCTACGTACCCAAGCCTCACTGGGATAAGAGTCGACGTAGTTCAGTGCACCTAAGCTAAGCTACTTATGCCTAACTTAACTAAGACACCGACGTAGACGGATTTGACTGTTTCAACAGTTTTAAGAGGAATTATTTAATTCAAGTTGAGGATTTTATTATCCTAGGATTTCATCTAAGATTCTATATGATTCTTATCTAAATGCAAGTTGTTCCTTAGACTAATGCAAGTTAACCTACATCCTAGTTTACTAGGCTTGTCGTAGGGAAAGATTGGGTGACTAGTGTAACTAGATCTATGGCACGGTTGCTATCCATAGCAAGCGTCCGCGATGAGGCTGGACTCCTAACTCTAGGACTCTCTAAAACCTAAGACTCCCTAAAACTTAGGACAAGACACGATACCAGGGTTCCTAAATTGGGCTCTGAGGGTTCTTATGACAGAAACCATAATCCAATGGTTCCGAGAGACACGAGATGAATCGATTTCAGTTCTTGAAGTTAATGAATTTCAGATTTCAAGGATTTTTAGTTTTTGGACATTTAAGGATTACCAATGGCTCTAGGGTTCACCAATTTCGGCCCAGAATGGCATCCAAGGGAGGGAATCGTGCGCTCTTTCCTTGCGCAATTTAATACTTAGGTTATAGCATCTTATTGCCTGGCATATCTCAGGATTTCCGTGGACAGTAACCACGGAGCCAACAACATGCTATAACT
Source organism: Tasmannia lanceolata (assembly GCF_043159265.1). Taxonomy (NCBI): domain Eukaryota; kingdom Viridiplantae; phylum Streptophyta; class Magnoliopsida; order Canellales; family Winteraceae; genus Tasmannia; species Tasmannia lanceolata. The sequence goes on along the minus strand of NW_027518679.1, from coordinate 8,216,591 downwards.
TAAATATTCAAATTGTCAAAGATCGAGTGCAATAGGGATACGATTATGGATGCGCTGGCCATTTTTCCAGGGAAATCTAAAGATCCTAAGATTTCTGTTTCAATAGATTAAGGAGTTAATATGTGACAGAGATTTAAGGTTCATTAGAGATTTTCAGATGATTTTCAATTAATTTCGGATTTTCAATGAATTTTATCAATTTTAAACATATGAGTGATTTTACAAGTGAAACTGTTGCAAACGAATTCGAAATGAGTCAAAACTTCTACAGAAGCAAGATATGATGAAATGTAGCTTACTGAAATATTTTTACAGATTTTTACATTAAGCTCATATTTAATTTTGATTTAACAATTAATTGATCAGATTGCAAACATAACACAGAAACTACTAGAAATAGGAATCTAAATTCAATGAAATTTCTACAGTACCAAGATATAAGTAAAAATAGCATGCTGTGAGATTGTCATGAATTTTGGAAACCATTTACTATCAGTTTCGGATTTGTTAATATTCAGACAAGATTATGAATTAACACTACATTTCATATGAAACAAGATCTAAATCACTTGAACATTTTACAGAAACTAGAAATATGGAATATAAGACTACTGTAAAAATTTGGGGAATTTTATCTGTGATGTGGTGTCTGTAAAAATTCTCCCAAAATCTGATAATTTTCAAAGAAAGCATAAAATAATATACCAAACCAATTCCAAAAATTCTCAAAAATTTATGGTAGAATGTATCAGCATTATATTATTTTCTTACGAAATTTCATTAATTTTAGAATTTGTTTAGTATATATTTTATTTTTCTTCGTCGAAAAGATATTTTTGAAGAGTTTTCTATTTTTAAAACACGATTTTCGAAAAAATTACGATTCCGAAAAACGTCCTCCAACCTTATTCTGATGTGATGAATACAAGAAAATTTTAAAATTCCAAAAAATAGATCATCCTGAGATGGCTATTTTTTCGAATTTCGTAATTACTCAGCCAATATTTTAAATAAAATACCACTCTTCACTCAAATTCTAAAAAACCGTTGATCAAATGTCCGATCCGATCCGATAGTTATTTTACTCTATTTAATTAGAACATTGTATTAAATTTTGGGACGAAACGGATTTGAAACACTCATGCAGATCATGATTTTGAGCATACACATTTAATATTACATTAAATTCATTTAAATGCTTAAAAATCATGCAAAAATCCGAAAATATACCAAATCATCCGAGAAAAATCTGAGAATAGTGTACTAACCTGTGATCGAGTTCCTCGCCGCATCCAAATGCCGAAAACTCTGAAAATCACGCCGACGGGCAATCCGCTCGCTTTCTTTCTTTCTCTTTTTTTTGTTTTGTTTTTCTTTTCTTTGCTTTTCCCGCTGTGAATGGGGGTGGCTGGAGAGAGATGGAGAGAGAGAGAGAGAGATCGACAGAGAGAGTGGGAGAGAGTTTTGAGAGATCGAGAGTGGGTTGAGGAAGAGAGAAAGAGAGTGTAGATGGGGAGTGTGAGAGGGTAAGAGAGAGAGAGAGATCGACAGAGAGAGTGGGAGAGAGTTTTGAGAGATCGAGAGTGGGTTGAGGAAGAGAGAAAGAGAGTGTAGATGGGGAGTGTGAGAGGGTAAGAGAGAGAGAGAGAGAGAGAGAGAGAGAGAGAGAGAGATCAACAGAGAGTGGGAGAGAGTTTTGAGAGATCGAGAGTGGGTGAGGAAGAGAGAAAGAGAGTGTGGATGGGGAGTGTGAGAGGGTAAGAGAGAGAGAGAGAGAGATCGACTGAGAGAGTGGGAGAGAGTTTTGAGAGATCGAGAGTGGGTTGAGGAAGAGAGAAAGAGAGTGTAGATGGGGAGTGTGAGAGGGTAAGAGAGAGAGAGAGATCGACAGAGAAAGTGGGAGAGAGTTTTGAGAGATCGAGAGTGGGTTGAGGAAGAGAGAAAGAGAGTGTAGATGGGGAGTGTGAGAGGGTAAGAGAGAGAGAGAGAGAGAGATCGACAGAGAGAGTGGGAGAGAGTTTTGAGAGATCGAGAGTGGGTTGGGGAAGAGAGAAAGAGAGTGTAGATGGGGAGTGTGAGAGGGTAAGAGAGAGAGAGAGAGAGAGAGAGAGAGAGAGAGAGAGAGAGAGAGAGATCGACAGAGAGCGTGGGAGAGAGTTTTGAGAGATCGAGAGTGGGTGAGGAAGAGAGAAAGAGAGTGTGGATGGGGAGTGTGAGAGGGTAAGAGAGAGAGAGAGAGAGAGAGAGAGAAGAGTGAGAGAGAAAAAACAGAAAAACAGAGTATCCAATACTCTGTTTTTCACGTTTTTTCTTTTTTTTAAAAAAAAAAAAAACCGAGAACCCGGAACCCAGAGAGAGAGCTTGAGGAGATAGAGATGGCTGCTCCTAGAGGGGCGAGATGAGAGGGCTGCGAGATCACAGAGAATTGAGATAGACAGAGCATGCGGGAGGCATCAACCGAGAGAGGGACGGCTGGTTTTTGTAGAAAAACAGATACTCCGTTTTTCTTTACTTCTGCTAGAGAGAGTGCGGGTGAGTGAAAAGAGAGACCAGCCTCGTCTCTTGAGGGAGAGGATGCATGGGGGATAGATCTAGAGTGAGAGAGGCAAAGGGATGGCCGTTCTTCCTTTCTTCCTTCTCTGTCTGTCGGTTTTTTCCTGTGTGAGAGGGATCAAGAGAGGGAGAGAGGAAGAGACCGAGAGATTGCTACCGGGATATAGAAACCGAGGGAGGGAGAGACCGAGAGATTGCTACCGGGATATAGAAACCTAGGGAGGGAGAGGGAAGAGAGCCATCAAGGTCTGCTATTCTTCCTCTCCTTTTTTTCCTTCCTTTTTTTTTTCTTTCCAGAGCTTCTCCCCCGAGTTTTTTTTTTCTCCGCGTTAAAGCTTGCCTTCTCTCCTCAAGAGAATGATCATCACCCTTTTTTAGAAAGAATCTCAAAACTTGCTGTCTTACGGAAAGTGATCCACCACGATTTTTTTCTAAAAAGTTTTTAAAGAAACATCTAATTTGAGGATTATAATTTTAGCAGAGGACAATTCTATTCCTATTTGAATCAATAAATATCCCAAATGGGTCCCACTAAAATCAATCACACTTCCCTAACTCTCCTCCATTAGATAATCTTGAATCGCTTAATTGGATGGGCCGCAATGAGAACGGGTTGGGCCCACAAACCATTTTCATGGGAAGATCTAAACCGTTCAACTTGTGGGCCAAAATGTGAATTAGTTGCGCCTTTTAAATCATCTTTGTAGGGGGATCTAAACTGTTCATTAGGTGGACCACTGCACACAAACGGATTGTATCCCAAAGGCTATTTTTGTGGGCTGATCCGAGCCGCTCAGATAGCTGGCTATCAATTAATTGGCTAGGATTACTCATGACGTGGGCCCCTTAAGTCACTCCCATGGGACGATCTAAATTGTCCAATTTGACGAGCCACAGCTTTAAACTTTAATTTTTCACAATGATGGGTCCATATCAGATTGGCAAAAATACACTCCGCCCATCATGGAAATTGATGGGTCCATATCAGATTTTTCACACAAACGGGTCCAAATTTCAATAAATGTTCAATGCGGGCCCACCGAATGGGTCCAAATTCTCCCCTGGTTTGGATTCGTCTGAATAACCATTCTCGACACTTAGCGAAAAGAAAAATGCGGAACATTGCGGAAATGGTCGGAAAGATTGAGAAAGCGTAAGGGACGGACACGGGAATGGAAAATACTGAAAAAGACTGATAACCAGAACACTAACTTCTTTGTTGATTACAGCAGAGCAAAATGGGGTGTCTACAGATGCCCCTCTTTGGTAGAGATGACGTAGTCATCGAATACCAAAGCAAAAGTGACAGAGCCATTTTGCGCAACTTTAATCGACAAAAGACTCCCTAGACACAATGCAACCTAATATAATGCAAGACCCTAGATGAAATCCTAGAATTTGAACATATATCAAAAATCATTTACTCTAAACACCATTAGATGGCAGTTTAGAATAACGGAGAATCAGATTTACTCTGGGTGCAAAAATCTTGCAATCAAGAACAAAAAGATGATTATGATGCGGCGCCGTTCACAAACGGGCAATGAAGATGAGAGACTAGAAATGACAATTTAAAAAAAAACTGGAGGATTCAATTACAGGAGAATTAGAGGCTTAAGGAGTTGAGAACTGGAGAACTGAATAATCAAACAATGGGTGGACTGGAGAATCGGAAGACTGGATAACTTGAAACTAGAGAATTGAAGATTTGATGAACTGGAGAATTGGAAAACTGGAGAAGTAGAAAATTTAGGGACTGGATATTTGCGGAGCTGAAAATTGGAGAACTGGATGATTAAGGGACTCAATAGTCGGATAACTGGAGAATGAAAGAACTGAGAAGTTAAAGAGCTAGTTCACTGGGAATTGTAGAACTTGACTACTGGAAAATTGGAGAGTCAAAAATTGATAATTGGTGAACCGGGGATTAGATTGGATTGACATTTTGATTGATTCAATTGGGATTGGAATTTGATCACTGGATGTTAGGACTAGAAAACTAGAGACTGGAATCTTAATCTAGACATCGGGAACTGGAACTCTAGAACGAAGACATACCGGATACTAGAATTAGAGTACTGAAACACTGGATTTTCGGACATTGGAACTGGATGTTAGAATTGGAGTGCCGAAATATTGTGAACAAGAATACAAGTACTGGAAAATGGAACACTGGAATATTGGTGATAGAGATACTGGACACTAGAACTATGATACTGGAATATTGGATACTGGAACTGGAGACTAAAAATGGCATAGTGAAATACTAGAATACTGGAATTGAAACTGGATACTGGATGCTGGAACTAGAATATTGGAATTGAAACTGAATACTGGATGTTGGAACTGGAATACTGGAATTGAAACTGAATACTGGATGTTGGAACTGGAATACTAGAATACTGGATACTGGAACTGGAATATTGGAATACTGGATACTGGAATTGGAACTGGAATACTGGATACTGGAACTGGAACTGGAATACTGGATACTGGATGCTGCAATACTGGAATACTAGAATACTGGATACTGGAACTGGAATTTTGGAATACTGGATACTGGAACTGGAACTGGAATACTGGAATACTGGAATCGGTGAACTGGTACTGGCGAATTAGGAATTGGTAATTGATGAATTAGTAAACATGGTTTTTACACAAGTTTATTCGCATTTTGAATTGTTTACTGCGGATGAACAAGAAAGTCTCACAGGCCTTGAAATTTCTTAGATTAAGATCTTCTTTTCTGGGGATATAAACTGGGACCTTGGAATATTTGGACACTGGTACAGAGGATTCTTCTTTTGACAAGCATTCAGACAAATATTCAACTGACTGGAAAGAGATTCCGATTTTTAATGGTTCATCTTTATGAGAAACTGGCTCAACCACCATTGCATCTGAGGCTCTTCCAAGCTCAAGGTGCCTTCCTGGGGTATGATCTTCTTACGAGAACCAGGCTTTCTGATGTTTATACTCCTGAATTCTCCTGAGCTGATCTTCTTTGAAATGAAGCTGTTTGACTAGATTCTCGAGCTTTTTCAGGTACAATCGAGGGATCTGACGAGGCTGGGCCTCCTTCACCGAGACAGTTGCATCATTTGGACGCAAGGACGACGATTGGCTCTTTCTAAAGAGAAAACTTAGATAAAAGGCACTACTCAAAGGATTGAGGAGCTCTGAGGGAGTGAACATAGAATGACAAAGATTGACTAACTACACTGACAGACACAGTAATGCTTTTGACTTAGTTAACGCTTTATTTGGTAAGTCTATCCTTTCAAGGAATGTTTTTTTTTTTTCAATTGGTAAACACTGGACTTTTTCCTTAAAACAGTAATGCCTCAAGGATTTAATTGCGACCCCTAAGATTGCTTAGCTTCAATGCCCCCAGTTTTGAGGATGTCACTTGAATTTGCTTGAACTTCAGTTGATCTTCAGTCTTGATACCGGCTATAGCCTTCTTATAATGGTTCTCTTACCGTGACCAAGTTACCTCTTCAGGGTTTTTAACTTGGCGGACCGTGTTAGCCTTAACTTTTGCCTGAACCACCTTTCTAGGTTTTCGATCCAGCAGGCTATCCCCTTAGCTTTTGCCTAAGCCGCCCTTTCGGGTTTTCAACTTAGCAGGGGAATGATCTTAAATTTTGCCTAGACGGCCCTTTCAGGTTTTCAGTCTAACAGATCTTCAAACTCCGCTCCGTTTTTTTTTTCACTTTTTGTGTTTTGGGACCTATATCGTTAATTCTGAACACCGGAAGGACTTTATAGGTAGGATAGGGTTTTTCAAAGAATGGCTTAAGGTTCAACAAAGATTTCGACCAAACCTGTGAACAGGTTGCCTACGTATCCCAGGGTAGGAATCAGGTCGTGTGTAGTTCAGGGCGAATGCCCCTAGTTTGAAGATAAATTGTTTGAAGGTTAATTGGTTTTTATTTTTTCTTTTGTTTCTGGAATAATTGATTTCTCTTCTTTTGGAACTTGTCCCTCCTTTTTTTTTTTGAAAGGATTGAATTTCTTTTCTTTTTTTGAATCGACCGAACTCGGTTTAACCGAGCTGCCTACGTACCCCAGTGTAGGGATCAGGTCTCGCGTAGTTCGGGGCGAATGTCCCTAGTCTGATGGGTTTTCAAGAAAATTTCATTCAGGCTCGAAGGGTTTGCAAACCGGTATTCTTTTGATGTTGGGTTCTCATTTTGGGATTTATTCGGCCAAATGAGGCCTTCCGATGTTCAGATTGGGAATCGATATAGGTTACTAGAGTCCCTCTGGTACTGATGATTTTTTTTTCTTTTTCTTTTTTTTCACGGAGTTTGACGGCATTTCCCGGTAAGAGATAATGATTCTTCTTCCTTCTGGATATTGATAAGTAATTTGACCTTGAGGGTGCATACCGGTTTTTGGACATCATTTCATCCTTGAATCGGTGGCCCTTGATATTTTGATGATCGCTCTGAGATGATTGCTCTTGCACTTTTCATATTGAATTTGATGGCTTTACATTGTCACCGGTGAAACCTGTGACCAGGGCCATTGACTGGAGATATGAAAGTTGTTTCGAATCCATGCCCCTTATATAGCATGTGATATTCACTTCATTCGTTCTTGAACCTTCTATCTGGGTCTTTCTCTTCTCATTAATGGTAGCGCTTACTGGACCATCTCTTTATCCTCCAAATGAGTTTACCAATTCTTCACACTCTTCAGAGGGCAATGTGTTTCCAACAGACATTTACTGGATCAAAGTTTCAGTGCCAATGTTTATCATTTCAATTTTCTCTTTGAGAGGCTGAGCTCGGCGTTCCTCCTCTTGTTTGAGCATAGGCTGCAACTCAAGAGGAGTTTCGTCGGCATCTTCTTCCTCATTTGAGGAGGGAGTATTATTCTCATTGGTTATTAAAGTTAGAAGCACACGTTGGAATGCATAGAAAAAGCAAATTTCATTGAATTAAAAAAAAAAAAACCACATCTGATAAGACTTATTCTGAACAGACTCAGAATTCACACTCTTGACTCAAAAATAAAAATAAGAGTAAGAAACGACTCAACTGGACTAGAAATTTATTCAAACTTTTAGAAGACTGCACTTAATGACTGGACTCGACATCCTGACATGACTTAATTAAAATAACAAAAGGACTAAGACTGCTGCAACTGTCTGGCTTTAGAGGCTCGGCGAAAACTGAATCATCATCATAACAAGTGCCTTTTAACTTCTGGTTCTTCTCTATCACTGCAACTGAACCTGGGCTTCTCAAACCCCAAGTGCCTAAACATCATCCAGCGGCGGTACAACCTGGTTTTGTATAGGACTATCAGCAATATTTGGCGCTTGCTGAAATGGTAGCTTGCGCTCATCGATCAACTTCTGGATCACATGCCTCAGAGTTATGCACTGATCAGTACTATGCCCCGATCCTCGATGAAAATCGCAGTTCTCTTCCGCCCTACATGTCCTGGGGAGCGGATTAGGAGGTTCCTTAAGGTTAATCTAGGGGTAAGGCCAAGAGTTCCCTTAGCGCGAATCCATGTTCGATATACTGTACCAGTGTCCGGCGTATCAGTACGTGAACAAGAGATCCGTCTACGCACCATAAGGTGCTAGGCTAAGGGTGGAATGCTTCTCTAGCACAGAAGCACCAGGTGATGAAATCCCAGTCAACCATGCTAGATAACACTCCGGGTTCCTAAAATAGGACTTGTGTGCATGTGAGATGCAGGGTTTAGATGCAAGTGATGTAAGTGCGTGGAATAAGTTCGCGCAATCTATGATGCCTTCAGGTTTTGTTAGATTAAGTTCAAGTAAAATGTGATGAGAAGATAAAACAAGACAAACTAATCTAACAAGTATAGAGTTTTTATGAGCCAGTTAAATTAAATTCAAATGAATTAGCCTTTGGAATTGTAATGAAGTTAGGTGATCCCCAGCAGAGTCGCCAAACTGTGGGACTCGATCCCGCGAGAGGGGTGGGGCGCGTGCCGCCACGCTCTCTCTTGGTCTCTCGTACCCACGCGATTGGCGTGTGCATTTTTATTATTGATTTTAATTCATCTTTTATGTGAACTTGGGATCACTAAGGCAATCCGAATTCCACACAAAAGAGACTGACAGAGTCGCCACCTAGATGTGGGATCTAGGACCCATGATTAACCAGAAATCTAGACTCGCTACCTGGTTACAAGAATGGAAGGTATAGGGATTTATCCACCACACGCACCATTCCTGCCCGATAATCGGTCTTCGATTCCAAAAGCTAACTCTTCTAAATTTATTTTAAATGGCTCATTCAACTCTCTATTAATGTGCTAACTACGGGACATGCATCCTATGATCTAATTTCAATGTGAATCCTAAATGTGTATCTTGATTTCTTAATTTGTCTGGATTCAATCTAAGTGAAAGTTCTCCTAAAATTCTAATTTCATGAAAAATCCTAAGTGATTTGATTAAGCATTTACAAGAAAATTAATATACAAAACCCCACAATTTGTTGTGGAGCCGACTCGCGGTTGGTATGCCATCAGACATCCAAGCTGCCTACGTACCCAAGCCTCACTGGGATCAGAGTCGACGTAGTTCGGTGCACCTAAGCTAAGCTACTTATGCCTAACTTAACTAAGACACCGACGTAGACGGATTTGACTGTTTCAACAGTTTTAAGAGGAATTATTTAATTCAAGTTGAGGATTTTATTATCCTAGGATTTCATCTAAGATTCTATATGATTCTTATCTAAATGCAAGTTGTTCCTTAGACTAATGCAAGTTAACCTACATCCTAGTTTACTAGGCTTGTCCTAGGGAAAGATTGGGTGACTAGTGTAACTAGACCTATGGCACGGTTGCTATCCATAGCAAGCGTCCGCGATGAGGCTGGACTCCTAACTCTAGGACTCTCTAAAACCTAAGACTTCCTAAAACTTAGGACAAGACACGATACCAGGGTTCCTAAATTGGGCTCTGAGGGTTCTTATGACAGAAACCATAATCCAATGGTTCCGAGAGACACGAGATGAATCGATTTCAGTTCTTGAAGTTAATGAATTTCAGATTTCAAGGATTTTCAGTTTTTGGACATTTAAGGATTACCAATGGCTCTAGGGTTCACCAATTTCGGCCCATAATGGCATCCAAGGGAGGGAATCGTGCGCTCTTTCCTTGCGCAATTTAATACTTAGGTTATAGCATCTTATTGCCTGGCATATCTCAGGATTTCCGTGGACAGTAACCTCGGAGCCAACAACATGCTATAGCTTAAATATTCAAATTGTCAAAGATCGAGTGCAATAGGGATACGATTATGGATGCGCTGGCCATTTTTCCAGGGAAATCTAAAGATCCTAAGATTTCTGTTTCAATAGATTAGGGAGTTAATATGTGACAGAGATTTAAGGTTCATTAGAGATTTTCAGATGATTTTCAATTAATTTCGGATTTTCAATGAATTTTATCAATTTTAAACATATGAGTGATTTTACAAGTGAAACTGTTGCAAACGAATTCGAAATGAGTCAAAACTTCTACAGCAGCAAGATATGATGAAATGTGGCTTACTGAAATATTTTTACAGATTTTTACATTAAGCTCATATTTAATTTTGATTTAACAATTAATTGATCAGATTGCAAACATAACACAGAAACGACTAGAAATAGGAATCTAAATTCAATGAAATTTCTACAGTACCAAGATATAAGTAAAAATAGCATGCTGTGAGATTCTCTTGAATTTTGGAAACCATTTACTATCAGTTTCGAATTTTTTAATATTCAGACAAGATTATGAATTAACACTACATCCCATATGAAACAAGATCTAAATCACTTGAACATTTTACAGCAACTAGAAATATGGAATATAAGACTACTGTAAAAATTTGGGGAATTTTATCTGTGATCTGATGTCTGTAAAAATTCTCCCAAAATCTGATAATTTTCAAAGAAAGCATAAAATAATATACCAAACCAATTCCAAAAATTCTCAAAAATTTATGGTAGAATGTATCAGCATTATATTATTTTCTTACGAAAGTTCATTAATTTTGGAATTTGTTTAGTATATATTTTATTTTTCTTCGTCGAAAAGATATTTTTGAAGAGTTTTCTATTTTTAAAACACGATTTTCGAAAAAATTACGATTCCGGAAAACGTCCTCCAACCTTATTCTGATGTGATGAACACAAGAAAAATTTAAAATTCCAAAAAATAGATCATCCTGAGATGGCTATTTTTTCGAATTTCGTAATTACTCAGCAAATATTTTAAATAAAATACCACTCTTCACTCAAATTCTAAAAAACCGTTGATCCAATGTCCGATCCGATCGGATAGTTATTTTACTCTATTTAAGTAGAACATTGTATTAAATTTTGGGACGAAACGGATTTGAAACACTCATGCAGATCATGATTTTGAGCATACACATTTAATATTACATTAAATTCATTTAAATGCTTAAAAATCATGCAAAAATCCGAAAATATACCAAATCATCCGAGAAAAATCTGAGAATAGTGTACTAACCTGTGATCGAGTTCCTCGCCGCATCCAAATGCCGAAAACTCTGAAAATCACGCCGACGGGCAATCCGCTCGCTTTCTTTCTTTCTCTTTTTTTTGTTTTGATTTTCTTTTCTTTGCATTTCCCGCTGTGAATGGGGGTGGCTGGAGAGAGAGAGAGAGAGAGAGAGAGAGAGAGAGAGAGAGAGAGAGAGAGAGAGAGAGAGAGAGAGAGAGAGAGTTTTGAGAGATCGAGAGTGGGTTGAGGAAGAGAGAAAGAGAGTGTAGATGGGGAGTGTGAGAGGGTAAGAGAGAGAGAGAGAGATCGACAGAGAGAGTGGGAGAGAGTTTTGAGAGATCGAGAGTGGGTTGAGGAAGAGAGAAAGAGAGTGTAGATGGGGAGTGTGAGAGGGTAAGAGAGAGAGAGAGAGAGAGATCGACAGAGAGCGTGGGAGAGAGTTTTGAGAGATCGAGAGTGGGTGAGGAAGAGAGAAAGAGAGTGTGGATGGGGAGTGTGAGAGGGTAGAGAGAGAGAGAGAGAGAGAGAGAGAGAGAGAGAGAGAGAGAGAGAGAGAGAGAGAGAGAGAGAGAAGAGTGAGAGAGAAAAAACAGAAAAACAGAGTATCCAATACTCTGTTTTTCACGTTTTTTCTTCTTTTTTTTTAAAAAAAAAAAACCGAGAACCCGGAACCCAGAGAGAGAGCTTGAGGAGATAGAGATGGCTGCTCCTAGAGGGGCGAGATGAGAGGGCTGCGAGATCACAGAGAATTGAGATAGACAGAGCATGGGGGAGGCATCAACCGAGAGAGGGACGGCTGGTTTTTGTAGAAAAACAGATACTCTGTTTTTCTTTACTTCTGCTAGAGAGAGTGCGGGTGAGTGAAAAGAGAGACCAGCCTCGTCTCTTGAGGGAGAGGATGCATAGGGGATAGATCTAGAGTGAGAGAGGCAAAGGGATGGCAGTTCTTCCTTTCTTCCTTCTCTGTCTGTCGGTTTTTTCCTGTGTGAGTGGGATCAAGAGAGGGAGAGAGGAAGAGACCGAGAGATTGCTACCGGGATATAGAAACCGAGGGAGGGAGAGACCGAGAGATTGCTACCGGGATATAGAAACCGAGGGAGGGAGAGGGAAGAGAGCCATCAAGGTCTGCTATTCTTCCTCTCCTTTTTTTCCTTCCTTTTTTTTTCTCTTTCCAGAGCTTCTCCCCCGAGTTTTTTTTTTCTCCGCGTTAAAGCTTGCCTTCTCCCCTCAAGAGAATGATCATCACCCTTTTTTAGAAAGAATCTCAAAACTTGCTGTCTTTCGGAAAGTGATCCACCACGATTTTTTTCTAAAAAGTTTTTAAAGAAACATCTAATTTGAGGATTATAATTTTAGCAGAGGACAATTCTATTCCTATTTGAATCAATAAATATCCCAAATGGGTCCCACTAAAATCAATCACACTTCCCTAACTCTCCTCCATTAGATAATCTTGAATCGCTTAATTGGATGGGCCGCAATGAGAACGGGTTGGGCCCACAAACCATTTTCATGGGAAGATCTAAACCGTTCAACTTGTGGGCCAAAATGTGAATTAGTTGCGCCTTTTAAATCATCTTTGTAGGGGGATCTAAACTGTTCATTAGGTGGACCACTGCACACAAACGGATTGCGTCCCAAAGGCTATTTTTGTGGGCTGATCCGAGCCGCTCAGATAGCTGGCTATCAATTAATTGGCTAGGATTACTCATGACGTGGGCCCCTTAAGTCACTCCCATGGGACGATCTAAATTGTCCAATTTGACGAGCCACAGCTTTAAACTTTAATTTTTCACAATGATGGGTCCATATCAGATTGGCAAAAATACACTCCGCCCATCATGGAAATTGATGGGTCCATATCAGATTTTTCACACAAACGGGTCCAAATTTCAATAAATGTTCAATGCGGGCCCACCGAATGGGTCCAAATTCTCCCCTGGTTTGGATTCGTCTGAATAACCATTCTCGACACTTAGCGAAAAGAAAAATGCGGAACATTACGGAAATGGTCGGAAAGATTGAGAAAGCGTAAGGGACGGACACGGGAATGGAAAATACTGAAAAAGACTGATAACCAGAACACTAACTTCTTTGTTGATTACAGCAGAGCAAAATGGGGTGTCTACAGGGTCTAGTACCAGCGGGCTCCTGTCAATCATGGCCACAGTCTGTGACCCTTCTTGAAAAAGTGAATTTAGAAGGTTCGGCTCTATGTGTTCTGCCCAATCAGTGTCCGACTCAATTTCTGTAATCTGCATACCCATTGGCTCATCTTCTAGCTCAAGATCAAAGAAAATCTCAAACCCTGGAAGCATCTGTCATGTATTCTCATCCAACCAAATCTCTGTAAAGCCACAGAAAGGAAAGGCCGCGCCTCCTTTTCGGAATCGGCCATTCATTGTCAAGTCAATTGGTGCCATTGGTAATCCAAAGCCACGGCGATGGTTTTCTACCCATTTCAACATTAACTGTTTCATCTCTATGATTTCTTTCTTCGTAGGTTTGTATCCCAGCCCGAACAAACCATTGAATGTTTTGAGCACTGGAAACTCAGTCAGACCCTGATGATATTTGCCTAACTCGGCACCTGATATATACCCCTGTCGGCGAACCATCTTGATGACATTCGAATTCGTGCTGGTTAGGAAATAAATTTCCTTATTCATAGCTTCTTCAACAGTGATTGCAGTCACTTCTAATGAAAACCCAGTCAAACTTACATCTCCGGATTTTGCCGCAGTCAAGTCTGGAGTAATCTGCCATATCTCAAGATCTGGATCCCCCTTTACAGTTATCACTCTGTTCATGTGAACAAACTTCAGCTTTTGGTGAAGAGTAGGCGGAACAACCCCCACCCTGTGCATCCACGGACGGCCAAGTAACAGTAGGAATGAAGCCTTAATATCTAAGACCTGGAATTCTATCTCAAAGTCCTCTCCTCCGATCTGTATCTCAGTGACCAGAGTTCCGATTATATCTTTGCGAGTGCCATCATATGCCAGAATACCCTGTTCAGATGGGATAAGCTCTCAGGACCAAACCCAAGGGTTGTTGCGGTGCTTAACGGGCAAACATTTAGTGCAGAGCCATTGTCAACTAACACCTCTGGCACCTTCTTCTTATTACAAATTACTGTAATTTTATGAGGTCTGGTATGGTTTCGGCCCTTAGGAAGTAAATCGTAATCAGTAAATGACAAAGTCTTCGCTGATCTAGCCATGGCTACAAGACTGACAAGCTCGTCAGGTGTGGTGTTAACAGAGACTTGTGCTGCATTAAGCTCTCGAATGACTAGCTTTCTGTGCTTTGATGAGGCCATAAGTAAACGCCATACTGAGATATTAGCCTGAGTCTTTTTCAGCTGCTTTAACAAGCTCTCATCTTCTTCGTCTGTGTTCATCTTATTCTGCCTTTGATTTTCTGTGTTTCTTGCGACCACTGCAGGATTTTCTACACTCAATTCCGAGGGTTTGAATACACGCCTTTCTCTGGTCATGTGACGCATCTCATCACATTGATCATCTAGCAACAACAGTTTATCTTCCTCCGCTCTGAAAACATATGGTGCATTACTGACGTTTTCCTCTTCAAAGTTCTCCATCCTTAGAACATAGGCAGCTTTCTTTATTTTTTCCATACCCACTCTGAAGCACATATGACTAGGACGAAGATGACTCAGCGAGTTCAGTGTCGTCAAACGACAGCACATAAGGCTCTTTCTCTTTGAATTCTTTGAGTTCCTCCTCGTCAAACTTCAAAACGTATGTTTTGTCTGACGTGATAGCGCAAATGACAGCAGAGGGACCAAGGATGGGCTCATCTACAAAGATGGCAATAGTAGTAGGAGGAGCAACAACACGATGGTTGGGAAGAGGATTCTGAGTAGTATTCGTCCTTTCAACGACAAGTTCATCTTTATCGATCATGTTTTGAATCGCGTGCTTCAAAGCCAATCAGTTCTCAGTCAAATGTCCCGGGCCTCTTTGATATTCGCAGTATTGATCCCTTCTCCAGTTTGCAAGTAGTGGACTAGGTGTAGGTTTGATACCTGAAAGTCTGATCTTCTTATCTCTGATCAATTTCTTCAGTATCATGGGTAGTGGATACGGTAACGGGTCAAACTGTCTGCACTGCTTCTTTACCACAGGTCTAATAGCTTTCGCAACAGGCTTGGCCATAGGTCTGGTATAACTGACTGCATGAACTTCCTTTGGTTGAATCATAGGCCTCTTCCCTTCTCGGACATCAGACAGAGTCTTGGCTCTAAGGCCCCTGGCAATAGCATCCTCGGTCTGGGTGGCAGTCTTGATCAAATGATCGAAATTCTGGTAGTGCTGCGGTGACATGAAGTGAAAGTACTGTGGAGACAAGCTCTTGAGGAGTAACTTTATGTGGTCTTCTTCTGACATTCTCTGGCTCAGTTGGGTAGACATGCGCCTCCAGCGCCTGATGAATAAAGTGAAAGTCTCTTGAGGACCCTGCTTCAACTGTTTAAGGTCTCTCTTAGTGACTTCGATACTTTCCTCCATGGAAAATTTCTCAACAAACCTGTTAGAGATTTCTTCCAAAGTCTTAACCTCTTCTCTTCGGGTTTCAACCTCAAAAACCATCTTTTGGCCACCCCCGTAAGAGACATGGGAAACAACTGGGTCATCTGCTCTCGATTTAGGCCATCCTGTTGAGAAAGAGTGATAAATCACCTGATGTGGTTTCTCGGACACCCAGCTCCATCATACTTATCGTAATCAGGCGCCTTGAACTTAGGTGGGAATATAGCACAGGGGGATATCAGGAATTCAAAAATATCGAACCTCTTGGACCCTTGAACCTTCATGCTCTCAATGTCACGAGCCATCTTCTCATACATATCAAACAACTCTTTTTCCTTATTTATCCGAGGGACATAATATTCCTCGGCATATTGCTTCTTGTCCAGATTGTTCTCTACGGGAGGTATAACAGGTCTAGCAAGGTTAGGAAATACGGTCGGAGGAGGTTGAATGGTAGGATCTCTAGAAGTAGAGACTTTTTTAATATTCTGATTTTTCAGATGAGTCACTTCATCTTTCAGTCCTGCTATATTTCGACACATATTTCTCAACATCTCTTGTATAGCTACCATGGGGTCCACTGGATCAGCCATTGTGTTAGGAGTAGGTTGAATAGGAGAAACTGTTTTCCGAAAATTTGACAAAGGTAATATACGAGACTGACGGGTGACACAGATTGTCAACTCAGCCTGGAATCAGAAGACTGACGGGACCAGGTTGGTTTTGGAATGGTAGTTTTCTTGTGGGCTATGACTGCCCGCCTTTAGAATCCTGAGATGGAAGTATAAACACTAGATTAAAACATTGATAATTGGAATAAAATATTCTGATCAAATAGAGATAAGATGAAACTCAGACACATTTCATTGATTCAATTTAAACTAAGGGTATGACTGTCAAAATTGTAACTTCTGATTACAATTGGATGAAAGTAAATTTTTATAATGAAATTTGAAGAAATTAAAATGACAATTTTATGAAAAAGAATCTTCAAGGCTCTCCAATCCGAGCTCTCTTGTTTGCAGGCCCTCCAGATATTTCTCCATTCCGGAGCCTAGATGCGAAAGCGAATCTCTTCTCCGTGATTTTGTCTCTTCAAGCAGCTACTATGGACTTAATGAGATCAAGAGTAAGGTCTTCACAACGAGGTGGTGTAATAACCCCGGGAGGACACAAGATTCCAGTTCTCTGATGAGGCAAACACAAAGGTGCATAAAAAGAAGACTTTTCCAAACCCATAAGATAGACAAATGGGTATGGGTAGGTGCTGGTGATAATTTGTAGACATGAATGACTTACCCAACGAAATTGGTTTTTCCCTACATTCTGCAACCAATGGTGCCATTCACTAAGCTGAGATTGCTTAATCTTTGTTTTCCAAGAATCAAAACTCTTAAGGGTGTACTCAATGCGGTTTTGTGGCTGAAGGATAGTGAGTTTTTCACAAAGCCACAAGTATAACAGCTTAGTACACCCGAAAAAATTATCCTTAACCTTTTTACTAGCAATAAGGTCTAAGCCATAAAAGGTTTCTGCTAGCATTGCAGGAGCATGATTTCTCCCCACATTTATTTGATCTACTATTTTCAACAACGTGAAAGGGGTAGCACTAGAGTCTCCACGAATGACATGACGTACAAAGACAGCAAAGATTAAGGCATTACGTCGACATTCTTGAAAACAGGAGTCAGCAGGATCGACATTTTTGGAAAAAAGCTCAATGAGGGCTTGAAATTGTAAGTTTTTCTCTGTTAAGCATGGCAGAGTTTTTACAACCTTATTTTCAAATAATTTGCAAAAAAGACCATGAGGGGAGTCTATGTTTGAAGGTCGGTTCCAAAGTCGTTCAGGAGGGAGCTCTAACAGGGCACACCAATCTTCAAATATAGGACAAAGTTCAAAAGACCCAAATCGAAAGACATGGAAAAGAGGATCCCAAAGTCCAGCAGCTGCTTGAAGAAACTTCCAATTATACCGCGACTATTCAAATGGGTAAATGAACTGATGAAATGCTCAGTCGCACTCCTTTCTTCACACCTTAACCGAAAAGATTTAATCGTCTCAGCTATCCATTTGTCTAACAAATTGTTCGCCATGATCAGACCTAACATTCAGATAGGACAAATATCAGGAAGGAATGGGGATAACTTTGCATAAACAAATGACAAGGTTAACTTGGCAATCAATTATATGAAAAGGATACAATCTGCGACAATGAATTTTTCATCAATGATCAAAGATGATCAGTAGATCAGAAAGGTAGACCATGGCCACAAAATGACAGAAGTAGGTCATAGACCAGCTCTAAATCTGACGATGGATACCAACAACTGTATGATCAAAGAGATCGGTAATAATAGACCATGCCCATAAAGACAGCGGGCAAGCCATCGTCCAGATCTAAGACAAAGCAGACAAATAAGCCAGAGTCTAACCTAATGCGTAATATACACAATATGGATATATGACACGACGATAGGATGAGTACATAATCGGAGAGTAACATATACATAGCATGAATCTATGACACAACACAAGAATGGATATATAATCCAAAGGGGAATAAATAGACTGTGGCCATGAGAGTGCCAAGCACAGGCCATCAATCTAATCAATTTAAAAGAATGCAAATACGATTGATTGAACCAGAAATCCCCCACTGGAAATGGGTTCTAGTCTAATCAACCGACAGAAAATGATATATACAAAAGATCTGTATAACTCGAGAACAAAAGACAGGTTATGGTCACAACAAGGGCAATAGAAATGCCACCCCTCCATATCGAAAGAATATAAATAGGATGCGTTAGACCAGGAATACCCACTGAAGATGGGTCCTAATCTAAACGATTGACTCAACAAATAGAGTATGTACAAGAAGATGACAAAACTGTATTTCGACTCAGCAAATAAGATATGTACAAAGGAACGACACAACTGTACACTCAAGAAGCAGATCCTAGACCATGGTCAAGATAACGACCAAGGAAAATTACTGACAAGGTTAGAGGACTGGAGGGTGAATGGATATAGCTAATAGTTAAACCCAAAAATTTTACTGATGGACAAGTCCTGGTCTAACAGCTATCACAAGGAGTGATTAGGTTCGAGGAATAAAAAGAAATGGACCATGATCATAAAAGGTGGTGAACAAGAACCATCGGCCAGATCCAAGACTGAAATAGTGAACAAACTCTAATCGGTGATAATAGACCAGAAAGCCTTAGTAGAAATTAGGCCCCCATCTGACAGCCGACAACATGGATATAAATCAAAGATACCAGAATCATATGATAAAGATGACAGGATAGACCGTAATCTGGATGATGACCAAGCAAGAGCAAGGGTTATTGACTAGGTCTGAAAGAATAGTATGACTGAAATAGATATAGAAACCTATTCGAGAAGATAGGCCCTAATCTAAGAATAATACACTATACATACATATATATACACACATATATATACATCCTAACTAGGGGCACCAGCCCTAATCTAATCTAGCGGAGTCAAGAAAGTCTCGACTCGCAACATACTAGTGAGTGTACTAGGACCGTGTTGTAGCCACACAAGGTGAGCTACCCTAGTCTATAATTGGGACAGGGCTCCTAACTCTAGGCTTTACTTGTATAAGCAACACATGTTTATCCCTATATGAATGCAATATATACATATATAAACACAGGTACTTCCTAGTTGGATTTCACTAAATCAGTAAGTATATACATAATATATAAAACAAAGTAGGGCTCTGGACTCAATCAATCGGGTACTATGCGTATGAACCATACCTAATATGTATAACAAAAGTACACCCAATGTTATACATAGTATGCTTGATTGCTCATCAGCTGCTGTAGACAAAAGTACGCACAATGTCTACGGCTGCAGCACCAGCGCATAGCTTGAAAATAGATACAACAGCACCATCAGGGTAATGACATCCCATCTGGTACGCATTGAATCTATCCCCTGGAACCAATGATAATGAAAAACAATAAAAGAAATAAAGAATATGATAATGCATGATGTACAGTGTCTGATTCCATTTTTTATTTACGCATCTATCTGGTGCCCCAGGATTCTAAGCGAAAGAGTTCCCATTTAACTTGATTTTCACCCAAATTTCGTCAAAATTAATTAAAATGGCACTTTCATAGAGTTAGGCAATATTTCAAGAACTCTCGAGCAGGGTCGCCAGCCTGTGGACCCCGATCCGAGATGACTAGAGTGCCGAGGACACGAGATCCTCTGCAATCCTCAAAGATCTCTACAACGTGAAGGAGAGCTCTACCAAGGAACTCTTAAAATAAGTGACACTCTCATAGCATAGCACGAGTGGCGATAAATGAGATACCTCTTGATCCAAGGATAAATCCTCAAACCAAGACGTACCTAAAACAAACTTAGAGTCGCCATCCATGGATACGCCATGGAACAAAAAACAATGGCTCTGCTTGCAACGGATAACCAGAGATACAAAAGGTCTGTGCCTGATTACGAATGGAGAAGGTCCGAAGAGCACCCCCAATTCGTCCGAGTGCAAGCACTTGGTCTCTTATGCCATTTATTTATTAACCTTGAAGAGTTTTGGGGGAAAATCATGTGAAATGGGAACAAATATCCCCGAGTGGACGTCTACCTAGACATGCATGACCCGGGGGTAAAATAATAAGCATGTACAAAATAAATGAAAGAAGTGTCGCCTAATCATAGCTAGGTTAAGAGTGTCATGCCTAATGGGTGTCTAAGTTTTGATGGACGAACACATGAATGACAGATACGATAATCAGTAAAGCAACAAAGCACTATAGCTAACTGACAATCAAAGCAAGCAATTATTATAGTTAAACGCAAGTAAAACAAGCAAGCAGGATAATGCTACAGCTGAGCATATGAGTAAGCAAAGAAATGAACGCACACTATCACGATCCTATGCAAAATTCATCATCAACATACAGACACAAGCCCCAAAGTGCTAGCAACAAACCCGAAGACTCTAATGCTTAAGCCCAAGTCTTTAGATGATCTAATATTCATCCAAAGAAGCCTTCGTATCCCCGCCTCCACGAGAATCAAGGCAACGTATCTTCACACCTATTCTAAGCTATGATGCCTAAGACATCTAAACCTCTATCCTAGACTCGACTTAAAAGACCGGACTAGTTATTAAGGCTTCTTGTGCGATTATTTAAATTCCAGTGGATTGTGGATTTTAGGACACCCTATATGCCCTAACTAAATGTAGGTTAGCCCTAATCTAATGAAAGTGGTTCCTACAACCTGTGTAACTAGGCTGCATGTCCTAAGGAAAATAATGGGATCACTAACGCATCCTAGACCTAGTCATCAGTCGGGGATGTGAATCGCCAACTGACCGGACGGAGACGCAACAAACTCCTAACTCTAACACAAACACAAACCAAACACACAACATATCAAGGACAAACTCCTAACTCTAAAATTCTCTATCCAGAACAAACTCCTAACTCTAGAGGAAGAGCTTTTTGAAAAATAATTTATAAAAGAATTCAAATGATTAATTTACAAAGTTTGGCTGGACTTGGGATAAAGATCCCAAGCTGCACTACGTACCTCATGGAAGAGGATCAACCCAACATAGTTCGAAATGAACCCTCCTAACTACCACTAAAACTTAACACTCCAAATGATTATGATTTAAGGCTTTTGATGTTTTCAAATGATTTCAATGCTCTTGTGATTGCAAATGATTTCAATGTTTATGGATTTTTTAAAATTCCGAAAGCTTTCATCCTTTTGGTCAAAGGCCAAAGGGAACACACAAAGCAACACCCTAGGGTAAAACCCTTAGGGTAAAGAAGAAACCCCCAAATCAACAACTAAGTATCCCAAAACAAAATGTAACAATCCACAAACAAGTATACAAGTACCTTAAGAACAGAGGAAACGATCTAAAATCCCAAATAAGCAAAGCTCTAATAAGACTATGCTAGTCTCTAATAAAGAAGAATGACAACAACTCTAAAGGAGAAATTCCTAGCTACCAACACTAAAGAAGGGGTGTAAATGAGTCAATGACTCTCTAATAACGCTACCAAAAAAGAGAGAGGAAATAAGTCAAAGACTCTCTCTATAAAAAACGGGGGGCTCTAACATGAGGCTAGGTAAGCCTCCTAAAGGGGAAACTCTCTAAATGAGACAAAGCTTGTCTCTAAATTGGGGCTCTATAAATGAGGCAAGGCATGCCTCCTATATGCAAAGGTGGGCTCCAAGTATCCTTATCATTGCCCATGCAATGATGAAAGGATTAGGCAACTAGTAGACCGAGTTGGTCTTTAACTAGTAAGGGGTGCTCTACTTGAGACTTGGGTAGTCTCCCATGTGCGTGACTCTCTAATGTGACAAACCATGCCTCCCCAAGAAATATAACTTTTTGGCTGAGACATGGCTTGTCTCCCTAAAGGGAACAACTCTCTGCTGAGTCATAGCTTGTCTCCTTAAATGGGGGCTCTAGATGACCTTTTCATCATCCTTGCAGTGAGGGAGGACTCTATGGTTTAAGGTATCTAAGAAAAACTGGGCAAGCCTTGCAAATAAAATAGGGGAGTGCGACTTGGACTAGGCAAGTCCCCTAAGGATGGGCTTGGGCTAGCGCCTTCATTGCCCTAGCAATGATAGGTTGTTATTGCCTCCACTACAAAATGAGAGCTCCAAACTTATTCATTTGGACACCAACATCTGGAACAAACACAAGAAGGTTTGAGGAATGAATCAAAATAACATAGGTCCTACACTCACATTTCCATAGTTAAAGGTTTGAGGTATGCTCCACAAAACCACAAGTACTCCAATTGATCCCCATTTTCATCGACCTATCATGACTATGCACTAACATAAAGTAGGCATTCTACTACAAAGAGCCCCCTGAATAAACAATTATCCATCCCTATTTCTAACCATGAGACCCATACCATCAACCAAACAAAAATCTGATGATGATTTCAGATCATCATACAAACAAAAATATTCTCAGTTCGATATGGTTCAAATAAAACATTTGGCATATAAAAAGAAAAACACTGCCAGGGGTTGTACTCTGCATTACAAATGCCATCAGACATATGCATGTCCTGATTAATTTCCAAACCTTTCACCCCCTTTTCAACCCCCGCTCTAAGGTCAGAGCTATAGAAAATAAAGCAAAGCCTTTCACTTTGCACCTTTACTACAAGAAATTCAGATGAAAGATGATAACACCAAAGTAGTGGGGCTGTACATATCAAAATGAGGTGGTGGCTGCCAAATATCAAAGTGAAGTGGTGGTTGCTCATAACAGAAGAAAGTGGGCTTTGCTAGGGAAATTTTCATGGGAGAGCATTTCACAGCCAACCTTTCACATGAGAGAGCAGCCATATAGACCACACTCTAGTGGATTTTACCTTGTTCATTTAATTCATGCTATATGGCTGCCGGATGCCAATTTATTTTTAGATACACAGAGCTATTTAAGAAAAGACTTTCAAAGTAAAACAATATAGATTGAACCCCGGCAATTCTCCTTAA
Source organism: Tasmannia lanceolata (assembly GCF_043159265.1). Taxonomy (NCBI): domain Eukaryota; kingdom Viridiplantae; phylum Streptophyta; class Magnoliopsida; order Canellales; family Winteraceae; genus Tasmannia; species Tasmannia lanceolata. Next base: position 8,193,423 of record NW_027518679.1, on the reverse strand, counting down.
GGAAATAAAAATATTTAATCAAAACCACAGATTAAGAAAAACTTGCATTTATAGCCAAAGGAAAAGCATAAATGAACCCAGAGAAGAAACTTACCTTTACCAGATGCCAATTTTTTAGCTGAAATTCCAAGTTAAATTCAATCCTTGATGAAGCAGGTGAAAGTCAGAGATGGACATCACTACTTCTTTTTTTATCTCTTGAGATGTATAGAAAAGAAACCGCTTAGTGTTAGGTAAGGTCGAGCAAATTTGCGGAGGGTGTTGAATTGACGGAATTGAGCATCTAGAGTAGACAAAATGGTCGACAATGAGGCAGGTTGGAATGGCAAATGGACCTGGCCAGAGCTTGGGTAAAGATGCCCGGAGAAGGCGATGTGATAAGGTCTCGAAAATGGGAGCCAAATGGGGATTTCACGGGAAAATTCACAGAATCCGGCACAATGGTCGGGGAAGAGGAATCAGATAGGACCTGAATTTAAAGAAATTTGCGGAGTCCAATCAAGATTTGGATCCTCCTTTCCGAAATTAAAAAAAAAACTCTGAATTCCTCTACAACTCTCCCTCTCTATTACTCTTTATCTTCCATTCAATGAAATCAAAGTTGAGTTCTCCTCCCTCTCCATAATTTCTTCAGAAAACAAAAAATCATATTGAAACAGAAGAGTGCAGCAGAGGAAAATTATCTGAACCTGAGTTTGTAGTAATCAACTCCTTTCCCCCTCAGTTCAGTAGCAAGGGATATGGTAGTAGTAAGAAAGAAGTGGTCTAGCAGAATTAATGGCAATAATCTGAATTCCTAAGGTAAATTGTTTACTCAGATTTTAGATGGAAGAAAACAGGGTCTGATGGTGTATGATGATGGTGGTAATGGAGGTTGGGAGTAATGGAATTGGAGGGAGAAGATTAGGGGAAAAGAAAAATGGGAGATGTGGCTGTGAAGAGGGATTAAAGATGGGGAAGATGATGGCTGGTGGGGGTTGGTAATGGGGTTAAGGTCAGAGGATGGAGGTGGAAAAATGGAGGTTGAAGAGATGGTTTTAGGGTTCTTCAAAATGGTAATGGTGGATGAGGAAGAAGGGTTTGGTGGCTGATAATGGTGGAGTTGGATTCCGGTGGGTTATGGTTCGTTGGTGGACTGAGAGAGGGAGTTTGATGAAGGTGGCTGGCCGGAGTTAGTGGAGATGGGGGTAGAAGGAGATGAAGATGGGGTCGGTGATGAAGGTTGAAGTGGGTTTGGTGTGGCTTTGATGGAGGTTAACGGTGGTGGAGTTGTAGATGGGGAATGAAAAGGGATGTAGGAGATGAAATTAGGGTAGAGGTGAAATGAGGTCCAAGAAGGTGGCCGATGGGGCGCGGCTGGCCGGAGTTGCAGAGGAGATGGAGATGATCGGAGATGGGGATAGGGTGGTGTTGGAGATGGGCTGAGGTGGGTCAATAGCAAGGGAGATGGTGGTGATGAGAACGGCAGGTGAGATGGGGTTGAGGTGGAAGATGGTGGTGGTGATTGAGGTGGTACGGCTGAGATGCGAAGGAGATGGTCGGATTCCGGTAAGATTGCTGGAATCAATGGAGGTGGGTTGCAGAGATGGTGATGGTGGTTGGATGGGGCTAAGGAGGACGGAGGAGGTTGAAGGAATCCGACCGGATTTAATGGTGGCTGGGGATGGGGTATTGACGGATTTCCGGCGGGAAATCAAGCCGGAGAAGAGGGTTCTCTTCTTCTTCTTCTTCCCTTTGCTCTCTCTCACTCTCTATTTTCTCTCTCTCTCTCTCTCTCTGCTTGGAACAAAAATGAGGCTTTTTTTGCAAACCCTAATCGATTTAGGCTTTTAAAGAAAATGGGAAATGATATATTCAACCCCCCTTTTGTTTCAAGGGACAACCACCTCTAGTGTATTTTTTTACAACTTTTACTCTACAAGGGGTGGCCCAAGTAGAAAAAGGGAAATGATATATTCGTACCTTTTATCCTTATTTAGACAGCCCCCCTCTTAGTGTATTTATAACCATTTTAATACTAGCAAGGGGGGGCCAAGTAAAAGAAAAGGGAAATTTTTTGTGAAAAATATCTGCTCCTCTTTACATGATCTCAGCCCTTCATATTGCCTTTATGAATAAAGGGTTAAGATCAAAACCCTTAAACCTTCTAGGAAGCTTCCTAATATTCCTTCCCAACTAATCCTAATCATAAACCTCATTAACTCATGATTAGGCCTAATTGTAACTTAGAAAGGAAGAAAGGAATCTTCCTATTTACCCAACTGCCCTGTTCTCGGATAATGCACTCCTTAATTATAATACACATTAATTTGCACGCCGCATATCCTCCCGGACAGCCCACTGCAGTAAATTTGAACTGGCTTTCCAGGTTCAAGCGCACCCCCTTTTCTGGCTAAATCGCCACCCGTATTCCTACACTACACTACACTACACTACAAACTTCATCCGTTTACTAGGTAAATCACGACGGATTCAGATGAAATTTTATGGGGACCTAGATGAGACCCTAATCTACTCTAGGAACAAATTGGGAATGCTAAAACACTAGTTTGATAGGGTTTCTATCCTAAGTGAGCTTATTAGGGTTCGGTCAAAATGGGGTGTCTATAGATATCCGTTCCCTTTGCATCAAATACAACAAAACAAGTTCGTTTGTACAATCAAATAAATGCATGACCATATCTAATAGATACAATTGGTAATTCGAGTTATGAGTGGGATCGTTACAGGGATTCAACGGTCGATCCTGCAGAACCCACTGAAGAGTCCCACTACGATCATTTTCCGTAGTTTGAAAACCATAATCGCATTGAGTCAGTGGCCTCCATCGAGATGTAACCCTGAAGATGACCGTCAAATCATCTTACCCCTAATCACATCTAATATATGCAAGTCCTTTCTCCATTCTCTATCTATTGAGTTGAGTCCTACGGAGGGTGAACATACACTACCCCCTGGGCCCACTCTATGTATACCTTTCAGTCAAGCAGCTTAGGCCCGCAAATGCATTTGCTAAAACCATTCAAAATATTTTCACAAAAACATTTGATAAAACATCTATCAAATCCACCTGGACAGGTATTTTATAGGCTTACTACTCTGACCAAAACTGTAGATGGTACCCTCATGTATATGAGGCGGAGAAGTCCCTGTCGGGTATCACTATTAGTCTCATAGGTTTGTCAACGATTCTAGTACCACCCTCAAATGATTCCTAAGAGAACCATTGTAAGATGGACCAAGATAACGGGACGGGCCTACAGACCAATAAGATCCCTCAGATCATAGGACATGTAAATGGTCCTGTCTGGTGGAATAGCCTTACTATCTCCTGTCCACAGGCTATTCCAATGAGATCCAGTTCAGAGCACGATCTCAATCGTCACTCTCACTCTTCTTGCTTAGGGTCCACTATCCCAGTGACTGAGATAAGTCACCTCACGACACGTGCTTGTCAGCAAGACCAGTGCTGGTTGTGTACAGGAGAAGATGTCCAATCTCCACCCCAACCAGGAACTTTTAAGGTTTGCAAAGAACCGAAATTCCATATCTCCCTGCTCTCTAGGATCTGTGAATCCTTGAGCATGGTATTCCTACTTTGCTACCTAAGGACTAATATGTGTAAAACAAGCATATTAACAAAATAGCACATATTAACAAAATAGCTCCCAAAGATGTCATGAAATAATCCTTTATTAATGATAAAGGCAAGGTACACTGCAATTTAAAGTAATCTCCCACTGACTTTAGATCCAGTCGTGCATATACCTAAGACCCATTCACTCTACATGCTTGTCAAACACTTTTTGACTAACGGACTTTGTGAAAAGGTCTACCACGTTATCCGTTGAAGCCACCTTTGCTATGGCAACATCTCCTCTGTCTATGATCTCCCGTATCACATGATACTTCCGAAGGACGTGCTTAGACTTCTGATGAGACATTGGTTCCTTTCCTTAAGCAATAGCCCCGCTGTTATCACAATACAGCGTAATTGGACTCTCAATAGAGGGAACGACACCAAGGTCATCCAAAAACTTCCGCAGCCATACTGCCTCTTTCACCGCTTCACTAGCAGCAATATATTCTGCTCAGTGGTAGAATCTGTTGTGGTGTCTTGTTTACAACTCCTCCAAGATATCACTCTACTAGCCAAAGTAAAAACAAAGCCTGAAGAAGACTTTATGTCATCAGACTAAAGTCCACATTGGTAAAGCCAGAAATGACTAACTCGTCTACCCCATAAACCAAACAATAATGTTTGGTTCTCCTAAGGTATTTAAAAATATGTTTAACTGCCGTCCAATGCTCAGGACCTGGGTCTGACTGATATTTGCTGACCACACTTACAGAATAACAGATATCTGGCCTTGTACATAACATGGGGTACATAAGACTTCCCATAGCCAAAGCATAGGGAATTTTATTCATCATTTGCTTCTCCTCAGATGTCTTTGGAGACATCTTCTTGGATAGCTTGATTCTATGCCTGAAAGGGATTAATCCCTTCTTGGAATCTGCCATATTAAACCTTGCCAATATCTTGTCTACGTAAGCCTCCTGTGATAGCCCAAGCTTCCTACCTTTTCAGTCCCTAAACAATTTAAGTCCTAATATATAAGAAGCTTCACCCAGATCTTTCATTGCAAATGTACTGAAAAGCCATAACTTTGTGTTAGATAACATTCCTACACCATTCCCAATGAGTAGAATGTCATCCACGTATAGAACCAAAAAGGTTACGGCACTCACATTGATCTTCTTGTATACACTAACCTCATCAACATTTTGAGAAAAGCCAAACTCTTTGACCGCTTGATCAAAACGATGATTCCAACTGCAAGATGCTTGCTTTAATCCATAAATGGATCTCTGCAACTTACACACTTTCTGATTATCCTCTCCAGCCAAATTAGAAAATGAACTTGATATGTTGAAAAATGAATCATCTTCTTCCAAATCTCTAGCTCAAGTGCAAATTGAAAATCTTAAACTTGAGATTGAAACCCTTAAGGGTAATTTGGATGAGAAATCTTGCCAATTAGTTAAATTCTAAAATGTGGGAAGCTCTTCCAAATGTTATGAAGATGATAATAATGATTTCTAGAATCAAATAACTCATCTTCATAATGAAAATGAAAGATTAAGATTATGTCTTCATGGATTTTTAAATGGTGATAAAATCATTGACATAATCTTGAAAAAAGCTAGTCATAGACCTAAGCATGAGTTTTATGCTAAGACTAGTCTATCTAGCCCTCATCTTAGATGCCATTATTGTGGAATTTATGGGTACTATCAATTCCAATGTGCATCCAAGACTAGGGATTGTGGTGGGACCAAGAAGGCTTGGGTTCCCAAAGCCCCCACATGATACAATTCAAATTTGTTTTTAGATTAGGGTCTAGTACTTAAATTTGAATACCATTCTATTATAGTTTTAAAATCCCCTCTTGTGTTGTATTAGTATTCCAAATAGGGGGAGTTCAATGTTTGATTTTTTCTTTGAAAAAGAGGGAGCTTAAAATTGAAAATTTATCCCTTCGATTTTTTGACCCATCTTTTTGTTGATGACAAAGGGGGAGAAAAATCTAGAGTAAGAAAAATATGTTTGCTTTTATTGGAAAATCTCTTGTGCTTGTCATCATAAAAAAAGGGAGAGATTTTAAGCCCAATGATTCCCACCTTGGCATTCCCATCTTCTTTTGATGATTCCAAACTCAAGTGATTTTATATCACGAATGTGTTTGATTGTCTTAGTTGTAGATCATGATAGGTTAACATCAAGGTTGCTCGGATCAAGTCCAAGAAGCGCTCGTACTGGACCATATTCGGAAGACCAAAGTCATTGGAGATCCAAGAAGCAAGAAAACTTAAAGCAATGCAAAGTGAAGACCATATCTTTGAAGTCTTATTAGTTTATAAAGATCCAATCCGAGTTTAGGTTTTGAGAAGCATAAATGAAGTAATCACACACCCCTAAATGATTAAGTGATTGTCCTTGTGGTGTTCCAAGACTTTGGAACCCTCATAACAATCCCAACTTTGTATAAAATTGGAAGTCCATGAAGCCCAAAACAAATCAGCATTTTATATTTGAAAACCTGCTGGAAAGAGGCTTCTTAGAAGTCTGAGAGAATTCTCGGAGCTTCGAGAACTCCGAGAGAATTCTCGAAGCTTTGAGCTCGGAACTCCGAGAAATGATCAAGGGACTAAATTTCCAATCTCTGTTTGTATTCCTGGAACTCCGAGAGAATTTCTCAGAACTCCGAGAAAGTCTCTCGGAACTCCGAGAACACTATGTCGGGAAAAAATTATATTCGTTGGGGTTTTTCACCGAATTACGACTATGCCCTCAAACGGTCATATTTGGGTTTTTCTTTATATATTTGAGATCTAAACTTCTCCATCAATTAATTCTGACACTCTAAAACCATATTGGAACATCCTAAAAGTGAATCAAACTTGTTTTATGCCTCTCATCCTCTAGATTAAGGATTTGGATCAAAGGCTCTCATTTGTACATCCTCTTCAAGATTGTAACCCTTTGGAAGAGATTTTTCTTTGTTCTTTCTTTCTTGATAAACCATTGTATTTGGGCAAGTGTTAGGAGAACCGAAGCCCTCTCTCCGTGGTGAGGATTGCTACCAAAGTTAAAGCTATTGGAGATTGTAATTGGCACCGGTCTTCTCCAAGCTTAAGAAGATCAACATAGTTAAGCCATCAACGTGTTTGGTGGGTGGAGTAGAGTAGTCCTCGTGTTTGAGGACCGAACCACTTTAAATCTCGGGTGCACTCCTTCTTAACTCTTGCTCTTTTTATTTGCATTGCACTTTAGATTTAACTTACTTGCCTAAATTATTTTTTATCTCTTAATCTTTATAAAGTTTTTCAAAATATTAAACATCGTTTTTTATAAATAACCTAATCTCCCTCCTCCTAAGTTGTCAATCATAATACTCGGGCCTATCGTTGGAATTTCAATGGTTTTCTACACTGCGATACCCTCTGTCGTCATCCATCCACTTCTTCAATTTATCATTAGACATGATGGTTCACCTGATAATGAAATGAGGTAAATAGGATAAGAATAAGGTCAACCTTAAATATTTGAGTTACAAAAGGAAAGGTATTTACATTAAATCATACACTCAAAGGATACAGGTAGGATACAAGCAGGATCAAACTTTTCCATCAATGACCTCGATATGATCCGAAGACAAAAAGATAAATAATAAACACTGATCAAATGGATAATCAATGGATGATAGACCATGGCCATTATAATGACAAATAGGGTCAAGGACCAGATCTAAAATATGCATGATGGATGAAAATATTTGATCAACTTAAACAAGTTCCTACGAAGAAGTAGGTCCTGGTCTAATTATCAAGAAATACAAAGGTTAAATTTATCATCAATGAAATAAAATATAGACCATGGCCATAAGAGTGTCAAAATAGAAGCCACTGACCAGGTCTAAATCTTAAAAAATGAACTGATATCAAAGGTAAACTTAGACAAAGAAGCCTCACAAGATGAGTAGGTCCGAGTCTAAGGATCAAATTTACCATCAATGGATCAAAAGATAAACCATAGCCACAAGAGTGGCAAAGAAAGAGCCACAGGCTAGGGCTAAATCTGAAAAAATGATTGATATAATTGATTTGAATTAGATAAGGAAATCTCATTAAATATGAAGGCTTAAACTAATAATCAATATAGATAGGTATATATACATATATACACCCTCACCAGGGGCACCATCCCTAGTCTAATCTAGCGGAGTCAATGAGGTCTTGACTCATGACAGACTGATGAGTGTACTAGGACTGCGTCTGTAGCCACATAAAGTGAGCTACCCTAGTCTATAAATAGGACAAGGCTTCTAACTCTAGGCTCCACATGTGTAAGCAACACATGTTCGTCCCTATATGCAAACAAAAGGACAATGCAATATATAGAGGGGGTAAGGCTATCTCCCAGCATATGAACTATGTTTGTTTTACACACGAAGTGTCCAAGTGCTGAGTATACTACTGGTACGGTGGCACTAGAAGGCGGGTATAGCCCTCACGGCTCCTACTCATAGTATCTCGAATAGGTCATCTGATAGCATATCCACAACAAACCACAGTAGGAAAGTAACCACAAAACAGGATAATATATGCAGGGATGAGAGTGGAGTGTGTGATCCCTTGCTTTATCTACGCACCTATTTGGTACCCCTGGATTCTAATGAAAAAAGGTTCCCATTTGAAATGATTTTAGCCCATTTTTTTCAAAATTAGCAAAAATTACATTTTTAACAGAGTTAGGCAATGTTCCAAGAACTCCCCAGCGGAGTCGCCAGCCTGTGGACCCCGATCCTGAGGAGGCGGCGAGGAACGGGTTCCCCGTCGGTCCTTTAGATCATCCACATGAAGGAGAGCTCTACCAAGGAACTCTCAAAATAATGCCAGCCTCATAGCATAGCACGAGTGGCGATAAACGAATGAGATACCTCTTGATCCAGAGCCAAGGCTCGAAACTAAGATGTACTTAAAATAACTCAGAGTCGCCATCCATGGATAGGCCATGGAACCCCAAAAACAAATCCTCTGTGCAATGGATAACGAGAAATATATGTGGGTCCGTGCCTGATTACGGATGACGAAGGTCCGAAGAGCATCTCAATCCGTCCGAGTGCGAGCACTTGGTCTCTTATGCCATTTATTTATTAGCTTTGAAGAGTTCTGGGCAAAAATCATGTGAAATGGGAATGGACATCCCCGAGAAAACGTCTACCTAAACATGCATGACCTGGGGATGGGCAAAAGAAAATAAAACATCCAAATCCTAAAGAGAAGTGATACTAGTAGCACCTGACATGGGAATAGCCACTAGAATCCATAATCTCTTAAAGAAGTGGAGAAAACTAGAGCTAATTCCATATCAAATAACCCTGTTATCTATCTCAGCACATTCATCTAACATCCATACCTAAAGAGAGCTAACATCAGTTTCATCTATTGTTAGAACAAACATTAGAATCCGCCGTCTCTCATAGAAAGGCGTCGAATACTAATGCTACTCTAATATCAGATAACTCAGATATCCGCCTCTAGTCATGCATCTAATCCTAACCAACACATCTAATAAGCAGTAAATAAACAGATGCATATTTATAAAAACTAAACACAATGTACCTGCGCAAGGACCAAATGTCAGAAAATGATAGCAAAAATAATAATCAACAATCATAAAGAGCTAAAGCTAAGCATACGAGCAGTAAACAATATGCAAGTAAGCAGTAAAGAGCTACAGCTAAACATGTGAGAGCTACAGCTGAGCATGTTTGTAAAACAATTGAAGAGATGATCACAATTTGAAATAAAACACATAATCATAATCATAAGCTAGAAACAAGGATAACATTAAACACAAATCCTAAAACACTAATAATAAACCCTAAAACTCTAAACTTTTCGCCCGATTCTTTGGATGGTCTGGTATTCATTCAAAGCTGCCTACATATCCCCGCCTCCACGAGAATCAAAGCAACATAGTTCTTTGCGCCTATTCTAAACTATGATGCCTAAGACATCTAGACCACTAAACTAAACTCAACCCAAAAGACTGAACTGATTTTTTAAGTTTTTTGAACGTCATTTAGGTTACGGTGAATTGTGAATTTTAGGACACCCTATATGCCCTAAATAAATGCAAATTAGGCTTAAACTAATGCAGGTGGTTCTTATATCCTATGTGTAACTAGGCTGTATGTCCTAAGGAAAATAATGGGCAGCCTAACACAATATATTCTAGTCATCAGTCGGCGATGTGGATTGCTGACTGATCGAATGGAGGCGTTCCTAGTTAGGACAAACTCTTAACTCTAACATAAATACAAACAAAAAACACAACAATCAAACAACATATGAAGGACAAACTCCTAACTCTAGAGGAAGAGTTTTTGAAAAATAAGATTTTAAAATTGTTTGAATGATCTTTTAAAGATTTATAAAGTTCTATCTACAAAGTTTGAAATGTTTATTTTCAAAGGTTTGACTAGTTTTGGAATAAAAATTGCAAGCTGCCTACGTACCTCTTGAGAGAGGATCAAGCCAACGTAGTTTGAAAACGAACTTTCCTAATACGCTCCTAAAACTTTTCATTCTTCAGATGTTTTGATATTTACGAAGTTTTTTTTTTAAATGTTTCAATGTTTTTAAGTTTCAAAATTTTGATGTTTTTTAGATTTTTGAAATGTTTTAAAATGCTTTTGAGTTTCAAATTTTCGATGTTTTTAGATTTTAAATTGTTTTAAAATTATTTTGAGTTTCAAATTTCTGATGTTTTTAAATTTTTAAAAAAGTTTTCACCCTTTTAGCCAAAGACCAAAGGGAATACACCAAGCAACAACAAATCAAGGCGAAGCCCTAAAGCTAAAGGGGAAACCCCGAACAAGGAAACTAGTGTCCCAAGAACACTAAAATGATCCACAACAAGTAATTGGTGTCTCAACTATTAATAACAAGGTAAGATCCCAAGTAAACAAAGCTCTAATAAGATTGTGTTAGTCACTAACAAAGAGGAGTGACGACAATACTAAGGGTAAACTCCTATATAAGAGGATAAACTCCTAAACAGGTAACTCTAAAATAGGGGGTGCAAATAGGTCCAAACATGTCTAACAACTCTAAGAGGAGGTGCCAATAAGTCAAAGACTCTCTAATAACACTGCCAAAAATGAGGAAAAATAAGTCAAAGACTCTCTAATATTGCTGCCAAAAATGGGTACAAGTGAGAATGGGCAATCCTCCTAGCCACAAAGGTGGGCTCGAAGTATCCTTATCATTGCCCTTGCAATGATAAATAAGGGTACAGTGACTAACAGACCAAGTTGGTCTCCAACTAGTACAGGGTACAAGTTGGGTTACAACTTAGAGAGGGTTCTATAAATGAGGCCAAGCATGCCTCCTATGAGTAGCTTTCTAATGTGACCAAGGTAAACTCCCTAAGGGATAGGCTCTAAATGACAAGGCTTGTCTCCAAAGAAGAATAGCCTTAATGAGACAGAGTGTGTCTCCTAGTGGGGCACTAGATAACTCTTTCATTGCCCTTGCAATGAATAGAGCTAACTATCTAAAGGTGTCTAAAAGACTGAGTTAATCTACTAAATGAGAGGGAGAAATGCTACTAGGACTTGGTAAGTCCTCTAAATTGAAGGACTTGGGCTAAGACCTTCATCGCCCTTGCGATGATAAGGATATTTTGAAGCTCCAATAAAAAAATCCAAAATAAATTCTTTAACCTATAACTAGGTCTATTACACTCATTATATAAAAAATTTAATCACAATGCCAATCATAACTTGTAACTTGGTCATAATATCATATTATGAGAAATACATATCAAGATTTATCTTTTGCTACAGACTAAGGAAATTGAAATAAGGGTCTATAAAACCAAGAGGGGGGTGAATTGGTTTTATTAAAAATTATACCATTTTAAATTCAAGTATTAAACCTAATTTGATTTTTTCTTCCCTTGATTAGATTTTGGTTAGTTCAAATAATATCAAATCAAAAGGAAATGCCAAACCAAACAAAAATGAAAGTGCAAGACAAGGAAGGAATACACCGATGTATAGTGGTTCGGGCAAAGCCCTACTCCACTCTTCTTGAGATCGTCCTCAAGGATTTCCACTATATGAGACCTCCACGATGCCAGGCTTCGAGGCGATTACACTCCCAAGGGGTATTAAATGAGGATGCCCTTGACACCTTTACACCGACTCTCCTTCTTCGCCGAGTTCTAAGCGTTACTCCTTAGGGTATTAAAAATAGGATGCCCTAGCCACCTTTATAATAAATAGAAGATGAATATTGCTTGGCTTCTCTTGAAAGCTTGATGCACAATGAAGTCCCCTTGAGTGCTCTCCACAATAGGTTGCAAATGAAAGCCCTAAATCCAAACTCTAATGATTTGCACGTGCAAGGCAAGTTTGGTGGAGAAGAAAAACAAAGTCTCAAGCTAAAAGGGGTTTGCAAGTTCTTTGAGAAGATATGACCGTTTGAGGGTGTGAGTATCAAAAGACACTAAAATTAATTTTTAATTTTAAACCCAACGGCTCTTTTTTTTGTGCTGTCGCGACGTTCTCGGAGCTCCGAGAAATTCTCGGAGTTCCGAGAGAATGGCCAGAAGTTGGAAAATACTATTGGACCATTTCTCGGAGTTCCGAGAAATTGTTCAGAGTATGAAATATACTCCCTGGACACTTTCTCGGAGTTCCGAGGAAACGCTCGAAGTTCCGAGCTCGGAGCTCCGAGACAAATCTCGGAGTTCCGAGAAGCCTAAAATCAGCAGGCTTTTCTGTTTTTGTTGCTAATTGACTTTGGGCTTTTGGAACTCAACTCTTATGATAATTTGGAATGTTATGAGAGTCCCAACATGTTGGTCCACCACATAACCATTCACTTAACTAATTAATTTTAATACGGGGAGTATGGTTAGTTTTGAAAAATACATTTGAAAGATTTTGCCTTGACTTAGAAATCAAAGAGAGAGGATATACAACAAGTCTAAATATGGTTACACTCCTCTTTGGTCTTGGTCTTCATAGATCTTCTATGGTGTGCTTGCATTGCTTGAGTGTGTTGAGGTGAACTCCACATTGATTGTTCTTCCAATGTGAGTTGTCTCATGTGGTCTCTAGCTTCTTTGACTCTTATGTGGTACATCTTCAAGCATGACCAAGTGATGTGATGGTTCCTTCTATGATCACCCTACCTTTGAGAAGATAAAGCAAAGTTTGGCTGAACCACCGATAGTAGCACCAGTAATACTGGGACATCCATTGCTGCTTTACTTGTCAGTAACAGAAACCACCATGGGTTATATGTTAGCACAGCAAGATCCAGAAACCAAACATGAAAAGGCTGTATATTATCTTAGTAAGAAGATGTTGGAGTATGAACAGAAGTACATTGTCCTAGAAAAAACCTGCTTGGCCTTGGTTTGGGCAACTCACGACTCAGGCATTACCTTTTATCGCGTAAGGTCCTGCTGTTGTCAAGAATGGATCCTCTGAAGTATCTCTTTGAAAAACCAGCCTTGACAGGCAGGACTGCCAGATGGTTATTATTGTTGTCTGAGTTCGACATCACTCATGTAACCCAAAAATCAGTAAAGGGCCGAGCCATTGCTGAGCAATTGGCGGAAGCACCCCGAGAAGAAAATCATCCTTTCAAGCCGATGTTCCCAGATGAAGAGATCATGATGATAGAAGATGAATATCCAGAAACTGGTTGGACCCTCTATTTTGATGGAGCAGCAAACCAAGCAGGGCAAGGAGTAGGGGCATTGCTTGTGTCACCTCGAAATGAACATGTTCCCCTCTCCGTTAAGTTGCAATTTAATTGCACCAACAATATGGCAGAGTATGAAGCATGCATTGTTGGGCTTGAGGCCGCATTGGCCTTAGGCATAGAGAATCTTGACGTATATGGAGATTCGAAGCTAATCATTTGCCAAACTCAATAAGAGTGGAGAACCAAAGAAGAAAAGCTACAGCCATATCATGAATACCTGGATGTTCTTGTTCAACAATTTCGGTGCATCACTTTCAGTTATTTACCAAGGTTGAAAAATAGATTTGCCGATGCCTTAGCGACATTAGCTTCTATGAATGACATACCTCACAATATGAAGATGAGGCCCATCACGGTTAAAGAGCAATGGGCTCCTGCATATGTTGATGCTATAGAGATAGCTGCAAGATGTCCCGATAGCAAACCATGGTATACGGACATAAAAAACTACATCTCAGGCCAGGGGCATCCCAATGAGGCGTCGAATAAAGAAATAAGGACTTTGCAGAGATTGGCAGCTAGTTTTGTCATTTGTGGAGGGGAGTTGTATCGACGGTCTTTCGACGGAATTCAACTCTTATGTGTCATTGAAGATCAGGCAGAAGAAATTCTCGCAGATATTCATGAAGGGGTGTGTGGGCCTCATATGAATGGGAATATGTTGGCAAGGAAGATCCTACGTCTGGGGTACTATTGGCCGACATTGGAAGCAGATTGTCATACATTTGTGAAGAAATGCTATAAATGTCAGATACATGCGAATCTCATCCATGTACCACCCACCGAGTTGCATTCTCTCACTTCCCCTTGGCCATTTTCGGTATGGGGAATTGACATCATTGGCAAGATTTCTCCTAGGTCATCTAATGGTCACGAGTACATACTCGTTGCAATTGACTACTTCACCAAGTGGGTTGAGGCCGCTTCTTACGCAAAGCTTACATCCGCATCAGTTGCTAAATTCATACGCACCAACATCATATGCAGATATGGAATTCCTCATGAACTTATCTCAGATAACGGATCTCATTTCAAGAAGGAAGTAATCACTCTTTGCCAAGAGTTCAAGATTAAGCATCATAAATCCTCACCTTATCGGCCGCAGACGAATGGAGCGGTGGAAGCTGCAAACAAGAATGTCAAGACTATCATTAGCAAAATGTCAGAAACTTATAAGGATTGGTCGAATAAGTTACCGTACGCCTTGTGGGCTTACAGAACATCAATTAGAGCTTCAACTGGGACAACCCCTTACTCTCTTGTTTATGGAATGGAAGCAGTGCTACCTGTTGAGATCCGTGTACCTTCGCTCCGAGTATTGACTGAAGTCAAGTTGCCAGAAAATGAATGGGAAGATGCCAGATTTAAAGAGCTGAACATGCTAGATGAGAAGAGGTTAAAGGCGCTTTACCATGTACAGGGTTACCAGCGCAGAATAGCCCGGGCTTTTAATAAAAAGGTTAAAATCAGAGATCTAGAAGAAGGCAATCTTGTTCTGAAAGAGAACCGAGCACCAGTGTTTGACCCAAGAGGCAAGTTCAAACCAAATTGGTCAGGACCATACATTGTGGACCAAATCTTACCCGGAAAAGCCGTCAAGCTCCGCAATTTAAATGGAGAAATATTACCGGAACGAACAAATCTTGATCAACTCAAGAGGTTCTATGCTTGAACACCAGAAGGCCGTCTCTTGGCCGAATAAATCCCAAATTCACAACCCAAAATTAAAAAAATATAACCTTTTGCGATCTCTTTTGAGCCTAAATAAAATTTTCCTTCAAAAACCCAATATACTAGGGGCATCCGCCCTGAACTACGCATGACTTGATCCCTACACTGGGGTACGTAGGCAGCTCGGTCAAACCGAGTTCGGTTGTTTCAAAAGAAGAAAATCAATTATTCTAAGAAAATAAAAAAAAAGGAAAAATCCATGCTATCTGAAAAGAAAAGAAAATCAATTTACCTTCAAACTAGGTGCATTCGCCCTGAACTACGCATGACCTGATTCCTATACTAGGATACGTAGGCAACCTGTTCTCAAGTTCGGTCAAAATTCTCGCAAAACCTTAAGCCATTCTTTGAAAAGCCCTACCTACCCTATAAAGTCCTTTTGGTGTTCAAGTTAAAAAAAACAAAAAAGAGAAAAGAAAAAAGAAATGGAGCTTGAAGATCCGCTAGATTGAAAACCTGAAAAGGCGATCTAGGCAAAATTTAGGATCATTCCCCTGCTAAGTTGAAAACCTGAAAGGGCGACTTAGGCAAAAGTTAAGGGGGTGGCCTGCTGAGTCGAAAACCTGAAAAGGCGATTCAGGCAAAAGTTAAGGCCGAGCGGTCCACCAAGTTGAAAATCCGAAAAGGGGAGCTTGGTCGTGGTAAGATTGGGTTCTTCCCAGAAAAATTACAGCAATCTCTAAAATTACAGTAGGTCAGGCAAAGCTAATAACAACGATTCCCGAAACTAGGGGCATTAATTTCAAAGCAATCCGAAAGTTGATAGAAAGATATATGAAGTATCACTGTCTTAAAAATAAGTGAAGATGTTTATCAATGGAGAAATATTCTTTTAAAGAGGCCAGCCTAACCCAAAAGAAAATACTGATAAGTCAGAAGCATCACGAGATTACTTGAGTAATCTTTCTTATTTTGTCTTTTATTACAAATGTCTGTGATTCTATTTTTTAGAAAAAATTTACGAATGCTATTTTAAGAATTGTTGTAGGGTGCAATCACTCTGAAGGCAGGTTCATTAACAGGTTCCGAGAAACTTGGAAAAGGTGAGACTGTCACGAATGGTGAAAAATCTTTGAAAGAATGATCTCTGGTCAATGAATAGAAGAAGGTTAGAATGCCTCAAACTGGGGCAGGTTGCTAATGAAGTGGCATCTCATATTCAAGCCTTGAAAGTCCTTTGCTACATGATGGTATTAAATCCTTTGCTTCCAAAATTGTTAATTGGAGATTTCAATTTCCTTTTTTCTGATAATCTCTGTCAAAACCCAAATTATCATATCTCTCTGATTCCATTTGAAAATGGTCTCTCAATTCTCTCTGAGCATCATATAAATATGGTGTCTCATTTCCTTGAAATCCGTATAATTAAGTTATTTCATTCTCTTTGAGTCCGTTTGAAAATGGTATTTTCTCTCTGAACATCATACGAATATGATGTCTCATTTCCTTGGAATTCGCATAAATACGATATTCCATTATCTCTGAGTTATCTTTGAGCATCATATGAATATGGTGTCTCATTTCCTTGGAATCCGTATAGATACGGTATTTCATTCTCTCTGAGTCCATTTGAAAATGGTCTTTTCTCTTTGAACATCATACAAATGTGATGTCTCATTCTCTTGGAATCTGTATAAATACGGTACTCCATTCTCTTCAAACCATTCGAAAATAGTATCTTATTCTTTTTTTGAGCTTCATACAAATGTGAGGTCTCATTTCCTTGAAATTCGTATAATTACGTTATTTCATTCTCTTTGAGTCCATTTGAAAATGGTATTTTCTCTTTGAACATCATACGAATATGATGTCTCATTTCCTTGGAATTCGTATAAATACGATGTCCCTTTATCTCTGAGTTATCTTTGAGCATCATATAAATGTGATGTCTCATTTTCCTTGAAATCCGTACAAATACGTTATTTCATCCTCTTTGAGTCCATTTGAAAATGGTCTCTTCTCTTTGAACATCATGCAAATATGATGTCTCATTTTCTTGGAATCCGTATAAATACAGTATTTCATTCTCTTCAAGTCATTCGAAAGTGGTCTCTGTTTCTCTTTGAGCATCATACGAATATGGTGTCCCATTTCCTTGAAATCCGTATAAATACGGTATTTCATTATCTCTGAGTCCATTTTGAAAATAGTCTTTTCTCTTTCAGCATCATATAAATGTGATGTCTCATTTCCCTGGAGTTCGTATAAATACGTTGACTCGTTCTCTCCACGTCCATTCGAAAATGGTCTCTTACTCTCTTTTAAGCACCGTACAAATACGGTATCTCATCCTTCCTCAGTCTATTAAAAAATAGTCTCTTATTCCTCTTTGGGATCCATATCAATATGGTTGCTCATTCTTTTGGGAAACCGTACAAATACGGTCTCTTAGACCCCGTACAAATGCGAGGCCTCATTCTTGTTGAATCCATTCGAAATGATATCCCGTGTCCTTTGAATCCATATAAATATGTCTGAGCCCATTCAAAAATGATGCTTCGTTTTCATTAAAAATCTTTCGAAAATCATCTGTTATTCTCTCTAAGACCATTTGAAAATGGCATCTCGTTTCCTCTGAAACCGTTCAAAAACGGTATCCCTTTCCCTCCGAAAATCCGTTTGAAAATGGTATCCCATTCCTTCATTGCCCGTTCGAAAACGGCTCCGCATCATAATCATCTTTTGTTCTAGATTGCAAGATCTTTGCACCTAGAGTAACTCCGATTCTCCGTTATTCTAAACTAACATCTCATGGTGTTTAGAGTAAATGATTTTTGATAGATGTTCAAATTCTAAGATCTCATCTAGGGTGTTGCATTATGTTAGGTTGCATTTTGTCTAGAGAGTCTTTTGTTGGCAAAATGCTGCGCAAAATGGTGATGTCACTTTTGCTTTGGTATTCAATGACTATGTCATCTCTACCAAAGACGGGCATCTGTAAACACCCCCATTTTGCCCCGCTTTAATCAACAAAGAAGTTAGTGTTTTGCTATCGATTCTCTACCGTTTTCCATTTTCGTGTCTGTCTCTTACCTTTTCTCAATCTTTCTGGTCATTTCCGCAATGTTTTGCGTTTTCCGCCAAATGTTGAGAAGGGTTATTCTGAAGAATCCAAGCAAGAGAGAATTTTGACCCATTTGCTGGGCCCGCATTGAGCATTTTGATTAAATTTGGATCGAGCAAGTTGGCCCATGTAAGAAACATTCGAGTCATTTGTGGAGCTTACTGTGGTTTTTAGCGATCAAATTTTATGAGAAGAATAAGTTTGCCCAACATGGAATGGGGACCACATTATGATAATCTATGTCATTCCTCGATCATCCATAAGTTGATCGGTTCGGATCAGCCTATGGATAGGATTTAGGGGGGCGCGAATAATTTAAAATTGTAGACCGTAAATTGGATGCTGTGGATCAGCCCATGGAGGGAATTCTTTGGAACACCACCAACTTGAGTTGCTGTCCTCCAATTGGATGGGTTGGGTCAACCTACAAGGATGATGAGGGGGCGCACGGCCAAATTGGCATCGTGGCCTATAAGTTGGACGGTTCGGATCACCCTTTGGAAATGGTTCAGAGGGGGGCGCCTAACTTGTGTTGCGGCTCATTAAATGGACAGTGATGGGGTGCGACAACGCAGCAGCCTGTTAGCTTCCAACACGTGGCTAGAGGAGGGCCCACCGCAGGACCCTCGCCAGCAGGGGTAGTTTGGTAATTCCCTCGGGGTAGGTGAACCTGAACCTATAGCTGGTCGACACCTGCGTTGGAGGCATTAACTCCCTACCTACCCCAAACCTTCCTTATAAAAAGGCTTCCAAAGCTCATAAATCGGGTATTGAATTCTCACCCACCACTCTTAAAACACCCTCTTCACTCCAGCTCATACTGACTTGAGTGTCGAAGGGCCAGTCCGGAGTACACTCCGGGTCGGTCATTCTGACCTCGTTTGCTCCTGTGCAGAACACAGCTCATCAGGACTCTACTTCCCTCCAGCTCGGCTCTTACGTCACTGCCATATCTGTTAACCGATTTTGGGCCTAACAGATTGGCGCCATCCGTGGGACCCCTGAACTAAAGGTTGTTCCAACCACTTCACAAAAATGGCAGAACGCAAGAGTGCGCGGGTGCCAACCGCACGGACCACCCGAGCCGTGCTACCTGGCAGGACTCGAAGTGAGCGACTCGCCTCGTTGGTAGTTGCAGCCTCCGCCACGGCTGAACAGAACCAGCCTCGCTCCGTAAACCTTAACCCCATGCCGACTCCAGAGCAAGTCCAAGCTCTCTTTCAACAGATGACCGCTCTCGTTGGTCAGTACCAGCAGCTGCTCCAGGCGCCTCCCCAACCTCCTCCGGAAGCTCCACAACCTGTCCTAGAAAGGCCAGAAATCCACAGGGGAGGGTCGTCGCGCCGTAGTGAAGACCGGACTCACCATTCCCTCAGACAAGTCCGTCACCCCATAGCCAGACATGCGCAGACAGAGCCGCACTGCCGTCGGAGGTCTAGGTCTCGCTCTGCGCAAAGGCGCCGAGCTCATGAAGAGCGCGCGCCACAGGCAAAATCAGGGTCCCATCGTCGAAGTCCGGAGAGCCACTCCGGCTCCGCAGCAGGCCAATCCGTGGGGAGAAACAGGTCATCAGAACATAAAAACGACCCGGTGATGCGAAGGATAGAAGAGATGGGCCACAGAATCGAAGAGCTGGCTAAGGATCAAAGCCGGCCTATGTCTAGGGCGTTCTCGAGCAGAACGCCGTTCACCGACGATGTGATGGGCGCCCCTGGCCAAGGGGGTTTAAAATGCCAGCTATCCCGCAGTATGATGGGACCACGGACCCCGTCGACCACTTGGAGACGTTCCGGACATTGATGCTCCTCCACGGTGCGTCAGACGGTTTCCTCTGTAGAGCATTCCCGACGACCCTCACAGGTGTAGCTAGGGATTGGTACTCAAGGATCCGACCGAACTCCATCAACAACTTCGATGACTTCGGGGAAGACCTGGTCCGCCACTTCATGAGCAGCCGCAGGCCAAGGAAAACAGCAGCATCCCTGATGACCTTGCGGCAGGAGGATAATGAACCTCTCAAAGCCTTCGTCAGCCGCTTCAACAGGGAGGCACTCCAAGTGCCAGATTTGGACCCCTCGGCCGCTACGAACGCGCTTCTCGCGGGTGCTAGATCAAATGATTTCCGCCGAGCAGTGGCCCGCCGGAATCCTCACTCCCTGGCAGACCTAATGTCCGGGGCAGAGGAGTACATATCTGTAGAAGAGACACTGGCAGCTCTGGATTCGAGTCGGAGGAGAACCTCTGATGACAGGAACCAAGACAGGCCCCATGCTAAGCAGCGCAGGGACGATAAGGTCGTCAGAAGGGACAAATCCCCGCACAGGAGGGAGGAAAACTTCACCCCTCTCAACACCTCCGAAGGCATATCCTGGCAGCCATCAGCGGAGAAGAGTTCATAAAATGGCCAACTCCAATGATCTCCAAGGGAAATAGGAGAGACAAATCGAAGTACTGCCGGTTCCACAGGGACCACGGACACGATACAGACGATTGCCGACAGCTGAAGGAGGAGATCGAGCAATTAATCAGCCGGGGCTACTTGAAAAAATATGTCCGGAGTGACACCCGCGGGAGTGACCCCAAGGAGAAGGGTCCCCAGGGCCGAAGCCCTCGGCGGTCTCAACCGCCCCCAGTCCGAAGACAATCTCCATCGCCGCCCAGTCCACCGCCAGAAACACACGGCTCCCAACCAAGAGGAGTCATCGGCACAATCATGGGCGGCCCGGCGGCTGGAGGCACCTCCTCCGCTGCTCGGAAAGCATATGCACGCCGAGTCAATGCCGTGCATGCATGCAGTAAGAAAGCGAAGACGGAGAATGAGATCTCCTTCTCGGACGCGGACCTTGACGGTTCGATATTACCACATGACGACGCCCTAGTCCTGACTATGCTCGTCGCAAACTGGGAGCTGAGGAAAATCCTGGTAGACAACGGGAGCTCAGCCGACATTCTGTACTATCACGCCTTCGAAAGAATGATGATAGGTGACGATCGCTTAAAGCCCGCGAACTCAGATCTTTTCGGATTTTCAGGAGAAGTAGTCAAGGTTGAGGGACAAATCGAGCTTCCTGTCCTCGTCGGAGAGCCGCCCTGCCAAGCCTTCGCCATGGTCAACTTCCTAGTAGTGAGGGCCACCTCGGTCTATAACGTTATTTTAGGACGGCCTGGCCAGAACCTGATCCGCGCCGTCGCGTCTGCTTATCACCAGAAGATGAAGTTCATAACGCCCAATGGCGCGGGAGAAGTTCGAGGAGACCAGCCGCAATCTCGGGAATGTTATGCAATGGCGCTTAAGGGCAGAAATGCGACGGAGTCGTTGCCAATCGAGCTACTGGACCTGAGGGACGAAGCTCAGGGAACTCAGCCCGCCGAAGACCTTGTCCCCGTCCCCCTGTGCGAGAACGATGATGAAAAGGTAGTCCAGATCGGCTTCTCTCTGGACGACGGCGCCCGGCGCAACCTCACCCAGTTCCTCCAGGACAATGCGGATGTCTTCGCATGGGCCCCCACGGACATGCCCGGCATCAACCCGGAGGTCAGTTCGCACAGACTAGGTGTCGACCCGACCTGCAGGCCGGTGAAGCAGAAGAAGAGACACTTCGCCCTCGAAAGGCAGATGGCGATCAGAGAAGAGGTGGAGAGACTCCTAAGAGCGGACTTCATCCGAGAAATCCAATACCCGGACTGGCTGGCAAACGTAGTCCTGGTGAAAAAGGCCAATGGGAAATGGAGAACCTGCGTCGACTTCACGGATTTGAATAAAGCCTGTCCCAAGGACAGCTACCCGCTCCCAAAAATCGATCAGCTCATCGATGCCACCGCAGGTCACGAATTGCTCAGTTTCATGGACGCCTTCTCTGGATATAACCAGATCAGAATGTATGAGTCAGATATCCCGAAGACCTCCTTCGTAACGGATCAGGGGACCTACTGCTACCGTGTCATGCCCTTTGGCCTGAAAAATGCTGGGGCCACGTATCAGAGGCTTGTAAACAAAGTCTTCCGGAATCAGATTGGCCGCAACATGGAAGTATATGTCGACGACATGCTGGTGAAAAGCCTAAGCTCGCAAGATCATGTCTCCGATCTAGAAGAAACATTTCAAGTCCTGAGAGACAATAAGATGAAACTCAATCCCACCAAGTGCACTTTTGGGGTCAACTCGGGAAAGTTTCTGGGGTTTATGGTCAGCCAGAGAGGGATAGAGGCCAATCCAGAAAAAATCAAGGCCGTGGTGGAGCTCGCTCCGCCGAAAACCATCAGAGAAGTGCAGCGACTAACAGGGATGATAGCCGCGCTGGGGCGCTTCGTCTCAAAATCTGCAGAGAGGTGTCTCCCTTTTTTCAACGCAGTCAAAGGCCTCAAAACCTCGCCCTGGACAGAGGAATGCCAAACCTCCTTCGAGGAGCTAAAGCAATATTTGTCCTCTCCACCGCTATTGACAAAACCGGAGCCCGGTGAGGAGCTAATCTTGTATCTATCTATAAGCCCCCTGGCTCTGGCTGCGGTCCTAGTTCGTGAAGAGCGCAGCCAACAAAAACCGGTCTACTACGTTAGCAAAGCCTTGCACGACGCCGAAATAAGGTACCAGCGGGTCGAGAAATTGGCCTACGCGCTGGTAATGGCGGCCAGGAAGTTGAGGCCGTATTTCCAAGCTCACACGATAAAGGTCCTAACTGACCAGCCGCTTAGACAAGTCCTCCACAAGCCAGATACTTCAGGACGACTGGTTAAATGGGCCGTGGAACTGAGTGAATTTGACATCCGGTACATGCCCAGGCCCGCGATCAAGGCTCAAGTATTGGCAGATTTCGTAGCTGAATGCTCCATCCCCCAGCAGATCGCCGAACCTGAGATCGCCCAAGCCCCAGCAGCGAAAGGTGCTACTACAACTGGAGAACCAGCAGAAGATGGAGCCCGAGCAGGAACCATCCCCCCGCCACCAGTTGAGCATGATCCTTCAATCGCCGAAGCACTTTGGGAAGTGCATGTGGACGGATCCTCAAACAAGGCTGGTTGCGGAGCCGGTCTGGTTTTAACCGGGCCGGACGGTTTCGCACTAGACTACGCCTTGAGGTTCGGCTTTCGCGCTTCCAACAATGAGGTTGAGTATGAAGCACTCCTCGCCGGAATGAATC
Organism: Tasmannia lanceolata; assembly: GCF_043159265.1. Taxonomy (NCBI): domain Eukaryota; kingdom Viridiplantae; phylum Streptophyta; class Magnoliopsida; order Canellales; family Winteraceae; genus Tasmannia; species Tasmannia lanceolata. Next base: position 8,170,134 of record NW_027518679.1, on the reverse strand, counting down.
TTGCAGTCCAGACCGGAGCCCAGAGATTGAAAGCTTACTGTGACTCCCAGTTGGTCGCCAACCAGATCCAAGGTATATACGAAGCCCGCGACGAGCGAATGATTAAATACCTCTCCCAGGTCCGGCAGCTATCCTCCAAGTTCAGAAGTTTTGAGGTTGTCAGAATCCCCAGAACGGACAACACAAAGGCAGATGTACTGTCCAAGCTGGCCGCATCCGGATACACGACTCTCGGGAATATATGCATGGAGTTCCTACAGGCCTCCAGTATCGAAAGAAAGACTGCTGAGATAATGCAGGTGGAACACGAGCCCTGCTGGATGGATGAGATCGTCGACTACCTGCGTAGTGGGAAACTGCCTGAGGCCAAGAGAGAAGCGCGCAAGGTGATCCAAAGAGCAGCCCGTTTTTCACTTGATGGCGAGAACTTGTTCAAAAGATCCTATACTCTCCCATACTTAAAGTGTCTCCGGCCCAGCGACGCCACGTATGCCCTGCAGGAGACACACGAAGGTATTTGCGGGGAGCACTTGGGGGGCAAAGCCCTGGCGATCAAAGTCCTCCTTAGAGGTCTGTACTGGCCGACGTTGAGACAAGAGACGCTGACCCTGGTAAAGAGATGCGAGAAATGCCAAAAGTTCTCCCCCACCATTCATCAGCCCGCTGTATCTATGGCCCCAATCGTCAGCCCGCTACCCTTCGCTATTTGGGGGATGGATATCTTGGGCCCCTTCCCACCGGCCTCCGGAAGGCGCACCTTCGTAGTGGTGGCTATTGATTACTTTACCAAATGGGTGGAGGCTGAACCTCTAGCCCAGATCACCGAACAGAATGTGCAGAACTTCTTCTGGAAATCAGTAGTCTGCAGATTCGGGATTCCTCGCGCCCTGATAACAGACAACGGCAAACCACCTACAATGGAGTCATCGCCATTTGGAGATGATCAAGTCAAGGAGCTCAACATGAAGATCCCACAAGTTCCCCAGCAAGTGTCAAGAAGGAGCTTGGAGTTGAACTTGTCATGGTGACACCTCATGTACCTCAACATGCATTGAAGATTGGAGGACAAGTCACAAGAGCCATGACAAAGTTCAAGTTGTTCACTCAAGCATAAGAAGTCCAAGAAAGTGCAAAGGAGCCAAGACATTCTAAGAAGACTCAAGGTTCTTATTTTTAGAATGCATTTGGAGCCCTCTTGATTTTATATTTAAATGCACATTCAATAGGTTTTCAAATGGTTTACATACTTAACTTTTTATATCTTTGAAAATCATTTCAGACACCCAAATATGTGTTTGAAAACCTAGGACTTAAGCCCAAAGACCAAAGCCCAAAGCCCCTTGAATTTAAAGTTAAAAATGAAATTTTACTTAAGGCCGGTCGACTGGGCTATGCCGGGCGACCACAGGATGCTACCTGGAATTTATTGGGCCGGTCGACCGGGGTAAGCCTGGCGACCGCAGATATGTTTTCTAGAAATCTAGAAAACATCCAGGTTGGGTTTGGAGGTCGACCGCCATAGGTCCGGTCAACCGCGATACTGTTTTTTAGCCGAATTTTTATTCAAACAGATTGCCCTCGCCCAGCGACCGCCATAGGGCAGGTCGACCGTGCGAGTATGAAATTTGAAATTTGAAATTTGAATTGAGTGCCCAATAAGGGCGGACGACCGCCGTGCCTCGGTCAACCGCCGCGACATGGAAATAGAGTCGTTGGGGCTTGCGCAGGTTGACTTTTTTAACCTTGTATTTTACAGTTTTACCCCAAACTGTCATATTTCTTTGTGGGCTATCTATACACTATCTAAACCTTTTCAAACAACCTTTTGCAAGATTAAATCCTATCTTCTTTAACTTAAACTTATATATGAAAGGTTAAACCTGTTTGAACTTAGATTTTTACATTCTATCAAGAGGTACTCCATAGGCTTTACATTTTTTCTTCCTTGGAGTGTTTGTGAGCTACACAAGGTTTGTAATTCGCCTATTCGAGAGGCATTGAGTGTTTTTCATTTTGTTTCTTCATTGTATTTGAGGGTCTCCGATTCGGCCCGCTAAAAAAGGTGAATCATTGTAAGAGGGAGTGTGCCCTCGCAAGGCTTCGTGCAGAAAGGGTGTGATCCCTTCCAAGGAGAAGTTGGTGTACGGCTTTGAGATTCGCCCGTTGAAAAATCTTATTGGTTTAGTGGAGAACCCGAGGTAAACTTGGAAGAGTGGAGTAGGTCAAGTTGTGACCGAACCACTATAAATTCCGTGCCTTGTGGATGCTTTCTCTTCTCCCTCTCTTTGCACTTGGTGATTGGTAATCTCTACCCTTTAATTGAACAAGGGTTAGAGTATATAAGTTTAATCTAACATCTAAACCCTATATTTCACTATATTGATTATTTGAACAAGGGTTAGATTAACTAGTGCTTATTTAGTAAATTGATTTTAATGATCCTCATTTAAGCCTCAAATTTTTAGTTAGCCAATTCACCCCCCCTCTTCTGTTGTCACACCCGTATTTCATTTGCTATCAATGCATAGGCTCTTAAAGTGATTTTCTTTTTCAAAATCTACAGGAGATAAAGATCCGTGACAATCCAAATGGATTTTGAGTTATGACAATCCGCTATAATTCCTCCATTCTTTGATGGAACAAATTATAAGGCTTGGATATTAAAAATATTTGCCTATTTCAAATTCATAGATTTTGACATCTTAGATGTCATTGAAAGGGGATTTTCTATTCCAAGAAAATACACAAAAAATGATGCAAAATTACTTTTATTAAATTCAAAAGCTATGATTATAATATGTTGTGGACTATGTCCTAATGCTTTTGAGAAAATTTCATCATGTACAAATGGAAAATATATTTGGACTAATCTAGAAAATTTTTATGAGAAAAATTATAGTCTCTCTTCAAATGATAAAAATTTTATTTTGAACAAAAAGAGACTTTACAAAAATCTTTTGCAAAGGAAAATTCTTTCAAACATTCAATTTCTTATTTGAAAAAATAAATTGAAAATTTGAAATCAGAAGTTAATTAATGCTGGGAAAGAAATGAAAAATTAAGTCATTTGAGCAAAATCATGATAAATAAAAATGATGACTTAATTAAAAAGTGCACTATCCTTGGAAAAGAAAAGGAAAGCCTTAAAAACACAAACAATGATCTAAATGAAAAATACAAGATTGTTTGTGAAAATGAAGAAAATTTAATAGTTAATTCTACTCGTCAAATAAATCATCTAAAAAATCAAATGAGTGAGTTTGAATTAATAAATAAAGAACTCTCTTTAAAGAACCAAATATTACAAGAAGATAAAGACAAACATATATGTTCTCATGTGTATTCGTGTGGTTCTAGTTGCTCTTCATCTACCTATGATTATTCATGTTCATATTACGGTATATTAGGGCATCACAAATCTAGGTGCAAGCTTAGATTTATGAAATCAAATAAGGTTGTGTGGATAAGAAAAAACTCACTTCCACACACAAACTTGGTTAGAACCAAAGTAATTTGGGTTCCAAAATCACCCATTAAAACTCTTCATTGAACACTTTGGTTAAATGGGTTGTGCTTAAATTGCTATATCATATGAATTCTCTTTAGATACTATTTTAATGTTACATTCATTGTATCTAGATCACATGTGCTTTAATGATATATCATTTCACAATTAAGCATAGATACATACCATTAGTCATGTTTTTAATAGAATGTATCATTGCTTATTGAGCTTCATGATCACATCTTGTATCTCTTATAGTCCATAAAGAAAACAAGAAATTACCTCTTTAGACTATATGTTGTGCTATATTGAAAATCTTTTAAAAAAACCAATCTAAGTGCAAGAACACACACATGTGCACTTTGCATCCACAACTAGATGAGCTAACATGCCAAATATTGCTAGAAATGGATCTAACAAGTGTCTCATTTTGTATCAAGCAAAATCTATCAAACACACATCTACAAAGAACTTCATTGAAAACATATGTCCATTCATTTTCTTGAGACTAAATGTTAGAAAGATAGAAATGATTTTTTAGATCTCCTCACATGGCCTAAGGATCAAGTTTACATGTTCATTAGAATCCCATAGATGAGAGAAAAATAGAAGAAAATGGATCAGGTCACAAAATCCCTTAAAAAGTATTGAAAAATCCAAAACAGGGGTGTGGCGGTCAACCGAACCTTAAAAGGCGACCGCGGAAGGCAACCTGGACAAAAATAAAATCGAAACAGGTTAGAAGCGGCGGACGATCACGTGAACCCGGTTGACCGCAGATAGTCGAAATGGGAAACATAAAAAGGGACAGGCGGGTGGCGGCGGGCAACCGCGATAGCTCGGTTGACCGCGACAGTCGAAAACTGTGTTTTAAAGGGCGTCCGCGAATCGATTTTTTCACTTCCGTCGTTTCTTTCTCTCCTAGGGTTTTCTTCCCTCCTTGCTCCCAAGTCATTTTAGGTGGAAGATAATCAAAATTAAGGCATTCAAGTGACTTTTGATCCACCATTCATCCTCTATTTCTCATTTTTTCACCTTCTTCCTTGTTTTCATCCATATAATCTGTCCATTCCATTTCTTCTCTTTTTCTCTAGTCATTTTCTCTCATAAATTGTTCATTTTCTACTTGTTCCCATCCTTTTCATCCAATCTCATCATCTTTCTCAAAACCCCCTTGATTCTCACTTTGATTCATCACTTTTCTCTCAAAACGCTAGAAACTAAAATGTTAAGGAAAACCTTTGCTCAAAAAGGGAAGCGAGCAAGAATGAAATCGGAAGAAGAAGCATTCCCCTCCGAATACTTCTTCAACAAGCAAGCCAATGATCGTTACAAGGTCTTCGTAGATCGAGTCGTCATCTTAAGGCGAAAAGTTATTTTCCAAGACTTCAACAAATTTGATCTTCTATCACTCTTTGAATTTCAAGGTTGGTCCTTCTTCCTCGTATATAGCACTCCAATCTATCCTGAGATAGTTAGGTATTTTTATGCCAATTTGGATATTTCCAATGAAGGAATAGATATGAATACCCATTGTTTGTAATATTAAATAACCACAAGTGCACGGATCGCGTGTAGTCACGGGTCGAACTCAGGGAAGAGAAATCTTGTTTGTGAATCCTATTCTTGTATCACTTAGAATATAAACTATGATATATGTTGCCTGGCATTTACTTAGGATTTCCGTGGACATACCTCGGAGCCAACAATATCTATAAATTTTTATTCTAAACAATCTAAGAATCAAATTTAACTAAGATCTTTTTGATTTAAAATCCTAATTTAGGCAAAGTGTACCAAATTTTATTGATCTCTATTAACTACTTATCTAATTTAATTAGAAAACTAAATTCTAAGGGCTTAAATAAATTGGAAAATTGCAAAAGTAATTTGGAATACTGTAAAAACCTTAATTCAATATAAAAGATTACTTAGGGTTAGAATCCACCATGGGTTTGGATTAAATTGATTAATTATAACAACTCTTGAACTGGGTTGAAAATTCGATTAACTAGTCAATAAGGAATAAGATCAAAGGGATGTCATTCCTTATAAGTAATTAATCAAATCCCCTCTCCAATTTAATATAATCATATAGAACTTTATATTTGTTAATCAACAATCATTCATACGAAAGGGGAAAGCCAAAGGCATGAATGATTGGGATTTTCCAAACACATAATCCTACACAATTTTTCAATTGAGTAGATTGATTTAATTATAAATATTTCTCCTTCCCCATGGCTTCAACTAAACCCTAAGTAATTAGGATTTAGTTGTTCATGGAAAATGGAAGAAAAACAAAAATAAAGGAGATAGAAAAGATAAGAGATGCCATATAATTACTTGAAAGGAAAACTAAAAGAAAAATAGACTCTCCACTAGTTTAAATTAAACAAAAAATACATCACTTTGGAACTAGAAAATAGAACAAAATAAAAAGAAAACTTATTCTTTTTCTTCTCCTTCAAACAATGGTTGAATCTTCCTTCTTCAATGCCTTGATATCACTTTGGATTAAGCCTTGGACGGTTGGATCGGATGAAAGAACACACCACACCTCCATACACTTCGAACGAGATAAAGAACAAGCAAATGATGGACGAAAAATTAAGGGAGAAAGGAAAAATAATGAGCAAAAATTCAAGAACCCAAGAGGGAGAGAAAATATAAAAAGGGAACTAAAATTGGAAGAGATTTCAAGAGAGCAAAATGAGAGAGATAGAGAGTAGTGGACGAAAAATGTAGAAGGAAAAGACCAAGTAGTGAAAATTCAAAGAAAATAGAGTTCGGCCAAAAATTAGAATGATGAATGACTTTTAAAGAGTTAGGTCCAAAATTGCCTCTTTTAGGCCTAAGGAAGCAAAGGTTATAATTAAAGAGATCTAATCCAAGGGTAAGATGTTATGCTTCTTCTTCTTTTTCTTTAGAAACGTGAGCATTCCTTCTAAATATTCCGAGAGCCTCTTACTCATGACCAAGAAAATAATAATTGCACATTATCCTTCGAATTTCCTTCCTTGCCATATTGCCGAACAATGAGATTGGAGAGATAATAGTATCAGTTTTGGAAAGTCTAATTAGCCGAAACTTTCTTTCTTTATAAAGTATTACCCCAAAATAAATTTCCACCGACTGTAGAAGTCTAAAAAAAAATTGATCGAGTGATAGCTTTAATGGGAACCTTTGTATTTACAGCAACATTCTATTCCAATGGAAACTTCCTTTATATTCTCAAACAAAGATTCATCTCAATAGCAGCAGCATTCCTTATTCATTTAAAATATTCCAAAACGTTGGCAATTTCCAGAATTAAAAGATCAACTTTCCAAACTTGTACTCTTACTTGGTAGTTGTTTTAGGAAAGCTTTAAACTTAGGTCGGCACTTTCTATTACAGCAGCCTACATTGCCAAATTGATTTTTCGTGCTTTCCTTTCCTATATAATAATCCCCACACGTGGACAAGCCTCTTAAATGATGCAAGTTTGGAACTTGCTAAAACTTGGGTTATTTTCATTGGAAGGGTATACGGTGGTCCTTGTAAACAAGAAAGGAAAGAAAAAAAATAACTTCGTTAAAGCTGGAAAGAGAAACCCAGTGGGCCCCACGTTTTGCCATAGAAATCAAGCTTATACTACCATCACTCCTTGCTGTCATCTTTGCGTATATGCATGTGCATGCTTTTCTTTTGTCATCCGACCCATGCAAGGCAACATGGAACAGACCATGTATGTTGTTTCTATCAATAAAAAAAAAACGCCCAAAATGGATGGGCCATATTGGATGGATGGATGGATGTGGTCCCTATAGTGTACAAAGTTGGGCATAAAAGGATTGATCCAAACCATCCATTTTATGGGCTGCAATACATGACTCATAGTCCTCCAATTATCTCTGTAAGTAGATCCAAACCACTCATTTGATGGGCTACGTCCCTTTAATCCATTGTGTAGGGTAATCTAAACCGTTCAAATGATTAGGCCTCGATGTAAATCCTCTATGCGTAATCCAAGCTGTCCATTGTGTGGGCTGTTCCAAATTCATCCCCAAAGTTGATCTTGACAGTTCATTTATCAAACCACAATGTAGGAGGGTCATATCCTAAATGATCTGTAGAGATAATCTGAACCATCTATGAGGTGGGTCTACATAAATGGGGACAGACAATCCCACTTGTGCTCACACAGCGTGGTTTGCCCAAAAATAATTTCTATGGGATGAACCTAACTGTCCATTTGAACCGGCCACAATGTAAATTGGTTGGGCCCTCTCAATTATTTCCCATAAGATGGACCCAACTGTCTATTTGGTGGGCTCAACAAAGTAAGTAGGTGGCACCTCAAACCCTCTTCATAGAATAATCTGAACCATTCATTTGTTCCGCCAGTGTATCACTAAGTTGCTCCAAATTATCTTTTGCATTTAATTATCTTGATCGTACATTTGATAGGCTTGACTCCTTTTATTGGGCTGCAATATTGTGAATTGTTACCAAATACTTCCTTCCATGGGCTGATCATAGCACTTCATTTAGTGGGTTATAATTTCCCAAAAGGATGATCTTGGCCATTGATGTTATTTCCTTGGAATTTCATTGCTTTAGCTCCATTTTCCTTGAAAAATTCGAAATATCCTTGAAATATCAAAAACAAAGAAAACACATCAAATAGCACTGCTCTAAAAGTAAAAATGATAATCTTTTCCTACCTACAATTCACACATAAATGTGCTCATCAGATTCCCCCATAAGAAGAAAATAAAGAAAAATAGAAACAAAATAAAATCCTAACTCACTTTCGCAGGAATCACGATTGCACTTAGCACGTGCAACAAGCCTTTAAACCCTTAGGTTACCCTAGTGGACGAGTTTTGTCTCGTGAGTGTTTGCCGTGAATATACACACAAAATTCTAAGAAAAAACTTTTCTTTCCAAATCCCACTATAGAATAAAGCCAAAAATTTCTAATCCTTTTGCTTTGATAAATTGCTCAAAATAGAAGAACAAGAATACCCCCATACTTAAACTTTGCATCTTATCCCTAGCTGGAAAAATTAGAAAAATATTTTAATCAAAGAATCCTCTCTTGAATTTGTCCTACTCTTCTCCCTTAAATTTGATTCTAATGTTATCAAACCATAAAAGAAACTTGAGTCCGAAACTTAATAGAAAAATTGCAAATTTATATGGTCCACCGCAATTTCCACTTTTCCCATACTGCTTTTGGCGTGAATGACATGCAGGGCATGCACCAGACACCCAGGCTACTAAGCAGTGTTCGACTAATCTTTGATTTGCATATATCATAGACATTGATGCATATGAGTTCAAGCTTTTACCTTTGATTATGTACAATGCTTTGATTCATTAAGCTTTCTAATTGACCCATGTATAGAGTTTTCAGTCAGTTGCTCTCAAGCCAGTTGGCTTTAAGGAACTAGGCGTAAAAACCCTTCAGACTTAATAGCTCAAGTCAAAAAGGCTACAAATCAAAACTATAATTAAGAAGCAAACTTTCTAAAAAATAATTCTTTCTTTCTTTTTTTTCAACCTTTCTTTTCTTTTTAACCATACCATATAAAAAGCAAGCTTCTATTTCTATTTCTTATTCAAATTCGTTTAAAAGAAAGATTCCAAAAGAAAACAAAACTAAGAAAGGAAAGTATTCTTTCTAATTTTTTCGGTTTCCAAAATTAAAATATTTACTAACTTTCTTTCTTAAAATAGGAAAACAACTTTCTTTTTAAGAATACCAAGTTCTTTCTAATTTGAAAAATTACAAAAACAAACCGAAAAGAAAATTTTTAACTTTAACTTATAGAAAAGACTAGAAAATGAAAGTTTCTAAAAGCTACCCCCGACATACTTGAATTATGCATTGTCCTCAATGCGTTAAAAATACAAAAAAAAATATGAGGACTAAAAATAGAAAGGAGGGTACGTACCGTATTTGTTTAGGCATGATTCGAATAGGAAGGTTCATGGAGATCCTTGACCTCTTCCATATCCGGCTTTGACAACTCAATAAACGGCTTTAATCTTTGACCATTAACTTTAAAAATCTCACCATTGCGTGGATTAAGAACCTCTACCGCACCATGGGAGAAAACTTTGTTAACCACATATGGTCCATCCCAACGGGATCTTAACTTACCTGGAAAGATATGCAATCTGGAATTGTAGAGAAGCACTTTTTCGCCCTCTTGAAACGATTTTCTCAAAATATATTTGTCATGAAAAGCTTTTGTCTTCTCTTTATAGATCTTTGCATTCTCGTACGCTTCATTGCGCAACTCCTCCAATTCAGAAAGTTGAAGTCTTCTATGAATACCTGCATCAGACAAATCAAAGTTTAGTTTCTTAATAGCCCAAAAAGCTTTATGTTCCAATTCAACCGGGAGGTGACAACCTTTGCCATACACAAGGCGGTAAGGAGACTGACCAAGATCAGTCTTGAATGTCGTCCTATGAGCCCACAAGGCATCCACTAATCTAATGGACCAATCTTTGCGGTTTGGATTCACTGTCTTCTCCAAAATTTGCTTAAGCCTATTTGAAACCTCCACTTGGCCACTCGTTTGAGGATGATAAGGGGTGGCCAACTTATGAGTAATACCATATTTCTTCATAAGAGCTTCAAACGGTCTATTACAAAAGTGCTTACCCCTATCACTAATGATGGCACGAGGTGTACCGAAGCGCGAAAAAATATTTTCTTTAAGAAACTTGACCACCACCTTGTGGTCATTGGATTTGCAAGCAATGGCTTCAATCCATTTAGACATGTAATCTACACCTAACAAAATATACAAGTTTCCAAAAGAGTTGGGAAACGGACCCATAAAATCAGTACCCCACACATCGAAGATTTCTACCACTAAGATCGGGTTGAGGGGCATCATATTTCGCTTTGTAACTCTTCCTAACGACTGACAAGATCTACATGCCTTACAAAAATCAAAAGCATCCCTAAAACTACTTGGCCAATAGAAACCACATTGTAAAACCTTGTGCGCGGTTTTCTTTGCACTAAAGTGGCCACCACAGGCTTGATCATGGCAAAAAGATAGAATCGATTGGTGCTCATGATCGGGCACACATCGTCGGACAATCTGATCCGAACAAGTTTTGAACAAATAGGGATCATCCCAAAAGAAATACTTTACCTGTGAATGAAACCGGTATTTGTCTTGGTTGGACCAATGATCCGGTGTAGCACCTGTAACCAAGTAATTCATAATACCCGCATACCATGGCTCACTAGAAATAGCAAACAATTGCTCATCAGGGAAGTTTTCATTAGTTGGACCTTCGTCATTCTTTGCATTAGGAAGTCTAAACAAGTGATCGGCAACCAAGTTTTTCGTAACCTTTTTATCTCTAATCTCCAAATCAAACTCTTGAAGAAGTTAAACCCACCTAATGAGGCGATCTTTAGCATCATTCTTTCCAACAAGATACTTGATTGCCGAATGGTCGGTATAAATTATCACATGCGATCCAATCAAGTAGGACCGAAACTTCTCTAATGCAAATACAACCGCTAAGAATTCTTTTTCCGTAGTGGTGTAGTTGAGTTGTGCATCATTGAGAGTCCTACTTGCATAATAGATAAGATGCGGTAATTTATTAAGTCGTTGGCCCAAAACGGCTCCTATTGCAAAGTTAGAAGCATCACACATAAGTTCAAAAGGTTGGGTCCAATTAGGTGCTTGAATTATGGGAGCAGTAGTTAACTCATTTTTCAAACACTCAAAAGAATCGAAGCATTCTTTGGAAAACTCAAAATTTTGATCTTTTGCTAACAAGTTGGTTAGAGGCCTAGCAATTTTAGAAAAATCTTTTATAAAATGCCGGTAAAAGCCCGCATGGCCCAAAAATGATCGAATATCCTTCACACTTTTGGGCGGTGGAAGATGGACAATGAGATCCACCTTGGCTTTATCAACCTTAATACCTTCTTTGGAAATCACATGGCCTAGAACGATACCCTCTTTTACCATAAAATGACACTTTTCCCAATTGAGGACAAGGTTCTTTTCTCTACTCCTTTGTAAGACCAATTTTAAGTGATGTAAACATTCGGCATAGGTGGAGCCATGAATAGAAAAATCATCCATAAAAACCTCTAAGAAGGTCTCCACCATGTCCGAAAATATACTCATCATGCATCTTTGGAAAGTTGCCGGTGCATTGCATAACCCAAAAGGCATGCATCTATAAGCAAACATTCCAAAGGGGCATGTGAATGTCGTTTTCTCTTGATCTTCAGGAGCTATGGGAATTTGGTTATAACCGGAATATCCATCAAGAAAGCAATAATACTCATGACCCGCTAACCTTTCTAACATTTGATCAATAAAAGGCAAAGGAAAGTGATCCTTCCAAGTAGCGGCATTAAGCTTTCGGTAGTCAATACAAACCCGCCAACACGTTTGAATGCGAGTACGTATAAGCTCATTGGTGGCGGATTGTATAACCGTGACTCCCGACTTCTTAGGCACTACTTGGACGGGACTCACCCATTGGCTATCCGAGATGGGATAAATGATCTCATTATCTAACCATTTTAAAATCTCTTTTTTGGATGGCTTCCTTCATCACAGGATTAGCCCTTCTTTGATGTTCCCTTGAAGGTTTGGCACCCTCAACGAAATGGATGTGATGTTGCACAATCGACGGGCTAATTCCTTTGATGTCGGCCATTGTCCAACCTATGGCTTCCTTGTTATCTTTTAGCAATTTAATGAGTTCCTCCTCTTGAGGGGAGGTTAGGTCCGCAGCAATTATTACAGGCAAAGCACAATTATCACCCAAAAATGCATAACATAAATGAGAAGGCAAGGGCTTCAACTCCAACTGTGGCGCTTCTTCGATTGATGTCTTTGGAAGAGATGTTGCGAGTGGTCCAACAGGCTCCACGTTTTGGATGGCAAAAGCTTTGGAAAAGAAATCATCTCCATCATTTCCTAGTTCGTCCAAGCATTCTTGGAATCCTGCATCAAAATCAATTTCAAAATTAGAAACAATATCGTCAGGAAAGGAATGCAACATATTGATTTCTTCATGAAAATTTGGTTGCTTACCCAATCTAAAGACATTAAAATCAACCAATGTGCTTTCAAAAGACAATTTCATTAATCAATTTCTACAATTAATTAGAGCGTTGCTAGTGGCAAGGAACGGCCTACCAAGGATGATAGGAATTTGATCCTTGATATTAGCAACAGGCTCGGTATTTAACACAACAAAATCTACGGGAAATAAAAAATCAGCTACTTTAACTAACACATCCTCAACCATCCCTTTGGGTGTTTTAATTGATCTATCTGCCAATTGAAGAGTGATGGTGGTTGGTTTGAGGTCTCCTAATCCTAGTTGCTTAAATACAGAAAAAGGCAAGAGATTTACACTTGCACCCAAATCCAAAAGAGCATGTTCAATATTTGTGTTACCAATAGTGCAAGAAATAGTAGGACATCCTGGATCATTATACTTAGCCACCATTTGCTGAGACAAGATGGAACTTATATTTGCGGCCAAGAAAGCTTTCTTGGGCACATTAATTGTGCGCTTTTGTGTGCACAAATCTTTCAACACTTTGGCATAAGTAGGAACCTGAGAAATTACATCTAATAAAAGAATGTTAATTTGCACTTGTTTAAACGCATTTAAAATTCTATCCATGGCATCCACCTTCTTATTATTAGCAAGTCTCCTTGGAAAATGAGCTTTAGGCACATACTCATTTTCAGGTGGAGAAACAGCCTGCTCTTCACTTACCTGTTTGGGTTTCGCAATCGAGCCTATTGGAGGGGAGTCTTTTCTTACCTCTTTGGATGTATCTTGTATATCTATAGAAGGTTCAGATCTGACCTCCTCCTTGTGGTAATCTCTACCACTCCTTAAAGCATATACGGAATTACATTCGTTGGAGGGCTCTTGCGGCGCCAAAATTGGTTGAATGGCATTCAACTGATTTGGCGGTACCTATTGATTCACATTCATATTCATGTTCCTTGGATTAGGAACGGGTTGACTTGGCATCTTCCCCTTTTCCCTCTCATGCAACGCCATTGCAAGTTGGGAGATTTGCTTCTCCATGTTGTGTTGGCTTGTCATGAAAGTGCTAGTGAGAAGTTCTATGCTTTTTTCTAAGGAAGCTATGCGTGCTGACTCTCCTTGTTTTTGAAAACCCAGCAGTTGCTGATTTGAAACATTATTAATCATGGGGATTTGAAAAGTAGGAGGAGAAGGGGATGGCCGAACAAAAGTGGGAGGGAAGGTGGGCCTAGGTTGGCCGAATTGGCCTTGGCCTTGGAAATTAAATGGCCCACTTTGACTCCATGAAAAGTTGGGATGATTTCTCCATCCCGGATTATAAGTGCTAGAATAAGGATTCTTAGCATAAAGAGCAATCACATTCTCATTAGAATTACCAAATTTAGCAAGAGTTGGACACTCTTCCATGACATGGTCCGTGGCTTGACACCAATTACACATGGAAACACTATGTGCAATTTGATTGACTTGTGAAGGTCCTTTAACAACTATTGCTTCTAGCCTTTTGATTAAGCTATCTAGATGAGCCTCTTTTGCCACGGCACCCTCTATTAGAAATCCCTTACTTGAAGTAGCTCTCTCACCGTCTTGAGTGGATTCCCACTCTCTTATTTTTTCTGCCAAATCAAGTAAGAAGTTCCATGCCGCGGCCTCATCCGTGAAAAATGTAAAACTGTTAGGACACATGGATTCAAGAAGTTGCTTTGTTTGGTAATCTATGCCCTCATAAACAATTTGGCATAAGTGCCACAAATCAACTCCATGGTGATGACACTCTTGGAGTAGGTCTTTGAACCTCTCCATAAACTTAGAAAATGACTCTAATGGCTTTTGTTTGAATTGTAAAATATCGTTCCTAAGCTTATTAGTTTTATGTAATGGAAAAAACTTTTTTAGGAAAGCGACGGCGAACTCCTCCCAAGTGGTGATGGAGTTCGTTGGTAAGCCATAGAGCCACTTTTTGGCTCCATCCTTGAGTGAAAACCTAATAAACCGCAACTTTACCTCATCATCGGTAAGTTGTTGCAACTTAATCAAAGTACATACATCTTCAAACTCACGCAAAAATAAATAAGCATCCTCCGAAGGGAGGCCATGAAAATGAGGAAGCAAAGAGATAAATTGCGATTTTAGCTCAAAATTATTGCCCTGTGCAATCGGCAATCTAATGCAAGAAGGTTGCGCAGTTCGGGCCGGATAGAAGCGATCGTGCAAACTCTTGGGTGGCTCTTGTTCTTCCGCCATGACTACTTGATTTGGATTTGGTGCGATGTCTTCCGCCGTCTCTAACCGGTTTGCTCTTTCTAGTCGATTGACCGAGTTCCGCACCCAACCTACACTCATAAACACAGGAAAACCAAGTAAAAGAGATGGATAGACAAGAAACCAAAATTATAACTAAACTAAAAATAACTACTAATTTAACACTTCGAATAATTAAGATTCTAATGCAACTCTCTTCCCCGGCAGCGGCGCCAAAAACTTGTTTGTAATATTAAATAAACGCAAGTGCACGGATCGCGTGTAGTCACGGGTCGAAATGAGGGAAGAGAAATCTTGTTTCTGAATCCTATTCTTGTATCACTTAGAATATAAACTATGATTTATGTTGCCTGGCATTTACTCAGGATTTCCGTGGACATACTCGGAGCCAACAATATCTATAAATTTTTATTCTAAACAATCTAAGAATCGAATTTAACTATGATCTTTTTGCTTTAAAATCCTAATTTAGGCAAAGTGTACCAAATTTTATTGATCTCTATTAACTACTTATCTAATTTAATTAGAAAACTAAATTCTAAGGGCTTAAGAAAATTGGAAAATTGCAAAAGTAATTTGGAATAGTGTAAAAACCTTAATTCAATATAAAAGATTACTTAGGGTTAGAATCCACCATGGGTTTGGATTAAATTGATTAATTAAAACAACTCTTGAACTGGGTTGAAAATTCGATTAACTAGTCAATAAGGAATAAGATCAAAGGGAAGTCATTCCTTATAAGTAATTAATCAAATCCCCTCTCCAATTTAATATAATCATATAGAACTTTATATTTGTTAATCAACAATCATTCTTACAAAAGGGGAAAGCCAATGGCATGAATGATTGGGATTTTCCAAACACATAATCCTACACAATTTTTCAATTGAGTAGATTGATTTAATTATAAATATTTCTCCTTCCCCATGCCTTCAACTAAACCCTAAGTAATTAGGATTTAGTTGGTCATGGAAAATGGAAGAAAAATACAAATAAAGGAGATAGAAAAGAGAAGAGATGCCATATAATTACTTGAAAGGAAAACTAAAAGAAAAATAGACTCTCCACTAGTTTAAATTAAACAAAAAATACATCACTTTGGAACTAGAAAATAGAACAAAATAAAAAGAAAACTTATTCTTTTTCTTCTCCTTCAAACAATGGTTGAATCTTCCTTCTTCAATGCCTTTATATCACCTTAGATTAAGCCTTGGACGGTTGGATTGGATGAAAGAACACACCACACCTCCATGCACTTCGAACGAGATAAAGAACAAGCGAATGATGGACGAAAAATTAAGGGAGAAAGGAAAAATAATGAGCAAAAATTCAAGAAGCCAAGAGGGAGAGAAAAGATTAAAAGGGAACTAAAATTGGAAGAGATTTCAAGAGAGCAAAATGAGAGAGATAGAGAGTAGCGGACGAAAAATGTAGAAGGAAAAGACCAAGTAGTGAAAATTCAAAGAAAATAGAGTTCGGCCAAAAATTAGAATGATGAATGACTTTTAAAGAGTTAGGTCCAAAATTGCCTTTTTTAGGCCTAAGGAAGCAAAGGTTATAATTAAAGAGATCTAATCCAAGGGTAAGATGTTATGCTTCTTCTTCTTTTTCTTTAGAAACGTGAGCATTCCTTCTAAATATTCCGAGAGCCTCTTACTCATGACCAAGAAAATAATAATTGCACATTATCCTTCGAATTTCCTTCCTTGCCATATTGCCGAACAATGAGATTGGAGAGATAATAGTATCAGTTTTGGAAAGTCTAATTAGCCGAAACTTTCTTTCTTTATAAAGTATTACCCCAAAATAAATTTCCACCGACTGTAGAAGTCTAAAAAAAATTGATCGAGTGATAGCTTTAATGGGAACCTTTGTATTTACAGCAACATTCTATTCCAATGGAAACTTCCTTTATATTCTCAAACAAAGATTCATCTCAATAGCAGCAGCATTCCTTATTCATTTAAAATATTCCAAAACGTTGGCAATTTCCAGAATTAAAAGATCAACTTTCCAAACTTGTACTCTTACTTGGTAGTTGTTTTAGGAAAGCTTTAAACTTAGGTCGGCACTTTCTATTACAACAGCCTACATTGCCAAATTGATTTTTCGTGCTTTCCTTTCCTATATAATAATCCCCACACGTGGACAAGCCTCTTAAATGATGCAAGTTTGGAACTTGCTAAAACTTGGGTTATTTTCATTGGAAGGGTATACGGTGGTCCTTGTAAACAAGAAAGGAAAGAAAAAAAAAAACTTCGTTAAAGCTGGAAAGAGAAACCCAGTGGGCCCCACGTTTTGCCATAGAAATCAAGCTTATACTACCATCACTCCTTGCTGTCATCTTTGCGTATATGCATGTGCATGCTTTTCTTTTGTCATCCGACCCATGCAAGGCAACATGGAATAGACCTTGTATGTTGTTTCTATCAATAAAAAAAATGCCCAAAATGGATGGGCCATATTGGATGGATGGATGTGGTCCCTATAGTGTACAAAGTTGGGCATAAAAGGATTGATCCAAACCATCCATTTTATGGGCTGCAATACATGACTCATAGTCCTCCAATTATCTCTGTAAGTAGATCCAAACCACTCATTTGATGGGCTACGTCCCTTTAATCCATTGTGTAGGGTAATCTAAACCGTTCAAATGATTAGGCCTCGATGTAAATCCTCTATGCGTAATCCAAGCTGTCCATTGTGTGGGTTGTTCCAAATTCATCCCCAAAGTTGATCTTGACAGTTCATTTATCAAACCACAATGTAGGAGGGTCATATCCTAAATGATCTGTAGACATAATCTGAACCATCTATGAGGTGGGTCTACATAAATGGGGATAGACAATCCCAGTTGTGCTCACACAGTGTGGTTTGCCCAAATATAATTTCTATGGGATGAACCTAACTGTCCATTTGAACCGGCCAAAATGTAAATTGGTTGGGCCCTCTCAATTATTTCCCATAAGATGGACCCAACTGTCTATTTGGTGTGCTCAACAAAGTAAGTAGGTGGCACCTCAAACCCTCTTCATAGAATAATCTGAACCATTCATTTGTTCCGCCAGTGTATCACTAAATTGCTCCAAATTATCTTTTGCATTGAATTATCTTGATCGTACATTTGATAGGCTTGACTCCCTTTATTGGGCTGCAATATTGTGAATTGTTGCCAAATACTTCCTTCCATGGGCTGATCCTAGCACTTCATTTAGTGGGTTATAATTTCCCAAAGGGTTGATCTTGGCCATTGATGCTATTTCCTTGGAATTTCATTGCTTTTGCTCCATTTTCCTTGAAAAATCTGAAATATCCTTGAAATATCAAAAACAAAGAAAACACATCAAATAGCACTGCTCTAAAAGTAAAAAGATAATATTTTCCTAACTACAATTCACACATAAATGTGCTCATCACCCATCTTCAACCTGACCAATTTGGGTTAAATTTGAAGGATTTCTGTACTTGGCCTGATATACCTAATGCAGGAAAAAGGATTTTCTTTTAAGGGAAAAATGAAATTGGCCTCCACTTTAATATGTCGGAAGTATACCAAACACTAGGCACGGTCACCCCTCTCGAAGAAAAGATTAATGTCACTGCTAGCTCGATGAATGACAAGACTAGACTAATTCATAAAATAGTAGCCTACAATATCACTTTAAGGGCTGAAAAATTTGATGCTATGAAGCCCTTTGAAGCCCTTGTGATCCACTGTATCATGAAGAAAATTCAGTTGAATTTGGGGTATGTTATTTTGGGATACATGGATGAGGCAGTCAAGAGAGGACACGGTGGTCTTCCTTATGGGGTCTAAATTACTAAGCTCCTAAAGCTTCATAAGATCAATCTGGAAAAAGCCTTCTCAACAAACCCTGATCCACCACTCAACCACTCCACCATTACCCTTATGAGAATTCCTATACCAGGAGTAGGTGATCGTAGTGGGGTCACACAAGATGACATAGAAGAGGCTGTGGATGAAGCTGAACGAGTGGCACTGATGCAGGAGCAGAGTAGAGCACATGAGCAGGCACAGGCTTAGCAGCGTCAGACCCCTACCACTGGTTCATATGAGATTCTTGCCAGAGATATCGCATCATTGAAGTCTGGCATGGACACACTCACTACTGGGTTTGATACCCTCTCTACTGCCTTTACGACTGCTGAGAGCCAGAGAGCCTCTGATCATGAGAGACTTATGGAGGCTATGGCGAGGCAGCATAGGGAGATGATGTAAGCCTATCAGCGGAGTCAGGCCACCAGATACTACACCTCCAGGACTCCACCTCGTGAGGAGCACCAACCTCCACCTCAGGACTAATCGATGGCCAGCACCTTCTTTGTAGCAAACACAGTCGATCACATTTTACTGCTGATTATCATGTTTTGTTGAGCTTTCTCTTGCCCAGTATGGGCTTTTGGACTATATTTTTATTTTCTCGTTGATGATGTTTATGCCTGATATGGACTTTATGATATGTGGATGATGCCCATTATGGGCTTGATATTTTGAGTGATAGATGGTTGTGCCCAGTAAGGGCATTTTATGTGTCTATAAATATGGATGGATATGCCTTGTATGGCATGATTATGGATGTACAGGATATCTGCTTAGAGGGGTATTATGTTTTATTTTGGTTCATGTCTCAGAGATTGTATGAGTTTATCTATTGTGGTGGTGTCTAGTACATGTCTTTCACACTTATTCATGTATCACGGATGATGTTTTGACATGATGTGAAGAGGGTGTGTCTCTTTAATCTATTGGCTCATGTATACGGAGTTTTATGTGTCCTATATATATATATATATATATATATATATATACATGATCTTTTGATTGCCATGGATGTGTATTCCCTTGTTGTTCATTATTTTAGTATCCATGTGGTTATTAGACTGTACTTGTCTCAACTTTATAATCCTATGTCTAATAATCATCAATTCTAATTCAGATTGTACTTCTCATTTGAATGGAGTAAAAATTAGAATGATTAAGGTAATTTAAATCATCGGCTCTGTGTGCCTTGAACTATTACAGTTAGACTAGATGCACATAGTAAGGGGAAGCTTTCACTTGCAAATGTATAGTTATCTAGGGCCAAACAACTTAAACTCAAAAGTTATTTTATAGTTCTAAGCATGTTCATGCTCAGGAAGAGACTTGTTTGCCCTATGACAAGAAAACCCCTATATAATGCAACTTGTGAACTTGAAAAGTTAGGCCATAGATCTAAGCATATCTTTGCTCAGGTAAATACTTATCTGCTTCAAAAAGTTAGAAATGAAGCCTAAGTATTCAAATCATTCTGCCCTATCATGCCCTACAACATAGGTTTCACCTAGGGCCAATGACAAATTCATAGGGGGAGAACCAAATGGTTATATTTTCGTGCTTCTATATATCATTGTGATGTGCTCAAGAGGTCTATTGCCCCTATTCTTGTGTTTAACTTGCAACATTTGATTAAAATAAGAAAAAAAAACTTAACATGCATTTCACTTTTGTTTTCTCTTTGATAAGCATTACTAGAGCTTGAATGGTATATCATATACAAGGCACATAGCTTAGACAAGCTATTATTCATCTTGACACCCCACTTGCAGTTTCACTTGTAGATTCCTAACTTTTTGTTGTTGCCAAAAGGGGGGGAATTTTGGGAATTAAGTAGGTAGTCCAATTGTATATGCACCATATGTTTTATAGTCATTAATTATATTTGTGCATATAGTGAGGGGGAGCTATCCTCTATTGTGTATATCATATCATGCTTATTCATTTATTTGGTTGATATCTCCTACTTCCCTAATCAATTTGTTTGCCATCCTAAAAAAGAGGGAGAATGTAAGCCCAAGGGTTCCCATGGATTAATCATTTACCTTACTTTCTTGTTTTGATGCTAGCAAACTAAATTGATTATCTTTTATGGACTAATGTGTTGCTTTGAGGTGTTGTGTCATATACAGAGATTTCATGTCATAATCGTCATTACACAACTCAACTCAACACATAGCTTGTGGATTAAGAAAGCAAGGAACAAAGAGCTTGCACCTACATTGGAGTCATCACCATTTAGAGATGATCAAGTCAAGGAGCTGAACATGAAGATCCCACAACTTCCCCAGCAAGTTTCAAGAAGGACCTTGGAGTTGAACTTGCCATGGTGACACCTCATGTACCTCAACATGCATTGAAGATTAGAGGACAAGTCACAAGAGCCAAGACAAAGTTCAAGTTGTTAACTCAAGCATAAGAAGTCCAAGTAAGTGCAAAGGAGCCAAAACATTCCAAGAAGACTCAAGGTTCTTATTTTAGAATGTATTTGGAGTCCTCTTGATTTTATGTTTAAATGCACTTTCAATAGGTTTTCAATTGGTTTTCATACTTAACTTTTTATATCTTTGAAAATCATTTCACACACCCAACTATGTGTTTGAAAACCTAAGACTTAAGCCCAAAGACCAAAGCCCAAAGCCCTTTGAATTTAAAGTTAAAAATGGAATTTTACTCAGGCCCGGTCGATCGGGCTATGCCGGGCGACCATTGGATGCTACCTGGAATTCCAGGGCATCTCGAAATTTATTGGGCCGGTCGATAGGCTTACCAAGGTAAGCCAGGCGACCGCGGATATGTTTTCTATAAATCAAGAAAACATCCAGGTTGAGCTTGTAGGTCGACCGCCATAGGTCCCGTCGACCGGGATAGTGTTTTTGAGCCGAATTTTTATTCAAACAGATTTCTCTCGCCGGGCGTCCGCCATAGGGCCGGTCGACCGGGCTGGTATGAAATTTGAAATTCAAATTGAGAGCCCGATCAGGGCGGGCGACCACTGCGTCATGAAAATAGAGCCGTTGGGGCTTGCGCAGGTTGACTTTTTCAAACTTGTATTTTACAGTTTTACCCCCAAACGGTCATATTTCATTGTGGGCTATATATTCACTATCTAAACCTTTCTAAACAACCTTTTGCAAGATTAAATCCTATCTTCTTGAACTTAAACTTTTATATGAAAGGTTAAACCTCTTTGAACTTAGATTTTTACATTCTATCAAGAGGTACTCCATAGGCTTTACATTTTATCTTCCTTAGAGTGTTTGTGAGCTATACAAGGTTTGTAATCCGCCTATTCAAGAGGCATTGAGAGTTTTGCATTTTATTTATTCATTGTGTTTGAGGGTCTCCGATTCGGCCCGCTAAGAAAGGTGAATCATTGTAAGAGGGAGTGTGCCCTCGCAAGGCTTCGTGCAGAAGGGTGTGATCCCTTTGAAGGGGAAGTTGGTGTACTGCTTTGTGATTCGCTCGTTGAAGAATCTTATTGGTTTAATGGAGAGCCCAAGGAGGTAAACTTGGAAAAGTGGAGTAGGTCAAGTTGTGACCGAACCACTATAAATTTCGTGCCTTGTGGATGCTTTCTGTTCTTCCTCTCTTTGCACTTGGTGATTGGTAATCTCTACCCTTTAATTACATTTATGATTTATTCAACAAGGGTTAGAATATATAAGCTTAATGTAACATCTAAACCCTAGATTTCACTATATTGATTATTTGAACAAGGGTTAGATTAACTAGTGCTTAATTAGTAAATTAATTTTAATGATCCTCATTTAAGCCCCAAATTTTTAATTAGCCAATTCACCCCCCCTCTTGGGTTGTCACATCCATATTTCAAACAACCTGAAGGATTCATTGTAACTAGGCAAGAAAACAAAGTTTTTAAGTTAATTAAGTCACTGTATGGCTTGAAACAAGCACCTAAACAGTGGAATGACAAATTTGATAGTGTCTTAATTAGAAATGGGTATAAGATAAGTAAATCTGATAAATGTATTTACAGCAAGTTTAATGGTGATAAAGGTGTAATACTATGTGTATATGAAGATGATATACTGATTATGGGTACTAGTTTGGACATAGTTATATCTACTAAGAGATTTTTAATGTCAAATTTTGAAACCAAAGATATGGGTGAAGCTTATGTAATTCTAGGAATGAAGATCATTAGAAAAGAAAATGAAATAATATTGTCACAGTCTCACTATGTAGAGAACATTCTTAGGAAGTTTGGACAATATGATAGTTCACCTGCAAAGACACCTTTAGATTGTCAGGTTCACCTAGAGAAAAATAAAGGTGAGATGGTATCCCAAAATGAATACTCAAGGATTATAGGTTCAGTATCATATTTGATGAACTGTACTAGACCTGATATAGTACTAACAGTTGGAAAACTTAGTCAACACACACATAGACCAGGACATGAACACTGGCAGGCTTTGACTAGGTTGTTGAGATACTTAAAAGGTATAATGAACTTTGGACTGCATTTTAAGGGGTATCCTGATGTCTTGGAAGGCTAAAGTGATGCCAATTGGATCTCTGATTCAAGAGATTCAGTGCCTACCAGTGGATATGTATTCACCCTTGGTGGTGGTGCGATTTCTTAGAAATCGGTTAAATAAACATGTAGTACAAGTTCCACTATGGAAGCGGAATTTATATCCTTAGCCCTAGGAGGAGCTGAAGCTGAATGGCTCGGGAATTTTATGGCAGATGTGCCTTTATGGCCAAGGCCAGTTCCCTCAGTGTTTTTACACTGTGACTGTCAAGCTGCTTTAGCCAAGGCCAAAAGTAAGACCTATAATGGCAAAAGAAGGCATATTCGCCTGAGGTTGGTAAAGCAATACTTGAGTGAGGGAACAATAGCACTCGACTTTGTAAGGTCGGAGGGGAATCTGGCAGATCCTCTGACAAAGACACAAATAAACAAGGTGGTTTATGAGGCATCGCAAGGAATGGGGTTAAAGCTCGTGGCGTGAACCATTAGTGATGGAAACCCAACATTTGTGAAAGGAGATCCCTGGAATTAGGTTCAATGGGTACTAAGAAGTCACCGGATGGTTTGTTAACACTATCACCCCCTACTCCTAGATGCAAAATGAAGAAAGATAGTGTTCACTGCAAATGAGATAGGATGAGTTGTAGACTCTTAATCAGTTCATAACCTGTATTGGGTGGTATGTTACTTGTAGTGCATACTTGATGACTGACCTAAGTGAATGTGGAGGTGAGGCCGCTTCCTATGAGAATTTAATGAGTAATTCTCTAGAACATTCATGAGAACCAAGAAGGGAACAAGGCCAAAATATTCTAAAACTGTGAATGAGTCACCAAGGAATCGAAGGTAGGGTGTGGGTGACAGGTTAGTCGGTTACACCTACGAGGAAAGGTTGAAGGAGTCTAACTCTACCCGTACTCGGTAACGTAATTTGTTTATTCTAAATATCAGTTGAAGTCCAAAAGACACCGATCTGAATTTACTATATACTTCTAATGTGCTCAAATACTTCCGTTTTCAAATTGCAACTGTATTTTGAATCTTGTGGGGGCTTCTTATAAATTTTAAAATGATAAAATAGTTGAAAAGTCAAAGATCCCTTTTTCTTTGTGTTTAAAATTTGGAGGGAATATTCAAATTAGAGTTTCCCTCTCTTGTTTTGAAAACAAAAGACTTGTGTTTGAATGGGGACTTGAACCCAAGACCTTGGAGTGTGTGTGTGAAAAGTAAGCTCTAATCTTCAAGCAAAAACAAATAGTCCCACATTACTTTCGAAGAAATTTCTTCTCATCCATATAAGATGGAGAGTTGGAGAAAGGCTTGGGCCTTCAAGGGGCTTTAGAATTTGTTGGATTTTGGGCTTTTAGAAGAGCAAGAGCCCATGTGTAAAAAACATATACATGCGTGCGCGCCTCGCTTTGCCGGGCACGCCGTGGCCTGTGCTCCGGGTTTGGGTTTGGGTACAATTAAATTATTTTTTTAGTGCCCAAAATATTTTTCGATTTCCCCATTAAATTTAAATCGGTTTTAATCTCCCCACGTTTTGGTATTGACACCCCTAATAAGTGTGCGAACCATTTCATATCCAACAGTCACAAATATGACTGTTGGGAGAGAAACGTTTAAGACACTAATGGTGGTGATTAATCTCTACCAACGGTCACTTCCTCATCTATAAAAATGAGAGAACAACACCATTTGGAGGACACATCTCTATACACGAATTCTGATTTTCAAAGGCAAAATACAAATTCTGTTCTTCTGATTTTTACCATCTTCTTCCCCCGTTCCTTCTGTGTCTGAGCACTATTCCAAGGTAGTTCTAGGTTGACCAGTCAGCGAGTGCACATGGACTGGAGCCAACTTTGGCTGTTTTATCTTGGAGTGTCGGTTCGCGGATCCCGGCTGACAGGTAGGAAGCAGATACGATTCTTAAGGAGAGTGACCAGTGGCACGACTCAGCCTTCTTCTTCTCAATCTATTTTTCATAAACGTTTTCTACAAAACAGATAAGTACTGGTTCATTTTGATTTCCAACAGAAAAAGATTTTCGTTTCAAGTAACAGATTTTCGCTTCAACTTGCACCTTTTGGGTTCGAATAAGTCACATATCAGACCCTTAAAATCCAATAGTACGGGTTCACAAAATTGTGACCCGTAAAATTCCAGGTCATTTATGACCCAGCCCGTACCACCAGGACCCATACTGGTTGGGCGAAACCCGGACCAGCACACCCGTTTGCCATTGCAGTTAGTTTATGAAAAGACTTTCCTATTTTTTGTGTACCTCTATTTTTTAGCATACATGGAACCTCTCGCTACTTCTCTGGAAATAAGACTAATGGCAATTTGGGTGAAATTAGGACACTTAAGACTTTGAAGTTCCTATAAATTACAAGTGCTATTTTATTAACGAATTCTGTGAAAGGGAACGTTGGCTTACTACGTGCGAGAGCTTCTGGTCTTCCATCTTAAACTAAAGAAACCGGGATTTTTTTTGTTGTGGAATATCCAGGTTCAATTTCTTCTTCTCTTTCTTCATGCATGTTTAATTTCCAAGGATTCTTTTTCAAATCTTAATCTAGTCCCACCATAATCATAGGGTCTTAGATACTTAAACTTTTTCTAATCAACACGTTGGAAGTCTTAGTCTGAATCAAGTAGATTTCTTTTGATTCTAGTATCTGGGTTTGTTTCTCTTCTATTAAAACTTTAAATCATTTTGAATAATTCAACTTAACACTGTTTCAATGTATTTAGAACACTAATGTAAGTTGGAGTTTTGCACTTTTTTATTTTATTTTATGTTATGGTGCTTTTGAATCGTGAGATTACATGAATTGCTTTGGCTTATTCTAATCACTATTCTTGGTATGGTGTGTGGGTGATGCATGGAATCATTCATCTACTGCAGGTGTTCTACTGAGATGAAAAGAAAAAATAACCAACACAGAGAAAAAGAAAGAATGAAGTTGGCTAGACTAGAAGAAAACGATCTCTTCACTAGCCTAGATGAGCCTCTTTTGACCTCCATACTCGCCCTCTTACCACTCTAAGAAGTACTAAAAACCTCAATCTTGTCTAAAAAATGGAGGAACATGTGGAAATTAATCCCCTCCTTATACATCAATCAAGTGGACATAGAACTGCAAGGATTTAACAATGACGATCACGATGATGAAGAGATGTACAGGCGGCTCGAATTCGATGATTGGGTACAAATTATAGATAATATTATTTCAACTCACTATGGTCCATTCCATAACTGCATTATAAACATTGAGAGTTTGAATTTTAGCTCTGAATTCTTTCACCGTTGGATCCATCAGTTGATAGAGAGACAGATAGGAGAACTAGTTGTTGGCATTTTTTTGGTGTGGCCCACATTGATGGGACCCACCTCAAGTAGAAACGTTAGTTTCCTTCTCCAATTTGTATCCTATTCACAAACAGAGTCTTCAAGATAAGTCCCAAGTGTTTTTAATTTGTAAAACACTAAAGTGTTTGAGTTGTGGTGGGATGCAAATACGTGCACTCCCATTCTCTATAAATATGTGGGCGTTTGATGGGAACAAATACATACGTTTATAGCTAAAGTCCATCTAAAGAGAGGGTCCCAAATCTGAGAGGAAAGAGTGCCTGCGATTCCATCGATCGAGCCTAAGGTCTTCTCAAGGTTATAAGATCTCTCTTCTCTTGTTCGTGTGCATAGCGGAGATCGTGGTTCGTGTTCGTGCTCGTGCTCGGAGCTTGCTAAAGCTTTGAGGAAGTCAGTGATCGTCGATTCTAATTGCCATGGCCGGAGTTAAGTTTAGCATTAATTTGGTTCAATGAAGTCTAATAATGGTATCAAAGCCGACCTTCAGCTTGTGTCGATTGATCAAGAAAGATCAATTCTTTAGTTCTTGTAATTCAAAGCAATTTTATCCATCTATTGGTCTTGTTAAAATAAAAAGTAATTTTAAAAGGAAATTGAAGCTAAGATGTCGTAAAGTTGTTTTGAATTACAAAACTGATTGTTATGGAATAAAGCTATTTTTTCCAATCAAGATATCGTTAGAAGCCATTAAAATCTGTAAGAAACATCAACTTCTAAGTTTCTAAGATTGGAGAAATCCGGTGATAAAAGGTCCTAGCTGTGATCAAACGGCATGGGTGTGTTGCTTGTTTTGGGCCGAAACCAACCGTCTAAATAGTGGGAAGATCCGACGGTTGGATCAAAATTTATATAGGGCCAAAGTTTTCCAGAAAACATAATCTCGAAGTGGGTTTTCAAAAAGGAAAGAGCGTGGTGACACACTCTGTGACACTGCAAATGTCTAGGTGCGTCACTAACACATTGTGGGACCTGATCCCCCGAGGGGGGCGCAACCCGCCTCCCTCTCTTGGTCTCTCGTACCCACGCGAATGGCATGTGCTTTTTATTATTAATATAAATCATCTTTTTCTTGAACTTGGGATCACAAAAGAAATTCAAATTTCACAAAAAAGAGAATGACCAGAGTTGCTACCTAGGTAAGGGACCTAGGACCCATAAGTGACACTACAATGATCTGCGATCCCAGAAGTATAGATTCGTTACCTAATTACGAAAATGGAAGGTATGGCTAATTACTACCACATGCACCATTTATGCTCGATAATCCGGTCTTCAATTCCAAAGATTAACTCATTTAAATTTATTTTAAAAGGCTCATTTACACTCTCTCGATGTGATCTATGTGACATGCACCCTAAAAATCTAATCTCGATGTGGTTTCTAGATGCGTCTTTTGATTCTCTTAAATTGGTTTGATTCGATATATGTGAAAGTTCTCCTAGAATTTAATTTCATGAAAAATCCTAAGTGATTTAATCAAGTTAATTTAAGGTTTGAAAAATGATAAAGAAATAAACAAACTAAAGCCCTAAAAACCCTATTGAACTGTGTAGGGACTTGTGCGAGGAATGACATCCAAACATGCAAGCTGCCTACGTGCCCAAGCCTCACTGGGATCAGAGTTGCTGTAGTTCGGTGGCCTAAACTAAGCTACATGCCTAAGACATCTAGGACATCAATCTAGACTTGACGGACTGCTTCAACAGTTTATGAGAAATTATTTAATTCAAGTTGGGTAGATTTTATTATCCTAAGACTTCATCTCAGATGCTATATTTTCCTATCTAAGTGCAAGACATTCCCTAGACTAATACAAGTGGGCCCTACATCCTAGTTAACTAAGCTTGTCCTATAAGAGAAAGGAGGTTAACTAGTGAAATTAGTCTAAAGGTCAATTGCTAATAGTAGCAACCGGCCGTGATGAGGCAGGACTCCTAGCTCTAGGACACTCTAAGACCTAGAATACAACGTGATGTAAGTGTTCCTAAATGGGTTCTAAGGGTTCCTACGAGGTGGGACTGCAATCCAACGGTTCCAAGATCAACTTGAACTTGGGTTTGCCCATCCCAAATTTATTAAGTTAATGATTTTTCTATTTTTTAAGGGTTCCTAACACCTAAAATTCAGGGACAATCTAAGGCTCTAAGGGTTGATTGATTCCACACTTGGATTGAATTCATGGAAGCGAATCGTGCTTTCTACCCTTAGCTTTTCCGCAAATAAACTATGATATATTGTCGCCTGGTAATTTTTTCAAAATTTTTGTGGACAAAGACCTCGGAGCCAACAATATATTTAGTTTACTTGATAAAAAGCTTAGGGTTAACTGAAAAGAGGAAATGATTATGAATTCAACCATCGCATCCAAACTAACCTAGAATAGCAAGTTTACAAAGGAAGTTTTAGATTTCTAGGGTTTCTGTTTAAGTAGCTTAAGTATTAGATGCATATTAGAAAGTTAAAGCATTCTGGAAATTTTCTTGATTTTTAGAATTAAATTTAATTTTAAATTATTTTATCAAAATTAGACCAGATTAGTGACCTTACAAAGCAACACATAGTAAACGTATTCCAAATTAATTCAAAATTTTACAGTAACATAATAATCATTATATAAGCCTAAAAATTTCATCAAATTATTACGGTTTGCTACCTATCCCAGGCATATCAATAACTGGCTATTTCGAAACAAAAGATCATACAGCAACACTACTGTAATCCTAAAATCATAAAAAAAATCAGTAGGATAAGAGACCATTCCCAAATGAACTCAGAAAATGAGACACCATTCCCAAACGGGCTCAACGGAGGATAATAGACCATTCCCAAATGGACTCAGAAAATGAGACATCGTTCCCAAATGGGCTCGAAAGAAGATAAGAGACCATTCCTAAATGGACTCGGAAAGTGAGGCACCGCTCCCAAACGGGCTCAATGAAGGTAAGAGACCATTCCCAAATGGACTCAGAAAATGAGACACCGTTCCCAAATGGGCTCAAGGAAGGTAAGAGACCATTCCCAAATGGACTGAGAAAATGAGACACCGTTCCCAAACGGCCTCGAAAGAGGATAAGAGACGATTCCCAAATGGACTCAGAAAATGAGGCACCGTTCCAAAACGGGCTCAAGGAAGGTAAGAGACCATTCCCAAATGGACTCGAAAAAAGAGGCACCGTTCCCAAACGGGCTCAAGGAAGGTAAGTGACCATTCCCAAATGGACTCGAAAAATGAGACACCGTTCCCAAACGAGCTCAAGGAAGATAAGAGACCATTCCCAATTGGACTCAAAGAATGAGACACCGCTCCCAAACTGGCTCAAGGAAGCTAAGGGACCATTCCCAAATGGACTCGGAAAATGAGACATCGTTCCGAAACGGGCTCAAGGAAGATAAGAGACCATTCCCAAATGGACTTAGAAAATGAGAGACCGTTCCCAAATGGGCTCAAAAGAAGATAAGAGATCATTCCCTATTGGACTCGGAAAATGAGACACCCCACCCAAACAGGACCAAAAAGGCAAGAGACCATTCCCAAATGGACTAAAAAATGAGCCACCGTTCCCAAACGGGCTCAAGGAAGATAAGAGACCATTCCCAAATGGACTCAGAAAATGAGACACCGTTCTTAAATGGGCTCAAAAGAAGATAAGAGACCATTCCCAAATAGACTCGGAAAATGAGACATGGTTCCCAAACGGGCTAAAAAAGGCAAGAGACCATTCCCAAATGGACTAAGAAAATGAGACACTGTTCCCAAACGGGCTCAAAAGAGGGTAAGAGACCATTCCCAAATGGACTTGGAAAATGAGACACCGTTCCCAAACGGGCTTAAAGAAGATAAGAGACCATTCCCAAATGGACTCAGAAGATGAGACACCGTTACCAAATAGGCTCCAAGAAACGAGACAACTTCGATTGAGATGAATTGATGAATTCGACAAGGGAGAATTTGGAGATATTTTATGAACTTGAACTTGAAGTGAATTTGAATTTGATGAATTTTAGATGCTTAGAATTAATAAAGGATGAAATCGGGGACGATAAAGATCGTGCCCGATGAAGACAATGACACAGGACTTTGCCAAATCACCAGACAACAAACATTATGAATGAGAATAGTTTAGGAACGCTTTCAGGAAACTTTAACAAGATGTTTTTCGCAAAGAGACAGTTGGTATTTTCTGCTGGGGATTTTGATAACTGAAACCTTGATCTAAATACCTGGAATCGGTAACCTAGAACAACGGCTCTCTTGGATTCCGAAATTGGAAAGTCGGATTTTTCCCTTGACACGTGTTTAGACATACATTTCTTGACCAGGATAGTTTTCAACTAACTGGAAGAAAATTCTGAATTTTAATAGTTCATCTTTCTGAGAAACTGGCCCACCCATCATCACATCCAAGGCTATTCCAAGCTTTAGGTGCCCTTCTGGGGCATGGTCTTCTTATGGAAACTACACATTTTGATATTTATACTTCTGAATGCTTCTAAGCTGATCTTCTTTAAAATAAAGCTCTTTGACTAGATTCTTGAGGTCATTCTTTCAGGATTAACTTGGCTCTGGTACAAATGCAGGGAACTGACGACACCGTGCCTTTTCCACCAAGACAGTTGCATCATTTGAATATAAGGACGGCGATTGACTCTTCTTAAAGAGGAAATTTGGGTAAAAGACATTATTCAAAGGATTGAGAAACTCTGAAAGAGTGATCTTTAGATTGACAAAGATTGACTGACTACACTGACAAACTCAGTGATGCTTTGTATTTAGTTAACGTTTTGTTTGGTAAGTCTAGCCTTTCAAAGAGTAGTCTTTCAATTGATAAACACTGGACTTCTTCCTTAAAACGGTAAAGCCTCAAGGATTTGATTACAACTCATTGGATTGCTTGGTTTCAATGCCCCTAGTTTCTTGGATGACACCTGAACTTGCTTGAACTTCTTTTCGATCTTCAATCTTGATACCGGCTGTAGCCTTCTTATAATGATTGTCGTACCGTAACCAAGTCACCTCTTCAGGATTTTTAACTTGGCGGACCGTGTCGGCCTTAACTTTTGCCTAAACTGCCTTTCTAGGTTTTCCATCCAGCAGGCAATCTGTAAGCCCAAGGGTTCCCATGGGTTAATCATTCACCTTACCTTCTTGTTTTGATGCTAGCAAATCAAATTGATTATCATTTATTGACTGATGTGTTGCTTTGAAGTGTTGTGTTATATACAGGAATTTCATGTCATAATCACCATTACACAACTCTTCACAACACATGGCCTGTGGATCAAAGAGCAAAGGAACTAAGAGCTTGCACCTACAGTGAAGATATCCTTATTTGAAGATGATCAAGTCAAGAAGCTGGAACATGAAGATCCCACAAGTTCCTAGCAAGTGTCAAGAAGGAGCTTTGAGTTGAACATGCCATGGTGAAACTTCATGTACATCAACATGCATTGAAGATTGGAGGACAAGTCACAAGAGCCAAACAAGGTCAAGAAGTTCACTCTGAAGCCAAAGAAGTCCAAGAAAGTGCAAAGGAGCCAAGACATTCTAAGAAGACCCAAGGTTCTTATTTTTAGAATGTATTTGGAGTCCTCCTAATTTTATGTAAAAATGAACGTTCAAAAGGTTTTCAAATAGTTTTTATACTTCACTTTTTACATCTTTGAAAACTATTAACAGACCCTAAAATGTGTTTGAAAACCTAGGACATTAGCCCAAAGACCATGGCCTAAAAGCCCCTTAGTTTAAAGTAAAAATAGAATTTTAACTAGGGCCGGTCGACCTGAGGTCTCCCGGGCGACCACGGCAAAGTAGCTGGAATTCTAGCACTTGCCGGGTATTAGCTGGCCGGTCAACCGGGTCAAGCCAGGGCGACCGCGGAGGTATCCCTGGACATCTAAGAATAATCCGTCATGGGTTTGGGCGGGCGACCGATAGGGTTTTTAGCCGAATTTTTGAGTTAACAGGTTAGCCTCACCGGAAGACCGCCATGGGGCCGGTCGACTGCGACGGTAAGAAATTTGAAAATATAAAAGGGCACCCGATAGAGGCGGGCGACCGTGGTGGCTCGGTCGACCGCGACGGTCGGGCAAACTAGCTGTTGGGGCATTTTCTACTTGACTTTTTCAAGTCAGTTATTTACAGTTTTACCCCAAACGGTCATATTTTCAAATACACTATTTATACATGATTAAAACATGTCTCTACAAGCTTTTTGAACATTTGAGAAAGATCAAATTTCATTTTCTCTTTGTGCTTCAAGTTTTTAATCAAAAGCTAAAAACCTCTTTGATCTTCCATTTCTACATCTTATCAAGAGGCACTCCATAGGGCTTAACATTTGTATTTTCTTGGAGTGATTGTGAGCTTTCTGAAAGTTTTTATTTTCTTTATTCTTCATTGAGGGTCTTCTCTTCGGCCCGGTAAGAATTGCGAAGAAGAGGGTCTTCTCTTCGGCCCGTTAAGAAAGGTGAAGAAGAGGGTCTCCTCTTCGGCCCGTTAAGAAAGGTGAAGATGGCATATGAGTGTGTGTCCCCTCGCCGAAGGTTTCATGCAGATGGGCTTCGCTTTGGCCCTTGAGAATGGAAACGCTTGGTCATGTAATGGCTTCTTGATCCGGCCTTGAAGGAGGATCGAGATAGTGGAACTCACGCACGGACGTGAAGAGTGGAGTAGGTCTTGTGGTAGACCGAACCACTATAAATCTTGTGTTCATTGTCTCTCTCTCTCCTTGTTTCCTTCTCTTGCACGGGTGGTGATTGGTAATCTCTAACCCTAACTTATTTATTGTTTTAATGGAACAAGGGTTAGTAAATGCACTTGAATTAAATATATAAACCCTAATTGCATTTATAATATTTATTTGAACAAGGGTTAGTTAAATGTGCATGATTAGAAACTCTAAATCCTAGCTTTTATTGATATACCTATTTGAACAAGGGTTAGACTATTTAGTCTTAAATAAATGGATTAATTTTTAATCTTCCCGCCTAAAATTTTTATTTGACCAATTCACCCCCCTCTTGGGTTGTCACACCTGTATTTCATTTGGTATCAGAGCTTAGGCTCTTAAAGAGATTTTTAATTTTATTTTTAAAAATCTACAAGAGAAAAGATCTATGACAATCCAAATGGATTTTGAGAAAGGCCGATCCACCCTAATTCCTCCATTCTTTGATGGAACGAATTATGGAGCTTGAAAAGCACAACTGCAAGCCTATCTCAAATCCGTAGATGATAGCATTTTAGATGTCATTAAAGAGGGAATTTCTTTTTCAAGGAAATGCACTGAAGGTGATATAAAATTGTTTTCCTTGAATTCAAAGGCAATGATCTTATTGTGTTGTTGTTTAACTCCTAACATTTTTGACATAATTTCAAATTGCATCAATGCAAAAGATATTTGGACTTCATTAGAAATATTTTTGAAAAAAATATTTGTCTCTTTTCAAATGAAGTTTCTTTCGAACAATTAATTTCTGATTTGGTAATTCAAATTAAAATTTTGAAATTGGAAATAAATGAAAGTTTGAAAGAAATGAAAAATGAAGTCAATTGAGCATATTTTTAATAAATAAAAATATTGACTTATTTCGAAGATGCAATGCCTTTGAGAAAGAAATTAAAAGCCTTGAAATCACATACATTGAATCAATTGAAAAATGTAAACATGTTTGTGAAAATGAAGAACATGAAAATGAAGAACTCTATATTAAGAATCAAAGACTTCAAGAAGAAAAATATAAATATACTTCTAAGTCTTATGATTCCATTTGTTCCTTATCTACCAATCATTACTTTTGTACTCATTGTGGTAGATCCGGACATCATAATTTTGAGTGTAAGCTTAGAATTGCTTAGAATTGTGAAATCTAACAAGTTTGTTTGGATAAGAAAGGTACACTCCCACAAACAAACTTGGATGGAACCAAAGTGATTTGGGTTCCAAAAGAATTCCTCTAATCTAATTAGTGAATGAGTTAGTTTAGGGGCTATGCTAAATTGTTATATCATTCATATTCATTCTAGATACCTCTATTCATTGATTTATTCTTTGTATCTAGAATATACGAGCTTAATTGATATATCTTGTTATCATGAATGTAGATACCCATAAGGGTAAAATCTTTAACTGGAATGTATCTATATTCTTAGTGTGCTTTAATGATCATATTCTTTTCTTTGTAAAAATCTACCTAAGTGCAAAATCACATTATTTGTGCACTTAGCATCCACAATTTGAAAAGTTTAAATGTGTCAAACTTTGCTTGACATAGAATAAACTTGTATCTAATAATTTGTGGATGGTAGTTGGTTGGACCATACACCCTTGTGTCCAATCATGGTAGACTATCCATGGAGGCTTAAAAATATCATATCTTACTCATGTTTACCCATAAGTGATAGATCATCACTTGCATGAGCCATGGATGTCTCTCTCAGACTTGTTCTTTATAGACTATTCATATTTTGTCTGAGTTCTATAGATTTGTACTAAATTGACATATTTATATATAATCTATAGTTATTTTCCCTTTTATGTTATTAGCTAATGGTAAAGATGGTAAAACCTAAAGTTAAAAGCGACTCAATTGGTGCTTATAGCCTTCTTACTAGTTAAGAGGGAGATTGTACCTTCATCTTAATTAAAACATCTAATCTCTTTGGCTTCTAGCCAACATCCTAACCATGATAAGCCATATGTGCCTTGTTTGCTATACATATATATACTATTTGCACATATGTAAGGGGAGCATGGTTTGCTAGGTTGTCATATCTTTTAATCATATGACTACCTCTAATAATCATGCATTTATAGCCCAAGGGTGGTTCGTAAATCATTCACCTGTAAATCCCTTGGTGCTTTTGTGTTAGGACAGCCCTTTGGATTCATACCATGTATGAGTCTCCAATAAAGGGGGAGCTTTACATGTATGTCTATCCTTTCCATCTTATCATATGTAGG
This sequence comes from Tasmannia lanceolata, assembly GCF_043159265.1. Taxonomy (NCBI): domain Eukaryota; kingdom Viridiplantae; phylum Streptophyta; class Magnoliopsida; order Canellales; family Winteraceae; genus Tasmannia; species Tasmannia lanceolata. Next base: position 8,134,623 of record NW_027518679.1, on the reverse strand, counting down.
TTGATATGGGTATCATACTACATGTGATAAGCTCACCCATTTGGAGCTTTATTTCTTCCTATGTGTGATAGTTGGGTATTGCCCTGTACTTTAATTCTGAAACTATGTCTCTCTGTTGGCAAGTACCCTTAGCCAGTGTCTTATTGATATATTCTTTTTTGGCTTCATACTTATCTTGGATGGACTCATATGATATCATCATCTCCAATGATAAGTATCTTGTTCTAGAGTCTAAAAATCTATAGAACTCCTCCTTATAGGATTACACTTTAGTTGATCATCTCGTTTCCTATGAGTTATTTCTTATCATGTGTTTTGAAGAACATCTTTCATCATGATAAGATCCAATGGCTATACATTTAGAGACATATCTATAGCCATTGTGTATTGTCATGCCTTATCCTATAGGTTTTATAAAAGGCCAATGACAATTGTTTGAGGGAGAACTGATTCCTTGGGCTGCCAAAGTACCCTTCTTAATATCTTTGAGTTTGTCATATGTCCCATTGCTCATTAGCTCGCTTGTCTGCGAAAGAAATGACCAATTCAGACAATTGATCTTCGCAGCTTGTCTAAGGTACTTGTATCTCTCCATCATGCCAGATGTAATAAGATGGTTGATGTACACAATTTTCCTCTGTCCAATCCTATCCCTTTCCACAGTGAAGGATGAACAGAGACTATGAAAATTGATGATCTATCACTAAATGCTGGCATGTTCATTTCCTGAATCCCCTCAAGGATGATCTTTTGATTGAGAGAGAAAGATTTTAGACAAGTACACAGTCCCTCAAACCAGGAAGATTGTTAAGGATGCCAACATTATGGACAAGGATGAAAAGATCAGGCACTAATCTAAATTCTTCTAAACTTTCATCAATAGTCTTGTATCTCAATTGTTTTCCTCTTTGAGAGTCATTTTGAAACTCATCTGACAAAGTCGAAAGGCTTTCCGTGAGAGCTCTAACTATATGTAGAGTATTGTAGAGCTCATCTAAATTATTTTAAAAAAGAGTTCTGGAAAGGATGATGCGCAGTTCAGTTTTACTTCTTTCGAGAGATTTTCAAATAGCACATTTACCATCTCGAAAAGTAACAGATCTGCCAATTCCAAGATGATTGTTAATCATGTCCAAGGCTTCCTTAACAACCTTCCTTGCATGGATATGCTTGTCATTCACTATACCTATCCTTTATAAGCATATCCTTTGCAGTTTCATGGGTCATAGAAGTGCTTTATAGTAATTCACTTCTTCTATGCCCATCCTCAAACATAGATGTGCCTTACACTGACATATCACATGTCTATGTTTGATTGTTCTTATCATGTATGATTCAATTTAGACATCTAATATACATGATAAGTTCTTTGGGAGAGAAATCATGATATTATAACTTGAGCTTTAATGGTTAAATCTCTTCCATTTTTTGTTCATGTATATAGAACTTTATTTTTATCCTATTCACATATATACATGTTCCATTATTTGCCATGGATATGATATTCACTCTTCTATTTTGAATCCGTGTGCATTTTCATATCAGACCATATTCACTTCATTTGGTGTATCTTTTGTCTGATATTCCTCCATTCACATTTTGAAATGAAAATTTTCTTTTGAATGGATTAATAATAAATGGTTAAAGGTTTAAAGTGGCAACTCAATCGCCCTATGTGCTTGAACTATTACATTTAGTTCATATGCACATAGTCAGGGGAGCTTTAATTTCAAATCTCTAAGGCAAGCAACTTGTGCTTAAAAGTTATTTTATAAGTTCAGAGTATATCCATGCTCTAGAAGAGACTTGTCTACCCATTACGCAAGAGTTTAAAGTTAAAACCCATCCCTTTCCAACCATTCTACCTTATCATGCCCTAACATAGGTTTCCCCTAGGGCCTTTGACAAATACATGGGGGGAGAGCCAAATAGTATATTATTCATGTTTATATAGACCATTGTGATGTGTTCACATGGTTTATTGTCCCCATTTTTGTGCTAAATTGAAAATCTTTAAGAACAAAAAAAAAACTCTGCTTATCATGCATTTCACTTTGTTTTCATTTCGATAAGCATCATATGATCTTCATTGACACATCATATACACTTCGAATAACTCTTATGAGTTATTCTTCATCTTGACACCCCACTTGCACTTTCACTTGTATATCCCTACCTTTTTGCTGTTGCCAAAAGGGGGAGAGTTTTAGGAACTGTTTATTGTATTTAATGCTTATTCATCTATTTGTTTAATATCTCTTGCCTCCCTAATCAATTTGTTTGCCAACATAAAAAAGGGGGAGAATGTAAGCCCAAGCGTTCCCATGGGTTAATCATTCACCTTACCTTCTTGTTTTGATGCTAGCAAATCAAATTGATTAGCATTTATGGACTGATGTGTTGCTTTGAAGTGTTCTGTTGTATACAGGAATTTCAAGTCATAATCGCCATTGCACAACTCTTCACAACACATGGCTTGTGGATCAAGGAGCAAAGGAACTAAGAGCTTGCACCTACAGTAAAGACATCCTCATTTGAAGATGATCAAGTCAAGAAGCTCGAACATGAAGATCCCACAAGTTCCTAGCAAGTGTCAAGAAGGAGCTTGAAGTTTAACATGCCATGGTGACACCTCATGTACCTCAACATGCATTGAAGATTGTAGGACAAGTCACAGGAGCCAAACAAGGTCAAGAAGTTCACTCTCAAGCCGAAGAAGTCCAAAAAAGTGCAAAGGAGCCAAGACATTCTAAGAAAACTCAAGGTTCTTATTTTTAGAATGTATTTGGAGTCCTCTTGATTTTATGTAAAAATGCACTTTCAAAAGGTTTTTAAATGGTTTTTGTACTTAACGTTTTACATCTTTTAAAACCATTAACACACCCTAAAATGTGTTTGAAAACCTAGTACTTTAGCACAAAGACCATGGCCCAAAAGCCCCTAAGCTTTAAAAATGAAATTTTAACTAGGGTCGGTCTCCCGGGGGTCTCCCGGGCGACCGCGGGAAAGTAGTTAGAAATCCAGCACTTGCCGGATATTGGCAGGCCGGTCGACCGGGTCAAGCCGGGCGACCATGGAGGTGTCCCTGGACATCCAGCAACAATCTGTAATGGGTTTGGGCTGGCGACCGCCATGGGTCGGTCGACCGAGATAGGTTTTTGAGCCGAATTTTTGAACTAACAGGTTAGCCTCGCCGAATGACCGCCATTGGGCCGGTCGACCGCGACGGTAAGAAATTTGAAAATATAAAATGACGCCGGATAGGGGCGGGCGACCGCGGTGGCTCGGTCGACCCCGACGATCGGGAAAACTAGCCGTTGGGGCATTTTCTGCTTGACTTTTCAAGCCAGTTATTTACAGTTTTACCCCAAACGATTATATTTTCAAATACACTATATATACATGATTAAAACCTATCTCTACAAGCTTTTTGAACATTCAAGAAAGATCAAATCCCATTTTCTGTTTGAGCTTCAAATTTTTAATCAAAAGCTAATAACCTCTTTGATCCTCCATTTCTACATCTTATTAGGAGGCACTCCATAGGGCTTTACATTTGTATTTTCTTGGAGTGATTGTGAGCTTTCAAAGTTGTAATCCGCCTATCAAGAGGCATGAGAATTTTTATTTTCTTTGTTCTTCATTGAGGGTCTTCTCTTCGACCCGGTAAGAATTGTGAAGAAGAGGGTCTTCTCTTTGGCCCGTTAAGAAAGGTGAAGACGAGAGTCTTCTCTTCGGCCCATTAAGAAAGGTGAAGTCGAGGGTCTCCTCTTTGGCCCATTAAGAAAGGTGAAGACGACATATGAGGGTGTGTCCCCTCGCCGAAGGCTTCGTGCAGATGGGCTTCGCTTTGGCCCTTGAGAATGGAAACACTTGGTCATGTAATGGCTCATTGATCCGGCCTTAAAGGAGGATCGAGATAGTGGAACTCACACACGGACGTGAAAAGTGGAATAGGTCTTGTGATAGACCGAACCACTATAAATCTTGTATTGATTGTCTCTCTCTCCTTCTTTCCTTCTCTTGCACGTGTGGTGATTGGTAATATCTAACCCTAACTTGTTTATTGTTTTAATGGAACAAGGGTTAGTAAATGCACTTGCATTAAATATATAAACCCTAATTGCATTTATAATATTTATTTGAACAAGGGATAGTTAAATGTGCATGATTAGAAAATCTAAATCCTAGCTTTATTGATATACCTATTTGTACAAGTGTTAGACCAATTAGTGCTTAATTAAATGAATTAATTTTTAATCTTCCCTTAATTAAGCCTAAAATTTCTAATTGACCAATTTACCCCCCTTCTTGGGTTGTCACACCTGTATTTCACTATCCCCTTAGCTTTTGCCTAAGCCGCCCTTTCGGGTTTTCAACTTAGCAGAGGAATGATCTTAAATTTTATCTAGACCCCCCTTTCAGGTTTTCAGTCTAGCAGATCTTCAAAGTCCATTCTTTTTTAATTTTTATTTTTTAAGGCCTAGCTCCTTGATTCTGAATACCGAAAGGACTTTATAGGTCGGATAGGGCTTTTCAAAGAATGGCTTAAGGTTCAACAAAGATTTCGACCGAACCTGTGAACAGGTTGCCTACGTATTCCAGGGTAGGAATCAGGTCATGCATAGTTCTGGGCGAATGCCCCTAGTTTGAAGGTAAATTGATTTTTCTTTTTTCTTTTTTGACTGATTTTCTTTTCTTTTCTTCATTTTTGATTGACTTGTTTTTCCTCTTCTTGGAATGATTGACTTCTTTTTTATTGATTGACTCTTTTTTTCTTCTTTTTGGAACGATTGAAATTTTACTTTTGAAGTGACCGAACTTGGTTTGACCGAGCTGCCTACGTACCCCAATGTAGGGATCAGGTCTCGCGTAGTTCTGGTGAATGCCCTTAGTTTGATGGGTTTTCAAAAGAATTTTATTCAGGCTCAAAGGGTTTGCAAACGGATATTCTTTTTGACACTAGGTCATGAATTTCGGATTTGTTCGATCAAAGGAGGCCTTCCAATGTTCAGGTTTGGAATTGATCTAGGTTGACAAATTCTCTATACTGTATATTTTTTTCTTTTTTTTTCGCAGAGTTTGACGGCATTTTCAGGTAAGAGATAATGGGTCATCTTCTTTCAAGATTCGGATATGCGATTTTGATTTTGATGGAGCGAAACTTGTTCTTTGACATCCATCATCTATAAACCGGTGACTCTTGATATTTGACGATCGCTTTTTGATACTTGCTCTTGACTTTTCTTATCTTGAATTTGTCGGCCTCCACTACTACTTGATGAATTTGGGAACCAAATACATCGACTGGAGACATGAAAGTTGCTTCCAATCCATGCCCCTTGTATAGCACGTGTCGCTCACTTCCTTTATTGTTTTGAGGTTCTCGTCCAGTCCCTGCCCCTAGTATTGGTTGTAATGCTTCTAGACAATAATCCTCTTGTTCTCGAAATGGGTTTATTAATTCTTTGTGCTTGTAGACACCCGATTTTGACCGTACCCCAAACCCTTCAATTTTAATGATAGATCCTTGAAATTAGGGTCCTCTAGTTCAATGTAGGGTAGTTTAGATCCCTTGTATGCCCCTTTAAAATTTCAAAAAAAAAAAATAGAATTGCCAGGTAAATCGGGCAAAATTTGTAGTGTAGTGGCAGAAGGGTGGTAATTTAGCCAGAAAGGGAGGTGCGCTGGAACCTGGAAAGCTAGTTCAAATTTGCTGCAATGGGATGTCCAGGAAGATAAATGGGTGTACAGATTAATGTACAACAATATTGGGGGTTGCATTATCCGGGAGTAGGGCAGTTTCGTAAATAAGAAAGATTCCTTTCTTTCTTTCCAAGTTACAATTAGGCCAAATCATGAGTTAATAAAGGCTTAAGTATAGGATTAGTTGGGAAACATCTTAGGAAGCTTCCGTTGAAGCTTCCCAGATGCTTTTTGGGTTTGTAATCCCAACTCTTGATTTGTAAATGAAATTTGGAGGGTTGGGATCAAATGGGAGAAAAGATATTTTACAAAGATTTTTTCCCTCTGTTTTCTACTTGGACCCCACTGCTAGCATAAAGGACTCATTAAAAATACACCTTAGAGGGCTGTCCAGAAAGGAAATGGGGGGTTGAATTTATTATTTCCATTTGATAAAACCCAACAAATTAGGGTTAGGGAGGAGGGCTCATTTTTCGTGAGAGGGACAGAGACGAGAAAGGGGAGAGAAACTTGCAGAGAGTGGGAGAGAAAGGGAGAGTCTCCTTCTTCTCCAGTCATTTAGCCGGAGCTCCGGCGAATCCCATCCTCACAACCACCATCCACCACCTCTTCCCCATTTCAGCCATCATGTTCCCATCTCCACCAAACCTCCATTTCTATTGAAACCCACTTCAAAACTCATTTCTTCTCCGCTCATTTCTCCCCTCAGCACTACCAAAACCCACCTCCATTGCCTTATTCACCTCTATTTCCTTTATTTCCAGACACCTTTGAAACCCATCTCCACTATTAGCCACCTCTGCAAATCCGGTGACCCTTCACCAAGCCCATTTACATCGGCCAGCCATCGCACCCCCATTTTCCCCTCCACCAAAAGCTAACCCTCATCCCCTCCTCCGAACCACCTCTTCAAACCCCATCTCCCATCTCCACAACCCCCTTTGAATTAATCATCACTAAACCCATTCCCAGCTTTTGCCTGTACTACCATTGATTCCGGCTACCTTGCCGGAATCCGGTCACCATCGTCTTCTTCTTCACAACCTCATAAAATGCATTTCATTTCTACCAATCTCAGATCAACACAAACCCACTTCATTTCCTCCATTTTTATCACCTCTACACCATATTGGCCTCTCATTTTCTCCGGCCATTGCCATCTCCTCCACCGTTTTCCACCATCGTAGACCCTAGAACCTATCCCCGGTTTTGTTCTACACCCATCTCTACCCTATCCACCCCATTCCAGCCACAATCCCTACCCCTTGGGTCTGCAAAAACTATGAGAAGTAGAAATATAAGAGGGTTTCGCCCCCTATTCTGAAAATTTCAATCAATTTCACCATAATTTCAACCCAATTTTTGCCACCATCTTCCCCTTTGCAATTCCACCTCCATTTTCTTCACCCATAGCCACCATCATTCCTTCATCCCAGATTTTGGGTTTTCATTTTCATTGGAAACAGGGACAAAGGAGAGAAGGAGAAGAAGAGGGGAAGCTATAATTACCATCTCTACAGGCTGGAGATCCAACTATCACCTCTATAATTTTGTTTACTCTGTAAATCCAAGCTTTAACCTGTTGCTGCGAGCCAAATATCATTGAACCTGTTTTGAAAAGATAAGAAGAAAGTTTTGGTTTAGTCTTAGAAGCAGATCCGAAAGAGTAGAGAAGGAGAGAAGTTGTAGAGAGAAGCTCGAGTCCACCCACCGGCACTACCATTTCCTTCTCCAATCAGCGCCATTGCTGTCTCCGTCACAAAGCTGACTTTGTGTCAAGAGATTCCATCTCTGAAATTTCAGCAAACAACTCCGACAACAATTCATGTAAAGGTACTCTCAATTCAGGTAACTTCCTAACTTTTTAGATATCATTGGTTTGCATTTTCAATTATGAATTGGTGGTGTTATGGTGTAGCTAATCGAGCATCTGAGTTGTTAGGATCAGATTTTCTGAACTCTCTGTTAATGCTTGAAGCTTGCAGTGTTTAGGGGGAACCTTCAAGGAACATGTATAATGGAGGTTGATTAATCACTTCTTATCTATATATTAAAAGTTCATTAAATATTAGCTGGAAGTGATTAGGAAAGTAAAGATAAGGTGTAATATATTAGTTCCTTGATTGTTTCTTGAGCTGATTCATAAGGTATCCATGAATGCATTTTTTTTATGCCGCAAATTGATGATAAAGTGGGGCAGATGTATTATTATTATTATTCTTGTTTGGCATGTTCAGTTGGATGGTCATAATTTTTGTTATTCCAAGAGTACCTTAATATCTTCATCATTGAATTTAGACGGTTGAATTAGTTTCCTTGGCTGCTTTAGTCGATTTTCTTTTTGGGGTTTCAGTTGATGAGATGAACTCATAGAAACTATTTAGAGAGACTATATGTTTCTAGAGGTTTCAAATTCATGCCCTTGGTGTTGATCTAAACATGTCTTCCTAATTGTATGAGAAATCTTTCATTGACATCCTTTCCTTGTCATAACATACCCTTCCTGTTGGGATTTAGTGCTAGAAATTGTAATGACCATGATGGCAGCAGCACCACCACCACTGTTTAGTAATCACATGAGATCAATTTGTCCCTTGTCCTAACTGAATGAAGCTTTAATTGTACGAGATAAATGCATTCATTGTTTGTACAGTTTTATTTTCAGCTACACAGGCTTGGATAGGTTGGATGTTCTGTTGAGAAATTGTCACATTAGTTTGGTTGGCTTCGATTACTACTTTAGCACATAGAAAATGTTTACATATATAAGTGTGAATCCATGGTTGTTCCTATATTATTTAGGATGCTCGAATCAGTTCTTACATATTGACCTACAATTTTTTTCAAATTGAAGACCTATCGAATTGTTTTGTAAACATGTTTCCCAAATCAAGTGGCCATTACTTATATGTCTACGTTGATGATGGCAGCCATCAATCCCACTTGATAATGGAAGTCTCCCTATACTCTTCGATAATGACAACCCACACAACTTTGAGAATGGCAGCCAACATACCACTTCGATCTTGGCAGCCCCACCTTGTTTTAACATGTGCAGCCCCCACCTTGTTGCAACAACTTCAGCCCCCATTTCAACCCTGTTTTTATACAGGTTTAGCGCTCATTTCAGCCCTGTTTTTACACAAGTTTAGCCCTCATTTCAGCCCTATTTTTACACAGATTCAGCCCCCGTTTTAGCCCCTGTTTTTCACAAGTGCAGTTCATGATTCAGTGCTAGTTCATAGTTCAGCCCATGCTCTCTATGTTGTAGTGATGACCTTATCATAATTCTGAATTTGACACATTGCATAAATAGTCAATATGAGTAGTGAAAGATTCTTTTAAAACTTTAGCAAATATTCATTTTGAGTCTCACAGGGTTGGTGAAGTTTTTTCTTGTTTTTAGTTATTGGCCTTGGGGCTATGATCAGTTTTCTCAACATATTATGTGTAGACGTTGCAGCTAAGATGGTTATTATCCAAATGGAATGTTATTATTTCAGTCATTTTCCATTTCATATTTCATTCTCTCATACTTGATAATGTTCTAGGGGTCATTGTGTGTAAGATATTTTAGTTCAATTCTTAAATGAATATTTTTCTCTAGCAGTCCTGTGAGGGGCTATCATAGTTTCTTTTCCTTTATGTCTTTAGAGACTAGTTAAGTCTTTTGGATGTTTTGCCTTTATCATTGTGCGATGAAGGCGTTACCCCAAGCCCATCTTTAGGGGACTAGCTTAGTCCATAGAGCATTCTCCTCTTATTTTTAGTAGACTAACCCAGTCTTTTGGACACCTTTAGATATTAGACCCCCTCTATCATTGCAAGGGCAATGAAAGATTTATCTAGAGCCCCCACTAGGAGACATACTCTGTCTCGCTGAGGTAGTTCTCTTTTATAGACAAGCCTCATTTAGGACCTACCCTTAGGAAGGTTACCTTAGTCCGGTAGGGAGTTTTCTCGTAGGAGGTATGCCTTGCCTCATTTATAGAGTCCCTGTTTGGAGACAACCATTGTCTCATATAGAGAGTTTTCCCTTTAGGAGGCTTACCCAGCCTCATGTTAGAGCAACCCCTTTCTTCTATAGCAAGTCTTTGACTTATTTGCCCCCTCTTTTGGTAGCGTTATTAGAGAGTCATTGACTCATTTGTACTCCCTCGCTAGTGTTATTAGTTAGGTGTTTTTCCATTAGAGACTAACTCAGTCTTATTAGAGCTTACCTGCTTGGGATCTTAGATCATTTTCATTGTTCTTGGGGCACTTGTTTACTTGTTCGTGGATTGTTACATCTTGTTTTGGGATATTAATTTGTTGGTTTCGGGTTTCCCCTTTACCCTCAGGGTTTACCCTCAGGGTTTTACCTTAGGGTGTTGCATTGAGTGTTCCCTTTGGCCTTTGACCAAAAGGGTGAAAGCATTTGAAATTTAAAAATCCATAAACATGTGAAATCTTAAAATCACAAGAATATTGAAATCATTTAAAATCGCAGAAACATTAGAATATTTGAAAACTCAATAAAAAATATTAGAAATTTGAAACCAGAAAAACAATTGAATATTTTAAAATTCAAAAGTATCGAAAATATAAAAGTCAAAAACATTTGAAAATATCAAAACCCTTAAACCATCTGAAATGCTTTGAAGTCGAATCGGGTTTGGAGAATTCGAATCTCTGATTTCCCACATCTAAAATTTCTTATCCCTTACTTATACTCCACCATTTCAAATCATCGGATCGTGGGATTAGGAGGTTGATGAATTCCCTTCTTGGTTTTTTAATGATTCTTCCCGATCATATTCATGGGTTAGAGGCCTGAGAGGTTCTTTTGAACTTTGACCAACTGAATTCCATATAACAAAACTTTGTGCTCTATTGTCCTGATGTTCGGAGTCCTGAGGTTGGGAATAATTCGTCTACATTTACTCCTTCATTTGATGAACCTCATGCGTCAGGGCAGCCACTTGTCTAGAGAGATTCGCAATCAGTTCTTCCATTCTCATAGCCATAGGATTTTGAGATGGCTCCAAGGTATCCATGAGACTAGGACCTTTGTCTTTATAAGTAACAGCGGTTGGACCAAATTTCTCATTCAGTTGAGCCTTGATGTATTGATTCTCTTCCTTAAGCTCTCACAATTGCTTGAGAACCAAGGATAAGGTAACGGCAATGGTATTGGATAGGGTATTTTCAGAGATTTCTGCCAAGGGAGCAGATAGAGGAGATGGTGCAGAAGTTGGATCAATAACAGAAGGTCGTGGAGAGACAGGTCTCCTTTCCAATAATGAAGAAATCTGAACCCGAGAAATAATAGACATACCTATGACAGCTCCCGAAATGAAAACATGGAACATAAGATATAAGCTTGTTATGATTGAACATGACCACAGACTAAGCAAGGAATGGCAGATAAGAGGATGGATCTCAAAAATGAATAAGACATAACAACGATGACACGGCTGTGCAGGGAATGCCCCTAGTTTAAGGACCATCAGAATGAACTCTGAAGGGCTTAGAAGATGATTTTGAAAAAGGGTTGCCCCTTGAGTCAGAAGGGAATGACCTTAAGCTAGGGATGCAATGAACATATAAGGAGATGACCTAGGCTAGATGACAAGGTATGAAACTCTATCCTAGATGAATGGAACGACCTATGGATTCCCTAATCTACAGGACGCATGACCTATAAGATCACATATAGACTGGGATCTAGAAGACTCAAAGATGAATATTGGATGAATGACAATGAATGTGATAATATACAAGGGAGACTAGATATGCTAAGGAATGAAACTCTATCCTAGATGAATGGAACGACCTATGGATGCCCTAATCTAGGCTAGATGACAAGGTATGAAACTCTATCCTAGATGAATGGAACGACCTATGGATGCCCTAATCTACAGGACGCATGACCTATAAGATCACAGGACGCACGACCTAGGCTAGATGACAAGGTATGAAACTCTATCCTAGATGAATGGAACGACCTATGGATGCCCTAATCTACAGGACGCATGACCTATAAGATCACATATAGACTGGGATCTAGAAGACTCAAAGATGAATATTGGATGAATGACAATGAATGTGATAATATACGAGGGAGACTAGATATGCTAAGGAATGAATTTTCCTATCCTAGGCTAATGATAGAGATTAGATAAACTGGGATTACCTAAACTAAAAAGGGTGAAATGTAATGATAGGGAATGACATGACTAAATGAGAGAAGGAATCTACAAAATCCAAGAATCTGGAATTGAATGAGTGGGAATTTATTGGATTTACAAATGATAGGATCAAGAAGAAATGAGGAAGGACATGGGTACGGCTAGACCATTAGGAGAGAGACCACAACTTACGATCGAATGATTTGGTAAAATCTCGTATTATTGAATTGGAAGGATAGACCAAGAAGAGACTAGTCTACGAGATCTTGGGAAAGATGAGATTTATATCCTAATCTCAAAGAGAAAGCTTTTAATCTTTTTACATCTTATCTGGTATTACCTGAAGGCGTCACATCTTAATCCTAATCTAGCGGAGTGGAGAAAGGATCTTGACTCATGACTTTGTTTGTGTACCTAAAATCGATCGTAGCCATTGGAAGATGGACTACGGCCAAATTTAGACACTTATGGGTAGGATATCCTAATATAGGCTCACACACGTGGTGCACGCGTGTTCGTACTATATCCATGACGGAAAATATGAATAAATTATATGTACGAAAGATAAAAAAAAATAGAATATGACTAAAGTCAAGAATCTGATGATAATCCACAAATGGATAAATAAGAATAAATAAAAGGATCACGATACAACAGACTCATGGTTTATTCCTGACTTTAAAGAATACCAGTCATGCTCGAAATGTTCCAGGTAAAATCTGGCAGCATAACGACTATACAAGAAGGTCGAAGTAAGGTAAACTCATGGTTTAACTAACTCTAAAGGATAGCGGTCATGCTCAAAATATTCTGGACAAAATCTGGCAGCATGACGACGCTAGAAAGGATTCCCACAACTCAACCAAAGGTATATGAATAACGGTGGTAAGATAAGCTCGGAATATGGTTACCAGAGAAAGGTGACCAAATTGTAAGCCCAATGGTTTTCACCTTGGCATTCCTATCTTATTTTGATGATTCCAATACACAAGTGATTTATGATCACTAATGTGTTTGATTGTCTAAGTTGTAGATCACATTGGTGCTAAGACAACATTGCTTGGATTGAGGCCAAGAAGATCTCATTGGACCATATCATGAAGGCCAAAGACATCGAAGTCCAAGACAAATGAAGACTTGAAGAATCCATTGAAGATCAAGTGATATTAGATTGTATAAAAGATCCAATCTTAGTTTTAGATTTTAGAGGCATAATAAATAAACACATACCCTAAATATATAAGTGATTGTCTTTGTGGAGTTCCAACACCTTGGAACCCTCATAGCAATCCCAACTTGGTATTAACTTGGAAGCTTAAAAACATGAAGTGAAAATCTGCTCTTCATAGGCTTCTCGGAACTCCGAGAGAAATTCTCGGAACTCCGAGAAATATTCTCGAAACTCCGAGAAATGGTCCAGTAGACTTTTTTTCATCTTCTGTTTGTATTCACGGAACTCCGAGATTTTTTCTCGGAACTCCGAGAATTCTCGGAACTCAGAGAAATATTCTCGGAACTCCGAGAACACTATAACGGTCATATTTTGAGTCGTTGGGAATTTTGCTCGAATTACCACAATGCCATTGAACGGTCATATTTTGGTTTTTCTATATATATGGGCATTCTAAACTTCAAGACTATCAATCCTAACACTCTTAAACTTCATTTGAACATCCAAAGAGTGAATCAAACTTGATTATGCCTCTCATCCTCTAAGATTAGGATTTGGATCTTTAGGCTATATTTGTACATCTTCTGCAAAGTTGTAAACCCTTGTGAGGGATTTTTGTTCTTTCTTTCTTATTCAAGAAATTGTATTCGGGCGAGTGTTCGGAGAAGCGTAGCCCACTCTTCGTGGTGAAGATTGCCACCAAGGTTAAAGGTAATCGGAATTTGTAATCGGCACCGATCTTCGCCGAAGTTAAGAAGATCACTTAGTGAAGCCATCAACGGGTCTTTGTTGGTGGAGTGGAGTACGCCTCGCGTTTTGAGGACCGAACCACTTTAAATCTCGGGTGCACTCTCTCTTGAACTCTAGCTCTTTATTTTGCATTGCACCTCTAGATTTAACTTGTGTGCTTGAATTTCATTTTGATATCTTAATTTTCAATTTAGGTTTGAGTTTTCAAAAGATTAAAACTTGTTAGAAACCTAATTAATTTTCACTCCTCATAGTTGCTGTACTCGGGACCACCCTTGGAATTTCACTATGAAGGACCGACCAAAGGTGAGAACATATATGACAACGGGTCAAATCCTATAATCAACAGATCAAAGGAAAAAACCCGGCCAAGAAAATGGCAAGCAAAAGCCACTAATTAGATCTAGATCTGAATAGAGAATGGATATAACCGATTGAAATGAATAAAGAACTCTAACTAAGAGGAGAACCCTAATATACATAGTCAGTATATATAGGTATATATACATACACATATATCCTAACCAGGGGCACCAGCCCTAATTCTAATCTAGCGGAGTCAAGGAAGTCTCGATTCAAGACAGACTGATGAGTGTGCTAGGACCGTGTTGTAGCCATATAAAATGAGCTACCCTAATCTACAAATGGGACAAAGCTCCTAACTCTAGGCTCCACATGTGTGAACAACACATGTTCGACCCTGTATGAATGCAATATACTTATATAAACACGGGTACTTCCTAGTTGGGTTTCACTAAGTCAGTAAGTATATACATAATATATAAAACAAAGTATGGCTCCGAACTCAATCTATCGGGTACTATGCGTATCAACCATACTTAATATGTATAACATAAGTACGCCCCATGTTATACATAGTATGCTTCATTGCTCATCGACTGCTGTAGACAAAAGTACGCCCAATGTCTACGGCTGCAGCACCGGCGCATAGCTTGAAAATAGATCCAGCAGTTCCGTCAGGGTAATGACCTCCCAGTCTGGTACGCACTGTATCAATTTTCGTAGATCCAATAATAATGAAAAACAATGAAAGAAATAAGAAATAAAAAATTATGATAACATCTGGTGTGCAGTGTGTAAATCCCTCGTTTTATTTACGCACCTATCTGGTGCCCCTGGATTCTAACGATAGAGTTCCCATTTAAAATGATTTTAGGCCAAATTTCTCCAAAGTTAGTAAAAATGGCATTTTAACAGAGTTAGACAATGTTTCAAGAACTCCCCAGCTGAGTCACCAGCCTGTGGACCCCGATCCTGAGAGGACGAGTGAGAGGAGGGACGCAAGATCTCCCCTGCAATCCTCAAGGATCTCCACATGTGAAGGAGAGCTCTACCATGGAACTCTCAAAATAGATGCCTCTCACAGCATAGCATGAGTGGCGATACATAACGAATGAGATACATCTTGATCCGGAGCGAAGGCTCGAAACCAAGATATACCTAAAAATAACTCAGAGTCGCCATCCATGGATACGCCATGGAACCAAAACAAATGCTCTGTCTCCAACGGATAACCAGAGATACAAAAAGTCCGTGCCTGATTACGAATGGAGAAGGTCCGAAGAGCACCCCCAATTCTTCCGAGTGCAAGCACTTGGTCTCTTATGCCATTTATTAGTAACCTCGAAGAGTTTCAGGCGAAAATCATGTGAAATGGGAATGAATATCCCCGAGACAACGTCTATCTAGGCATGCAGGTCCCGGGGATGGTAATAACAAGCGAACACAACATGAATGAAAGAAGTGACACCTAAGCACTGTTAGATTTTGAGTGACATGCCTAAATGGTGTCTAAGTTCAGGTAGACAAACACATGCATGCTACAGCTAAAGGTATAAGGTCTGCGCATGAAAGTAAGAGAAAACAACAAAATACACAATAATAACAACACAACAAATCCTAAGACTCTAATGATTGAGCCCGAGTCCTTCGATGGTCTGATGTTCATCCAAAGAAGCCTACGTATCCCCGCCTCCGAAAGAATCAGAGCAACGTAGTTCTTCGCGCCCATTCTAAGCTATGATGCCTAAGACACCTAGACCTCTATCCTAGACTCGATCTAAAAGACCGGACTAGTTATTAAATCTTCTTGTGCGATTATTTAAATTGCAATACATTGTGGATTTTAGCACACCCTATATGCCCTAACTAAATGCAGGTTAGCCCTAAACTAATGCAGGTGGTTCCTACTACCTATGTGTAACTAGGCTGTGTTTCCAAAGAAAAACAAAGGGTGATCTAACGCATCTTATCCTACTCATCAATCAGCGATGTGGATCGCCAATTGACCGGACGGAGGCGCTCCTACAACTCTAGGAGAAACCCCTAACTCTAAAACGAGCACAAACAAGCACACACCAAATCAAAGACTAAACCCTAACTCTAAAACTCTCTATCTAGGACAAAGTCCTAACTCTAGAGGAAGATCCTTTTTTGGAAACTAGGTTTTAAAGTCGATTGAATTAAAAAAGGTTCAAAATGCTATTTACAAAAGTTTGGCTGGACTTGGGATATGGATCCCAAGCTGCACTACGTACCTCGTGCAAGAGGATCAAGCCAACGTAGTTCGAAAATTGAGCTCTCTTAACTAAAACCTAACACTCCAAATGATTTAAGGGTTTTTAATGTATTTTTTTAAATGTTTTTGATATTTTTAAAGTTTTCAAATGTTTTTGAGTTTCAAATTTCTAATGTTTTTTAGAATTTAAAGCCCTTCCAAACTTTTGGACCTTTAAATGCTTTCACTCTTAAAGGGAACACGCAAGCATAACCACAAACTAGGGCGAAGCCCTAAAGCAAAAGGGGAAACCCCGAATAAGCAATTAGCGTCTCAAAGAGACGAACCACAACAAGTAAACAATGTCCCAAGAACAGTGAAAACAAATTCAAGATCCCAAGCAGGAAAGCTCCAATAAGACTGAGTTTGTCTCGAATAGAGAAGAATGATGGCAACTCTAAAGGAGAAACGCCTAGCTAACCACACTAAAAAAAAGGCAAATGAGTCAATGACTCTCTAATAACACTAACAAAATGAGAATGAGTCAAGGACTCTCTTAAAGATAAGGGGCTCTAACCTGGGGCTAGATAAGCCTCCTAAAGGGGAAACTCTCTGCATGAGATAATATTTGTCTCCGAATAAGGGCTCTATAAATGAAGCAAGGCACGCATCCTAGACACAAAGGTGGGATCCAAGTATCCCTATTATCACCCTGGCAATGAATAAAGGTTTTAAAAAAAATCTAAAAGGTGTCTAAAAAAAACTAGGCAAGTCTACTATACAGAGGAGAGGAGCGCTACTTGGACTGAGCAAGTCCCCTAAGGATGGGCTTTTCCTATACGGACATAGCTTGTCTCCTAAAAGGGGACTCGGTAGCCACCTGCGGGTTAGCTAGTGCTGGCCTCGGATTCGTCATTATCGGCCTACAAAACCTGCCGATCGATTCAGCAGTCCTTTTCACATCAGCGGACAAGAGGATTGGAGTGGCATGCTCATCTTCCGTGAATTGGAAAGGACCAATCGTGTACGTGCTAATCTTCGCTGGCACTTTCAATTCACTCACATAAGCATAAAGAATGCCAATAGTACATGTGCCTGACCTATAAAATGTTAAAGCCTCGATACCGGGTATCAGATTTTTGAGAGAATTGTAAAAGAGTCAAGATACCAAAGGTGATCCTTCTAAGACAATTGATTCCATTCAACTAACCTAAGGTCAAGCAACGAAAACAAGAAACCCCCTGAGAATCATCTCTCATTAGAGACCTTAACAATACAATCAAAACTTTCTACCTCCCTCGGCCACCAAGCCTAACATCCACTATCACAATGAAACTGACCCTTAAGCTCAGATTCGATCATTTTAACCATTGAATGTAAGGTTCACCCAAAGCAAAGGAAGTGATTTCAAAGATTCTTGTAAATTAACTCAAGCCACATAAGAGAGCAGACTAATTTGCTGAAACCTTCTTTCATAACAATAGTGCAAATACTCAGGTTCATCAAGAAGAATTAAAGAGTCGATGTCAGTCACCCATATTTTGATAACTCCAACATATGCCCCATCTTGAGAGTTACTAACAGCTGCTACACAAGATTCTTTTCTGACAGGTACTTATATGTAGATACACATTAAAGCACAACGACATTAATTTTTAATGGTATAGTTTTAGGCAAGACAAAATAAAAAATCCAAGCTCAAAGAATCGTGGTTCCAATGATTGATCCTCAATCTGATCCTAACAGGCCATACGAATAATAATATCCAAGGCATATACTCAGACACATATATGGGAGAACATTTTGATTATTAAAAAAAAATCAACCATTGAACCATCACTTCCTTATTGAGAACCAATCAAAGAACTTATGGACTTTGAACCTTGTATTTGTCTTGCGATTTCTTACTCAAATTCAGCACAAACTCAAGAAAAATCAAAGCAACAACATGTACATTAAAGGAGTACAGACCAAAAGGAAGGCATAAAGAATTTGACGAAAACATTTACATCTACAGTGGGTTAATGCCCTGAAACAAGAGAGGAAATTATCTACTTACAGTGGTGAAGATGAACATAGTTTGCAAGAACCGTCGAATTTCTCTTCAGATTCTGGATAGATCTTCCCCAAACCCTAATCAAAGCTCCTTCTCTTTCTCTTTGTTTGCTACACCAAAACCCTAACTCTCCTCTTAGATCTGTTTGAGAAAGCCATTGGGAATAAGGATCGCGGAAGGGGAATGTTACTCGGACGGTGGTGGATCTTGATGGCTGTGAAGATCAAGGAGATGAGAAAATGTATCTTGATGATTGTAAGGGGTTTATTAGGTGAAAATCATGGAAGAGGAAAGGGCTAATGGAACAAAGTAAAAGAACACAATTGGAATTGATTTTCTCCGGTAGAAAACGGCCGGATTCTGGTCAAAAGCTAGCCGGGAAAGATGCTCCTCCTCTCTCTCTCTCTCTCTCTCTCTCTCTCTGTTTTCTTGGAATTTTCTAGCGAATCCAAAATCCTCCCTATTGATGGCCGATTTGGGTAGAGATGACTAATGGTGGGTTAGGAAGGAGTGGGTATGGTGGTGATGGAGATGAGGGTGAAGAAGATGAGATTTGGCCGGAGCTCCGGCGGGAGTGAGGTCGGAGAAGGAGAATCACAGGGGGGGAAAGTGATTAGGGTTTGAGAAGATGGGTTTGAAGAAGGAGATGGAGAAGAGGGTTTTGATGGTGGTTGATGGTGGAGATGATGGTGGTGGTGGAGGCAAGAGGTGGCAAAAATGGGAGTAGGGGTGGTCGGATCTGATTTGAGGAAATGGGTTAGGGCAATGAAGAGAAGGTGAAGGTGGAAGGAGATGATGATAAGAGGGAGGAGGTAGTGGTCTTGTTGGTGATGGTGGGGGTGAAGTGGAGCCGGAGGAGATGGCCGGAAGTACTGGTGGATTGCCGGGTTCCGGTGGGTTGGGGTTAATGAGATGGGCTAGAGAGGGTTGTAGAGGGGTTTTGGGAGCGGTGGTGATGTGGTTGGGGACAGATTCCGGTCGGAGTTGGTGGTGGTGGTGGGTGGGTGGGCAAATGGTGGCTGGCCGGAGAGATGAGGGATATTGCCGGATGTGGGCCGGATCTTCTCTCACCCTCTCTCCTTCTCTCTTGGTAGCTGCCTCCAGCAGAAAATGAAGCCTCCCCCCCTTTTTTGCTCTCTCCTTTCTTCCCACAAAAAATGGTCGAGCTCCTCTCCCTTTGTGTGGCTGCAAGTCGCTCCTCCTCTGTAGCTTGATGAAATGGAAAGAAGCCCTTTTCTCTTGCAGCTCCTCCGCTCCCTGTTTTCCTTTTGCTAATGAGGCCTCCCCTAAAACCCTAGCTCGATGGCTTCTTATATGGGAAAATGATATTTTGGCACCCTCATTTTCCATGGACAGCCCTATGTATCACTTAAGTCACCTCCCATTTGGTGCAATTTATGACTACTCTTTTTGTTAAAGGGAAGTGGTTCGGGTAAGAGAAGGGGGGGTCTAAACAAAAATGGAATATGTTCCGTTCTTCCCTGGACAACAACTTCTAGTGTATTTAATACACTATAAGGGTGGTCTAAATAAGTAAAGGGGTGAACATTTTGCTCTTGCTATTACACTTGGGATTGGTAATGGCACACCCCTGGTTCATTAATGCACTCCACTTTTTTCAATTCACCATTAATTATAGCACAAACTCAGCTAGTCCTATTTGCTATTTCTCGTCCAATTCTTCTGAAACTTTGCAGGCACTCTTCTTGCACTCACTAATGAGCAAGATGGGTCAATGAAACTGGGGGTTATCTTCACACTTGAACATGCTTCTATGAATTTTCGGGACTTGAATTTCTGAAACTCTTACGATTAACTTCGGCATATTTATTCGATTTCTGGGTTTGGGGTTCGGTCAAAATGGGGTGTCTACAGATGTTCCTCTTTTGCAGAGTGTGCTTGTCACACGAATGACAAAGCCGACAAGACAACACATTTTGGCCGACCCGATTTCAAAACTGAGCAATTTTTTGGGTTTTCGGTTTTAAAATGATATTCACAAGGATAAAACAGTACAATGACTTTTCAACAAAACTCAAAGACTGCAAGCATTGGTGAGATAGCCCCTCTCCTACTCTTAACTTGGTAATCATTACATCTCAATGAGATGGCTTCTCTTGAAACTCTTAATTCGACAAAACATATCATATTGGTGAAACTACTTTTCACCTCAAGTATTCAAAACAATGGGGAAACTACCTTTAAACAAATATTCTAAATGAAAAGAAACTACTTTTCTCTCAAAACCTTTTAAATCAAAAGGAAACTTTTTTTTTTATACAAACCATTAAAATCAAAAGGGAACTACCTTTCACACAAACAATCAAAACCAAAAGGAAACTACTTTTCCGACAAACATCATAATGACGAGAAACTACTTTTCTCCAGAACCTTCTCAGCCACGAGAAACTACTTTTCTCGCATTCTTCATCAATGAGAAACTATTCTTCTCTAAAAAAAACTCTATTCATGAGAAACTACTTTTCTCCAAAATCTCTATTTCTGAGAAACTACTTTTCTCCAAAACTCTATCTTTGAGAAACTACTTTTCTCCAAAAACTAATCTCTGAGAAACTACTTTTCTCCAAAAACTCTATCTCCAAGAAACTTCTTTCTCTTTTAAAATCTTCATAACATCGAGAAACTGCTTTTCTCTTCTAAAATTTTCATATCATTGAGAAACTACTTTTCTCTTCCAAAATCTTCCAATCAACGGGGAAACTACTTTTCGCCCAATCTTTCAAACAAAGGGGAAACTACTTTTTGCCCAATCTTCCAATCAAAAGGGGAAATAACTTTTTGCCCAATCTTCCACTTCACGGGGAAACTACTTCTCGCCCAATTTTTTAATCAACAGGGAAACTACTTCTCGCCCAATCTTCCAATCAACGGGGAAACTACTTCTCACCCAATTTTTCAATCAACGGGGAAACTACTTCTCGCCCAATCTTCCAATCAACGGGGAAACCACTTCTCGACCAATCTTTCAATCAACGGGGAAACTACTTTTCGCCCAATCTTCCAATCAAAGGGGAAACTACTTTTCGCCCAATCTTACAATCAAAGGGGAAACTACTTTTCGCCCAATCTTTCAATCAACGGGGAAACAACTTCTCGCCCAATTTTTCAATCAACGGGGAACTACTTTTCGCCCAATCTTCCAATCAACGGGGGAACTACTTCTCGCCCAATCTTAAATCACGGTGAAACTACTTTTCACCAGGCGATAGCTATACAGACCATTGCTGAAAATCCATCTGTTTAGCTATCCGGGTAACTCTGACTCCTCTCTTTCAAGGTAGCGAATCACCCAAGATTTATATGGTCCTGCCAAACAGTTCCATATAAATCCACGCAGATATACCTGACTCCTAACTCGTTAGGTAGCGGTACATTGCGAAGCGATGATTAAGCAAGTCACTACTTGACATTTCACTACTAATCATCTCGGTATTCAAATATTTGAGGAAACTACTTCTCTCCCAAACATTCAATACCGAGGCGAAACTACTTTTCACCAACCAACAATTAAACAGGCCACTACTTGGCACCTCACCAACTAGCAATCAACAGATTTTTTTTTTCTTAAAAAAAAATGCTCCTTGTTTGGGTTTTACAAAGAAAAAGATTTTTTGACTCAAAGGGTCTGCAAACACGATCGATGGGTTTATCGATATTATATTGATTTCACTGAAGGAATAGCTATCTCTTATCGAGAATAAATGGGAGTGCATGATCATTTCTGAAGACCAGGCTCGAAAAACTTGATAGAATTTTGGGTACTGACTCTTTTAAACAAGGGAACTACATTCCACTGGGTTTGAAAACTGTAAAAGTGAATTCTAGACTCCGTTGGGGACTAGATTTTCTGAAACATTGACTCTTTCAAAGAATGAGTTCAATTGAGGAATTTGATTCAAGAGAGTGTTCAAGCTTCTCTTGCTTCTATTTGCTGAAAATATCTATCTCGATTATCAACATGTTTGATATCTTTTATGATGTAAGTCATAAAAGATGCCCCTAGTATGATTACTTCCATGACAGGATTCATTTGAGAGCAAAACCAGGATAGGTAAGAAAAGTTTAAGCTTGCATGGGCTCTTTCTTTGGTATATGAGAAAGGATATCCACAATGGCTGAGTTTGTAAATTTTTCTTTCATTGCTCACTACTTGAGGCTTGATGTCTCTGACAAGCTTGAACAAAATGTCTCTTGCTATTTTCCTGATTTCTAGACTAGGATTCACTTTGAATTCTCTTTACATTTCAAAAGATGTACTCTCGCTCTTCCAGTGCCAAACACTTTAGATATTGAGAGAAAAAATGATAAAAATAAGGAAAAGAACTCCAAAGACTCAATCAAAGAAGACTCAAATTACTCAAGGGACTTGACTCACTTTTGATTCACCCTTAGATAAAATGTGCTATCTTGTTATGGTAAGGCTAGCCACTCTTAGAGTATTCTCGAAAACCATGTCAAGAGGCTCTAGTTTCCTCCATCGGGACATCCGTCATGGTTATTACCCCCTTTGGGTTGCTCGGTCTTAACACCCCTGGTTTAAAAAGATATAAAAGCAAGTCTCGCCAACACTACTCGGATTTCGGGATCCTGCCCTGTTTCGAGGTTGCTTCTCCGTCGCCTTGATTTCTCTCTTCAAAAGAAGTCACAACTTTTGCTTTCCAAAT
Organism: Tasmannia lanceolata; assembly: GCF_043159265.1. NCBI lineage: Eukaryota > Viridiplantae > Streptophyta > Magnoliopsida > Canellales > Winteraceae > Tasmannia > Tasmannia lanceolata. The sequence continues at coordinate 8,111,567 of NW_027518679.1, read as the reverse complement.
TTTCAGTCTAAAAGACTACTTGTCTCAACTTTTGCTTGTTTCACCAGATGGACTTTCTAGGAAGGCTTGGGTTCAAAATGGTGGGATATTTAAAGTTCAAACGATTTGGACCGAATCTGGTCTTGCCAGACTTCCTACGTACCCCAAAAATGGAGGATCAGGTCCGCGTAGTTCGCTTTGGGGTTTTTGAAAGAATGGTTTAGCATTAGCTTCAAATTTTTGAAAGGGATTTTATCCCAAGGTTTGACCAAACTTGAATTAATCAAGTTGCCTACGTACCCCTGAAGAAATGGGGATCAGGTCCGACGTAGTTCAGGTGCATAATGCCCCGAGTTTATAACGTGTTTGAAAAGAAATGGTTTGATTTTACTTTTGGCCCAAAGGGTACAAAAGGATTTTTAAACGTTGGGATTTTGGCCATAAGAGTTCAAACGTCCAAGGATGGCCTCCTAGTATATTTGGCGTATAAGTTCTTTTGCTTAAGGTTCAAAGACTTTGATTTTTTTTTTTGAGGTGTCTGACGGCATATCAGGCAAACTTCAATCACTTTGCTCCACTCCCATCTCGAAGATCTTGAATTTATGCTCAAGATTCCACAACTCCTTGTCTCTTTTTTTTTACTTCATTTCTTTTAAATGTTCTCTTTCTTTTGGACATTGAGAATGTCCTCATTCATGGAATATTCTACCTCGAAATCATAATAAAAATACACAGCCCAATTTTTTTTTTAGGGCTCAAATTTATGATACAACTTCCTTGCCTGAAAGTCTTCTCTCAATATCCCATCAGCTCCACAGGATGTCTGATGCTCATTTCTTTAAAATTTTACTCTTCAACTGGATGTTTAAAGCCGATGAAATCTTGTTTTGCTCAACGACAGGGTATTCCCCTGGTTTATCCTTATAGGATCAAGCAAAACTACCTCAAACCCCTCTAAACAGGTTTATCAATTCTTTGCGCTCCTCGGGAGATAAAGTTTTGCCACTCCATCTTTCCTGAGTTTCAAATTTCGATACCACTATCAATGGCTTCGATTTCTTCTTCAAGTGGCTATGCTCGACGCTCTTCCTCTCGTTTGACCATCTTTCAGATCTCGAGGGAAATTTCGTCTGCACTCTCATCCTAGAAGAGGGTCTTTAGTTGTTTAAACATTAGATCTAAGGCTCTGTTCACTTGTTTTCCTGGGAAAGGAAAAGAAAAGGTTTCCCGGGATTCTGACGCGGCATTAGGAAAAGAAATCCAGGGAAACTGTGTAGGAAAAGGTTTCCCGCGCCTGTTCACGTGCGCAGAATCTATGCAGGAAAATGTTTCCCGAGAAACTGCTTGCCCACCTTTTATCACTAGTTTTCCCGAGAAAGCAAATCCGACCAAAATAATGGGATTTGGTTTCCCACACTAGTGAGAAAAGAGACATTTCCACGTCATTTTTTGCAATTCCATGTCATTATTTGACATATTCCACCCAGGCTTGTTATTTTCTCAGGAAAGCAAGTGAACACCAGAATTATGTCTTGTCAAGGTCTTGTTAAGAAAAAATGAGTCTGTTTCCAGGGATTTGCTTTCCCGGGAATGCAAGTGAACAGAGACTAAGAGTGAATCATAAAACATTGAAGATACAGTACCAAATGCTTTATTGAATTGAAAACTTTGAAGTACATAGATGACTCACAGACACGCCTCTGTGAGCTCTTCATCAGTTCTGATAGAAAACAAAACACTGACTCTATATAAGAAAGACTGACAGACATGACACTTTTTTTTTCTTTTTTTCTTTTTTTTTGACGTTGACACTACAAGACTCACCAACTTTCAACCTAGGAGTTGGTATAAACTTGACAAAAAACAAATCTTGAAACAAGATACTTGACATATGACTCTTAAAACATAACACTTGAACAGAGGCAAGGAATTGGCATTGAAGTTCACAAGTAGCACGCCTTCCTCCATGATAATGCTGGCTAAGAAGTTTGACCCTAGTTCAGAAACCTTGGAAAGGGTGGTCCTCTGAAGTCCTGTTGACTTGGCCCAAATTGCCTTTGAAATCCTGCTGGTGACATCACCTTCTCTGCCTGAACATTCTCAAGATATTCAAACTCTGACATTTTTTCTTTTCCCTTCAACTTATTCTCTGGCTCTGGAGTAACATAAATGATGGGATCTCTGGAGGGCTGAATGATTCTTTCAAGCGTCTGGTTCACAAAAGCATAGATTTCAGCGAGAGCAGAAGAGTCTTTCTCTATCCGGTTCTGAATTGCATGTTTCAAAGCTAAACAATTCTCCGTCAGGTGACCCGGACTTCTATGATACTCACAGCATTGATCCATCCTCCAATTGTTGGGGAATGGTTTAGGCACACGTTTAATATCTGGAAGTCTCAAACAACGTTCACTGACCCATTTTTTCATGATGACTATAAGAGAACATGGCATTTGGGTGAATTCTCTTTCCCGTTTCTGACCCATGTTTTCTTCTACTACCAGAGGCTTCTTAGGAGGTTGGTGAGAAGGTCCAACATTCTTAACCTCCCTCGGAGCAATGAAAGGCTTCTTAAGAGGTTGTCGAGAAGGTCTAACACTTCTAGCTTCCTTTGGAGCAATGGAAGGCTTTTTCCCATTATGCAAATCAACATATCTATCCAGGATCAAACTTTGAACTGATGTCTCCTCTGTCATTGTACCCATGTCAACAAGCTGCTTCGGAACAGAGTCACATCTAATGGACAAGTGCTGCATCTGAATTTTCATCTTCGTCACCTCCTCAGTTAGCATAGCCATCTGATCAAAGAGCTTGACCATCCAGTTTTTCATTCTGACCATTGTAGTCCTCTCAACAGATTCTTCTACAGATCGGGAGTTTGATGGGATAAGTGGGCTCTCAGAAATAGGGTGAATGAGAGATGCAGGATCCAAGATTGGTCCTTCAGTAGAAATGACATTTATCGAAGCTAGTGGCGGGACATCATGATTATCGAAAAGCTTTTGAGGAACACCAGGCTCTTCAATAGTGAGCTCGTCTTCATCAATCATATCTTGCACTTTATGCTTTAGAGTATAACATTTATCAGTCGTATGACCCGAACCACGATGATATGCGCAAAATAAATCCTTTCTCCAATTCTTAGGCAGAGGATTAGGGAGGACTCTTTGTTCAGGCAATTCGATCTTGTTGTCCTTGATCAATCTCCTAAGAAGGTAGGATAACGAGCAAGGAAGCGGAGTAAATTTTCTTGTTTTCTTTTCGGCTGATTCTTCCCTTTTCAATACTGTTTTGACTAGAGTCCTAACAGAATTGACATTACGTACCTCCTTTGGCTCGACAATAGGCTTTTTTCCTTCTTTGATATCAGATAAAGTTTTGGCCCTCAGGCCTTTTGCTAAAGCATTTTCATTATGGGTTCCCGTGTTTATCAGATGGTCAAAACTTGGGTAGTGCTGAGGTGCCATGGAATGAAAATATTCGGAGGATAGGCTCCTTACTACCAGCTTGATTTGATCTGCTTCTGAGAGTGCTTGACTCAATTGCGCTAACTTTCTTTTCCATCGTCGGATAAAAGAGGTAAAGGTCTCCTGCGGTCCTTGTTTCAACTGCTTCAAATCCCTCTTCGTAACCTCTATTCCGTCCTCCATCGAAAATTGTTCGACAAGTTTGTTTATTATGGCCTCCATAGTTCTGACTTCTTCGGGTTTCAAGAGCAAGAACCACTGTTTTGCGATTCCCACAAGGGACACAGGGAATAGTTGTGCCATCTGCTCGGGGTTGAGATCATGTTGTTGGGAAAGCTTTATGAACCATCCTACATGAATTCGAGGACACCCAGTCCCATCATATTTATCATAGTCAGAGTTTTGAATTTGGGTGGCAGAATAGCCTCAGGAGGTATCATAAACTCAAAAATATCGAACTTCTTTGGCCCCTGAAATTTCATATTCTCTACATCTTGAGCCAACTTTCTGAACTTGTTGTACATCTCCTTCTCTAACTTGTCATACATCCCTTTTCACTTTACTGACCATAGGTACACAATATTCTTCAGCATATTGCCCATCCTCTAAATTGATTTCAAATGGTGAAACGGTTGGTCTGTTCGAATCTGGAGACGCAACTTGAGGAAATTGGGGGATTAGCCCTCTAGAATTAGGGGCCTTGTCAGTACTTTGAACTTTTAAATGGGTAATCTCTTCCTTCATGCTCGCCATGTCACGAGTAAGATTTTTCAGCATCTCTTGAATGGCTATCATAGGATCAACTGGGTCAGCCATTGGATGAACCTCTGGTAATTCAGACAACTCAGACAAAGAGAGTGAAGGTATTCTCGATTTAATGGGAGGATCAACTGAGTCTAGATACCGAAGATGGTCTAGACCAAGTAGGTTTGGCTAGGATTGTCTTTTTAGGAACAGTGATTTGCACTCTTTAGAATCCTGAAATGGAGGTTAAAACACTAGGTTAAATGGATGATAACGGGGATAAAATATCTTGTACAAATAGAGAAAAAAAAAATCTCCAACATGTTTGAATTACAAAACAAGTAAGTCAATCTATGAAGGTCAAAGAAAGGTAGGCATTGATAACATGACCTATACTAACAAGATCTTAAGGAATCTTCAATTTATCTCTTTAAGTCTTTTTGAGATATGTCTGCTTTCTTGAGGTATGAAATGTTAGGAATGAATGATAAACACCCCTAATCTAAATAAGTTTGGACCTCAACAATAATCATGCACTCGTGACAGATAGGCAAAATTTAGCTAATCCATCAATGATCATGGTATAAGAAGGGTAAATCCATGACAGAAAATATGAATCAATTATATGTACAAAAGATAAAAAAAATAGAATATGACTAAAGTCAAGAATCTGATGATAATCCACAAATGGATAAATAGGAATAAGCAAAAGGATCACGATACAACAAACTCATGGTTTATCCCTGACTTTAAAGAATACCAGTCATGCTCAAAATGTTCCAGGTAAAATCCGGCAGCATAACGACTATACAAGAAGGTTGAAGCAAGGTAAACTCATGGTTTAACTAACTCTAAAAGATAGCGGTCATGCTCAAAATATTATGCGAAAAGTTTGGCAGCATTGTGGGACATGGATCCCGCGAGAGGGGCGGGGCGCGAGCCGCCACGCGCTCTCTCTTTTGGTCTCTCGTATCCACGCGATTGGCGTGTGCATTTTAATGTTGATTTGAATTAATCTTTCCTGTGAACTTGGGATCACTAAGGCAATCCGAATTCCACACGAAAGAGACTGACAGAGTCGCCACCTAGATGTGGGATCTAGGACCCGTAATTAACCAGAAATCTAGACTCGCTACCTGGTTACGAGAATGGAAGGTATGGGGAGTTATCCGCCACATGCACCATTCCTGCCCGATAATCGGTCTTCGATTCCAAAAGCTAACTCTTTTAAATTTATTTTAAATGGCTCATTCAACTCTATGTTAATGTGCGAACTAAGTGACATGCATCCTAGAATCTAATTTCAATGTGAATCCTAGATGTGTATCTTGATTTATTAATTTGTCTGGATTCAATCTAAGTGACAGTTCTCCTAGAATTCTAATTTCATGGAAAATCCTAAGTGATTTAATTAAGCATTTACAAGAAAATTAATATATAAAACACCACAATTTGTTGTGGTGCCGACTCGCGGGTGGTATGCCGTCAGACATCCAAGCTGCCTACGTACCCAAGCCTCACTGGGATCAGAGTCGACGTAGTTCGGTGTACCTAAGCTAAGCTACTTATGCCTAACTCAACTAGGACACCGACCTAGACGGGATTGACTGTTTCAACAGTTTTAGGAGAAGTTATTTAATTCAAGTTGAGGATTTTATTATCTTAGGATTTCATCTAAGATGCTATATGATTCTCATCTAAATGCAAATGGTCCCTTAGACTAATGCAGGTTTGCCTACATCCTAGTTTACTAGGCTTGTCCTAGGGAAAGATTGGGTGACTAGTGTAACTAGACCTATGGCACGGTTGCTATACATAGCAAACGTCCGTGATGAGGCTGGACTCCTGACTCTAGGACTCCCTAAAACCTAGGACTCCCTAAAACTTAGGACACGACACGACACGACACCAGTGTTCCTAAATTGGGCTCTAAGGGTTCCTAAAGGAATTTTGAATCCACCGGCTCTTGGGAATCTCGAATTCTTTTGGGTTTGTGGAAACTTTTAGAGTTTTCTTGAAGCTTTTATTATCTGAAGGTATTTAGTGTGTTTGGTAGCTTTTAAAGTTGTTTATTTAGAAGGTTTTAGTTTCATTTGAAATTTTTAGTGGTCTTTTGGTTAATGGCTTTTAACGGATTTTTATCAGTGGATTTTAAATGGGTGAATTTTAGTTTTGTTAATTTTAGGTTGGATGTACTTTAGATTAATGTCTTTCGATTTTGGTTTGGAAAATGACGTTAACACAACCAAGTTTTGACAATTGCACAAATTCGACAAACCATTGACCATTAAAAGATCTGACAAATGCAGCCCACTAAAACTGTCGTAACTCTTTAACCGCTTGGCCAAATTCAACGTACAAACATGCGTTGGAAAGATCTTTTATAGGGCTACAACTTTGTAGTTCTCCATTGTTTGTAAATCTGTGATTTAGAGGTTCGAATTTGTGTTGCAAACAAAAGGACAGCAACATTAAACTGGAAATGCCTAAAGGTGTGCCGCAACCATTTTGGACTTAACTTTTTAACCGCTCGCTGTCTGATCTAGCACGAATACTCGTTGGAAACGGCACGAAAATATCTACTACTTTGTAGTTAACCATTTCCCACGATTCTGTTGTTTAGAGGTCGAAAAATCTGTTTAAAGTCTAACAGCTAGCACTATGACGGGAATGATATTGGCACCCCCATGTTTTCTTTTGATAGTTCTTATTTTTTTAGTGATTAAAAGACGGTGAATATGAAAAATGGCTTGAATGGGCCTGAGATTAGATTCAAATGGGATGTTTGAAAAAGGGGTTGTTTTTATCTACTTGGCAAGGTGGGGTATGGATATTGGGTTCTTGAGATTGAGTGGGGGCTGTTGTTATCAAATTGGAGTGGGGGCTGTTGTTATCAATTGAAAGATGGAGGTTTTGTAAGCCAAATTAAATGGGTTTTGATAATTCATGTAAAATTCAAGTTTTCTTTCTTGTAAATGTTCAAAATTTTTAATGAATTGTTTTCCCAAAAGAAATCTAAATTCCCTAACAAGCCAATGATTTCAACATCCCATCGCAAATAGGTTCTAATGACCCTAACACATTAATTATATTTAGCATAAGTGAGAACATGACCAAGGCCAAACTAGTACAAAATTAAACATGACATCAACCAAAATATACGCAAAACAACACTCAATCCTACAAATATAGAAAAGAAAATAAAATTCCAAAAGACATACCTTTTTGTAGACGATATTCCATGCAAACTTATGGAGAAGAGGGATTTGGTCTAGAGAGAGGGCTTGAATTTTCTAAGAGAGGGGTTCTCTCCTCTTTTCTTTTTTTCCTCCTTTTCTTTGGTGAGATGAGAGGGTATTTATAGGAGAATGGGATAGGAGGTTAGGTGAGGTTAGGTGAGGTTAGGTAAGGTTAGGTGAGGTTAGGTGATGTTAGGTGAGGTTAGGTGAGGTTAGGTGAGGTTTGGATGGTTATGATGGGAGGAGAGGTTAGGTGAGGTTAGGTGAGGTTTGAATGGTTAGGATGAGAGGAGAGGTTAGGTGGTTTTGGATGGTTAGACCCAGGTCATGATCTGCCATTGATCTAACGATTTACGGAAATCGGGTCTCGGAATGGAATCAGGGTCCGGGCTATGAAGTGACCCTAGCTTATTTTGTCCCGATTGATGATCCGTAAAGTCAGATCAAGATATTAATGACCTAAAACATATAAATCAATGATAGAGGGGGTTCTCACATGGATTTAACACACTAATTTATTTGTTGATTAAAACAAAACAAAATGGGGTGTCTACAGATGCCCCTCTTTGGTAGAGATGACGTAGTCATTGAATACCAAAGTTAAAAATGACAGAACCATTTTGCGTAGTTTTAATCGACAAAGGACTCTCTAGATACAACGCACCTTAACATAATGCAAAACCTTAGATGAAACCCTAGAACTTGAATAATAATAAAAACTCGATGCGGCGCCGTTCACAAACGGGCAATTAGAGAATGAGATATCATTTTCGAATGGATTCTGAAGGGAAAGGACAAAGATCGCTCTCAAACAGTTTTTAGAAGGAGATGAGACGCCGCTCACAAGCGGGTTCAACGAGGATAAGAAGCATTCCCAAATGGACTTGGATAATGAGGCACCGTTCACAAACGGCCTCAAGGAGGATAGAAAACCATTCACAAATGGACTCGAGAAAAGAGGCACCGTTCACAAACGGGCTCAAGGAGGAAGATACCATTCACAAATGGATTCGAGAAAAGAGGCACCGTTCACAAACGGGCTCAAGGAGAAGACAAGACCATTCACAAATGGACTCGAGAAATGAGGCACCGTTCACAAACGGGCTCAAGGAGGACGATACCATTCACAAATGGATTCGAGAAAAGAGGCACCATTCACAAACGGGCTCAAGGATAAGACAAGACCATTCACAAATGGACTCGAGAAATGAGGCACCATTCACAAACAGGCTCAAGGAGAAGACGAGACCATTCACAAATGGACTCGAGAAATGAGGCACCGTTCACAAACGGGCTCAAGGAGAAGACGAGACCATTCACAAATGGATTCGAGAAATGAGGCACCGTTCACAAACGGGCTCAAGGAGAAGACAAGACCATTCACAAATGGATTCGAGAAATGAGGCACCGTTCACAAACGGGCTCAAGGAGAAGACAAGACCATTCACAAATGGACTCGAGAAATGAGGCACCGTTCACAAACGGGCTCAAAGAGGACACGAGACCATTCACAAATGGACTCAGAAAATGAGGCACCGTTCACAAACGGGCTCAAGGAGAAGATGAGACCATTCACAAATGGACTCAGAGAATGAGACACCTGTTCACAAACGGGTTCGAAGAGAAGACGAGACCATTCACAAATGGACTCGAGAAATGAGGCACCGTTCACAAACGGGCTCGAAGAATTTAGGGATTTTTTTATGAACTTGAATTTGACGTAGGAATGGATTTTTATTTTTATTTTTTAATTAAGGATTTGGATTTGATAAATTTTTTTATTTTTGGAAAATGAGGTACCGTCCGCAAACGGGCTCAAGGAGAAGATGAGACCATTCACAAATGGCCTCGAGAAAAGAGGCACCGTTCACAAACGGGCTCAAAGAGGACATGAGACCATTCACAAATGGACTCAGAGAATGAGAAACCTGTTCACAAACGGGTTCAAGGAGAAGACGAGACCATCCCCAAATGGCCTCGAGAAAAGAGGCACCGTTCACAAACGGGCTCAAAGAGGGCATGAGATTTTTCATGAACTTGAATTTGACGTAAGATTGGATTTGTTTGAATCGGGGATTGGTTTTGATGAATTTTTTATTTTTGGCAAATGAGGTACCGTCCGCAAACGGGCTCAAGGAGAAGACGAGACCATTCACAAATGGGCTCGAGAAATGAGGCACCGTTCACAAACGGGCTCGACGACACAAGATAGCTTTGATTGATGAATTCAACAATGAAAAATTTAGAGATTTTTATGAATTTGAATTTGACGTAGGATTGGATTTTTTGAATTGGGGATTGGATTTGATGAATTTTTGATTTTTTGAGAAATGAGGCACCGTCCACAAACGGGCTCAAGGAGGACATGAGACCATTCATAAATGAACTCAGAAAATGAGGCACCGTTCACAAATGGGCTCAAGGAGAAGACGAAACCATTCACAAATGGACTCGAGAGATGAGGCACCGTTCATAAACGGGCTCAAGGAGAAGACGAGGCCATTTGCAAATGGGCTCGAGAAAAGAGGTACCGTTCACAAACGGGCTCGAAGAATTTAGAGATTTTCCATGAACTTGAATTTGACGTAAGATTGGATTTGATGAATTTTTTATTTTTTTGAACTCAATGAAATCGGGGATATTATGGATCGTGCCCGACAAAGATGTTGGAAACTAGGACTTTGACGAATGATGAAACGGCAAACCTTTGGAACGAAGAACCATTACTAGCAAGAATGGATTAGGAACATTTTTATGAAACTTCAACAAGATTTTTCTCAAAGAGACTGCTGGTCTTGTCTTCTGGGGATTTTGATAACTGAAACCTTGAACAAGACATTTGAGATTGGTAATTTAGAACAACGACTCTCTTGGATATTAACATGGAAAAGCGGGATCTGCTTCTTGACAGGTGTTTAGATAAACATTTCTTGACCAGGATAACTAACCGGAAGGGAATTATGAATTTGAATGGTTCATCTTTCTGAGAAATTGGCTCAACCACCATTGCATCTGAGGTTCTTCCAAGCTTAAGGTGCCTTCCTGGGGTATGATCTTTTTACGGAAGCTGGGCTTTCTGATGTTTCTACTTCTGAATTTTTCTGAGCTGATCTTCTTTGAAATGAAGTTGTTTGACTAAATTCTCGAGCTCTTTCAGGTATAATTGCAGGGAGCTGCCTAGGCCTGGCCTCCTTCACCAAAACAGTTACATCATTTGGACATAGGAACGACAATTGACTCTTTCTAAAGAGAAAACTTAGATGAAAGGCACTACTCAAAGGATTGAGCAGCCCTGAAGGAGTGAACTTAGAATAATAAAGATTGACTGACTATACTGACAAACATAGTGATGCTTCTGACTTAGTTAATGTTTTGTTTGGTAAGTCTATCCTTTCAAGGAATAGTTTTTCAATTGGTAAACACCGGACTTCTTCCTCGAAACAGTAATGCCTCAAGAATTTAATTACGACCCCTAAGATTGCTTAGCTTCAATGCCCCCAGTTTTGAGGATATCACTTGAATTTGCTTGAACTTCAGTTGATCTTCAGTCTTGATACCGGCTGTTGCCTTCTTATACTGATTCTCTTACCGTGACCAAGTCACCTCTTCAGGGTTTTTAACTTGGCGGACCGCGCTAGCCTTAACTTTTGCCTGAACCACCTTTCTAGGTTTTCGATCCAGCAGGCTATCCCCTTAGCTTTTGCCTAAGCCGCCCTTTCGGGTTTTCAACTTAGCAGGGGAATGATCTTAAATTTTGCCTAGACCGCCCTTTCAGGTTTTCAGTCTAGCAGATCTTCAAACTCCGTTATTTTTCTTATTCATCATCATTTCATTTTTTTATTGTATCTCAGGACCTAGCTCATTAGTTCTGAACACCAGAAGGACTTTTATAGGTAGGATAGGGCTTTTCAAAGAATGGCTTAAGGCTCAACAAAGATTTCGACCGAACCTGTGAACAGGTCGCCTACATATCCCAAGGTAGGAATCAGGTCGTGTGTAGTTCAGGGCAAATGCCCCTAGTTTGAAAATAAATTGTTTGAAGGTTAATTGATTTTTCTTTTTTCTTTTCTTTCTGGAATAATTGGTTTCTCTTCTTTTGGAACTTGTCCTTCTTTTTTTTTTTCTTTTTTTTTTGAATCGACCGAACTCGGTTTAACCGAGCTGCCTACGTACCCCAGTGTAGGGATCAGGTCTTGCGTAGTTCGGGGCGGATGCCCCTAGTTTGATGGGTTTTCAAGAGAATTTGATTCAGGCTCGAAGGGTTTGCAAACCGGTATTCTTTTGACGTTGGGTTCTGATTGTGGGATTTATTCGGCCAAAGGAGGCCTTCCGATGTTCAAATTGGGAATCGATCTAGGTTACTAGGGTCCCTCTGGTACTGATTATTTATTTATTTTTTCTTTTCTTTTTTTTTTCACAGAATTTGACGGCATTTCCAGGTAAGAGATAATGGATCTTCTTCTTCCAAGATTCTAATACGTGCTTTTGACTTTCATAGAGCGAAACTTGTTCTTTGACATCCTCCATCTATGGATTCGTACTCTCGATATCTGATGATCACTTTTCATTGTTTGCTCTTGAACTTTTCATCATAAATTTGTTGGCTTTTTGTTATGAATTTGAGAACCAAGGTCATTGATTGGAAATATGAAAGTTGTTTCCACTCTATGCCCCTTGTATAGCATATATCTTCTCACTTTCTTCATTTTCTTTGAGCTTTCCATCTATGTCTTGCCCCTGGTATCGGTTGTAGCTTTTCTAGACAATCTTCTTATTCTTGAAATAATTTTATCAATTCTTCACACTCTTTAGAGGGTAATGTATTTTCAATCGGCATTCACTGAATCAAAGTTTCAGTGCCAGTGTTTATCATTTCAATTTCATCTTTGAAAGGTTGGGATTGGCGCTCCTCCTCTCGTTCAAGTAATTGCTGTGACTCAAGTGGAGTTTCGTCAATTTTGTCCTCATTTGAGGAGGGAGTCTTATTTTAAGATCAGAAGCACACTTAAGAAACAGACACAAGTGAACTTTTTGGAACTGACTGAAATTTTATTTAAAGAAAAGCTATTACATCAGACGACCTATCCTGAACATGCTCAGGATTCACAACTCTAAATAAGAAAGGGAAACAGAAGATAACTTGCCTGGACTAGGCATTGACCTTTAACTGTAAGACCGGACTCAACAATTATACTGACCATGATGACTGACTCAACATAAAATAGTAAGTGACTAAAACTTTAACTGCTGCAACTGTTTGGCGTTGAAGGCTCGGCGAAGGCTGGTTCGTTCTGAACATCATCATGGCTGATACTTTCAATTTTGGACAATGATGACTGATTCGCATAGGGGAATGCCCCTAGCTCAAGGATTCTGAGAGTGAACTCTGAAGGACTTAGCAAAATAATCTTGAAAAGGTAGCCCCTAGAGGAGGAAGAGACCAGGGGTACAAGCAAGATTGGATTATCTGGACCAGGCATGATCAGATCATGAGAATGCATAATAGAAAGATTGTGAGATTCTGCATCTGCCAGTTAGGGGATGGCATGAAGATACGATCGAATCGTATGACAGAAGAACGAAAGACGCACGATCAAAAGATTAGATGAGATAGCATAAGATTGCTTTCAACGGATAGATCATGAATGACTAATCCTATGAGATTTTTGGAAATGATGGGATTTATATCCTAACCCAAAGGGAAATTTTTTTTTTTTTTTCACATTTTATCAGTGTTACCTGAAGGCATCAACCCTAATCCTAATCTATCGGAGTGGAGAGAGAATCTCGACTCATGCCTTTGTTCGTGTATCTAAGGACCGATCGTAGCCATTGGAAGATGGACTACGGCCTAATCTAGACACAAATAGGTAGAATATCCTAAACTAGGCTCACACACGTGATGCACATGTGTTCGTATATTACATGCATGTGTGGGTTAATCTAGGGGTAAGGCCAAGAGTTCCCTTAGCGCGAATCCATGTTCGATATACTGTACCAGTGTCCGGCGTATCAGTACGTGAACAAGGGATCCGTTTACGTACCATAAAGGTACTAGGCTAAGGGTGGAATGCTTCTCTAGCACAGAGGCACCAGGTGATGAAATCCCAGTCAACCATGCTAGATAACACTCCGGGTTCCTAAAATAGGACGTGTGTGAATGTGAGATGCAAGGGTTTAGATGCAAGTGATGTAAGTGTGTGCAATAAGTTCGCGCAATCTATGATGCCTTCAGGTTTTGTTAAATTAAGTTCGAGTAAAATGTGATGAGAGAAAATAAAACAAGACAAACTAACAAGTATAGAGTTTTTATGAGCCAGTTAAATTAAATTCAAATGAATTATCTTTTGAAATTTTAATGAAGTTAGGTGGTCCCCAGCAGAGTCGCCAAACTGTGGGACATGGATCCCGCGAGAGGGGCGGGGCGCGAGCCGCCACGCGCTCTCTCTTTTGGTCTCTCGTATCCACGCGATTGGCGTGTGCATTTTAATGTTGATTTGAATTAATCTTTCCTGTGAACTTGGGATCACTAAGGCAATCCGAATTCCACACGAAAGAGACTGACAGAGTCGCCACCTAGATGTGGGATCTAGGACCCGTAATTAACCAGAAATCTAGACTCGCTACCTGGTTACGAGAATGGAAGGTATGGGGAGTTATCCGCCACATGCACCATTCCTGCCCGATAATCGGTCTTCGATTCCAAAAGCTAACTCTTTTAAATTTATTTTAAATGGCTCATTCAACTCTATGTTAATGTGCGAACTAAGTGACATGCATCCTAGAATCTAATTTCAATGTGAATCCTAGATGTGTATCTTGATTTATTAATTTGTCTGGATTCAATCTAAGTGACAGTTCTCCTAGAATTCTAATTTCATGGAAAATCCTAAGTGATTTAATTAAGCATTTACAAGAAAATTAATATATAAAACACCACAATTTGTTGTGGTGCCGACTCGCGGGTGGTATGCCGTCAGACATCCAAGCTGCCTACGTACCCAAGCCTCACTGGGATCAGAGTCGACGTAGTTCGGTGTACCTAAGCTAAGCTACTTATGCCTAACTCAACTAGGACACCGACCTAGACGGGATTGACTGTTTCAACAGTTTTAGGAGAAGTTATTTAATTCAAGTTGAGGATTTTATTATCTTAGGATTTCATCTAAGATGCTATATGATTCTCATCTAAATGCAAATGGTCCCTTAGACTAATGCAGGTTTGCCTACATCCTAGTTTACTAGGCTTGTCCTAGGGAAAGATTGGGTGACTAGTGTAACTAGACCTATGGCACGGTTGCTATACATAGCAAACGTCCGTGATGAGGCTGGACTCCTGACTCTAGGACTCCCTAAAACCTAGGACTCCCTAAAACTTAGGACACGACACGACACGACACCAGTGTTCCTAAATTGGGCTCTAAGGGTTCCTAAAGGAATTTTGAATCCACCGGCTCTTGGGAATCTCGAATTCTTTTGGGTTTGTGGAAACTTTTAGAGTTTTCTTGAAGCTTTTATTATCTGAAGGTATTTAGTGTGTTTGGTAGCTTTTAAAGTTGTTTATTTAGAAGGTTTTAGTTTCATTTGAAATTTTTAGTGGTCTTTTGGTTAATGGCTTTTAACGGATTTTTATCAGTGGATTTTAAATGGGTGAATTTTAGTTTTGTTAATTTTAGGTTGGATGTACTTTAGATTAATGTCTTTCGATTTTGGTTTGGAAAATGACGTTAACACAACCAAGTTTTGACAATTGCACAAATTCGACAAACCATTGACCATTAAAAGATCTGACAAATGCAGCCCACTAAAACTGTCGTAACTCTTTAACCGCTTGGCCAAATTCAACGTACAAACATGCGTTGGAAAGATCTTTTATAGGGCTACAACTTTGTAGTTCTCCATTGTTTGTAAATCTGTGATTTAGAGGTTCGAATTTGTGTTGCAAACAAAAGGACAGCAACATTAAACTGGAAATGCCTAAAGGTGTGCCGCAACCATTTTGGACTTAACTTTTTAACCGCTCGCTGTCTGATCTAGCACGAATACTCGTTGGAAACGGCACGAAAATATCTACTACTTTGTAGTTAACCATTTCCCACGATTCTGTTGTTTAGAGGTCGAAAAATCTGTTTAAAGTCTAACAGCTAGCACTATGACGGGAATGATATTGGCACCCCCATGTTTTCTTTTGATAGTTCTTATTTTTTTAGTGATTAAAAGACGGTGAATATGAAAAATGGCTTGAATGGGCCTGAGATTAGATTCAAATGGGATGTTTGAAAAAGGGGTTGTTTTTATCTACTTGGCAAGGTGGGGTATGGATATTGGGTTCTTGAGATTGAGTGGGGGCTGTTGTTATCAAATTGGAGTGGGGGCTGTTGTTATCAATTGAAAGATGGAGGTTTTGTAAGCCAAATTAAATGGGTTTTGATAATTCATGTAAAATTCAAGTTTTCTTTCTTGTAAATGTTCAAAATTTTTAATGAATTGTTTTCCCAAAAGAAATCTAAATTCCCTAACAAGCCAATGATTTCAACATCCCATCGCAAATAGGTTCTAATGACCCTAACACATTAATTATATTTAGCATAAGTGAGAACATGACCAAGGCCAAACTAGTACAAAATTAAACATGACATCAACCAAAATATACGCAAAACAACACTCAATCCTACAAATATAGAAAAGAAAATAAAATTCCAAAAGACATACCTTTTTGTAGACGATATTCCATGCAAACTTATGGAGAAGAGGGATTTGGTCTAGAGAGAGGGCTTGAATTTTCTAAGAGAGGGGTTCTCTCCTCTTTTCTTTTTTTCCTCCTTTTCTTTGGTGAGATGAGAGGGTATTTATAGGAGAATGGGATAGGAGGTTAGGTGAGGTTAGGTGAGGTTAGGTAAGGTTAGGTGAGGTTAGGTGATGTTAGGTGAGGTTAGGTGAGGTTAGGTGAGGTTTGGATGGTTATGATGGGAGGAGAGGTTAGGTGAGGTTAGGTGAGGTTTGAATGGTTAGGATGAGAGGAGAGGTTAGGTGGTTTTGGATGGTTAGACCCAGGTCATGATCTGCCATTGATCTAACGATTTACGGAAATCGGGTCTCGGAATGGAATCAGGGTCCGGGCTATGAAGTGACCCTAGCTTATTTTGTCCCGATTGATGATCCGTAAAGTCAGATCAAGATATTAATGACCTAAAACATATAAATCAATGATAGAGGGGGTTCTCACATGGATTTAACACACTAATTTATTTGTTGATTAAAACAAAACAAAATGGGGTGTCTACAAGCATAACGACTAGACAAGAAAGTCACGGTAAGGTAAACTCATCGTTTAACTAACTCTAAAGGATAGCGGTCATGCTCAAAATATTCTGGACAAAATCTGGCAGCATGACGACGCTAGAAAGGATTCCCACAACTCCACCAAAGGTATATGAATAACGGTGGTAAGATAAGCTTGGAATATGGTTACCAGAGAAAGGTGACCAAATGAAGGACCGACCAAAGGTGAGAACAGATATGACAACGTGCCAAATCCTATAATCAATAGATCAAAGGAAAAAACCCGACCAAGGAAATGGCAAGCAAAAGCCACTGATTAGATCTAGATCTGAATAGAGAATGGATATAACCGATTGAAATGAATAAAGAACTATAACTAAGAGGAGAACCCTAATATACATAGTCAGTATATATAGGTATATATACATACACATATATCCTAACCAGGGGCACCAGCCCTAATTCTAATCTAGAGGAGTCAGGGAAGTCTCGACTCAAGACAGACTGATGAGTGTGCTAGGACCATGTTGTAGCCATATAAAATGAGCTACCCTAATCTACAAATGGGACAAAGCTCCTAACTCTAGGCTCCACATGTGTGAACAACACATGTTCGACCCTGTATGAATGCAATATACTTATATAAACACGGGTACTTCCTAGTTGGGTTTCACTAAGTCAGTAAGTATATACATAATATATAAAACAAAGTAGGGCTCCGAACTCAATCTATCGGGTACTATGCGTATCAACCATACTTAATATGTATAACATAAGTACGCCCCATGTTATACATAATATGCTTCATTGCTCATCGGCTGCTGTAGACAAAAGTACGCCCAATGTCTACGGCTGCAGCACCGGCGCATAGCTTGAAAATAGATCCAGCAGTTCCGTCAGGGTAATGACCTCCCAGTCTGGTACGCACTGTATCTATTTTCGTAGATCCAATAATAATGAAAAACAATGAAAGAAATAAGAAATAAAAAATTATGATAACATCTGATGTGCAGTGTGTAAATCCCTCGTTTTATTTACGCACCTATCTGGTGCCCCTGGATTCTAACGATAGAGTTCCCATTTAAAATGATTTTAGCCCAAATTTCTCCAAAGTTAGTAAAAATGGCATTTTAACAGAGTTAGGCAATGTTTCAAGAACTCCCCAGCTGAGTCGCCAGCCTGTGGACCCCGATCCTGAGAGGACGAGTGCGAGGAGGGACGCAAGATCTCCCCTGCAATCCTCAAGGATCTTCACATGTGAAGGAGAGCTCTACCATGGAACTCTCAAAATAGATGCCACTCTCACAACATAGCATGAGTGGCGATACATAACGAATGAGATACATCTTGATCCGGAGCGAAGGCTCGAAACCAAGATATACCTAAAAATAACTCAGAGTCGCCATCCATGGATACGCCATGGAACCAAAACAAATGCTCTGTCTCCAACGGATAACCAGAGATACAAAAAGTCCGTGCTTGATTACGAATGGAGAAGGTCCGAAGAGCACCCCCAATTCTTCCGAGTGCAAGCACTTGGTCTCTTATGCCATTTATTAGTAACCTCGAAGAGTTTCGGGCGAAAATCATGTGAAATGGGAACGAATATCCCCGAGACAACGTCTATCTAGGCATGCAGGTCCCGGGGATGGTAATAACAAGCAAACACAACATGAATGAAAGAAGTGACACCTAAGCACTGTTAGATTTTGAGTGACATGCCTAAATGGTGTCTAAGTTCAGGTGGACAAACGCATGCATGCTAAAGCTAAAGGTATAAGGTCTGCGCATGAAAGTAAGAGAAAACAACAAAATACACAATCAAAACAACACAACAAATCCTAAGACTCTAATGATTGAGCCCGAGTCCTTCGATGGTCTGATGTTCATCCAAAGAAGCCTACGTATCCCCGCCTCCGAAAGAATCAGAGCAACGTAGTTCTTCGCGCCTATTCTAAGCTATGATGCCTAAGACACCTAGACCTCTATCCTTGACTCGATCTAAAAGACCGGACTAGTTATTAAATCTTCTTGTGCGATTATTTAAATTGCAATAGATTGTGGATTTTAGCACACCCTATGTGCCCTAACTAAATGCAGGTTAGCCCTAAACTAATGCAGGTGGTTCCTACTACTTATGTGTAACTAGGCTGTGTTTCCTAAGGAAAACAAAGGGCGATCTAACGCATCTTATTCTACTCATCAATCGGCGATGTGGATCGCCAACTGACCGGACGGAGGCGCTCCTACAACTCTAGGAGAAACCCCTAACTCTAAAACGAGCACAAACAAGCACACAACAAATCAAAGACTAAACCCTAACTCTAAAACTCTCTATCTAGGACAAAGTCCTAACTCTAGAGGAAGATCCTTTTTTGAAAACTAGGTTTTAAAGTTGATTGAATTAAAAAAGGTTCAAAATGCTATTTACAAAAGTTTGCCTGGACTTGGGATATAGATCTCAAGCTGCACTACGTACCTCGTGGAAGAGGATCAAGCCAACGTAGTTCGAAAATCGAACTCTCCTAACTAAAACCTAACACTCCAACTGATTTAAGGGTTTTTAATGTATTTTTTAAATGTTTTTGATATTTTTAATGTTTTCAAATATTTTTGAGTTTCAAATTTCTAATGCTTTTTGGAATTTAAAGCCCTTCCAAAGTTTTGGACCTTTAAATGCATTCACTCTTAAAGGGAACACGCAAGCATAACCACAAACTAGGGCGAAGTCCTAAAGCAAAAGGGGAAACCCCGAATAAGCAATTAGCGTCTCAAAGAGACGAACCACAATAAGTAAACAATGTCCCAAGAACAGTGAAAACAAATTCAAGATCCCAAGCAGGAAAGCTCTAATAAGACTGAATTAGTCTCGAATAGAGAAGAATGATGGCAACTCTAAAGGAGAAACGCCTAGCTAACCACACTAAAAAAAAAAGGCAAATGAGTCAATGACTCTCTAATAACACTAACAAAATGAGAATGAGTCAAGGACTCTCTAAAAGATAAGGGGCTCTAACCTGGGGCTAGATAAGCCTCCTAAAGGGGAAACTCTCTGCATGAGATAATGTTTGTCTTCGAATAGGGGCTCTATAAATGAGGCAAGGCATGCATCCTAGACACAAAGGTGGGATCCAAGTATCCCTATCATCACCTTGGCAATGAATAAAGGTTCTAAAAAAAATCTAAAAGGGGTCTAAAAAAAACTAGGCAAGTCTACTATACAGAGGAGGGGAGCGCTACTTGGACTGAGCAAGTCCCCTAAGGATGGCTTTTCCTATACAGACATAGCTTGTCTCCTAAAAGGGGACTCGGTAGTTAACTACGGTTTAGCTAGTGCTGGCCTCGGATTCGTCATTATCGGCCTACAAAACCTGCCGATCGATTCAGCACTCCTTTTGACATCAGTTGACAAGAGGATTGGAGTGGCATGCTCATCTTCCGTGAATTGGAAAGGACCAATCGTGTACGTGCTAATCTTTGCTGACACTTTCAATTCACTCACATCAGCATCAAGAATGCCAATAGTACATGTGCCTGACCTATAAAATGTTAAAACCTCGATACCAGGTATCAGATTTTTGAGAGAATTGTAAAAGAGTCAAGATACCAAAGGTGATCCTTCTAAGACAATTGATTCCATTCAACTAACCTAAGGTCAAGCAACGAAAACAAGAAACCCCCTGAGAATCATCTCTCATTAGAGACCTTAACAATAAAATCAAAACTTTACACCTCCCTCGGCCACCAAGCCTAACATCCACTATCACAATGAAACTGACCCTCAAGCTCAGATTCGATCATTTTAACCATTGAATGTAAGGTTCACCCAAAGCAAAGGAAGTGATTTCAAAGATTCTTGTAAATTAACTCAAGACATATAAGAGAGCAGACTAATTTGCTGAAACCGTCTATCATAACAACAGTGCAAATACTCAGGTTCATCAAGAAGAATTAAAGGGTCGATGTCAGTCACCCATATTTTGATAACTCCAACATATGCCCCATCTTGAGAGTTACTAACAGCTGTTACACAAGATTCTTTTCTGACAGATACTTATATGTAGATACACATTAAAGCACAACGACATGAATTTTTAATTGTATAGTTTTAGGCAAGACAAAATAAAAAATAAAAAATAAAAAATCCAAGCTCAAAGAATCATGGTTCCAATGATTGATCCTCAATCTGATCCTAACAGGCCATAAGAATAATAATATCCCAGGCATATACTCAAACACATATAGGGGAGAACATTTCGATTATTAAAAAAAAAATCAACCATTGAACCATCACTTCCTTATTGAGAACCAATCAAAGAACTTATGGACTTTGAACCTTGTATTTGTCTTGCGATTTCTTACTCAAATTCAGCACAAACTCAAGAAAAATCAAAGCAACAACATGTACATTAAAGGCGTACAGACCAAAAGGAAGGCATAAAGAATTTGACGAAAACATTTACATCTACAGTGGGTTAATGCCCTGAAACAAGAGAGGAAATTATCTACTTACAGTGGTGAAGATGAACATAGTTGCAAGAACCGTCGAATTTCTTTCAGATTCTGGATAGATCTTCCCCAAACCCTAATCGAAGCTCCTTCTCTTTCTCTTTGTTTGCTACACCAAAACCCTATCTCTCCTCTTAGATCTGTTTGAGAAAGCTATTGGGAATAAGGATCGCGGCAGGGGAATGTTACTCGGACAGTGGTGGATCTTGATGGTTGTGAAGATCAAGGAGATGAGAAAATGTATCTTGATGATTGTAAGGGGTTTATTAGGTGAAAATCATGGAAGAGGAAACGGCTAATGGAATAAAGTAAAAGAACACAATTGGAATTGATTTTCTCCGGTAGAAAACGGCCAGATTCCGGTCAAAAGCTAGCCGGAGAAGATGCTCCTCTTCTCTCTCTCTCTCTCTCTCTCTCTCTCTCTCTCTCTGTTTTCTTGGAATTTTCTAGCGAATCCAAAATCCTCCCTATTGATGGCTGATTTGGGTAGAGATGGCTAATGGTGGGTTAGGAAGAAGTGGGTATGGTGGTGATGGAGATGAGGGTGAAGAAGATGAGATTTGGCCGGAGCTCCGGCGGGAGTGAGGTCGGAGAAGGAGAATCACAGGGGGGAAAAGTGATTAGGGTTTGAGAAGATGGGTTTGAAGAAGGAGATGGAGAAGAGGGTTTTGATGGTGGCTGATGGTGGAGATGATGGTGGTGGTGGAGGCAAGAGGTGGCAAAAATGGGAGTAGGGGTGGTTGGATCTGATTTGGGGTTAAGGAAATGGGTTAGGGCAGTGAAGGTTGAAGGAGATGAAGAAAAGAGGGAGGAGGTAGTGGTCTTGTTGGTGATGGTGGGGGTGAAGTGGAGCCGGAGGAGATGGCCGGAAGTAATGGTGGATTGCCGGATTCTGGTGGGTTGGGGTTAATGAGATGGGCTAGAGATGGTTGTAGAGGGGTTTTGGGAGCGGTGGTGATGTGGTTGGGGACGGATTCCGGTCGGAGTTGGTGGTGGTGGGTGGGCGAATGGTGGCTGGCCGGAGAGATGAGGGAGATGGCCGGATGTGGGCCGGATCTCTCTCACCCTCTCTCCTTCCCTCTTGGTAGCTGCCTCCAGCAGAAAATGAAGCCTCCCCCCCTTTTTTGCTCTCTCCTTTCTTCCCACAAAAAATGGTCGAGCTCCTCTCCCTTTGTGTGGCTGCAAGTCTCTCCTCGTCTGTAGCTTGATGAAATGGGAAGAAGCCCTTTTCTCTTGCAGCTCCTCCCTCTCCCTGTTTTCCTTTTGCTAATGAGGCCTCCCCTAAAACCGTAGCTCGATGGCTTCTTATATGGGAAAATGATATTTTGGCACCCTCATTTTCCATGGACAGCCCTATGTATCACTTAAGTCACCTCCCATTTGGTGCAATTTATGACTACTCTTTTTGTTAAAGGGAAGTGGTTCGTATAAGAGAAGGGGTCTAAACAAAAATGGAATATGCTCCGTTCTTCCCTGGACAGCAACTTCTAGTGTATTTAATACACTATAAGGGTGGTCTAAATAAGAAAAGAGGTGAACATTTTGCTCTTGCTATTACACTTGGGATTGGTAATGGCACACCCCTGCTTCACTAATGCACTCCACTTTTTTTAATTCACCATTAATTATAGCACAAACTCAGCTAGTCCTATTTGCTATTTCTCGTCCAATTCTTCTGAAACTTTGCATGCACTCTTCTTGCACTCACTAATGAGCAAGATGGGTCAATGAAAGTGGGGGTTCTCTTCACACTTGAACATGCTTCCATGAATTTTCGGGACTTGAATTTCTGAAACTGTTACGATTAACTTCGGCATATTTATTCGATTTCAGGGTTTGGAGTTCGGTCAAAATGGGGTGTCTAAAACATGCATGCCCATTTACCTTTGATACAATTCATTTAAATTCACACAAATCAAGCTGAAACACTCCAACCAAAGCTTATATCCAGATTCTGTATCTCTCGGACAATAGAAGAAAAGTGGAAATATGAATCTAATAATGCCTCCTAATATATATTATTTGCAAAAAGAATGTATCACAGAGACTCGAAATTAAGCTACCCCTTGCAAAAAATTGAAGAGTTCACAACAGAATAATATGAATAACATAAAAATTACTACTAATACAGCAAGCATAATCAAGTGAGATCAATTAAAATTGAAGTAAGAGTTCCATAAGAAATCAAATTATCTCAATAGAAGAATCAAAAAGTCTGATCATCACTCATTAAGGAAGTAAGAATCGTCTCAATACATAAAATAGAATAATTCTACAACACCAGATATTTACTCCTTAGAAAATCCATATCATCTTACTGCATAAAATCGAGTAAATCTTCTCTATATAATTACAGATTATCTATTCGCCAGGAAGTAAAATCATCTCCCCACAAGAAATCAAACAGATATATTTTAATCAAGAAATAATAAAGAAGCTTACTTGAACTATTGTTATAGAAAGTTATTGATCTTGGAATTGTAGAAATTAGGGTTGAGAATAACCAGATCTGATCTTGAATTTGTCGATGAAGATCAAAATCTAACCGAACAACTCTATGCAGCTTGTTCAATTGATCCGAACTGCAGAAATCACCTTGCCTTGACAAAACTCCAGTAGATTGCAACGAATTTAAAATATGAATGAACTCAGATCAGAGCTATAAGTGAATTAGAGTTAAAATTGTGCAGATCTGGATTCCAATACATTAGTTTCATGGTAAGAAGAAGAAGAATCACAAGATCTAAGACTTGAGACAAAGATCTAAGGCTTGAGGTTAGGGTTTGAAACTGAAAAGAAAGGAATCCTGGGGTTTTGAGGATGTAAAAGATAAAAGAGATGATGCCATACGCTTAAAAACAAGAGAAAGGAGGATAATATGATCGGAAACCTAACCAGAGTTCCAAAATCCGGCCGGAGATAGTGATCGGAGAAGATGAAAACAAGGTTTAGGGTTTACAAATTTTCGGGTTTCTCTCTCAGATCTCTCTCTTCCTCTAAAAATTTTCAACGAAAATGAAATTCTACTGAGGAAAATGAAGACAAACAGGGTAGCAGCAAGGAAAAGGAAAGTGACCAAAGCTCCGGTGAAGAAGCCGGAGAAGATGATCGGATTTCTCTCTCTCTCTCTCTCTCTCTCTCTCTCTCTCTCTCTGTAAACGAAAATGAGAAAATCCCCTTTTTCATTCGTTTTTTATATATATTAAAAAAAAGGATGCTGATATTGGCACTACCAGATTTAATAAGCGCACAAAACCTTGATGAGCGCGCGAATCAGCTCCGTCCCAGACGAGCTAATTCACCCCCTTGCTTCGGTTAACTCCCTATTGCAGATAATTCACCCCCCTTCATTGTTGCATTACACTTCACTGCGACGCTCGTCCTATTTGTAATTTCTTGGCGAATTTTAACGAAATTTTGTGGAGACCTAATTAAAACCCTAACCTATCCTAGAAATAAATTTGGGATCCTAGAACACTAAATTGATAGGATTTCTAATCAAATAACGCTACTAGGGCACGGTTAAAATGGGGTGTCTACACATGGCCATAGCCAACCCCTACAACACCACCATATCATAATATTCTCATCCCATGTATCATATTGTCACAACCCAAATCACATCCGAACAACCCATATACTTAATAGCATAGCTAACCTCATCCCTTTAAATTAGTCCATAGCCTTACCACTATGAACAGACCATGTTCATAACTCCCATAAGACCATACCCATATCCATCTCATCTCCACCAAATTCCCAATCCAACCGAACCCAAAACCCGCAACCCGATCCCAACCCGGTTTTGCCCCAACCCAGTTCAACCCCACCCCACACCCCAACTCAAAGCCGCATCCCAACTTAAAGTAGGACCAAGAACCCCAAACCTGCAACCTGACCCCGACCCCTACTCGGTTCAACTTGAACCACTCTAGCGCAAACCGTTCCAACCCGGGCCCGAATCCTCCCAATCCGATTAATCCCGCTATCAACTCAAATCCGCTCAACCCAATCGACCCTACCGTCAACCCGAATCCGCTCAATCCAATCGACCCCGCCATCAACCCAAATCGGCCTAATCCAATTCTCTATTGTTCATAGTTTGGAATTAAGTCATATGGCCATGAATCTGAACCCAACGAGCCTCATCTAATCGGTTTACTCAGCCGGACCTACCTGGTCCAACCTCAACCCTACTCAATCCCTTTTCAACCTGGGTCCAACCCAACCCACCCACTCGGTACAGTCAACTCAACTCACTCAGTTTAATCTGGTCCAATCGAACCAAACCCAACCTAACCCGGTTCAGCCCAGGTTCCACCCGAGCCAACTTAAGCCAACCCGGGTCCAACCTGAATCGACCCGAGTTCAACCTGCCTAGCGCCCCCCCCCCTGCGACCCTAACCGGGATCATCTAACGGGAACCCCAGCCAATTCAGCCCAATCCGAACCCAACCCGACCCGAGTCAACCCGAGTTGGACCCCAAGCTGTAGCCTAGCACCTTACACCACCTACCCAACCCAAGGTGCACCCTACTCAGCCTTGATCCAATCCCCCAATGGCCTACTCGGCCTATCCCTCAACCCCATGGCCAAAAGTCCATTCCACCTAACCCAAGGATCATTCTGCCAACCTTTCCCCCTAGTACTCGACCTAGCTAGCCAATCCCTTAGCCCCATCCCAATCCCAGCCCGACACCTAACCCAAGTTGCATCCCTACCCAACCTAACTCCCCTTGGCCAACCTATTTAATTTTAACCGAACTCCCACTCCATCACCTTATCTGATAGCTATTAAACTTTTTCATCATCACATCCATGTAATACCTCATCTCCCTTAACCACATCCATGCACTACTCCATCACCTTAGCCACATCCATAGCCACATCCATAACTCATGACAGTAACCATACCTATATAAATGTATGTAAGCCCAAGGGTTCTCATGGGTTCAATCATTCACCTTACCTTCTTGTTTTGATGCTAGCAAACACAAATTGATTAGCATTGTCAGACTAATGTGTTGCTTTGAGATGTTGTACTATACACAGGAATTCGATATGTTATATCGCCATTACACAACTCAACCCAACACATGGCTTGTGGATCCACACTCACATTGATAGAGAGCTTGCACCTACAATTGAGACATGAGACATCCTCATTTGAAGATGTTCAAGTCATGAAGCTTATCATGAAGATCCTACAAGTTACCAACAAGTGTCAAGAAGAAGATTGGCGTTGAACATGGCTTAATGACTCCTCATGCACCTCTCAACATGATTTGAAGATTGGAGGAAGTCACAAGAGCCAAGACAAAGTTCAAGATATTCACTCTCAAGATGAAGAAGTCCGAGGAAGTGCAAAGAGCCACGATATTCCAGAAAGACTCTATGGTATACACTATTAGAATGTATTTGGAGTCCTCTTGATTTTATGTTTAAATACACTCTCAAAAGGTTTTCAAAATGGGTTTCATACTTAACATTTTACATCTTTGAAAACCATCAACACACACCTAAAAATGTGTTTGAAAACCTTGGACTTAAGCCTAGAGACATTTTACTCAGGGCTGGTCGACCGGGCTATGCCGGAGGACCGCGGGATGCTAACTGGAATTCCAGGGTATCTCAAAATTTATCAGGCCGGTCAACCTGGGTAAGCCGGGCGACCGCGGATACGTTTCTATTTAGAACAGAAACAATCCAGTATGGTTTGGGCGGTCGACCTCATGGGTCTGGTCGACCGCGATAGTGTTTTGAGTGAAAATTTAATTCAAACAGGAAGCCCTCGCCGGGCGACCGCCCTTGGGCTTGTCGATCGCACCTGTATGAATTTTGAATTTCAAAATAAGAGTCCGATAACGGCGGGCGACCGCCGTGCCTCTCTCGACCGCTTCGATTTGGGAATAGATCCGTTGGGGCTTTCGCAGGTTGACTTTTTCAACCCTGTAATTTACAGTTTTACCCCCAACCGGTCATATTTCCTTGTGGGCTATATATACACTATCTAAACATTTCTAAACAACCTTTTGGAAAAATCAAATCCTATCTTCTTCAACCTAAACTTTTATATGAAAGGTTAAACCTCTTTGAACTTGTATTTTTTCATCATATCAAGAGGATCTCCATAGGCTTTACGTTTGTATCTATTCCTTGGAGTATTTGTGAGCTTTGATTGTTTGTATTTGCCTTTAAGAGGCTTGAGAGCTTTCATTTCTTTCTTTCTTCTAATTTTTGTAAAGAGGGTTTCTACGCTTCAATCCTATAGAAGAAGAAGCTTGTTTGAGGAGAGGGTTTCACACTTCGACCCTTGAGAAAGAAGAAGTTTGTGAGAGGGGTTTTACGCTTTGGCCATTGAGAAAAGTGAAGCTTGGTTGTAAAGGGTTCTACGCTTCAGCCCACGAAAGGAGAAGCTTGATCATTGTAATTGGCTCATTGATCCAGCCATTTGAAGGAGGATCGAGATAGTGGAACTTGCGCGTGGACGTGAAGAGTGGAGCAGGTCTTGTGATAGACCGAACCACTATAAATCTCGTATACATTGTCTCATTCTCTCTTCTCTCCTTCGTACAGGATTGTGGTAATATCTTTTACTTGTTCATTCATTAATCAACAAGGGCTAGTCGCACTTTAAATTTCTAGGGCTTAAACAAATCACAAATTGTAGATTTTTAATTAGACCCAATTCCCCTCTCTTGGTTGCCTATTGGGATTTCATTTGGTATCAGAGCGAAGGTTCTTATATAGATTTTTTATTCAAAAATCTATAAGAGAAAGATTCATGGCAACCATCCCTTTGTTGTTAAGTCCCTCCGGTTACGCCAAAGGTCAATCTTCAATAGACCCCCATCCTTTAATGGACTAAACTATGGATATTGGAAAATTAGAATGTCTTTTTATCTTAAATCCATAGATTTTGATATATGGGAACTAATTGAAGAATGATATTTTGAACCTACCGAGGAGAGGAAGAATGGGAGTGCCGCGGACAAGAAGAGGGCTTCATTGGATGCCAAGGGAGTGACATTATTGTTTTGTACACTATCTCCCTAGGAATTCAATAGAGTCTCAAATTGTAAAACGGCAAGAGAAATTTGGACCACACTTGAGACAACCCATGAAGGGACAACTCAAGTTTAGAAATCAAAAGTTAATATGTTAATTAGTGACTTTGAATATTTTGAAATGTATGAAAATTGGTCTATTTTCGATATGTTTACTCGTTTCACTGACATTGTTAATGAGTTGAGTGCATTAGGAAAGACTTATACAAATTACGAGTTGGTCCAAAGGCTTCTTCGATGCTTCCCGGACAATTGTGATCCAATCATTACGGTGATCAAGCAATCTAAAGATTTGGATACCCTTAGACTTGATGACCTCATGGGAAACCTCATTAACCATGAGATGAAGATGAAGAAGAGGGAAGAAAAAACACAAGGCAAAAAGGAAGAAACAATGAAGAGAGGAGTAGCCTTCAAGGCAAAGGTTGATAGTGAGGAAGACGAGAGTGACAAAGAGTCAAATTTTGAGGATTTAACTAAAGCATTTGATCTCCTCACCAAGAAGATGAACAAGCTTGGAAGATTGAACCGGAAGAATAGATATGCTAGAAGAAGCAACTCCCCAAGAAGACAAGAAGATGATGATTCCGTCAAATGCTATGAATGTGGGAAAGCCGGACACTTTCGGCCTGAGTGCCCTTATCTTAAAAATGATAGGACTAGAAGAAAAAGGAAAGAGGACAAGAAAAAGAAGAGCTTTAGCGCAAATTAGGATGGCCTGAGTGACTCATCCAAAAGCAACTCAAGTGAGGATGAGAAGTCCAACTTTGTATGCTGCATGGCAAGCGTTCCGTCCCAACACAATGTAAGTCAACTTTTAGATTCTTTCCTTGAAAGTGATAGTGATAATGGTGGTGAAAATGATAGTGATATAGAAAAACCTACCATGGAAGAATTAATTGAAGTTTGTGAACATGCTAAAGAAGCTTTACTTCTTGAAGTTGCCAAAAGCCAAAAATTCAAAAAATCTCTTGAAAAGATAACTAAGGACTTTGGAAACATGAAAAATGAACTTGATTCGAAAATCTCCTTAAATGATAAATTAATTATGGAAAAACCATTTATTGAGTGGAAAATGTGAAAATCTTATTTGTAAATTTAATCATTTGAAGGAAGAAAATTAAAAAGTTTGCAATGATATTGACAAGTTGTGTTTGGAGAATAAGAACCTAAAATGTGATTATGATAAGCTTATTCTCAAACATTCTTGTGGCAAGAACAAACTTAATGAGATCTTAGAAAGTAAAATTTCTTTTGGAAAGAGTGTTCTCGGTTACCAAAATTCTCAAAAGAAAGTTACTTACAAAAATAAGTTTGTCAAGTCCAAAGCTCCATATGCTAGCTATTCTCATGTTTATACTCTCATATGCTAGCACAAGCATCTTCATCCCTACATGTCACTATTGTGGTGTACGTGGACATTTCAACTATGCATGTAGATTTAGAAGATCGTCTCACCATGTTTGGGTGAGAAAAGACAAGTTTTGTGAAACTAACATAGATGGACCCAAAAAGGTTTGGGTAGCTAAAACTAATACTTGATCATTTATCTTATAGGGTGTGCTTAAATGAAATATCTTTTTGAAAACAATTTTTAAATGCATGTGTATGATAAATTATTTCATAATCTCATTTAGAAATCATGCAATTTTGAAGCCCAAG
Source organism: Tasmannia lanceolata (assembly GCF_043159265.1). NCBI lineage: Eukaryota > Viridiplantae > Streptophyta > Magnoliopsida > Canellales > Winteraceae > Tasmannia > Tasmannia lanceolata. The sequence goes on along the minus strand of NW_027518679.1, from coordinate 8,081,621 downwards.
GGTTCTTCTTTACCTATTCTCATTGTTATCCCTTGAGGACTATATTTGGACATCCCTTAGACGCATTCATTGTATGAGTCATTATCTAAGGAGGAGTTTTAAAGGTATATATGTCCTATTTTGGTCTTATCATGTGGCACATCATGTGTTCAACATCTATCCTTGATAAGTTTCAAATGTTGAGCCTTAACTTGCAATTTCATTGAAACTCATTCATAGGAACCTAATTCAGTTGATTAATCCTTTATCCTATGTATCTTTATGCTTATCATGTATTTTTAAAAATATACACATCTATCTCCATGATGAGTTTGTCCATGATAAGCTATAATTGTCATATCTATAGCTATCTTGTTTGTTATGCCCTATTACATAGGTTCTACCTAGGGCCAATGACAAATTCATAAGGGGGGAGCTAAATGGTTATATATTCACACTTATATGGATGAATGTGCTATGCTCATATGGTTTATTACCCCTATTCTTATGCTTAACTTGCAAATCATTCGATCAAAAAAAAAAAAAAACTTGGCTTATCATGTATCTCATTTTTGTTTTCTTTCTGATAAGCATTCTAAGAGCTTGAATGTTATATCATATTCAAGGCACATAGCTTAGACAAGCTATTATTCATCTTGACACCCCACTTATACTTTCAATTGTACATCCCTACCTTTTTGTTGTTGCCATAAGGGGAGAATTTTGGGAATTGATTAGGTAGTCCCATTGTATATGCACCATATGTTTTACAGTCATTAATTATATTTGTGCATATAGTGAGGGGGAGCTACGCTCTATTATGTATATCATATCATGCTTATTCATCTATTTGTTGATATCTCCTTCATCCCTAATCAATTTGTTTGCCATTATAAAAAGGGGGGAGAATGTAAGCCCAAGGGTTCCCATGGGTTCAATCATTCACCTTACCTTCTTGGTTTGATGCTAGCAAACACAAATTGATTAGCATTGTAAGACAAATGTGTAGCTTTGAGATGTTGTGCTCTACAGAGGAATTTGATATGTTATATCATCATTACACAACTCAAAACAACACATGGCTTGTGGATCCACCCTTACATTGATCAAGAGCTTGCACCTACAATTGAGACATCCTCATTTGAAGATGTTCAAGTCATGAAGCTTATCATGAAGATCCTACAAGTTCCCAACAAGTGTCAAGAAGAAGCTTGGAGTTGAACATGCCTTGATGACTCCTCATGCACCTCTCAACTTGATTTGAAGATTGGAGGAAGTCACAAGAGCCAAGATAAAGTTCAAGATGTTCACTCTCAAGATGAAGAAGTGAAATACAGGTGTGACAATCCAAGAAGGGGGTTGAATTGGACAATTATAAATTTTAGGCTTAATTAAAAGAGATTAAAAATTAATCTATTTAATTAAACACTAATTAGTTTAACCCTTGTTCAAATAGGTATATCAATAAACTCTAAGGATTAAACTTTCTAATCATGCACATTTAGCTAACCCTTGTTCAAATAGATATTATAATGCAATTTAGGGTTTAAACATTTCTCTTAACTGCATTCACTAACCCTTATTTAATTAAAGCATAAACATAAGTAAGGTTAGAGATTATCAATTACCACACGTGCGAGAGAGAGAGAGAGAGAGAGAGAGAGCATCCACAAGGCACAAGATTTATAGTGGTTCGGTTACAACTTGACCTACTCCACTCTTCCAAGTTTACCTCCTTGGGATCTCCACTAAAATGATGAAGCCGTACACCCGACTCCTTCATCTCCAAAGGAAACAAACCCTTGCTTTTTCATTCTCAAGGGCCAAAGCGAAGCCCTTCGCACGAAGCCTTGACAAGGGAGTCAAACACTTGCACATGATTCACCTTTCTTCACGGGCCAAATCGGAGACCCTTTTCTTCACCTTTCTTTACGGGCTGAAGAGGAAACCCTCACATGAAGAACAAATAAAAATAAAAATTCTCTTGCCTCTAAATAGGCGGATTACACATTGATAGCTCACATTCACAACAAGAATATACAAATGTAAAGCCCTATGGAGTGCCTCTTGATAAGTTGTCGAAATGGAAGATCAAAGAGGTTTTTAGCTTTTGAAATAAAATGTTGAAGCTCAAAGAGAAATGAGATTTGATCTTTCTCTATTGTTCAAAAGCGTAGGTAGATAGGTTTTAATCAGGTATATATAGTGTATTTGAAAATATGACCGTTTGGGGTAAAACTATAAATAAATGGCTTGAAAAAGTCAAGCAGAAAATGCCCCAACGGCTAGTTTGCTCGACTGCGGCGGTCGACCGGGCTACAGCGGTCGTCCTCCCTATCAGGCGCCCTATTCTATTTTCAAATTTCTTACCGTCGCAGTCGACCGGCCACATGGCGGTCGCCTGGCGAGGGCTTACTGTTTGCTCAAAAATTTGGCTCAAAAACCTATCTCGGTCGACCGACCCACAGCGATCGCCCGCTCTAGACCAAATTGGATTGTTCTGTCTGAAACAGAAGCGCATTCGCGGTCGCCCGATTTAAACCAGTCGACCGGCCCAATAAAATTCGAGAAGGCCTGGATTTTCAAGTTCCATCTCGCGGTCGCCCGACAAAGCCCGGTCGACCGGCCCTGAGTGAAAGTCCATTTTAACTTTAAAATCTAGGGGCTTTTGGGCTATAGTCTTTGGGCTTAAGTCCAAGGTTTTCGAACACATTCTTGGGTGTGTTGATGGTTTTCAAAGATGTAAAATGTTAAGTATAAAAACCATTCGTAAACCTTTTGAAAGTGCATTTAAACATAAAATCAAGAGGACTCCAAATACATTCTAAAAATGAATACCATGAGTCTTCTTGGAATGTCTTTGCTCCTTTGCACTTTCTTGGACTACTTCGGCTTGGGTGAATATCTTGACCTTGTCTTGGCTCTTTTGACATCCTCAAATCTTCACTGCATGTAGTGAGGTACATGAGGTGTCACCAATGGTATGTTCAGCTCCAAGCTCCTTCTTGACACTTACTTTGGCTTGGGTGAACATCTTGACCTTGTCTTGGCTCTTTTGACATCCTCAAATCTTCACTGCATGTAGTGAGGTGCATGAGGTGTCAACAATGGTATGTTCAGCTCCAAGCTCCTTCTTGACACTTGCTTAGGAAATTGTGGGATCTTCATGGTGAGCTTCTTTAATTGAGCATCTTCAAATGAGGATGACTCCAATGTAAGTGCAAGCTCTTGGTTTCTTTAATCCTTGATACACAAGTCATGTGTTGTGAAGAGTTGTGTAATGACGATTTTGACATGAAAATCATGTATACAACACAACACCTCAAAGTAACAGATCAGTCCATAAATGCTAATCAATTTGGTTTGCTAACATCAAAACAAGAAGGTAAGGTGAATGATTAACCCATGTGAACCCTTAAGCTTACATTCTCTTCCTTTTTTATGATGGCAAACAAATTGGTTAGGGAGGTAGGAGCTATTAAACGATATTTGAATGAGCATTTAAATACAATAATCAATTTAAGCAATGCTCCCCTCACTATATGCACAAGTATAATAAATGATATAAAGCATGTGGTGCATATACAATATGGACTACCTAATCAATTCCCAAAAACTCTCCCCCTTTTAGCAACAGCGAAAAGGTAAGGATATGCAAGTGAAAGTGCAAGTGGGGTGTCAAGATGAAGAATAACTCATAAGAGTTATTCAAAGTGTATATGATATGTCAATGAAGCTCATATGATGCTTATCAAAATAGAAAACAAAGTAAAGAGCATGATAAGCAGTTTTGTTTTTTTTTTTTCAAAAAATATGTAAGTTAAGCACAATTATGGGGCCAATAGACTATGTGAGCATATCACAATGGTCTATATAAACATGAAAAAGCAACAATTTGGCTCTCTCCCTATTTATTTGTCATTGGCCCTAGATGAAACCTATGTGAAAGGGCATAACAAGACAGAATGGTTTAAAAGGTGAGTGATTTAAACACTTGGGCTTCATTTGCAACTTGCAAGAAGATGAGTCTCTACCTGAGCAAGAATATGCTCGGATTGATGACATAACCATTTAGGTTCACAAGTTGCATGAATGGGGGTTTTCTTGTCATAGGGCAGAGAAGTCTCTTCCTGAGCATGAACATGCTCAGAACTATAAAATAACTTTTGAGTTTCAGTTGCATGCCCTTAGAGAATTGTATATTTGCAAGTGAAAGCTCCCCCTGACTATGTGCATCTAATTTAAATGTAATAGATCAAGGCACATAGAACCCATGATTTAATTAATCACCTTTAACCATTTAGATTGCTCCATTCCTAAACCAATCACACTTTGAATATGAATGGATGATTATTAGACCGAGGATATGAGTTTAAGAAGATGGTCTAATAAACACATGGATACAAAAATAAAATAGTGAATACCATATCCATGGCAATCAAAAGATCATGTATAAATAGATGAGAACCATAATGCTCAATATACATGATCAAAATGGAAGTTTAATACCACATTTCTTTTATCACTTCAAGAAATGATAAAAGTGGTATTTGAAAATCTCTCGAAAGAAGTAAAACTGAACTTCTTTTATTCTATCGGCACTCTTCTACTGATGAATGTTTAGAAGAGCTTAGATCAATGCTTGACCCTTTCTTCCATGCAAGGGAGCATCTTTAAAAGTTCTTTCCGGATTGAGAGATTGGGTACTTGTTTCAACTCTTCTCCTTCATCAAAAGGTCATCCTTGAGAGGATGATCATGAAGTACACATACCAGCCTTTAGACAGAGTCTTCAATTTCCTTAGTCTCTGTTCATGTTCACTGTGGAAGAATGTAGAGATAGACAGAGGAAAATTGAGTACATCTACCATCTTATTACATCTGGCACGATGGAAGGAGACGAGTACCACAGATAAGCTGCGAAGGACATATGATCTGAGTGGGGTCCTCCGAAGCTAAGATCTTGGAAGAGATGATAGGACATGATAAACTCAAAAATATTTTTAAATCATTCATCTTCCAAGAGATTGTCATTGGCCTTTGATAATCTTATAATGTAAGGCCTGACAATACACAATGGCTATAGATAAGAATGTAAACAGCCATAGGAATTTATCATGATTAAAAATGTTCTTATCTTTAAGAGCACATGATAAGAGATTACTTCGTAGGAAATATGATCATCATCTCAATCACTATTCTATGAAGAAGAGTTCTAGAGATTTTTCAAACTCTAGAAAAAAATACTTATCATTGGCAGAGATAGAAACATATAAGTCTATCCAAGATAAGTATAAGGCCTGAGAAGATATGGCACTGAGGCACAGGCAAAGGGATCTTGTCAAAAGATGAGAGATGATCTCAAATGTAAAGAACAGGACAAGACCCAACTACAACACATATGGAGCAATGTGGCTCCACATGAGTGTACTTATCATATGTGATGCACATCACACATCATATGATAAGGTGGATGGACAGACATTGAGCATGTATAGCTCTCCCTTTGTAAGTGACTCATACAATGTATGAATCCAAAGGGCTGTCCAACCACATAGACACCAAGGTATTTAAAGGTGAATGATTTTCAAACCACCCTTGGGCCACTAAAGCATGATTGCTATAGGTAGGCATATGATACCAAATGAGGTGACAACCTAGCAAACCATGCTCCCCCTAAATATGTGCAGATTATATATATATATATATATATATATATATATAAATATATATATATATCACACAAGGCACATATAGCTTATTATGGTTAAGATGCTGGCTAAAAGCAAAAGTAATTAGATGTTTTAATTAAAGATGAGTGTACACTCTCCATCTTATAGAGTAAGAGGACTAAGAGTACAAATTAAGTGATTTTTAAGTTTAAGTTTACCATCTTTACCATGTACCAGTAGCATACAAGGGGAAATAACTATAGATTATATAGATTATTAATTAAGCTTAAATCTATAAAACTTAAACATTATATGAGGGATTAATAGAATCCCATGTCTAAGAGAGACATCCTTGGCTCATCCAATGAGAGCATTCATGGATAGTCTACCATGTTTGGACACACGAATTATAGTCCAAACATCTATGTCTACATCCACAAACCACCATATAAAAATAGGGCATTTAAGCACAAAGTGCAAAATGCCAATTAAAAACCAAGATGTGTAGAAAACAAGTGTTCCCAACACAATGTGTTACATGATAACCATAACAATAAGAAACTGCCCAACAATGGTACTAGATTCCTATGACATTTTCAATTTTACTCAATTGAGTTTCATACATTGAATCTAGACTCATTTTCAATTCTCTACACAAACAAATGTATTCATGCAGGACTGTAGAGAATAATCGAAGGACTTCTAGAGAATGTCAAGTGATGAACACCTTGGAGACATGCATTCCAAAAAGAACTACTATGACTAGATAATTTTATCTTAGTCATGAGAGGATATTCATTTTAGGCATTTTTGGAATACATCAATTTAACCCATAAAGATTTCTTATGCATTTAATAATAATCATTAAGCACATAAGAATGAGTTTAAAGGACAACTAGCTGCATAGTAATAAACATACTTACTCACCTAGGGCAAGAGATGTCTAAGAAAGGATTTGAGTGGATTACCTTAGACAAGACTTTAATACACAATTTTACTAGAAATGATATTCTACCTAAGTTGAATATACCAAGATCTAGCAAATGCCAAAATTGTCCTATAAAGAGTTCAAAAATGACAGGAATGAACTTGAAAGATCAATTTGAACTCAAGGGCAAAAATGATGGTTAATTTTTATGGAAGCACATATATGGTTTTCACATTAAATTTTCTAATGTGGATTTGCTTTGTGGATGCTAAGTGCACAAGTGATGTGATTTGCACTTAGATAGGCTTAATCAAGAAAGATATTCAATAAAGCACAAAAAAAAAATGTGATCATTTAAGCTCAGAATTAAAAAGATATATCATTAAGCTCAAGAAAACCAGATACAAAATGTATTCAATGAATTTAAAGTATCTAGCATGAAAGTGAATGATATAGCAGTTAATCATAGCCTCTAAACTAACTCATTCACTAATTAGATTAGAGGGATTCTTTTGGAACCCAAATCCCTTTGGTTCCATCCAAGTTTGTTTGTGGGAGTGTACATTTTCTTATCCAAACAAACTTGTTAGATTTCACAATTCCAATCTTACACTCAGAATTGTTATGCTCAACTCTACCACAATAATTATAATTGGTAGATGAGAAGCAATTAGAATTACAAGACTTAGAAGTGTGTTTATCTTTTTCTTCTTTAAGTCTTTGATCCTTATTAGAGAGTTTTTCATTTAATTGTTCTTCATTTTTACAAACATGTTTATATTTTTCAACAAGTTCAATATTTATGATTTTAGGGCTTTTAATTTCTTTCTCAAAGGCATTGTATCTTTGAAATAAGTCAACATTTTATTTATCAAAAATATGCTCAATTGACTTAATTTTTCATTTCTTTTCAAACATCCATTTATTTCCAATTTTAAATTTTCAATTTGAATTTTCAAATCATAAATTAAATGTTTGAAAGAAACTTCATTTGCAAAAGATTTTTCTGAGATCTCTTTTTGTCTAGAAATTTTATCATTTGAAAAGAGAAACATTTTTCTCAAAAGTATTTTCTAATGAAGTCCAAATATCTTTTGCATTGAGGCAATTTGAAAAATTGTTAAAAATATTTGGAGTTAAACCACAACACAACAAAATCATAGCCTTTGAGTTCAAGGAAAACAATTTCATATCACCTTCAGTGCATTTCCTTGAAAATGAAATTTTCTCTTTAATGACATCTAAAATGTCATAATCTATGGATTTGAGATAGACTTGCATTTGTGCTTTCCCAGCTCCATAATTCGCTCTATCAAATAATGGAAGAATTAGGGTGCATTGGCCTTTCTCAAAATCCATAGGGATTGTCACAGATCTTTTCTCTTGAAGATTTTTAAAATTAAAAATCTCTTTAAGAGCCTAAGTTCTGATACCAAATGAAATACAGGTGTGACAATCCAAGAGGGGGGGTGAATTGGACAATTAGAAATTTTAGTCTTAATTAAAAGAGATAAAAAATTAATCCATTTAATTAAACACTAATTAGTTTAACCCTTGTTCAAATATGTATATCAATAAACTCTAGGGATTAAACTTCCTAATTATACACATTTAGCTAACCCTTGTTCAAATAGATATTATAATGCAATTTAGGGTTTAGACATTTATCTTAAGTGCATTCACTAACCCTTGTTCATTTAAAGCATAAATAAAAGTAAGGTTAGAGATTACCAATTACCACACGTGCGAGAGAGAGAGAGAGATAAGAGCGAGCATCCACAAGGCACAAGATTTATATTGGTTTGGTCACAACTTGACCTACTCCACTCTTCCAAGTTTACCTCCTTAGGATCTCCACTAAAATGATGAAGCCGTACACCCGACTCCTTCATCTCTAAAGGGAACAAACCTTTGCTTTTCCATTCTCAAGGGCCAAAGTGAAGCCCTTCGCATGAAGCCTTGACAAGGGAGTCAAACCCTTGCACATGATTCACCTTTCTTCAGGAGCCGAATCGGAGACCCTTTTCTTCACCTTTCTTTACGGGCCAAAGAGGAGACCCTCACATGAAGAACAAATAAAAAGAAAAACTCTCTTGCCTCTTAATAGGAGGATTTCAACATTGATAGCTCACATTCACTCCAAGAATATACAAATGTAAAGCCCTATGGAGCGCCTTTTGATAACATGTAGAAATGGAAGATCAAAGAGGTTTTTAGCTTTTGAAATAAAATGTTGAAGATCAAAGTGAAATGGGATTTGATCTTTCTCTAATGTTCAAAAGCTTATGGAGATAGGTTTTAATCCTGTATATATAGTGTATTTGAAAATATGACCATTTGGGGTAAAACTGTAAATAAATGGCTTGAAAAAGTCAAGCAGAAAATGCCCCAATGGCTAGTTTGCTCGACCGCAGCGGTCGACCGGGCTACAGCGGTCGTCCGCCCATATCTGGCACCCTATTCTATTTTCAAATTTCTTACCGTCGCGGTCGACCGGCCACATGGTGGTCACCCAACGAGGGCTTACTATTTGCTCAAAAAATTTGGCTAAAAAACCTATCTCAGTTGACCGACCCACGGCGGTCGCCCGCGCTAAACCAAATTGGATTGTTCTGTTTGAAACAAAAGCGCATCTGCGGTCGCCCGGTTTAACCCGATTGACCGGCCTGATAAAATTCGACATGGCCTGAATTTCCAGGTTCCATCCCGCGGTCAGCCAGCAAAGCCCGGTCAACCGGCCCTGAGTGAAATTCCATTTTAACTTTAAAATCCAGGGGCTTTTGCGCTATGGACTTTGGGCTTAAGTCCAAGGTTTTCGAACACATTCTTGGGTGTGTTGATGGTTTTCAAAGATGTAAAATGTTAAGTATAAAAACCATTTGAAAACCTTTTGAATGTGCATTTAAACATAAAATCAAGAGGACACCAAATACATTCTAAAAATGAATACCATGAGTCTTCTTGGAATGTCTTGGCTCCTTTGTAGTTTCTTGGACTACTTCGGCTTGAGTGAACTTTTTGACCTTGTCTTGGCTGTTGTGACATCCTCCAATCTTCACTGCATGTAGTGAGGTGCATGAGATGTCACCAATGGTATGTTCAGCTCCAAGCTCCTTCATGACACTTGCTTAGGAACTTATGGGATCTTCATGATGAGCTTCTTTACTTGAGCATCTTCAAATGAGGATGACTCCAATGTAGGTGCAAGCTCTTGGTTCCTTTGATCCTTGAACCACAAGTCATGTGTTGTGAAGAGTTGTGTAACGGCGATTTTGACATGAAAATCCTGTGTACAAGACAACACCTCAAAGCAACACATCAGTATATAAATGATAATTAATTTGGTTTGCTAGCATCAAAACAAGAACGTAAGGTGAATGATTAACCCATGGTAACCCTTGGGCTTACAAGAAGTCCGAGTAAGTGCAAAGGAGCCAAGACATTCCAAGAACAGTCAATGGTATACACTATTAGAATATATTTGGAGTCCTCTTGATTTTATGTTTAAATGCACTCTCAAAAGGTTTTGAAAATGATTTTCATACTTAGCATTTTACATCTTTGAAAACCATCAACACACACCTAGAAATGTGTTTGAAAACCTTTGACTTAAGCCCAAACAACATAGCCCAAAAGCCCCTGGTTTTTAAAGTTAAAAATTGAATTTTACTCAGGGTCGGTCGACCGCGGGATGCTAATTGGAATTCCAGGGCATCTCGAATTTATCGGGCGGGTCGACCGGGGTAAGCGGGGCGACCGTGGATACGTTTCTGTTTCAGACAGAAAAAATCCAGTATGGTTTGGACGGTCGACCTCCATGGGTCCGGTCGACCACGATAGTGTTTTGAGCAAAAGTTTAATTCAAACAGGAAACCGTCGCCAGGCGACCGCCCTTGGGCCAGTCAACCACGCCGGTATGAATTTTGAATTTCAAAAGAAGAGCCCAATAAGAGCTGGCGACCGCTGCGGCTTGGAAATAGATCCATTGGGGCTTTCGCAGGTTGACTTTTTCAACCCTGTAATTTACAGTTTTACCCCCAAACGGACATATTTCCTTGTGGGCTATACATACACTATCTAAACCTTTCTAAACAACCTTTTGGAAAAATCAAATCCTATCTTCTTGAACCTAAACTTTTATATGAAAGGTTAAACCTCGTTGAACTTATATTTTTACATAATATCAAGAGGATCTCTATAGGCCTTACATTTGTATCTATTCCTTGGAGTGTTTGTGAGCTTTGATTGTTTGTATTTGCCTTTAAGAGGCTTGAGAGCTTTCATTTCTTTCTTTCTTTCAATTTTTGTAAAGAGGGTTTCTACGCTTCAACCCTATAGAAGAAGAAGCTTGTTTGAAGAGAGGGTTTCACGCTTCGACCCTTGGGAAAGGAGAAGTTTGTGAGAGGGGTTTTACGCTTTGGCCCTTGAGAAAAGAAAAGCTTGGTTATAAAGGGTTCTACGCTTCTGCCCACGAAAGGAGAAGCTTGATCATTATAATTGGCTCATTGATCCGGCCAGTTGAAGGATGATAGAGATAGTGGAACTCGCGTGTGGACGTGAAGAGTGGAGTAGGTCTTGTGATAGACCGAACCACTATAAATCTCGTGTACATTGTCTCACTCTCTCTTCTTTCCTTTGTGCAAGATTGTGGTAATATCTTTTACATGTTCATTCATTAATCAACAAGGGCTAGTCGCACTTTAAATTTCTAGGGCTTAAAAAAGTTACAAATTGTGGAGATTTTTAATCAGACCCAATTCACCCCCACTCTTAGTTTCCTATTGGGATTTCAATGTATCAATTCCCCATTCAATAGCACACATCTTACCCCTTAATCCTTTCTCTGATCATCCTATCTCCCATCATCTCTTTCCCACATTATAGCCATCCGATCTATACTAACCATTATTATATTAGTAATTCTATTCCCTTCACTCGACCAACCAAAGTTCCCACTTCAGCCTCAACCACAGCCCAAGCTGAACCCAACCCGACCCCAAACCCGAAGTCGGACTGAAGCCCGCACCAAAAACCGCAACCCGTTAAACCCCTCACAATAACCGAGCCTCACTTACACCTTATCCAATGTATAAGTTAGCCCTCATCCCTTAGTTATAACCACATCCTTACATGCTTGTAACCCAATGCGCATTAACCATGTATCTAACCCTGCATGCCTTTGAATACCAAAACACACGCCCATCTCGCCTATGCACCCTGCATCCCCATCCAGAGTTCCAACTCGAATCCAATTGTGGTGTAACCCGAGTCCCAACCCGAGTCCAATCCGACTCTAAGCTAAACCTCGACGGTGAACCCGAACCCGAACCGCAACTCGAGCCTAACTCAAGTCCAACACGGACCCGAACCGCAACCTGAGTCCAACTTGAACCCGAACCGCAACCTGAGCCTAATCCGAGTCCAATCTGAACCACCACCGGAGTCAACTTGGGTCTAACCCGGTTCTAACCCAAACCTAAGCAAGTTAACCTTCTCACCCTTGCCTAAACTGAGTGGACTCCACCCCTATCCAAACCAAGTTGCACCCTTATCTCTAACCGAGTTGCATCCCATTGGCCGAATCTCATGAACCCATCCTTTGGATTCCCAAATTTAGCTTCTTGATGACTCCATCCTTTGAAGTTGATTCCCAATTCAAACATCTCATTCCCAAATTCGAGCTTCCAATGCAAATTTTGAATCTTTACTCTCGATTTTCAATCACAACCTTTCAATATCAAACCCAAATCTCCCAACGGAACTACGTGTGGCTTGATCCCCACCACGGGGTACGTAGGTAACTTGGCACTCCCAAGTTTAGTCACACCCTTCTTCATCTCTTCCATTCCCTTTTCCACCCATTTCTTTTTCTTAAACCTTTTTTCCATGATAGATGTTTTTTTTTGTCTAGTTGCATGATTAATTACATGTTTAGATTTCTTCAGTATCATATGCTTGTTAGTTGTTTTGCTTTGTTACTTTGCATATTAGTTATTTTGCATGATTAGTGGTGTTTGTTAGATTTGGAACTCAAAAGAATTCAAAAATCTTAAAGAATCTAAGAAATCGTAATCACTTAAATTGAAACATCTAAGACATCAAGTTGTAAGGTTCTAAATTTAGAAATCACACTCTAGGTTCCCCAAAATAGAATTCTTGGAATCCAAAGTTCACAAATATAGTAAAAATGCAACTTAGGTCCATTGTATTAGATCTAAGTTCATATAGCATAGGTCACTTCACTTCAAATTAATCAATCAAATTCAACTTTAACTAAATCTCCCCAATCTCATAAAATATCAAAAACACTCACATAGGCACATAGGGATGTAGTTGCACGTAGGATGCACTCCTGGCCCGCATGTGTTTAAACTGTGAACGGCTAAACAATTAGAATGCATTTAGGTTAACAAAATTCACATTCGCCCCCCTAGTTAAACCTAAACAATTGAAGCTTTTAAAAGTAGAAGTCTGACTTTCGTCAGGCAAGATCGATGCTATACACTTCATGCGGTAAACCTTCTGATCTCGTAACCAGGGAACTTACCCAGGATTTAAATCGTAGACCAAATTAACAGAGTTAATTATGGGTCCTAGATCCCTAATCTAGGTGACGACTCTAGTCATGGCTTCTCTCGTAAATTAGGATTTTCATCCCAAATTTATGAGAAAAGCAATCATATTCAAAATCAATGAACAAAGACGCTATCGCAACACACACCCTCGTGGGTCACCCCCTCGGGACGGGATCCACACCTATTCACAAAGAGAGTCGTCTAGATAAGTCCCAAGTGTTTTTAATTTGTAAAACACTAAAGAGTTTGAGTTGTGGTGGGATGCAAATACGTGCACTCCCAATCTCTATAAATATGTGGGCGTTTGATGGGAACAAATACATACGTTTATAGCTAAAGTCCATCTAAAGAGAGGGTACCTAATCTGAGAGGAAAGAGTGCCTGCGATTCCATCGATCGAGCCTAAGGTCTTCTCAAGGTTAGAAGATCTATCTTCTCTTGTTCGTGTGCGTAGCGGAGATTATGGTTCATGTTCGTGTTCGTCGCTCGCCAAAGCTTGAGGGAGTCGGTGATCTTCGATTCTAATCGCCATGGCCGGAGGTAAGTTCCGCATTAATTTGGTTCAATAAAGTCTAATACTAGTCATACAAAGTTGCTTCGGAGATTATGACTTTTCTTCCTTTCTCTTAAATTGCACAACTATAAAGCTTTTAGAATTAAATAATGGGGTATTTAGACTTCCTCCTAACATGTCTATTGGCCGCAAGAATTTGATGACACTCTGCCTACGGTATGGCCGTTTTAATGCTGTGACAATCCAACAATTGCTTTCTCAATGCCCGTATCTACAGACCTTGACAATAGATTCATGTTACACTGAGGATTCATCTTTGAACATCGGTTCATCTTTCCTCAAGGACTTGAAGATTGGTCACCTTCGTAACTTTGAGCTGAAGTCCATTTGTATCAACACACCCAATCTTAAAAGCTTGAGAATGGGGACTTCAATTTTTCTTACAGAAGTTGAAGTTCATGCCCCAAAACTTGAGACATTATGTTTTTTTCCTTGTTGGATGGATACATCTTATGAACATATTGGCAAAAAGCAATCTTCTCGACTAAGAAATGTCTTAACGCATGCAACACATGTTACCAATCTTCAACTTGCTGGCTATACTTTTGAGGTAGCTCAGATTTTACTGTTACTATTGTTAATGCAGAACGAAATACTTTATTCAAATTTATTTCAGATGAAATACTTTATTTCATTAAGATTAGAAAATCACATGATATAAATTAACTTATTTTCGTCTTCTGGGTTGAAGTGTTTGTCTGTAGGATGCAAGGAGATTTGGACATCTTTCAATATAAAGAAGCTGATAATCCATGTGAACTTGACAGATAATAGAACAGTTGGTCTCTTCTCAAGCATGCTTAGGAGCTTTGGTATTGGCACTCCTCTCTAGTTGGAACTTAGCATTTTTTGAAATCTAATACCCGCCCTGTTTGATCGATTTTTCAGATTTCATTGCTCTAATGAACTGGTGGATTTGGCTTTATCTGGATCCTCGTTCACTTGGTATAGGGGTTCTAGCTGCAACAGGCTTGATAGATTTCTTATCTGCCCGCGCTGGCTAGCCTCGGTACCTGTGTCTATCAGAAAGCTCTCAACCATTCTGTGTCAGATCATTGCCCGATTCTCCTTGATCCAAGACTGGAATCGTGGGATCCTTTACCTTTTAAATTTGAGATTGCTTTGTTGGACATCTCGAAGATGGAAGAGAAGCTGGGAGGGTGGTGGGTCAGCCATAAAGTTGAAGGTCCAGCGGATGTAGTAATCGGGGAAAAACTTCGGTTGTTAAGAAAAAGCTGAGAGAATGGAATAAGGACATAGCGAAGTTGTGTAATGAGAGGAAAATATGGATGGAAACCAGAATTGAAAATATAACTTCTTCAGAGGAAAATAATTTGGCGAGGGATGAGGAAAGGGAGGAAATGGGTAGACTAAAAGAAGAACACAAAAGACTATTACTACAAGAAGAAATTTCTTGGCGACAAAAGTCGAGGGCGAGATGGCTGAAAGAGGGTGACAAAAATACAGCTTATTTTCCTGCCATTGCCAGTGCTAGAAGAAGAAGGAACCAAATTGAGTCTTTAGAAGTGGATGGAGTTTTATCCACTTGCAAAGACCACATCATCCGCGAGATAGTTGGTTTCTATGTTTCTCTTTATTCATCTAAGAGATATTTCCGCCCTGAGCCTGCTGATGTGGAGTTTAGTATCTTGGAAGAAAGGGATAGTGATGCTCTAGAAAAGCCATTCGAAGAAGAGGAAATCGAAAAAGTAGTCTTCTTTATGGCTAGGTATAGGGCCCCAGGCCCTGATGGTTTTTACCTAGCTTTTTTCCAAAGCTGTTGGCAGTATGTTAAAGAGGACATTATAAAAAAATTTCATGAATTTTTTTAGGGGATGGATCTAGACCACAGTACAGGAGCTACTTTTATAGCCCTCATTCCGAAGGTCAATGGCGCATCAAAAGTTTCACAACTTCGCCCTATCAACCTTGTAGGGTGCTTATATAAGATTCTTGCCAAAGTGTTAGCCGAAAGACTTAAACGTGTTCTCCTAGCCATCATATCAGAAAATCAAAGTGCCTTTGTTTGCCAGAGACAAATCTTGGATTGCTCCTTGATAGCCAATGAATTAGTGGACTACACATACAAAACGAGTATGGGCGGGGTGATTTGCAAATTAGACATGGAGAAAGCATATGACAGGGTTGAATGGGACTGCCTTGACTATCTGTTTGGGAGAATGGGCTTCGGAGATAGATGGAGGGGCTGGATTAGGAGCTGTTTATCTTCAGCATGGTTCTCTGTTATCATAAATGGCTCTCCAAAAGGTTCTTCAAATCATCAAGAGGGCTTCATCAAGGAGATCCACTATCTCTTTTTTTCTTTGTTATCATTGCAGAAACTCTAAGCCGGCTGATAGACAAAGGGAGAAGAGAGGGTTTGATAGAGGGGTTCAAGATTGGCCAATCTGAATCAGAGGTATCGCACCTTCAATTTGCCGATGACACCTTGTTATTTGGCACTCTTCAACCACTGCAAATCCTAAATTTAATGGCAATTTTAAGATGTTATGAGTTGATCTCAGGCCAAATAACAAACTTCTCAAAATCCAGATTTTTTGCAATTAACATTGACCATCAAGTGGCAATGATTCTTGCCGCCATTATTGCCTACCTCTGGGGAAGGGACGTCCTAGCAAGCTCTCTTGGGAACCCATTGTGGAAAGAATTAAAAAAAGGTTAGATCCGTGGAAGAGGAAGTTAGTATCTAAAGGTGGCAGATTAACTCTCATCAAGGCAGTCTTGGCAAACATCCCTTTTTATCAGTTATCTATTTTCAAATGCCCCATGAGCTTCGTCAACCGGATAGAGTTGATTCAATGAAGATTTTTATGGCGCGGGTCCGATGACAAGAAAAGTATTTCGCTAGTAAAGTGGGAGACTGTTTGTAGGCCTCTAAAAAGTGGTGGGCTGGGAATTAGAAGAGTGAAGGAGACTAACATGGCTCTCTTGGAAAATGGTTATGGAAATTTGGCGAAGAGCGTTCACAGCTATGGACTAAAGCCATTTAAAGTAAATATGGTGTAAAACCAGGTCTTTGGGAATCTGATGACATTTTTTGCAAAAGAGGAGTTATAGTTTGGCGTGACATCCTCAAAATCAGATTTCCGTTCAATTTGGGTACGAGATTCAGAGTGTATTCTGGAGATCGTATTAGCTTCTGGGGTGATGCTTGGTGCTCTCATGTCTCTTTGAATGCCATGTTCTCTTCCCTCTTTGAAGTGGCTAGTCAAAAGAATGCTTTTGTGAAGGACTGTTTTGAAAGAGATGGGGAAAGCGTCAGATGGTTTCCAAGGTTTAGAAGGCACTTCTTTGATAGAGGATTGGATTCTGTTGTTAGATTTATGGAAATTCTATATTAAGCGATTAGGTGGGGAGAAAAGGATATGGATCTGGGATTCATCTTGCATTTTCTCTGTAAAATCTTTCTATTATCACCTTTTCCCTTTCTCTGTTTCCCCCATTGAAACAAAGGTGTGGAAAATCCAGGCTCCACCAAGGGTGAGCTTCTTTGGTTGGGCGGCTGTCAGAGGGCGAATCCAAACTATAGACACGTTGCGTAAAATGGGGATGTAGCTGATGGACCATTGCCCTTTATGTATTGAGGTCGGTGAATCAGTTGAGCATATTCTTATTCATCGCAAGGTTGCGAGAAAGGTATGGAGCAGGATCCTATCCAGGTTTGGCATAGCATGGGTATTTCCATCCTCTTTACCTGAGCTCCTTCAACAATGGGAGGCGGCTCCATGGAGAAATAAAGGAAAGGAGTTGTGGAACTCTTGCTTTTTAGCAACTATTTGGGTCATATGGAAAGAACGGAATGCTAGGATTTTTGATGGAGTTGCAAAGGCTCCTTACTTCCTTTACATTCATGCAATAGCCATGGTCATGTCTTGGTGAAAACTACCCCTATGTTTTTATTTGTATTGGCTCATGAATTATGGGAGGGATGGAGAATAATATGCAACAGTAATGAGTCGTGGCATATCACAGTTCAAAACTGGGGGGCTCCTCCGGCAGGTATGTCCAAGCTAAACTTTGATGGTTCTAGCTTGGGCAATCCAGGTTCGTCGGGGAATGGTGGAGTATTGAGGAATTCTTTGGGTGAGGTGCTATGGTCTCTCTCCGGTCCTATTGGGACAGCGGATTCTAGTGAGGCAGAAGTAAAAGCTGCTCATCAAGGCATTAAGTATATTCCAAGTGAAATTTTGAGCTCGCTCATTGTGGAAGGTGACTCAATGAATGTAATTAGATGGCTATGAGGTGCGCGAGTCCCTCCTTGGAGGTTTGCATCCTTGTTTCATAAATAGATAATCGGACAGGTGATTTTGCCATAGTATTCCATCACATTAGAAGATCGGTAAACCAGGAGGCAGATAGTTTAGCATGAGGAGGCGTGGATAGGCTTAGTTTGGAGTTGTTTGATTTCCTCCCTCCATAATTGTATTTTTCCCTTGTATTTTCTCTTTTTCGCTCTTGTACTTTGGGTTTGACTATCTCGGTCTTCCCTTCTTTTAATGAATTGCTAGCTTTCAAAAAAATACCCACGCTGTTTGAATTGCTATTTGAATTGGAATAAAAACATATCTAAGGGAAAAAAATTTCTTGGGAAAAGTTATTCTTTTCACAATTTAAAGGAGAATGATATGATTATGGTTTGTTTAAGATATAATGATAAATTGAAGGCCCCTTTAAGTAAAAAATGAATAGGCTCAGTTCAAGTCATCATTTCTAGTGTATTAAAAAGTTAGAACATTTAAAAATAATTTTCCCTTCTGAACTTTTCCAGATAATTTGCTGCAATCCAAACAAAGCCAATGAGAAAAGTACAAAATAAAGAGGGGTGCCAATCGCGTTAAAAAAAAGAAAGAAGGTGGCCGTATTAAAGTGAGGAGCTCCCAATATCAGTTCCACTAGTAAAATCAAATATAGTGTATTATTTTATGGGCACAGAAGCTTTGGAATGAAACCAAAATAAAAAGATAGTAATGTGGTTAAAAACAATGCAGTGTCACAATCGTAACTTGGACGGCGATGATGGCGGATGGAATAGAAGATAATAATTATTGGATTCTAAGTACTGGGAACAAAAAGAAGATTTCATTGGCGTGGAGCGAAAACTAAGATGGTAGTGATGGAAGGTTTCAAAGGAGATGATAGTGACATTGGTTTTGCCAAGTTTCTTTTAAAAAGGGCAAAGGTGCTCAAGAGTATGATCATCAGCTATTGGTACATGCCCTACAAAGAGACAGTGGCCCGGTTATTACTTTTCAAAAGGGCATCAAATGATGCAAAGCTGTCACTAGTAGAGACAAGTTTTGAACAACATATATACAAATGCATGTGTACATTCATTTTTCGACCTTGCTGTAGTAAAATTCTCTTAATTTCATTTGTTTCAATTCTAGCGACTGATTCCTAAAGCTTGTGATTTATAATTAATTTTGAAATTAATTCATGATGACCTGACCTTTTACACTCTTTCAACTAGAAATGGAAATGTCACCTCATTTCCTGGTCCAAACCATTCATCTACTGAGCCCTACAACGAATGAATCACAAATAAAAAAACTAATAGATTTGACAATCCTAACCGTCTGATTTGTCTAGGTTTTTATCATGATTTGTGTCATTGCACCCTGGCCCACAGTACTTTTACACTTTCCTTATTTTTCTTTCAAAAAAATGTACCGAAAAAGTACAAACACTTTTTACCTTTGTATGGAATTTATATACAAGAAAACGGGGTTTTACCCGTAGTCATGACTCATGACCACCGGTAAAGGTAGCAAAATCCGTATAGCCTATATCAGCAGCCTTAAATCTGCCGGTAATTAGGCGTCCGGTCAGTTTGATAATCTGCTTGTAAAACTTAATTCTTACATCCAGACAAATTGACTTTTTTGCAGATTTTGTCTTATTCATTTAATTCAATCGAGGTGGCTGTTCTACCGAGCAAAACCCAGACTAAAATGGCTTTCCACGAAATTACCTAGTACTCTCTCTCTCTCTCTCTATATATATATATATATATATATATATATATAATTTATCTACACTTGTGTGCAGAAATCGTTCTCTCTCTCTCTATATATATAGAGAGAGAGAGAGAAAAAATGATTTCTACACACAAATGTAGATAAGTTATCTACACATTAGCTTAAAATATAGTGGAGGGCATATTCTTTGGGTGATCCAAACCATTCATTTGATTGGCCTTCACGTAGATAGGGTGTCCACAAAAAATCAACTCTATAGGATCATCCCAACCCTACGATTTGTGGAGGTAATATGGACGTGTATAAACCTTCACAAATCTGTCCATTTTTTGCCTCCACAGTTCGAAGGGTTAGGATGATCCTATGGAGCTGATTTTTTGTGGACACCCTATGTATGTGAGGGCCAATCTGGTTTGGATCACCCAAACAATGTGAGCCTCCACTGTATTTTAAGCTTGTGTGTAGATAACTTATCTTCACTTGTGTGTAGAAACCGTTCTCTCATATATATCTATCTATTATATTAAAGAGGAAGGGGTTTTTTACTGTTCATTATGCTTACGTGTCAGCCTCCCATGCATCCTCACATATATCTTTTGGGTTTTTGCTTTCTTTTTTTTTCATTTTCTCTTGCCTTATGTGTCTGCCTCCCATTTGTCTTCGCATGAGGGAGAATATCTCCGGCCGAGATTTTTAGCGTTTTCTTACAAGATTTTCTCTCTCGGTTTCCGTTGGTCTCCCCATCTCACAGCTAAATTCTCGGCAAAGAGAGAGACAAAATATACGGCAGAAAAATTATTTCTCGGGGCCCGCCAAAAAAATAAACATAATTTTGAATCATGATTTGCTACCCACCTTCTCCAAAGGCTACATCTCGCCCATCCTTTGCAGCGGTATGTGTTCAGAGATTTGTCTTATTGGACATGGTGAAAAACTGGACGGAAATACTATTGCTTGAAAGGTGGCTAGCAATAACAAGTACGGAAAGAAGCTAGCAATAATAATCATTACCTACTAAAGTCACCATTACTCTTTTACCATTAACACCTTTGCTGCTATCTAACATCTATATCAATGAGAAATTATTTGAGGGTACGATCGTCAATTTTCTACAAAAAGTACCGACACAGGGTAACTGTCTATGACAATTACGAAAAAAATTTCCCAAGAAGAGGTATACACATATGACAATGACAAAAAACAACACCATATTACACATTTCGACAAGTTACAAAATATTGATGGATTCCAGGCACCTGAAGAGGAACAACAATTATGAAAACCTCTATCGATTGGAGGGCTAGGATCAGCCTAAGAAAATGATTTTACCGGCACAACCGATTGATGTTGTGTTCGTGAGGAGTGTGATCATCAATATATAGTAGTGCGGATAACATTTCCCTTTGTTAATTGTTAGTCCCTGTTTGTTTTGGATTTTGAGAACCGATTGTCAGTGAAAAATTGATTTGGAAACCTCTACATATTAGATGGCTACGATCAGCCTATGGAAATGATTTTACGGGCACAACCTATTGATATTGTGTTCCATCACATGAACGGTTTGGATCAACCTATGATGTGGTCTGTACAGTTCTTTGTCGGATCTACTACATCTACTACAATATAGCGCGAGGAAAAAGAAATTTCAAATCTTTTTCTCACATTTACACGTCAGCATTACTCTTTTACCATTAACCCCTTTGCTGCTATAAAACTTCTACATCTATGAGAAATTATTTGAGGCTAAAATTGTCAATTTCATACGAAAATTACCGACACGGGTACCTGTCTATGACAATTATGGTAAAAAACTATCAAGAAGACATATAGACATATGACAATGACAAAAAACTACTTTATATTACTCATGCAGGACACTTGCAAAATATTGACGGATTTCGGGCACCTGAAGAGGATCAACAATTATGGTAATCTCTATCAATTGGAGGGCTAGGATTAGCCTATATCGATTGGAGGGCTAGGATCAACCTATGGAAATGATTTTACTAGCACAACCGATTGATGTTGTGTTCTATCACATGGACGATTTGGATCAACCTAATAACCCTCTATAGATCGGAGGGTTCAGATCAACCTGTGAAAATTATTTTTGGGGCACAACTTATTTAGGCAGTGGCCCATCTAATTGACGGTTTGGATCATGCTAACGTACGAGCCATACCGTACATTTTAATAAAGTGAGGAGTGCGATCATCAAAATACGGTCAGTAGTGCCATTATAAAATATGATAATGAGGACATTAGTACTATATATAATTTGAAACCATCGTTGTTACTTGGATGTTCCCGCGCGGGTCGGGTTCAACCCGAATTTGGGTTGGGTTGGGTTAAGCATTTTCGCAAATCGGGTTGGGTTGGGTTGGGAAAAATCAACCCAAATTTAGGTTCCATATGAAGAAGCTCTGTATATGTCTGTTTCTTTTTCAACATTGAAATGGTCTCCATAGTCCGCAATGGACGGTTTGGATTATCCTATGGTGCGGGCCATACCGTACTTTAATAAAGTGGGGAGTGTGATCATCAAAATATAGTAGTGCAGATAACATTTCCCTTTCTTAATTGTTAGTCCCTGTTTGTTTTGGATTGTGAGAACCGATTGTGAGTTAAAAACTGATTATTGGTGACTCACTATTGGTTCTCAAAATCCAAAACAATCCGGCGTGAGTTGAGGTGGTCAACAATTAGCCGGGTTGGAAATCGGGATGGGTTGGAAAATATGGGTTCCTCGGGTTGGGTCGGGTTGCACCCCTAACTATATCGTAAAAAACTACTTTTCCTTATTCACTATGTGAGGGTCAAATTACGAAAAGTTTAATATTACGAATGCGGACACCTGTAAAAATATTGACGAATTCCGGGCACCTTAACAGGAACAACAATTATGGAAACCTCTATAGATTGGAGGGCTATGATCAGCCTATGGAAATGATTTTATGGGCACAACGTATTTATGTTGTGTTTCATCACATGGACGGTTTGGATCAACCTATGATGTGGTTTGTACAATTCTTTGTCGGCCAGTGAGAAATTATTTGAGAGTACAATCGTCAATTTCATACGAAAAGTACCGACACAGGGTGCCTATCTATCACAATTACAGAAGAAAACTACCAAGAAGAGGTATAGACATATGACAATGACGAAAAAACTACGTTATATTACGCATTCCGAACAAGTTACAAAATATTAACGGATTCCGGGCACCTGAAGAGGAACAACAATTATGGAAACCTCTATCAATTGGAGGGGTAGGATCAGCCTATGGAAATGATTTTATGGGCACAACCGATTGATGTTGTGTTCCATCACATGGATGGTTAGGATCAACCTATAACCCTCTATAGATCGGAGGGTTTGGATCAACCTATGAAAAATATTTTTCGGGCACAACCTATGTAGGCAGTGGCCCATCTAATGGACGGTTTGGACCATCATATGGTACGGGCCATACCGTACAATTTAATAAAGTGAGGAGTGCGATCATCAAAATACGGTGAGTAGTGCCATTATAAAGAAATTTCTTTTCTTTTTATCTCACATTTACACGTCACCATTACTCTTTTACCAGCCTATGGAAATGATTTTTTGGGGCACAACCTAGGATCAACCTATGGAAATAATTTTTGGGGCACAACCTATTTATGTCGTGTTCCATCATATTGATGGTTTGGATCAACCTATGACGTGGTCCGTACAGTTCTTTGTCGGCCCGTGCATCGCACGGGGTTTTTTACTAGTGTGTATATATATATATCTAATCTAATCTAATACTATCTAGTAGAAGAGAACAGGGAGAATTATTGTCCATTTAACACGTCAATGGGGATTATTTTTATCGTTTTTTGCCCTCCCCACATATCTGTACATGCTATCTATGTGAGGGTAAAATCGTAATCTACACACAAAAAGTACCGATATAGGGTACCTGTCTATGACAATTACGGAAAAAAACTACCGAGAAGAGGTAAAGACATATGGCAATGACGAAAGAACTACTTTATATTACTCATGTAGGACACTTGCAAAATATTGACGGATTCCGGGCACCTAAAGAGGAACAACAATTATGGAAACCTCTATCGATTGGAGGGCTAGGATCAGCCTATATCGATTGGAGGGCTAGGATCAACCTATGGAAATGATTTTACGGACACAACCAATTGATGTTGTGTTCCATCACATGGACGGTTTGGATCAACCAATAAAGCCACATAATTTCAATCTTACCCCCATCCTTTATGCATTTTTAATAAGAAATCTATAGGGTGATCTTAACCATCCGATTTAAGAGGAACAACATATTATGGAAACCTCTATAGATTGGAGGGCTAGGATCAGCCTATGGAAATGATTTTTCGGGTTTTCGAGCACAACCTATTTATGTTGTGTTCCATCACATGGACAGTTTGGATCAACCTATGATGTGGTCCGTACAGTTCTTCGTCGGCCCGTGCATCGCACGGGGTTTTTTACTAGTATATATATCTATCTACTATAATAAGCCGGAAGCTTTTTTTACTGTTCACCCCTGCCGCGTGTCATCGTCCCTTCCTCTCCCAGCTGCTTTTTGCCTGCTTCTTTACGGTTCAGCCCTCCAACAAATTTTGATTTCCCTCTTACCTCATATACATGCAGCTACTGTGTATACCTCCTCTTAAATAGAAAGATATACACTGTATTTCTGTGTATAGAAAGGCATACGTCCCCTCAATTTACCCCATATACATGCAGCTTCTGTGTATACCTCATTTTAAAGAGTATAATAAGCCGGAAGCTTTTTTTACTGTTCCCCCCTGCCGCGTGTCATCGTCCCTTCCTCTCCCAGCTGCTTTTTGCCTGCTTCTTTACGGTTCAGCCCTCCAACAAATTTTGATTTCCCTCTTACCTCATATACATGCAGCTTCTGTGTATACCTCCTCTTAAATAGAAAGATATACACTGTATTTCTGTGTATAGAAAGGCATACGTCCCCTCAATTTACCCCATATACATGCAGCTTCTGTGTATACCTCATTTTAAAGAGATATTTACAAATTTTGATTTCCCTCTTACCTCATATACATGCAGCTTCTGTGTATACCTCCTCTTAAAGAGAAAGATATACACTGTATTTCTGTGTATAGAAAGGCATACGTCCCCTCAATTTACCCCATATACATGCAGCTTCTGTGTATACCTCATTTTAAAGAGATATTTCGGTGTATAGTTATGTCAGAGAAGTTTGACTTTTTTCCAGTAATTGTCATAAATTACTACATGTTGTTCGTATTTGTTTGGTAATTTCAAAACTTTGTAACCATTTATTGGTAATTTCTCATTGAAAACTTTATAAATTTCGCTTATTTACTTTTTTTTGTTGTCATGATTACTTATTTTTTTTGCTACCAACATTTGCCATCATTTGCCATGCGCATCTTTACACAGGATCTTTTATTTGTAATTATTAATTTTTTTTTGTGTTTGCTAGCTACAGTTGCCATTCGCATCTTTTCACCGAGAAAATTTCAATCCTACCCCCCTTGATGCTTTTAACAAAGGCACCCATTATATCAAATAATTTCAATCCTACCCCTCCTTTATGCTTTTAACAACTGCACCCATTAAAGCCATATAATTTCGATCTTACCCCCTCCTTTATGGTTTTTTAATTAAAAAACTATAGGGTGATCTTGACCATCGGATTTAAGATAAGAGGAATTATGGAAACATTTATAGATTGGAGGGCTAGGATCGGCCTATGGAAATTATTTTTGGGGCACAACCTATTTATGTTGTGTTCCATCACATGGACGGTTTGGATCAACCTATGACGTGGTTCGTACAGAGAGTTTTTTCGATTTTTTTGAAAAATCCGTGAGAATTACACCTCACATTTTTTGACTTTTTGACCAAATGCCCCCAACTCATATAATTGCAATCCTACCCCCCTCCTTTATGCTTTTAACAAAGGCACCTATTAGATCATATAATTTCAATCCTACCCCTCCTTTATGCTTTTAACAAAGGCACCCATTAGAGCCGTATAATTTCGATCTTACCCCCCTTCTTTATGGTTTTTTAATTAAAAAACTATAGGGCGATCTTGACTATCCGATTTAAGATAAGAGGAATTATGGAAACATCTATAGATTGGAGGGCTAGGATCGGCCTATGGAAATGATTTTTGGGGTACAACCTATTTATGTTGTGTTCCATCACATGGACGGTTTGGATCAACCTATCACGTGGTCCGTACCGTTCTTTGTCGGCCCGTGCATCGCACGGGTTTTTTACTAGTATACTATATAGCAGAAGAGAATTTTTTAATTTTTTTGAAAATTCTATGAGAATTACACATCACTTTTTTGACTTTTTTTTAACAAATGCACCCATTCAACCCACATATTTTCAATCCTACCCCCTCCTTTATGCTTTTTAACAAAGGCACCCACTAAAGCCACATAATTTCAATCTTACCCCCCTCCTTTATAGTTTTTTAATAAAAATTCTATATGGTGATCTTAACCATCCGATTTAAGAGGAATTATGGAAACCTCTATAGAATGGAGGGCTAGGATCAGCCTATGGAAATGATTTTTGGGGCACAACCTATTTATGTCGTGTTCCATCACATGGACGGTTTGGATCAACCTATGACGTGGTCCGTACAGTTCTTTGTCGGCTCGTGCATCGCACGGGGTTTTTTACTAGTGTGTGTCTATATATATATATATATATATATATATATATATATATATATAATCTAATCTAATACTATCTAGCATAAGAGAAAAGGGAGAATTATTGTCCATTTAACACGTCAATGGGGATGATTTTTACCGTTTTTTGCCCTCCCCACATATCAGTACATACTATCTATGTGAGGATAAAATCGTAATCTACATACAAAAAGTACAGACACGGGTACCTATTCATGACAATTACGGAAAAAAACTACCGATAAGAGGTAAAGACATATGACAATGACGAAAGAACTACTATATATTACTCATGCAGGACATTTGCAAAATATTGACGGATTCCGAGCACCTGAAGAGGAACAACAATTATGGAAACCTCTATCGATTGGAGGGCTAGGATCAACCTATGGAAATGATTTTATGGGCACAACCAATTGATGTTGTGTTCCATCACATGGACGGTTTAGATCAACCTATAAAGCCACATAATTTCAATCTTACCCCCCTCCTTTATGCTTTTTTAATAAAAAATCTATAGGGTTATCTTAACCATCCGATTTAAGAGGAACAACATATTATGGAAACCTCTATAGATTGGAGGGCTAGGATCAGCCTATGGAAATGATTTTTGGTTCATAACCTGTTTATGTTGTGTTCCATCACATGGACTGTTTGGATCAACCTATGATGTGGTCTGTACAGTTCTTTATCGGCCCGTGCATCGCACGGGGTTTTTTACTAGTATATATCTATCTACTACTATAAGCTGGGAGGAAAAGAAGAGGATTTTTTGATTTTTTTGAAAATTATATGAGAATTACACATCACTTTTTTTGACTTTTTTTAACAAATGCACCCATTCAACTCACATATTTTCAATCCTACCCCCTCCTTTATGCTTTTAACAAAGGCACCCATTAAAGCCATATAATTTCAATCTTATCCCCCTCCTTTATGGTTTTTTAATAAAAAATCGATAGGGTGATCTTAACCATCCAATTTAAGAGGAATTATGGAAACATCTATAGATTGGAGGGCTAGGATCAGCCTATGGAAATGATTTTTGGGGCACAACTTATTTATGTTGTGTTCCATCACATGGACGGTTTGGATCAACCTATGACGTGGTCCGTACAGTTCTTTGTCGGCCCGTGACTACTATAAGCTGGGAGGAAAAGAAGAGGATTTTTTTATTTTTTTGAAAATTATATGAGAATTACACCTCACTTTTTTTTACATTTTTTAACAAATGTACCCATTCAACTCACATATTTTCAATCCTACCCCCTCCTTTATGCTTTTAACAAAGGCACCCATTAAAGCCATATAATTTCAATCTTACCCCCATCCTTTATGGTTTTTTAATAAAAAATCTATAGGGTGATCTTAACCATCCGATTTATGAGGAATTATGGAAACATCTATAGATTGGAGGGCTAGGATCAGCCTATGGAAATGATTTTTGGGGCACAACCTATTTATGTTGTGTTCCATCACATGGACGGTTTGGATCAACCTATGACGTGGTCCGTACAGTTCTTTGTCGGCCCGTGCATCGCACGATTTTTTTACTAGTATACTATATAGCAGAAGAGAAAAGAAGAGAATATTTTTAATATTTTGAAAATTCTATGAGAATTACACATCACTTTTTTTGACTTTTTTTGACTTTTTTTAACAAATGCACCCATTCAACCCACATATTTTCAATCCTACCCCCTCCTTTATGCTTTCTAACAAAGGCACCTATTAAAGCCACATAATTTCAATCTTACCCCCCTCCTTTATGGTTTTTTAATAAAGAATCTATAGGGTGATCTTAACCATCCGATTTAAGAGGAATTATGGAAACCTCTATAGAATGGAGGGCTAGGATCAGCCTATGAAAATTATTTTGGGGCACAACCTATTTATGTTGTGTTCCATCACATCAACGGTTTGGATAAACCTACGACGTGGTCCGAACAGTTCTTGGTCGGCCTGTGCGTCGCACGGGGTTTTTTACTAGTATATATATATATGTATATATATATATATATATATATATATATATATATATATATATATATATAAGCTAATCTAATAATATAGCAGAAGAGAAAAGGGAGAATTATTGTCCATTTAGCACGTCAATATGGATGATTTTTACCTTTTCTTGTCCTCCCCACATATCTGTACATACTATCTATGTGAGCTTAAAATCGTAATCTACATACGAAAAGTACCGACACAGGGTACCTGTCTATGACAATTACGGAAAAAAACTACCGAGAAGAGGTAAAGACATACGATAATGACGAAATAACTACTTTATATTACTCATGCAGGACACTTGCAAAATATTGACGGATTTCGGACACCTGAAGAGGAACAACAATTATGGAAACCTCTATAGATTGGAGGGCTAGGATCAGCCTATATCGATTGGAGGGTTAGGATCAACCTATGAAAATGATTTTACGAGCACAACCAATTGATGTTGTGTTCCATCACATGGACGGTTTGGATCAACCTCTAAAGCCACATAATTTCAATCTTACCCCTCTCCTTTATGCTTTTTTAATAAAAAATTTATAGGGTGATCTTAATTCTTAACCATCCGATTTAAGAGGAACAACATATTATGGAAACCTCTATAGATTGGAGGGCTAGGATCAGCCTATGGAAATGACTTTTGGGGCACAACCTATTTATGTTGTGTTCCATCAAATGGACGGTTTGGATCAACCTATGATGTGGTTCGTACTGTTCTTTGTCGGCCCATGCATCGCACGCGTTTTTTTACTAGTATATATATAGACACACACACACTAAGCATGTTTCTTTCCGTTGTCATTCGTCTTTTTTCCAAGAAACATTTTTTTAGGAAAAATGTTTCCTCCAATAAAATAGTTTCCCACTACTAATTTAGGTTTGCCGCCCTCAACAAAAGGAAAAATGTTTCCTCCAACAAAATAGTTTTCCACTACTAATTTAAGTTTTCCGCCCTCTGCAAAATTAAATTTTCAAAAATTAATTTGGTTGATCCCTACAAAGTCAACGCCTTTTTGGGGTCAAAGGGTCAAAATTGAATTTACCGCTATAATTTATACTTTAATTACTAAATTA
This sequence comes from Tasmannia lanceolata, assembly GCF_043159265.1. NCBI lineage: Eukaryota > Viridiplantae > Streptophyta > Magnoliopsida > Canellales > Winteraceae > Tasmannia > Tasmannia lanceolata. The sequence goes on along the minus strand of NW_027518679.1, from coordinate 8,052,086 downwards.
GTTTTGAGGAGAATTTCTTTCCATTTCAAACCCTTATTCGTTGAAGATTTCCCTTAGAAGGAGAGACAGTGTGCGTGGGGGACTATATAATAGAGATTTAAAGGGAGATTTAAGGAGGTTATTGATAGGACATAAATACGGCGGGACCCTTGAATCTCACCACGTGTCGCCCATCCGGCAGAGGAATCTAATCATGATTAGGAAAGACATTAATACACGGTAAAACCACGTGACCTTGCCACGTGTCACCTCTCTCTCAAAAAACTTCATCCTCACGATTATGGGGAAGATTACATAACAAAAACACGGACGCCGTCGAACCAGGGGGACAGCCCAATCCAACGAAAGAAGGTTTCCTCTCTGAAATGATGAAAAAAGTCATGGCGCCCCTTAAAAAAGATTTGCATGCGAGATCAAAGTATAATACACCATTAAGTCCTTAGGAGAGGGGAGACGGGAAAGAGGAGAGGAAGAAGGGATCCAATCCTATCCCTCTCAAGGCCGGCCGAAGGAAAGAAGCTACCCTAAAAAATGAGGCAACATCAAAGGAAGTACGGGGTTTGTTACTAAGATTTGCTGATTCTAAGTAAGAGAGGGGAGAGAGGTCTGGACGCCTGAATTCCACCCCCCCCCCCTTTCCCTTCCTACCCATTGCCTCCAACCCGCCCAACTAGATACCAGAAAAAGAAACCGCATATTGGTCTTGGTAGACCTGATTATACCTCAGCCATTTCTTATTGTTCATTATATTGTTGGTCCTGAATCTGACTTGGGTGTTGAAGTGGTCGTCCGGGACCCACCCCGGACCTCTCTGACCCCTCTGTTTGTGATTGTAGACCCCAGCGGAGGCTCACTACCCACCGCACGATCGCAGACCCGGATTCCGGCGCCATCATATTGGCACCATCCGTGGGACTCGTTTGAGTTTGAACGCTTCACGACAATGAGAAACCACGCCCAACAGCAAGAAACAGGAGTAATGTCTAGGAGCCAAGCCCAGCATGCACAAACTCATGTCTCAAATTCTCGGGAGCCGAACTCACCGGCCTCGATCGGCCCGCCTCCAGCACACCACAAATGGTCCCTACCATGAAAATGTTCAACGAACTTCGCCAAGAGCTATTTCCACGGTTACCTCCACAACCAAGACCTCCAGCCCCGGAGATGCCCCCGGCAACGCATGATCGGACGGAAGCCTACGACGAAGACGGCAGGGAGTCACCAGAGGAATGTCATCATCGGCGGAGGCGCGCACCGATCCAGCGGGCGCCCTCCCCTTCGACAAATAGCCCTTTACCTCGCCCAGCTGGGGAATATCAACCAAACGCCTGGAAACAAGGTACCGAAAGCCACGCCCCCCTACCCGGACGACTCGATTCCAAGAGTTGCCTATGATACGGGCGGAGGAGGTAGCTACCTTGGCGCAACTGCCAGGGCTAGACCAACTGGCCGATCTGCAGAGACAGATCCGAGAAGTTTAGCGAGAAATGAAGAAACCCTATGCCCACGACATCCTGGACGAATGGGAAAGAAAGACGGCGTCCCCATTCACCGCAGAGATCTTAAAAACCCCCATGGAAACAGGGATAGATCTCTCCCGATTCAGTTGTTACGACGGGAGCACAGACCCTCTAGAGTTCCTCCAAACTTTCAGGAGGGTAATGGCGCTCTGAGGCGCGTCAGATGGATTTATGTGCAGAGCTTTCGCCTCCTTGCTGAGACAAACCGCTAACGACTGGTACCTGTGTTTGGAGCCAGACTCCATTGCATCCTTCCACAAATTCAGAAGAAAGTTTACCGCGAGGTTCGCCAACAATCGCCTCCGCCATGATCCGGCGGATGCCCTCTTGGCCCTCCGACAAGGAAGGAACAAGACCTTGAGAGACTTCATGCTGAAGTTCAACGCTGAGCTAGCTCAACTTTCTAAGATCGATGTCCAAATAGCGGTCGCGGCACTAAAGCACACTACCACCGACCCAAATCTCAAACTATACCTCACCCTCAAGTCACCACGGGACCTATAGGAACTCGAATCCAAAACTAACAAGTTCATATGAGCGGAAGAAGCATGCGCACAGGAACGGAGCTGGGTCAGCCCCGAGGAAAAAAGGAAAAAAGACAATAGAGGGACTGTGAAACAGTGGGCCGAAGAAAGACAGGCGAACTGGACCCCATCCCCGTCTTTGAAAGGTTAGGAAACGCTCCCCTGAAGGTCCCCCTCCCCATGTCCTGTTCGCCATCAGAGATCAGGGTCTTCTAACCCCTCCCAAGAAAATGAGCACGGACCCGAAGAAGCGCTCCACCGGAAAGTTTTGCGATTTTCATAGGGACCACGACCACGAAACTGACCATTACTTCCATCTCAGACTCCAGTTAGAAAAACTGGCCGAGGAGGGTCATTTAAATCAGTACCTCAAGAGCCCCGCGCGAATTGAACGCTCACACGAATTGCATCACTCTGCCGACGAGCCAAGAAGCCGCCACCGATCCCGCAGCAGGCACTGCTCACGACACCACCGGTCCCCCAAAAGAAGAGAACCCCCTCGTCAGCCGCCGACCCCTGAACAGCCGCCAACTATTGTTGGAAAAATCAACATCATCGCGGAAGGACCTGCAGCAGGGGGGCCCTCGACAGCCGGTCAGCGAACATACGCAGAACGGGTATTCTCCTTGGAAATACCTTTCAAAAAGGCCTGGACTAATCCTCCCCAAGAAGACCAGGTCATCTCTTTCTCTTCTGAAGACTTCAACGGACTACAAGTTCCGCATGACGATGCACTGGTAATCAGGTTAATCATCGCCAATTTTGATATAGGAAAAATCTTGGTAAACACGGGGAGCTCTGTCAATGTGCTGCACCTTGAAACCTTTGAAGAAATGAAATTGGGCGAGGGAAGATTGGGGCCCGTGGAGTACTCCATCTAAGGGTTTTCTGGGGCGTCCGTACAGGTCACTGGCAAAATCGATTTACCCGTAACCTTCGGGACATATCCCCTTCAAAAGACCATTATGGCCAAATTTATGGTCGTAGATATACCTTTCACTTACAGCGCCATCATAGGACGCCCGGTCCTGAGAGACCTGGGAGCAGTAGTTTCTACCCCCACCTCAAAATGAAGTTTCCCGCTTGGACCGGGATAGAAGAAGTCTGAGGGCAGCAGATGATAGCACGCCAGTGCTATGCGGCGAGCTTGAAAGGAAGCAACGCCCCAGTAGAAAATTTCACGATCGGGAGCGAAGACCCCCGAGAGCGAGCCCGCACAGTTAGAGGGGAGCCAATTGAGGAGTTTTACTCCATCCCTATATCCGAAGACCAGCCAGAGAGAGAGGTCCGGATTGGTTCCCTACTAAAAGGCACCTTACGGGACCAAATGATCAGCTTCCTTAGAGCCAACAAAGATGTGTTCGCGTGGTCTACCTCGGACATGCCCAACATACCCGCGAAAATGACTGTTCACAGGCTGAACGTAAATCCGACCCTCAAGCCTGTCCGACAAAAGAAGAGAAACTTCGTGGCAAAACGACAAACTCACATCAAAGTGGAAGTGGAAAAATTGCTACAAGCCGGATTTGTCAAGGAAATCTGGTATCCCGAGTGGCTGTCCAATGTGGTGATGGTAAAAAAGGCTAACGGAGGTTGGCGGGCCTGCATAGACTTTACAAATCTGAACCGAGCCTGCAAAGAATCCTACCCCCTTCCACGCATAGACCAGCTCATCGATGCCACTTCCAGACACGAACTTCTCACCTTCCTAGACGCCTTCTCCGGTTACAACCAGATAAAGATGCACGAGCCCGATATTCCAAAAACTACGTTCATCACTGACCAGGACGTCTACTGCTACACTGTCATGCCCTTCGGGTTAAAAAATGCAGGGGCCACGTACCAGCGGCTCGTGAACAAGCTATTCTAGAAGCAGATAGGCAGAAACGTGGAAGTATACGTGGATGACATGCTGATAAAAAGCCTGAAAGCCCACAAACACATCTCCGACCTCCAAGAAACCTTCGACACTCTGCGGCAAGCCCGGATGAAGCTCAACCTAGCAAAGTGCACCTTTGGGGTAACCTCCAGGAAATTCTTAGGATTCATGGTTAGCCAAAGAGGCATCGAGGCTAACCCTGAAAAGATCCAAGCCATCATAAATATGGAACCCCCGGCAACGGCAGCAGAGGTGCAGCGGTTTGTGGGGCGGGTCGCCGCCCTCGGCCGTTTTATGTCCAGATCGGCGGAAAAATGCCAGCCATTCTTTAAGTGGCTAAAGAACATACGGGAGTTCGAGTGGACCCCGGCTTGTCAAGAAGCTTTCGACGCCTTAAAATAGTACCTCCAAACACCACCAGTGCTGAACAAGCCTGAGCCTGGGGAAGAGCTGTTCTTGTATTTGGTCATCAGTCCTACGGCGGTAAGGGGGGTACTGGTTGGGCAAAGAGACAAGCGGGAACATCCGGTGTACTACGTGACCAGGATCCTCCATGGTGCGAAGGTTCGGTACCTGGATATAGAGAAGTTCACCCTCGCCATCGTCACCGCCGCCCGGAAGCTCCGCCTCTACTTCCAGGCCCACCCCACAATACTTTTAACTGACCAACCCCTTAGAAAAAATCTACAAAAGCCGGAGACCTCGAGAAGAATGGTAAGCTGGGCCGTCGAGTTGGGAGAATTTGACATACAGGTCCGACCAAGGCCGGCCATCAAATCCCAAGTCCTCGTCGATTTTATAGTGGAATTCACCGCTCCTGCCACAGAACCGACGGTGATGGACGAAACCAGGGCCCCCGTCGAGCAAACGATTCACGGAGGCAAACGCGATGGGCCCGGATTACCCGAAGAGGACAACGAGGTCCATTGGACCCTGCACATGGACGGTTCAGCAAGTAAAGGAGGGTGCGGGGCAGGAGTGGTCCTCCAGGGCTCGGATGGATTCATTGCAGAGTACGCCCTCCGACTAGACTTCAAAGCCTCCAATAACGAGGCTGAATACAAGGCCTTATTAGCAGAGCTGAGTCTAGCCACGGAACTGGGCACAAGGAAATTAAAAATCTACAGTGATTCACAACTGGTGGTCGAACAAGTAAACAGGACGTACAAGGCCAAAGAGCTCAGGATGAAAAGATAGCTCCAGAAGGTAAGGGAGAAGCTTAAAGGAATGGGGGAAGTCAAAATTCTCCAAGTACCACGAGGCATGAATGATCGCGCGAACGCCCTCTCTAAAATGGCCTTTGAAGAGACCCATAACTTTGGTTCCGTGTACACAGAGATACTGCTTCACCCTAGCATCGATGAAATGGAAGTCTTGGAAATCCCGGCGGGGCCAAACTGGATGGATCCCATAGTACGGTACCTGAAAGACGGGATACTACGCGAGGACAAACTGGAAGCCCGGCGACTAATCGCGAAGGCCCACTACGTACTCCATGGACCCAAGTTATACAAACGGTCGTACACATTGCCATACCTCCGATGCCTGGTACCCTTCGAGTCAGAATACGAACTACGGGAGGTACAAGAGGGGATCTGCGGAGATCACGGAGGCGGAAGGACTCTAGCCCAGAAAATCATAAGACACTGTTATTTTTGGCCTACGAACCTCAAAGACGTGCAGGAATTGGTCAAAAAGTGCAGCCCATGCCAGAGATTTGCCACCACCCCGCATCAGCTGCTCACGCCCTACACCTCAGTAGCGGGGCCGCTGCCCGTCGCCATGTGGGGCATGGACTTGATCGGCCCATTCCCAAAAGCCCCAGGAGGGCATACAATGCTGTATGTCGCGATCGATTATTTCACCAAGTGGGTCGAGGTTAAAGTTGAGGCAAGACCAAACTCAAAGGCAACAGAAAATTTTCTATCATGACGTGGCCTGCCGCTTCGGCATCCCAAAAGTGCTTGTAACAAACAACGGACCCTAGTTCGCAAGTGCTGAATTTTGCAAGTTCTATGATAATCTAAGGATTGAACACCGGTTCGCCTCTGTAGCGCACCTTCAAGCCAACAAACAATTAGAGGTAACCAACAGGATCCTACTCCAGAGTCTCAAAAAGCGGTTGGGAGAAACAGGGAAGTGCTAAGTGGAGGCGCTCCCCAATGTCCTCTGGGCCTACCGGACAACACCGCGGACTGCGACAGGGGAATCTCCCTTCGGTTTAACCTTTGTGGTCGAAGCGGTCATCCCAGTAGAAATCAGCCTATCCACTTTCCACACAGAAAACTACGACCAGCATGAAAATTCTGAGCTCCTCCGGAACACTCTCGACCTTCTCCTAGAAAAAGAGAGAGTAGGCCCTTCTCCGGATCACCTCCTACCAGCAAAAGGTGGCGCGATACTACAACTCCCGTGTGAAAAAACACATGGTAAAACCCGGGGATCTGGTATTACGGCGAGCAGAGGTATCCGACCCCGAAACTCAGGAAAGCTCGCACCAAAATGGAAGGGAACCTACAAGGTCGCTCGAGCGCTCCGCCTCGGAGCCTACCAACTTGAACACCTCGACGGGACCCCAGTCTCTCGAAGTTGGAACATGGACAACCTCCGAAAGTTTTTTCAGTAAGAAGAAAGGGTAAGAGTTGTGTTGTCTTTTAAGTTGTTAAGAATGTTTTGTTTATTTGTCTCTTTTTGTTATTTCCAGCACAAAGCTATGTATTTTCTTTCCGATCAATGAAATAGCGTTCCCTCCAAAAATCTACGCATCTCCACTTTCTGGCCCGTGACATATACGAGGCCAAAAGAACATAGGGAGTGAAACAGAGGTAACATCTGGGTTGATCCCCCTGAAAATACCCTAAAACGCTCCCCATGAGAAAAAGACTTGTCCTTTGTAAGGGGCAGACAGGGCCCATCAACTCCGAGCTGATTACTCGAGAGGAAGATAGCCCTTCCACGAACAAGATACCCAAGAGCGACGCCCCGCGACGGCGCACTAGAGGTATTCTTGCCAACGAAATTGAAAATCAACAACATCACATCAAGAAGAAAAACTTGCAAGAGGGCTTAGCCACCATATACAGTGTCACATAAAATATAGAAAGCAAGCGAGCCTTCCTTTCTGGCGTCCTCGCAACAAAAAAAGGGGGGGGAGGAGAAAAAAGAGAGTTCAAAGAGTTATTACAAATCTAGCACATCGACCTCAAACGAGGTCCTAAAGAAGCACTGTTCGGGAAAAGTCCAAAAGCATCTGTATCTTACTGGCCCCTTGCAGGAGCCTCAGCGTCAGTAGAGGCATTTGGAACGGCCATCAGATCCTCAACCAGCCCCCAGCATCCACTACCCCCTGAGAGAGGTCCCTCGGAACGGCGTCCTCAGCAGCATGCACCAACTTCTCCAAAGGAAAGAAGGGTCGGCATCACGAACGCGCCGCCGGCATTCGATAAAAGCCTCTATCTCGACATCGACGCTAAACGCAGCCGCAGCCCTATAAAACTCCGCAGAACCTCGCCATTCCTCTCGCACTTTCACCATCTCCTTAGCATGCGCCAGTCGGGCCACCAACAAGTTATTCTCCGCCCGGTCCCACCCCTGCTCAGACATCTTGAGCTGCCCCTGAAGGTTCTTGACAGTGTCATCAAGCACCGCCTTCTCGGTTTGGGCCTTCTCGAGATCCTCGCTCAGCTTACGGATGCGTTCTTCGAAAGCACCCATCTCGGACTCATCCTCGACCATGTGCTGCAACATCTTCTTGGCATAACTCTGAGCCTACAGAGCCCCACCACAAGCGAACCATTAGCGGTTCGCCACATGCAATCTCAAGACAACAAAAGAAACGAAAGTCAACCACACAATACATACGCATGATATAGAATGAAAGTATCAGGCCCCCAATGCCCTATGGGGGAATTTTTCCAACTAGGCCTCATCACCAGGAAGGGCAGTCATCAACCCCAGCTTTACCCCAACCCGTGGGTTCGAAAGGACACCATCCTCAAAACCAATCTTCCACTCCGGCTTGAACACTTCTCCTTGCGCCTGGTAACAATGCGCCGGGAACTCCATTCTATCCAAGAGCAGCTTGGTCATGATTGACCCCTCTAATCGGCTGGGCATTGTGGACCCCGATCTGAGAGAGGCGGGGGACGGGCCCCACAGCGAGTCTCAGGATTATCCACGTGAATGGAGAGCTCTACCAAGGAACTCTCGAAAGAAGTGCCCCTCACGGTATGAGTGGCGATACAAAGGGTGAGATACCTCTCGATTCGGGGACTAGCCCAGATTCGACGCGTACCTTAAACAAAGAAGAGTCATCATCCAAGGAAATGGGCCAAGGATCCCATACTATGCTCTGTTGCAACGGATAACCAGAGATATAAAAGAAGGTTCATGCCTGGTTATGAATTCGGAAGGTCTAAAGAGCACCTCATCCGCCCAAGTGTAAACACCTGGTCTCTTATGCCATTTACTTATTGATTTTGAAGAGTTTTGGGCGAAAGTCATATGAAATGGGAACGAATATCTCCGAGAAGACGTCTACCTAATCATGCATGTCTCGGAGACGATTAATGAACACACTTAAAAAGAAATAAAATAAGTGTCACCTAAAATTAGCTAGGTTATGAATGTCATACCTAATTGGTGTCTAAGTTTTGATGTGCGAACACATGCATGCTACAGCTAAAGGTATAGGATCTGTACATGAAAGTAAGAAAACACATCAAAACATAAAACACAAATCAATCATATATATGATAGGACAAGACAAATCCTAACTCTAATGCGACTTGACTCGGACCAAGATGGCCGTCCATCCCAGCTGCTCTACGTATCCCGGCCTCGGGAAGAATCGGAGTCAACGTAGTTCGATGACCTATTCTAAACTACGATGCCTAACCATCTAGAACCGCTATCCTAGACTCGATCCACTAGACTCGACTGATTTTTAAAGCTTTTTTGTACAATTGCTTTAGTTCATGTGAGTTGTAATTTTTAGGACTCTATATGCCCTAACTAATGCAAGTTGATTTGCCTTAAGCTAATGCAGGTGGGCCCTACATCCTATGTGTAACTAGGCTGTGCAACCTAAGGAAAACCATGGGGTGACTATGTGCTTCCTAGTCTAGCCATCGGTTCGACTGAATGTCTAACCGATCGACTTGAGGCCTTCTAACTCTAGGGACACTCACACGACAGGACACACCATATCAACAAATCAGGACAGACTCCTAACTCTAAAACACCCTAAATGTCTAGGACAGAATCCTAACTCTAGGGGAAGATTTTTTTGAAAAGGTTTTGTAGAGTTTTTTGTATTTTTTGAAAGTTTGAAATGTTTATTTTTGAAAGGTTTGGCTGGACTTGGGATGTGGATCCCAAGCTGCACTACGTACCCTGTTGAAAGGGATCAAGCCAACGTAGTTCGGAACAGAATTCCTAACTACTCTCCTAATGACTCAAGATTTTTGAGATTTTTGGTTTTTCAGATGTTTTTGATGTTTTTGACACAAGAAGATAGAATCCCATCATCATAAGGGGAGGACAGACTCCTGATGTCCCGCAAAGGTTGGACAGCATCCTATGCTTTGCGGGGGGAAAAGACAGAATAACAACTCTGCAAGGGTTGGACAACATCCTATACCTTGCAGGAGTAGATAAAGATCACACGATTTGATGATAGGTTGGAAAGAATCTTAACCCCTATGATGATAGGACAGGCTCCTGAAAAGATTGACTCTCTAGCTAAGGACAGACTCCTATGCTAATGACTCTGAGAAGGGCTCTAATGAGACATGACATGTCTCCTAAAACAAAAGGATAAGTAAGGCCAATGAGACAAAGCCTGTCTCCAAAAGGTTTGAATTTTTCTACATGAGACATAGCCTGTCTCCTCCATGCTCAAGATGACTCTTTTATTACCCTTATAATGAAAAGGCTCCTAATGCTTAAGGGGATCCAAAAGACTGGGTAAGTCTTGAAAATAAAAGAGGGGACGGCTACTTTGGACTAAGCGAGTCCTCTATGGATGGGCTTGGGCTAGCGCCTTCATCGCCCTTGCGATGAATGGAAGGATCTAGGAAGGATCTAACGACTTGAGGCTGTCTTTATAAAAGACAAAAGAAAGAGGGATACTACATGGACCAAGTAGGTTTCTCTAAAATATGGGCTTGGGGTAACTCCTTCATCGCCCTTTTACCTTCTTTAACCCATCAAAATCAAGATGAATCGCAAGACCTGAATGCTATTTTACACTACCACGATGAACACATGTGGGTGCCAGACCCACAAAAATATGACTCAAACAGATAGGAATAAACATTGGTAATCTTTTAATTGTGCCTTTATCCCTAGACTAAATCATACTGCACCTCAAGATGTCAATGTTCTATCATAATATAAAGGGGCTACAACTACCAAGATTTCATACTATGATTCAATTCAATGAGTAAGAAAACAAGTGCAAGCCCAAACAGCTTGGTGCATATTTTATTCATTCAATTCTACGATCACAGTCCTAATAAAATGGCGCACATCTGAATTATAAACACACCTATCTATGATTTAGAAAAATACCTTTAAATCTATGGAGAAGTGCAAGGTATATAAAAAAAAATATTTTAGTAAAATATGACTATTTTCATGTAATTAAAGTAACAAAGCAACAGGTATGATGAAATAGCAAAAAATCTTATGACATGGTAGCAATTTTAGGGCATCAAGCTGTTCTAATATCTACACTAAGTTAAACCTGTCTTTCGTACCAAAAAAAAAAAGTGGCAGACACTAAGTTCAACCTAGCATTTCTCTCTAAAACATAAAATCAAAATGATCATGAAATCATTTTATTATATTCAGCAGTAACAATATTTTAGACTCCCCCAAGGGAATTTCATGTATTATATAGGAATGAGTAACGAAAACATGGTTTGGGTAAGGTTAATAATACCACAATTAAAAAAAATCATTCATGAACCTACCCTCTGCAATTAAGGAACCAAAATAACCTTAGCCATGGTAAAGGGACCTGTTACTAAAATAATCCATGGATGATCCTAGCAAAAAGTAATTCTTGGAATAATAATTATGACAGAATAATGTTGATATTAACATTTCCTAATCAATGTCTGCTCCACTTATTATTCATATTTTTCTATTTTTTTTTTGTTTGAATATCAAGATACAAAATGGGACAGCATGCATAAGGTGCAAAATGAAAACATCATATATGTAGACCATAAATTGCTCTTCCTAAAGTGTTCGTTGGCAACACTATTGAAATCACAAGGGAAGTCATTTTAATGAACTAGTACCATGTAAATTTCTAGATGAATGAAACTAAAATATTCAACATGAATCATTTGACAGTTCTTAGTGAAGTTGGATCATATCAGTTATATAACCAGTTAAATGATCTATACAAAATGCTATGATGGGGACAAACAAGTTTATCATTTCCTAAGGTAAGGTTCCATTTTAGAAAATAAGACTCAATGGAATTTCTCTTATGAAAACATCCCATTCAAGGTTCTTTACATTTATTTATCAAGTAAGGGTGTTCAAAATGAGAACTCACTTTAAAACTAAACAATAGTTTTTAATGAATTTGTACCAACTTAAAGGATGTCTTGTAATCCATTTTAACCATGAGCACACAATCAGATTTTGGGATAAAAATGAAAGCTCTAAATCAGGTGAAAGAAAAACATGGGTACAAAATATTGGCATTAATCCTTTATATTCATAGAAAATGATATTAGCATTACCATGTTGGCTTAATTGCACCAACCAATAGGGTCTTTTAATATTTGAAGTTCTGTTGAGAAATCCTACCAGTTCTTGTGAGAGGATAAAAGTAATGGATAAAGCAAATGGTGCAATTAACAACACAGCCACATTTTAAAGTGCTGGTGAGAGAAATCCCATCGGTTCTTGTGAGAGGATAAAAGTAATGGATAAAGCAAATGGTGCAATTAACAACACAGCCACATTTTAAAGTGCTGGTGAGAAATCCCATCGGTTCTTGTGAGAGGATCAAACCAAGTAAAAGGAACAGGTAGGCCAAATGGTACAATTAACAGCACATGGTATGTTCCAATAAAATCATGACTGAATAGGTGACACTTTGAAAAATCATAAACATATAACCAGTCATCACATACAGCCAATGGAGTAACTTAATCATACACAGGTTAAGAAACAGGGGGTTTAAAGTAACAACTCAAAATTTATAGAGTGGTGATAAGTTCATCCATATTAATATCACAACCTTCTTTTATTAAGGAACCCCAACCTTCTATTATTAACTGCTAAAACTATATAAATTATATAGCCCAATAGATATCTCATAAACACAATAATAAGCTCAGAATTCATTATATGTTTATACTCAAACTGATAACTCATTTTCATCATAAAAATAAATGATTCACATATGGAATTAAAACACAAATTTGAAAGAGAAATTAAAACACATATTTCAAAAAAAATATATTCAATGTAGTGGGAGCAATTAATAGAATCAATGATAGTGTGATCATCAAGTAAACTAAACATGCAAAATTTCCAAGATATTACCAGCCCGACCAATATTTTATTTAATATAATGACTCATTTTATTCCCCAACTAATTATCTAATGGACTACACAATAGTTGACCTCAACATCTTCACTAGAATCCCCCACACCTTTTCAAATAGATTATAAAAGTACAAATTGACTCTTATATTATTTAGGACATAATTGGACTGATATTTTTACTACATAAACATGAATACATAAATCAAAATTAGGCATATCACAGATCATGATTGTCAATAACAGTGCTACCTTTAGAATCAGATAGAAAACACAATTAAATGAAGCTAATCAAGATTATAGTGATGAAGAACACAGTTACCTCAACACCCCCCACATACTAGAGCAAAAGCTTAGACCAGAAACTAAAAAATCTTAATTAAACATGGACGCCCCTCTTAGCTTATTTAGTGATAACCTTAACAGCTAATGAAGGTTCACTATATGGATCCAAATAAAACCACTTGGACATTTTTATATGATAAAAATTTCTCAAATCAGTTGAAGGAAAAGACAATAGCTACAAGAGAAGTGCTATTATTAAAATGCAAGAGTGCGGACACTAGCTCTTAATATCAGTACATCTATATCTTGATATTTTTCTCAACTCAAAATTTTCTTAGCATTTTGAAAGCCATACAAGTATTATTACAATTCTCATAATATACACTCATAAACCAATTAAAGAAGAAAAAAATTTTGAATCAGAATCAAGCAAATAACAAATATGTTTAGAGAGGGAATGATGTTAACGCTACTGAGCAATAATTAGGCAAATATAATTGGGCTGATACCATAGGTTAATTTCATTTGAAAAATGATAATTGTTCAGCTCTTCTAAAATTTCCTCAACTCAATCTGACTTATGGTATTGAAAGAATTGTTAAAGGGCCATTTCTGCAAACTATATTCTGAAATAGTGGAAATATTATGATATTCATAAATCAATACTGGAAGAAAACAGGGAAGGGCTGTACATGGACATCTCCAGCTCTTAACAAAAAGAAAGGGTTATCATTATCATTTCAATGATTTCAAAACTATGGCAAGACTAGTATACAAAAGAATATGCTGCTATAGACATTTCTATGATCCAACAACAGAGAAGGGGCTATAATTGTATGCTGCTAAAAAAAAATCATTCCACACAAAGAAATAGATACAAAAGCTGCACTACATGCATTTTAAGCTAAAGTAATTATTAGAAAGATCAATAGAATTTTAGCTGTGGTTGTTACAGTTAATAATGACATTAAACAAGAAAACCAATGGTTCTAAAGAAGATAAGATAGTATAGAAAGGTTAATGAATTTGGATTTGTTTCATCCAACAGAGCGCCCTTTTTTCGAAATACAAGAGCATCACAATAATGAAAGATTTTCATCATATATGATGACACTTTTTCTAAAATTCTCTTCAAAAACTATGACTCTCGCACGAGAGTAAAGTAAGGAGAATGAAGTGACATATGATACATGTAGAATGAGTGTAAATATGATGTAAAATAACTAGGATGACTGAATATTGCTTACAGAAACTAATAAAAATTCAACCAGTATTTTATTTAAACAAAACATATTGAATAATATCATTAGAAGTGTAAATTTTCTTCCAAAAATGTAAAAATGCTATCACAAGTCACCAAATCCATTAGGAACTTAAATCGTCCTGATGAAAATCAATTTATAACATAGATCTCTTATTAAAATACAATCAAAGTAGTAAAAATCATGAAATCACTCAAGATCTTTGATCCTCCTAAAAATTTGATTTTAAACAATAAATCTTTCGTAGAAAATATAAGCAAGCTATCACAGGTCATGAAATCTATCAAGAACTTAAATATTCCTGAAGAAAATCAATTCAAAGAACTGATTTCTCATAAAAAAAATCATACAAATCAGAGAATCATTCGAAAAACTTGGATCTTTTATAAGAAAAATTAGACTAAAACACAGATCTTTTATTAAAAATATATACAGAGTAACACAAATTAATCTAAAACAAAATAATTTTAAGGAACTTACAAGAGGAATCATAAGAATGAAGAAACTCAAACTTATCAATCGACACATTATCAGTAAAACCTGAACTTATGAAATCAAATTTAAATCGAGGAAATGATAGAACATATTAAAATAAATACTAACAAAGAAAATACAGATCTATACTAACAGAGAAAATACATATTGTGGACCCTGATCCGAGAGAGACGGGGAACGGGCCCCACGCGCGAAGTCTCAGGATCATCCACGTGAATGGAGAGCTCTACCAAGGAACTCTCGAAAGAATATGCCCCTCACAGCATGAGTGGCGATACAAAGGTGAGATACCTCTCGATTCGGGGACTAGCCCAGATTCGAGGCGTACCTTAAATAAAGAAGAGTCGCCATCCAAGGAAGTGAGCCAAGGATCCCATACTATGTTCTGTTGCAACGGATAACCAGAGATAAAATAAGGTTCGTGCCTAGTTACGAATTCGGAAGGTCTAAAGAGCACCTCATCCGCCCAAGTGTAAACACCTGGTCTCTTATACCATTTACTTAATAATTTTGAAGAGTTTTGAGCGAAAGTCATGAAATGGGAACGAATATCTCCGAGAAGACGTCTATCTAATCATGCATGTCTCGGAGATGAATAATAAGCACATATAAAAGGAATGAAAGAATTGTCGCCTAATAATAGCTAGGTTATGAGTGTCATACCTAATTGGTGTCTGAGTTCTGGTGTGCAAACACATGCATGCTACAGCTAAAGGTATAGGATCTGTACATGAAAGTAATAAAACACAGCAAAACACATAACACAATTCAATTCTATACATGACTGGACAAAATGAGTCCTAACTCTAATGAGACCTGCCTCGAACTAAGATGGCCGTCCATCCCAGCTGCTCTACGTATCCCGGCCTCGGGAAGAATCGGAGTCAACGTAGTTCGATGCCCTATTCTAAACTACTATGCCTAACCATCTAGAACCGCTATCCTAGACTCGATCCACTAGACTCGACCGATTTTTAAAGCTTTTTTGTACAATTGCTTAAGTTCATGTGAATTGTAATTTTTAGGACTCTCTATATGCCCTAACTAATGCAAGTTGATTAACCTTAAGCTAATGCAGGTGGGCCCTATATCCTATGTGTAACTAGGCTGTGCAACCTAAGGAAAACTATGGGCTGACTATATGCTTCCTAGTCTAGCCATCGGTTCGACAGAATGTCTAACCGATCGACTTGAGGCCTCCTAACTCTAGGGACACTCACACGACAGGACACACCATATCAACAAATCAGGACAGACTCCTAGCTCAAAAACACCCTAAATGTCTAGGACAGAATCTTAACTCTAAGAGAAGATCTTTTTGAAAAGGTTTTGAAGAGTTTTTTGTATTTTTTTGAAAGTTTAAAATGTTTATTTTTAAAGGTTTGGCTGGACCTGGGATGTGGATCACAAGCTGCACTACGTACCCTGTTGAAAGGGATCAAGCCAACGTAGTTCGGAAAAGAATTTCCTAACTACTCTCTAAGACTCGAGACTTTTGAGATTTTTGGTTTTTTTAGATGTTTTTGTTATTTTTGACTCAAGAGGACAGCATCCTATCATCAGAAGGGGAGTACAGAATCCTGATATCCCGCAAAGGTTGGACAGCATCCTATGCTTTGCGGGGGAAAAAGACAGAAACACAGTTCTGCAAGGGTTGGACAGCATCCTATACCTTGCAAGAGTAGATAAAAATCACATGATTTGATGAGAGGTTGGAAAGAATCCTAACCCCTATGATGATAGGACAGATTCCTGAAACTGAAGGACTGACTCCTATGCTAAGACGGACTCATATACGAAAGGACAAACTCCTAGCTAAAAGGGTGGACTTCTAGTCTATGGGGTGGGCTCCTACGCTACAGACCTTAAGGGGACAGGTTGTGAGACTTAGGATAAATTCCCTATGGAATCGGCTCTAAACAAGGCTTGTCTCCAAGGGAGGAGTGCCTTATGAGACATAGTGTGTCTCCTAGTGTAGGAGAATGTCAATCCTAAGGCAAAGGAATCCCCTAATGAAATCAAGACATGATGATGAATACCCTTAAGGAGGTATTTCCCAATGAAGGGAACTTTAAGTGCAAGAGAATGCAAGGCAAGACAATTATGTGCAAATGATAGGTTCAAAAGAAAAGAAAAGGTTTAGCTTGCCATAGAAAAAGAATCTAAGAAATTTGGAAACCATGGAAATGCATTTGGAAATGATTTGAAGAATTTTGAAAGCCTAAATGTCTAGGAATGCTAAGCTCTTTTAGTTCAAGTGCAAGTCTCTATCATAGCTCCTTAACATCTTTTAATTAACCATTTTCCAACATCTTTTACAAATTTCCAACATGTTTAATTCAGGTTCAAATCATTAGTAGATTACTTGTTTGCATATCCATATCAAGTTTGACAAGGCATTGTTAAAGCACAACCAAACACCCAATTTTTACTAAAACGGGTCAAAAATGTAAAACAATTCATGGAAATTTACTAATACATGATTTATAACTTGCTAGTACGCTTACATATCCAAAAATAATCATTAGAAATGATTTAGAATCACAACAATCACAAAAAGCAAGTCATATCATATTAATGACATAAGGTGTAGAAAATGTGATTTTCTGAGGAAAATTTGACCATCTAGACATCAAAACCGTCAATACTCACAATTATCAAAGTTGTAGACCTCATGATTAGTGAAATTTTCTCTTTTGACTACTTCGGCCAACTCCAGCCAGAAATGGTTAGAAAATGATCATCTCTAGGTTATCGCCATTAAAAAGCACATTAGGTGTTTGGCTGAGAGTTTACACTCAATTTTTACACCCAAAATATTGTTTCTGAAAATTTTGTACAATAAGAAAGTTTTAAGAAAATTTGTAAGGAACAACTTTCCTTTCTACGGCTCTGGCCAACTCTGACCAGAAATGATCCGAAAACAGCCGACAATGTACTGTGCATAGCATGACAATTTTTTCGAAACAGCTGAAATCTTACAAATGGATTTTGACAATCAAAACAGCGATTCTGGTAAAAATTTGCACAATAAGAAAGTTTTGAGAAATTTTGTGTGGAGCAACTTTCCTTTCTATGGCTATGGCCAATTCTGACCAGAAATGGTCCGGAAACAGCCGACAATGTAGTGTACACAGGGTCTTGAGTCTTGAACTCAAAATCGAACTCTAAAAAAAATCCTAGCTGAAACAGAGCATACTACAAAAGGAGAAAATACAACAGGTGGTGTAATTATCAAGGTGTGAGGGCTGTTCGTATACAAATGGGATAGGGGCTGCTCCTAATAAAGAATTCTTACTCATACATTAAACTATATACCAACAAAAAGGGTAAAATCCAAATCCATACCACAACTTACTATAATTAATGTCAGAGCAAATACTAAACATATGGGCCAAACCTCTTTTAACTCTCAATGACTCTAACCACAAATTTAGAATGAATCAAAAATCTTTCCAACGTGTACAAGTGAAAACTGGAGAAATTTAGGGACAATAATTTGGGCTCATAAAAAAAACAACAATTTTTTCTTTTTTTTACCGATCTTTACTGAACACGAGAACATGCAAATTAACCCAACACAAACCTCCTATCTAAAAAAAAAACTAATTGAATTCAAGGCAATATTGTGTGGGTGTCATGTGATAACAAAATTTGAACCAATGGTCAGCACAGAACCATAAAAACAAGTGATGCATGTCTTAAATCTGAGTGAAAGACAGACTGTCATTATCAAAATTAAGAGAGCTGCCAAAATAGCAAGTGAAGGCATGTTATAACCTTTTCCTTTCTTCTTTCTTTTGAAACTGATGAGCAAGGGATCAAAATAACTTGAAAAACACCAAATAAACAATAGAATTTATGAAGTTCTTCTTAAAAATGAAAATTCCAGTTCAACGAGAACAGTAACGTGAGAAACATAAAAGAATTAGCAAGGATAATCTAAAAGAAATTATGATAATTACAATGAAAGAATACCTGCTCATAGTTTAAAACATCAATTAATCTTTTCCTTCTAAACAGAGCACTCTATTTAATATTAGAGACAGTACAACATGAGCAAGGCTGAAAATTAAGAGGACAGATTTTGCAATCAAATCATAAATCTCTAGCATCGTTCTATCAATTCATCACTATTATCATCTTGATCATAAAGATCAAATTAAAATAAAAAATCATGTTCAACTTACCTAATGGAGTAACTAATTCCAGACCTTCGATTTCAGCAGAATTCAAACCAAAGGATCAAAGAGGAAAGAGCATGAAGGTAGCAGACAACAAATCGAAATTGTTGATGAAGATTAAAAAAAATCAGAGCTTCCTTCTTGTTCAATCGAATACTAGTGATAGAGAAGTGTCCACAATTCAAGTTCTAGAAGATAGGAGCAAGGTTAGGGTTTAGAAATTTGGGGCTTTTCTTTCTCTCTAATCTCAGATCCGATTTTTTTCTTTTGTCGTTTCTCTTCTGCGGATGAGAACTGGCTGTAATCCGGCCAAGCTTGCTCGGAGAAGACGAATGGGAAAGCTAGGGTTTCGCATAGAGATCTCTCGTTCTCTCTCTCTCTCTCTCTCTCTCTTTCTCTCTCTGTTAGATTTGTAGAAAATGAGAGAAAAGGAAGAAAGCAAATCTAGGAAGGCTAGAGAAGTGATCGGAGAATAAAATCCGGTCAGAGCTTTGGCGAATTGCCGGAAACGCGATCGGAGAAGATGAGTTGAGGTTTGAGATCCCCTTTATCTCTCCTAATTCTCTCAGACTTTCTCTCTCTAATTTCTGCTAAAAAACCCTAATCCTCTACAAATGAGAGTTTAAGTCAAATTTATAGGAAAATAAGAGGGTTAATATCGGCACTACCATTTGATGAGCGCACGAAATGCGCGCGAAAATTGATAAGGCGCGCCAAAGAATCGTGTCTTTTCTAGCCTTGGATCGGCCCATCCCAGGATAAATTCGCTCCCCTCTCAGGATACGTTCACCCCCCTTTTGCGAACTTGCACCACGACATTGCTTGACTCGTTCGCTAGGCAAACGCGCTCGGATTTTGATGAAATTTTGCAGGGACCTTGCTGAGACCCTAACCTACCTTGGGGTGAAATTTGGAGTCCTACCTCACTGATTTGATATGGTTTTGAACAATCATGGAGGGATTTAGGGCACGGTCAAAATGAGGTGTCTACAGATGCCCCTCTTTGGCAGAGCGTGCTTGTCGCGCGAATGTCAAAGCTGAACAGACAACACATTTTGACTGTCCCAAAATGAATTGAAGAGAAAGAAGAACGAAGAAAGTGATTTTGGAAAAATCGAATTGTTGGGAGGAAGTGATGCCTCGGGGGTCTTGAATGGAAGGGATGCATCAGGGGTTTAAAAATGGAATAGGCTTTTTGTACTTCTCATATTTCTACGCTCGGGGCGGATGCTCTCAGGAAGAATTTGGTTTCAAAATTTCACATTCAACATGACCTAAAATTAATTTGGTGAAATGCTGGACACATTACTCAGCATTCAAAACACATTGGTGAGATAGCCTCCCACCAGACATATAACTCGAGTAACACGTCAGTCACACAGGTATTCCTGACTCCGCACTTGGGTGGAGGTATACTGTGGAACGACGGACCATGACTTGATTTTTCATTGCTAACAACAAAATAACTAGATAGAGCTGCGGTCCAGCCTTTCACCAAATTAGACAAGAAAGAACAACAGTTGAATGAAAATTTTGACCAAGGGTCCATGACGATAAGCCACGAAGAGCCTTGCAGAGAACGAGGGTCCACGGTGGTAAACCGTGAAGAGCCAGGCAAACGGGAATCAAGGGTCCATGGTAGTAAGCCACGAAGAGCCTCGCTAGAAAGATATGAGGTGGTTGGTAGGTTAGAAAACTGGGAATCAAGGGTCCATAGCCATAAGCTATGAAGAGCAAAGAAGTAATCGAGGGTCCACGGTGACAAGCTGTGAAGAGCCACACAATGAATCTAGGGTCCATGGCAAGGAACAATGAAGAGCCTAGCAGAAAGGAATCAAGGGTCCACGGCCATACCCCGTGAAGAGCCAAGCATTGAATCTGGGGTCCATGGCAGTAAGCCACGAAGAGCCCAGCATGCAGAAACAATGACATGTAAAAGATATGAATGGAATGATTATGAATAGTGGGTCCATGATATATCTGAAAGGACACATCACGAAGAGCCACCAAGGAGGCAAGGGTCCATAGTGTACCTGAATGGTAGACCATGAAGAGCCAAGAAAGAACAAGGATAGTGGGTCCGTGATACAGCGTAGAAGACAGATCACGAAGAGCCACTCAGGAAGCAAGGGTCCATGGTATACCTGAATAGTAGACCACGAAGAGCCTTGGAAACCAACGGGTATTGCTGAGAATTAATTGGTTTTGAATGATTTTTTTTTTTTTTAGATTGATTGTCTCTTGCCGAGGAAATTGGGAGTACGAGCTCCTTGCTGAGAATTGGACTCAGATAACTCGCAGGGATTTGGATATTGGCCCTTCTTTGACAGGTGAAAAGCATTCTGCTGAGGTTTTGAAGGTTGTGGGAGCAAATTCTAGACTCCGCTGGGGAAATTGATTTTCTTTGGAAATTGACTCTTTTAGAAAGAGGGCTCATTTGAGGAGTTTAGAGATTTGGCTTTAGATGTGCTCGCGTCTCTCTTATCTCAATTTGTTATAAACATTGGCACTGATTGCCTTTGTGTGCTTGATATCTTTTATGACGCAAGTCATAAAAGATGCCTCTAGTGTATTGTACTTCCATGACAAGAGTCCCAAGGAAAGTAGAACCAGGATAGGTAGGAAAATTTGGGTTTGCATAGGTTCTTTCTTTGGAATAAGGATGGGATAATGGCTAAGTTCAAAGACTTCTCCTTTCGTTGACCACTATTTGAGGTTCGTTCTTTCCACCACCATCTGCTTGAAACTTGACATCTTCATCATGTCAGAACATGATGTTTCTTGCCTTTCTCTGATACCTAAACCAGGGTCTATTCATTCATTTTTTTTATCACTTCAGAAGGTATACACCCATTCTTCCAGTGTCAGACGACTTGGACCTTGAAAGGAAAATGGATAAAAATGAGGAACAGACTACCAAGTACTCTATCAAAGAAGACGTACATTATTTGAGGGACTCGACTCACTTTTGATTCACCCTTAGACCTGATGTGGATTTTTAAATGGTAAGGCTAGCCGCTCTCAGAATAATTTTGAAAACCATGTCAAGAGGCACTAATTTCCTCCATCAGGATTTTTGTCATGGTTATTACCCCTTTGGATTGCTCAGTTTCAATGCCCCTAGTTTAGAAAGGTGTCAACGTAAATCTCACTGACACTACTTGGATTCCAAGATCCTGCCCTGTGTAGTGATTGCTTCTTCATTCCAGGTTTCTGGTCTAGCAAACCATTTGCCTCAGGTTTTGCCTGGAATTCTCACAGTATTCAAACGTCAAAGTTCTTCATAACCGAGGAAACTCCTTCCATGCTTATCAGCCCACTTTTTGTGGGAAGTCTTTGCCTCTGGCTGGATTGCCTCTTCAATTTTCAACTCATCAGACCGCTACCCTCACTTTCGCATATGCCAACTCCTTTGATTATCGACTTAGTAAGCGCATGACTCTAGGCTGCCCTTTCAGGTTTTCAACCTAGTGGGTCTTCAGACTCTCGTTCTTTTCATTTTTTTCTGTTTTTGTTTTCAATTGCCTTGAACCTTTGCTTGTTTCACCAGAAGGACTTTCTAGGTAGGCTTAGGTTCAAAAGGGTTAGATATCAAAAGTTCAAACGATTTGGACCGAATCTGGTCTTGTCAGACTACCTACGTACCCCAAAAATGGAGGATCAGATCCGCGTAGTTCGCTTTGGGGTTTACAAAGAATGGTTTAGCTTTTTAGCTTCAAAATTTTGGAAGAGGGATGATTTAGCTTTTATCCCAAAGGTTTTGACCAAACCTGAGTTGATCAGGTTGTCTACGTACCCCCGAAGAGTTGGGGATCAGGTCCGCGTAGTTCGGGTGCATAAAATGCCCCTGGTTCATAATGTAGTTGAAAGAATTGTTTGGTTTTAAAATGTTGGCTCAAAGGGCTCACAAAAGGATGTTTTTAAACATTGGGATTTTGGCTATAAAGGCTCAAACGTCCAAGGATGGCCTCCTGGTGTTTTGATATACAAGCTTTCGAATGCTTAAGGTTCGAAGGCTTTGAATATTTTCATCGAGGAGTCTGGCGGTATGTGCAAGCAAGACTTCAACCACGGTGCCCCATTTGAACTTATGCGCTTCTCGAATATCTTGAGTTTATGCTCAAGATTATATCGCTCTCGATAGTCTCCAAATGTTGGAGACAATTCTGATATTCAATCTATCTCATAGACTCCATCACTTGGGTCTTCAATTTTTCTAAGGTATTGTCTTAGGGACACATTCCCTTCTCCTTTTTATCTTTCTCAGGCTCTTGTTTCTTTTAGATGTGCTCTTTCTTTTGGACATAAGAATTGTCCCTAATATCTGAATACAATGACTTGAAACCCCACCAAGATGTACAACTCGAGTGTTC
This sequence comes from Tasmannia lanceolata, assembly GCF_043159265.1. Lineage (NCBI taxonomy): Eukaryota > Viridiplantae > Streptophyta > Magnoliopsida > Canellales > Winteraceae > Tasmannia > Tasmannia lanceolata. The sequence continues at coordinate 8,028,990 of NW_027518679.1, read as the reverse complement.
TTCTTGGGGATCAAGTTCTATGAATACAACTTTGCATCTGAAAACCTTCTCTCAATGTTCTCATCAGCTTCACTTGATGTCTGATGCTTCATATCTCTCTCGAATTTTGCCTTTTGTCTGAATGTCTAAAGTTGATGGAGTCTTGCTTTTCATCACAACAAGGCATTCACCTGGTTTATCCTTATAGGATCAAGCAAGACTACCTCAAACCCCTATAAACAGGTTTATCAATTCCTCGCTTTCCTCGGAAGATAAAGTTTTGCCAATCCATCTTTCCCGAGTTTCGGATTTCAATACCACCATCAACAGCTTTGATTTCTTCTTTGAGTGGCTATGCTCAACGCTCTTCCTCTCGTTTGACCATCTTTCAGATCTCGAGGGGAATTTCATCTGCATTCTCATCCGAGAAGGGTGTCTTTAGTTTTATTTTAAACATTAGATCTAAGAGTGAATCATAGAATATCAAAAATACAAAATGAACAACTTTATTGAATTGAGGACTCTTAAGTACATCACTAATTTTTTTTTTCAACGCGCCTCAATGGGCTCTACATTGAACTTGACAAAAAATGGAAACAACAGACTATGAATGAACACTACTAACAAACATGACACACATTTCTCTTTTTTTTTTATCGACACAATAAGACTTACGAACTTTGAGAGAAGAAAGTTGGTGTACACTCAACGAAAGATAAACCTAACAAAACAGGGTACTTCTTTGTCAGTAATGCACTGGCACTGAAAGGTTATGGGTGGCACTCCTTCCTCCATGATGTCCATAACTAGGGGTTCAACCCTGGTGTAGGTCCTGTCGACCCGGTTTCAGCTGATCTTCAATAACTGGCATCGACAGTATTTTTCTTGGCATATAACCACCTCCTGACATTTCAAGCTCTATCATTCCCAAGTTTGAAGATGAAGAACGCTCTGACTCAAAAATGGGATGCATGATGATGGAAGGATCTTCAAAAGGTTCAACTGTCAAATTAGCTTTAGCAACAACTGGAGGAATATCAACACATCTAGGTGAACGATTCTGATTAGCATTAAATCCGGGCCAAATAGGACGGTCCCTATCTATGAGGTCCTGGATCGCAAATCTGAGGGAGCGACAACGATTGGTGATGTGACCAGGGCCTTGGTGATATTCACAGTATTCCTCCTTATTGTAGAACCTTGGAAGAACCTTAGGAGGTGGCTTCTGAGCCATGAGTTTCAACTGTCCATCTTTAACAAGTTTTCGAAGCATGACCGCTGGAGGTTTCGGTAATGGAGTGAACTTCTTCTTAGGCTTCTGTGCTGGGTTCTCATCTCCTGGACCAGACCTCTGCATGACAGGTTGAGGTGCTTGATGAGATGACTCAATAATATTGATCTTCTTAGAATCAACAACTGATATGCTATCGTTTCTTGGATTCTTCTCGCTTTGGTGATCAAAGTTCAATTCTTCAATTTCTTTAACACGTTCTTCCACTTTCCCTGCTAAGGTGGGAGATGGGAGACACTTGTCTTTGACATGTTGCTTGCCCTTGGAATTATCAATATGTGATACTGGGACCGAGACAGGAATAGGGATCATAGGGGACAACTTCTCAACCTTGTCAGCAAATTCTTTCTCCTTTCCTACGACAGTGGGAGGTGTAAAACACTTCTCTTCAATAAGTTGTTCTTCTTCAGAATCACCAATATGTGCTATCATGGCCTTGATAGGATCAAGGGTCACAGGAGGATAATTTTGGACTACAGAGTCCTCAGAAGTTATAGGTTTCTCCTTAGCTTTGTCTTTCATAGGAGTTATTTCTTTATTCCAAGAATGTATTATTTCCCACATTTCAGCCACGGATAGCTTATTGTTCGAAGTTAACTCAGCCATCTAGGTTGAGGGGAAACAACTGAAATAAAGTGGTGACTTATCCTCAAAGGTTAACAAGATCAAATAGGTTCAGAAATAAGGCTCTTTTGGCGTGAACTGCAAGGGAATGGCTAAGACTCCTGTCATGGAAATGACAAACACCAATTTTAGTATGAGGCAATCTCATGGAAATGTTACACACAAGTTGAGACAAGAGATACTACAAACACATCTCTCACTTGGGTAAGAACCAACAGCATAACAATTGTAAGAAGGATCATGGTAAGATAAACACATGATTTATCAATATCGCTAAAGGATAGCAATCACACTGAAAATGTGTTGGGTAAAATTCGGCAACATGACGGCCATATAAAGAGATCCCACAAGTCATCATAAGGGTATATGGATAAACTCGGTAGTATAAGACTCCCAGCAAGGATACTTGCACTCAAATGATGGTGGCAAGATAGGCTCATGAGTGAAAAACAGAATATGGTCATCAGAGGGATGTGAGGGACTGACCATGAATGACGACATTTAGAAATGGGTTGAATTTGCAACCAAAAAATCGAAGGATAGATCGTGACCATAAGAATGATGATTAGAAGCCATCAATCTTATCATAATCTAAAAGAATGAATAGATAGGGATAATTGATTAGATTAGGAAAGAAAACCTAACTAAGAGGTAAACCCTAATCTAATAATGAACAACACGGATCAATTTTATAAACAATAGATCACGAGATAGATTATGGATAAAGAGCCCATAATCTAATGATTATCCACATAATGGATAAATAGAAAGAATTGATTATATTACAAAGGAGAACCTAACTAAGAGGTAGGCCCTAATCTAAATATAAGGAATATGGATCAATGATACAAGGTATGAATCAGATCTATGATCAAAAGATCAGAAAAAAGACCATGGTCATAACGATGACAAGTAGAAGTCACCGACCAAATCTAAATCTCAAAGAATATGACTGATTGGATTAGATAGGAAACATTATAAAGGAGTAAGCCCTAATCTAATAATCAATAAATATGTATATATACATATATACACCCTAACCAGGGGTACCAGCCCTAATTCTAATCTAACGGATTCAAGGAAGTCTCGACTCAAAACAGACTGGTGAGTGTACCAGGACCGCGTTGTAGCCATATAAAAATGAGCTACCCTAGTCTACAAATGGGACAAAGCTACTAACTCTAGGCTCCACATGTGTAAGCAACACATATGTTCGTCCTTATATGAATGCAATATATATATAAGCACATGCAGATCCTAATTGGGTTTTACTAAATCAATAAATATATCCAAGTACATAATATATGTAAAATGAAAGTATAGCTCCGGACTCAATATATCAGGTACTATGCATATGATCCATACTTTAAGTATATAACACAAGTACACCGAGTGTTATATACAGTATGCCTCATTGCTCACCGGCTGCTGTAAACATAAGTACACCGAGTGTTTACGACTGCAGCACTGGCGCATAGCTTGGTAATAGATACAACAGCACCATCTGGATAGTGATATCCCATGAGGCACGCATTATATCTATCCCGTGGAGCCAATAATAAGAAAATCAATAAAATAAAATAAAGAACAAAATCATGTATGCTGTGCAGTGTGTGAATCCCTTGTTTTAAACAACTATCTGGTGCCCCTGGATTCTAAGCGATTAAATTCCCATTTATAATGATTTTAGCCCAAAATTCTTCAAAGTTAGTAACAAATGGTATTTTAACAGAGTTAGGCAATATCTCGAAAGAATTCCCCAGCAGAGTCGCCAGCCTGTGGACCCTGATCCGAGAGCGACGGGGAACGGGCCCCACGCGCGAAGTCTCAGGATCATCCACGTGAATGGAGAGCTCTACCAAGGAACTCTCGAAAGAATATGCCCCTCACAGCATGAGTGGCGATACAAAGGTGAGATACCTCTCGATTTGGGGACTAGCCCAGATTCGAGACGTACCTTAAACAAAGAAGAGTCGCCATCCAAGGAAGTGGGCCAAGGATCCCATACTATGCTCTGTTGCAACGGATAACCAGAGATAAAATAAGGTTCGTGCCTAGTTACGAATTCGGAAGGTCTAAAGAGCACCTCATCCGCCCAAGTGTAAACACCTGGTCTCTTATACCATTTACTTAATAATTTTGAAGAGTTTTGAACGAAAGTCATGAAATGGGAACAAATATCTCCGAGAAGACGTCTATCTAATCATGCATGTCTCGGAGATGAATAATAAGCACATATAAAAGGAATGAAAGAGTTGTCGCCTAATAATAGCTAGGTTATGAGTGTCATACCTAATTGGTGTCTGAGTTCTGGTGTGCAAACACATGCATGCTACAGCTAAAGGTATAAGATCTGTACATGAAAGTAATAAAACACAGCAAAACACATAACACAATTCAATTCTATACATGACTGGACAAAATGAGTCCTAACTCTAATGAGACCTGACTCGAACTAAGATGGCCGTCCATCCCAGCTGCTCTACATATCCCGGCCTCGGGAAGAATCGGAGTCAACGTAGTTCGATGCCCTATTCTAAACTACTATGCCTAACCATCTAGAACCGCTATCCTAGACTCGATCCACTAGACTCGACTGATTTTTAAAGCTTTTTTGTACAATTGCTTAAGTTCATGTGAATTGTAATTTTTAGGACTCTCTATATGCCCTAACTAATGCAAGTTGATTAGCCTTAAGCTAATGCAGGTGGGCCCTATATCCTATGTGTAACTAGGCTGTGCAACCTAAGGAAAACTATGGGCTGACTATATGCTTCCTAGTCTAGCCATCGGTTCGACTGAATGTCTAACCGATCGACTTGAGGCCTCCTAACTCTAGGGACACTCACACGACAGGATACACCATATCAACAAATCAGGAGCCCTAAAACACCCTAAATGTCTAGGACAGAATCTTAACTCTAAGGGAAGATCTTTTTGAAAAGGTTTTGAAGAGTTTTTTGTATTTTTTTAAAAGTTTAAAATGTTTATTTTTAAAGGTTTGGCTGGACCTGGGATGTGGATCCCAAGCTGCACTACGTACCCTGTTGAAAGGGATCAAGCCAACGTAGTTCGGAAAAGAATTTCCTAACTACTCTCTAAGACTCGAGACTTTTGAGATTTTTGGTTTTTTTAGATGTTTTTGTTATTTTTGACTCAAGAGGACAGCATCCTATCATCAGAAGGGGAGGACAGACTCCTGATATCCCGCAAAGGTTGGACAGCATCCTATACTTTCCGGGGGAAAAAGACAGAAACACAGTTCTGCAAGGGTTGGACAGCATCCTATACCTTGCAAGAGTAGATAAAAATCACATGATTTGATGAGAGGTTGGAAAGAATCCTAACCCCTATTATGATAGGACAGATTCCTGAAACTGAAGGACTGACTCCTATGCTAAGACGGACTCATATACGAAAGGACAAACTCCTAGCTAAAAGGGTGGACTTCTAGTCTATGGGGTGGGCTCCTGCGCTACAGACCTTAAGGGGACAGGTTGTGAGACTTAGGATAAATTCCCTATGGAATCGGCTCTAAACAAGGCTTGTCTCCAAGGGAGGAGTGCCTTATGAGACATAGTGTGTCTCCTAGTGTAGGAGAATGTCAATCCTAAGGCAAAGGAATCCCCTAATGAAATCAAGACATGATGATGAATACCCTTAAGGAGGTATTTTCCAATGAAGGGAACTTTAAGTGCAAGAGAATGCAAGGCAAGACAATTATGTGCAAATGATAGGTTCAAACGAAAAGAAAAGGTTTAGCTTGCCATAGAAAAAGAATCTAAGAAATTTGGAAACCATGGAAATGCATTTGGAAATGATTTGAAGAATTTTGAAAGCCTAAATGTCTAGGAATGCTAAGCTCTTTTAGTTCAAGTGCAAGTCTCTATCATAGCTCCTTAACATCTTTTAATTAACCATTTTCCAACATCTTTTACAAATTTCCAACATGTTTAATTCAGGCTCAAATCATTAGTAGATTACTTGTTTGCATATCCATATCAAGTTTGACAAGGCATTGTTAAAGCACAACCAAACACCCAGTTTTTACTAAAACGGGTCAAAAATGTAAAATAATTCATGGAAATTTACTAATACATGATTTATAACTTGCTAGTACGCTTACATATCCAAAAATAATCATTAGAAATGATTTAGAATCAGAACAATCACAAAAAGCAAGTCATATCATATTAATGACATAAGGTGTAGAAAATGTGATTTTCTGAGGAAAATTTGACCATCTAGACATCAAAACCATCAATACTCACAATTATCAAAGTTGTAGACCTCATGATTAGTGAAATTTTCTCCTTTGACTACTTCGGCCAACTCCAGCCAGAAATGGTTAGAAAATGATCATCTCTAGGTTATCGCCATTAAAAAGCACATTAGGTGTTTGGCTGAGAGTTTACACTCAATTTTTAAACCCAAAATATTGTTTCTGAAAAATTTGTACAATAAGAAAGTTTTAAGAAAATTTGTAAGGAACAACTTTCCTTTCTACGGCTCTGGCCAACTCTGACCAGAAATGATCCGAAAACAGCCGACAATGTACTGTGCACAGCATGACAATTTTTTCGAAACAGCTGAAATCTTACAAATGGATTTTGACAATCAAAACAGCGATTCTGGTAAAAATTTGCACAATAAGAAATTTTTGAGAAATTTTGTGTGGAGCAACTTTCCTTTCTATGGCTATGGCCAATTCTGACCAGAAATGGTCCGGAAACAGCCGACAATGTAGTGTACACAGGGTCTTGAGTCTTGAACTCAAAATTGAACTCTAAAAAAAATCCTAGCTGAAACAGAGCATACTACGAAAGGAGAAAATACAACAGGTGGTGTAATTATCAAGGTGTGAGGGCTGTTCGTATACAAATGGGATAGGGGCTGCTCCTAATAAAGAATTCTTACACATACATTAAACTATATACCAACAAAAAGGGTAAAATCCAAATCCATACCACAACTTACTATAATTAATGTCAGAGCAAATACTAAACATATGGGCCAAACCTCTTTTAACTCTCAATGACTCTAACCACAACTTTAGAATGAATCAAAAATCTTTCCAACGTGTACAAGTGAAAACTGGAGAAATTTAGGGACAATAATTTGGGCTCATAAAAAAAACAACAATTTTTTCTTTTTTTTACCGATCTTTACTGAACACGAGGACATGCAAATTAACCCAACACAAACCTCCTATCTAAAAAAAAAACTAATTGAATTCAAGGCAATATTGTGTGGGTGTCATGTGATAACAAAATTTGAACCAATGGTCAGCACAGAACCATGAAAACAAGTGATGCATGTCTTAAATCTGAGTGAAAGACAGACTGTCATTATCAAAATTAAGAGAGCTGCCAAAATAGCAAGTGAAGGCATGTTATAACCTTTTCCTTTCTTCTTTCTTTTGAAACTGATGAGCAAGGGATCAAAATAACTTGAAAAACACCAAATAAACAATAGAATTTATGAAGTTCTTCTTAAAAATGAAAATTCCAGTTCAACGAGAACAGTAACATGAGAAACATAAAAGAATTAGCAAGGATAATCTAAAAGAAATTATGATAATTACAATGAAAGAATACCTGCTCATAGTTTAAAACATCAATTAATCTTTTCCTTCTAAACAGAGCACTCTATTTAATATTAGAGACAGTACAACATGAGCAAGGCTGAAAATTAAGAGGACAGATTTTGCAATCAAATCATAAATCTCTAGCATCGTTCTATCAATTCATCACTATTATCATCTTGATCATAAAGATCAAATTAAAATAAAAAATCATGTTCAACTTACCTAATGGAGTAACTAATTCCAGACCTTCGATTTCAGCAGAATTCAAACCAAAGGATCAAAGAGGAAAGAGCATGAAGGTAGCAGACAACAAATCGAAATTGTTGATGAAGATTAAAAAAAATCAGAGCTTCCTTCTTGTTCAATCGAATACTAGTGATAGAGAAGTGTCCACAATTCAAGTTCTAGAAGATAGGAGCAAGGTTGGGGTTTAGAAATTTGGGGCTTTTCTTTCTCTCTAATCTCAGATCCGATTTTTTTCTTTTGTGGTTTCTCTTCTGCGGATGAGAACTGGCTGTAATCCGGCCAAGCTTGCTCGGAGAAGACGAATGGGAAAGCTAGGGTTTCGCATAGAGATCTCTCGTTCTCTCTCTCTCTCTCTCTCTCTCTCTCTCTCTCTCTCTCTCTTTCTCTCTCTGTAGATTTGTAGAAAATGAGAGAAAAGGAAGAAAGCAAATCTAGGAAGGCTAGAGAAGTGATCGGAGAATAAAATCCGGTCAGAGCTTTGGCGAATTGCCGGAAACGCGATCGGAGAAGATGAGTTGAGGTTTGAGATCCCCTTTGTCTCTCCTAATTCTCTCAGACTTTCTCTCTCTAATTTCTGCTAAAAAACCCTAATCCTCTACAAATGAGAGTTTAAGTCAAATTTATAGGAAAATAAGAGGGTTAATATCGGCACTACCATTTGATGAGCGCACGAAATGCGCGCAAAAATTGATAAGGCGCGCCAAAGAATCGTGTCTTTTCTAGCCTTGGATCGGCCCATCCCAGGATAAATTCGCTCCCCTCTCAGGATACGTTCACCCCCCTTTTGCGAACTTGCACCACGACATTGCTTGACTCGTTCGCCAGGCAAACGCTCTCGGATTTCGATGAAATTTTGCAGGGACCTTGCTGGGACCCTAACCTACCTTGGGGTGAAATTTGGAGTCCTACCTCACTGATTTGATATGGTTTTGAACAATCATGGAGGGATTTAGGGCACGGTCAAAATGAGGTGTCTACACATATCTATAATAGTGAAAGCTTAATAGAACAGATCTGAACCATTGGAATAAATCAAATAAAGGAACTTACCTGGAACGATTCCACACACTTTATTGAAAGTCAAATTTCAAATTTGATACGGAAGAAATTGAAGAATGATCAGCAAAGATGATCTCGCCAAAGCAAAGTCTTGTTGAATTTCAACCCGAGCTTTGGATCTACTGAAATTAGCAAATCCTTCTCCTATTTTCTTCTAAAAATGATGAACTTGAAATTTGCCTTGCCTAAGATCAGAATCTGGCATAGATTTTGATTGATCCTGACTAAGAATAACTGGATCTAAGATTTTAGCAAAGCTAGGATTTCAACCGCTTCTAAATCAAAAGGAAAATGACAAAAGGAGGAGCTGTTACTGAGAAAGGCAAAGAATAAAGCTTGAGCTTGCCAGAAAAACAATCCAGCCGGGGAACTGATCGGAAAACAATCAGATCTAAGAAATTTGGGCAAAAAAAATGAAGAATCACTCTACTAGGGTTTGTAATTTGGAGAAAAAGTGATAGACAAGAAAGAAAGCAAAGCTAGAAAGGTTTATAGAAGCGATCGGAGAAGATGAGGAAGATGTGCGGCTGGCCGGAGTTTGAGTCTGCCGGAGAAGAAAGAGATGGGTTTGGGGAATTTGAGGGAAAGCGAAAAAAAATCTCTCTCTAATTTCCTTTCTTTTTTTCTTTTTCAAGGTTAAAATAGTATTTATAGTATAAAAGTATGTGGATATTGGCACTTCAAATTGATGGGCGCACAAAAAAATTGATGAGCGCGCCCGCAATTCCTGTTTTATTCAGCCATGCACATCATTTCCAGTATAAATTCGTCCTCCCTCTCAGGACAAATGCAACCCCCTTTTGAATTTGCACTGAGGACATTCTCTCATCTCGTTCGCTAAGCAAACAGGCTTGGAATTCGATGAAATTTTGCAGGGGCCTAGCTGGGACCTTAAGCTAGCCTAGAGTGAAGTTTGAGACCCTAGTTGATTGATTTGGTTGGGTTTTGCTCAAACAAGAGAGATTTAGGGCACGGTCAAAATGGGGTGTCTACATGCATGTCTTCTACAAATGCGATCGGAGCACGAGCTGTCCGACCGGTTTTCCTCTGAGTGGCACGAGGAGGAATAACCCTCTTGGCAGAAAGCTCCAACTCCTTAGAAGGAGATCTTGTCGTATCTTTTACCCCAACCGATCGGCCGGAGGAGCTAGATGGCGCGGGCTCGGGAAGCTGAGCCGCCGACAGGTCTTTCCTGGCCGCGGCCATGAAACCGGAAGGAATCTTCGGCAGACAAGATGGGCCCCTCGTCGCCTCCACCATGACCCCCTTCCCTTTAGCGAAGTCATCGGAAGAAGACATACCTATCGCCAAACAAAAAAAACAGCTCAGGAAAGAACACCAAAGAAGGAAAAACCCAAAAAAATTATTAGCGAGGAAAGGGGCTCACCACGATGACTGGCGGAACTCTCCCCCACTTCCTCACCCGTCCAGCTGGCCCTCCTCTCCATAGCACCAAGCAGACCATACCTTCTCAAATTCCCCTCCCATCTAAACTTGGAAACATCAATAGCCTCCCAAGAGGCAAGCTTCTCCATATCAAACTTGCTATAATCAAACTCGTTGGGGATGGATTTGCTTCGCCACTCGACAGAGCGCCTCCAGGACCTAGGAAAGCCCCAACCCGCATCCTACGGAGGGATTATGAACACATACTCCTCTTTCCACTTCTTAATGGAAGAAGGCAAGTTCACCGCAATCTTCACCTGAGGATGCTGGGTCAATTACAACCAGCTGTCCTCATCCTTCACCAAAGGGCTAAGGGCGACGCAACTCCTAAGCAGATGGAGGGTAGGTTGAATCTTGTGAAGGCCCGCCTTGGCCACAAAGGCCAAGAGGGTGTGCCAACTGTTGGGCGCCAGTTGGGAGGGAGCCACCCGATAAAATTTGAGGGCCTCGACTATCACGCCCAAAAGCAGGAACCTAACCCCTGCCCTAAAATCCTCCACGTAAAAAGCCTCCTCCTCCTCCATGACACCCTCACACACCCCATCCCTATAGGAAGGGACTCTAATCCCGGAATCATCAGGAATGTGATACTCCTTTCTGATCCTCTCTGCTGTCCCTTTCTCCAAGAAAGTCTTGCACGACGCCACCCGACCAGGGCGGATAACAGCACCGGACCAGATATCCCTAATCTCCACCTCACGAATAGAAGAAACTCGAGCGAGGGGTTCAAAGGGAGCGGTCCCTGATGACGAGCCAGAAGCCCTAGGACTATTTTCCAACTCCCTGGGCATCTGTTCATCTCGAGAACCGCCACCCCCGCTTCTTACCAACCGGCTCCTTTTTCTTCGCGGGGCCCCCTTCACTACTTCTACTGACACGTTAGATGGACTTTGAAAAGCGGTTGCATCAGACATCGTAAAATAATCAGAAATCAGTTGAAACAAAAGGCTCGGGACACAGCACAAGGGTCCGACAGGGCCACTCCAACTCCACCAGATACCAAGTACATGGGAAAAGGGCTCGGACCTCGGCACAAGGGTCCGACATTCAACTCCACTCAGGTGGGAAAATGGCAAGAGTAAACAAAAAAAGCTCGGACCCCAGCGCAAGGGTTCGGCATACAATTCCACCAGATGGAAAAAACCAAGTACGGTGGGAAAAGGCTAGGGATACAGCACAAGGGTCCGGCAGGGCCACTCCAACTCCACCAGATACCAAGTACGTGGGAAAAGGGCTCAGAACCGGCACAAGGGTCCGACATTCAACTCCACTCAGATGGAAAAATGGCTAGAGTAAACAGAAAAAGCTCGGACCCCAGCACAACGGTTCGGCATACAATTCCACCAGATGGAAGAAACCAAGTACGGCCGCCAAAGGCTCGGAACCTGGCACAAGTGTCCGGCAGGGCCACTTCAATCCCACGGAACAAAAATATATATACCAAGCACATTGGAAAGGGCTCAGGTCTAATAATAAGGGTCCGGCCTTACTGCTACCACTCCGCTCAAATAAACTTTGCTACCACACAGATTGGAAAGGAAGCGTAAGAAACACGTCAGAAGCTCAAAAAGAAACCGTTCATGATTATCTTCTCCTGGCCCGCAGGCCTACAAAAAAATAAGGGGGAGTAAGACACAGAACACAGGGCATGCAGGCTCGGCTCCCCAGGACCCCCAATACAAAAAAAAAGAAGAGAGAAAAAGGGGAAGCCTGGCCCCTGAGAAGCTGACCGCTCGTCCTCCACCCCCAAATCAACCCGAACAACTAGGGGCAGACTCCTCTTCCTGAGAATCCTCCTCCTCCTCCCAGGAGCTCTCCAGCAGGGGGTCCACCTCATATTTGAACAACTGCTCATTGAGAGCGTGGACCTTCCTTTTTAGCTCCTCGTTTCTCTGCTTCAAGTCCTCAATCTCCTTGCCTATTTTCAAGACATGGTCGCACAATTCCATCCCCTGCCGATAGGCCTTGGAGAAAAAAAACCATTCCTTCACAACATAGGAATGAGATGACTTGTCCTTGCTAGGCAAGGAAGAAAGGCGGAGAGGGGAAAAGCCTGGAGGAGGGCCCGGATCCCTCCTGACCTTCTTTTGATGGGCCATGAGGTCTTCCTTCGAGTCAGAATACAGGTCAGGGTAGCTCGAAGACCCCTGAGAAAGAGGGGCCTTGTCCCTAACCAGCGAAGAAGAGCTAGCGAAAGATTTGGACATATTGTCAAAGAAGGAAAAGGTGCGGAAAAGCGATCTGTCTAAGAGGTGAAAAAAAACCTTCCTTTATAAACCCAAAGAAAAACCCTTGGGTCAAGAAACTAAGCGACTTACCCTATGCGTGTCCCCTTTCGATTGGATGGCCAACCGGCGCCGTATAAATGCACTCCAACCCCTCGAGAAGGAACCACCGAACGAAGCAGCACGTCCCCTCGAATTCCAAGGCTCCCATAAATGCCCTCCCCACGAGATTCTTTGACCAGATAAGCGAATTTACTCCCTTCGCCCATTCAATGGACCAAAGGAGTAGGGGGTATTATGATAGGACATAAATACGGTGGGACCCTTGAATCTCACCACGTGTCACCCATGCGGCAGAGGAATCTAATCATGATTAGGAAAGACATTAATACACGGTAAAACCACGTGACCTTGCCACGTGTCACCTCTCTGCCTCCAAAAAACTTCATCATCACGATTATGGGGAAAATTACACAACAAAAACACGCGCGCCGTCGAACCAGGGGGCAGCCCAATCCAACGAAAGAAGGTTTTCTCTCTGAAATGATGAAAAAGTCCACATGGCGCCCCTTAAAAGAGATTTGCATGCGAGATGAAAGTATAAATACACCATTAAGTCCCTAGGAGTGTAGACGGGAAAGAGGAGAGGAAGAAGGGATCCCATCCTATCCCTCTCAAGGCCGGCCGAAGGAAGGAAGCTACCCTAAAAAATGAGTCAACATCAAAGGAAGTACGGGGTTTGTTACTAAGATTTGCTGACCCTATGTAAGAGAGGGGAGAGAGGTGTTGGACGCCTGAATTCCATTCCCCCCTCCTTTTCCCTTCCTACCCATTACCTCCGACCCGCCCACCCAGATACCAGAAAAAGAACCCGCATATTGGTCTTGGTAAACCTGATTATAACTCAGTCATTTCTTATTGTTCATTATATTGTTGGTCCGGAATCTGACTTGGGTGTCGAAGTGGTCATCCGGGACCCACCCCGGACCTCACTGACCCCTCTGTTTGCGATTACAGACCCCAGCGGAGGCTCTCTACCCACCGCACGATCGCAGACCCGGATTTTGGCGCCATCAGTTATTTGAGGACGTTATAGGAGAGAATTTGTCCCTCCTAATTCGATCCCTAATTTCAGCTTCGTGAATCTCTCTCTCTCTCTCTGATTGGTTCTTCTGTGACTGCATGGATCCGCGCTATTAATTCGCTTTTAATTACATTCATATTAATTCGGTTTTAATTACCATGCTTTCAGCCTTAGATACGCCTCTCTCTCTCTCTCTCTCTCTCTCTCTCTCTCTCTCTCTCACACACACACACACACACACACACACACACACACCAAATCCCTCTCATCTTTCTCATACAACCATCGAAGAACTTAACCAGTGATTTCGCAAGGAGGGTGGAAATAGCAAAACTTCAATTGGCATCATTTCTAAATTGTTTTTCCTTTATGTTCTTGAATTTTGGTTTCTTGATGATAACTACTTTTGGGGATTTTGCTTTCTAAATAGGCGCTCAAGAGTTTGTTGGGGATCTGTGATGGGACTTCTTTCATCGGGTTGGATCTCTGATCACATTGTTTACGGCTCAGATCAGATGGAAAAAGTATTCATTTTCCATAGGTAATTTGTTTTATTTATTTTTTCTTTTATCATGTCTTTGTGATGTTCTGAGGTTAATTTTTACGTTCCAATTTCTTGATATATTTCACTTTAATGTTTTTTATCATTTGATGACTTTTAGAGTGTTACTCATTTCAAGGTTTTTTTTAGATTAATGACACGAGAAACTCAAATGAAAACAGGTAAGTGCAAGAGAATCTTTACTTGGATCTGTCATTACATGTAAATTGCATCATTTGATGATAATAATATTGATAGGTTAGAAATGAGTAGATACCAAATAGTCAACTATTCACATTCAAGTCTGATGGATTGTTAGGACCTACAGTAATGCAATTTTCACGTTATGACATCTAGCATATTGTGGATTTTCAGGCTATGAAATCTAGCACATTGTGGATCATTTGTTAAACGGTCTAGATTGCCAAGACATCATGTGAGTAGGCCAAATCAAAGTGTTCCATGATTCTCTTATGGGTTCATCTCTCCTTCGATGCGATCAGAGACCATCCATTCGTATAATTATAAACTCCTTACTGGATGCCATTCATTTTCGTTCAAAGAATTAATTTTATTGAAATTTTTTGATTTTACACTCATTTTACATAGCGTAGACATGAGTAGGGTCCATATTTTCCCCCACACCATGATTTGGTTTAACACTTATTTTATACATAAGAATAGCATGGGTAGGGTTCATATTTTACACATTATCTGGTGGGCCCATCAACTCTATCCAAACCCATGCGTATCATGGGACACACTATTTTACACCTGCTATGATGGCGTGGGGCCAATATTTAATGGCCATGTGTCACGGACCTTTGGTTTGGGATTGAGGTCCGTGCGGCAGTTGCATTGCCTCACGACAAGCAAGTGAGCCTTGCAAAGTAATGAGAATCAAGCCTACAAAACAAACAAAAATGGAGTGCTAAGTTTCCAAACACACACAAAGCAATAGGGCACGCGAGTAGGCAAATGTTAAGCTTTATTGATGATTCTAGATTAAGTTACAATAGGATTATGCCAAAAAGGTCTACAACTCTTAAGGGTCCCCGATCACCCGTTGACTAGAATGGAATCCCTGCTAGGATATGCACTAGTAATGCACCACTCGATGGCCAACCAAGATCTCATGGTAAAGAGCTTTAGCAACCAACCCACTTAGCGGCGAGTGGCGACCAAAGGTGTTATAAATGACAACTTCCCAAGATACAATGAGACAAGGTACGTTTGAATTTTAATACCAAGGCATGACTCTTACATATTACATTGATAGGCCAAGTCACGGGCCATAGGCCATGCGAACAACGCTGGACGAAATGGCCACGTGACACTCTCCCACCCAATTATGTCGACGCCCTCGTCGACATTGCGTCCGTGTAGGTACGTATTTCATCTTCAGTGTGGTGGAGCTTTTCCCTTGGTTCCCAGCTGGCTTCTGAGTCTGGTAGGCCTTTCCACTTGACGAGGTATTCTAGTGTTGGCCTTTGAGAAGTTCCTCGCGGCATGGTGCGTTCAACCATGATACCCTAAATTTCAGGTGTGAAGGAAGTTGCGTGCGGTTCCTCTCGAACTGATGTGTTTCTGGTGTTGTCTTCCTTATCAGCTCGATAGGGCTTCAAACAACTGGCATGAAAGACAGGATGGATTCTGAGCCATGAAAGGAGTTGGACCCGGAAGGAGACTTTACCAACACGCTCAAGGATGGGAAGGGGCCCTTCATATTTTCGAACCAAGCCTTTATGCACTTTGCGGGTGAACTTGAGCTGCTCGAGTTCAATTTGACTAACACTAAGTCACCAACTTTGAAGTCATCTGGTCTTCTATCCTGATCCGTCCACTTCTTCATCCTCCATGAAGCTTTCTCCAAATACGCTGTGGCGATGTCTACATTTGTGTGCCACTCTATTGTCATATGATAAGCAGGGGGGCTATTGCCGATATAACCAGCAGCGATGAAATGGGGGGTGGAAGGTTGTCGGCCAGTCGCTAGCTCGAAGGGGCTTTGATTAGATGCAGAGCTCTTTTGTAAGTTGTAGCAAAACTGTGCTACATCGAGCAGGTGAACCCAATTTTGTTGGTTGGCGCTAACAAAGTGCCTCAAGTATTCTTCAAGTAGGGCATTGACCCTTTATGTCTGTCCGTCGGCTTGGGGGTGTAGGCTCGAGGAGAAGTTTAACTTTGTGCCCAACAACTTAAACACTTCGGTCCACAAGCGGCCTGTGAATCTTGGATCCCTGTCACTGACAATATTTTAGGGAATGCCCCAATACTTCACAACATGGCGGAAGAATAGTCTAGCTGCCTCCTCTACACTGCAATATAATGGCGCTGGTATGAAGGTTGCATACTTTGAAAACCTGTACACGACCACTATGATAGAGCTAAACTCCCCAACTTTGGGTAAGCTCACAATAAAGTCACGGGAGATACTCTCCCAAGGTCCCTTCGGCACTGGCAATGGGTCTAAGAGTCCCAAGGGCTTGTCCCTTTCCACCTTATCATGTTGGCAAGTGAGGCACGTTCAAACATACTCTTCCACATCATCGCTCATTTGGGGCCAGTAGTAACTATGTTCTACCAGGGCGAGAGTGCGATGAATCCCAGGGTGCCCTGCCCACCGAATATCATGGCACCCTCTCAAAAGTTCCTTCCTTAGGTCACATGATCGCGTGATGTATATTCGACTCCGCTTGGTCAGTAGGAGACCGTTTTGGGTCCAAAAACGTCGTGATTTCCCCCCCTTCATAAGCTGCATGATAGTTTGGGCGAAGGGATCTTTCTCAAGCCCTTCACGAATACGGTCTTGTAGGTTTCTCTTTATTTGACACATGGAGGCATGTTCATCCAATTTCAAGGTGGCCAACTCAGCCTTTCGACTGAGTGTGTCGGCTACTTGGTTCGATCGGCCCGGCTTGTATTCTAGAACCATGTCAAATTCTGCAAGGAAGTCTTGCCATCGAGCTTGTTTTGGGGACAACTTCCTTCGGGTTTGGAAATAGCTTGTGGCTACATTGTCGGTCTTGACAACAAACTTGGAGCCAAGAAGGTAATGTCTCCAAACTCGCAAGCAGTGTACTATTGCGGTCATCTCCTTTTCTTGCACGGTGTACTTTCGTTCAGTGTCATTGAGTTTGCGGCTCTCATAAGCAATCGGGTGCCCTTCTTGCATGAGCACACCACCAATAACATAGTCTGAGGCATCAGTCTGAACTTCAAATGGCAGCGAATGGTTTGGTAGCTGTAGCACTGGCTCTGCCATAACAACATCCTTTAGATTCTAGAAGGCAGTATTACATTTTTCGGACCATAATCACGGGCGATCTTTCTCCAACAAGTCTGTCAAAGAAGCCGTTCGATTTGAGTATACTGATATGAACCGCCGATAGTACTTAACAAGCCCGAGGAATGATAGGAGTTCTCCCACCTTGGTTGGGATTTGCCACTCTTGGATGGCACGGACCTTCTCATTGTCCATGCGTATTTCTCCTCCACCCACTTCGTGACCCAAAAACATAATACGTTCCTGAGCAAATGAGCACTTCTCTAGCTTCACATAGAGTTGGTTATTTCTGAGTACCCCAAGGACCTTCTTTAAATGATTGTCGTGTTCTTCAAGAGTGTTGCTATATACTACAATGTCATCGAGGTACACCACTACAAACTTGTCTAGAAACTCATGAAACAACTCATTCATCAAAGTACGAAAGGTTGCAGGGGCATTAGTAAGGCCAAATGGCATCACCAAGAATTCAAAGGCACCATATCTTGTTACACAGGTTGTCTTTGCCTCATCTCCTTCTGCAATTAGCACCGGTAATAGCCAGATCGCAAATTCAGCTTGGAGAAGTATCTGGCTCCCCCCAGTTGGTCAAACAAGTCAGCAATTAGGGGGATATGATGCTTATTCTTCACAATCAGCTTGTTAAGGGCCCTGTAGTCAATACACAATCGTAGACTCCCATCATGCTTCATTTGGAATAGAACTCGGGCACCAAAGGGGGCCTTTGAAGGCCTAAGAAATCTTGCTTCTAGTAGCTCATTAAGTTGCCACCTAAGCTCTGCTAGCTCTGGAGGGGCCATTCTGTAGGGGGCTGTAGACACCCCCATTTTACTACACTTTAAAAAAGTAAAAGATTCGGTAGTTTGTCAAGTTTCAAGTCTGTATTCCACCTAGGATTAGGCATCTATGCATTTTAGGGTAGATTTCGCCTCGTTGAAGGAATTCTGAAGTTGATTCGCGATCCTAAAGGTTTCTATGGTGTTCCAATGGTATCTAGAAGATGAAAGTTTGAGTTTCCAAGCAAGTGAAAAAAAACTGCTATTTTAGAATTTTCAGGGTTTTCCTCATTTTTGCCCATTTTTGCACTACAGGGGTATTTTAGTCATTCCCGATGTGTCCCGTTCGACCCCCGAGTTGTATTTGAGAAATCTTGAGTGATTTTACGAATTTTGAAAAAGCTGGTATTTTTAGAAACTCTCTGGGTTTTTTCCTAATTTGGGTATCTTCGGGGTTGTGTTGGTCATTTCTAATGTGCCTGAGACTATCTCTAAAGTATGACTGAAGAATCCTAGAAAATCTCAAGTCTTTTAGGGAACTTGCTATTTTTAGAAACTCATGGGGCTTCCACATTTTTACCATCTTATTGATATTTCAATCATTTCTCATATATCCAAAATCATCTTGAGGGTATGGCTGATGAATTATGAGTAATTTCGTAAGATTTGGAGAATTTAGATCTCTCAAGGTTTTCTCTTAGTCTTGCACTTCGGGGGTATTTTAGTCATTTTCAGTATGTCATATTAGGTCCCTAAGTTATGTCTAAGAAATCTTGAGTCCGTTCATAAATTTTCGGGAATCTGCTATGTTTGGAATTTCTCAGGGTTTTCCCTAGTCTCACCAAATTCTGGCACCTCGGGGTAATTTGATTTTTTCCTGTGTGATTCTTTTGATCCCTGAAATATGTCTGAGAGATTATGAATGATTTCCAGAATTTTTTGAAAAACCTGCTAAATTTAGAATTTCTCAGGGGTTTCACTTAATTTGAAAATTCTGAGTGTTGAGGGCATTTTGGGTATTTTCAAGGGATACTAAATGATCTTGTTTGATATTGCTCACCGAAAGGACCCAACTTTAAAAGTTTCTATTTTTAAAGTTTGACCACAAAGACTTTCCATTTTTAATTTTTTCCTTTAGGGGTGAACCAATTTGAGGGTATTTTGGTCGCATTTGGATGTCTAACGGTCAAATAGGGGCATTTTGGTCTGAAAAGTTGTTTTCCAAAAAAAAAGATGGGTCGATCATGTGTTAGGGATGCACCATAAATGTCAAATGGGTTGGGTCCATATATAGAATGTTGAATTTAGAAATATTTTATTGAATTTTTATGGGAAAGCCCGAAACCCGTGTGAAATGGCCCATTGGGCTAAAGCCCGCAAAGATGGAGCTCATGTGGGTTCACCCATGTGGGTCGACCACCATGGTGGGCACCCCACATGGCTGACCCACATGAGTTGGGCGCCCAACCTTGATGATGTCAAAATGGTCCCATCATATTTGTTAAAAGAAAAATAAAAAGAATAAAAAGAAAAGAAGGAAAGAAGGAAAAGATGAATGATTGGTTAAAAAGGTTTTTTTTTCAAAGAAGCAATATGGAAGGGGAATAGCATATCTTGATTGACAAGAAATTAAGATTGGAATCAAATCCAATTTGGAAACAGGAAAGAAAGAAAGCAAGAGGGGAAAATTGGAAACAAGCCAAAGATGGGAGCTCTCACATGGGAAACTACTATTTCTCTCTTAACCCTAGCTTTTTGTATAAAAATAAGAGGAAACAACCTTAGTAAGGAGCTGAAAAATTCGTCCACCCCTCTCTCCTCTCTCTCCAAGAAAAGAAAAACCCTCCCTTTCTCTAAGTGTGTTTGGTTCATCTCTCTCAAGTGCTCTACACAAAAGTTTCTTGAATTCTTCCATCTTCTTCTTCAACATATCATACATCAAGGATTATTCAGTCATTCTTTGGGTCTTCTTGAGCGTATAAAAGGGTTGGACAAAGCGTATATCTCGGATCACCAACCCTAGAGACAAGGATCGCGATCAACGGTAAGGATTCCTCATATTTGTGAAGTAGAACGCTTCACAAGGCATGGACAGAGAAATATCTTCACTTTGGGAATCGGGTTACATCAAGAGTGGAAGGTGCGCATTCCAAACTAAAAATATACTTGCAACTCTCAATTGGTGACTTTTATTTGATTAAAAACAAAATATGCCTGGCAGTAGAAAACCAATTTGAAGAAATCAAGACCAAGCTTTCTGCTGAAAAAATTAAGATTCCTTGCGACTAGCGTATCTCCTTTTTTGATAATCTTATTAATCGAGTATCAGTTTTTGCCTTAAGAGAGCTTTTCAAGCAGTATAAGTTGGCTACAAGTAATCCAAATTTGTCTACATGCATGAATCACTTTAGTGCAACTATGGGACTTCCTTGTGTGCATAAGATGAGATGTCTGTTGGACAAAAGCAAGGTGCTGAATCTATGTGATATTCACCCACAATGGAGAATAGATGATCGAACAATGGATGATAGTGGAGTTGTGAAAAAACAATCAAGAAAAAATGAAAAAGATACTTGATGACTTGCAGGAGAAATATATAAAATGGCCTTCTTCTCAACAAGAAGTTACTTTAAATCAACTTTCTCATCTAGTAGGTACTTCAATGCCAATGCTCCATGAGCCTAGCATTCAAAATCATGAAGGACGTCTACCAACATCAAAGAATAAGAAATCAATGAGCAGCACAACAAGGGAACCTTCAGAATTTGAGATTGTAGAGGCAACAAGGAAGTGTAGCATATGCAATGGCATTTGCCACAATAGACGAACATGTCCACAAGAAAGTATGAGCACCATGCAACATCTCAGTTTTCTCCCCTCGCCCTCATGGATTTTGGTGGTGAAATTGATATTCCAGATTTAAATATCGATCCTAATGGAGCTAATAGCTTTTGGCAGAGTTAGAAAAACATCAATGCGGTGTTCTTTATCATGCTTCCAACTAGCACAATTGTGTTAATAGTGAAAGGTAAGAATATTTTATCTTGAAATTTCGATGATGAATTCTTTATTTCCTATTCTTCACAGAAGCCTATTACACAAGACATTGATTTGTTTCTTTCAAATTGTTTGGCAAGAACTTTAGTTCATCAAAGTTATCATTCGCACCATAGGACTCCATCATATGACATTTTTTGTTTTTGTTATTTTTATGAAAATCTTTGTACATGCCTTTGGGGTTGGGCCATAGACCAATAATCACATCGATGGATAATCCTCATTCTTGAGCATATAAGCCATGGACTTCTTTTATTTCTCCCTCCATACCTTTTGTTGACTATATAAAATCTTGTTATAGACTGAATGGGATCTGTATGTGACGCTTTCCAGTCATGAGGTTTAGTGAGAGCACTTATATTGCCCAACATTCCTATTCTGTTGAGCATAGAGAGCCTTTGAAATATGTACCTCCTTTGTACTATGCATAGAGTGATTGTTGATATCTTGAAATTTGATGGAATCTTTCATGGTATTACAATGGATGACTGTTCAAAGCTTGTAGGATAATTTGCTCTAATGGTTCTTTCTTTGAGAAATTTGAAGGCTTCCAAGGATCCCCATTGTAGGAAGATGTAAGGTAGAATGATGCAAGCTCGTATGGCAATTTAGGCCCTGTTGGAGTGGATGCTTTCTTTACAATCTTTTGTGTTGGGGAGGTAAGGTTGTTATTCTTGGGAACAGTTGGGTACAAATTATTTAGATGAAATTGTGGTGTTTTTTCCTTGAACATGTTTGAATTACTTCTAAATCCTTTTTCAGCCCCTTGGTTTTTGAAGGTGACTTGCTTATAAGGATCTTTTGTTGGGCAAGAATGATGGCCATATCCAAAAAAAGAGAGAAACGAATGATGGCCCTATCCCATGGAGACTTGTAGAAAAATGGGAGGAGATTTGTGATCATAGACAGTAGTTGGACGTTTCTTTCTACCATTTTCATAATGGGAAAGTACAATATTGATTAACAGAGCTGGTTTATACACAGACATTTAGCATATGTAAACATGGGATAAAAAAGGTATTTGCACTTAATTTGTCTACAGAGAGCTGCACCATCGCAAGCAAATTGATGATAAATTGGAATAACCAGTGATGCAGCAAAGCACCAAAGACCAAGGGCCTCTTTTGATGTTACCAATATCCTTCCTAAGATGTATTTTGATGTAATCTTATTTGCAAATGGAACATGAAGATCTCTTGATGATTATATTTAACTTCAAAACCATTTGCGTATTAGATTATACGCAAATAGTTTTTGGAGGTATTTAAAGAGGCCACAAGTCAAGTGGGGTATGTCATACATGTCCTTGGCCAATTTTACAACCAAAGAATTTGGAGCTTCTTTCTCGCTTTTTGTTTATTGCATTGTGTTTTGTTGTGATGGCCAATTTCAATGTATCCCTCTCCTTTCTTGTGATGGCCAATCAATTCTAAAGTATCTTGCAAATAAAAGCTTTTGTGTAAACCAAAGTAACTTGGGTGTTTTATCTGATAAAGGAAATTAAAATTACATCATAGAACTCTATTTCTTACTCTGTTTTGGTATTCTATGGTATTCTATTTCTTACTCTGTTTTGGTCTGAGCTTTTGTGTAACCCAATTCTAAAGTATCTTGCAAACAAAAGCTTTTGTGTAAACCAAAGTCACTTGCAGGTGTTTTATCTGATAAATGAAATTGAAGTTGCATCAAAGCACTCTATTTCTTACTCTGTTTTGGTCCGAGCTTTTGAAGATTTTGGTAATAGAACCCAACTCTTTAACATGTAGAAAAAACTGCATCTTCCAAATATGATAAATTACATTTATTTAAGAACTGGTTTTAATCAATCCATATTCTTAGATATCACAACTTTTTAACATAGAGAAAATATATTCTTAAAAAATGGAAAATCTTGTGAGGAGTTAACTACGTCAAAACACTTGCAATTAATCTACCAACCCCTTTCAATTTAATTTCATGCTTGTATGCAGTAGCAGTAACTATGAATTATGTTGGAAAATTAGATAATGGATCTGATCTATGGTTTATTCGAACCCAAAAAATCTGCAACTTGAAATGAAAAAACTCTTTCTGTTTGGAAACTAGAAATAAAATAGAACTTATCTGTTTGGTTGAAAACCCTTTGAAAATTGGATTGAAAAGAATAAGGCTGAGTCGTGCCACTGGTCACTCTCCTTAAGAATCGTATCCGCCCCCTACCGGTGCAATCGGGATTTGCGAACCGACGCTCCAAGATAAAACAGCCGAAATTGGCCCTAGTCCACGTGCACTCGCTGACTGGTCCACCCAGAATCACCAACGGAACTGTGCTCAGAATGAACGGAACGAAGGAGGAAGAAGAACAGAACAGAAAGCCTTGAGTTATAAATTTCAGAATGTGCAAAAACGTCTGTGTAATTTCTGTCTCCAAAACAATCTGTCTCGTCCCCTTTTATAGACCTGAAAGTGTCTGTTGGGGAGAGCCACCATTAAAACACACCCTTAAAGGCCAGTAACGTTTTTTCTCCCAACAGTCATTTTTGTGACCGTTGAGATTTTAAACGGTTCTTTGCAATTAAGGTGGTGTGTCCATATCAAAACCAAAGGGTAAAAATCAAAACGATTTTTTTGCAATAAAAATAACCTTTTCATTTAAACCCAAACCCAAACCCGGACCCGGACCACGGGCCACGGGCCGGCCCGGCGAGGCGCGCGTGTGTGCTTTTTACACATGGGCTTGTGCTCTTCTAAAAACCCAAGAACCAACAAATTCTAAAGCCCTTTGAAGGCTAAAGCCTTTCTCCAACTCTCCATCTTATATGGATGAGAAAATTTCTCTCAAGCTCCTATGTGGGACTATTTATTTTGCCTTGGTTTAGAGAGCACAACATTCAAACACACATCAAGGTCTTGTGTTCAAGTCCCCATTCATGCAATTGATTCTAGTTTTTCAACGAAAGAGGGAGAGAACTTTAATTTGAATCTTCCCTCCAAATTTTAAACACAAAGCAAAAGCGTCTTTGACTTTTCTATTTAAAATATTTGAAATTGTCCAACAATCCCCCACAAGATTCAAAATACAGTTACAGTTTTGAAAACGGAAGTATCTGAGCACATTAGAATAATAGAGCGGGTTCATACCGGTGTCTTTTGGACTTCAACCGATATTTAGGATAAACAGATTACGTTACCGAGTACGGGTAGAGTTAGACTCCTTCAACCTTTCCTTTTAGGTGTAACCGACTAACCTGTCTCCCACACCCTACCATCGATTCCTTGGTGATTCAATCACAGTTTTGGAACATTTTGGCCTTGTTCCCCTCTTGGTTCTCATGAATGTTCTAGAGAATTACTCATTAAATTCTCATAGGAGGCGGTCTTACTTCCACATTCACTTAGGTCAGTCATCAAGTATGCACTGCAAGTAACATACCACCCAATATAGGTTATGAACTGATTAAGAGCCTATAGCTCATCCTTTCTCATTTGCAGTGAACACTATCTTCCAACATTTTGCATCTAGAAGTAGGGGGTGATAGTGTTAACAAACCATCCGGTGACTTGTTAGTACCCATTGAACCAAATTCCAGTGATCTCCTTTCACATTGGTCGGGTGTCCATCACTAATGGTTCATGCCACGAGCTTTAACCCCATTCCTTGTGATGCCTCATAAACCACCTTGTTTATCTGTGGCTTTGTCAGAGGATCTGTCAGATTCCTCTCCGACCTTACAAAGTCGAGTGTAATTGTTCCCTCACTCAAGTATTGCTTTACCAAATTTTGCCTCGGGCGAATATGCCTTCTTTTGCCGTTATAGGTCTTATTTTTTGCCTTGGCTAAAGCAGCTTGGCAGTCACAGTGTAGAAACACCGAGGGAACTGGCCTTGGCCATAAAGGCACATCTGCCATAAAATTCTTGAGCCATTCGGCTTCAGCTCCTGCTAGGGCTAAGGCAATAAATTCCGCTTCCATAGTGGAACTTGTACTACATGTTTGTTTAACCGATTTCTAAGAAATCACACCACCACCAAGGGTGAATACATATCCACTGGAAGATACTGAATCTCTTGAATCAGAGATCCAATTCGCATCACTATACCTTCTAAGACAGCAGGAAACCCCCTAAAATGCAGTCCAAAGTTCATTGTACCTTTTAAGTACCTCAACAACCTAGTCAAAGCCCGCTAGTGTTCATGTCCTGGTCTATGTGTGTGTTGACTGAGTTTTCCAACTGCTAGTGCAATGTCAGGTATAGTACAGTTCATTAAATATGACACTGAACCTATAATACTTGAGTATTCCTTTTGGGATACCAACTCACCTTTATTTTTCTTTAGGTGAACCTGACAATCTAAAGGTGTCTTTGCAGGTGAACTATCAAATTGTCCAAACTTTCTAAGAATGTTCTCTACATAGTGAGACTGAGACAATATTATTTCATTTTCTTTTCTAATGATTTTCATTCCTAGAATTACATCAGCTTCACCCATATCTTTGGTTTCAAAGTTTGACATTAAAAATCTCTTAGTAGATTTAACTATGTCCAAACTAGTTCCCATAATCAGTATATCATCTACATATACACACAAAATTACACCTTCATCACCATTAAACGTACTATAAACACATTTATCAGATTCATTTATCTTATAGCCATTTGTAATTAAGACACTATCAAATTTGTCATTCCATTGTTTAGGTGCTTGTTTCAAGCCATACAGTGACTTAATTAATTTACAAACTTTGTTTTCATGTCCAGTTACAATGAATCCTTCAGGTTGTTTAATGTAGATTTCTTCATCTAAATTTTCATTTAAGAAAGCTCTTTTTACATCCATTTGATGTATTAACAATTTATGAATAGAAGCTATAGCTAATAATATCCTAATGGTGGACAACCTAGTGTGGACCCCGATCCGACGAGAGATGATGAAACGAGTCCCCACATCCTCTGGATCATCCACATGAAAGAGAGCTCCGCCAAGGAACTCTCGAAACGGTGCCACCCTCATAGCATAGCATGAGTGGTGATATAAAAAGAAAGAGATACCTCTTGATCCGGAGCCAAGGCTCGAAACCAAGACGCACCTAAAATAACTCAGAGTCGCAGTCCATGGATAGGCCATGGAACCCCAAAATCAAATCCTCTGTGCAATGGATAACCAAAAATATATATGGGCTCGTGCCTGATTACGAATGGAGAGGGTCCGAAGAGCACCTCCAATTCGTCCGAGTGCAAGCACTTGGTCTCTTATGCCATTTTCATTAACTCCAAAGAATTTTGGGCAAAATCATGTGAAATGGGAACAAAATATCCCTGGGAAAACGTCTACCTAATCATACATGACCAGGGGATAAAATAATAAGCACACACAAAATAAAAATAAAAGATGTGTCACTTAATGACAACTAGGTTAGTGACATGCCTAACTGGTGTCTAAGTTCTGGTGGACAAACACACGCATGCTACAGCTAAAGGTATAAGGTCTGTACAAGAAAGTAAGAAAACACAACAAAACATATAATATGACAAAACAACAAATCCTAAGACTCTAAACGATTTAACCCGAGTCTTCGGATGGTCTGATATTCATCCAAAGAAGCCTACGTATCCCCGCCTCCACAAGAATCAGAGTCACGTAGCTCTTCGCACCTATTCTAAACTATGATGTCTAAGACATCTAGACCTCTATCCTAGACTCGATCTAAAAGACCGGACTAGTTATTAAAGCTTTTTATGCGATTATTTAAATTCCAATGGATTGTGGATTTTAGGACACCCTATATGCCCTAACTAAATGCAGGTTAGCCTTAAGCTAATGCAGGTGGTTCCTACAACCTATGTGTAACTATGCTGTGTTTCCTAAGAAAAACAAAGGGTAGACTAGCGCATTTTATTCTAGTCATCAGTCGGTGATGTGGATCGCCAACTGACCAGACGGAGGCGTTCCTATAACTCTAGGACAAACCCCTAACTCTAAAGCAAACACACAACAAATCAAAGACAAACTCTTAAGTCTAAAACTCTCCATCTAGAACACTCCTAACTCTAGAGGAAGAGCTTTTCAAAAACATGTTGTATGAAAGATCTTTGTATTTTTAAAAGGTTTATTTTACAAAATTTGGCTGGACTTAGGATATAGATCCCAAGCTGCACTACGTACCTCGTGGAAGAGGATCAAGCTAACGTAGTTCGAAACGAACTCTCCTGATACTCCTAAAACTATATCATTTCAAATGACTAAAATCTTTTGATATTTTCAACTGTTTTTGAATTTTAAGATATTTCAATGTTTTGGGATTTTTAAATGTTTCGATATTTTTTGAATTTTTTAACTATTTTCACCCTTTTGGTCAAAGACCTGAGGGAATACACAAAGCAACACCCTAGGGCCAAACCCTGGGGCTAACAGGGGAAACCCCTAAACCAAGAAAGTTAATTACCGAGGATAATGAAATGATCAAAAGATCCCAAAAGGCAAAACTCCAATAAGACTAAGATAGTCCCTAACAAAGAAGAGCGACAACAACACTAAGGAGAAACTCCTAACTGATAACATTAAGGAGATGAACAAACAAATGAAAGACTATCTAATAACGCTAAAAAGACAAATGAGTCAAAGACTCTTTAATAACATCACCTAAAGGAGAAGGAGGAATGAGTCAAAGACTCCATAATAAAATCCTTAAAAGGACAAATGAGTCAAAGACTCTATGATAAAACCACTAAAAGAACAAACGAGTCAAAGACTCTCTAATAATATTATCTAAACGATGAGTGAGTTAAAGACTCTAACACAATACTATTAAAAGGGATGAATGAGTCAAAGACTCTAATAAAGCCACCAAAATAGGGGTTTCTATAAGTGAAGCAAAGTATGCCTCATGTGGGTAAACTCTCTAACGTAACTAAGGTGACCTCCCTAAGGGTAAGTCCTAAATGAGGCTTGTCTCTAAAAGAGAATTACCTCAGTGAGACATAGTGTGTCTCCTAGCGGGGCTCTAGATAACTCTTTTATTGCCCTTGTAATGAGGGAAAGACTCTATCTAAAGGTATCTAAAAGACTTGGAAAGTCTACTAAATAAAGAGAGGAGCACTACTTGGACTGAGCAAGTCCCCTAAGGATGATGGGCTCGGGCTAACGCCTTCATCACCTTTTCACAATGAATGGGATTAAGGTCTAAGGGTACCTAAAATGCTAAGAAGGTTTCTTCCTAAAGAAAGAGAAAAGAAGAGGGAAGAAGGTACTACCATATCCAAGTAGGTCCCTCGAAGGATTGGCTTGGGCTAACGCCTTCATTGCCAACTAGGCTAAGCATGAATCAAGCATCAAAAGCACGCATTTGCATTCTACATGGAAGCTGAAAATTTGTATTTAAACTTACACTATCCAAATGGCAAACCTAGCAAAAGTGATACACATTAAAGTTGTATGGGACACATCGGGGAACATTTGATTAGTTATGTAATTCGTCCGGTTTTCACCGTAAGGGGCCGAAAAACAACCATCTCCGGGCAAATTTCAGATTTCAATTCTGCAGTTTTGCTTTTCAGAAGTTCTGATTTGATTTTGCAAAACAGAGGATCAAAAATACATTTTCAAGAAAAGTGTTTAACTAAAACGTTTTATAAAATTGATCAAATAAACGTTTCTCCGTTTTGGCTGGATCTTGCCGGAAGTGGCTGGAAAAGGGTCATCTTTGGGCTAATTTCAGATTTCATTTATGCAGTTTTGCTTTTCAAAAGTTCTGATTTGGTTTTTCAAAACAAAGGATCAAAAATACATTTTCAAGAAAAGTGTTCAACCACAAAATTTTTGTAAATTAATACAATAAACTTTTCTCTGTTGACAACATTGGGTGGATCTTGCCGGAAGTGGCCGGAAAACGACTATCTCCGATCAAGTCCAAATCTGAAAATGTAGTGTTTTTGGCTGATATCTTAAAAGTAGCATAACTTTTTCATTTTTTACTGTTACGAGGCTCGATAGATGTCAAATCGAAGATCTCGGAAAAATATACAACTTCCATGTGTATCACTTTCGCTAAATCTAACCGAATTTTAGTGAAAAATTAAAAATAAAATCTGGACAGCATGTAATTCAACACAATTTCATGACATTTCATATCAAAACTTCATTCAAACACAAGATCTATGGGAATTTGACACAAATATATGATAATACATGCTAATTAGGCTTAGATCTAGCCATGTTAGTTTCAGTTTTGAAGA
This sequence comes from Tasmannia lanceolata, assembly GCF_043159265.1. Taxonomy (NCBI): domain Eukaryota; kingdom Viridiplantae; phylum Streptophyta; class Magnoliopsida; order Canellales; family Winteraceae; genus Tasmannia; species Tasmannia lanceolata. Next base: position 7,999,576 of record NW_027518679.1, on the reverse strand, counting down.
TCTCTAAGGAATTTTCACAAAAACACACATAGATTCACCATTTTGTACCGAATTTTGAGCTGAAATCTTAAAACGGCCATAACTTCTTCGTTTCTTGGCAAATTTTGGGCCTTTATACGCCAAATCGAAGATCTCAACGAGTACTACACCTTCACATGTGAAATTATTATGAATTCCAACCAAAAATTAATAAAAAAATGGCAAAAACGAGCCTGGACAGCACTTTATTTTGCCATTTTCACATCAAAATTCAACTAGAACTCAAAATTTGAGGTGAATTGCTTTAGATCTTCAAATGAGAAATGTTTTTAAACATATTTTGGATAATTTTAGCCCTAAGTTGCTAGATCTAACCATTTTTAAGCATTTTCCACTTAGATTTTTCATTTTAGGCTCGATTTTCAAAGAAAACTCAAAATCAAACTTAAAATCTACTAACCTTGTGCTCTTCTTCTTGGATCTCTCATTGAAAGCTTCTTTCTCTCTCTAGATCTCCTTCTTTTCTCTTTAGATCTCCTTTCTCTCTCTAGATCTCCTTCTTTATCTTTCTAGATCTCCTTTCTCTCTCTAGACTTCCTTCTTTTCCTCTCTAGATCTCCTTTCTCTCTCTAGATCTCCTTCTTTCTCTCTCTAGAAAGCTCTCTCTCTAGAATCTTCTCTCTCTCTAGAAAGCTCTCTCTCTCCCTCTAGAATCTTTTCTCTCTTTAGAAAGCTCTCTCTCTCCCTCTCTCTAAAATTAGATTAAGAGCCCTAATCATTTTCAAATGAGAGCCCAAATGCTCTATTTATAGAGTTTTTCCTTAATTTTTATCCCCCATTAGTTTATAGGACAACCCCTTTTCAAAAATTTGCTTTGGTTTTGGTTGTAAAACGGTGGCCATTTGGAAAAAGTTTAATTAAAAATTAAGCAAATAAATTTCGGCCCTTTCCATTGCCCAGGGACACCCCTCACTATAAATTACACACGTTTTATTTCTCCCAGGCAACCCCCTGGTCGGGATAATACACCTCTCTTCTGCTACACTATACCACACAACGCTACAAACTACACTCGTCTTATTTGCCATTTCTTGGTGGATTTCGACAAAATTCTAAACGGACCTAAATGGGATCCTAACCTACTCTAGGGACAAATTTAGGACTCTAATGCACTAATTTATTAGGGTTTTTATTCAAAATGATGGGTTAAGGGTTCGGTCAAAATGGGGTGTCTACACCTAGCAACATGAGAATAAGTATCAAAGTAGTCTATCTCCTTCTGTCTAAAGCCTTTAGCTACTAGCCTTGCTTTAAACGTATCAATTGTCTCATCAGGTCTTAGCTTCTTTTTAAATATCCACTTGCTATCTAGTGCTTTAGTTCCAGGAGGAAGGACCACTAGTTCCCAAGTGTGATTTCTATTATGGAGTCTAGTTGACTTTTTATAGCTTCTTTCCAGAATACAGCATCTGGAGAAGTTACAGCTTCAGTATAAGTTACAGGATCTTTATCTATTAGATAGGTGAACATCCCATCTCCTAGATTTGTTTCTTTCCTTTGTCTTTTACTTCTTCTGAGTTCTTGAAACTCATAGTCCAATTCCTTTTCAGTTTCAGTTTGATTTCTTGAAACATTACTAGGTTCTTTAGGAATTTCTTTCTTCATAGGGAAGTGATATTCAAAGAACTCAACATCCCTAGATTCAATTATAGTGTTATATTCTAGGATATTTTCAACTGATTTCAAAACCAGAAATCTATAGGCACTACTATTTTGAGCATATCCTATGAATACACAGTCATAAGTTCTAGTTTTCTTTTCTTAGGTTCAGGTTTTCCAACCTTAGCCAAGCAACCCCAAACTCTTAAGTGAGATAAACTAGGCATCTTGTTATGCCATAAATCATATAGTATTTGACCCTTCTTCTTTGGAGGTATCATGTTATATATATAACACGCCGACAGAAGTGCTTCCCCCCACAAGTTTAAGAGTAAACCAGAACTTATTAACATAGCATTGAACATATCCTTTAAGGTTATGTTCATCCATTCTGCTATACCATTTTATTCAGGTTGGTATGGGGCTGTGGTTTCATGGATAATATCATTATCATCACAGAACTTAGTTATAGAGTATTCTGTTCCTTTATCTGTTCTAACTCTTTTAATTCTTTTATCTAACTGATTTTCCACTTCATTTTTATATTTGATAAAGGCTTCTTCAGCCTCATCTTTAGATCTAAGAAGGTATACTTTAGTGTACTTAGAGTAGCCATCTATAAAGGTTACATAGTACCTTTTACCTCCTCTAGATTCAAGATTTCTAAAGTCAGCTAGATCACTATGAATTAGCTCTAATAATTCAGTTTTTCTTTCAACACTAAAGTGAGGTTTCTTAGTGAATTTTGCTTCAACACAAATTTCACATTTTTCTTTACTAGGTTCAATCTTTTCATTTATTAAACCTAAGTTGTAAAGTCTTTTAATATAAGGTTCACTTCTATGACCTAGTCTACCATACCATATATCAAAAGATTCAGCTATGTAAGTAGAAGAAGATGATTTTTCATTCATAATTTCAAGTACATTCAGTACAAACAAACCATTGGCATTATAGCCCTTTCCTACAAATACATTATTTTTACTAAGGATCGCCTTGTCTGCTTCAAAAGTGAGCTTCTGTCCATTTTTGTTGAGGAGCGCGCCAGACACCAGGTTCCGCCGTATATCCGACACATACAGCACTTCTTGCAATGCAAGTATCTTTCCTGAAGTTAACTTCAGAAGGACCTTGCCTTTGCCCATGACTTTCGAGGTCTGTGAGTTGCCCATATAGACTTGATCTCCTTCATCAACTGTAGTGAAGTTGTAGAAGGAACTTCGGTCTCCACATATGTGCTTGGTAGCACCTGTATCCAGCACCCACTCTTTTGAATTTTCCACCAAGTTCACCTCAGTCACAACTGCTGCAATCATATCTGCCTCGGTTAGATTAACCTTAGCACTGGATGAACCAGTCTTTCGGTGTCGACAATCCTTCTTGTAGTGTCCGGGTTTCCCACATTCAAAACAGACTCCTTTCTTCTTAGGTCCAGATTTCTTGAAGTTCTTATCCTTCTTCGGTTTCAGATTCTTAGATCCATCATTCTTGGTTTCAACAATGTTTGCCTTAGAGGTGTACTGAAACTCCAAGGGTGGTCCCTAGTACGGCAACTATGAGGAGTGAGAATTAATTAGGTTTCTAACAAGTTTTAATCTTTTGAAAACTCAATCCTAAATTGGAAATTAAGAGATCAAAATGAAATTCAAGCACACAAGTTAAATCTAGAGGTGCAATGCAAAGTAAAGAGCTAGAGTTCAAGAGAGAGTGCACCCGAGATTTAAAGTGGTTCGGTCCTCAAAACGCGGCCTACTCCACTCCACCAACAAAGACCCGTTGATGGCTTCACTAAGAGATCCTCTTAACTTCGGCGAAGATCGGTGCCGATTACAAATTCCGATCACCTTTAACCTTGGTGGCAATCCTCACCACGGAGAGTGGGCTACGCTTCTCCGAACACTCGCCCGAATACAATTTCTTGAATAAGAAAGAAAGAACAAAAATCCCTCACAAGGGTTTACAACTTTGCAGAAGATGTACAAATATAGCCTATAGATCCGAATCCTAATCTTAGATGATGAGAGGCATAAACAAGTTTGATTCACTCTAAGGATGTTCAAGTAGGTTTTTAGAGTGTTAGGATTGATGATTGTAATGTTTGGAATGCCCATATATATAGGAAAACCAAAATATGACCGTTCAATGGCATTGTGGTAATTCCAGAAAAATTCCCAACGGCCATTTTTCCGACCGTTGTAGTGTTCTCGGAGTTCCGAGAATATTTCTCGGAGTTCCGAGAATTCTCGGAGTTCCGGGAATTCAAACAGAAGATGAAAAAAATGTCACTGGACCATTTCTCAGAGTTCCGAGAAGCCTATGTCTGAGCAGATTTTCATTTCTGTTTTTGGGCTTCCAACTTAACACCAAGATGGGATTGCTATGAGGGTTCCAAGGTGTTGGAACTCCACAAATACAATCACTTATATTTTTAGGGTGTGTGTTTATTTACTTAATTATGCCTTTCAAATCTAAAACTAAGATTGGATCTGAATACAATCTAATATAACTTGATCTTCAATGAATTCTTCAAGTCTTCATTTGTCTTGGATTTTGATGTCTTTGGCCTTCATGAAGTGGTCCAATGAGTGCTTCTTGGCCTCAATCCAAGCAATGTTGTCTTAGCACCAATGTGATCTACAACTTAGACAATCAAACACATTAGTGATCATAAATCACTTCTGTATTGGAATCATCAAAATAAGATGGGAATGCCAAGGTGGAAACCATTGGGCTTATAATCTCCCCCTTTTTTATGATGACAAGCACAAGAGATTTTCCAATAAAAAGCACATATATTTTCCTTACTCAAGAATTCTCTCCCCCTTTGGCATCAATCAAAAAGATTGAGGTAAAAGAGAAACAAAGGGATGAAATATTCAATTTAAAGCTCCCTATTTTTCAAGGAAAAAGACAAACCTAGAGCTCCCCCTATTAAGAATTTTTATTCAACATAAGAGGGGATGTTTAGTTAACTTTGAAAAAGATATTCAATTTTAAAGCATTAGCCCCTAATCTAAGCACATATGAAGATGATCATATGGGGGCTTTGGGAACCCAAGATTTCTTGGTTCCAACACTATCCCAAATCTTAGATGCACATTAGAATTGGTAATGACCATTTATTCCATAATAATGGCATCTAACATGAGGGTTAGATACGCTAGTCCTATCATATGCATGTTTAGGTCTTTGACTAGTCTTCCACAAGATTATGTCAATAATTTTTATCACCATTTAGGAAACCATGGAGACATAATCTTAATCTTTCATTTTCATTATGAAGATGTGTTATTTGATTTAAAGAATCATTAAATTCATCTTCATAAGATTTGGAAGAGCTTGCCATATTTTGAACTTGTGCTAAATGGCAAGATTTCTTATCCAAAAGACCCTTAAGGGTTTCAATCTCAAGTTTGAAATTTTCAAATTGTGCTTGAGATTTAGAAGAAGATTCATTTTTCAAAAAATTAAGTTCATTTTCTAATTTTAGAATAGATTTCTTTTGAACTTTATTTTTAGAAATTTGACAATGCAAGGTATTGCACAATTCATCATAAGATATTTTTTCATTATCACTACTAGATGAATAACATGAGGGGTTAGAGTTTACCTCATCTTCATGGGTGAGTGCCATGAAGCAAAGATCATCTTTCTTTTCTTCCCCTTCACTTGAACTCTTTCCGGAGGTGCTAGTAGCACCTTATAACTCCCTCTACTTCACTTTCTTCCATTCCTTCTTTCCCTTGTATTTTGAGGAAGTTGACTTGAGAAGAGGACAATCCGGTCTTTTGTGTCCGGTCTTCTTGCAATTGTAGCACCTTATAACTCCCTCTACTTCACTTTCTTCTTTCTTCTTCGTTTTATCCTTCTTATGTTTCTTTCTCCATAAGCTTTTAAACTTTCTTAAAGCTTCTTCTTCATCGCTATCCGCCTCGCTAGAGGATGATGAGTTTGCTTTGAAGGCTTTTAGAGCTAGAGAACGACTCTCTTTTTCTTTCGACTTCTTCTCCTCTTGTCGGCTAGTGAGGAGCATCTCATGGGTGATGAGAGATCCTACAAGCTCCTCCACGGTTAGCGTCTTGAGATTCTTTGATTCTTGTATGGCGGTTACCTTTGGATCCCAATATGGAGGAAGAGACCTAAGCAACTTACTCACAAGCTCATCAGTAGGATAAGATTTACCAAGATTAGCTAATTCGTTAGAAATTTTAGAAAAATGAGTATACATTTCGGAAATGCTTTCGTTTTGATCCATTCTGAACATTTCATATTTGCTCTTTAACAAGTTTATTTTGAAATCTTTAACTTGTGATGTTCCCTCATGGGTAACGGCAAGTGTATCCCAAATAATCTTGGTAGAATAAAAAAGAGCAACTCGATTAAACTCCTCCATAGATAAGGCGCAAAACAAAGAATTTATAGTTTTGTAATTTAAATTTGCATGCCTTTTTTCTACCGTATTCCATTCTTCAAATGGTGTGGAAGGCAAAATGTATCCATTTTCAACAATATGCCAAAGTTCCACATCTATCTAAAGAAGATAGATGCGCATCCTTGTCTTCCAATGTCCATAGTTGGACCCATTAAAGAAGGGAGGTCTAGTTGTGGAATGGAAGGGAGGTCTAGTTGTGGAATGGCCCTCAGGAAGTCTGGTTCCATTTCTATCCGCCATTTCACAATTAGAAAGTTGCCAAAGATCTTATGATCTTTCCCTTGTTGAAATTTTTAAAGAAAATTTTTCCAAAGATTTACAGAAAAGAAAATCTTTTAAGAGCCTTTGCTCTGATACCAAGTGAAATTCCAAGGGTGGTCCCTAGTACGGCAACTATGAGGAGTGAGAATTAATTAGGTTTCTAACAAGTTTTAATCTTTTGAAAACTCAAACTTAAATTGGAAATTAAGAGATCAAAATGAAATTCAAGCACACAAGTTAAATCTAGAGGTGCAATGCAAAGTAAAGAGCTAGAGTTCAAGAGAGAGTGCACCCGATATTTAAAGTGGTTCGGTCCTCAAAACGCGAGGCCTACTCCACTCCACCAACAAAGACCCGTTGATGGCTTCACTAAGAGATCTTCTTAACTTCGGCGAAAATCGGTGCCGGTTACAAATTCCGATCACCTTTAACCTTGGTGGCAATCCTCACCACGGAGAGTGGGCTACGCTTCTCCGAACACTCGCCCGAATACAATTTCTTGAATAAGAAAGAAAGAACAAAAATCCCTCACAAGGGTTTACAACTTTGCAGAAGATGTACAAATATAGCCTATAGATCCGAATCCTAATCTTAGATGATGAGAGGCATAAACAAGTTTGATTCACTCTAAGGATGTTCAAGTAGGTTTTTAGAGTGTTAGGATTGATGATTGTAATGTTTGGAATGCCCATATATATAGGAAAACCAAAATATGACCGTTCAATGGCATTGTGGTAATTCCAGCAAAATTCCCAACGGCCATTTTTTCGACCGTTGTAGTGTTCTCGGAGTTCCGAGAATATTTCTCGGAGTTCCGAGAATTCTCGGAACTCCGAGAATTCTCGGAGTTCCGGGAATTCAAACAGAAGATGAAAAAAATGTCACTGGACCATTTCTCGGAGTTCCGAGAATAATTCTCGGAGCTCCGAGAAAAACTCTCGGAGTTCCGAGAAGCCTATGTCTGAGCAGATTTTCATTTCTGTTTTTGGGCTTCCAACTTAACACCAAGATGGGATTGCTATGAGGGTTCCAAGGTGTTGGAACTCCACAAATACAATCACTTATATTTTTAGGGTGTGTGTTTATTTACTTAATTATGCCTTTCAAATCTAAAACTAAGATTGGATCTGAATACAATCTAATATAACTTGATCTTCAATGGATTCTTCAAGTCTTCATTTGTCTTGGATTTTGATGTCTTTGGCCTTCATGAAGTGGTCCAATGAGTGCTTCTTGGCCTCAATCCAAGCAATGTTGTCTTAGCACCAATGTGATCTACAACTTAGACAATCAAACACATTAGTGATCATAAATCACTTGTGTATTGGAATCATCAAAATAAGATGGGAATGCCAAGGTGGAAACCATTGGGCTTACATGTACTCTTTGGCCTTTAGTTGCTTATCCTTAATTCTGTTTTTCTCTTCAATTTTAACCTGAACAACCACTTGGTCTAAGGTCCATTCCTTTGTCTTGTGTTTCATTCCGATTTTAAAATCTTTCCAAGACAAAGGCATTTTCTCAATGAGAGAACCAGCCACGAATGTATCAGGTAATTTCATACCTTCCTTAACTAATTCACCAATAATAAACTGATACTCATCTATTTGGGCAGAAATAGGTTTCCCATCTTCGATAGTAAAGTATAAAAAATTTCCTATCACATATTTTCTATTTCCAGCATCCTCTAATTCATATTTAGTTACTATGGCATTCCAAAGATCAGCAGCATGCTCATAGGAATAATAGATATTATAAAGTTCATTTGACAAACCATTCAACAAAGGATTTTTGCAGATATAATCTGCATCATCCCAATCAGCAGTTTCTGCATTTGGTTTTGGTTGTGTAAGGACAAAAACAACACCAATTTGTTGCAAAGCAAACAAGATCTGTTGTTTCCACCTTTTGTAATTCAAACTAGTTAGTCGTTCGATTTTGGAAAAATCAGGAACAGTATTGAGAATTCTGTTCCCAACAGGTGTTCAAACGACAGAATTTGGATTGGAATTCTCACCAGAGATGGGAAGAACAGAAATTGGGTTTGGATTATCAGAAGCCATAAGATCAGATCTGTTTTGTTACGATTCTTATGACTGTTGGAAAATTAGATAATGGATCTGATCTATGGTTTATTTGAACCCAAAAAATCTGCAACTTGAAATGAAAAAAACTCTTTCTGTTTGGAAACCAGAAATAAAATAGAACTTATCTGTTTGGTTGAAAACCCTTTGGAAATCGGATTGAAAAGAATAAGGCTGAGTCGTGCCACTGGTCACTCTCCTTAAGAATTTCGTACGGGATTTTTACAACAGATAATAGAGTTTGAATTTGGAGTGGGGAAGAAGAAGGTAAAAAAGTCAAAATGCTAGGTGAAATGCATTGGGATCGTTGCTTACTTTCTTGGAGGGAAAACCAGCACAAGGGTATATTTGTCCTAAAAACTCTTTGGGATGCGTTTCAACATTTTTTGAGAAATTAGCCAACTCAACCCTTTTTTGAGATTTTCAGATAAAAATCACAAATTTTTGAGAATTTTCCCTAAATTTATAGATAGTCACTTAGACTCTTTGACTACCCAAAGTGTTCGAGCAGTCGGAGTGGTGTGCACAGGGCGTGCCAACGAGTAGAGTGAATTCTCAAAATTAAATTTAAGGAGTAACCAATTTCATTCACTAGCTAGTCGAGAAGGAGAGTTGAACGTCACTTCTTCCTCGAGCTCTTAATGCTTTTAGTCATAATGTACATTTAACACAGACAGGCGCAAATGGAAAGGATAAAGAACTGAAATTAAAAAAAAATGCTGACCGGTCTAGATGAATCCTTCTTCAAGATTTTGTGTTCCTGGGATAAAACTATAACTAAGGAAAAGTAAAAGATAGTACGGAAAGTAAAGATAAGGGCATTGATACACCCCCGCGCCCCCAAATGGCTACCCCCCCACCCCCCCCTTTAACAGTTTTCGTTAACTTTCATGAAGGGGGTGGAGAAGCAACCGCTAACTCCAAAAGCATAAAAGTTAACGATTTCTGTTAGGGGGGGAGGGGAGGATATCCATCATGGGGGAAATAACTCTGCCCAAAGATAAATGTGATGTAAATTATGACATTTTTTGTATTGGTTTTGAGACCTCTTCCTTGGACACATCTATATCTTTATATAGATTTCTATGCTAACAGTTCATAATTGTTCCTAGCTCTTTGGGACTTTTTATTTTTTATTTTTTTTTAATTGACAATTCTATTCATAAGGGCATATTTACAGAAACTGGGGACCAGCAGTCCCACCTTATTACATAAGAAAATAAAAACAAAAGTTAAAATTCCCAAAACATCAAAATGTTCTGCCGCAACATAGGCCATCCCATTACATAAGAAGAAATTCAACATAAATCAGAAAAATGCCCAAAAGATTAGCAATTCTGACCCATCCTTAACATCCAAGCTTAGTAAGGAGAGAAGCATAAGACCTGATTCGGGAAAGACCGAGGCCTCTCAAGCACACGGGAAATTCAATCCCAGACACCTCTTTCCATCCTCAATTCTAAGGGATCCTGCCAAGCAAGAAGAAAACAAATTTCCATTCCAGAAGAACACAACAAACCCCCAAGCACTCTCAAATAATGGTACTATAACCATCCGTAAATTAATAAGACCCACCCCACAATTATGCTAAAGAAACCATCAAAACAAGCTTGCAAACTCTTCCCAACCAAAATTACCTAGAAGTCTATTTACACCCAGAAGCATCCATTCTATTTGGTGAGGGCCTTAACGTCCCCATTACCTTTACTAGGAGTCTTCCCTTTCTTACGCTCATCAGCATCGCGCTTCTCAATATCGAAAAACATTCTCTTATTTTCTTCCACTTTTTCTTCATATCCAATCCCCATCATGCTACCCATTTTTTCCATTTCCTCAAACTCATTCTCTTGCCCTTTCATCCTTATCCGAAAGGTCAACATCCTCCTCCACCGATTCGTGATCAGCCCTATCCAAACAAGGTTTATATTGACATTGAGCTCTGCATCAATAGAGTCGCGTGGGGAGCCTAGAGTCATGTTCTAATTCAGTAACTCCCAAACAACAGCTTTCACTTGCAAGCTTTTCTCCATTCACCACCATCACCCTCAAGTGGCCACCCGAACTAATTGGTAGTCCCACCTTACGAGCAATACTCGGATCAAGAAAGTTATGTGTAATGCTGGAGTCAATCAAAACCACCATTTGATGTTGACCAATAACACCCTTCAGTCTCATAGTTTGAGGCGTTGGTGCACCCGCAATGGCATGTAGTGAAATTTCGGGGGTGGGATCTCTTTCAACATTTGCTGCATCAATGGCTTCGAAATTGGCATCTCCTTCCACTTCCTCCAGTAAAGTTTCCTCGGGATCAGCACCATCAAGTAGAAATTTTTTTTGAGTTTTACATCGATGTCCGGGTGAGTTTTTCTAATCACAATTATAGCAAAGTCCCCGATCACGTCGATCCTTCAGCTCAGCTTGGGTAAGCCGTTTAATTGGTGGTCTAGAAGGTTTAGGGAGCAGTGCACCGGTTGACAAAGAGCCTCTGCTTCCTTCAATTTGGGCTCGCCGGCGACGAGCTATCATCTTTTCTTCTTGTAATCGAGCCAATCCAAAGGCAGCTGAGAGGGAGAGTGGTCGAAACGTCTGGACGTCCAAGCGAATTTCATCCTTAAGGCCTGGTAATGAAGCAACTTATCATAAATAACTAGCTCAAACCTTCGGTGCGGTTCGCGAGTGCTTCAAATTCTGTTTCGTACTCAGATACGCTTGTGGTCTGAAGCAATTTAGCAAGCGCTGTTGTAGGATCTTCATACTCTGTCGCCTTAAATCGGACCTCAAGAGCTTTGGAGAAAGAGTACCAATCTTTAAGAGCTCCGCTTTTTTCCATCCATTGGAACCATTGTAGCCCCTTTCCTTCTAAATGGAAAGAAGCTAGTTGCAACTTTTGATTGGGGGGTGTTTGATTATAACGGAAGAACTGTTCCGCATGATAAACCCACCCTGATGGATCCGCGCCTTCGAACCGAGGAAAGTCCAGCCTGGTAGACCGCGTTTCGATCCCCCCACTCCCATCAGCTGGTGAACTCGCGGTTTGCCTATTCACGGATTGGCGGTTTGAATCCTCCGCTCTATCTTGAAAAGGCTTTCATGTAAGCTGTTCGTACTTGAAGTCTAGTGTAGAAAATCTTTGAAGGAAATCATTCATCAGTTGAAGCTGTAGAGTCCCCCTGTATTTTCATGGTGGTCTCCTTCAATTGTGTGACTGGCTCATCCAATTTAGTTAAGCGGGTTCCGTCCGCCATACCAGAACCGTTTAGCTCTGATACCAAATCTGTTATGTTCTTTCTGTTGAATTTTCCTATCGTGAAAAATGGCTACTTCGAGGGAGCCAACCTGCAGGAAAGAGTATACTTTTTAGGAGAAGAAAGTTGTCTGCCTTTCATTCATGACAAAAGAGTTTAAGTACAATACAATTCTCCAAATGACAACTACCAAAACTGACTCCACGTACTAGTAACAGGACTCCATAACTGACACCACAATGACTCAAAACCAACTCCATTACATACATGGGACTGACCCTACATACACTTAACATAAAATAAAATAACTAAATAACTGCTACAGATTCTGCACGTAACAAGGATCATCTATTTCGGCATTTTTCAATGGGTTCATCTTTGGTTTCTTTTTTGTATATAGTTGGAACCATTTTTGGTTCGAAAGGGTTTCAATAGTTTAATCTTTGGTTTCAAAGAGTTTCAACGGTTTAGGGTCGCATTTATGGTTTCAATGGTTTGGCTGGTTTCATTTAGGGTTTCAATGGCTGCATATAGGTTTTCAATGGTTTGAAGGGTTTCATTTGGGGTTTCCATGGTTTTCAATGATTTTCAATGGTTGCAATGTTTTGAATGTGTTTGAAGGGTTTCAATTAGGAGTTTGAAAGTTAGAACTGTTATTCCATGGAAGTTGGATCCATGAAACCACATATTCTGCCCAAGTTGGAACCAGTATTCCATGGACCCTGTATCCAGTAATATTGGTTCAAACTGTCTAATTTGTGGTTCTGTAGTTCCTCTATCCAGTTATTATGGTTTGAACTTTCTAATATGTGGTTCCAATTATCGTATTTGTGAACTTTCTAATATGTGGTTCCCTAGTTCCTCTATCCTAACATTGGTTTGAAGTGGTTCGAAGTCTCTAAATAGTGGGTTTTGTACGAACTATCTGAAACATGGTTTTCTTCGAAGTATCTTTATTTTCAACTTTTAAACTATCTTCTACTTCAAGTATCTTCCCCTCCAAGTTTATTCTCCTGCTTTCTGCAGATAAGGACCGGAAGCGGCTCCCTTTTTACTTTTCGAACCCCACTAAGCACCTAAGCCAAAACCCCTATAGTCATGCGGCGCGCGAAGCAAAGAAAGAAGAATGTGAATGTAAATGAAGGGTCTTCCACCCGCAAACGGCGTGGGAAGGCTATCCGTGAGCCCTCCCCTAGTCCTCCTGCCTCTGACGAGGATATGGGCAATGAGGATGAAGATGTAGAGGTCGGGTCCCTCGGTCGTATAGAAACGAAGGGCATACTCCAAGGTAGGAAAGTCATTTTTAAAGATGTCGAAGTTTTTAATGTGAAACCCTTATTTCTGGCCTTTGGATGGGTCAATTTTCTCGAAATTCACTGTGACTCGTACCCGACTCTAGTGAAGCAATTCTATGCCAATTACAGATTCGACAGAGATTTGAAGGTGTTCTAATCCAGAGTAAACAATAAAACCATCCATATGACACTTCAAAAGTTTTGTGAAGTTGTCTCTCTTCCCACCACAGGCGATGAAATCTACTTTTGGTCCGGTAATATGGATGACATTAGTGCCTGTTTACATGATCCGGTCGCTGTCTATGGGGAGCTTGGTTGCAAAGGCCCACCTACTGACGGGTCAACAAACGTATCGTACAATTCCCTCAGTCCTATGTGCAAAGTCCTACACAAGATTCTGACGAGCAATATCACGCCTCGCGGAGGCAATGCTGACATGGTCCGGCCTTTTGAGGCTTTTATTATGCACCGACTTCTTCGCAGCACGGCCCTTCACCTTGGCTATATCCTCCTTAGGTTCATGGAGGACACGAGGACGAAGGCCTTGACTAGTCTACCATTCAGAATGCTTCTCACCCATGTCTTCAACCATGAGATGTTGATACAAGGTGGTGAAGAACGCCTTAGTCCCTCTACTATGTTCAATGCTAAAACTATAAAGGCCATGCAGCTTGATATACAGGGCCTGCTCCCCCTCCTCGTCAGCCGGGTCAGCGTTTTGCATCACAGGAGTTTGTTGCGCAGGAGCTTTGTGCACATCGTCAGTACCTTGATGGGCAGTTTATCGCGGTTCTTCAGCTTCTAGAATCCCATCATCAGGACCAATTGGCGACTCAACAAGCTTTGACTGGGCTACGCACCGAGGTCTCCACCCTCCGCCAGGACTATACCACGGCAGTGACCTCCCTCCTCCAGGACTACGGCACAGCGGTCACCTCAGTCACGGAGCAGATTCCTTCACTCACCAACTTGGTCCGCCATCTGTTGCCCCCAAATCATTAGACCGTTGCTGTGCAATTTTTTTTTGTTTACTGTTTTTGGCATGTATATGGATCGTATGTTATTATGGTTGTTGTGGTTGATATTATAGATTGATGGATGTTATGTTATATACGGGTTTCATATGTTATTATGGATGGATGGATGATATGTTAGTATGGTTCTATTTCGTGTCTTGCTTGCATGGTATGTTTCTGATGGTTGTTATGAAATTGATTCAAGTATCTATATAGCTATGGTTGTTTTAAGTGATTTTTGGTGGTTTATGTTTGAATGGTTTAGCATGAGTCTCGTACGGTTTGTTATGGTTGCTATTAGTTGGGGAGCCGTATGTTGTTTGAAGCGATGTTTGATTGTTTAAATTTGAAGGGATTAGCTACGGTTGTCATATTTGGTGTTGATGATCTTTACGTATGGTTGTTTGAAGTTACTTGGGGAGCTCTGTGTTCTTTCAAGTGATTACATATAGTTTCTCTATCCTTGTTGTTTCAATAGAGTAATACTGTGTTTGAATAGACTAATATTGTGTTTGAAGTGATTGTTGCTGGTTTCGACAGATACAGACCAAGTTAAGAAAATTGTTGATCTTTCCCATCAATTATTTGCATCTTCGTCATGGTGAGTAACTGTTCTATTTTCCGTTTGCATCTGCTCGTGTTTCTACCTCAACTGTTTAATAGTGCCATTTTTTACACGCGAAATATGTCTTATCTAGATGCTGTCCGTTACGCTTTCACGAGTCCCTAAAAAAGATTCGGTTACGGGATGCGCATAGGGATTTCATAAAGGAGACCCCATTTACAGATTTCATTCTGCATGAGGGCCTCGAAGATGTGGAATTGCGGAAGAAGATTTGACGACATTGGTAAATAAATGGGATCCCAAACGAAAAGCATTTCGTTTGGGCGGCATTGTAGTCCCATTTCAAGTTAGTGATGTAGCAAAAATATTAGGTTTAAGTATGATTGGGGAAAGGCCGCAATTAGATTGGTCTAGCAGGGATACTGTGGATGGTTGGAGGTTTGGGGCTCCAACCGCCACCTTTGATGAGGTGGTCAAGGTTATTCATGCTGATATGGATTTATACGAAGAATACTTTGTGAAGTCGACTGTGAAGCATTTGATATTGTTATTCTGCAGCACTGTCTTGTTTGCGCAGAGGGACCAGAAGGCATGTTCTTGCCTCTTCCCGTATATTGATCTGCTGACTATAGGAAATGTTGCATGGGCTTATCCCGTTCATGAGTTCTTGGTCAGATCATTAGATTCACATGATGCACTCCATGGAAAGGGACATATATTGGGTTGCTCTATCCTTTTACAGGTAATTTTCCATTCATTGCATATAGTTTTTTGTTTCTATCTTATGCGGATCTAATCTAGTTTGATATCAGGTATGGCTATTTGAGCATACCACGTTATGGGCACCTAATTGTCCTGATGCGTATCCGCGTCTATTTAAGTGGACCGCTCAGATGAATACGAAGAAGATGGAGCTTAAACAGTTGATTAACTGTATTCTTCATGGGACGGTGAAAGCCTCATAGGTGAGAGTATAATGCATGTTGGTCGTTGTATGTCTTTCGTGTTATTTTTACAGTCGTATTTGTAATTAATAATATGGAATGTATTCCAGGTGGTTAGAAGGGTCGAAGCTATGGCAAGGGAAGAATCTCTACTTCGAGTCGATGATCAACACGACGATGCTAGTATTCCTTGCGATTCAGTCGGTTCAATTGTGGTTGCAGTGGGGGATTGCATGCGTCCAACTGTGCCTGTACTGAGGGATCCAATGAGGCCAATTGTGACATATCAGAGGAGGGAACGAAGGAGGAGAAGTAGGAGAGGAAGAGTGGAACATGGGAAGTCTGAGGTACATGAATCCGTTACAAAGAGGTCAGTGGGGGATGGCATGGGTCCAATTGTGACTGTAGTGGGGGATTCAATGGCGCCAACTGCAGCAGAGCAGGGGATGGAAAGAAGGAGGAGGAGTAGGAGAGGAAGTAGGGCACATGAGAAGTCCGAAGTAGATGAATCTGTTACAAAGAGATCATTGTAGGAGAGGATAACCAAAGTTGAACGTGAAATGAGGGAGATAAAAACTCATTTGTTCGGGAGAGATTCGAGAAAGAGTGAAGGTTTGGAGTCAGGGAATGATATCCCAACGAAGATAAAGAGAAAGAGGGAAGGAGAGGCCGAAAATAAGGATGGGGAAGCCGAGATAGTGACTGCCAAGGGGGAAGTAGGGGATGGTGTTTTTGTAGATGATATGGGAAAATATTTAATTGATGATAGCGTAGAACATATCTCTATTGATAGCCTAATTACTCGGGATGTCAGGGATGCTGCAGCTAATATGGTTATCTTGCTTGACAGTCCTGATTTAAACCGCTGTCAGAGTAAGAAATCAAATAAGAAAGAAGATAAAAAACTGATTGGGAGCATTGAAAAAAATGTGAAGAAACGTCGAAGGAGGTTACAACCTAGTAGAGCACTCAGTTCACCGTATGTCATAAGCAAGCGGAAAAGCATTTATGCTCTTCGCAATGTCACCGGGCCTGCAGTGATGAAGGTGGATGCATTGGCAGCGCTACAACCTAGGTAAATTTTCGTACAACCTAGATTGTTTTGGAATTCTAATTTCTCCGATTAATTTCATAGATAGGTTGTTTCAGTACAATTATATGAGCAAAGGTCCATAGAGGTAGATGACTTTTTACTGGATTTGCAGTGACAGAGTCATTCACAGTGATGGGTACCACATGTGTAAAGAAGACTTGCTTATACTAACCGATCGTAGAGGGTGGTTATCATC
Organism: Tasmannia lanceolata; assembly: GCF_043159265.1. Taxonomy (NCBI): domain Eukaryota; kingdom Viridiplantae; phylum Streptophyta; class Magnoliopsida; order Canellales; family Winteraceae; genus Tasmannia; species Tasmannia lanceolata. The sequence goes on along the minus strand of NW_027518679.1, from coordinate 7,982,807 downwards.
TCCGGTAAGATGTTATACGGTTCACTTAGTAACGTAAAGAGTGAATAATGCGTTGCTACACATATCTTCTTAAATTCCTTCTCGTTGACCTATGGTCTGTTCTGTAGATTGTTAATGCATATACGGATTACTTGAACTTGCGGGACGAATGTTTGCGAACAAAACAAAAGGGAGCATGCATTTGCCTTACTACCCATCTAGCTGTGAGATTAAATTCACTTATAAGTAATGGTTTTTGTTTTTGAAGCTGCGGGCAATTCTAACATTTCTTTTTCTGGATGCAGCAACTTATACTTGACGAAAGATGTGAACGTCCCGATGCATGTTCCAGATTCGTAAATCGTCTACAGAACATCCCACTTCAAGAGATACGAAAAGTACTCATTCCAATTAACATAGATATGGTTCATTGGGTTCTTCTAGTGTTGGATATGGGGCATCGTACCTTCCTTCTTTACGATTCTCTAGTCGCTCGCATGGATTCTAGAAGGGTGCAACCCCTTGTAAGTATTACTCTAAACTTGATTCGTAGGCCAATTATTAATTGATTTGTGCTGACTACTGCCCAACGTACGGAATTATTGATTTGTAAGTCGATTACCTTGTTCAATGGTTCAGAAGGGTGAGAGACATTGATATAAGTGCATTCCCCATTGATGTAGTGGCCGATTGGCCCATACAAGGTAACAGGTATGTTACGTGCAATTACTTCAGTTTACGAAACCTCCGTAAACGATTAATTCTTATTGTTGCATATATTCTTCATGTTTTACAGCCACGACTGTGGGCTGTTCGTTTTGAAAGAGATGGAATACATTACCCGTGACGCTAGCCTCGATTTCACCGAGAAAGATATTATGGCTATGCGAGCTTCGCTACTTTCCGAAATGTTGAATGGGGTGTATGGGACAGTATCCCTATAACTTGTTGACATTCTTACCTGGGAGACATTGTTGTTGGTTGTACATGTATTAGACTTCAATTGGTCGCCAGCTGATTCGATACTTGCTCTCTTCATTCCAGAAGTAGGTGGCAGAAATCAACCTGCTAGGGTGAGTGGATATTTTTCAAACAATTGGGAAACATCAAAATGTTTTAGTTATTCATTATGATAATTGTGCTTGTTTGCAGGTAAGCCTTGTTCCAATTCCTGGCTCTCTTCAGCGTTAGTGGCAACTTGAAGAAGTCGTGGATGAAGAATGGCTTCAACATCTGCTCCTTCAATGGCAAGCTTCTGAGTGACCAAGATCGGGAGAAGCGGAAGAAGTTGCAGGAAGAATGGGAGAGATGGGGGAAGCACTGGAGACAGTTGCATGAGATGGCGAAGCTAGTGATGAAGAGGAAGAATATGAAGCCAAAGAAGTGGAGGTTGAAGAAGTCGTGGATGTTACAGAACAGATTGTCTCATATGATTTTTTAGTACTAGTACTCATTGATCACACTCTAATTTTTTTTTTAACTTTTAAATGTTGATTGTATGTTTAATTTCAACCCATAACTAACACAGCTGGGACTTTTTGTTTCAGTCCCTATGTTCAATGAAACCCAGAGGCAGGTGCTAATTTTTCTTTCAGCCATTGGTCTCTCACTATTTATAAATGTAATCTGCAATTTATTATTTTCGCTGATATTGGCACTACAATGTTTTGATATTAGGGCAAAGTCCTCTTATCTTTGTCTTATGACAGCATTTTGGTAATTGTACTACTTTGACAGCTAGTTAAATAAAAAATGAGAAGGTGAGTTTGCTCCATTATCAAAGCATGGGATCTGTTTCTCCCCTTCGAACTTTTCAGGTTTGTTTGTGGATCAATGCGTGTATAAGGTAGTGCTTTTAGTAAATCTATGTCATCGTTCTCTCTGCCCTTGTTTGACCCCTTCACCTGAAATTCATTTTTCTCGGCTGGACAAATGTTTTTCAATTCTGCCCATACGAAAAAAATACTGGAATTGCACCCAATATTACTTACACAGTTACATGTAAACCCCCTTAAAGGTTTGAATTTGTATAAAGTAGCCCCCTCTTTGAAACACAAGCAATGGTAATGAAGACTCCATACACCCCTCCGAACCCCATTCCCATATCCAAACACTGGGATTTGAATTGGTGTTAGATCGGAAATCCGAAAGTTTATTTCAGACTTCCAAATGAAGTCTAGTGGAATGGCAATTCTACTGGACTGCATTCGGAAGTCCGAACAAAGTTTCGGACTTCCGAATGAAATCCAGTGGAATCGCAATTCCACTGGACTTCATTCAGAAGTCCGAATGGTTTTGTCGGAATTCCGTTTCGGAAGTCCGAACAAAGTTTCGGACTTCCGAATGAAATCTAGTGGAATCGCAATTCTACTGGACTTACTTCGAAAGTCCGAACGGTTGTTCGGAATTCCGATTCGGAAGTCCGAACCAAGTGTCGGACTTCCGAATGAAATCCAGTGGAATCGCAATTCTACTGGAATTCATTCGGAAGTCCGAGGCTGGGTTCAGACTTCCGAGTAGGCCTACGTACACATTGTTGGTCCACAGATGGAAGGGTTACGATGATCCGATGGACCTGATTTTTTGGGCACACCCTATATATGTGACGGCCCATCAAATGAATGCTTTGGATGATCCAAACAATGTGGACCGACTGACTTTTCGGTAGTGTTTGGAACCAATGATATTTCCAACACCAATGAGACATTAATGGTCACTTTTACAACAGTCATGATCAGCTGTACAACCAATTTAATACTATAAGTCTATAATAACGTTTAATTTATACAAATTTTGTGTGAGTAAATATCATGTGGAGTATGAAGTGTCCCAAAATCAATGCCACTTTGTACAAAAAAACCAACAACTCCATCCCTAAGCAAAGAAAGGAGGTGCGAAGGACACACCGGACCTACAAGAGAAAGTTGCAACAATCAATAAAATGATGGGTTTGATAGAGAAATCATATCGAGTGAGTAATAATGGAACATACCTATTTTCTGTAGGTGCGGATGGACCGATGGGCGTCATATTTAACTGACGATTTACAAGGGGGGGGGATTTTTGCACGTTCTTTTGTTGTGTCCAGGTTCCCCACATGATTTGCAGTTGTGATGTTCTCCAAATTGCAGCCCTCTTTCCATTCGTACTTTTTTGGGTCGTCCAGGCTGTCTTCTTACTCGTGGTGGCAACACTACTTCTAAAACATGGGATGGCTCCGGCCATTGTGTTCGATCTAAAGTAGGGTGAATCACCTCCTCATATGTAGTCCAATAAGTTGAAGCCAAACACCAATCCTGGCAGTACCTATATTTGTCCAGCTTGTTTACTCCCATGGCTGCTATGGCATGCCCACACGGCAATCCCATAATTTGGAAAAGACCACACGTACACGTTCTTCTCTAAGTCCACACGATCCGTATTAGTTGATGATATCACTTCATATTCATTCCAACTACATGGCCGGGGTGTAAACTTACTGCCATACAGACATGATCTGTCTAACCATTTTTCTGCATTATGGGTCAAATGCGTTTTCCATTCAGAAGCAGCCTTGCGGCGAAGGTGGAAGTAGTCTTGTACTTTCCATCTAGTGTGATCGACTAGAGCCGCGATCGGTAACTCCCGTGCGCCCTTTAATACGTTGTTGAAGGACTCCGCGGGATTAGTTGTCAACATATTCCACCTAGACCCTTTAAAGTATACATTAGCCCAGTTTTCTTTAGGAATCTCAGATATCCATTTCTCTGCTTTTGCATTCTTCGCTTTAATACATTCCATCGTCTCCTTATAGTCTCTCTCCCTTAAAGCATATGCGGCTCTCGAAAATAGTTTGCAAAGTATTTGACTCTTAAAGGTCTTCAGGAAATTGGCATTGAGGTGACGAATACAGTAGCTATGGTATGATCCCGGCAATGCTTCGTCTATAGCTCTAGGCAAACCCTTCATCCGATCAGAGGAAATAGTGAATTCATTGTTATTTTTTTCTGCTGGTATCACCCTCTGGCGGAGTAAATGAAGAAACCATAGCCAGCTCTCATACATCTCATTCTCAACCACTGCATATGCTAACGGAAATAATCCACCGTCACCATCTACTACAGTCGCAGCCAATAAAATTCCTTTATACTTGCCTAGCAAATATGTCCCATCAATTAGTATCAGTGGTCTAATTGTTCGACTGAAGGTGCGTATGCTAGGGCCGAATGACCAAAATAAACGACAACATGTATTATCTCCACCCGTCCATAGCTCCCGACTTCGATATACACACATAATGGTGCCAGGATTGCATCTCTCCATCTCTTCAGCATATGCAGGAAGGATGCGGTAAGACACCTCGGCATTTCCACACATTATTTCGTGTATAATGACCTTCGCATTGAAAGCCTTCGCATAGCTTATGGTTATACCCCACTTATCATTTATGTATGCTCTTATCAAAGTAGGCCTCACGTCTCCTGGGCGGGGAAATAACCCAAGGCAGGTGTCTGCTGCCCAAGCTGCTGTGACAAGGGGATGGTCATTACCCCTCAAAGTTCGTGAGCATGTATGCTCTGGCACAAACCTTTTTACCATAAAATGATCCAAATAATTTCTCCCACTGATTCTGAAGGGGCAACTTTTATCCTTGCATCTAACAACATACTTTGTAGGCTTTGAATCTACTGGGATGAATACAAACTTCCGTTCAATTGCGTACTCTTTGACTTTCTTCTTAAATACTTTCAAATTCGGGAAGATTCCCCCCACCTTGATCTCCTCAAGTCCTATACGTCCATCATTTAATTCATCTACAACCATCTCATCTACTTCCAACTGCTCCCTTGTATATACGTATTACAGAACGGGTCGCCCACAACGTTCTGTAGACCAACGAGGGGGCGTACACCTTCGCACTCATCTTCCTTACCAAAGTCACCTTCGCGCTCACTGTCCTCAACAAAGTCATCATCACCAAATGAATCATCACCCTTTATACTGTTACCATCCGCGCATTCAATGCCATCACTAAATTCATATCACTATGGAAATCCCTGCTGAACTCTGCATCGTGCCTGCACAGTAGGGACTACGTTAGAATGAATATTGTATGAGACAAACATAGAACTGGCCAAGTAAATGTAATTAGTAATTAGAAGATTACATGGCAGTGCTCATATGTTGAGTTGTATTTTCCTCTGTCTCATTAAAAATAGGGTCATCATAGTCTTGGTTCAAGTCCACTGAATATCTTTTCGGATTCCGAGCAATATTGGTATCTTTTCGGATTCTGGCCAATATTGGTATGTTCTTCGGACCAGCAACGTCATTTCGATTAGGTGTTTCTGAGGCTGCACGGATGGAATTATTTCTGGGGTTCAATTGCGGTTCAAGAGGACGACAAGAAGGTTCACAAATATTTCCATATAAAATAGGATCTTCATAATGTTGATTTCTATCCCTCATATTCCTGACCAATGACAAATTTCACATGACCTAATAGTGTAATCGAATGAGAGTTCAAAGAATGAAAATTTTCACCTGAGTGAGTATTTTACCTCCAGATGGGGATTTTTGCAGAACTAATTCTTGCTACTTTGTACTCTTTGGTTATGTACAGCCTCATACAATTGAAGAGGCTATTCTCAAAAAGCATCATCACCATAGCTAGGTCATCATCATTTCGAATGTCGTACAACAAGATTTGATATGGATCCACGACATATCGACATTTTATAGATTGTGAGATACCGGTTGCTGTGGTACCAATTTTTTGGTGAACTAGAGACTCAAATTCTGAAAATTTTATATGCCGATTCACAATTAAAGACATATTCGTCCCGCAAATATACTGAAATGATACTTCATCCTTAAAGTACCCATCAACGTGTAAGATAAAAGAAGCCCTTCTTTCCACCATTTTCGCAAACCCTATTAGGATAAGAACCATTATTAAACCTTCATAAAATTTCAATACAAACTATGAACAACCATTTACAATGATACAACCACTTTAGAATGTTAGAACCACAATTGGAACAATAAGTTAGACTCTTGGAACCACATTTTATACCTTGGAAGCACTGCGGAACCACATTTTATACCCCGGAACCACTAGGGAAACACATTTTATACCTCAGAACCACTAGGGAACCACATTTTATACCCCGCAACCACTCCGGAACCACATTTTATACCTCGGAACCACTAGGGAACCACATTTTCTACCCCGGAACCACTAGGGAACCACATTTATTACCCCAGGACCATTCGAGAACCACATTTCATACGCCGGAACCACTTAGGATCCACATTTTCTACCCCACAACCACTACGGAACCACATTTTATACCTCGGAACCATTAGGGAACCACATTTTTTACCCTAGAACCACTAGGGAACCACATATTTTACCCCGGGAGCACTCGTGAACCACATTTTATACCCCGGAACCACTAGGGAAACACATTTTATACCTCGGAACCACTAGGGAACCACATTTTATACCCAGCAACCACTCCGGAACCACTAGGGAACCACATTTTTTACCCCGGAACCACTAGGGAACCACATTTCATACCCCGGAACCACTTGGGAACCACATTTTATACCCCGCAACAACTACGTAACCACATTTTATACCTCCCAACCACTAGGGAACCACATTTTCTACCTCGGAACCACTACGGAACCACATATTTTACCCCGAGACCACTCGGGAAGCACATTTTATACCCCATAACCACTAGGGAACCACATCTTATACCTTAGAACGACTTCTGAGCCATATTTTATACCCCGGAACCATAGGAAAACACATTTTATACCCCGCAACCACTCCGGAACCACATTTTATGACTAGAAACCACTAAAGAACAACATTTTCTACCCCGGAACCACTAGGGAACCACATTTCATACCTTGGAACCACTAAGGAACCGCATTTTATACCCCGCAACCACTACGGAACCACATTTTATTCCTCAGAACCACTAGGGAACCACATTTTCTACCCCGGAACAACTAAGGAACCACATTTTTTACCCCATGACTACTCGGGAACCACATTTTATACCTCGGAACCACTAGGGAAACACATTTTATACCTCGGAACCACTAGGGAACCATATTTTCTACCCTTGAACCACTACGGAACCACATTTTATACACCGGAACCACTAGGGAACCACATCTTATACCCCGGAACCACTTGAAAACCACATTTTATACGCCGGAACCACTAGAGAACAACATTTCATACCCCGGAACCACTAGGGAGCCATATTTTATACCCCTGAACCACTACGGAACCACATTTTATACCCGGGAACCACTACCGAACCACATTTTATACCCCACAACCACTACGGAACCACATTTTATACGTCGAAACTACTAGGGAAACACATTTTATACCTCAAAACCATTACGGAACCATATTTTCTACCCTGAAACCACTAGGGAATCACATTTAATACACCGGAACAACAAGGGAACCACATCTTATAACCCGGAACCACTTGAAAACCACATTTTATACGCCGGAACCACTAGGGCACCACATTTCATACCCTGGAACCACTAGGGAACCATATTTTATACCCCGGAACCACTTGAAAACCACATTTTATACGCCGGAACCACTAGGGCACCACATTTCATACCCCGGAACCACTAGGGAACCATATTTTATACCCCGGAACCACTACAGAATCACATTTTACACCTTAGAACCACTAGAGAACCACATTTTCTACCCCGGAACCACTAGGGAACCACATTTTTTACCCCGGAACCAATAGGAAAACACATTTTATACCTCGGAACGACTAGGGAGCCATATTTTCTACCCTGGAACCACTACGGAACCACATTTTATACACCGGAACTACTAGGGAACCACATCTTATAGCCCGAAACCACTTAAAAACCACATCTTATACGCCGGAACCACTAGGGAACAACATTTCATACCCCGGAACCACTAGGGAGCCATATTTTATACCCCTGAACCACATTTTATACCCCACAACCACTACAGAACAACATTTTATACCTCGTAACCACTAGGGAAACACATTTTATACCTCGGAACCACTAGGGAACCATATTTCCTACCCAGGAACCACTAGAGAACCACATTTTTTACCCCGGGACCACTCGGGAACCACATTTTGTACCCCGAAACCACTAGGAAAACACATTTTATACCACGGAACCACTAAGGAACCATATTTTCTACCCTGGAACAACTAGGGAACCACATTTTTACCCCAGGACCACTCGGGAAACACATTTTATACCTCGGAACCACTAGGAAAACACATTTTATACCCCGCAACCACTCCGGAAGCACATTTTATAACTAGGAACCACTAGGGAACCACATTTTATACGCCGAAACCACCACTAGGGAACCACATATTTTACCCCTGGACCACTCAGGAACCACATTTTATACCCCGGAACCACTAGGAAAACACATTTTATACCCCGCAACCACTTTGGAACCACATTTTATAACTAGGAACCACTAGGGAACCACATTTTCTAACCCGGAACCACTGGGGAACCACATTTCATACCCAGGAACCACTAACGAACCGCATTTCATAACCCTGCAACCACTATGGCACCACATTTTATACCTCAGAACCACTAAGGAACCACATTTTCTACACCGGAACCACTAGGGAACCACATGTTTTACCCCGTGACCACTCGGGAACCACATTTTGTTCCCCGGAACCACTAGGGAAACACATTTTATACATCGGAACCACTAGGGAACCATATTTTCTACCCTGGGACCACTACGGAAATACATTTTATACACCGGAACCACTAGGGAACCACTTGAAAACCACATTTTATACCCCGGAACCACTAGGGAACAACATTTCATACCCTGAAACCACTAGGGAGCCATATTTTATACCCCTGAACCACTACGGAACCACATTTTATACCCGGGAACCACTACGGAACCACATTTTATACCACACAACCACTACGGAACCACATTTTATACCTCATAACCACTAGGGAAACACATTTTATACCTTAGAACCACTAGGGAACCATATTTTCTACCTTGGAACCACTAGGGAACCACATCTTATACACCGGAACTAGTATGGAACCACATCCTATACCCCGGAACCACTTGAAAACCACATTTTATACGCCTGAACCACTAAAGCACCACATTTCATACCCCGGAACCACTAGGGAACCATATTTTATACCCCGAAACCACTACGGAACCACATTTTATACCTCGTTACAACTAGGGAAACACATTTGATACCTCGGAACCACTAGAGAACCATATTTTCTACCCTGGAACCACTAGGGAACCACATTTTATACATAGGAACCACAAGCGAACCACATCTTATACCCCGGAACCACTTGAAAACCACATTTTATACGCCGGAACCATTAGGGCACCACATTTCATACCCCGGAACAACTAGGGAACCATATTTTATACCCCGGAACCACTACGGGACCACATTTCATACCTCAGAACCACTAGAGAACCACATTTTCTACCCCGGAACTACTACGGAACCACATTTTTTACCCCGGAACCACTAGGGAAACACATTTTATACCTCGGAACCACTAGGGAACCATATTTTCTACCCTTGAACCACTACGGAACCACATTTTATACACTAGAACCACTAGGGAACCACATCTTATACCCCGGAACCACTTGAAAACCACATTTTATACACCGGAACCACTAGGGAACAACATTTCATACCCCGGAACCACTAGGGAGGCATATTTTATACCCCTGAACCATTACGGAACCACATTTCATACCCGGGAACCACTACGGAACCACATTTTATACCCCACAACCACTATGGAACCACATTTTATACCTCGTAACCACTAGGGAAACACATTTTATACCTTCGAACCACTAGGGAACCATATTTTCTACACAGGAACCACTAGGGAACCACATTTTTTACCCCGGGACCACTCGGGAACCACATTTTTTACCCCGGAACGACTAGGAAAACACATTTTATACCCCGTAACCACTAACGAACCATATTTTCTACCCTGGAACAACTAGAGAACCACATTTTTACCCCGGGACCACTCGGGAAACACATTTTATACCCCGGAACCACTAGGAAACACATTTTATACCCCGCAACCACTCCGGAACCACATTTTATAACTAGGAACCACTAGGGAACCACATTTTATACGCCGGAACCACCACTAGGGAACCACATATTTTACCCCTGGACCACTCGAGAACCACATTTTAAACCCCGGAACCACTAGGAAAACACATTTTATGCCCCGCAACCACTCCGGAACCACATTTCATAACTAGGAACCACTAGCGAACCACATTTTCTAGCCCGGAACCACTAGGGAACCACATTTCATACCCAGGAACCACTAACGAACCGCATTTTATACCCCGCAACCACTACGGAACCACATTTTATACCTCAGAACCACTAGGGAACCACATTTTCTACCCCGGAACCACTAGGGAACCACATGTTTTACCCCATGACCACTCGAGAACCACATTTTATACCCCGGAACCACTAGGGAAACACATTTTATACCTCGGAACCACTAGGGAACCATATTTTCTACCCTGGAACCACTACGGAACCACATTTTATACACCGGAACGACTAGGGAACCACATCTTATACCCCGGAACCACTTGAAAACCACATTTTATACGCCGGAGCCACTAGGGCACCACATTTCATACCCCGGAACCACTAACGAACCGCATTTTATACCCCGCAACCACTACGGAACCACATTTTATACCTCAGAACCACTAGGGAACCACATTTTATATCCCCGGAACCACTACGGAACCACATTTTATACCCCGCAACCACTATGGAACCACATTTTATACCTCGTAACCACTAGGGAACCACATTTTATAGCCCGGAACCACTATGGAACAACATTTTCTACCCCAGAACCACTTGGAAACCACATTTTATACGCCAGACCCACTAGGGAACCACATTTCATACCCTAGAACCACTAGGGAACCACATTTTATACCCCTGAACCTAATACAGAATAACATTTTATACTCTGGAACCACTTGGGAACCACATTTTATACGGCGGAACCACTAGGGAACCACATTTCATACCCCGGAACCACTAGGAAACCATATTTTATACCCCTGAACCATTACGGAACCACATTTTATACCTTGGAACCACTAGGGAACCACATTTTATACCCCGGAACCAGTAGGGAACCACATTTTATACCCCGCAACCACTACGGAACCACATTTCATACCCCGCAACCACTAGGGAACCACATTTTATACCCCGGAACCACTAGGCAACCACATTTTATACTCCGCAACCATTACGGAACCACATTTTATACCTCGTAACCTCTAGGGAACCACATTTTATACCCTGGAACCACTAGGGAACCATATTTTCAACCCCGGAACCACTTCGGAACCACATTTTATACGCCGGAACCACTAGGGAACCACATTTCATACCCCAGAACCACTAGGGAACCACATTTTATACCCTTGAACCTAATACGGAACCAAATTGTATACCTCAGAACCACTGGGGAACCACATTTTATACGCCGGAACCAGTACGGAGCGACATTTTTTACCCCGGAACCAGTACGAACCAAATTGGGTAGAAAAAAGTAATGGTCTTTTTCCAACAGAGAAAATGGTGGTTCTAACTTTCTTTTAAAACCCAAGAAAACAATGAAAACAATTATGCAACCAACATAGAACAACTTGGGAAATTTCTCTGTTTTTTTCAACACAAAACATTGAAAACAATGAAAACCTTCATACAATATTAAAACCCATCAAAACTGAAAACCCTCATAAATTGTTAAAACCCAACAAAATATGAAAACCTTCATAAACTGTTAAACCCTATTCAAGTAGAGGAGCATGGACCTACTGGGAGCTATGTTTATCACCGAAGTTCAAATTTCTCACAAGTAATGGTGTTTTTTTTAACAAAATACAATGGGATTGGAGCTTCCAAAGGATGGCAATGGCTGTACTGGGTGTTTTTCACGTTGGATGGGTGAGGAAGAAGAAATAAAAACGTGAACATAGGGATTAGAGCATAAAAAATGGTGGGAAAATAAAAGTGGGGGTATATTTGTCCTAAAACTCATACTCTCTCACCTGACAGCCCTTTTTCTACAAAATTTAAATATCTACCTTTTATTCACAATTTAGCATAAACTTTACATTTTTTAAATCATTTTCCCTTATCTTTATCAAGATCGCGAGGACTGACATTCTTTATCTTTTTTGAGTTGCTATTAATTTTTTTTAATTTTTTTTCTTCTTCTCCCACCAACCCTTTTCCTAGGGCTGGCAACGGGGCGGGTCGGGGCCGGATGTTGGGGTCCCCTACCCCTTCCCCTCTGCGGGGAATTTCCCCCCTCCCCTTCCCCTCCCCTCTACGGGGATGGTGGGGAATCCCCCTCCCCTCCCCGCGGGGAATATCTAATCCCCTTCCCCTCCCCTTCCCCTCCTCGCATCCTTCGTGGATAAAATCCCCGCCCCAACATCACCCCCTCTTTAGTCATTGATACACTAATGCTGGGTGTCCCTAATCAACTTGATCAAATTTCAATATATAAAAATGTTATAAACTAACAATCGATAGGCTAGCTGTTAATTAAATTAGCAAGAGATTGGTATAAGGAGTTTGTCTTCTCTTCTTTATATATTGATTGAAATGCTGGGCAGCAACGAACGTCCAGATTTCACTTGTTTGCAGTGTTTTTTTACTTGAAGATTTAATAAGAGAGGGCAGATCCATATTCGGTATTTGTGTGTGGACGATGGATGGATGGACCCATTGGACCGACAATAGCTGTTGTTGGATGATGGGATTTCCACACATTGCTAATTGGATTCGATCCAACTTCAATTTTAGATCAAGTGGTATCATAGCCTGGCACTTAGAGTACCCAACATCCAAACCCCATTTTGGATCATTAATTTTGGGAAATGTTATGAGCACTACTGTATTCTGATGATCGCACTCCTGACTTTATTAAAAGTAAGGTATGGCCCGCACCATAGGATGATCCAAACCGTCCATTAGATGGTGCACACCCTAAATAGGTTGCGCCCAAAAAATCATTTCCTTAGGTTGATCCTAACCCTCCGATCTGTAGAGGTACTGAATGATCCTATTCCTCTATAGATCGGAGGGTTAGGATCAACCTATGGAAATGATTTTTGGGGCACAACCTATTTACGGTGTGCCCCATCTAATGGATGGTTTGGATCATCGTATGGTGCGGGCCATACCATACTTTTAATAATAAAATGCAATTTATTTTGGCTACCGATGTTGGCACTACGATTTTTTGATAATTGCATACACTCACTCACTCAGCTTGTCTTTATTATTTCAACATCTGTCAAAAGGTTATTATAGTTCCCAAAATGCTCTCAGAAGATAATTAAAAGGAAAAGACAAGCTAAGTCTATGTTTGGGGGAATCTTGTAGCCGATCCACAGAGTTTCTAGTAGTTTTTCTGAAAAAAAAACACTTAAAAATATACAAAAAAATGGCATTGATTAACGGGGCGAGGCGGGGCGGGGCGGGGACAACTCCATCCCCTTCCCCTTCCCCTCCCCGCACCGGGGAATTTTTAAAATCCCCTTCCCCTTACCCTTCCCCTCTCAAATCAGGGAATCCCCTCCCCAAACGGGGCGGGGCAGGGCGGATCCCCGCTTTTTCGGGTGAAATTGCCAGCCCTACCTTTTCCCGTCCTATTTAGCCACATGCCAGCGCATTAAATTTAAGGTTCCTTTCCATCGCCGCTTGTTGGTTTACATCTATCTCGGCTTTTCTACACCTTAACATGCCAGCCAATGAGCATTCCACTCGGTTGGAACCAATTTCAAATTTGAATTGTGATTTGTCCAACGGTCCTTCTGCCACCTTACGGAGATTTGATATTGTTGTTTTTCCTTTCCTCTTCTTACCGGAATTCATCTTCTCCACTGGCCATATTTTACCAGGAACACAGTGATCCTCTGCACTTATAATGGATTCATTCCCCTATTGGACAAAGTCCATTTGAGCTGCAGTTGGGTCCGGATCCCTGTTGATACAGTTACTCTCATCAATGGTTTTGACCTCTTTATTAGCACCCTTATTTTCTATAAGACCATTGAGTCCCTCCTCGGGCATAACAGAAACTCCTATTAAGTAACATTTACTCTCAATCTTCAAGTTAATAAATGGAGCAAGACATTTCCAGTTCGGGGTAAGGACTTTTATCGAGGAAAAGGCCATACAATGCTCGTGATATCCAGACAATTTAACTTGAAGTACCAAGAGCTTCAATCGTCGGTAGTGTCCATGCGTGAAGTGGGATATCATAAAATCTTATCCAAATGGACTTTGCCCCAGTATTAAAATCTGGCCATGGTTGCAAGGAGGAAAGGTAATTCCCCATAGCCTCGCCTCCGCGATACAGAACTTCACTTGCTTGCTTCTCCGATTCAAATTTGAACAGAATTTTCTTGGTGTTAATTACCATAGGTTTCTAGAGATTGGGCATTGCCCACAACTTTCTGGCCCACTCCCACACCTCCTCAAGCTTCAAGATCCTAGTTTTCATGAGGCCCACCAAGCACATCTTGACAAATTTCTTAGGTCCCTCAATCTCTTTTTCCAGAGATGATTAGTTCCGAAAACTTACCATAAATTCCAGTTTCTACATCTATCTCCTCCGTCCTGCTAAATGGGTCTTTGCCGTAAACCTTCGGCGTATCAATATCTTCCACTCGCTTCAACAAGCATTTTCTGCAGCGACTTCGTCCCCCAAAATTATAATAACCACAGCTAGTGCATTCCCAATCTTCTCAATGGATTTTGTTAACCTCTTGAATGGTTTAAATCTAGCAGCACTTCTCCCATCTCTCTTCCCTCTCGACAAGTTCCTTTTGTCAAAAACTTGCCTCTCACCATCACTACCAGATCAATATGAGTACTCATTATCATTTGATTTGAAGCCCTCATCTCTTCTCCCTTCTCTCCTCCCACTCATCAAGTTCCTTTGATCGAATGCTTGTCTCTCACCATCACTACCAGATCCATAGGAGTACTTATGATTATTTCTCAGCGATGAACGAGGCGAGTTCTGATACTCTTCCCGTTACCGACTAGGATGAGGTTCTTTCTACAACAGTCTCTATGTATCTCAAAGGTTTGAAGAGCGTCGTAGACAAAGTAGCCTGCTTCTATAATATCAAGATAAGCCTCTTTCAGGCTCTCATTCCTGTAACCACAACTACAAAGTCCCCTTCCGATCAAACTGCCCAAATAGATCACCTCGGGGATCTATCCCGCCTATGACTGAAAAAGTTTTGCAACTTCATCCCTCCTATCTATCAAACATAACACTGACATATCACAAAAAAATCCAACCATTGAATACATACCATATTTATCCACCCGATCTAGAGAAAGAATGACCTCACAGCATGGGTTTGTGGGCTTTGAAGCTCATCAAAGAAGTGGAAAATCTTGCTATAACCTTATCAAACTAAAGAGTGTTGAACATTTTTTGTAGATGAAGATTTTCACCCCTCTCCCCATTCCCAACACATTGTGGCGACATCAGCTTCTTGTTCTCTTCGAGCATATAGTCCCCATAATGCATTGTGGATGGACTTTAAAGCAAATGCGCTAGCTCTTGGGGACGGAAACTGTCATAACTATCAACTTCATAACTAATATTTTAAGATTAACCACCATCATTCCCGTTCTCAGGGTAAATGATCGTTGGTGGATAAGTGTCGTAATCCTAACAGATCAATAGTCGAATGAATTAATTGGCATAGCTAGATCGATTAGAATTTAAAAAATGGGTGTAAACATTGCCCCCCATATTCCTTCGATTGACGGAGGAAATTAATGGAATGTCCCTTAGACCGAAGTAACATTCCGGCTAACCGGAGGTGAAAAGGCATTAAAAAGCATTTTTCTCTTTTCAAGTTTCGCGCCAATGCCTATGACAAATGTTTACGCCTACCATATTGATTTTGTCTTAGTATGCATATCGGTCTTTCTTATTTTCAAAATTCAAAGACTCAAAGGCTCCAAAAAGGGCATAGTACATTGTCCTAATTTTGGCGCCATTCTTTAAACATGTTTCATTCCAGGGTTTAATGTGTCTTGTCAGGACTTTTATGATATGCTCGGGAAGCACACAAAAAAAAATGCGACAATCATTCTATTCCATAAATAGACATTTCTCGAGCTCTCTTCTTAACCTTTTTGTCTAATCTTCTGTGTATTTTCTTGTTCCTTCGGTGTCTTCTACCTATAGACTTCTGCAATTTTCAATATCAAGGTAAAAAATTTACCAATTCAAATCTTCTCGGTCCTTGCTCTACTTTGATTCTTCAAACCTCGTGTATTCGTTTATCACATGTATCAATGGCATCTTCTTATTGTAACCGAATGAATGGTCATATAACCGTTAAATTGATCGTGTGACAATGGCAGTTATAAGAGTTAGTTCGAATGAAATCTTTGGGGAAAAGTTAAGAAGAGAGCTCAACATGACTTTTCACGATGAGCTTTCACTATGGCATTTCAACATGACTTTTCACATGCCCTCACACCATTTCAATCTAACGATTATGTGACCATTCATTCGGTTACATCTCCCACACTGCCACTGTCTCACCTGCCCTCAGCCTTAGGTGGGATCCACCTAACGATGCCCCCACTCCAAGTCATAAACTGACATGGCAGAACATCGATACCATTTCCCATTAATGCACGTGCTCATACATACAGCAAAACAAGTTTGAATTTTTTTATATGTAAAATAAATACATATATAGATAGCAAATCATGCATAAAGTATGCTTTTGTGAATGATGTTAGGAAATTATCTTACGACGAAGGTTATTTACCCATTCGTCACAGCTATCTGACCAAGAGGAGATGATACCGTGATCTTATATCAGGAATTTATCTTCCAATGAAGGTTATTTGCCCATTCACTGCGTTTGGATCTTCAACGAAGGTTATTTGCCCATTCATTACTCATTGGATCCACCACGAAGGTTATTTGCCCATTCATTGCTTCTTACCATTCAAAGGCTAACTTGCCAAAAGATCATATAACATGATTTCACCATACAATTTATTGTGCTTTTCCGATTGTAATACAATCCTCCATAGGGATTTAACCTACAATGAGGGTTATATCTTCCCTTCTATTGCAGATTTGCTATACAACAAAAGTTCGTTGTGGATTTTCGATCGAAGGCTATCTAGCAACCACAATCGCTCTTCACCTATGACCATTCATGATGTAACCAAACAATCATCCATAGAGATTTAACGTACAATGAGGGTTATAATTGCCCTTGCATTGCAAATTTGCCTTACAACGAGATATTCATTGCGGATTTCCAATCAAAGCTAAATAACCACCACAATCAATCTTCACCTATGGACATCAATCGTCTCCCAACCCTATGGAGTAGATGTATCATTTAAAATCATCTATTCCAATAGGTTTTGTCAGTGGATCAGCGATCATCTCCTTAGTAGGCTGATATCCCACTGAAATTTTAATTTTTGCATATACATAATATATATAGTGATATTGATGTTCAATATGCTTTCCTCTAGTACCAATCTGGCCATTCTTTATAGTGGATAGTGCTGCTTGATTATCATAATAAATGTGAACAGCATCGTCAGATATTTGACCTAGCTTAAGATCCTCTAGGAAGCTTCTTACCCTTATAGCTTTAGACGCAGTTGAATTACAGGCTCTAAACTCAGCTTCCATAGTAAATTTAGCACCATAGCCTAGTTTTTTGCTTGACCAGGATATTGCCCCTCCTTCTAATAGGAATATATATCCAGACGTTGACTTTCTATCATCAGGGTCTCCTGCTAAATCTGCATCGCAATATCCTATAACTAACAAATCATTACCTTGATATATCAACTTTTAATGCAAAGTACCTTAAGATATCTCAGTATTCTCTTAACTCCGACCCATATGCAATTCCAGGATTGCTTCGATATCTACTCACAAGACCAACCACAAAACTTAAATCTAATCTTGTACACAACATGGCATACATTAAACTTCTTACTATCTGAGCAGAGGGTTTGTTTTGCATTTCTGTTAACTCTTCGTCATTAGACGGTGTCATGTTCTTTGATAATTTAGTACCTTTGCAAATGGGAGTATCTATTTCTTTTGACAAGTCCATCTTAAACTTGTTTAACATTTTTTCTGAGTAGCTTTCTTATGACAAGCAAAGAAGTTTGGAATTTCTATCCCTAGTGATTTTAATTCCTAAGACAAATGAGGCTTCACCCATGTCTTTCAATTCAAACTGGAATTTTAACCATGACTTGACTTTTCAATCATTGACATGTCATTTCCAGTTAATAAGATATCATCAACATACATTGATAATATCACAAAAGAACTCCCACCTTTTAATACATATACACAATGGTCAAAGTTATTTGGTATAAACTCAAATTTTATCACAGCATTTGAAAGGTATAATACCATTGCCTAGGGGACTGTTTTAATCCATGTAAGGACTTCTTCAAGTTATAAACTTTATCTTCTGTCCCTCAATTTCACATCTTTCAGGTTGGATATTGTAAATTTCATTAGGATCTCCATCTAGGAATGTCATTTTGACATCCATTTGGTGGAGTTCCAAATCAAGGTATGCCATCATTGACTTCTTGTAACCAGAGCTCTGATACCATAAAGAGAGTCTTAACATAAATGATTTTCAAGAAAAAGGCTCCATCTCTTTATGAATTAAGATGGAGTCGAGTGACTTTTACTTTCTTTTACAATGTATGAATGGAAGGATCCCTTGATTGCCTTCCAAAAGGAATAATTCAATTACACAATAATCTATCTTTGGAAAGAACATTCTAGAATAAAGAATCCTGCTGTCATGTAATAAGCAACTTCCACCTTTGGGAGGAAGGCTCTAGAATGAGATCTTTTCCTAGCTGTGATTTCTGCATTGATATTA
Source organism: Tasmannia lanceolata (assembly GCF_043159265.1). Lineage (NCBI taxonomy): Eukaryota > Viridiplantae > Streptophyta > Magnoliopsida > Canellales > Winteraceae > Tasmannia > Tasmannia lanceolata. The sequence continues at coordinate 7,963,744 of NW_027518679.1, read as the reverse complement.
TATTCAAAGATCTCTCTTGGGATGGATTTGTGTATACATGAACTTTCTACAAATGGTTAGGTGTTAGGCTGACGTGCTAGGCTGTCTCTTCTTTTAGACGCACAGTCGCCCGCAAACTGCGTGCATCGAGTAAGCCCAAGGGGATTCAAACTCGCGTCAATGGGGGGCATACCCATGACTTTAAGCCTAGTGCAATGCTCGTACGGGTTTAAATTATTGATTTTGTCACCGTGATCTAATGAATGGGTCATTCAAGTAGCATGGGATCAAGATCTTGTATAGGTCGCCTCATGAGGATCCCCTAGTCAATGGTCTCAATCATATCCGTGCTATGTGGAAGCCACCTTTGATCATTATGATTACATCTTAGCAATGATCATATTTGTGCATGCGTACTGTAGGGGGTGAAAATATCATTGCCCAAAAGTACAGGTTGTAAAATTTACGGCTTAAGTTTAGGGTGAAGATATTTTCACCCCCCCCCCTCCCCCCGCAGTATGCATGCGCCCCCTTGTAATATGATTTGACGTCAAAAAGCGTTAAAGTTGCCCACTATTCACGTCAAATCAGGTTATAAAAAGGGGAGGGGGGGTACTGCAGGCAGGGGGTGAAAATATCATCTCCACTATTTTTACCTTGAGAAAGCTTGTTTTACATAAATGATGTTCCTATTTTTGCTCTTAAATTAAAAGACACATACTTTCCCATATTTCTAAAGAGAAGTGATAATGGAGGACGCCTGGGATCCATGTTGTGTTCCCTATACGCAAAGGACCAAAACCCTCTTTGTTGTTTCCTACAGCAAACCCATGGGCGTTGTTTCACGGGTGTAGTAGAGAGAGAAAGAGAGAATCCAAAAATCCATACATGAATGCCAACCCAACTGAGAAAAAGAGACATTAACTATGTTTTACGTAGGGCTACAACTCGGGTCGGGCGGGTCGGGTTTTGGAGAACCCAACCCTACCCGAGAAATATCTCGGGTCGGGATTTTTTTCGGAAAACCCACGATTCCCAAACCCAGCCCTACCCATGATAAATCTCGAGTCGGGTCGGATTTTTTCATGTTGACGCAATTTTTTAAGGAAAATTCTTGTTTGGCAAGGCAACTCAACTCATAGAAGTAGAATTACACTCACAGTACACTTGAATCAAACAATGATGTAATTACACTCACATTATACTTGAATCAAACAATGATGTAATCAAACAATGTTGTAATTACAATCAAACAATGCTGAATCAAACACTTGAATCAACTCAACTCATAGAAGCAGAAATTACACTCACATACAGTAACAGTGGGTGCGTGGGTTTTCACTTTTAACTTTTAACTAATAGTAGAAAAAAATGTACATACTATAACTTATGTAACTCGGGTTGGGTCGGGTCGGGCCCCTTCAAACCCGGCTCGACCCGAGATTCATGCGGGCTTTTGAATGCTCAACCCGGCTCGACCCGAAACCCATGAAACCTGAACCCAACCCAGGCTATTTTTGGGTCGGGTCGATGCGGGTCGGGTAAAACCCGGCTCGAGTTGCAGCCCTAGTTTTACATGTTGTTGTAAATATCTTCACGGTATTTTTCGCTGTATAGGTGATGGAATCCAAACCCTTTTCATGGAAAATAGGCACCATTTCCTTCCTACTCCCTTAAGAAATGAATCAACAGTTGTGCTCCTTTTCAAACGAAAATAAATAAATAAAGCAAAAGAAGCATCCAAAAGCTGTAGCCACCAATAACTCCTACAGAGGAAGATAACCCCACATGTGAATCTCCCAAACCATTATAAAGCAAAGAAATAAGCTTCCATAAAACCACTCACCCTCTCTCTAAGATGTTATCTCTTCTTCTCCAAATCTTCACCTCTCATTACTACAATGTCTGGTTATAGAAAGAATCTTCTTTGAGTCTTCTGTATCATCTCTCGCCTCGTCATTCAGGTAATTTTAGACTCCATCAACAAAACCATTTTTTTGTTTCTACTAGTTCTTCTTAATAAAGGAGCCATAAACTAAGTTGGGTCTTTGTCTTTTCATGAATTTCTCCAAATGCAGGTCTTTGCAGATGCATCTTTTGATAATGTGAGCCGTTTAATTTCTTCTTTTCTTTTTTCATGTATATTGAATACAGTAACGATAAAGAAGGTAGAAGATACATGATGGATTATTTTCTAAATGGATTTTACGTTTAATATCTTTATATCAGGTGGTGGAGGGAGGAGAAGCGGCTGATGTCCACAAGAAGGTTCCACATTCCAAGATAAGCATGTATATCTTGAACTAATCCATAGAGAAACGATGTTTCCACTCTCTTTTACTATTTTACAGCACTTTCATCGAGTGTTCAAAAATGCGGATGTGATGAGGAATGTGGCCAAGAAAAATCCTTGTCAACTCGGCGAGGATGCGGCCAAGAATGCGGTTGACGTGGTCATAACTCGGGAGAGTCAAAGAAGTTTTTACTGACTCTGTAGGAGCAAAACGCGGAATACGGATGTGATGCAACGCGGAATGCGGCCAAGAATGCGGTTTACGTGGTCATAATTCGGGAGAGTCAAAGAAGTTTTTACTGACTTTGTAGGGCAAAACGTGGAATAAGGATGTGGTGCAACGCGGAATGTGGCCAAGAAAAATCCTTGTTGACTCGGGCGAGTTCTTGTTGTGTCAACGAGTTTTTTAAACGCCACTTTCATCGCCTCCTCTGTGTCTTTTCTTGAAAATGACTTTACTTTTCGGAAAAGTCAACCGAAAGGAAGTGAAAATGCATTCATTTCCAAGAAAAAAAACAGATGAAAGTGGGTGAAATGCTGAGAAATGGAGTGGAAATATCATTCTATTGAACATACTCTTCTTGCGACACCCTCTTAACCATCTCCACGATAGATGTTTCAATTATATGGTGATCAAAGCGGTTGATCTAATAATGGGCCTCTAAATGACCCAAAACATGTTGGGTATATAATATAACCCTATGTATGTTCTAATATAAGCCCAATAAGATAATGGACAGCTGTAGTGGGCCTACATGGGCTAGAGTCCATTAACCAGTCATTAACCCTGATGTATCTCTATATATAGGGGCTAGATGCTTCAAGCAACTTCTTGCTTGACCTAATTCCTCTAATAATCTTGAAGCATTAGGAACCCTAATTTTCTATTTGATTGATTAGAAGCTCTCTCTCTTGGTCGTTCCTCCTCCCTTTGGGGTTTCTCTATCTCACAGCAATAATCAACCTCTCTCTTTCTACTGTGATTAACATTTTTTTTTCTTTCAGTTGATGTTTCTCTACTCAAGACTACTAGCGTCTGAAACAGAGACATCATATACCCACAAAGCAACAAAAGAATACCTCTGAAATTCCTTTTGTGTGTGGATTTCTTCTCAATTTCAATCGTTATTTTGAAGTGGGTTTATTTCCACACAACAATTGATTTTGGGACTTTGTGACCTACCATTTAGAGAATGATCTATCATCCTATAAGGAAGCGATGAGATCTAGGGGCTCTTTGTTATGGGCAGAAGCCATTGATGATTATATGAGCTCTCTGTTACAAAATAAAACCTAGCAGCTAGTCGATTTGCCAAAATGGGCTAAGACTGTGGGTTGTAAATGGATTTTGAAGAAGAAACTTAATCCTGACGGATCAATAGCTTGATATAAAGTACGTTTAGTACCTAAGGGCTATACTCAAGTCAGTGAGATACACTACTTTGATGTTTACTCACTGGTATGTCATTTGTCTATGATAAGAATTCTTATTTGCTTTGTCATCTATTGAGCAGTATGTTGTGCATCAAATGGATGTAAAGACGTCATTCCTTAATGGAGACCTCACAGAGAAAATTTACATGAACCAACCTGAAGGATTTGTCATAGAAGGTTTTGAGAACAAAGTTTGTAAGTTAAACAAATCTTTGTACGGTCTTAAACAAGCACCTAAAATGTGGCATCAGAAATTCAACAAGGCAGTAAGGAGCATTGGTTTTCAGACCAGTTACTCAGATAAATGCCTTTACTTTCATTCTGTGTCGAATAAGGTTGCGATTATTTGCTTGTATGTAGACGACATGTTGATTCTTAGTTCCGATCTCTCTGTAGTGAGTGACGTTAAATCAATGTTCGACATAAAAGATCTTGGTGTGGTAGACACAATTCTTGGTATGAAAGTAAGTTTTGAAACGCAAGGGATCACTCTTAGCCAAGCCCATTATAATGACAAACTACTTTCTACATGGGGATACAGTGAGTGTAAATCGATTGATACACCATTTGATTATACCAAAAAGCTGAGACCTAATGATGAAGTCAGCGTGAATCAGTTGGATTATTCTAAACTGATTGGTAGTCTCATATATGCAATGAGTTGCATTAGACCAGATATAGCATTTACAGTTGGCATGCTGAGTCGTTTCACTAGTATTCCTGGCCATATACACTGGGATACCCTTATAAGGCTGATGAGATACCTTAAGGGTACTCATGGTTATGCTCTATGTTTTAATGGCCATCCTCTTATCCTGGAAGGATAATATAGCCGATGCTTTTATGAAGGGACTGAATAAATATCGCATATTCAAAACTGTGGGGGAGATGGGGTTAAAGACTGTGTAGACATGTCTTAACCTACATCCATGTTATTTTGAATTTTTCGAATCTCCCTTTCTTGGCCAAGATAAACACTTAATATATTTCAATGATGTTTACAGTTATCTTTATGTCATTCCACAATTGATGGCATGTCCTTCTTGGGAATGTTGTTTCATTCCAAACTTGAGGATACAACTTAACTTAATTTGGATATGATGGCTGTAACATTCCAAATGGAAACATGGAATGGTTCTTTGCAAAAGAAACTATTAATGTCTTGTTCTTAAATGAAACTTGACATTGATGCTTATTGATATTTACTTTTCAACCATTATAAAATTGTACCAAGTTCTTCTTGTAGAACTAGATATTTTTATAGTTTACACAAATGATTGGATTCATTTTCATGAAATTCATATTTGGTAATTTACGGGAAGTGGTGAAAATGGAGGAGCTTGCCTCAATTTGGATTTTGATGAGTATGACTTACTTGATGAGTGAATCCTTATAGAGCAGTGGGGACCATTATTTTCTTCCAGTTGAAAAATAGTTCACTTACATGTGAAACTGCTTTTGTTTGAGTTTAGATTATTTCTAAAACCCTTGGTTATTCTCAGAAGTATTCATGTGTTTTCAGTTGGATTACAGATCTTCTTTGATATGGTGATATGGATGATTCAATATTTTGTTTGGACATCACATTATCTATCTACTGGATTGTGCTATATGTAGAACATAGGAGCAGATTGTTGGGTATATAATATAACCCTAAGTATGTTCTAATATAAGCCCAATAAGATAATGGACCGGTGTAGTGGGCCTACATGGGCTAGAGTCCATTAACCAGTCATTAACCCTAATGTATCTCTATATATAGGGGCTGGAGGCAACAAACTTAGTATTCCAAATTAGATACCTTGGGTGTAATGCTTCAAGCAACTTCTTGCTTGACCTAATTCCTCTAGCAAAACCTAGGTTATAGGATTTCCTGCAATTGGATGAAAGAAAGGGCTACTGATGTTGGCGCGACCATGTTTTAATAATTTCACAAACTTAACTTGTCTTTTCCATTTTAATTGGCTGTAGAGAACTTTTTGGGAACTGTAATAACCTTTCACAACCTCTGATAGCTGTTTAAATAATAAAAAACAAGATGAGTTGGTGCAATTATCAAAACATAGTGTGGACCCCGATCCGAGAGAGACGGGGGACGAGCCCCCAACGGTCTCTTTGGATCATCCACTCGTGAAGGAGAGCTCTACCAAGGAACTCTCGAAACGGATGCCTCCCTCATAGCATGGCACGAGTGGCGATAAATGATTAGATACCTCTTTATCCGGAGTCAGGGCTCGAAACCAAGACGTACCTAAAATAACTAACTCAGAGTCGCCATCCATGGATAGGCTATGGAACCCCAAAAATAAATATGCTCTGTATACCATTGATAACTAGAAATATATATGGGCTCATGCCTGATTATGAATGAAGAAGGTCCAAAGAGCACCCCCAATTCGTCCGAGTGCAAGCACTTGATCTCTTATGCTTTTTTTATTAACTCCAAAGAATTTTGGACAAAATCATACGAAATGGGAACGAAATATCCCCAAGAAGACGTCTACCTAATCATGCATGACTCGGGGATGAAATAATAAGCATGCACAAAATAATGGAAGAACTGTTACGTAATTATAGCTTGGTTATGAATGACATGCCTAATGGGTGTCTAAGTTCTGGTGGGCAAACACATGCATGCTACAGCTAAAGGTATAAGGTCTGCACAGGAAAGTAAGAAAACACAACGAAACATGCAATATAACTTGACACCACACACGACGCAATATAATAAATCCTAAACTCTAAACGATTTCGCCCGATTCTTTGGATGGTCTGGTATTCATCTAAAGCCGCCTACGTATCCCCACCTCCAAGAGAATAAAAGCAACATAGTTCTTCGCACCTATTCTAAACTATGATGCCTAAGACATCTAGACCTTTATCCTAGATACGACCTAAAAGACCGGACTAGTTATTAAAGCTTCTTGTGCGATTATTTAAATTCTAGTGGATTGTGAATTTTAGGACACCCTATATGCCCTAACTAAATGCAGGTTAGCACTAAGCTAATGCAGGTGGTTCCTACAACCTATGTGTAACTAGGCTGTGTGTCCTAAGGAAAATAATGGGATCACTAACGCATCCTAGACCTAGTCATCAGTCGGTGATGTGAATCGCCAACTGACCGTACGGAGGTGTTTCTAGATAGGACAAACTCCTAACTCTAACACAGACACACAACAAACACACAATAAATTAAGAAGAAACTCCTAACTCTAAAACTCTCTATCTAGAACAAACTCTTAACTCTAGAGGAAGAGCTTTTTGAAAACAAAGTTTTAAAAGATTTTTGTGTTTTTTAAAGAATTTAAATGATTTATTTACAAAGTTTGGCTGGACTTGGGATAAAGATCCCAAGCTGCACTACGTACCTCATGGAAGAGGATCAAGCCAACGCAGTTCGAAAACACAGTTTCTTAATACACTCTTAAACTTTAAATTTCAAATGTTTTTCTGGTTTTTGAACTTTCTGAATGTTTTTGGATTTTAAAATGATTCACCCTTTTAGCCAAAGGAAACAAATAAGGAAAACACTTTGTAATCCAAATCGCGGAAGAGTGTAAACACCATAAGGTAAAATCCCTAAGGCTTAAAGGAAGAAACTAAAAGGGTAAACTTGTGTCCCAAAAATGGTAAGGGCACACAAACAAGTAAACTAGCGTCTCCACTATGAAAGCTACACCCCAAATAGGCAGGCTCTAAGAAGACTAATACAGTCTCTAAAAAAAGAAACAATGGCTACAAAATAGACTCATATCTAAGAAATGGCTCCTAATCGAAAAGCAAACTACGAGTCTATAAGATAGACTCTTAAATGAACAACACTAAAGATAGGGTGCAAATGAAACAAGACTCTTTAATAACGCTACCAAAATAGTAAATGAGTCAAAGACTCTAATAATGCTGCCAAAGGAAAAATGGGCCAAAAACTTTTTAACATTCTATAAAGGGTGCCAATAAGCTAAGGTATGGCTAAAACTCTATAAAGGGGGTACAAATAGGGTAAGCATGACTCCTAAAGAAAAGATGAGCTCCAAGTAACCTTATCATTGCCCTTGCGATGAATAAGGTTTTAAAAATGATTAAATCATCTAAAAGGCTGGATAAGCCTACTAAACAAAAGAGGGGAGTGCTACTAGGACCGAGCAAGTCCCTTAAAGATGGGCTTAGGCTATCGCCTTCATCGCCCTCGCAATGAGGGAAGAAATCTCATCTAACAGTCTCAGCATGTTTTTCATAAAAGACAAATGAAAAAGGGATAAACTCCAAATCAAAGACTAACACAAAATTAAGAGAATCCTGAATTTTCAGGCTTAGCCTACATGTCGAGGACTACTATAATTCCAAATGTCATGGAAAAACCAATTATTACATATACATAAAGAGAACTGACATAATATTATCATCTAAACTAAACAATGACAGTAACAAATAAAAATTATTAGAGCCAGAAGAACCGAAATAAAACATACTAAATTTGGGAAATGCTATATCTACCCTTTTTCTTTTATATGAAACTTTAAAGGTCTGTAAAAAAACACGATCGTAACTTTAAATTTTAATTTTCAAATGAGAAGTATATTGTAGCTACGGTTTATCAAGAAGACAGAACACATGACTTAATCGCTCATTTTCTATACATTTGAAATGAATAACACACTCCTAAATTTAAATTCAGTAATAAGAAATCTCATAATAAGTTGGCATATTACTCGGGTCAAATACTCGTGTTCACCTTCTTCATAAACTAACAATAGTTATACTCAAAAGGAAATAATGTCAGTGATTTATGCTATAGGGATGATGAATTTTTCATAAAGTAGGACTATGAATAAGGGTGATACACCTCTTCCTATCATAATCTGGGGAGCAACAAATGACATATCTTTCATATATGAGCATAAATAATGATGATAACCATAATTCAATAGCATTAGCATTGATGGATTACAACACAGGTATGGTTACTACTCTAACCCAATTCAACTCATATCTAAGACAAATAAGAGTATAAATTCATAAAGCTGCTTCAACAGCCTGGTTAGAAAAACAAATGTCTAAAATCTCAATATTTAAAGACATGAACTTGATCTTGGATTCATTCAAAATGATGATCCTTAAACTAATATGAGGCTGAACTCCTAAAAGTAAGTTTTTTATGTTTTTACCGAGACAACATCATTTCTAATAATTAAATGCAAAAAAAAGTAATTTTTAGACCCCATAAAACAATGCTCCTATAAGCTCTGAACTTACAAAGAAATACAAATAAAACTATACCATGGGGTCTGATAATGTCATGACAACATATTACATGCTTATACACAGAACTAAGGGTATATATAAACACCACCCTTTATAAACTAATGATCAAGCATGTATACCACAATTTCCAAAACACCTTAATGTAAGGCTAAAGGAAGACTTATACAGAGATCCAAATCCTAATAAAATTAAATGGTCCACATGAAAACCAATAAAACCTCAGATTAAGCTCATGAAAAATAACACAACCTGAAGGATGCTCTTGCCAATGTGCTCTTTAACCATAATTCGAGCCCATAGAAATTAATCCCAAGTCATAAACCTCTATCACAACCTGGAAATTTCAACTTCCAGAGTCTAAACAAAAATCCACACTCCATAACTATTACAGCTACCATGTCTGAGATCTTAAAAAAAACTGGATCAAGTAGGACTCTAATTCTCAAATCGCTCTGGTTGAGCTATGTTCAAAGAGGGTAATGATAGTGACGATCAAATCTCCGTGGGCTAGCGGCTAACAGGGTAAAATTTTAATAGAAATAATAATGAAATTAGTCCTAAGAAATAGAGTATAAATGAAGAAAGGAGACAAGGAAAACAATGAAACTTAATAATTTAGGAATCTCAAATAAGCACTAGAATCAGTACCAAAGGGGAAGAATTCTCAACCTCTCATTAATGGTTGCAACTGGGTCTCCAACAAAAAGGCATATGTGAAATCTCTTATGAGGAGATTAGGGATGACAAACATCTATAGTGAGACCTCTAATAAGATGCAAGCAAAACAGATCTCCGTTTTGTTTAAAGAAGAAAAAAAATGGGGCTCCCCACCAACAAACCCAATGTACTAAAATGAGAAGAGAATCAAAAGGAAACTAATTAAGCTCGAGAAAGAAGGCCATGTATTAATGTTTCCGTGGAATACATTAGAGAAGACATAGACACTGGCGAGAGTTGAAGTTTAAAGCCACCTGCAACCATATGATCCTCAACCTAATATTCATCTATACACAGCTTCTCCACCAAGATATATGATATATGATAGTTGGGTTCATAGCAAAATTGATGGTCCAATATGTAGGATACTAACGGAATACATCTGTCAAAATAGCTAGCTAGGGATTTTAGTTTGGAGGAAAAGTCTAGTGCATAATGATACAAATATTCTCTCTTTTTTTTTTTAAAGACATCCAAAATAAAGGAAGTTAAGACCAATTAACTAAACAAATTAAGATAAGAGGTAATGTATCCTTCTCATTATGTGTCTCTAAACAGCAACAGAACAATGAACCACACCCAAATAATTTTTTTAACATATTTTCAAGGAAAAGATAAACTGAATAAGCCTAAAAAACAACCAGGACATTTTCTTCCATCATGAATAAAGTACTCATATCAAAATTTTCAAAGTTGAAACAATATAAACCCAGGATTTTACACAACTCTCACCCATCATTTTTTTCTTTATTTAAAAGAAAAAAAAACTGAATTGATGAGTTATTATAATTCCTAGTCACAAATTCAAAGATCTGACCAAAACACCCAAGGATAAATGATTTTGAATAGCTATTAAAACATGAATGTTCAGACAAGACCCTCATTGTTTCGTGCGACACTATCATGCAGACATTTCCCCATTTCAATATCAACACAACCACCCAAACATATGTCTAGACTAATTTAAGGACTATTCAAACAGGCCTTCATAGAACTCATGAAGCATCATTTGAACAGAAGTTCAAATTAAAGTTCTAAAAAAAATACAAATAGAAACCTATATAGAATTCTTATTTGACCATAGTTATTTTAACATAATAATTGAAAAATACAAAAGGACTTCAAATCACCTCTCAACATCATAATGTTTTAATTAGAATATCAAAATTTTAATAACCATACTCTGTACCCAAGTTACCATATTCAGTATAATCAACATTCTGAAAGATAAATTCAGTAAAGCACAAAGCTGACTAAAAAAAAAAAATGACACATAACTTGTATAGCAAATCAAATGAATGGATGACTACGGCTATTAGCACAGATATGTAAGACACAACAAACTTAAACTCCAAATAAATCATCCAAAAGACTTTTTAAGAATCTCAGGTTACAAAAACACATCCCGATTGCAAGCACAAATATTCTCTAACCTTTCTTTTCTCTTTCCTTCTTGTATAGTTAAGATAACTTAAGAAATTAACATGTCAGAATTTCTAAATCTTCAATCTCTTTATTAAGAAAATTTCAGATAAAAGAATCTAGGGCAACACTTCAACGTATGCTTTGATTTTTGAAGAGTCACTAGAACTTTCAGGTAATTTATAAAGAGATAAATTTCAAAGCTCGACCTACACAATTTTGACAAGCACTTTTTATACACTTCTCATTCTAACAAAGAATCTCAGCCAATAAGGGATTAAATACAAGAAATCATCTCGTTCTCCAGTTTTGTAAAATCATTTCGAATTTCTCAAAACCTAACAGAATTTAACTATAAAACATAAATCCATAACACAGATCACACTATTTCTAGGAATATCCATGTACTCACATCATGAAGCCTTTGAAATTTTGTTAAAAATAACATTTTGTAGAGATTTTGACCATATAAACCGGTTTAGTCGCTAATAAAAAAAAACATACCTGCTAGATGAACTTACTTGCTCTTCCTCTTGTGATTTTTTTTACTTCTTCCTTCACAGCTCTAATGCAAGCAAATCCAAATCTGTAGCTATAAATTCGAACTCGCTTCAACAGACCAAATCCAAGTAATGGAGCTGCCGATCTAGAATTTTTAAGGTACGATCCAAGATTTCACAGCTGAAAATAGGACAGATCAATGCTCTACTAAAACTAGACCAGAGATAGACCAGAGTTTGGTCGAGATCCGATCGGATTGCCGGAGAAGAGAAGGTAGAATAGAGCTAGGGTTTTGGTTTAGGATTTTTTGCAAAATACAAATAAAAAATGAAATTTGAAAAGGTAAAAGTGGTAATAACAGTAAAGTGAAGAAAAGCTTGAAAGCTTGGCTGGAAATCAATCGGAATTTTAGTCGGAGACAATCGGAGAAAAGTAAGATTGGGGATTTGAGGATTTTGCTCTCTCTCTCTCTCTCTCTACAGATTAGGTTAAGAAAACCCTGATTAATGAGAAAGGAAAGTTGATTTTGTATTCATAGATGATTTGGGTGTTGATATTGGCACTCCAAGTGATGAGGCGCGCGGTTTTTTTTATTAGCGCGCAAACATTTGATAGGCGCACACTCGATCGTGTCTTTTATGACCCAGCTCGGCCTTCTCCAGGATAGTTCACCCCCCTTCTGCAATTGCACTATGATTCCTTCCTGGCTCATTTGCTTAGGCAAACGTACTCGGATTTAGACGAAATTTTCCAGGGACCTTAATAGGACCCTAACCTAGCTTAGGGTATAATTTGGGGTGCTAAACCAATGATTTGATGAAGCTCTGCATAAACAATATGAACTTGGGTCAGGTCAAAATGGGGTGTCCACACATAGTAGTGTCAATATCAGTAGCTTAGAAATGCGCTATGATATGCTCTGTAATTCAGAGCTGTGAGCTTGAGTTCTCTACAGTAACAATCAGAGAAAAATGAGGAGAAGAAGAAGAAGAAGAAGTAGAAGAGAGAGAAAGAGATTGAGGAATATTTCTTTTTCATATCCTTTTCTGGCGATCCTCACTCCTATAAAATGATTTGCCTTAACTGTTTGTTACATCTGTTAGCTTTACAATTACTGAACTACCCTCCTCTCTATTTGATAATTTTTGACTTTCAGGAATGTTTAAGACACAATTACACACTAATTAAACCTGCTTGATGTAAACTAAGAATTGTGGTAATCATTCATCCAAACCGGTTTACGAATCAGTCTCCTCACTCTGGGCTGGTGATCTTGTTCCGTGAAACTCTGTTCCTCCATGGTTACCTGTTCCTCGGCATTGCTATCATTGCCTACCCCATCAAAATTAACCTTGTCCTCAAGGTTGATGTCAGGGTAGTCTGCCTGTAAGTCGTCCCAATTTTCCCACGAAGTGTCTTCAGGGAGTAAGCCCACCCATTGTACCAAAACTTGTTTAATGGGTTTGGTTTCTTGAATGACTGTTCGAGTACCAACAATGGCCAGAGGAGAAATAAGAGGACGATTATTAATGCTTTGAAATGGGAGTTCGCAAATCGCTGTAGGAAGTGGACCATGGAATGGTTTGAGTAGGGACACATGAAAAATGGGATGAATTTTGCTACCTTCAGGAAGTCGTAATTTATATGCCACCTTGCCTACTTTCGCTTGAATCTCATTAGGCCCATAGAATCTTTTGCTTAGTTTTGGAGAGGCTCTGTGAACCACCGTTAGCTGCCTGTAAGGTTGCAATTTGAGTAAAACCCAACTTCCAACTTCAAAATCTTTGTCAACTCTTTTCTGGTTTGCTAAACTTTTCATCCGGGATTGGGCTTGACCCAGATTGATTTTAAGTTTGGCCAAGATTTCATCCCTTTCCTGAAGTTCAGTATCAACTGCTTCCACACTTGAGGACCCAGAGATATATGATGGAATTGAAGGGGGTTTCCTTCCGTAAACAGCTTCGAAAGGAGTCATTTTTATAGCAGTGTGAAAAGAAGAATTATAGCAATATTCAGCCCACAGAAGATACGGATGCCAGTATTTTGGGTTCTCATGGGAGAAAGCTCTTAAATATTGCTCGACACATCTATTCAACACCTCAGATTGTCCGTCCGATTGAGGATGGTACGCCGATGACAGATTGAGGGAAGTACCACTGAGTTTGAAAAGCTGTGACCAAAATTTGCTGACAAAAATTGGGTCCTGTCTGATACAATCGATTTGGGTATCCCATGAAGCTTGACCACCATTTCTGCGAATAATTTTGCAACCTTAACTGCATTGTAATGTGTTGGTAAGGCTCCAAAATGTGCGTATTTAGTCAATCTATCAATAATGGTAGTGAATCTATTGGAAACTGGTAATCCTGTGATAAAATCCGTGGCAATTTCTTCCCAAATCAGTTGAGGCATGGGTAGCAGTTGCAACAATCCCATTGGAGGTGATGTACAATACTTAGTTTGCTGACAAATGAGGCATTCTTAGATGAATTTGTGGACATCCTTTCGCAGATTGAACCAGAAAAAACTCGCAGAAATGCGCAACAAGGTTCTGAGTATGCTGCCATGACCCCCTTGAGGCGTATTATGAAACTCATTCAGAATTTGATGTCTTAATGGAGAATTAGAACTGATGAAGAGCCTCTGCTTATGAAATAGGAGACCATTTCTTTCAGTGAATTCTGGCTCTGCCATGCCCCTCTGAACTCTATCATGTATCTCTACCAGCTCCGGATCACTGGTGTTATCCAACTGGAGTTGTTTCGATATATCAAAAACAGGTTTTGATACATTCATCGAGAAATGAGAAGGAAATTCGATGGAGGGAACCTCATATTCTTGGACTCGGGATAGGTGGCTGCAACTTGGTTATCCTTCCCCGCCTTGTACACAATTGTATAATTGTATCCCAATAACTTGTAAAGATACTGCTGCTGTTCTGGGGTTTGAATCGCCTGGTTCATCAGATTTTTTAAACTTCGGTGATCTGTGTAGATGGTAAAAGACCTCCCAAGCAGATATTACCTCCATTTTCAAACCCCCTCTGTGATTGCAAATAACTCTTTGATATACGCTGATGCCAATGACATTTTTGGGGACATCTTCTTACTAAAGTAAGCAAGGGAATGTTTTTGTTGCATTAAAACTGCCCCAATGGCAATGCTGGAAGCGTCAGTCTCTATGACAAACTCTTCTGAGAAATTTGGTAGAGCAAGCACCGGCACTTGAGTCATTAACAACTTAAGCGTATCAAATGCTAATTGAGCCTCAATAGACCAGTGAAAAGCATTTTTCTTTAAAAGAGTAGTAAGAGGAAATGCCACTGTTGCATATTGACAAACGAACCTCCTGTAGTATCCTGTCAGGCCTAAGAAACCCCTGAGTTGTTTCAAATTTGTTGGTGGAGGCCATGCCTGCATTGCCTGAACCTTCTCTGGGTTTGGTTGGACTCCATCTCCGGATATTATATGGCCCAAGTAATCGATTTTGTGTTGGCAAAATTGACACTTAGTCAATTTAGCATATAGCTGGTTGGAGGACAAGCAGTGTAAAACAGAGTCTAAGTGCTGAATGTGATCCTTGACAGATATGCTATAAACAAGGATGTCATCGAAGAAGACAATGACGAATTTCCTGAGAAATGGTTTGAAGAGCTTGTTCATAGTGTGTTGGAATGTGGATGGGGCGTTGGTGAGTCCAAATGGCATGACTAAGAATTCATAATGGCCATCATGGGTACGGAATGCTGTTTTGTCACAATCTGTTTGCTTCATTCTGATTTGATGATACCCTGAACGTAAATCGATCTTAGAAAAGACCATGGCCCCATGTAGTTCATCCATCAACTCATCGATTGTAGGGATTGGAAATTTGTCTTTGATGGTAATCGCATTCAAAGCTCTGTAATCAACGCAAAATCGCCAAGTATTGTCTTTCTTTTTTACCAACAAAACCGGAGAAGAATATGGGCTGTGACTGGGGGCGATGATGCCATTGTTTAACATTTCTTGGACCTGTTTTTCAATTTCATTTTTTTGAAAATGTGGGTATCGGTAAGGTTTTACATTAACTGGGGTTGATCCCAGCAAGAGGTGGATTTGATGATCTACTTCTCTTGGAGGTGGTAGAGTTGTTGGAACTTTGAAAACATTGGGAAATTTGTGTAAAAGAGTAGAAATTGCAGGTGGAAAATCCATCGGTGTATCAATTGAGAATAATGCAGAACAGGGGAATGTATCTAGGTTGTTATCAAGGCAAATAAGGGTGAAACAAGATGCAATGGAATCAGATTTGGTTAAACTCTTGAAATAAGTAGCTTTAAGAGGATGTGGGTTCAATTCGGACTCCCCTACTAACTTAACTGATGTTCCTTTCCAATCGAATTCCATGGTGGATATCTTGTAATTGGTAAGGATTGGACCCAATTCCGATAACCATTGAATTCCTAGTACCACATCAGCGCCTTGAATTGGCAAAATGAAGAGATCAACAGAAAATTCATGTTTTTGCAATGACAATTTAACATTGACACATTTTCGATTGCAGAGAAGATAATCCCCATTACCAATAAGGACTTTGAATGGAGGTGTAGGAATAATATCCCAATGTAGGTGATGGGGTCCGAACTCAGCACTGATGGGGTCCGAACTCAGCAACCAATTGGCTGTTGACATGTGGCCCTCACAGGGACCACTGCAAAGCCAACACCTGTCCCTGCTAGGTGTGACACCTGGACCAATCAGGGACTTCCACCTGCCCCTCCTAGGTATGAGACCTGGTCCATACAGGGGCCACCACCTGTCCTGGACAGGTGGCTCAGGATCACACTATAAATAGCCCTCATTTGTGCTAAGGTGAGGGATCTGAAATAAAAAACCCTAAGCTTTCTGCTCTGACATTGCTCTGCACTCCTGCTCATACTGACTTGAGTGTCGAAGCGCCCGTCCGGAGCAACACTCCGGGTTGGTCTTCTGACCCTTTGTCTTCTTGTCTGTGCCCTTGTGCAGCACAGGACTCCACTAGCCCTTCAGTTGTGGCTTGTCAGATCAGCCCTTCCGGCCCTACCATAACCTGTTACCAATTTTAGACCTAACAGATTTGGCGCCATCCGTGGGACCTCGCAACAAAAAGCTGTTCGGAACCTCACTTAAGCAATGGTAGGGAAAAACGGAAAGCATGTGCCAACCTCCCGGACGACCCGGGCTACAGCCCCCCGCGAAGGAAGAAGCAAGCGACTGGCCTCGCAGGTAGAGGTCGGGGCGGTAGGGGAGCGAAGTCCGACTCGCTCGGACCGTTCAGACCCTACCCCGACCCCGAGGGAGATGCGGGCCCTTTTCCAGGAAATGACTGCTGTGATTGCGCAGTTCAGGAATCCGGCCCCCGCACTCCAGCAGCACCCAGCCGAGGCCTCTCAGCCCACTCAGAGGAGGGGAAGCTCCCACAGAGAGCACACGCCCCCGCCCCGAGAGCAGACTCGTCACTCTACAAGACGAGATCACCTCTCCCGGGACAAGCATGTGCGCCCCGAGCCTCGCCTACATCACCGGTCACGATCTCCCTCCGTACAAAGGCATGGCAGCAAGAGAGACGCCACGCACGGAGAGGGATCGCGGCACCGGCGAAGGAGTCCGGCCAGTCAGTCTGGATTGGCTATGAGCCCGCCAGCAAGAAGAGAGAGGCCCGTCCACCGGGCTGAGGAAAGAGACGACCCGATGTTACGAAGGATCCAGCAGATCGACCACCGGATTGAAGAGCTCGCTAGAGAACAGGGCCGGCCTACCTCCCGGATCTTCACAAGCGCTCAACCATTTTCGGACAGAGTGCTCAGCGCGGAGGCCCCCGCGGGCTGGAAGATGCCGCAGATTTCGCAGTATGACGGGACCACCGACCCCGTGGACCACTTGGAGACTTTCAGGACCACAATGCTCCTCCACGGCGCGTCGGATGGATTCCTTTGCCGGGCATTCCCCACCACGTTGACTGGAGCAGCGAGGGACTGGTACTCGCGGCTCAAACCCAGGTCTGTGGACAATTTTGATGATTTTGGGGACGACCTGGCCCGTCATTTCATGAGCAGCAGAAGACCCAGGAAGACGACGGCTTCGCTGATGGCCCTCAGGCAGGGAGATGATGAGGCCTTGAAAGTGTTCATTGGTCGCTTTAACAGGGAAGCCCTTCAGGTTCCCAACCTGGATCCCTCCGCGGCCACGAATGCCCTTCTGGCCGGCGCCCGATCAACTGACTTCAGGCGAGCAGTGGCCCGGCGCAATCCGCAGTCCCTCGCAGACCTGATGACCGGGGCGGAGGAGTACATCTCGGTGGAGGAAACTCTCGCCGCCCTGGACTCTGCTAGCAAGAGAAGGCCTGAGGAGAAGAACCCTACCAAGCAGCGTAGGGATGATAAGTTTCAGAAGAAGGAGAGAAGCCCTTCCCACAGGGAGAGAAGCCCTTCTCGAAAGGGGAGAAGCCCCCACCCGAGAGAGCATTACACGCGGCTGACCGCGTCTAGAGCGCAGATCCTGGCAGCCATTCGGGAAGAGGACTTCATCCGGTGGCCGGAGAGGCAGACCTCGTCGGCAAAAAGAAACATGTCCCAGTACTGCAGGTTCCACAAGGACCACGGCCACGACACCAACGCGTGCCTTCATCTGAAGGAGGAGATCGAGCAGCTGATTAGCAGAGGGTACCTCGGAAGGTACTTGAAAAATGATGACAACAAAAGAGAGCGCAAGGACAAGCCGAGGCCCAGAGGCAGAAGCCCCCGGGGCGCTCAACCTCTAGGCGACCGCATTCAAGCTCCGACCCCGGCCAGCTCTCCTCCTCAGGTACCTCAACCTCAACCTCATGGTGTTATTGGTAGCATTTCAGGAGGGCCGACTGCAGGAGGAACCTCTTCATCAGCCCGCAGGACTTATGCCCGGCAGGTCAACGCCGTCCATATCTGCAGCAAGAAGGCCAGGCTAGAGAACGAGATATCCTTTTCAGATGCAGATCTCGACGGCCTGATCCTCCCGCATGATGATGCCCTGGTCATCACCATACTGGTGGCGAACTGGGAAATGAAGAAGATCTTGGTCGACAACGGGAGCTCCGTAGACATCCTCTATTATCACGCCTTCGAGCGGATGCTGATCAGAACCGACCGTCTGAAGCCGGCCAACTCTGATCTGTTCGGGTTCTCCGGAGAAGTTGTCAAAGTTGAAGGGCAGATCGAGCTTCCAGTTCTTATCGGGGAGCCGCCCTGCTAGTCTGTCGCCATGGTGAACTTCTTGGTGGTAAGGGCCAAGTCGGCCTACAATGCTATCCTGGGTCGCCCCGGCCAGAATCTCCTCCGAGCCGTTCCCTCCGCCTATCATCAGAAGATGAAGTTCAGTACACCAGGGGGCGTAGGGGAAGTCAGAGGGGATCAGCCCCAGTCGAGGCAGTGCTATGCAGCGGCACTAAAAGGGAAGAATGCGTCCGAGTCTCTGCCAATCGAGCTGTTTGATCTAAGGGATGAAGCCCAGATCATAGTAAACGAGCCGGCCGAGGACCTTATATCTATCCCCCTGTACAGCGATGACGACCAGAGGGTTGTCCAGATCGGCTCTGCCCTGCCAGAGGCCGTGCAGCAGGATCTTGCTCAGTTCCTCAGAGCCAATGCAGATGTCTTCGCCTGGGCTCCTTCAGACATGCCCGGCATCGACCCTGCAATCAACACCCATGAGCTCGGGGTTGATCAGACCTGCAAGCCCGTGAAACAGAAGAGGAGGCACTTTGCACCGGAGAGGCGAAGGGCCATTAGAGAGGAGGTGGAAAGGCTTCTGAAGGCCGAGTTCATCCGCGAGATCCAATACCCGGACTGGCTCGCGAATGTTGTGATGGTGAAGAAGTCTAATGGGAAGTGGAGGACCTGCATAGATTTTACAGATCTGAATAAGGCCTGCCCAAAGGACAGCTACCCGCTCTCAAAGATCGATCAGCTCATCGACATTACTGCAGGTCACGAGCTGCTAAGTTTCATGGACGCCTTCTCAGGATACAATCAGATCAGAATGCATGAGTCCGACATTCCGAAGACATCCTTTGTAACTGATCAGGGGACTTATTGCTATCGAGTTATGCCTTTTGGACTGAAGAACGCAGGGGCCACCTACCAGCGGCTCGTCAACAGGCTATTCAAAGAGCAGATCGGCCGCAATATGGAAGTATATGTGGACGATATGCTGGTCAAGAGCAGAGTTGCCTGCAATCATGTTGCCGACCTCAAAGAAGCGTTTCAAGTCTTGAGGGAGCACAACATGAAGCTCAATCCGACCAAGTGTACGTTCGGCGTCGGAGCAGGCAAGTTTCTGGGCTTCATGGTAAGCCAGAGAGGGATAGAGGCAAATCCTGAGAAAATCAAGGCGGTGATGGAGCTGACTCCGCCCAGAACTATCAGAGAAGTACAGCGCCTGACCGGATTAGTACAGCGCCTGACCGGATTAGTAGCTGCCCAAGGGTATAAAAACCGCGCCCTGGACTTCGGAGTGTCAAGCGACATTTGAAGAGCTGAAGCAGTACTTGTCCTCTCCACCGTTGCTGTCCAAGCCAGAGCCAGGAGAAGAGCTGATTCTGTATCTCTCAGCGGGACCTTTGGCAGTTGCAGCAGTACTGATCAGAGAGGAGTACCACCAGCAAAAGCCGATCTACTATGTCAGTAAGGTCCTTCATGATGCAGAGACGAGATATCAGCGAGTCGAGAAGCTCTTATACGCCCTCGTTATGGCAGCCAGAAAATTAAGGCCGTATTTCCAGGCGCATACGATCAAGGTCCTGACGGGAGAGCCCCTCAGGCAGATCCTCCACCGTCCAGACACTTCAGGCCGACTTGTGAAGTGGGCCGTGGAGCTCAGCGAGTTTGACATCAAATATCTGCCCAGGCCAGCAATCAAAGCTCAGGTTCTTGCAGACTTCATAGCTGAATGTACAATGCCAGATTCAGACCCCGGGTCAGAAGCAGCGCTTCCTTCAGAAGCAGAACCGGTTATATCCAAGCAGCAGACCGAAGCCGAAGCGGTTCCGCTTCCCGGGCTTGAGAGTGCAGCTCCACCAACCAACCCGCTTCCATGTTCTGAAGAGCCGCTCTGGGAGGTATATGTCGACGGATCTTCAAATAAAAGTGGCAGCGGTGCCGGACTAGTTCTCACAGGACCAGAGGACTTTGTCCTGAATTATGCCCTGAGGTTTGGATTCCGTGCGTCCAACAATGAGGCAGAGTACGAGGCGCTCATCGCCGGAATGAACCTCGCCATTCAGGCCCGCGCTCAGAGACTGAAGGCGTACTGTGGACCCCGATCCCGAGGACGAATGTGGCGAGGGACGCGAGGTCCCCCGTCGGTCCTCTAAGATCTCCACAATGTGAAGGAGAGCTCTACCAAGGAACTCTCGAAATGATGCCACTCACAGCATGGGTGGCGATACAAATGAGATACCTCTCGATTCAAGGACTGGCCCGGAACCAAGATGTACCTATAACAAAGAAGAGTCGCCATCCAGGGAAGTAGGCCCTGGATCCCATGAAATACTCTGTTGCAACGGATAACCAGAGATACAAAAGTCCGTGCCTGATGACAAATGGGGAAGGTGTTAAGCGCCCCCAATTCGCCCAAGTGCAAGCACATGGTCTCTTATGCTATTTTTAAATAATTTTGAAGAGTTTTGGGCTAAAATCATGTGAAATGGGAACGAGTATCCCCGAGGAAACGTCTATCTAAGCATGCATGACCCGGGGATGGGCAAAAGAAAATAACATCCAAATCCTAACTCACCGCATCTACTCCTAACCCATCACATCTAGGAAAGCAATAACATCCGCATGCACAGCTACATCTAAGCAAGTAATAGCAGATAAGATGAATAAATGCTACAACTAAGTAGGTGAGAGGACAGATAAGCACAGTAATAAACTACCAAAGCAATAGAATAAACACACTAGCATGCGAACCTATGTAAGAGATAATGCTAAGAAAATAATAATCAATCTCATGCTAGAAAAGTAAGCAAGCTAACAGTAGCACATAAGAAGTCAAAGATAAACACACAATGAGCTAAAAGATACAGGGAAATAAATGAATCAGAAAATCAACGGTACATGAGGACCAAGAATACCAGGGAAAAGAAAAGGGAACATACGATAGGCTCAGGGAGCGATTCTAATGAATCAAGCTCAGCGATCCTGATCCGCTGAAGATCGGATAAGTCTCACGATCGTCATAGCCTATCGTTGGGCTCAGCGAGGACAATCCCTGTGAAGGGGCCACGCTACGTTGTCGCCCGTCCCAAAACCCGATAAAACGTCGAAAAACCGATAAAACCGGCAAACCATGATCAAAATCGGAAATGAAATGAAAAGAAGGCTCCGAGTGACCTGGCAATCACCATCCTTGCCCATTTTGATTTTTGCATTTTTGAGAAAAGCTTGAAAGACATTTTTGGATGCTGAAATGATTTTTGTTTTTGAAGGGTTTAAATGATTTTATTGAAAAGTTTGAACGATTTTATTGAAAAGGTTTGACTGAACTTGGGATGACGATCCCAAGCTGCCTACGTACCCTGTGAAAAGGGATCAAGCCAACGTAGTTCGAAACAGCTTTTCGAAATACGCTTTTGTTGTTTTTTGATGTTTTTTGTTGTTTTTTTTGTTATTTGATTTTTATGAGTTTTTTTATCCCTTTTGATTGAAAGGGGCTATGGCTCAAGAGGTTGCCGTCCGTCATCACCTAAACCCGACAAAGCGTTCCCAAAATCGATGGGGATCCCGAAGCACAAAGAGTATCCCAGGAAAACAAAGAGGTTGCAGATTTGCAAGCCCAAGACATGCAACTAAATATTGAAGACCAGCTGAGATTATACACTAACCCAACATAGTTATACTGATAATATTCTCAAGAGAATGATGGAAAATAATAAAGGGTATCCCTAACCATGAAACACCTTAACACATAGCAATTCCACATACCTGTGCTGGACGAAATCGCAGTCACCAAAGGCCCATTGGAGTATCGGTGTCACCAAATGCTCATTGGAGTATCGGTGCCGGTACCGGAAATGCCGGAAGAGAAGCTGATGGTGAAGCTTGAATTAAGAGGCCGGAGATGAAAGCTGAAATAATAGGAATTGAAATGGGTTTTGATGGGGTATTTGACGTGGGTATTAACGAGGCCAAAATGGGACCAATTGGGATTAAGAAATTGAAATTGAAGAGGGGAATTAGTGGGATAGAGGTGATGGCCTGAAATGGTGGCGCGACACAGCCGGAAACAGTAGTGTTAGAAATGAGAAATGGTTTTGGGTTTTGGTAGATGAAGGGAGGAGTGGCTGTAAATGGAAGAAAACCCACGTGGGTTTAATGGATAAAAGAAAATGGTGGTGGGGGGAGTGGCCGGAGCAAACGGTCGGCAGGAATGAGGTTGGGGATGGTGATGATGAAGATGGAAGAGGGTTTTCGAAGGGTGGTGTTGGGGTGGAGATGGAGGTGGTGGATGATGGCCGTGGGTTGTGGAGGAGGATGGTGGAGAAAATGGGTTTCGGTTTTGGGTTTTGAAGAAGGGTTTGGGGTGGAGATGGGTTTCGATTTTGGAGGTGAGGGTTGGAGGAGATGAGGGTGGGAGAGGGTTTTCGAATGGGTGGTGGTGGTGGTGGTTCGGTGGAGGTGGGTTTCGGTTGTTGGAGTGGAGAAAATGGGTTTGGGTTTTGGGTTTTGAAGAAGGGTTTGGGGTGGAGATGGGTTTCGATTTTGGAGGTGAGGGTTGGAGGAGATGAGGGTGGGAGAGGGTTTTCGAATGGGTGGTGGTGGTGGTGGTTCGGTGGAGGTGGGTTTCGGCTGTTGGAGTGGAGGAAATGGGTTTGGGTTTTGGGGATTGAGGATGGGTTTGGGGTGGAGATGGGTTTCGATTTT
This sequence comes from Tasmannia lanceolata, assembly GCF_043159265.1. Classification (NCBI taxonomy): domain Eukaryota; kingdom Viridiplantae; phylum Streptophyta; class Magnoliopsida; order Canellales; family Winteraceae; genus Tasmannia; species Tasmannia lanceolata. The sequence goes on along the minus strand of NW_027518679.1, from coordinate 7,940,216 downwards.
GGAGGTGAGGGTTGGAGGAGATGAGGGTGGGAGAGGGTTTTCGAATGGGTGGTGGTGGTGGTGGTTCGGTGGAGGTGGGTTTCGGCTGTTGGAGTGGAGGAAATGGGTTTGGGTTTTGGGGATTGAGGATGGTGGCTGGTGCGGTGGAGATGGAGGTGGTGGACGATGGTGGTGGTGGTGGTGGTTCGGTGGAGGTTGGTTTCAATGGAGGTTTGGGTGGTCGGATTCCGGCAAGCTTGCCGGAATCAATGGAGGTGGGCTTGCAGAAGGGGATAACGAAGAGGGTTTTGATGATGGGAACGGTGGAGGAGATGGTGGTGGGTTCTGATGGTGGAGATTGGTGGTGGATGACGGTGGTGTTGTTGCCTTGGCTCCCTCTCTTCTCTCTTCTCTGCTCCTTTCTTTTTTTTAGAAAATGGGGCTCTCCCCTTTTAAGCCCTAATCGACCCTCTTTAAAGGGGAAATGGCATTTTTGCCCCTACTCGTTCCATGGACACCCCCCTTCAAGTGTATTTATGACTACTATTTTTAACTACGAGGGGTGGTCTGGGTAGAAAATGGGGGTGGAACATTTAGCTCTTATTTGCTCGGCTTCGAGGCTCGGATTTCGGGATTTATTCAAAACTTTTTGGGAAATTTGGGTCAGGTCAAAATGGGGTGTCTACACGTACTGCGATTCACAGTTAGTCGTATGTCAGATCCAAGGAGTATATGAGGCCCGAGAAGAGTGAATGATAAAATATCTGCAAAGGGTCCGTAGCCTGGCCAGTAAGTTCGGAAGTTTTGAGGTCATCAGAGTCCCCCGGACTGAAAATACAAAGGCTGATGTGATCTCAAAGCTAGCGGCATCAGGCTACACCGCTCTCAGAGAAATCCGTATGGAGTTCCTAAAGACCTCCAGTATTGATGGCCAGCCCGTCGTAGTAATGCAGATCGACGATGAACCGTGCTGGATGGATGAGATCATCAGATATTTGCGCAGCGGAGAGCTCCCCGGGGAGAAAAAAGAGGCCCGTAAAGTCGTACAGCGGGCAGCAAGGTTTTCACTTGACGGCGAGACTCTGTACAAGAGATCTTACACCCTCCCGTACTTGAAGTGTCTCCGGCCAACCGATGCCCTGTATGCCCTGCGAGAGACCCATGAAGGGATTTGTGGAGAACATCTTGGGGGCAAGGCCCTCGCCATCAAAGTCCTTCTAAGAGGCCTGTACTGGCCTACATTGAGACAAGATGCACTGAGCCTTGTGAAGAAGTGTCAGAAGTGTCAGAAATTTTCTCCCACCGTTCACCAGCCTGCCGTGCCAATGGCTCCGATCATCAGCCCTCTCCCTTTTGCTATCTGGGGAATGGACATCTTAGGTCCTTTTCCGCCGGCCTCCGGAGGCCGCGAGTTCGTCGTTGTCGCCATCGACTACTTTACTAAGTGGGTAGAAGCCGAACCTCTAGCCAAGATCACCGAGCAGAACGTCCAGAACTTTTTTTTGGAAATCAGTGGTGTGCAGATTCGGGATACCTCGGGTTCTCATAACAGACAATGGCAAACAGTTCGACTCAAGGAACTTCAGAAAGTTTTGTGCAGATCTGAAGATTGAGCAAAGGTTCACTTCCGTGGCACACCCTCAGATGAATGGACAGACCGAAGTGACGAACAGGACTCTGCTGCAGGGGATAAAGAAGAGACTGAATGATAAGGCCGGACGCTGGGCTGACGAGCTGTACCATATGCTCTGGGCGTATCGGACTACCCCACGCACTGCAACGGGTGAGTCGCCTTTCAATCTCTCCTTCGGAACAGAGGCTGTGATTCCGGTTGACATCAGCATTCCTTCCCCAAGAATTGTTAACTTCAATGAACAGCTTAATGGGGACGGGCTCCGTGTCAACCTCGACTTGCTTGAGGAAGTCCGTGAGGAGTCACAGATCAGAGCCGCAGCGTATAAGCAGAAGGTGTCTAGATACCATGACACGAAGATCCGACCAAGGGAGTTCCGAACAGGCGACCTAGTTTTGAGGAAAGCGGTCGTCTCCCAGCCAAGAAGGGTGGGCAAACTCTCCCCGACTTGGGAAGGGCCGTACCGAGTCAAAGAGGTCATCCGTCCAAGAAGCTACCGCCTAGAGACACTTGACGAGCAGCTGCTGCCGCATGCCTAGAATTCCAGAAATCTTCGAATATACTATCAATAGTCTTTTCTTTTGCCTTTGAAGGCCTGTAAAGAATCTCTGTAATTAAATTTCAAAGAGAAATAAAGTGGAGTTGTCTCTAAACTGTGTCCCTCACTTTCGAGTCACTAGTATATGCCAGCTCCCTCATCTAAAGACTCTAAGTGTTTGCAGACTTAGCTCTCATTCTAAGTGTTTGCAGACTTAGAGAACGGCCGTGGTGCACTCCGGCGCGTCCAATTTGGTGTGAAGATCAGTTCCAACCACATGGACCCGCCCTAGTGGAGAACCACCTCAAAGACCTGCCCGGCCTGGCCGTCCAGAGCCTTAGCCGGACAGGATATGGCGCAATCGCTAAACTCCAAAATACCTGCCCGGCCTGGCCGTCCACAGCCTAAGCCGGACAGGATATGGCGCAATCGCTAGACGCCAAAAGACTCTAAGTGTTTGCAGACTTAGAGAACGGCAGTGGTGCACTCCGGCGCGTCCAATTTGGTGTGAAGATCAGTTCCAACCACATGGACCCGCCCTAGTGGAGAACCACCTCAAAGACCTGCCCGGCCTGGCCGTCCAGAGCCTTAGCCGGACAGGATATGGCGCAATCGCTAAACTCCAAAATACCTGCCCGGCCTGGCCGTCCACAGCCTAAGCCGGACAGGATATGGCGCAATCGCTAGACGCCAAAAGACTCTAAGTGTTTGCAGACTTAGCTCTCAGCCTAAGTGTTTGCAGACTTAGAGAACGGCAGTGGTGCACTCCGGCGCGTCCAATTTGGTGTGAAGATCAGTTCCAACCACATGGACCCGCCCTAGTGGAGAACCACCTCAAAGACCTGCCCGGCCTGGCCGTCCAGAGCCTTAGCCGGACAGGATATGGCGCAATCGCTAAACGCCAAAAGACCTGCCCGGCCTGGCCGTCCACAGCCTAAGCAGGACAGGATATGGCGCAATCGCTAGACGCCAAAAGACTCTAAGTGTTTGCAGACTTAGCTCTCAGCCTAAGTGTTTGCAGACTTAAAGAACGGCAGTGGTGCACTCCGACGGGTCCAATTTGGTGTGAAGATCAGTTCCAACCACATGGACCCGCCCAAGTAAAAAACCACCTCAAATACTCTAAGTGTTTGCAAACTTGGAGACAGAGGTGGTTCACTCCGGCCAATGACATCCGGACAACCACTCCGGCTCGGCAGAAAGATAAGGAAGAAGCACAGACGTCAAGGCAGCCGTACAGACAGTTAGACAAAATTGAATTTGTATTCATATCACAAAAGTGCTCTTTTCGCCGAGCTGGCTTACAAAGAATGAGCCTCGTGGGCCATTACAAAAATTTACAAACAAAAATTAAAGATAGGAGCAAGAGGGCTGCCACTCAGGCCTCCTCGTCGGCCACCTCGTCGGTGACCGCCTCTGAAGTGGGGGCTGCAACCTGTCCGGCCTCCGTGGGTGGAGCGGTGACCTCAGAAGCCAGAACGGCTACCTGTTCCACCTCGATGGGTTGGGAGGAGTCCAGTTCGCCTTCCTCCTCCTCGTCCTCCTCCTCCTCTGGAGGTGCATACGGGACGGTCAGTCCGTCCAGAGAAATGTCGGGGTGAGCCTTCTTCACCTGCTCGGAGCAGAGAAGGAACCCCGCCTTATAGGCTTGGAGGCCCAGGTTGAAGAACTGTGTGTCCTTCCTCTCTTCGGTTTTCTTCACGGCCTCCCGCACTGCCGCTTTCACGGCCGCCTCGATAGCCGCTTTTTCCCTCTGGCCGGCTCTCTCCCTCGCAGTTAGGAGATCCTGCACGGCCTGGTTTTTTACCCTCTGCAGCTCGTCCTTCAAGCTGTTGCATTCGGCCTCTTTGATCTGGACGGCTTCGCTAAGTCCGTCCTTGTCCTTTTGGAGCTAGCCCTTCTCAGACTCTATCTGTGTGAGCGTCTCAGAGAAGAGATAACGCTTCTTCGCCATATCCCTAGAGTACACCTGGAGTTGATAGAGGGAGGAGGCGATCGCCTCTGCACAGGTCTCCGGCGCCTCTTTCTCGACGTCCCGTTGGTCGCGTGGGAGGACGCCCTGGTACATCAATTCTGTGGCCACCCGGCTATCCCCTAGGCCGGTGTCCGTTTTCTGCACCGCCCAGTTCGGGCGGAAGACGTTGTCGCCTCCCGCCGCCGATGCCCAAGACCGGCCCGCTGTGTTGGGGCTCTGTCACCCGTGCAGACCCGGAGCTCTGCCCGACGAGATTTGGCCGGCTCGACTTGACGGACAGCTTATGCGTCGCCCGGCTGCTTTTAAGTGGCTCGGCCAGTGCGGCCATTGCCGGAGTTGACTCGGGCACCTTTCTTTTCTTGCCCTTGGGTTGGGGCTGCTCCTGCGTTGGGGACGCTTGGGAGGTCTGCTTGATTTTGTCCAGCATGGACATCTGCTTCACCATTTCTGAACGTGAAAACAGAACAGAGTTAGAACTATAAAAAAAAGAAAAGAGAAAGGAACAGTTCAAAAAATAAAAGCTGGCCTAAAAGAGTCTACGTACGTGCCGGTGTCGCACGGCTGATTCCGAGCTCTACCAGGATGGCCTCCTCGGAGAACTCCGAGCAGTTTATTTGACCGCGCTTCAGCTCTTCTTTGATCAAAGCGAAGGTCATGTAGTCATAGCCCTTAAGGGCTGGCTTCTGACTAAGGTTCTGGGTGTCCGGCGTTCTCCATTCCAACGAGAACGGCCAGTGGGAGCCCTGCTCGGTGTCCCTAGCCTAGAAAAACCTGTTCTTCCATGTGTGAATGGAAGTAGGTATGCCAGTGATCATTTTTACTTCGGGCCGTTGGCTGATGTAGATCCAGCCGCCGTCCTTGTGCCTCTTCAGGTGCGCACACATCCTGAAAATGGGCAGGGTGGGGTTCCTACGGAGCCGAACTCCCAAAAGGTGCAGGAAGCCGACCAGCGTCCTCCAAGAGTTCGGTACGACCTGTGTAACCGCCAGCCCGTAATAATTCAGCACATCGACAAAAAATGGATACAAGGGAAGCCTGAGCCCGGCCCGTAAGGCTTCTTCGTATAGGCAGAGATCTGCACTATCGTTGCTGGCCCGGTCCCCTTCAACGGCCGCCCTCAAAATGTACCGATTAGGAATACAGTATTTGTCCCTGACGGCCTGAAGTTTGCCCGGCCCCAGATGATTCACCTCGTACAGGGCCCTGATGTTGTACTGTGGGTTGGCCTCCATCCGTGCCTCCGCTATCACCTCGACAGGCGCGCGCGGCAAGCGAGGAACTACCGCTTCAACGTCTTCTTCGTCGTCCCTGGTTTCTACCCGGTGCGGTCCGTCCCCACGGACCGGGATTGTGTCTAAGTCCACAATCACTTCCTCTCCGCTCTCCTCGTCTACTACGATTATTATCTCCTCGTCCTCAACACCGGCCTCCGTCGGCGAGGCCGGCCTCGTCCTCTCCGACGCCCCGGACCCCGTACTACTAGTCGAACCGGACTCCTTTGAGCCAGAGTCCGACTCGGAACTAGTGCTAGACATTAAAAGGGAAGAAAAGAAAAGCTAAAAGAAATTACCGAACTGAGGTGTTGACCGAAGATCTCCGGGCTCACTGATCCGAGGCGGGCAGAAATTTGACTAGCCGAGCAGCAGAGAAGGAGAGAAGAATGTGAAAAGTGAAAAATGAGGAGTAAAAACTCCGGTATATATAGGCTTGGAAGAGCGGGAAAAATCCCGCCCTTTTCCCACCAGCCGGAGTGCGCCACGTCACCTACCGCATTAAATGTGCCGCTCGCATTAAATGCACCGTCCGCATTAAATGCGAGGTACAAGTTCCAAAGTGATAACGCCAAAAGACCTGCCCGGCCTGGCCGTCCACAGGCTTAGCCGGACAGGATATGACGCGTTCGCTAGAAGACAAAATTCTGCCCGGCAGAGCCGCCCAGAAGGCTTAGCCGGACAGGATATGGCGCAATCGCTACGCGACAAAAGACCTGCCCGGCCAAGCCGCCCAGAAGGCTTAGCCGGACAGGATATGACGCGTTCGCTAGAAGACAAAATTCTGCCCGGCAGAGCCGCCCAGAAGGCTTAGCCGGACAGGATATGACGCAATCGCTACGCGACAAAAGACCTGCCCGGCCAAGCCGCCCAGAAGGCTTAGCCGGACAGGATATGACGCGTTCGCTAGAAGACAAAATTCTCCCCGGCAGAGCCGCCCAGAAGGCTTAGCCGGACAGGATATGGCGCAATCGCTACGCGACAAAAGACCTGCCCGGCCAAGCCGCCCAGAAGGCTTAGCCGGACAGGATATGACGCGTTCGCTAGAAGACAAAAGACCTGCCCGGCCAAGCCGCCCAGAAGGCTTAGCCGGACAGGATATGACGCGTTCGCTAGAAAACAAGATCTGCCCAGCCTGGCCGTCCAGCGCCTAAGCCGGACAGGATATGACGCGTTCGCTAGACGACAAAATTCTGTCCGGCCTAGCCGCCCAGAAGGCTTAGCCGGACAGGATATGACGCGTTCGCTAGACGACAAAATTCTGTCCGGCCTAGCCGCCCAGAAGGCTTAGCCGGACAGGATATGACGCGTTCGCTAGAAGACAAAGTTCTGCCCGGCCTCGCCGTCCAGCGGCTTAGCCGGACAGGATATGGCGCAATCGCTTGGCGCCCAGAAACAGATCTGCTCGGCCTGCTGCGACGTCCAAAAGATCTGCCCGGCCAGGACGCCCAGGAGATTTGGCCGGCCAGACTTCTGGTCCAAATTTTGACCGGACTAGGTCGCCCACAGACTCCTGTCCAGCCGTGCTCCTCAGGCCATGCTCCAAGGCCCGACCAGGCCACCCGGAGGCCCCTGTCCGGCCGCGGTTTCTTCTGGCCCAGTTTGAGGCCGGCCTCAGCTGCCCAGAGGCCTTAAGGCCAGCCAGATGCTGTTTTAACCCTCTTTTTGCTTCCCCTAGCCGCTATCACGACTCGGAGAACCAGGGGGCAACTGATGGGGTCCGAACTCAGCAACCAATTGGCTGTTGAAACGTGGCCCTCACAGGGACCACTGCAAAGCCAACACCTGTCCCTGCTAGGTGTGACACCTGGACCAATCAGGGACTTCCACCTACCCCTCCTAGGTATGAGACCTGGTCCATACAGGGGCCACCACCTGTCCTGGACAGGTGGCTCAGGATCAGACTATAAATAGCCCTCATTTGTGCTAAGGTGAGGGATCTGAAATAAAAAACCCTAAGCTTTCTGCTCTGACATTGCTCTGCACTCCTGTTCATACTGACTTGAGTGTCGAAGCGCCCGTCCGGAGCAACACTCCGGGTTGGTCTTCTGACCCTTTGTCTTCTTGTCTGTGCCCTTGTGCAGCACAGGACTCCACTAGCCCTTCAGCTGTGGCTTGTCAGATCAGCCCTTCCGGCCCTACCATAACCTGTTACCAATTTTAGACCTAACAGTAGGCTCTGAGCTATCTTTTCCTTCACAAAATTGTTTGTGGATCCGCTATCAATCAAAACATGAAGGGAATGTTGATTGCTCAACCCTGTGATACGAATGGTGCTGGGATTCTGCTGACCGACGATGGCGTAGTAACTAATTTTCGCCGGGTTCGCATCGGATGTTTCGTGAGTAGCCTCTTTCCCTGTTTCATCGCTGTCTTCGAAATCTCGGGGATCATCATCCTCATCCACAGCAGCTAGATGATACAAGCATCTTTGACAATCATGACCTGGGATGTATCGTTCATCACAAAAATAGCAAATCCCTTTTTCTCGCGTAGCTTTCATCTCCTCTTTTGTTAATTGTTTTGTGTGCACTGGAAATTGGCGGAGTTGTGGTGGAGCGATGGCTTTGAGTGGTGGGATTGACGGGGTGGGTAATAACCCCGATCCTCCGCCTGGTTTAGGCCAATTGTTCTTCCAGGATTTCATCAATCCGTCATATTTTTGTTCGTAAATTCTTGCCAGTGAAATCGCTTGCAATAGAGAGGTAGGTTGTAAAACCATTAACTCTCGTTTCAGGTCTGGTTTTAGACCAGAGATAAAGATGCTGATGAGAAATGATTCTGGAAGCCCACTAACCTTATTAGATAATGATTCAAACCTGGACTGGTAATCGTCCACAGATGAAATTTGATGGACCTTAGCAAGCTCGCCTTTCGGACCTTCATATAGAGAAGGGCCAAATTGTAATTGAATCGCATCTAATAATCCTTTCCATGAATGGATTAGGTTATTAGTCTTAGCCCATTGAAACCAAGAAAGGGCAGAGCCTTCAAAGTGGAAAGAACTGATGCTAATACGTTGATCCTCAGGGGTGTTGTAGTAAGTAAAAACCTGTTCTATCTTGAACTTGAATGACCAACCGATTGGGTCGGTTCCGTCGAATCTGGGAACATCCATACGAATAAATTTGTCGAAGGTTGGGGAAATAGCAACGATTCCTTCATCAGCATTACCCACAAAATGCTCATCGGATGAAGGTCGGGACGACGAAGTCGGTGGAGGACGGAGCTGAAGTTGTTGGATCATGTTCACTAACTCTTCATGTTGTTGTGTTTGGATCAAACGAATTTCATTTAGCTGTTGCTGATGATGTTTAAATTGCTCGTCTATTTTGGATTGAGCGCGTGTATTATCTGCCATGTTTAGCACCGAAAATCAATGAAAGCACCAATGATATGCTCTGTAATTCAGAGCTGTGATCTTGAGTTCTCTACAGTAACAATCAGAGAAAAATGAGGAGAAGAAGAAGAAGAAGAGAGAGAGAGAGAGAGAGACTGAGGAATGTTTCTTTGTCATATCATTTTCTGACGATCCTCACTCCTATAAAATGATTTGCCCTAACTGTTTGTTACATCTGTCAGCTTTACGATTACTGAACTACCCTCCTCTCTATTTGATAATTTCTGACTTTCAAGAATGTTTAAGACACAATTACACACTAATTAAACCTGCTTGATGTAAACTAAGAATTGTGGTAATCATTCATCCAAAACCGGTTTACGAATCGGTCTCCTCACTCTGGACTGGTGATCCTGTTCTGTGAAACTCTGTTCCTCCATGGTTACCTGTTCCTCGGCATTGCTATCAAGCTATTTTTGAATATTTATTTAATTCTTCAAAAAATTTCAGAAAATTTACAAACTATTGCATCCCTGGATTATTCCCGAATCTGAACTTTGTAACTATATACTCCTAAGTCCTAACCATTACTCTCCTATGTCACTGTGAGTTTGGCTCATGAATGGGGATTAAGGGCGCATTTGGCAACAATTCTAATTTTGTTTCTTGATTTTATTTTATTCTTTCTTAATTCTGTTTTTATCCTAATTCTGATTATTCCATATTAGATTGCCCGTTTGCATGTGCGAGGAGATGCAGGAAGGCATCGAGAAAGAACGTGTGCACGCGAGCATGCCGCACGTGTTGCATGAGGTGCCAGTGCGTCCCACCAGGAACTTACGGCAACAAAAATGCTTGTCCCTGCTACGCCAGTCTCCGGACTCATGGTCACAAGCCCAAATGCCTCTGAAGCTCGATCGTTGTTTCCCTTTTTTTTAATAAATTATCCATGAGCTACCATAATAAAGAAACCTAAAACACTTGTTATTAGCTAATTTTGTGCTAGTAGTTCGGACAATATTATTTAGGAAAAATTGTTAGAAAAATGCAAAGTTTTCATTATATTGTGAAGTAAGGGTAATCATTTCAAAATTATAAAAAAGGGGCTGTCAGGGTACGAAAATAGGCCTTTAGGACAAATATACCCCTTGGTTTTTCCCACCAATTTTAGAAGCTCGTTTCCCTATGCTATTTCACCTACCACCTTCTCTTTTTCTTTCTTCTTCCCCAACCAAGTTTCAACGTGAGAAACAACCATTGTTGGATACCTTAGTAGCTCATCCAACGTGAATAACAGCCATAGTCTTTTGGAAAAAAAACACCATCACTTGTTTCTTCTTGGTTGATAAACATAGTTCCAAGTATGGCCATTCTCCTCTACTTGAATAGGGTTTATATTTTTTTTTTCATGTTTTCATGTTTTCATGATTTCTTGGGTTTTCATGTTATTTGTGCGTTGTTTTCATGTTTTCATGGTGTAGCAGCCTATTTGTTTGGATATTATCATGTTTATCTTGACCTCTCTCTCTCTAACTCTCTCTCTCTCTCTCTCTGTAGAGAGAAGCCTGATTGGATTCGTATGTATACATGGACTCTTGGAACTAATAGTTAGGCTTCGGAACCACAATTTAGTGGTTCCTCGGAGGTTAAATAGTGGTTTCATTACTGTAAATTATGGTTCCCAAGTGGTTGGTATATTGTAATACTACTTTATTGGTTGCGAAAGGGATCATGACTGTATCATTAGTGTTTGGAACATATTGGAACCATTACGTAGGCCTTGGAACCACAATTTAGTGGTTTCGAGAGGTTACATAGTGGTTCCAAGACTCAAAATTGTAGTTCCAAGAGTCGAACTAGTGTTTGGTATATTATCACAATATTTTAGTGGTTTTAAAAGTCATCGTAGACGTATCATTGGTGTTTAAAACCTATTGGAACAATTACTTAGGCCATGGAAACACAATTTAGTGGTTCAAAGACATTTTTTACCGCTGAACATGTGGTTCCCTAGTGGTTCCGGGGTATAAAATGTGGTTCCGTAGTGGTTCTGAGGTATAAAATGTGGTTCCCTAGTGGGGTATAAAATGTGGTTCCTTACTGATTCAGGAGTATAAAATGTTGTTTCGTAGTGGTTCCGGAGTATAAAATGTGGTTCCCTAGTGGTTCCGGGGTATAAAATGTGGTTCGATAGTGGTTCCGAGGTATGAAATGTGGTTCCCTAGTGGTTCCGTGGCAGAAAATGTGGTTCCCTAGTGGTTCCGGGGTGAAAAATGTGGTTCCCTAATGGTTTCGAGCTATAAAATGTGGTTCCGTAATGGTTTCGCGGTAGAAAATGTAGTTCCGTAGTGGTTTCACCTTATAAAATGTGGTTCCCTAGTGGTTGCAGGCTAGAAAATATGGTTCCCTAGTGGTTCCGAGGTATGAACTGTGGTTCCGTAGTAGTTCTGGGTTATTAAATATCGTTCCCTAGTAGTTCCGTGGCAGAAAATGTGGTTCCCTAGTGGTTCTGGGGTGAAAAATGTGGTCCCCCAATGGTTTCGAGCTATAAAATGTTCCGTAATGGTTCCACGGTAGAAAATGTGGTTCCGTAGTGGTTTCGGCTTATAAAATGTGGTTTCCTAGTGGTTCTGGGCTAGAAAATATGGTTCCCTAGTGGTTCCGAGGTATAAAATGTGGTTCCCTAGTGGTTCTGGGGTATAAAATGTGGTTCCCTAGTGGTTCCGAGGTATCAAATGTGGTTCCTAATGGTTCCGGGGTTGAAAATGTGGTTCCCTAGTGGTTCCGGGGTGGAAATTGTGGTTCCGTAGTCGTTCCGTGCTATAAAATGTGGTTCTGTAGTGGTTCTCGGGTATAAAATGTGGTTCCGTAGTGGTTCCGGGGTATAAAATCTGGTTCCGTAGTGGTTCCGTAGTGGTTCCGAGGTATAAAATGTGCTTTCCTAGTGGTTTCGACTTATAAAATGTGGTTCCGTAGTGGTTCCGGGGTAGAAAATATGGTTCCCTAGTGGTTCCGAGGTATAAAATGTGATTCCGTAGTGGTTCCGGGGTATAAAATGTGGTTTCGTAGTGGTTCCGAGGTATAGAATGTTCTTCCCGAGTGGTTCCAGTGTATAGAATGTGGTTCCTTAGTGGTTCTGAGGTATAAAATGTGGTTCCCTAATGGTTCCAGAGTATAAAATTTTATTCCGTAGTGGTTTCGGGGTGGAAATTGTGGTATCGTAGTGGTTCCGGGGTGAAAATTGTGGTTCCCTAATAGTTTGGAGCTATAAAATGTGGTTCCGTAATGGTTCTGCGGTACAAAATGTGGTTCCCTAGTGGTTCCGGGGTATAAATGGTGGTTCCCTAGTGGTTCGGGGGTATAAAATGTGGTTCGTTAGTGGTTCCGAGGTATAAAATGTGGTTCCCTAGTGGTTCCGTTGCAGAAAATGATGTTCCCTAGTGGTTCCGGGGTGAAAAATGTGGTTCCCTAATGGTTTCGAGCTATAAAATGTGGTTCCGTAATGGTTGCGTGGTAGAAAATGTAGTTCCGTAGTGGTTTCGGCTTATAAAATGTGGTTCCGGGCTAGAAAATATGGTTCCCTAGTGGTTCCGAGGTATAAAATGTGGTTCTCCAGTGGTTCTTGGGTATAAAATGTGGTTCCCTAGTGGTTCTGTGGCAGAAAATTTGGTTCCCTAGTGGTTCCGGGGTGAAAAATGTGGTTCCCTAATGGTTTCAAGCTATAAAATGTGATTCCATAATGGTTCCGCGGTAGAAAATGTGGTTCCGTAGTGGTTTCGGCTTATAAAATGTGGTTCCCTAGTGGTTCCGGGCTAGAAAATATGGTTCCCTAGTGGTCCCTAGGTATAAAATGTGGTTCCCTAGTGTTTTCGGGGTATAAAATGTGGTTCCCTAGTGGTTCCAGGGTAGAAAATGTGGTTCGATAGTGGTTCCGAGGTATAAAATGTGGTTCCCTAGTGGTTCCGTGGCAGAAAATGATGTTCCCTAGTGGTTCCAGGGTGAAAAATGTGGTTCTCTAATGGTTGCGAGCTATAAAATGTGGTTCCGTAATGGTTCCGCGGTAGAAAATGTGGTTCTGTAGTGGTTTCGGCTTATAAAATGTGGTTCCGTAGTGGTTCTGGAAGAGCAAGTATGGTTCCTAGTGGTTCCGAGGTATAAAATGTGGTTCCGTAGTGGTTTCGAGGTATAAAATGTGGTTTCCTAATGGTTCCAGGGTAGAAAATGTGGTTCGATAGTGGTTCCGAGGTATAAAATGTGCTTCCCTAGTGGTTCTGTGGCAGAAAATGATGTTCCCTAGTGGTTCCGGGGTGAAAAATGTGGTTCCCTAATGGTTTCGAGCTATAAAATGTGGTTCCGTAATGGTTCCGTGGTACAAAATGTAGTTCCGTAGTGGTTTCGGCTTATAAAATGTGGTTCCCTAGTGGTTCCGGGTTAGAAAATATGGTTCCCTAGTGGTTCCGAGGTATAAAATGTGATTCTCTAGTGGTTCTGGGGTATAAAATGTGGTTCCCTAGAGGTTCCGTGGCAGAAAATGTGGTTCCCTAGTGGTTCCGGGGTGAAAAATGTGGTTCCCTAAAGGTTTCGAGCTATAAAATGTGGTTCGGTAATGGTTCCGCGGTAGAAAATGTGGTTCCGTAGTGGTTTCGGCTTATAAAATGTGGTTCCCTAGTGGTTCCGGGCTAGAAAATATGGTTCCCTAGTGGTTTCGAGGTATAAAATGTGGTTCTTTAGTGGTTCCGGGGTAGAAAATGTGGTTCCCTAGTGGTTCGAGGGTAGAAAATGTGGTTTGATAGTGGTTCCGAGGTATAAAATGTGGTTCCGTGGCAGAAAATGATGTTCTCTAGTGGTTCCGGGGTGAAAAATGTGGTTCCCTAATGGTTTCGAGCTATAAAATGTGGTTCCGTAATGGTTCCGTCGTAGAAAATGTAGTTCCGTAGTGGTTTCGGCTTATAAAATGTGGTTCCCTAGTGGTTCCGGGCTAGAAAATATGGTTCCCTAGTGGTTCCGAGGTATAAAATGTGGTTCTCTAGTGGTTCTGGGGTATAAAATGTGGTTCCCTAGTGGTTCCGTGGCAGAAAATGTGGTTCCCTAGTGGTTCCGGGGTGAAAAATGTGGTTCCCTAATGGTTTCGAGCTATAAAATGTGGTTCGGTAATGGTTCCGCGGTAGAAAATGTGGTTCCGTAGTGGTTTTGGCTTATAAAATGTGGTTCCCTAGTGGTTCCGGGCTAGAAAATATAGTTCCCTAGTGGTTCCGAGGTATAAAATGTGGTTCCCTAGTGGTTCTGGGGTATAAAATGTTGTTCCCTAGTGGTTACAGGGTAGAAAATGTGGTTCCCTAGTGGTTCCGGGCTATAAAATGTGGTTCGCTAGTGGTTTCGAGGTATAAAATGTGGTTCCCTAGTGGTTCCGGGGTATAAATGGTGGTTCCCTAATGGTTCCGAGGTATAAAATGTGGTTCCCTAGTGGTTCCGGAGTATAAAATGTGGTTCCCTAGTGGTTCCGGAGTATAAAATGTGGTTCCGTAGTGGTTCCGGGCTATAAAATGTGGTTCCGTAGTTGTTCCGAGGTATAAAATGTGGTTCCCTAGTGGTTACGGGGTATAAATGGTGGTTCCGGGGTATAAAATATGGTTCGATAGTGGTTTCGAGGTATAAAATGTGGTTCCGTAGTGGTTTCGGGGTGGAAATTGTGGTTCCCTAGTGGTTCCGGGGTGAAAATTGTGGTTCCCTAATGGTTTCGAGCTATAAAATGTGGTTCCGTAATGGTTCCGCGGTAGAAAATGTGGTTCCGTAGTGGTTTCGGCTTATAAAATATGGTTCCCTAGTGGTTCCGGGCTATAAAATATGTTTCCCTAGTGGTTCTGGGGTGAAAATTGTGGTTCCCTAATAGTTTGGAGCTATATAATGTGGTTCCGTAGTGGTTTCGACTTATAAAATGTGGTTCCAAAAGTGTAATAGTTATGTTTTGGTCCAAAAGTGATCATAAGTGTACTAATAATGGTTCTTATCGAAACAGGGTGTGCAAAAATGGTGGAAAAAAGGGCTTCTTTTATGTTACACGTTGATGGGTACTTGAAGGATGAACTATCATTCCAATATATTGGCGGGACAAAATTGTGTTTAACTGTGAATCGCCATATAAAAGTTTTGGAATTTCAGTCGCTAATTCACCAAAGGATTAGGACCACAGGAATCAGCGTGTCATTATCTATAAAATGTCGATATGTCATGGATCCATATCAAATCGTGTTATACGACATTCAAAATGATGATGAGCTAGGTATGGTGATGATGCTTTTTGAGAATAGCCTCTTTAATTCTATCAGCCTGTACATAACGAAAGAGTACAAAGTTGGAGAAATTATATCTGCACCCATCCCCATGAAGAGGTAAAATATTAACTCAGCTGGACTTTGGCTTTCTTTAAATTCTCATTCCATTAGAATATTATCTCATGTGGAAATTTTCATTGGTCAGAAATGTAGTTGATATAAATGAACATTATGAAGCTTCTACTCCAATCGAACCTGCTTTGAGTCCGAAAAATAATTCCGTTCGTGCAGCGTCAGCAACACCTATTCCAGCTGAAGCTCCCAGCAAACGAATACGACATGGCGAAGGACGTACCAACAATAGGTACTATCCATGTATGAAATTGTGATTCCATTGATGAATTTATCATTCCATTATTGTTACTCTAATGTTGATCGGGTTGTCAGATATTCAGTACACTTGGATGAAGATTATGAGGATCCAATTTTTAATGAGACAGAGGAAGATACAACTGAACATAAGACCACTTCCATGTAATAAATTATAGAAATTATATTTAGTTGGGAGGTTATATTTTTGTCTCATTGAATTTCATTCTAACCTAGTCCTTACCATACAGGCACGATGCACGGTTCAGTAGGGATTTTCATAGTGATATGCATGTTAATGATGCCATTTGCGAGGATGGTAATGAGGACTTTGATGAGGACAATGAGGACTTTGATGAGGACGATGACAGCCAAGGTGTAGAGCAGGATGGTGTAGATGATAAGGATAGTGTACATAACATTATCGGAGACCAGGATGGTGTACATAACATTATCGGCGACCCGTTCGGTAATACGTATACAAGGGAGCCGATGGAAGTAGATGAAATGGTTGTGGATGAATTAAATGTGGGGAGAATAGGACTTGAGGAGTTGAACGTGGGGGGAATCTTCCCGAATTTAAAAGTATTTAAGAACAAAGTTAGAGAGTATGCAATTGATAGGCGTTTTGTATTTGTCCCAGTAGACTCAAAACCTACAAAGTATGCTGTTAGATGCAAGAATGGAAGTTGTACTTTCCGAATCAGTGGGACAAATTACCTGGATTGTGTTAGGGTGAACAGGTTTGTGCCAGAGCATACATGCTCAAGTACGAGGAGTGGTAATGATCATCCCCTTGCCACAGCATCTTGAGCAGCTGAAACCTGCCTAGGGTTATTTCCCCGTCCAGGAGACGTGACCCCTAGTTTGATAAGAGCATACGTCAAGGATAAGTTTCGTATAACCTTAAGCTATACGAAGCCTTTCAATGCAAAGGTCATTATACACGAAATTATGTGTGGAAATGCGGAGGCTTCTTACCGCATCCTTCCTGCATATGCTCAGGAGATGGAGAGATGTAATCCTGGCACCATTATGCGTGTATATCGAACCCGGCAGCAATGGGGTAGTGGAGATGACACATTTGGTCATTTATTTTGGTCTTTCGGCCCCAGCATCCGTGCGTTTAGTCGAATAGTTAGACCCCTGATACTAATTGATGGGACACATTTGCGAGGGAAATATAAAGGAATCTTATTGGCTGCGACAACTCTAGATGGTGATGGTGGATTATTTTCGTTAGCTTTTGCTGTGGTTGAGAACGAGAACTTTGACAGTTGGCTATGGTTTCTTCTTTTACTCCGCCAGAGGGTGATGCCAGTAGACAAAAACAACAATGAATTTACGATTTCCTCCGATCGGATGAAGGGTCTGGTTAGAGCTGTTGCTGAAGCATTACCGGGATCATACCATAGCTACTGTATTCGTCACCTCAATGCCAATCTGTTGAAGACCTTTAAGAGTCAAAAACTTTGTAAACTATTTTCAAGAGCGGCATATGTCTTAAGGGAGAGTGAACATAAGGAGGCGATGGAACTCATAAAAGCAAAGAATGAAAAAGCAGAGAAATGGATATCTGAGATTCCTAAAGAAAATTGGGCTAATGTACATTTTAAAGGGGCCAGGTGGAATGTACTCACCACTAATGCAGCAGAGTGCTTCAACAACGTATTAAAGGGCGCAAGGGAGTTGCCGATTGCTGCTCTAGTCGATCACACTAGATGGAAAGTACAAGACTTCTTCCACTTTCGCCGGAAAGCTGGGGCTACATGGAAAACGCATTTAACTCATAGAGCAGAAAAGTGGTTGGACAGATCATGTTTGTTTGGCAGTAAGTTTCTACCCCGCACGTGTAGTTGGAATGAATATGAAGTGCTCTCATCCACTCATACAGATAGTGTGGATTTAGAGAAGAAAACATGTACGTGTGGTCTTTTCCAAATGATGGGATTGCTGTGTGGGCATGCCATAGCAGCTATGGGATTAAATAAGCTTGACCGATATAAGTACTGTCAGGATTGGTTTTTGGCTTCAACATATCGGAGTACGTATGAGGAGGTGATTCATCCAACTTTAGATCGAACACAATGGCCCGAGCCATCCTATGATTTACTACTACTATTGCCACCGCGAGTAAGACGACAGCCCAGACGACCCAAAAAAGTACGAATAGAGAGAGGGCTGCAATTTGGATAACACCACAACTGCAAATCATGTGGGGAACCTGGACATAACAAAAGAACGTGTAAAAATCCTCCCCTCTTAAATTGTCAGCTAAATATGACTCCCATCGGTCCATCCACACCTACACAGAACAGGTATGTTTCATTATCACGCACTCAATATGATTTTCATATTAAACCCATCATTTTATTGATTGTAGTAACTTTCTCTTGTAGGTCTGGAGTGTCCTTCGCACCTCCTTTCTTTACTTAGGGATGGAGTTGTTGGTTTTTCTGTACAAAGTGGCAATGATTTTAGGAACCTTGTTACTACACATGATACTTACTCACACGAAAATTGTAAAAATTAAACATTGTTGTACCCACTAGTTGTCCGGAACTGTACATTTTTTGGAACCACAATTTTGTAACAACTAGTTGAACAATTTTGTTTGGAACCACAATTTTAATTGCTATTGGATACACCCTGTTCATATTGGAACAACTGTTTGAACACCTTTGTTTCGTTATTGCATGTTTATCTTGACCTCTCTCTCTAACTCTCTCTATCTCTCTATCCTCTCTATCCTCTCTCTCTCTCTATGTGTATAGAGTTGGTCTCCAATCTGGGTTTATTAGGGAGTCCGAAAGAACCTTCGGAAGTCTTATCCGGAAGTCCGACGATTAATTCGGACTCCCGAATTAATGCGAGTAGAATTGGCATCCAATCTGGGCATCATCGGGAATCCAAAAGGCAATTCGGACTCCCGCTTCGGAATACTGAAGGTTCATTCGGACTCCCGATGGATGAGCAGTAGGAACCCAAAACTAATGGTAGTCCATCGGGAGTCCAAAGAAAGATTCGGAATCCCGATTCGGGCGTCCGAATCTTCCTTCGAACTCCCGACCCGGGATGCACAGCAATTTTGGGTTCCAACTGGCCATCCATCGGGAGTCCGAATGAATCTTCGGACATCCGAATCGGGCGTCGGAACGGTAATTCGGACTCCCGATGGATGGCCAGTAGTTTTGGGTTCTAACTGGCCATCCTTCGGGATTCCAAAGATTCCTTCGGACTTCCGAATCGGAATTCCGAATGTTCAATCGAACTCCCGAAGGATGTCCAGTAGTTTTGGGTTCCACCCTGCGGATCATTCGGGAGTCCGAATGAAACCTTCGGAATTCCGATGCGGGAGTCCGAATAATCATTCGGACTCCCGAAGGAATCTTCGGACTTCCTAATCGGAATTCCGAAGGTTCAATCGGACTCCCGAAGGATGTCCAGTAGTTTTGGGTTCCCCACTGCGGATCATTCGGGAGTCCGAATGAAACCTTCGGAATTCTGATTCGGGTATTCGGACTCCCGAAGGATGGCCAGTAGTTTAGGGTTCTTCCTTGTCAATATTCGGGGGTTCCCCTATGGGCATCATTCGGGAGTCGGAATGAGAAGTTCAGAAATCCGTTTCGGAACTCCGAAGATTCAATTGGCGGCTCGGGGGTACACCATATGATTCGACTGTGATTTTAAGCTTGTTGCATAGAAGGTCAGAATGAGGAGGCTATTTAGGTGTTTGTCAATTACCAAGCCCTGGTAAACAATTCATTTGTTTCCCCACAAAATGTCTTCTTGTTAATACTGTGTAAAATGTGTTATATAATGTTGGTTATATATAATTTTTCCAGCCATTTCCATTACATAACTCACAAATTAAACGTGCAGACATCGATATGCATCGCTATGTATGAAGCACAAAATAACTGAAACGACAATTACATTACAAATCATGCCCACGAAACAAAACAACAACTAGATTCCAAAGTTGGAACATCAATTCCTCCCAAAAGTTAAATGGATACTTTCCCATCCACCCCATTTAACATTTCAGAAAATAAAGAAGTTCGCATAGCTGTAATATCTTTCTGGGTAAAATCCAAACTAGCGTCACGGCTGAGGTATTCCATCTCTTTCAAAACGAACAGCCCACAATCGTGGCTGCAAAACATGAAGAATATGCAACAATAAGAATTAATCGTTTACGTAGGTTTCCCTAACTCAAGTAATTGAAAGTTACATCACCCGTTATTTTGTATGGGCCGAACAACCACTTCGTCAATGAGGAATGCACTTATATCAATGTCTTTCACCCTTTTGAACCATTGAACAAGGTAATCAACCTACAAATCAATAATTTAGTACGTTATGCCAGTAGTCAACACAAATTAATATTTGGCTTACGAAACAAGTTTAGGGTAGTACTCACAAGGGGTTGCACCCTTCTAGGATCCGTGCGAGCGACTAGAGAGTCGTAAAGAGCGAAGGTACACTGACCCATATCCAAGAGTAGAAGAACCCAATGAACCAAATCTATGTTGATTGGAATGAGTACTTTTCTTAGCTCTTTAAGTGAGATATTCTCTAGACGCTTTACGAATCGGGAACATGCTTCGGGATTTTCACATCTGTCGGTTATTATAAGTTGCTGCAACCACGAAAACAAATGTTAGAATTGCCAGCAGCTTCAAATACAGAAATCATTACTTGTAATGTAAGTCACTTTAATCTCACAGCTAGATGGGTAGTAAGGCAAATGCATGCTCCCTTTTGTTCTTTTCACAAACATTCGTCCCGCAAGTTCAAGTAGTCGGTATATACATTAACGATCTACAAAACAGACCATTGGTCAACGAGAAGGAACTTAATAAGAAATGTGTGCTCACTCTTTACGTTACTCAATGAACCATATCTAACAAATAACATAAAATCTTACCGAAGATGATAACCACCCTCTACGATCGCTTAGTAGAAGCAAGTCTTCTTTACACATGTAGTACCCATCACTTTGAATGACTTTGTCACTGCAAATTCAGTAAAAAGTCATCTCCCTCTATGGACCTTAGCTCAGATGATTCTACTGAAACAACCTATCTATGAATTTAATCGGACAAGATAGAGTTCGAAAAAATGAAACGGGCTTTCCAACACAATCTAAGTTATAAGGAATTTACCAAGGTTGTAGCGCTGCCAATGCATCCACCTTGGTCGCTGCAGGCCCGGTGACTTTGGCAAGAGCATCCTTGAATTCCCGCTGGCCTATGTAATATCGTGATCTCATTGCTCTACTAGGTCTTGTTCGCCTTCGACGTTGCTTTACATTGTTTTCAATGCTCCATTGTTTACTCTTCATTTCGGGAGTGTCAAGCAAGATAGCAACTATATTAGCTGCAGCCTCCCGGCCATCCTCTGTAATTTGACTATTAATATAGATCTGGTCTATTGGATCAACAACCACATCTTTCCCAACATCATACCCAAACTCTACAATATCCATCGTCTTCGGATCTTCTACTAATCCACCCTCTCAACTTCCCTTATCACTCCCTATCCCAACGTCCCCATCTTTCTTTTCAATATGTCCTGTTTTATCCATTTGTTCATCTTCATTTGTTTGCTTCTTCTTTGTTCGAGCATCTTTCTTTTTATCCTTCACTACCTTCTCCTCCTCACCCTATAACTGTACACCTTTCTTCTTCAATGAATCTGTCCCTTTCAACTGACTTTTTAGCTCCCTCACTTCACGTTCAAGTTTCACTATCCTCTCCAACAAAGAACTATGAGATGCGGATTCCTCTACTTCTTTCAGAAGTCCCTCTCTTACTTTCATCCATCTCCTTCTTCGTTCTCTCCCCTTACATGCCACAATTGGCCCGATTGCATCCCCCACTGTAGGCACAATTGCCCCAATCGAA
The DNA here is from genome assembly GCF_043159265.1 of Tasmannia lanceolata. Classification (NCBI taxonomy): domain Eukaryota; kingdom Viridiplantae; phylum Streptophyta; class Magnoliopsida; order Canellales; family Winteraceae; genus Tasmannia; species Tasmannia lanceolata. The sequence goes on along the minus strand of NW_027518679.1, from coordinate 7,918,930 downwards.
TCCCCCACTGAATCCTCTACAACACCAACAACGTCATCCTCAACCTGGGCGAGCAGTAGGGCTTTCTCTCTCGCCATAGTTTGAACCATCAGAACCACCTGAAATAAATGTCATATTTATTTATTACAAATACGAATGTAAGAAAACAACACGCAAGACATACATACAACAACCAATTAACATTAATCTCTCACCTCTGTTGGTTTTACCATCCCATCACCAACACGGTCAATCAACTTTCTATGCTCCGTCTTCTTCTTATCCTCACCGATCCACTTAAATAGACGTGGATAAGCATCAGGGTAATCAGGTACCCAGATTGTGGTATGCTCAAATAGCCATACCTGAAATCACGCAACACTATTTACGCACTCCTATAATTTAGAAACAAGTAACTATAAGGCATGAATGGAAAACTACCTGTAAAATGATAGAGCAACCCAATATATGCCCCTTCCCACCAAGTGCAGCATGTGAATTTAAGGACTGGACCAAGAATTCATGAACGAGATAAGCCCACGCAACATCTCCTATAGTCCCCAAATCAATATAAGGGAACAGGCAAGAACATGCCTTGTGATCCCTCTGTGCGAACAAGACAATACTGCAGAATAACAAGATCATATGTTTCACTGTCGACTTTATCGACTCTTCTTCATTTGAATCCATTTCCGCATGAATAACATTTACGACCTCTTCGAAGATGGCTGTTGGAAGCCCAAACCTCCAACCATCCACCGTTCTGATGCTATCCCAATCTAGTTGCACCCTCTCCCCTCTCATAGTTAAGCCTAATATTTTGGCTACATCACTAACTAGAAAAGGAACTACAATGCTCTCCAATCTAAATGCTTTCCACTTCGGATCCCACTTTCTCACCAATGTCGTCAAAATCCTCTTGCACAACTCGACATCCTCGAGGTTCTTGTGTAGTAGCAAATCTCTGAATGGGGTGTCATTTATCAAATTTTTGTGCGCATCATGTAACCGAAACGTTTTTAAGGACTCCTGGAAGCGGGAAGGACAGCATCTAGATAAGACATATTTGGCCTGCAAAAAAAGCTATTAGGAAACAGTTGAGGTAGAAACTTAAGGAGATGCAAATGGAAATGGAGAAGTTAATCACCATGACGAAGCCGCAACGAAGGAAATGGGAACCTTTGTATCCTTAAGTTAAACACAATCTGTAGAAAGCAGCGACAACCACTTGAAACACAGTGTTAGTCCCATGCACAGGTAAAGAGAATCAAAATTATCCATAAAGGCCTCACAAATATCCCCAACTCACTTTAGAGTTGTACCATTCATTGGATTAGTAGGACCATTGCTATTCATAACAACCATGAAAACATACCATCCATCCAAGACAGAGAAATAGAACAACCATAATAACATATCATCCATCCATCCATCCATAATAACATATCAAACCCAAATATAACATACCATCCATCCATCCATAATATCAACCATAGTAACATATCACCTCATAACAACCATAATAACATACCATCCATATACATGCCAGAAACACTAAACCAAAAAGTAAATAACTACATAGGGATCATGTACAGCTCTCATCGGCAGCAACAACCTAATGATCTGGGGGCAGCAGGCGGCGAACCAACTCGCTGAGTGAAGAAACCTGCTCAGTGAGGGAGGTGAATGACGTCCCATACTCCTGCCGGAGGGTGAAGACCTCGGTGCGTAGGGCGCTCACAGCCTGCTGTGTCGCAACATGGTCCTCATGATGAGATGCAAGGAGCTGAGAAAGCGCAGTAAACTTCTCGTCAAAGTACTGACGATGTGCAACGATCTCCTCTGCCGATACATGCTGAGCCTGCGGACGAGGTGGTGGAGCGGGCCTCTGCTCATCAAGTCGCATTGCCTTTATAGTTGTACAATTCATTGGATTAGAAGGACGACGCGTTCTTCGCTACCTTGGATCAGCTTCTCATGTTGGAAGATACGTGTCAGAAGCATCCCAAATGGTAGACTAGCCAAGGCCTTTGTCCTCGTGTCCTCCATGAAGCTAAGTATGATATAGCCAAGGTGAAGGGGCTAGCCCTTTAGAAGTCGATACATAATAAACGCCTCAAAAGGCCGGACCATGTCACTATTACCTCCGCGAGGCGTGATATTGCTTATCAGAATCTTGTGTAGGACTTTGCACCTACGGCTAAGAGAATTGTAGGACACGTTGGTTGACCCGTCATTAGGTGGGGGTCTGCAACCAAGGTCCCCATAAGCAGTGACAAGATCAACCATATAACGATCAAAGTCATCCATGGTACCGGGCCAGAAGAAAATCTTGTCGCCTGTGATGGGAAGAGAGGCGACTTCACAAAACTTCTCCATGGTCATGCGAAAGGTTTTATTATTGACTGTGAAGTGGAAGAACTTATAATCTTCGTCGACTCTATAATTGGCATAGAATTGTTTGACAAGAGTCAGGTATGAATCGCATTGTACTCCGAGAAAATTAACCCATCCAAAGGCCACAAAAAGGGATCGAACATCATATGCGGCAAGATCTTCAAAGATGATTTTCCTACCTCGCAATATGCCCTTCCTTTCTATACGGCGGACGGAGGATGCCGCCTTTACGGAGCCGACCTCGACATCCTCCTCTCCTTCGCCCATATATTCGGCTTCCTCGGAGGGAGGTGTGGGAGGGGAGGGCTCACGGATAGCCTTCCCATTCCGTTTCCGGCTGGAAGAGCCTTCGGGCACAGTGGCAGTCTTCTTCGCGTTCTTCGTGCACGGCATGATCTCTATATGGGTTTTTGGGTGAGGTTTTTAGGGGGTTGCAAATACGAAAAAGGGAACCACTTCCACTTCTTCTCTGCAGAAACCAAGACAAGATACTTGAACGAAAAGAAACTTCAAACACACTATTATTCCATTCACAAAACTACGATGCAGTATAACACACTTCAAACCACATTTAATTACTATTAGACACATGGAACACTATATAGATACTTGAATTTAAAAACATTTACAGACTTCAAACAAAACCACTCTTCACAGACTCCGAACCACTTCAAACCACTGTCACATGATCCTCAGAACCACTAAAACAACATTTGGAATCACATATTACGAGATTGGAATTAGTATTTACCGCAGAGAGGATCCATTCATACCATTGAAACCACTCAAAACCATTGAAACCCCAACTGAAAGCCTTCAACACATTGAATGAAACCCTTTCACACCGAAAATGAAAAATGCTGAAATACCAAGTCAAATGAAACCCTTTGGAACAACAATTTCGACAGTTGGAACCACATATTAGACTGTTGTAACAGATTACTGATTAGAGGATCCAAGGAACCTTAAATTACACAGTTGGAACCAATATTACTAGATAGAGGATCCATCGAATACTGCTTCCAACTTTCTAATATTTGGTTCCATGGATCCAACTTCCATGGAATACTAGTTCCAATTTTGTAAGCCCTAAATGAAACCCTTTCAAACCTTAACAAACCAATGCAACCATTGAAACCCTAAATGAATCCTTCAAACCATTAAATCCATTAAAACCCTATATGAAACACTAAATGAAACCATAAATGCAACCATAAACCATTGAAACCTTTTGAAACCTTAAATGAAACCCTATAAACTAGAGTGAAATCCAACATCAAATATGCCGAAACCATTGAAAACCTAAATGAAACCTTTTGAAACCATTGAAACCCATTGAAATCCTAACTGAAACCCCTTAAACCATTGCAACCATTGAAACCCTAAATGAAAGAATTGAAACCCCAACTAAAACCCTAACTGAAACCATTGAGAACTATTGAAATCCTAAATAAACCCTAAATTAAACCCTAAACCATTGAAATACTTTGAAACCCTAAATGAAAATATTGAAACCCTACATGAAACCCTTTCAATCCCAAAATGTTGTTTCAAACCCTAAATAAAACTATTGAAACCCTAAATGAAACCCTGTGAAACCATTCAAACCATTGAAAACCAAACCCTAAATTAACCCATTCAAACCACTGAAACCATTGAAACCCTAAATTAAAGCATTGAAAAACCCTACATCAAACCCTAAATGAGATCATTGAAACCATTTAAAGCCCTAAATGAAACCCTTTCAAACCAAAAATCAAAGCCCAACCATTGAAAACCTAGAAACCCTATATCAAAATATTTTGTTTCTAACAATTAATGGTTCCAGCCCATTGAAACCCTAAAAATTCGAAAACCATCAAAATGAAACCCCTTTGAAAGCATTTCAAAGCCTTAAAAAATACATACTAAAGCAAATCTATTTCACACACTAGTCAAGAGGCACTTAAAAGAGGTTCAGAGAGCAACAGACATTGTTGGAAGTGTGTGAGATCCAACCCCTCAAGAAAAAAACCCAAAATAAACAAAACCCAAGATGAAATCTTTGAAAATTACCTTCGTATAGGGGAGGAAACTGATTTCCGACGAGAGGGGGAGGTTTCCGCCGACTAGGTCGTGCTTCCGGCGAGTAGAACGGGCTTCGGGAGCGACGTACGAGGTCGACGGCGAGTTTCTCCGGCGAGATGAAACCCTCATTTGGGAAGAGAGAATGGTAGAAGTGAGAAACGTTGAAAAATAATGGTTGCCGTGCTTCCGGCGAGTAGAACGGGCTTCGGGAGCGACGTACGAGACGAGGTCGACGGCGAGTTTCTCCGGCGAGATGAAACTCTCGTTTGGGAAGAGAGAATGGTAGAGGTGAGAAACGGTGAAAATTAATGGGTTAAAAGTTAAAAGTAAAAGTAAAAACTAAAGAGGGGTATTTTCGTCAATTTCAATGTCTGACCGTACCTGACAACCCCTCTTTTACAATTTCTCCAACTCTACCCTTACTTCACAATATAATGAAAACTTTGCATTTTTCTAACAATTTTCCCTATTATTTATATTTTGGAGAAATAATGAGTAGCCCATTTCATTTGTTGTTTTCGTTGAACCACCATTCTCAGATAATAAGAAGCAAGGTGGAGTTTTCTTTGCTTGATTTTGTTCAATTTGCATATCATGTGTAGTCTTATCTGTGTATAATCTTATACAAAAATAATGGATATAAGATGTGGATTGGGTCTTAATGAGACATTGGGGTAGGATACGTAGATCGGAACATAGGCATGGAACGGCAAGTTTTATGTCCATTCTTTCTACCGTTGTTTGGTGTTGAAAGCTTCTCCTTTGCCAGCTCGAAGAATTTGTAAGACTCTTGCTCATTCTCACAATACCCTTGGTTCGCGATTCTTCGTAGCTTTGGGGGCCGTTTGGATACGCAGATTTTAGAATCTAATTTTTTAGTTTGAAAACAGTGTACCCGAGGGTTCATGATCAAGCTGTTGTCTCAGTCCTCGCAGCGTTTCTTGGATTTGAAGTGAGAAATTCAGGTTTTAAAAATCTCTCCTGCAACCTGAGATTTCTAAAACTTGGAAATATGGGAGGATTTGCTACTCTCTTGCTGACGGAAAGAAGGGCGAGAAGTCAAAAACGAGTCAAAAATGACGGTTGGTCCGCTTCTTCTCTTGTCTCTTAGCTACAATTTTGAGGAAACCCCGGATTATAAAACCCTCGTATCCAAACGGCCCCTTGGAGTTCCATGGATTGTTTTCCATTATCAATAAAGGAGATTATCCTTAATTCCTATAAAAAAAAGAGATTATCCTTAATTTGGGTGGAATTTTTTTTTAAAAATTGCTGGAAATCTCCTCTGGGGACTTATAGCCTTCATTGTGCTTTGACAAATTCGGGAGAGGAAAACATTGTATTTTCTAGGAAAAGAATAAGACTTGAGAAGAATATTAACAGATACAAAGAAAGATCTCATTAAACTCAATTTTTATGGCAGCTTTAAAGGAAAACCAGGTCAAGCTGGTGACAGAGTTTTCTGTTATTCAAACGCAAATGTACTAATGATTTATTCATGAACAGCCAGAGTTTCTTATAATGAAATTAAACAAAGGCACTACTTCATAAATTAGATACCTTTATCTTATCTTTTAGTAAGGAGATTCAACAAATGTGATTGCACGGGTAAGTATCAAAGGGGCTATGGAGATTAGCTAATATCATTGAAAAAAAATATTGACCTTTACATGAAGATTAACATGTTAAGGGCGGCCCCGTGCATGAGGCTCCCGCCATTGTGGGGTCTGGGGAGGGCTAGTTGTATGCAGCCTTAGCCCTGCATTGCAGAGAGGTTGTTTCCTTGACTCGAACCCATGACCACCAGGTCACAATGGAGCAACCTTACTGCTGAGAGAAAGATTTAGAGAAGAGAAAAGTGAGTTAGGGAAAACTCCCCCTCACTAATGTATTTATATAGAGAGAAAGATAAGTACAATGACAACTATGCCCTCAGGCTTATTACATAGATCCAACACTCCCCCTCAAGCTGGAATGTAGATATTATACATTCCCAGCTTGCTACAAATATCATTTAACTTCGACTTAGGCAAGGGTTTGGTGAAAATATGTAAGCCCAATGGTTTTTACCTTGGCATTCCCATCTTGTTTTGATGATTCCAATACACAAGTGATCTTTTATCACTAATGTGTTTGATTGTCTAAGTTGTAGATTATGATAAAGTAAGATCAAGGATGCTTGGATTGAAGGCCAAGAAGCTCACATTGGACCACCAATTGGAAGGCCAAAGTCATCAAGCAAGAAGTCATGAAGACTTGAAGACATGAAGAAATTCATATTGAAGACCAATTTTTTGTCTTTTAGAATGTAATTGATCCAAACCTAGATTAGGCTTTTAGAGGCATAATTAAGTTAATCTCACACACCCTAAAAATATATGTGATTGTATTTGTGGTAGTTCCAACACCTTAGAACCCTCATAAGCAATCCCAACTTGGTGTTAAGTTGGAAGCCCAAAAACATAAATGAAAATCTGCTCAGACATAGGCTTCTCGGAACTCCGAGAGTTTTTCTCGGAACTCCGAGAATTCTCGGAACTCCGAGAGTTATTCTCGGAACTCCGAGAAATGGTCCAGTAGATCATTTTCCAACTTCTGTGTGTATTCTCGGAACTCCGAGATTTCTTCTCGGAACTCCGAGAATTTGCTCGGAACTCTGAGAAATATTCTCGGAACTCCGAGAACACTACAACGGTCGGATTTTGAGCCGTTGGGAATTTTCCAGAAATTACCGTAATGCCACTGAACGGTCATATTTTGTTTTTCCTATAAATATGGGTGTTCCAAACATTACCATCATCAATTCTAACACTCTAAAACTTCATTTGAATATCCAAGAGTGAATCAAACTTCAATTGTGCCTCTCATCACCATCTTTAGGATTTGGATCATAGGCTCAAATTTGTACATCCATTTTGTAACCCTTGTGAGGGATTTTTCATTTCTTTCTTTCAACCTTCGAGTGTTGTATTCGGGCGAGTATTCGGAGAAGCGAAGCCCATTCTCCGTGGTGAGGATAGCCACCAAGGTTAAAGCTATTGGGGTGAGGATAGCCACCAAAGTTAAAGCTATTGTAATTGGCATTCGATCTTCGCCAAGGTTAAGAAGATCAAATAGTGAAGCCATCAACGGGTTTGGTTGGTGGAGTGGAGTAGGCCTCGGACTTGAGGACCGAACCACTTTAAATCTCGGGTGCACTCTTTCTATCTCTTTGCTCTTTTATTTGCATTGCACCATTAGATTTAACTTGTATGCTTGAATATTGATTCTTGATCTCTTAATCTTAAAATCGGTTTAAAAGTTTAAAATTGGTAGATTCTATTTCTTAAACAACCATATTCTCCCTCCTCATTGTGTTGCCAATCAAGTATAACTTGGGACCCCCCTACATCGTATTTTCACTTGGTATCAGAGCCTTGGCTCTTAAAAGATTTTAAATTTTTTGTCAAAGTTATTCCAAAATCTAACTAGGGAAAGATTTTATTTGGCAACTTCTAATTGTGAAATGGCACACCAAATTGGAACCGGACTTCCGGAAGGCCATTCCACAACTAGACCTTCTTTCTTCAATGGGTCAAACTATGGACATTGGAAAACAAGGATGCGCATCTATCTTCTTTCGATAGATGTGGAACTTTGGTACATTGTTGAAAATGGATACAATGTACGTTCCAAACCATTTGAAGAATGGAATGTGGTAGAGAAAAGGCAAGCTAATTTGAACTACAAAGCAATAAATTCTTTGTTTTGTGCCTTAGCTACCGAGGAGTTCAATCGAGTTGCTCTTTTTGATTCCGCCAAGACTATTTGGGATACCCTTGCGACTACCCATGAGGGAACATCACAAGTCAAGGATTCCAAAATAAACTTGTTAAAGAGCAAGTATGAAATGTTTAGAATGAGTCCAAACGAGAGTATTTCGGAAATGTATACTCGTTTTTCTATTATTTCTAACGAACTGGCTAATCTTGGTAAATCTTATCCTACTGATGAGCTTGTACGTAAGTTGCTTAGGTCTCTTCCTCCACATTGGGATCCAAAGGTCACCGCGATTCAAGAATCAAAGAATCTCAAAATGCTAACCATGGAGGAGCTTGTAGGATCTCTCATCACCCATGAGATGCTCCTTACTAGCCGACAAGAGGAAAAGAAGCCAAAAGAGAAGGAGAGGGAATTTAGATCCCTAGCACTCAAGGCTTCCAAGGAAGACTCATCAAGTGAAGCGGATAGTGACGAAGAAGAAGCTTTACGAAGATTCAAGAGCTTGTGGAGAAAGAAGTATAAGAAAGATAAGAAGAAGAAAGTGATGTTGATAGAGCCTTAAGATGCTTCAATTGCAAGAAGATTGGACACAAAAGACCGGATTGTCCACTTCTAAAATCAACTTCCTCTAAGTACAAGGGTAAGAAGGATTGGAAGAAGCATAAGGCTCTTGCCGCCGGTTGGGATGCGTTAAGCACATCGGGCAAAAGCTCAAGTGAAGGGGAAGAAAATAAAAAAGATGATCTTTGCTTCATGACATTCACCCATGAAGATGAGGTAAACTCTCACCCATCTTGTAAATCATCAAGTAGCGATAATGAAAAAATATCTTATGATGAATTGTGTAACACTTTGCACTCCCAAATTTCCAAAAACAAAGTTCTTAAAAAATCCATTTTAAAGTTAGAAAAAGAACTTGAATTTTTGAAAATTGATTTATCTTCTTCCATATCTCAAGAACAAGTGACACTTGAAAATCATAAACTTGAGATTAATACCCTTAAGGGTAGTTTGGATGAGAAATCTTGCCAACTTTTAAAACTTCAAAATATGGCAAGCTCCTCCAATTCTTATGAAGATGAAAGAAATGAGCTTTTAGTTCAAACATCCCATCTTCATAATGAAAATGAGAGACTTAGATTATGTTTACATGGATTTCTAAATGGAAATAAAATTATTGACATAATCCTAAGTAAAACTAGTCTTAGACCTCAACATGCTTATCATGATAGGACTAGTGTATCTAACCCTCTTGTTAGATGCCATTTTTGTGGAATGAATGGTCATTACCAATTCCAATGTGCATCCAAGAGTAGGGCTAGATGTGGGACCAAGAAATCTTGGGTTCCCAAAACCCCCATATAATTTTATTCATATTGTGTAGATTAGGGGTTTTTGAACTTAAAATTGAATATATTTCATTTGTATGGTTTGTGATAACCCCTCTTGTATTGTAAAATTATTTTAACTAGGGGGAGTTAAAATTGAATTTTTCTTTGAAAAAGGGGGAGCTTTAAAATTGTAAATTTCAAACCCCTTTGTTTTTCTTACCCCTTCTTTTTGTTGATGACAAAGGGGGAGAAGAATCTAGAGTAAAGTCTCTAGAGTAAGAAAAATGTGAAAAGAGTATATGCTTTGATTTGTAAATCTCTTGTGCTTGTCATCATCAAAAAGGGGGAGATTGTAAGCCCAATGGTTTTTACCTTGGCATTCCCATCTTGTTTTGATGATTCCAATACACAAGTGATCTTTTATCACTAATGTGTTTGATTGTCTAAGTTGTAGATTATGATAAAGTAAGATCAAGGATGCTTGGATTGAAGGCCAAGAAGCTCACATTGGACCACCAATTGGAAGGCCAAAGTCATCAAGCAAGAAGTCATGAAGACTTGAAGACATGAAGAAATTCATATTGAAGACCATTTTTTGTCTTTTAGAATGTAATTGATCCAAACCTAGATTAGGCTTTTAGAGGCATAATTAAGTTAATCTCACACACCCTAAAAATATATGTGATTGTATTTGTGGTAGTTCCAACACCTTGGAACCCTCATAAGCAATCCCAACTTGGTGTTAAGTTGGAAGCCCAAAAACAGAAATGAAAATCTGCTCAGACATAGGCTTCTCGGAACTCCGAGAGTTTTTCTCGGAACTCCGAGAATTCTCGGAACTCCGAGAGTTATTCTCGGAACTCCGAGAAATGGTCCAGTAGATCATTTTCCAACTTTTGTGTGTATTCTCGGAACTCCGAGATTTCTTCTCGGAACTCCGAAAATTTGCTCGGAACTCCGAGAAATATTCTCGGAACTCCGAGAACACTACAACGGTCGGATTTTGAGCCGTTGGGAATTTTCCAGAAATTACCGTAATGCCACTGAACGGTCATATTTTATTTTTCCTATAAATATGGGTGTTCCAAACATTACCATCATCAATTCTAACACTCTAAAACTTCATTTGAATATCCTCTAACACTCTAAAACTTCATTTGAATATCCAAGAGTGAATCAAACTTCAATTGTGCCTCTCATCACCATCTTTAGGATTTGGATCATAGGCTCAAATTTGTACATCCATTTTGTAACCCTTGTGAGGGATTTTTCATTTCTTTCTTTCAACCTTCGAGTGTTGTATTCGGGCGAGTATTCGGAGAAGCGAAGACCATTCTCTGTGGTGAGGATAGCCACCAAGGTTAAAGCTATTGGGGTGAGGATAGCCACCAAAGTTAAAGCTATTGTAATTGGCATTCGATCTTCGCCAAGGTTAAGAAGATCAAATAGTGAAGCCATCAACGGGTTTGGTTGGTGGAGTGGAGTAGGCCTCGGATTTGAGGACCGAACCACTTTAAATCTCGGGTGCACTCTTTCTATCTCTTTGCTCTTTTATTTGCATTGCACCATTAGATTTAACTTGTATGCTTGAATATTGATTCTTGATCTCTTAATCTTAAAATCGGTTTAAAAGTTTAAAATTGGTAGATTCTATTTCTTAAACAACCATATTCTCCCTCCTCATTGTGTTGCCAATCAAGTATAACTTGGGACCCCCCTACATCGTATTTTCAAAATATCTGCTAACTGGTCCACAGATCGAGTAAAGGAAACATGTATCTCGTCCCTATAGATTCTCTGGCGAATAAAATGGCAATCAACCTCTATATGCTTGGTCCTCTCATGGAAGACAGGATTGGTGACTATATGAATCGCAGCCTTATTATCACAATAAAGCTGAGCTGGAGAAGAAGAAGAAAAACCAATCTCTGTCAAGAGGGAACGTAACCAAAGAAGCTCCCCACTCGTATGGGACATAGCTTGGTATTCTGCCTCGGCGCTGGACTTGGAAATTACCTCTTGTTTCTTACTTTTCCATGACATTAGATTGCCACCAACAAATGTGCAGTAACCCGTGGTTGATCTCCTATATGCTGGAGATCCTGCCCAGTCTGCATCACAATATCCTTCCACCCTGACATGTCCATTTTACTTGAATAGCAATCCTTTCCCTGGTGCCCCTTTCCAATAGCGGAGAATCTGAACTACTGTTCCCCGGTGAGAGGTACGAGGAGCACTCATAGACTGGCTAACTACTCCAACTGCATAAGAGATATCTGGACGAGTAACAGTGAGATGTATGAGCTTACCAACCAGTCTTCTATACTTGTCAGGGTCTTCCAAAAGATCCCCTTTCTCTGGAATAAACTTTACAATGGGATTCATAGGCATAGATACAGGTTTTACTCCAAGATTCCTTGTTTCTTTCAGTAAGTCCAACACATACTTTCTCTGTGATAGAGATATCCCATGAGAGGAATATGCCACCTCTATCCCAAGAAAGTATCTGAGGCGGCCTAAGTCCTTTGTAGCAAACTCTTTTTGCAAGAAAGTCTTCAATCTCTGAATTTCCCGTGAGTTACTACCTGTAATGATGATGTCATCAACATACACAATCAACAGAATGCACCCTGCAGAAGATTGATGATTGAACACTGAATGGTCTACTGCACATTGTTTAAGTCCAAAGCGTATGACGGCCTAACTGAATCTACCAAACCATGCTTGTGGAGATTTTTTCAAGCCATATAGTGATTTCTTAAGGCGACAAACAGAGGAGGACATCCCCCCTGAGTAGCATACTCTGAAGGCTGCTCCATATAAACTTCCTCCTAGAGGTCGCCATGTAAAAAAACATTATTGACGTCTAACTGATGTAGGACCCAACCATTATTAATTGCCATGGAGATGTGGACCCCGATCCCGAGGACAGACGGCGAGGATACGAGATCCCCGTCAATCATCTGAGATCTCCACACGTGAAGGAGAGCTCTACCAAAGAACTCTCGAAAAAGTGCCCCTCACTACATGAGTGGTGATATAAAATAAGATACCTCTTGATCCGGAGACCAAAGCCTCAAAACCAAGACGTACCTGAAGCAAAGAAAGAGTCGTCATCCAGGGAAGTCGGCCCTAGAACCCATACAATACTCTGTCGCAACGGATAACTAGAGATATAGAAGATCCGTGCCTGATGACGAATGGGGAAAGAGTTAGGCGCCCCCAATTTGCTCAAGTGCAAGCGCCTGGTCTCTTATGTCATTTATTGTTAACCTTGAAAAGTTTTGGGCGAAAATCATGTGAAATGAGAACAGATATCCCCGAGATAACGTCTACCTAAGCATGCATGTCCCAGGGATGGGAATAATAAGCACACTCAAAAGAAATGAAAGAAGTGTCTCCTAAGTATGACTAGGTTATGAGTGTCATGCCTAATTGGTGTCTAAGTTCTGATGGGCAAACACATGCATACTACAGCTAAAGGTATAAAGTATGTACAGGAAAATAAGAAAACACAACAAAACACACAGCACGACTTGACTCCACACACGACATAACATGACAAACCCTAAGACTCTAATGTGATACTTGACTCGGACCAGGAGGGCCATCCCGGCTGCTCTACGTATCCCGGCCTCGTGAAGAATCAGAGTCAACATAGTTTGGTGGCCTAATCTAAGCCACAATGCCTAACCATCTAGGACCGTTATCCTAGACTCGACTAGTTTTTAAAGCTTCTTATGTGATTGCTTAAGTTCAAGTGAATTGTGATTTTTAGGACTCCCTATATGCCCTAACTAATACAAGTTTTTAGCCTTAATTTAATGCAGGTGAGCCCTAAATCCTATGTGTGACTAGGCTGTGTGTCCTAAGGAAGACAATGGGCTATCTAAGTGCATCATAATCTAGCCATCGGCTCGACTAAGAGTCTAAGCGGCCATGACTCGAGGCCTCCTAACTCTAAAGACACTCACACGACAAGACACAACAAATCAACACATCCATGAAAAACTCCTAATTCTAAGACACCCAAACGTCTAGGACAGACTCATAACTTTATGGGAAGATCTTCTAAAAATGGTTTGCACGGTTATTTTGAAGAATTTTGGTATTTGTAAATTATGAAGAAGGTTTTGAAGTTATGGAAGTTTTTGAAGTTGTTACTAGACTCAGGATGCCGGCGGCAAGCCTGAGCTACCTACGTACCCCTCAGGTAGGGATCAAGCCATCCGTAGTTCAGAAACTTTTCTAAACTACGAAGCCTAGGAACATGCAAAGACTGAATCTGAAAGATGGAAGGACGGAATCCTAAACTCTATGAAGGTTGGACAGACTCCTAAACTCTATAAGGGTAGGATAGACTCCTAAACTCTATTGTGGTAGGACAGACTCCTAAACTCTATTGTGGTAGGACAGACTCCTAAACTCTATAGGGGATAGGACAGACTCCTAAACTCTATGGGGGTAGGACAGACTCCTAAACTTTATAGGGGGAGGACAGACTCCTAAACTCTATGGCGGTAGGACAGACTCCTAAACTCTATGATGGAGTAGGACAGACTCCTAAACTCTACGATGGTAGGACAGACTCCTAAACTCTATAGGGGTAGGACAGACTTCTAAACTCTATAGAGGTAGGACAGACTCCTAAACTCTATAGGGGACCCTAAAGAGGAAGAAATCCCTTAACCTGCGAAAACTCTAAGGCAGGAAGAGAAGGGGTTGGCTCAAGAAACATTCCATCATAGCCAAACCCGAGGGAGAACCTCTAAAATTGATAAATGATCCGGAAACCCCATAAGAATCCTGAAAACCTATAAGAGACTTAAGCTGAGTCTAATGGATGCTTTTAGCAAGGAGAAAAAATGAACTGAGCCGAACAAGATGAGGGACCTGGAGACCAAAATACATGTATTCATCGGCATCAATTTTCAACATCCATTAATAATTCATCCCATCTTTGTGTTCAAACAACTCTAGAGAAGTTCATTTCCTAGTTAGCAGATCATACAAAGTAGGAAAATTAATTCTATTGACATCAGATTAGGGTAGCATTCCAAGGAACAAATCCAAATAACCGACCCTATATACTTCGATGTGAAACCATTTCAAAATAGCGACAGTGAAGTATAAGAAGAATTATATGAGCATTACTCAACCACAAGAAAATCATCATTCAAGAAATACTTAAGCGATCTCAGGATATTTCAATTAATCTGCAATCATGGCACATCTTCAGACACTTTTAAAATCGTCAAACACAAAGATTAAAACCAATGATTACAAGTCATTGATTTATCTGATTGTAATCATAAGCAACTCAGGTATGAACCAAGGCTAAGAATAGAACAAGGATCAACCACAATACAATTACGCTAAGATTGGAAACATTTCAACAATATAAATCCGATCGAAGCTAATACAAAGATCTTCTTATAGGTTTTTAATCAAACAGATTATGGACCTAGGTAAGCATAAATCAGTTACTACGACCACAACTGCATATAATGATATTGAGATCACAAGAAAATGTGGTGAACAGAGTATTGAAAATGAATAAAAAGAAGAGAGTGAGAAAATTACTTTTGATTGCAGACCTGTGTGTTCAAACTCTTGTTTCTTCTTCCTTTCTTTTCCTTGGGTTGATATGACCGAGCAAAATCTTTGGATTAAAAGGATTCGCCGGAAATAGTAGAGGAGCAAGTTGGATTGCCGGATTCCATGGCTGTTGCCGGAATCAATTGCCGAAAATGGGATCAGGTCAAAGCAAAAGGGGGGTTTGAGGGAAGAGATGAGGTGGGTTTGGGGTTAAGGAAATGGGTTTGCTATTGGTAGAAGGAAGTATTGGGGTTTGATTTGCTTGATTTGCAAAGGAAAGGGTGGCCGAATTCCGGTGGGTTTTCCGGAATTTATGGGTTTGGGCTTTGCTAGATGTGGGTTTTGATGGCTGAAATTAAGGGAAAATAGGAGGGATGGGGGTTTTGGGAAAGATATGAAGTGGGTTTGATTGTGGGGCGGTGGCTGCCATGGTGTTGGATGGTGGAGATGGGTTTGGGCTAAATCTGGTCGAAGGTTTCAAAGAAGGAGATGAGGGAAGGTGATGATGGTCGGAGAGGGTTGACGGATTTAATGGAGTTCTTGGTCGGAGTCATGCCGGAACGGGGGTGAGGGCCAGAGATGGTGAAGAAGATGGTAGGTTTGCAAAGATGATAAATGGAGTGGGTTTGGATGGAGGTTAATAGAGAGGGGTTTCCATGGGGATTAAGATAACACAGGTTTGAGAGTGAGGGTAATGATAGAATGAGTTGGTCTGTCGGATTGGGGTTTAAAGGGGTTCGCCGGATCCCGGCAAGGACGACCGGAGAAGATGACTCCTCAAAACCCCCTTTTCCTCTCTTGTCTGTTGCTCTCTCTCTCTCTCTCTCTCTCTCTCACCCTCTATTGCTCTATCCTCTGCTCTCCTTGTGCGTGTGTGGCTACCCCCTCCCAAAAAAAAAAATCCAGAAGCTCCCCCTCTCACGAGCTCTTTTTGGAGCTAAATCGCTAGGTCTTCTTCCCCAATCTAATCTCCACCCTCCATTTGCCCCATTTCATTTTCTTTTTTTTGTTGGGTGATTTCAGCCATTGATCTATTATCCTTATCCCTAATTCTATCTTAGAAACCCTAAAAACCTAGAATGTTCTAGCTAATCTAAGCCTTATATCTCACTTTTTTTATCCAACAGCCCATGTTCATTGCTTGTAAAAAAAGCAATACAAGTTTCCAAGAATGCCCTTTTGGAGAGGGGGTTTTACTCTTTTATCCACATCCTAATTGTTGCCCATTTGATGAGAAATGATAAACTCACACCCCCCATTCATTCCTTGGACAGCCCATTTTATAGAAAAATTAACATTTTTGCAACCCCATTCTTATCTGGACAGCCCCCTTCTAGTGGGATTATGACTACTCTTTTTGGCAAAGGGGTGGGCTGTCCAGGGTAATAAGAGGGACAAATATATCATTTTCCTTCATCTTGGTTAGATAACTCATACCCCTTTTCACAAATGACATCAATGTAGCTGTGCTTGATAATTGCACTAACTCAGCCTGTCTTTTCTTCCATTTCTTGTCCGATTTTTTCTGAAAAATTGCATGGACACTCTCGGGGATATTAACAACCTGTGGGGAAATTTGTACCAATTAGTGAACACTGAGGGTCAGTAAAATTTTGGGGTTTCTTCACATTTGGGTTCGATTCCTCGGGAATTTATTCAATTTCAAGATTTTATTCGAATTTGGGGGAATTGGGGTTAGGTCAAAACGGAGTGTCTACAGGAGAGTATCACTCGAACTGAAGGAATCTTCGCAACTGGTAAGAATGTCTCATGGTAGTCAACCCCGAAGTTTGAGTATAACCCTTGGCAAGCAGACGGGCCTTCAACCTTTCAATTGTCCCATCAGGTAAATACTTGATGGAGAATACCCAACGACAACCCACTGGTCGAGCACCATCAGGAAGAGGAACAAGATCCCATGTCTGGTTCGATCGGAGTGCACCCATTTCTAGATCAATAGCAGCGCGCCAGGCTGGATGTTGGAGAGCCTCCTATAATGGTTGTGGTAACACAATAGAAGACAAGGACGAAACAAAGGCTTGCAGAGGGGGGCGGAGCCTGGAGTGGGGCTGAAGAAGGGCGCGGGGGGGGGGGGGGGGGGGTGGGGGGGGGTGGCTGCTAGGGTTAGGGCACGGGAGAGAGGGAGAGATGGAGAAGATGGAGGCTAAAAGGTTTCCCTAGGGATCAGAAACCCTTGGGATCTGATACCTTGTTGATAGAAAGATTTAGAGATGAGAAAAGTGAGTTAGGGAAAACTCCCCCTCACTAATGTATTTATATAGAGAGGAGGATAAGTACAATGATAACTATGCCCTCAGGCTTATTACATATATCCAACACTTACCATTGTGCCAAGGCTTGCCCTCTTAAGATTAACATGTTACAATATAAAATTAGATCGGCTAATGTAATGGTAGGCAAACTAGCAAAGGTCTAGACAAGAGTTGGTCAGTGATGGTGAACAAACTAGTAAAGGTTTAGACAAAGAAAGGGTTGCTCATCATCATTTCACTTCAATTACAGAAGCGGCCCACCAAATGTTTTCGCGGCCTGTTTTGTGCATTTTGATTGACTGAAATGTTACACAAGGGTACATATGGTATTAGAGACTTCGAGATAGCCCGTCCAAGGGTCAGTTTGGTTGCAGTAGTTGCCTTGTGAGGGAGTGGTGAATAAGAACCGAAGTGATTAACAGGAGTAATAGCAGTGAAGTAGTCTCCTAGTAGCAGTACAGTAGTACTTGGTTGTCAACTAAAGTAGTTTATTGGCATTAATAAGGGGAAAATATGGGTGAAATTACCAAAATAGGGAGAGGATAGAGAAGAGAGTTAAATCCCAAGACTGCTAGCAAAAGAAACCTTATTTTCTCATGTAGTTTGGTGGGTGACAAAAGTCATGCCACATGGGCAGACAAGGGACAGACAATGTAGTCCCCTAGTAGTTTGAATTAAAACATACAACCAAACATCACAAGTAGATGACTTCGTACCCCAAAACCAGCCAAAACACCTAGTAAACCCCACAAATTGTGCAACCATATTGACCCTTGAGTTTTTATTTCTATATGTTTTCTAATTCTGATTTCTGCTCTAATTACGGTCATTATCTGAAATTTTCACTGAAACAGCTAAACGTTAAAGATCCAACTAACCGGGGGATATACCTGTTTGCAAGTTCTAATATTGTATCGCTGCCATCACTTCAAAGTGTTCGATTAATCATGAGGCCAGTACCTTCAATCTGTCTCGACAAAATAGTCACATTCTCCCCCAATTGCTCATATTTGAGAGGCTTTGATCCATGAACCCTGCTCAATTCATCAAGATGTCAGTAACTTTAATCTGTCCCAACAAATCTCAATCACATTCTCACAATTATCTCCATAAAATGATGGATTTGTGAATGAGAAATAAATGTTTCCTATATTTATAGGAATCAACGGGAGAATGGCAAATTGCTTAAGTGTGTTGTACGGCATACTCGTAAAAACATTTTCAAGTTATTTCTTCAAGTTGAATGGTATGAAATCGGCAAGCATCACTTACTAGTAGGGAAAATAGAACATGGAAAAGACAGACAAAGAAACAACCCCCATATTAGTAAGGGAAAGGCGCCATCCTTACGGAGTACCAATCTCTCCCAGGAAACATCTGCATGTAGCTGACCTATGCATAGAAAGAAGATGAAAGAAAAATGAAATAATGTAAACGTGAGAAACACAGACGGGAGTATGCAGCTGAGCAACCGTCGGGGATTCCAACAGTGATAGCTGAACTAACCAGATGGGCCGCAGAAAACCTGGTGCTGACATTGAACTCAGAAATCAATGTCAGAACCCGGCTATCATGACATCTGAAGTCATATGGCCTTGATCGAGTGGTTACAATCATCCATTCACTGTGGGGCCTGCAAGCATTATATATATATTATATTTATATATATATATATATATATTATATATATATAATAGAAGAGAAAAGAAGAGAATTTTTTGAATTTTTGAAAATTCTATGAGAATTACACATCACTTTTTTTGACTTTTTTTAACAAATGCACCCATTCAACCCACATATTTTCAATCCTACCCCCTCCTTTATGCTTTTTAACAAAGGCACCCATTAAAGCCACATAATTTCAATCTTACCCCCCTCCTTTATGCTTTTTAATAAAAAATCTATAGGGTGATCTTAACCATCCGATTGAAGAGGAATTATGGGAACCTCTATAGATTGGAGGGCTAGGATCAGCCTATGCAAATGATTTTTGGGGCACAACCTATTTATGTTGTGTTCCATCACATGGACGGTTTAGATCATCCTATGATGTGGTCTATACAATTCTTTGTCGGCCCGTGCATCGCACGGGGTTTTTGCTAGTGTGTATGTGTGTGTGTATATATATATATATATATATATATATATATATATATATATATATATATATATATATATATATAGTTATAGTTATAGTTATAGTTATAGTTATAGTCTTGTAGTCATCCAACATAGCAATGACCTTGATCACCAAACATACTCTTTGATTGCAATTCTGGAACAATTCTCATCCAAGCAGTGTTAGATCATTAGTCCATTGACATCCTGATAACTTTGAAAACAATAAAAATTTTCCAACCGACTTTAAAATTCTATTCCATCCAGGATTTAACCCAAAAAAAAGCAAAGTATGAGAATAATAAAAACAAATCCAAAGCCTATTCTAATCTGTTTGTATCTATGCCTGCCATTGCCAAGCATCAAAGAAATTCCATACTTACTGTAACCACAGTCAAGGATATTCCTAAGCTCTCTCAGAAATGAAGCAAGAACACAGACACATTGCACCAACTTTGAGCCAGTGGATCACCTCAAATATACCTGACATGCAACATGACAAGGAGTCCATCGTGAGATCTATGGATGCTCGTAGTGATATTCAGCATGACACTCCAACCTTGTTTTCATTGCTGTGGCTTTCCTGGGTGCACCATTCCAAAGTCGTAGACCTCCTCCTTAGATGTGATGAGAACTCTTTTCCAAGATACTGGAAGAAATCTTCTTTTGCCTAGTGGATCTCAATAAAATGGACAACAAGGTTAGTAATGGTTTTTGCAGACGTCTTCAAAATTGCAGGTGCAAAGGCCCCAGGAAAAAAAAAACACACAGCGACAATCGCTATAGTTTCCTAGAATTACTGCAGGAACAGGTTAAATTTTAAGGGTGCAGGTCCATATAACCTGGATATGCTATAAAAAGAAACTATGATATTACAAATATAATATAAAAGAAAACAATGATATTACACATTGAATGAATCTCAGCTTTATATATGAGATAATGGACAGATAAGAATGATGCCCATCCAAGCAAAACATAAGAGTTGGCTAAAACCGAACCCAGCATCGGGTGCATTGAGCCATACAGTCTCCTTTACAGTCCACATTATAACCCAAAACTTTGGGATTGCGGAGAAGCAAACTCCGAAGAGATGTTCCTTTGATTCCCCACTCCTTCTCTAGAGTAGCCACGTTCATCTTCAACTCATCATTAAGAGAGCATCCGCACACCTCAGGGAACTTCTTGAGTAACTTGTACAGATCATCATCGGAAAGACCTAAATTCCTCAGATAATCCAATGTTCCATTCACCATTTCACCTTTTGGAACTTCTTTCACTCTCTCTTCGCCCCAATATGGAGAATGGGCCCACCCAAATGCTTTACTCAGTATCACATCTGCCTCCTCAACACTGAATTTGAGCGTGGACAGAGCTTGTCTGCATGAATCCCACATCTTCCTCTCTTCATTTTCCAAGAGGGCAACAGATTGTGTTTGTGAAACTGAGTGCAATCCCCAATTTCTGGAAGCACCAACAAATTTGCAAGATCTCTGTCTGAACACATTACTTTGGGCATTTGGTGTTATCCGATGTGATATGTTCAATTTCAGTGGAGCACAGTTTGGTGCAAAAGCCGAAAGATCTGACTGGAAGAAAATAAAATAGAGGCTACAGTTAGAAGATAAGTAAGGTGGATTTAAGATGAACACTCAGCATGAACTACATAGCACATGTAAATTGAATTTGAATGTGTCAACCATGTAGATGTATTTTTTTTATTTATTTTTTAATGGTAACCATGTAGGTGTATGAGCATATAGGTTTCACTCAAGATGGGTGGAAAGCATTGGCCATGACCATAGCATTCAACCCCATCTATTGTATGCAAAACAAGCCAGCATATAGGTCAAAGATGAGAGTTTTTAGTATCCTCTCTGAAAACCAAGGGTGAGCGATCAACATCATGACAACGGCATTCTGGAAACTGTTAGGCAGCCTTTTCTTGTCTTTTGCGGATACTAGACAAGCAAAAGAGACACAAAGCATGACGATGAAAGACACAAAAGATACTTACAAAATAAGTGGAACAAAGTGTTGCAGATTCATAGGTCAGAAAAGATGAAGCCAATGAATTTCCCAGCATCCCTACACTATAAAGCACAACAGAAATATTAAAGAAAGCATATTTAAAAACAAAGCACACGTCACTGGAACTAAAAACATTCCACCAATTGAAGAAGAACAGCTTGATGATTTAGTAAAATAATAGCAGCACGGTTGTTGTTGACTACGAATAAAAGAGAACAGTTATAAGGTAATTGTTCAAAAGGAAAAATGAGAGGATCCTCTTTTGCAAAATACAGAAGACAGTTTGTGACTAAGAATTAAAAGAATTCCATTCAAATGGTCCAAAAGAGTGAATCAAATACATCGAATTATTAAGAAGTAACCCAATGGAATGTTCCAAAAGTTTCTAATTACTGCCTGAAACAGACGAACACTAGACCAAGCAGATTCTGATCAATACAGCTGAAAAGCTTGTATTTGGTCAGTCAGTCATTAAATCCTTGATTTCTGAAGTTCAATTTGCATATCATTTTATATGATTTGTCCACAAATCAGTCAGTATACCAGGCAATGTCCATTCAATGTGTTAAAAGTATAAAAGATTAAATACCATCTCCAACAGCTTAAGCTTTTGAAGTAACTGGTTGTTTCACATGGTATCAGAGCAAAGGTCCTGAGTTTAAACCTACTTGATGTTAAAAATCAACATTTAATGGCCAGGCCAATCCAAAAGAGGGGCCACATGTGCCACGTATAGGCCAGCCCTAAAAAGAGGGGCCACACGTGAGGAGTTTTAAGAATTACTCGAGTTCTCAATGGGAACTTGAGTAATTCTTAAATGCAGGAATCGAGGGTATTAAACTTGTAAATGCTCTCAAGTTGATCACTAGGTTTGGTACTTTGGTGTGGCTATTTTTTTAGCTTTAAAATTACTATTATTTATTCAGGAAATTTGTATGGGCTTTTTCGTCTTTAAATGAACAGACAATATAATAGAAAAGTAATTGGTTGTTTCACATACTGTTTCATTGCGGTTTCATTCTGACAACACTGACCAACTTATGCAGCGAAAGAGATGTTGAACGGATGCACTTCTTTCAGTAGACCATAATGTATATTCCAGATACGATATATTCCAGATACGATTACACATGGGAAAAGTGGTAATAATGGAAAAAAAGATGGTTGCAAAGAAAACCCCAAAGTGGATTCCACCTCCGACCAGATGGTACAAACTTAACTTCGACATAAGCGCAATAGGTAACCCCGGAAAGGCCGGCATTGGCGGAGTTGTACGGGATTCGTACGGTTATGTATGGATGACATATTCAGGCCCGGTAGGAATTTGTGATTCTAACGAAGCAGAAATCAGAGGACTCCTATTTGGGCTAAAATGGTTTCATTCAAAAACCCTGGGTTCGCTCATTATTGAAGGTGATTCTACAAACGCAATTGCTGGGGCAAATGGTGACTCGAAAGGACCTTGGAAGTTGCAATCCTACATCGCGGAAATCATGGATCTAGTCTGTACTATCCACCCGGAAATTCAGCATTGTAGGAGATCAGCAAACGAATTGGCTAATGGACTGGCCAAAGAGGGGGTATTGCGGAGTATGCAATCAATGCTGATACTTGGGCCAGATAACTCATTGGGCTTTTATTTCTGTTTCTCTCTGTTTTGTATGTATTTTCTGTGGTCCTATGTGGCCCTCTCTTTAGGGACCCCTTGTCTCCTATATAATCTTGCTCCGCAGTAATAAATCCGTCATCTTTAAAAAAAAGATACGATTACACATGAATTTGAAAACGCCTATAAACAATAATAAGTAAAGAAATGGGCATTAAAAAATTAGGCAGGTAGAAAAACTAACTGCAAGCTTAATTACTTCAACCAAATATTCAATTAATAACAAAGGAAATCTATAAAAGTCCTCAAAAATAACATAATTGATGTTATGAAGCAGGCCTCTTTGTTGAGAGCCGAGACAAAAACAAATCAAATGCTTATATTAGCTCAAAATTGGATAAAGTGAATACTATACAAATGTATAGGGAAAGATGGAAACCGGCAAAGCTCCAAAATACCGGACGATAATATAAATGGTCTGCTAGAAAACAACAACAACAAGAAGAGGAAGAAGAACCAGTAGCTACTGCAGACATAGATGACCTCAAGAATCAAAGACTAGATTGGGATCATCATGCTTTGAAACTCATTAATTCAAGGCCCAAAAACAAAACTGAATAGTTAAAAAGCAATAGTTACATACTGGTTGATAGCAAAAAGCACCTGTGGAACCAAAGTAGGCCTTACCAAAATCAGCCACCAAAACACTAACATGGTTTAAATTTCCATCGAAACGGACACGAAATGACTAAAATGTTTCTGTTTCCATCCCCACCAAAACGAAATCTCAAAGGATTCGTTCCACTTCATTATTTCCTTCGAAATTTTGAAATTTGACCGAAATGCCACCGGAATGGTTGACCCGACAAAAAAATGGAAAAGGTATAATGATTTACAGCGTATAAGGTTATTTTTCTTCAAAACCATAAAAAATCCTGCCCAAATCTGCTGTAAATTGAAAAGGCACTGCAAATCAAAGAAACAAATTTTTCCTACTTTTCCATGGAATTTTTCTAGAAAACCCTGTTGAAAAAAATTTAAGATTTTTAACATTTGTCAAGATGCATTGTGGGCCAATCTTAGTTGAATCAAAGGTGGACCCATTTTTCATTTCAATGTGAAGAGTCATGGGAATTTCAAATTACAAAACCTAAGCATCATATAAATGATGAATCTCTGATTAAGCACAGAAAGAGGAAATGTTTTTTTTATTTTTGTAAGCAATTTTTCTTTGCATTTCATTTCATTTTATTAATGTACAAAATGATATTTGCTACGCAGCATCATTGAACTGCACAACAAAGTAACCGTATCTTATGCATGTGATGTCAAATCAGAATAAGACCAATAATACCTCATAATTCAATGAGGTATTAACATAGAGCAGGGGTCCTTGGAGGGGAAACTGGTCATTGCACTCTCTTACACTTCATTACATTATACTTCTTTATTGACTTCCAAACACCTGCGACAACGCATGTCACTAGGTGTTTGATGTGATTAAGCCATTAATGTTGGCTTTCTTGCTGTATTTTTGCTTATTCTAGCATTTCCCAAAGCTTAATCTTAAAATTTCATCATTTGCATATGTTCCCATACGTTTCCCTGAGTTTATAAGATTTTCACCAAAATTTATCCGTTTCCATGCCAACCGAAACCGAAATAAAAAATTTAAAACCTTGAGCACTAGTAAATTTTCTACATCACCCTTCTTATCTCTCCGCTTTTATTTCCTATTTTCTTTACAAATAGTGAAAACTAAGGGATTGTTCTGAAATTCCGCTCATAGAAAACAAGGGATCAACAAAAACAAGTAAAAATTGAAATAATTGGTCGAAAAAAGCAAATGAGACAAGTAAGACCATTAAATAGCCGCGGGCTATATAATGTAGAATACAAAAACCCAAGATTCAAAATAGGCAACCAACTATCAGTGTTAAATTTTAGTGTATTTTTTAGGTGTTTATTTTATTTTTATTTTGAGAGATGTAATGAGGATAATATTGTAATTTTGTGTCCATGGGCATTTGGTCATTTTGCCTAGCTTGCACGTGTGAGCCACACATTTTTGCTCCATCTTTTCCCACTATCCACCATTTAAAATTCAAACTCCACTTGGAACTCTAAACCAACCACCACTTCCCTAAGCATTAAAGACTCCACTTTCCCATACCCACTACCACTTACCTAAGCCATTTGCTCTCGACTTTATATTCACCAAACCAATATCATTAACTCCATTTTGTAGAGATTCTCCACCATCAAGCAAGACCTCCATTGAAGCTCTATTGAAGCTTTCTTGTGTGCAAGCTAGTGTTTGAAGGAAAGTGTCAATTTGCCCCATATTTTCTCTATGTTTCGAAGCTTTCTTCTTGAAGCTTTCTTCTTTTATTGGTTCTTATCTCGTATCATGTTCTTCTATCATATATTAAAGCACGTCTTGTTTGGGCATTGTTCTTCTTCTCTTTTGGTTGTGGATCTTGGGCTAGTGTAAACCTCAGTTTCACTATTTGAGAAGCGGATATTCGGGTGTTGTGAAATCCGTCTTTCTCTTTATGGTAATAGAGCTACAAGGGTGGTAGTTGGTGCTTGTCAAGATTTCCTTGGTGAAGAAGTTCAATCATCGTTTTAGAGATGGAGTGGAAGGGTTAGTGGACTCGGCATTGAGTTACTTAATCAATCGAATTATATGGAGAAAATGTATGGAGTCTTATTTAGTAGGGGAAGATTTATGGGAGGTTGTTTGTCGCAATGCCAATGTGGCTACGGAAGATACACAAGAAAATCTTAACGTGTTGAAGGCGTGGAAGATGGTAAATGCCAACGCTAAATTTCTTTTGAAGAGGTCTATTTCACATGACTTGTTTGAGCACATCATTGGGTGTAAATTGGCGAGCGAGATTTGGAGTACCCTTGATGGATTGCTAAATAAGAAAAATATGGCGCGTCTACAACTATTAGAAAATGAGTTGGCAAATACTACACAAGGTAATCTCTCTATTTCTCAATTCTTTTTTAAGATAAAAAAATCTTTGGTCGGAGATTTCTCTATTGGATCCGGAAAAGCCTATTTCGGAGGCACTAATGAAGCGGCATATTATTCATGGGTTGAAAAAATAGTACATTCCTTATGTTATGTCGATTCAAGGATGGGATCGGCAACCTTCTTTGGTGTAGTTTGAGAATCTTCTTGCTTCACAAGAGTCTTTAGCTAGACAAATGGCGGATTGTTCAATGTCTGGTAGTGAAGGAGAAGCATTGTTTACAAGCAATAAGAAGCCTTCCAACAAATATAAAGAAAAGAATAGTGTTCCAAGTAAAGGTGAAGATGAAGAAGGTTCTGCTGGATTTATTAATCCATGTTGGTTTTATTAATCCAAATTAAAGTTTCAGAATCAAGATTGGGCGGAGGCTTTAAGGTGGCTTTTCATATTCCTTTGTACTCCAAGAGTCGTACACAAAAGGACAAAAGAGTTGGCCTTTCTTGGTGACTCTTTGTATTCCATTAATGGTGACTCTTTGGTTTTCTCATTTTAGTTGAATGCCTTGAGTTCTCTCATTAAGGGTGATTCCATAATAATGAAGAGACTCTTGGCTAGCTTCTATTAAGAGAGAAAAAGTATAGCTTTTCTATTAGAGAAAAGAGAGAAGGAAAAGGTTCTACACCATTGTTGTGGTGTGTGAAAGGAAAGCCAACTAAGGGTGTCCCATATTTTGGCATGAAATTAAGATCTACACAAGAAGCCTCAAATTGTTATGTAGAGCCTGATTTGCTTAATTAGAGAGACTCGAAGCTTTGCCTTTACAGTGTTTGGTAGGTGCACACCAACACTTAGTTGTTGTTCCTGGAGACGGTTCGATCGTTAGATCCTTGCACCGGAATAGGGCCGAATAACGTCTTAAGCGAAGCGTTCGAGGACGTACAGCAGCTCTACGGTTATTGAGGATTATCTATTCACTGTTTGGTATTTCCATCTTTCTCTAAGATCATATTATTGCAGTTTTCATTTTATAATTTCCCCTATCTGCACCAACAATCTTAAGACGTTATTCGTATAAGATGGATACTGCAAGAGCTATGGGTATTGATGGTCTAAAGCTTGAGAACTTTGACGGTTCTGATTTTAACGATTGGCGTCGAAAAGTGATTTTTGGAATGCAACTTCTAAAAATCTATTACACTATTCAAGAGGAGAAACCCGATTTTGAAGAGGAGAATACCAAGGAAGAGGCTGATTGAGATAGAGATAATGACTTTTGTAGAAGTTATTTGCTCAACTGTGTGTCGGACCATCTTGCAGATGTTTATGGTCAAAACAAAACAGCTAAGGCAGTTTGGGATAATCTGGAGCAGCAATACAAAGATGAAGAGAATTTTTCAAAGACTCATCTTATCGACAAGTTTCTAGATATGAAATTTGAAGACCGAAAAGAAGTTTTGCCCCAAGTTGAAGAACTTGAAAAATTGGTATTAAAGCTTGAACAGAAAGCGATAAAGCTCAACAATGTTTTCATTGTTGGAGCTATTGTAAACAAGCTCCCTCCTTCCTGATTATCTTTCTCTACGGAGATGCGTAGAAGAAAGAAACAAGTTTCTCTTGATGATTTGAAGCGATTCATTCGTATTGAAGATGAAGCCTGAACCCGTTCGCACATTGAGTTGTTTGAGAAGCAGAAGGCTACTGCCAACATGATAGAAGGAAAGTCAGAAAATAACAAGGGAAGATATGATGTGAAAAAGAAGAAGTACAATCCCAAGAAGAAGTGGAACAAGAAGAACCTTAATGTGCAGAAAAAGGATTTTAAGAAGAAAGGTCAATGTTTCAATTGTGGAAAGTATGGCCACTTCACTAAGGATTGTAGGGTACCACTAAAGGACAAAGAACTAAAGGAGACAGTTAATGTTGTCACTGGAAATGAAGAGATTTCAGATTTTGTGGCAATAATCTCTCATGTGGAGGGTACTTCAGATTCTACTGATTGGTGGCTAGACACCGGTGCTACTTGTCATGTGTGTACCAACAAGTCATTATTTTCTTCTTATGTGGCTTCAAAGGAGAAAATGGCTATGGCGGATCGTTCTACTACTGATGTGCTCGGTTCTGGGACTGTTGTGTTGACACTCATGTTTGGGAAGACTCTTACTCTGAAGAATGTCAAGCATGTTCCATCCATAGCTAAGAATTTGGTGTCTGGCAGTCTTCTATGTGATGCTGATATGCGTCTTGATTTCCAAGGTGGTAAGGTTGTTCTTTCTTATAACAATGTGTACTTTGGAAATGCCTACCACACTGATGGAATTTACAAAATGAGCATTGTATCTTCTGTTAATGAAATTACTGGTTCTGATTATTCTTCTGAGTTGTGGCACAATAAACTTGGTCATGTTAACTATAGGAAGTTGCAAGACATGAAGAGTTTTGGATTATTAGCCAAATGTGGGGATGATAAACCTGGAAAGTGTGAAGTGTGTGCTCAAGCCAAAATTATCAGAAAGCCCTTTCCTAAAGTTACTAAGAGTTCAGAGTGTCTTGATTTGATTCACTCTGATACGTGTGATTTCATAAGCTTCACTACAAGGGGAGGTATGAAGTATTTCGTCACCTTCATCGATGATCGTACTCGATTCTGTCATGTGTACTTGTTGAAGTCGAAAGATGAAGCTTTTGGGAAGTTTGTAGAATTCCGAGTCAGGGTTGAGAAGCAACAGAGTCGACCTGTAAAGAAGCTCAGAAATGACAGATGTGGTGAATACCGGTCCAATGAGGCAAAGGCGTATTTCAAGGAGCATGGTATTGTGGCAAAAACCACTGCCCCTTACTCACCTCAATCAAATGGAATTGTTGAAAGGAAGTATTGCACGCTCACTGAGATGATGAACTCGATGCTCATCACTGCTGAACTTCCTTCATGTTATTAGGGTGAAGCTCTCTTGACTACAAATTTTATCCTGAACAGGGTTCCGTATTCAAAGACAAAGATCACGCCACATGAAATTTGGTATGGTTATCCACCTAGTTTGGATATCCTTAAAGTGTGCGGGTGTCTTTCATATATCAGAATACCAGATATCAGGAGACCAAAGATTGGACCAAGAGCTAATATGTGTGTATTTTTTGGGTTCGTTGCAGACAGTGATGCTCGAAGGTTTCTAGATCTTGGCACTAACTCAATCATTGAGGCCAGAGATGCTGAGTTCTTTGAAGACAAGTTCATCAAAGACAAGAATGTTACACTTAGTGATCTGCCGGAAAACTCTCATGCAGGAGAGTCTACTGAACCAGAGGAACTTGTCTCCCTACCAACTTCTCAGGAGGTTATCAATGGAGATTCAACCATGTCTAAGGAAGTTGATGTGAATGATGATTCCATCATTCCTGAATCACATAAGCCTCGTTCAAAGGGAATCAAGAAAGCTAAGTCTTTTGCGGAAGACTTTATGACATACAATGTTGAAGCAGATCCACAGACATTCAAAGAAGCGATGAGTTCTAGAGATGCTCTACCCTGGAAAGAAGTTGTTAATGATGAGATGGACTCACTGATCCAGAACAATACTTGGGAGCTAATAGATCTTCCTGAAGGTGCTAAGCCCATTGGTTGCAAGTGGGTCTTCAAGAAGAAGTTGCGTGCAGATGGTTCCATAGAGAAGTATAAAGCCAGATTGGTGGCTAAAGGCTTCACTCGGAAAGAAGGTATAGACTTTTTTTACACTTATGCACCAGTTTGTCGGATTACAACAATTCGTGTTCTTATTGCTTTAGCAACAATAGAAGGAATGATTGTGCATCGATGGATGTGAAAACGGCATTCCTGAATGGTGATCTGACTGAGGAACTGTACATGCAACAACCAAAGGGATTCAGTGTTAAAGGTCAACAGAACAAAGTGCGCAAGTTGATTAGATCTCAACCAAAGGGATTCAGTGTTAAAGGTCAACAGAACAAAGTGCGCAAGTTGATTAGATCTTTCTACGGTCTAAAACAAGCTCCAAACCTATGGCACGAGAAGTTTGACAAAGTCCTCAGAAGTGATGGATTTTGTGTCAGTGACTCTGATAAACGCCGGTACAGCAAGGTTGATGGGGATAAGGCAGTAATCATCTGTCTATATGTAGATGACATACTGATCATTGGGACAGATATACAGATTATTACTTCTGTGAAATGTTTTCTTCATCACATTTTAGTTTGGAAGACCTTAGAGCTGCCAATACTATCCTAGGAATCAGAGTTATGAGGACAGAGTCTGGGATTGGTTTGTCTCAATCTCATTACATCAAAGGCATGCTGAAGAAA
Organism: Tasmannia lanceolata; assembly: GCF_043159265.1. NCBI lineage: Eukaryota > Viridiplantae > Streptophyta > Magnoliopsida > Canellales > Winteraceae > Tasmannia > Tasmannia lanceolata. The sequence goes on along the minus strand of NW_027518679.1, from coordinate 7,888,470 downwards.
TATGGATATTTTGATCTGGCCGAGTTATCAGTTCCATATAATTACAACCAGAAGCTCCATAACAATATTGGAAGAACTGTAAAGTAATTGGAGTACTCAAAGGTAATTGGTAGTCTAATGTATGCAATGAGTTCCACCAGGCCAGATATCGCATTTGTAGTGGGGTGCTCAGTCGGTTTACGAGTAATCCAAATAAGGAACACTAGAATGCAATCCAGAGACTGAAGAGGTACTTGAAGGGTACTCTCAACTATTGTTTGTTCTTCTCTGGCTATCCATCAGTTGCAGAAGGTTTCTCTTATGCCAATTGGTGTTCAGAGTCAGACGAGTCTAGATCAACTGGACGCTTTGTTTTCACCTTGGGAGGTGCTGCGATTTCATGAAAATCCAAGAAGCAAACCATAATAGCTAAGTCTTCTATGGAGTCAGAGTTTTTTGCTTTGGAAAGTGCTGGAGATGAGGCTGAGTAGCTCAAAGATCTTCTGCTAGATCTTCCGTTAAGAAAATTGCATTTGTCAGCAATTACTATCTTTTGTGATAATCAAGCGGCCAGCACTGTTGTAGAAAACAAAATCTTCAATGAAAGAAAGAGGACTCTACGTCTGAAGCACAACTATCTATCTGATCTGATAAGTCGAGGAATCATTGCAGTGATCGATGTTCGATCATCAGAGAATGTTGCTGATCTTATGGCAAAAGGTCTGAAAAGGGCATTGGTCTTGCAGACATCCTCCAGAATGGGACTTATGTCCAATTGAGGTATGACAATTCGCATTTGAATTATGGTCATTTACATTTGGGAATGGTCATTTGTGTTTATATCTACCATTGTAATGTCATTTATGGTTCAAAGACTTGTCTACCTAATTATGTCATTCATGGTTCAAAGATTAAAACACAAGTAGAGTGATTCATGATTGCTTGCATTTGTTGCATAAAGGATTAAGTGCATGTGTTGCATAAGGGTCTAATTGCATGTGTTGCAAAAAAAAGAATTTGCATTGTTGCAGAGATAGTCTCTTTCCTGTCATGTGTGAAGGATGGTTTTTAAACCTTAATGAGTTTGAAGCAATAGGGGTGCGGGGTGCCTGACAGGAACACACTAAAAGACTCACCTATGTTTGGGTAGAGGCATATCACCTCTTATGCGGTCTGAGTAGTCAGGACTGCTAGAGCCCATACAGAGATATCTGAGTTGAGGTTGGCCTTAGTGCCTTAATGAGTCATGTGTATTGTGTATACTCCGAGGAGCTCACCTATGTGCGGGTAGAGATTTGCTATCTCTTATGTAATCTGAATGATTGCTAGAGCCCACACAAAAACCTACCATGGTAAAGAGGTTCGCTTTTAAGCCTTAATGTTGTCCAAAGTACTTCGGGTACGGGGTGTTTGACAGGAACACACTAAAGGACACACCTATGTTAGGGTGGAGACTGTGTGTCTTCTATGGAGCTAGCATAGTCCTAGAGCCCTCACAGAACCAGGACGAGCACTGTGTGCTATTTGTTTCAGGGAAGCTCGTGAGTAGTGTCGTAGTTCAAGGCTTGGTCCACAACGCACTCGTATTCTGAATCTAGTCATGTGTGATTTCTGAAAAGTAGAAAGGTGCTGGTTCAAGGCTAAGTCCACCATGTACTTACACTACAATTCAAATAATTTATTTGGAAATTCAAGTCTTCGGACATTTTCATTATGCACAATGTGACTAGAGCTCTCTGAGTTTATGATGATTTGAAACTTGTGGGGGATTGTTGGATTTATTAATCCATGTTGGATTTATTAATCCAAATTAAAGTTTCAGAATCAAGATTGGGTTGAGGCTTTAAGGTGGCTTTTCATATTCCTTTGTACTCCAAGAGTCATACACAAAAGGACAAAAGAGTTAGCCTTTCTTGGTGACTCTTTGTATTCCATTAATGGTGATGCTTTGGTTTTCTCATTTTAGTTGAATGCCTTGAGTTCTCTCATTAAGGGTGATTCCATAATAATGAAGAGACTCTTGGCTAGCTTCTATTAAAAGAGAAAAAGTACAGCTTTTCTATTAGAGAAAAGAGAGAAGGAAAAGGTTCTACACCATTGTTGTGGTGTGTGAAAGGAAAGCCAACCAAGAGTGTGTCCCATATTTTGGTGTGAGATTAAGATCTACACAAGAAGACTCAAATTGTTTTGTAGAGCCTGATTTGCTTAACTAGAGAGACTCGAAGCTTTGCCTTTACAGTGTTTGGTAGGTGCACACCAACACTTAGTTGTTGTTTCTAGAGACGGTTCGGTCGTCAAATCCTTGGACCGGAATAGGGCCGAATAACGTCTTAAGCGAAGCTTTCGAGGACGTACAGCAGCTCTACGATTATTGAGGATTATCTATTCATTGTTTGGTATTTCCATCTTTCTCTAAGATCATATTATTGCAGTTTTCATTTTATAATTTTCCCTATTTGCACCAACAGGTTCTTACGGTATAGGTGACGGAAACCGAAAGGGTATCAAGAGTTACCGATGTGGTAAACTTAGGCATATAAAAAAGAATTTCCGTGTGAAATTGAAGGATAGCAATTTAGCCGAAAAAAGTTGAAAATCCCAAAAATTGAAGAAGATTGGGGAAGATGTTTTGTGGCGGAAAATACTTCGGTGGGAACTTTGGCATCAATCAATTTTGAGAATGATTAGATTGTCGATTCTAGTTGTGGACATCATCTAGCCGGTGATGAATCCAAGTTCTCAAAGTTCCGAAAAGACGAAGGCAGTGATGCTATCATCACGGCGGACAACACCATACATCCTGTAGAAAAAGAAGGGGTCCATTAGTGGAGTAAATGAGGATGCTATTACACTTAAGAGTGTGTTTCATGTTCCCGCATAAAGAATAATCTTTTCTCGGTGGCAAATGTGGTGGAAGCGGGAAATTATATTTTGTTCGAGCCTAAGGAGGTGAAATTTCTTCAGAATATTTCAAGTTTGAAGGCGGATGTTGTCTATACCGGTAAGAGAGTTAAAGAATTGTTTGTTTTATCGGCTTTAACCTTATATGTTGATAAAATGAGTAAAAGTGATGGCGCTTCAATTTGGCATTCTAGATTGGGTCATATTAGCATGGATAAATTGAAGGTCATGGTGATTAAGAATCTAGTATATAGACTATTAAATTCAAATTCTTTTGATGGTGGAAAGGTGTGTGAGGATTGTCAATATGGTAAGGTACATTGTCTTCCATTTGATAAGTCTCTTTCAAGGTGCAAGGCCCCATTGGAGCTTATCCATAGTGATGTAATGGGACCTTGTAGAACAGCTTCATTTTTCGGCTTCCGCTATATGTTGTTATTTGTTGATGATTTTACTAGATTCACATGGGTATATTTTATAAGGGAGAAATCCGATGCATTGTCAAAGTTTATAGAGTGCAAGAAGACCTTTGAAGGTTCACTTCACAAAAGGATCAAGCGGTTAAGAACCGATAATAGTGGGGAGTACTTCCGATGAATTTTCTACATTTTGTCGTGAGCATGGTATACAAAAGGATCTCACTTGTGCCTATGCGCCTCAACAAAATGGAGTGGCGGAGAGAAAGATTAGACATCTTGTGGAGATTTGTAAAAGTTGGTTGTATGCAAAGAATTTACCTAAGGTATGGCATGTACAACATATATGATTAATCGGGTGCCTCTTAGTTTGATTAATATGAAATCTCCTTATTAATTGATGTTTGGGGTGAAGCCTAGTGTCAAGCACTTCAAGGTATTTGGTTCAATCTGCTATGTGCATGTGCCGGATAAAAGGAGAACCAAGTTGGATCCTAAGGCAAATAAGTATATTTTCATTGGGTATGATGAAAAGCAGAAAGGTTGGGAATGCAAGGATCCTACAACTCACAAGTCTATTGTTTCAAGAGATGTTGTGTTTGATGAAGTCTCTTCCTATTATGATTTGGATGGTGGCTCGACTAAGGGTATGGGTGTAGGTGAGCACATCCTTGTTGAGTTTGAGCCTCAAGCAACAATGAACTTGCCGATCACACCAAATGCTCTAATGGCATCCGAGTCTTCTTCGTTGCCAATGGAGGAACAAGGTGATAGGGGGAGTGATGCTACTTGTCATGAACAAGAAAATCAAATTGAAGAAAATAATGAGGGAGAGTGTAGCACATCACATCTTAGAAGATCGAAAAGAAAGAATGTCAAGCAGGCACGGTATCGGGATGAAAACATGGTGACCACTTATTCTTGTTTATTTTCTTGTCCGTTTGATGATAACGAGCCTTCTTGCTTTGACGAAGCAAAAGGGGTAAGAAAATGGAAGGATGACATGGATGAATAGATGAATGCACTTGTGAAAAATGAAACCTGGGATCTTGTTCCTAAGCCTAAGGATGTGAACCGGTTACATGTAAATGGGTGTACAAATTGAAGCAAAAAGCGGATGGGAGTGTGGATAGATTCAAAGCAAGGTTGGTGGCTAAAGGGTTTTCTCAAAAGTATGGAGAGGATTATGAGGAGACATTTAGTCCTGTTGCAAAGATGACTTCTGTTCGAGTTGTAATCTCATTAGCTGCTTGTCATGGTTGGAGATTATTTCAACTTGATGTTAAAAATGCCTTCTTGTATGGTGAGATTAACAAAGACATCTATATAGAGCAACCGCCGAGTTCCAATTCAAGTGATCACCCAACCTATGTTTGCAAGCTCAAGAATGCTCTCTATGGGGATTAAAGCAAGCTCCAAGGGCGTGGTATGGTAAGATTGCCCTTTACAATTTTGTGGTTATTTTGCTTGTAACTCCGATTCTAGTTTATTTGTGAAGAAAGATAAAGGCTTGCTTGTCATTTTGCTCCTTCATGTCGACGATATGATAGCTACCGGCAACAATGATGTTGAGGTTGCAAAGCCAAGTAAGGAGATATCTATCCATTTTGAAATGAAACACTTGGGAGAGCTAAGTCCCTTTCTTGGCTTAGAGGTGGAAACCTTGAAGGATGGCGTATTTATTACCCAAAAAGGCTATGCGGAGAAAATAATTGGAAGATTTGGGATGAAACAAAGTAAGAGATCCTCTACTCCTCTTGATCACAACATAAAGATAAGTTGTGAAGAATGCAAGCTTCTTCCGGATCCTCGGTCATATCGTGCTCTTGTGGGTAGTCTCATCTACTTGACTATCACAAGACCGGGCATTTCTTTTTCCGTTGTGCTTGTTAGTTGTTATATACAAGTGCCACGGAAACCACACTTGGAAGCGGCAAAGAGAATTTTAAAGCATGTGAATTCTACCCTTCACTTGGGATTGCTCTACAAGAGTTAATTTTGTGAATTTACCGACGCCGATTATGGAGGGGACTTGGATGATCAAAGATCTACTTCCGGTTATGTATTTTTGAGTGGATCGGCGAGATAACATTCAATGAATCAGACAAATGATGAAGACCATCAACTATAAGACTTTAGGCATCTAGGAGTGCTTATCTAAGCTCTGTTATTTCCGATTCGACCGAAAGGCACAATCCTGGGTTTGTCAATAGGATGTAGATAATACCGGTGGCGAACCGGGGGGGGTCCGAGTTCAGGCAGAAGGGTTTGTGGTACGGCCCTCCTAGCCCCACATTGATTGCTACACGGAATGTAGGATCAACTCCTTTATTATTATGAGTAAGGTCGAGAGATGAACGAACTGAACCAAGACTCAAAGTCAGAGAACGAGAGTTCAGGTCCTTTTTCTCGTTGACTGGCCCTTGTTGAACTTCATCCTTATGTTTACTTCACTCATGCTTAAGTTTGTTTACCGCCTGCTTCTTCCCTTGCGGATCTGATTGAACTGAACTACTCGAGACCACTGCTCGCCTGACAACTTTGGCTGCTCAATCTGATACCATAGTTTCTCGCACCTTACTACCCCTATCTATAAAGCTGCTCTACTTGACACTCACTGCTCATTGCCTTCTTTCTTATAGACTGGTAAGATGAAAGAGAGCCTTTGGCTTTTCGAATTTCTCGGCATGATCTTGCAACTTTTGGAGCCTACCTTTGAGCGCCTGAATCAATTCAACAAAAAGATCCAGTGTCTCTTTCAACAACAGAAGCAAAATATAAGGCCGCCGCTCTTACGTCTCAAGAATGTGCTTCGTTGCAGCGGTTGATTGAAGATGTTCACTTACCTATTCACAAGCGACTACTATTCTTTGTGTCAACCAGAGTGCACTCAAACATACCAAAAATCTAGTTTGTCGTGCAAGAACAAAGCATATTGGGATCGAGCATCATTTCGTTCGTGAAAAGGTGCTAGATGATACAATTGGTGTAGCGGAAGTGAAGAGCAAGGAGAACGTTGCCGATATTTTCACCAACTCACTTTCCAAAGGACCATTTGGGCTACTTAAGGGTAAGCTTGAACTAGTTTCTAAAAAATCACTTTAAGGGGGATTGTTAAATTTTAAAGTGTATTTTTGGGTGTTTATTTTGTTTTTATTTTGAGAGATGTAGCGAGGATAATATTGTAATTTTGTATCCATGAGCATGTTGGTCATTTTGCCTAACTTGCACATGAGTGAGCCACACATGTTTGCTCCATCTTTTCCAACTACCCACCATTTCAAATTTAAACTCCACTAAGAACTCTAAACCACCACTTCCCTAAGCAATAAAGACTCCACTTTCCCATACTCACTACCACTTAACTAAGCCAGTTACTCTCTAGTTCTACTCTCTATTCACCAAACCAATCTCATGAACTCCATTTTGTAGAGATTCTCCACCATCAAGCAAGACCTCTATTGAAGCTCTATTGAAGCTTTCTTGTGCAAGCTAGTGTTTGAAGGGAAGTGCCAATTTGCCCCATATTTTCTCTACGTTTTGAAGCTTTCTTCTTGAAGCTTTCTTCTTTTATTGGTTCTTATCTTGTATTGTGTTCTTCTATCATATACTGAAGCCACATCTTGTTTGGGCATTGTTTTTCTTCTCTTTTGGTTGTGGATCTTGGGTTAGTGTAAACCTCGGTTTCACTATTTGATTAGCAGATATTCCGGTGTTGTGAAATCTGTCTTTCTCTGTAATAAGTCAACTCGGGCTCAAGCCTACATGAGTTACCAACATTTGTTTCTCACATGTTAGGATCCCAATTGTTTTAAGTACTTCAAATCAAAAGATATGTGAAAATAACTCATCAACAGAAATACCGTCAAGAAATCTATAGCAAAAAAGAAAACACAGAAACAAAGAAACGTTGAGTATTAAATAAAATACAGATGCTATTTCTCTCGTCCGCCGATGTCTTTAGCTAGAACCCAAAATGTCAGGGTATAGAGCACTGATTCGGAGTAAAAAAAAAAAAAGCTTTCAATTTTGCAAATGAGGATGAAAATACGATAGATAAGGAAATTGATGGGTACCCAGATCTATTGCACACAACAGAAAGCAAAGCAATCTCTGTTTAATTTCAAGATAAGAACACAAAGTGATGATAATAAATTTCTCGCACTGTAATTGTGAGATAAGAACTAGGATAAAAAGAGGAGGTGGAATAATACCAGAGAAGAGATTGTGATTGCCTCCAAATCGACTTCTCCAAATACAATGGAAGAGGGATAGGAATTGAAAGTAGTTTTTCGCTCTTTTGCTCTTTTGAAATAAGGGGGTGAGGAGTTGTTTTGTATGTATCATGAACATTTTCAAAGAAGATAATATAAGATGGAATTTGCTAGCCTCCAGAGCAGAAGGCATTTTGCGGATGGGCTGTCGCATGTGAGTGCAGCCACAGAGATACTGCTGTTTTCACTACCATGTTTTGTGCCGTTCCCACAAAGCCCTCTAAATAGGGTGCAACTCGGGTCGGGCGGGTCGGGTTTCCAAAACCCAACCCTACCCGAGAATTATCTAAGTCAAGTCAAGTCGGGTCGTGTGGTGTCGGGTCGGGTCGTGTGGTGTCGGGTCTAATTTTTTACTGGAAACCATGAGATTCGTAAACCCGAACCTTGCCCAAATAGTTTCTCGGGTCGGGTTGGGTCGGGTCGGGTTTTCATTTTTGTTAGCATAGGATAGTAACTAATTTTAAAGAATGTAGAAAAAAAAAAAAATCTTCACACCAAAAATCTCTAAATTTATTTCAAGTGTATAAATTTAAGAACACTATATTTTCACATAACAGACATGATCACCTCAATGGAAATAATTGTATCAATATATTGGAAAGGGAGATGATTTTTTCGCCCCTGTAGGATTATGCACCTCCCTTTTCACGTGAATTATGGCAAACTTTTACTTCGCCCATTAGAAAATAATTTGCTATGTTATTCAAGAGATATTTAAGAAAGTCAAGGTACCCAATATGAGTCAGGTCAAGTTTCCGGTTTATGGTTTTTTTTTTCTTTAAACCCAGCTCTACGCAAGATTGAGTCAGATTTTCCAATTTAAAACCCGACCCTACCCAAGACCCATGATTTCTAAACCCGACACATGTTATTTTCGGGTGGGTCGATGCGGATCAGGTAAAACCCGACCCAAGTTGCAGCCCTACTCCTAAGCCAATTAAATAAGAAAAGACAGGCAAAGTTTATGCAATTATTAAAACATGGTAATGCCAATATAAAGCTGAGATTGTGCAATATACTCCATTTTTTTTAAGGCCCCTTCAGATTTCAAGAAAAATATTTCTGACGGAAAATTTCTTTCTTGGAAATTCTTTCCTCTTCATAGTTTAGAGGGAAATGATATGATTATGCTTAATTAGAGGGATATCATAAATGAGGCAATGTCTACGCAATTTAGCTTTAAGGTATTTCATTGCTGCTCATTTTCACGTGAAAAGACCACCTCATAGCCGAATTTGTCTTGGTCATTGCATTCATATGAAAAGGTGATTTTCTCGTGAAAAATGGGGTTGCAAAATTGCTTTTGCAAAATTGCCTGCACAATTTCTATAAATAGATGTTCCCTCTAAATAACATTTGATGTATTGGTTCAGTCTTTTTTAAGGTTGCTTCACCTCCATGGCGACTAAGTGGATCTCGACGGAAAATCAGCCATTCACTTTTTTGTAAATGGCCAAGATTAAAAATCGTGTATTTTCTATAGAAAATTAATTTTTGAGAGTTTGCTAAACTTTTTTTTATTTTTGGTGAGTCTGAGGGATCTTATTGGTCTATGGGCCCGTCCCGTTATCTTGGTCCATCTTACAATGGTTCAAGTTTTCATTGAATGTTTTTTCTAATATAAAAACAGCAAACTAACAAGGCTCTGGAATTTTATTTTCCATGGACTAGCTTCTATGAAAATATTATTTTTAAGAATTTTCTGTTCTCTAGATCCAAACACCCTAGTATCAATTATTGTAAGCCTGATCTGGACCATTCAATTATATTAATCGTACGATCTTAACACCCATAGGATGGCTTCTCTTTGATATAACTCGATTGTTGATCTACTTGTCTATGAAACTCAAGCAAGGCTATCTTGTTCATTTAAGATTATGGCAACCGATTGTGAGTCCAAAAAGCAGTTATTGGACAACCGATTTTAGTCCAATAATCAGTGTTGGGCTCAGAATCGGTTCTCAAAATCTAAAACAAATGTGTCATCTTAAAGGGCATCTTTTTCATCACCCTCTATCCAGGGTGATGATGCCGAAATCCGCTCTACACGATCTAGTAGTGATAGAGTTATTCCTATAAGCAACTTGCACTCACAGAAAGATATTAGTAGTATCGGAATTATGATACATTGATATTTAAGCTAGAAATCAGAATCACAGGTAAAGTAAAGGCAAGGAGATGAAGTTCAGAAATGTTACCAACGAAGAAGAGGTGGGAGATGACTTGACTGAACCTCGTCTTCCCAGGCTGCCTACGTACTCCTTTATTGAGGATCAAGTCTAATGTAGTTCCATTATGAAGGTGAGAGTCTCCTTTTATAGAGAATAGAGTCCATGATAATTAGAATCTTACTGTTTTAGGAGTCTTTCCTTATTGGTCGACTTTCTCGGGTGATAAGTTCATATCTACTTTCAATAGACATCCTATTTCCCTATATCAGTAAGTTACTAACAATGGGACTTCTATGTTTGGAAAATCACCGCCTTAGAGTATATTGCCTCTTTGAGAGACGGTTTCCCGATTATGAACGTTGCTATTTATAAGGAGAGGATAATATTTCGTTCTCTTATCCCGTAGGTCGGTTTCTAATTAGTCGGAAGTGCCACGTGTCGTTCATCAACGGTTAGTGCCGATTTTACCCCCAACATATTGCCCCCCACTTCCTTGAGCCATGGTTGGGTTGAGGAAGTAGTTTAGAGATTTTCTACTATGTAGGGAGTTTGTTCGGTACCGACGGTCTCATGAACTTACTTTTGTAGTGACTAATCCAATTTACAATACTTGGTCGGTTTTGCCAAAATGAAATTGATTCTCATATATGCACTTACTTCTGATTTTATCATTCCTCATTGTTTATTATGGGGAACCGTCAAATCACTCTTGGTGTTTGTAACGACGACTCTTATCATAATGACGTGATGGGAAAGGATCCCTTCATAATGAGTGTCGCTCATGGGGGTAAATGGCAGCATGTCACGTGGCAAAGAGGTGGGAAAAACCCGAAGGACACTTAATAGTACTTAGTTTCCTTTTCTCGCTCCTTCCCACCTCTATTTATAGGGGTTTTCCTTTAGATTTTATTCACGAAACCTTCTTGACAGAGACTTGTCTTCTCCCTTTTCCTCGAAGATGTCAAAACCCTACAGTAGCTCTTCTTCAAATACCAAGGGAAAAGGGAAGGAGGCGTTTTCTCCCAAGGTTGGGGTTTCCTCCCACAACTCTAATCCTCAGAAGAGGGTCGTGGAGGACCTTCCTCCTCCACCGAGTTTTCCCCTCGCCGCCCCCTTTCGCACTCACACGAAGAAGAATCCCTGGAGGAGTATGTTGCTCGGAAGCGTACCCGGTTCTCCTCTGCGCATCGTGAGGGGATGGAGATGTGTGAGAAGATGCTGGCCATGGATAGAGAGATTACGTACCTGCGCATTGCCAACCTGAGTCTGAAGGAGCAAGTAGACAGACTCAACAAGCAACTGGCCGAGTACGAAACTAACTCCCTGGAGACTTCTTCGGAGCTGAGGCCTAACAGCAAGGACTACTCGAGCGAGGAGAACTCCTCGTGACTGGTCTGATTAAGCTGGGGAGTAGTGGCCATTCCTTCAGATGATTTCTGGAATTTCTTTCTTTTTACTTTTCACTTTTCATTTTACATGTTTTTGGCCACAAAGCCTCCCACATGTAAATAATTTTGAAGTTTTTAATGAAAAATTTTACTCCTTTACTTATAACTGTTGTTTGCAATATTTTCATCTTGATTTTACCGCTTGCTTGCTTTGATCCGAGTTACATGTTTATCGAGTCATGAACTTAATACCGTGTTGCGATACAACACTTAACGCCTAAAAGTATGGCCGAATATGTAGGTCAATATCCATCTCACAGTACCGATGGTGGTATGGACTTACTCTAATGATGACCGATCGATTTTGATACACAATCGGCAAAGTGAAACCGAGTCTCTTATACATGGGCTACTATGATTTTCCCATTTTTCATTGCGTATCATTATGAGCTGTCAAATCATTTTTAATGAGATGACGGTTCTTATCACAATGATACGATAGGAAAGGACTCCTTCATAATGGTCGCCGTTTCTTTGGACAAATGGCAGCATGCCACGTGGTCAAGAGAAAGGGAAAACTTAAAGGATGGCTTTTCACCGCCTTTCGAATTCTATTTATAGAGAGGTTTTTCTGAGTTTTTCATTCTCAAGATCTTTTTTACAGTGACCCATATATTTTTCTTCTTCCCCTTCTACCTTTGCTTGTTTCTTCTACTGCCATGGCTAAAAACCAGGACGTAGATCTCTCCACCCCTGGGCTTTTCAGAGCCCAAATTGTTGACGTCGATGCCATACCGGAGGTCGAGGTTGTGATAATGCCCCCACCGGAGTCACCAATAGAATCGGTGGCAAAGAGAACCAGGAGGACTTCTGGGGGGGAAGAAGATAATGAAGAATGAGACCGTTGCACCTCCATCTCCTCTACCACAGGCAACCAAGAGGACACCGGAGAGGGTTGAACCTTCTTCTCCCGCCCAGTCGAACGCTCAATGCGAGATGTCTGGTCTGAAAGGGATGAGATTGTTCGCTCTTAACTATCGGCGCTCGGCAAGGCGTGCTAAGGACCGGAGCATAGCGTTCGCCGGCCGGTTCGTAGAACTGGCGCAGGAGGTGTACGAATTGGAGATGAAGGCAGCCCTCCTAGAGGAAGAGAACGCGGTGCTGCGTGCCCGCCTCGAAGCTCTATCGGGAAATGCTGGTCCCTCGGGAGCCTCTTCCGCGGCAGAGCCGACCGAGTGATGTCGCTCAGTGCCCCTGTATTCTGGTCTTATTATTGAGGAGGCGAGAATATTGTTCTTCGCACCTTTCTCAGAATCTGGGGAGGGCTCTTTTTTGTTGATGACACGGGCGCGGATGATCTTCACCCTCATTTTGCTGACTACAGTGATTTCTTTTATTTTTTGTTTGTTTACTTTTTGTTCTTATGACGCTGACCTCAAAGTCCCTCAAATGTAATCAGTTGAACAGATTAATAGGAATCCTACTTTACTTATATTTGTCACTCGTGTAGTTCCGGTTTCTATTAGTTTGCACCAATGCACATTCACTGGATCATGAATTGATTCGGATCATCTCGCCTTAGCCCAGCAATCCCATCAATAGGTATATGCGTAGATGCACGGGTTGGTATTCATTTGAAAGTGGTCCACTACCTTGCTTGAAGATAACCGCTTTTGCCACTTTTCATTTGATCGGTACCGAATAAAGGGACCGTGTCTTTCAGCTTTTGACGGTTAATGCCTTGGGAATCGATGCTTTTCATTATAATGGCAATCGCCATTATTTTCGGCGCAATGATGGGAGATGTGAGGCATCACTGCTTAGGGGCATGACACGTGTTTCTTTTTAGAAGGTAACCCTGGTTTTTTTCCTGCCTAAGGTTTTTACCCCATTTATAAGGCTTTTTCATCCTTTCATTTTTCACCAAAAGCTTTTTTTACCTGCCGATTTTGCTTCAAGGGTGGTGGCAAAGAATAGTGAGACTTTTCTCACCTCGGAAGGTTCATCTGGTACCTTCATCCCTACAAAAACCCGTAAGTTCTTCTCCTCTTCTCTCTGGTATTTCTGCCCTTAAACATGTCTGATGCTTCAGACTTACAAAACCCTTCTGGGAGTGTAGGGCATATAGAGAACTGAGAGTCTCCTCATAAAGTAGATTTAGATGAAGACCTTAGGGACGAGGCCAGCGCTAGTGAGCCACCGGCTCCGACGAAGTCTTATAAGAAGAGAAAACCCACTAGGAAGGAGAGGGCCCCGAAATTGTCTAAGAGAATCAAAACTGATTCGGGGGCCACTAGTGATGTTTACAAACCTGATAACATTCCTTTGGGTTTGATAATGAAAACACCGTTAGGGGAGCAGCACATTTCCCACGTTAAAGAGTCGGCCGATTTTTTTGAGGCTATGGGAGATGTTGGGGGACCCCATAGAACGGAGATAGTCGCAACTCAGGTTTGCACCTTGATAGGGAAGAATGTAGATGATATCCGTGGGGAGTACCTCATTCCTGATGATTATTTTATTCGGATACCCAACTCCACCGAGCGAGCTTGCGAAAGTTCGGTCGCGGGTGAAACGACCTTTTATCTTGAGGCCTTTCGTGAGGGTCTACGATTCTCGGTGGCGGAAGTAATTCCTCAAATCTTCAAGTTTTATGGGATAGCTCCCTCTCAAGTCTTTCCAAACAATTGGAGAAATTTAATGGCCTACTTGGCCAAAAGCAAACTTTTGAAGGCTGATGTGTCGGTTGACATCTTCCGTCGGTATTTTAAACTGGTAGATGATGGGGAATGGTTGACCATTACGCATTGCCGAAACATAATGATTGGGGCAAAAACTCCTTCCTCAATCAAAGGGTGGAAGAATGAGTTTGTTTTCATTCGGTCTCCAATGGGCGCTGGATGGGATTTTCCCTTTGATTGGAGAAAACCCTCGGCCGACAGATTAAGCGTTTTGCCGAAGCTAGGAAATATGGGAAATATGGGAAATAAGATTTTCATGTCCATCTTGTCGGGCTTTAAGATTGACACCCGGGAGTTCAAAGACCAAGAAAAGCTTGTAGAATATGGTTTGTGCGGCGAGGTAGTTCGCCCCAAAGTTTCCATCAAGGGGGTCAGATCCGCCAAGAGCGGTAATTCTCGTTTCTACTTCTTATTCATTCGGTTGTGCCTCTGTTGAAGGTCTTAATAATTATGTTCCTTTATACAGGAATGGCATCTCAACAAACAGGTGTTCCCGAGAGGAGAGAAGTCCCGGAAAAAATCCAGGTTCCTGTAAAGAGCAGTGAGTCCGAGAAGGATAAAGTTCCTGAGAAAGGTGGGGCTCCTTTGCGACCCACCCCAACAATATCGGTGGCGGCTCTGGAGAGGGCTCGAAAATCCAGATATGGGGGGCATAAACCCGGTACCGTCTCTCCTTTGACGACTCTTTTTGAAAAGTCGAAAGAACCGTCTGGAGGAGAGAGGCCTGACCCGGGGAAGAAACTTAAGGAGAGCACTTCCGAGGTTCCGACTGATGGAGGTCCTAGTAGTCTTCCCCCCTCCTTTAATGTTGACAGGAGTAGGCGAACACAGCTTGTCCTTCATCATGTCGACCTTCCAGAAGGAGACGCCCATGTTCGAGGAGACCCCTTTATTCCCTCTTGGAAAGTTGGGGACAAGGACTCGGCTAGCCATAATCCACGGGTAGGGGTGGAAATGTGTCTGAGATGCGTGCTCCCGAATGATAAGGGAGAGTTACGGAAATTGAGTGCCGGGGCTTTAAGCCGCTTCTTCCTTCATCAACAGAAGATAGTATGTATAACTGAACCTTTCTTCTTTCTTTTTTCTCTTTATACTCACTCGGACTTATTCCCCGCTATCCCATGTTAGATGAATGACCTCAGTACCGTGGCTTCTAACCGTATTATAGACACATTAGCGGACAACCTACAACTTCGGAATGCGGTTAGCGGCCTAGAGGGAAAGAATGATTCTTTACAAGACAGAGTTGCGGAATTGGAGAAAAAGGAGAAAACCGATGAAGAGGTCATTGCCACGCTCCGAAAGGACTTAGAGAACACGCAGAGAAAACTCAAAGAGTCGGAGGAAGCCATTAATGAGCTTGTTCGAGATCGGTCAATAGTCGAGGCTGAGGTAATCTCCAAATTTAAGGAGAGTGAGGATTTTGGCTTTGAAGTAGCATTCCATGCCCTCGACTTTGAAGTGAGGAGGTTCGAAGAATGCAAGAGGCAAGTCCTACAAATTATGCCCGATTTTCCTGTAGAGCACTTCACCGCCCCTAAGACCGATACCATGGCTACTGACTCTCCACTTATTACGGAGTTGATCCCTCCTGCTAATGTTTAAAGTTCTTTTTTATATGCATTTGGTCCTTTTTTAAACTTATTTGGTTTGTAATATTTGACTCATGGTGGGGCATATACTTTGTGGTGGTGTGCTTTTGTTAGCACTTTTTGGTACTTGCAAGTACTTTTTATTTATATTTATACAATGCACGAGTTCTATTCCTCACCTTTATGGGGGAATAAGACTTGTACTTTTAGTTTTATGAACCTCCTGCCTTTCCTCTATGAGGAGACGGGGTTTTCTTTTATTACTCTCTTTTTTTCCTCTCTCCTTATAAAAAAGGGGGAATCCAGGTAAAGAAGTGGCCGGACATTTGGTCTGTGGTTTTCTTACGAGAAATGGGCCGAACCTTCGGTCATGTTCCCATTTTATTTAGAGATACGCTCTCTTGTTCCTATATAAAGGTAACATTTTCCGGGTATTCCCTTTGTGCTTTGCACGTCGGTCGTCTTTCTTCGATTGATCAATTCGAAGTCGACTGACCCGCCCTCCTTTATGAGGAGGGAACTCATATCCAGTGATATTTTTAGGGGTATCCGGGATGATCAACCTCGGTCGCACTTCACATATCATCTGGTTTGATCTAAAGATCAGGGCATCGGGTCCTCCTGTCTAATGGGTCAGACAAGTGCCTCACCCTACTCGACCGACTTCTATGCTCAGTCGGTGGGCATTAACCTTAAGAGGTTAATTGATGAAATGGCATCGAGTCCTCATGTCTAATGGGTCGGACAAGTGCCTTACCCTACTTGACCGGCTTCTATGCTCGGTCGGTGGGCATTAACCTTAGGAGGTTAATTTATGTTGTTTATATTTTTGTTTCTTTTTATTTTTAAAAACATAGGTATGCAAGGGCTTTGTCACTACCCCTTTTTTAAAGGTTTGGCAAGCATTTTACCTTGTTTATTTATTTAATATTTTTCAAGCATGTATAGAAACATATTTAGCACATAGCAACATAATAGGAACACTTTTGAAACAAATTTAAACTTTATTTCTTTAAGCTAAATTCCTTATTACATCCTGTAAAAAGAATTGTTTCTACTTATTCCTGCATTTGAAAGAAAAAAAGAAAAAGAAAATAACAAAAACTAATCAAAGAAAAACTAACTAGACTTACTGATAGAATTTCCTTAGGTTTTGCATATGTCATGTTCTGGGGATCGGTGCGCCATCTAGATTTTCCAATTGGTAGGCTCTTAGGCGTAAGATCCCTATAACTCGGTAGGACCCTTCCCATGAGGGGGCGAGTTTTTCGGCATTCCTTGGGTCTGAAACCTCTGCCCGTCGGAGCACCAGGTCTCCTTCCTTAAGAGCTCTTTCTTTCATCCGATGGTTATAGTACCGAGCGACCCTTTGCTGGTATACAACAACTTTGATTCGAGCTTTCTCCATGGTTTCTTCAACGAGGTCCAAGCTACTTCTCATGAGTTCGTCGTTTATTTGTTCATTGTAGCTTTCGACTCTTGGAGAAGGAATGGCTATTTCGACTGGAATGATTGCCCCAACACCGAATGCTAGGTTGAATGGAGATTCACCTATTGCGGTACGTGGGGTAGTTCGGTAGGCCCATAGGACATTCAGTAACTCTGACGCCCAAGTATTTTTGGCGTCTTCAACTCTCTTTTTAAAACTTTGAAGGAGAATTTGGTTGGTTACCTCGACTTGTCCATTTGCTTGTGGATGTCCGACTGAAGTAAATCTTTGTTCAATCATGAGTCGTTCGCAAAAATTCATGAATTGTTCACTAGCATACTGGGGCCCATTGTCGGTAACCAATACTCTTGGTATCCCATATCTGCACACAATATCGTGGTAGAAAAAGGTTTCTGTCACCTTAGAGGTGGCCTTTTTTACTGCTTTGGCCTCTACCCATTTGGTGAAATAGTCTATCCCGACATATAGCATCGTATGCCCACCGACTGATGGTGGAAAGGGACATAATAGATCCATTCCCCACATCGCAAAGGGGATTGGGCTGGAGATAGAGGAGTATTGGGTTGCTGGCTGGCGAGGTACCGATGAAAACTTTTGGCACTGTTCGCACCTCTTGACATAGTTTTGGGCATCTTCCAGTATGGTTGGCCAAAAGTACCCTCGGCGAAAGATCTTGTGGGCCAGCACCTTGCCCCTCGAGTGATCTCCACATATGCCTTCATGTACTTCAGCCATTGCTCGATCGGCGTCTGTGGGTAGGAGACACTTTAGTAGCGGCCAAGAGAATGATCACTATAGAGCACTTCTCATTTCAGGATGTAAAGGGCAGATTTGGCAGTGATTCTCCTTGCTTCATTTCAGTCCTCTGGCAAGGTACCATCTTTGAGATACTGTATTATGGGGTCCATCAAGCTAGGTTCGCGATCAATATGACTAACTTCTTCTCTCTCTATGCTGGGACGGGAGAGAACCTCAGTATACACGTTCCCCCAGCTAGTGGTCTCTGAGGAGGCCATTTTGGATAGGGCATCAGCTCTGGCATTAAGAGTTCGAGAAATTTGGACAATTTCAAATTCTTTGAAAAGGGAGATTTTCCCTCTTACCTTTTCTAAGTATTTAAGCATTCTTCGATCTTTCGCCTCATAGAGTCCATTAATATGTCCAACAACAAGTTGTGAATCACTATGGGCTTTTAGTTGGTCGGCTTCCAATTCAAGGGCTAATGCCAGTCCAGCCAGGAGTGCCTCATACTCGGCCTTGTTGTTGGAAGGATCGAAGTTGAGTTTCAAAGCATATTCCCCTAGAAATTTATCGGGTCCGACCAAGACTAATCCGGCTCCTCTTCCGCCTGCGTTGACTGATCCATCAACAAACAACATCCATGGATATTGTTTTTCTTATTCATCTTTTATCTCTTCCTGCCCCCCCCCCCCCCCCGAGTCTTCGGTCGGAGTCGTGCATTCTACCACAAAGTAGGCAAGTACTTGCGACTTAATTGAAGGGCGAGGTAGGACTTGTATATCAAATTCGCCAAGTTTCGATTGCCCAATTGATTAATCGTCCTGAAGTGTCTGATTTTTGAAGGATTTTTCGCAATGGTTGGTCGGTGAGAACAACTACAGTGTGGGCTTGAAAGTATAGACGTAATTTTCTGGCGGCAATGACTATCGCAAATGCAAACTTTTTGATATTTTGATATGTTGTTTCGGCATCGTTTAGGACTCGGCTGACGTAATATATAGGATGTTCTGTCCTTTGCTTTTGCCTGACAAGTACAATACTGGTGGCCAAGGGACTTACCACTAGATAAATGTATAACTCTTCATTCGGTAGTGGTTTCATCAATACAGGAGGAGACTGAAGGTACTGTTTGAGTTTGTTGAATGCTTCCTGGCATTCATTCGTCCATTGAAAATCTTTCATGTTTCTCAATATCTTAAAGAATGAAAGGCAGCTCTTGGCAGATTTGGACAGGAATCAACTAAAGCCACTATCCTTCCCGCGAGTCGCTGTACTTCGTTCACGGTTTTTGGTGATGTCATATCAAGAATGGCTTGAATTCTCTCGGGATTTGCCTCTATCCCTCGCTGACTTACCATGAATCCAAGGAATTTGCCGGAGGTTACCCCAAAGGCACACTTCGAGGGGTTAAGTGTCATCTGATAGTTATGTAACACTGTGAAAGCTTCTTGAAGGTCAGTAACATGGTCGGTGGTTTAGGCTTTTAACAAGCATATCATCCACGTATACCTCCATATTCTGACCAATTTGTGAGGCAAAAATTTGATTCACCAGCCGCTGATACGTGGCTCCCGTGTTTTTAAGGCCAAAGGGCATGACCTTATAACAAAATAGTCCTTGTTCTGTAATGAAGGACGTTTTGGGAATATCGGGGGGGGGGGGGGTACATGCGTATCTGGTTATAGCCGGAGAAAGCATCCATGAAGCTGAGCATCTCGTGACCGGATGTAGTATCTATTAACATGTCAATTCGGGGGAGGGGGCAGTGGTCTTTTGGACAGGCCTTATTTAGGTCAGTAAAGTCCATGCATATCCGCCACTTCTCGCTCGCTTTTTTGACAATTACTACATTGGCGAGCCATTCTGGATAATGTATCTCTCGGATAAAATTAGCTTGTAGAAGTTTATTCCTCTTTTATAGCTTTCTGTCGCTCAGGAGCGAAGTTCCGTTTCTTTTGTTTGACGGGCGGGTTGACGCTGAGCCGATGGACATCAACGTCAATCGGGATACCAGCATGTCCAAAGCAGACCATGCAAAAACATCTGCGTTAGCTTTCAAAAAATTTACCAAATTGGTTCGGATCTTACCAGTGAGGAGTGAGCCGATCTGGACTGTTCTTTCATCCTTTTCCCCGAACAACGTTATCTGGGTCCGCTCTTCTACCAGTTCTCCTCACGTCTGGCAATTATCCGAACGTGGGTCTATACCGGCTATTTTGAGAGATTCCTTTACTTTTTCACTAGTTTGGTGTAATCAGCATAACAATTTCTAGCTCTTTCCTGATCTCCTCATACCTCTCTGATTCTTGCTTTTGTCGAAAATTTGATTTTGAGATGAGGCGTTGAGACTACTGCTTCAAGTTTGTTTAGAGCCGAACGTCCTATGATGGCGTTATAGGTGGAGGGACCTTTACAACCAGGAAAGTTTGCATGATGGTTTTCTGGCGAGGCTCGGTACTGAACGTTACAGGTAGGTCTATCCTTCCTTCGATACTAATCGATCCACCAGAAAATCCATAGATAGACCATTCTACTGGTGTAAGCCTGTCCAAGCCTAAGTGCATTTCTTTAAAAGCATTGTAATGTAAGATATTGACAGAGCTACCAGTGTCTACTATTATTTTACTCACACTGAAATTGGCAATAATGAGGCGGACAACGATCGCATCATCATGAGGGAGGTAAAAATCATCGTAGTCTTTTTCGGAAAAGACTATTT
The DNA here is from genome assembly GCF_043159265.1 of Tasmannia lanceolata. Taxonomy (NCBI): domain Eukaryota; kingdom Viridiplantae; phylum Streptophyta; class Magnoliopsida; order Canellales; family Winteraceae; genus Tasmannia; species Tasmannia lanceolata. The sequence continues at coordinate 7,868,098 of NW_027518679.1, read as the reverse complement.
GATCCTCGCTATCAGCAGAATCCGATCGAAACTTTTTTGCTGGAGCTTTACCACATGAATTTGGGCGGCGTAGGCCTTCTGTTCGAAAATTGTTGGTCCTCCTGAGGCCAATCCTCCAGCGATTACATTGATGCTCCCTGCAATTCTAACTCGAGCGTCGGTCCTTACGTCTGAGAGTTGTTTAGCCTCGAAAATCTGTCGGGTTTGGTCAGTCCCGATGATCGATTGAGTCGGATTGGAAGGACCGGGAGTCTTTGGAACCTCGGGTTTATGGGAAGGTCAATTATGCTTCGGGTTTAACAAGTATTTGTCGACTCGGCCGAGCCCTACTAGCCTTTCGACTTCATTCTTCAGATTATAACAATCATTTGTAGTGTGGCCATGGTCGCCGTGAAAATGGCAATATTTGCTAGTATTACGTTTTCGACCGGTACCTTTCATCTTTGGTGGCCATTGGAGATCCTCCTTTCCTCGGATTTCGTAAAGGATATTTGCTACAGATGTATTTAAAGGAGTGTAGTTGTACCTTTCGAACTTTTTCGAGGGAACTCGGTTACCAGATTGTGACTGTCGATTATCAGATCGAGGAGGTTTGCCCTGACCAATATTCGAACGAGCCTCCTCCTTTCTCTTCTCCGGAGCTTTGATGAGTTCTAACTCTCTTTCCATGGCGAAAGATTCTTTATTGTTAACATATTTGTCCGCTACCGCCATTAGTTCCTGGAGATCTCGGCGAGGGTCGATATTCAGGGCTACTTTGAGATCTCTGCCGTGAACAACCGATTTCATCGCTGCTCTAACCATCTCATGATTAGGATCTTTGATTTGTGATAGTTCAGCCCTAAATCGACCTATAAAAGATCGTAAGGTTTCTTCCTTTCCTTGAAGGAGAGCGAGGAGCACGTCGCCAGGTTTTTTCTGTGACCGACTATTGGCGAAGTACATCACAAATCCCCTACTTAATTCTCGAAAAGAAGATATGGAATTAGGTTTAAGGCGGCCGTACCAACTATTCGCTCCTTTTTTAAATATGACGAGAAAGGGCGACACATGACTGTGTCGTTAGCACCTTTGAATTCCATCACCCTCCGATAGGCTTGTAAGTATTCCAATGGATCTAATGTACCATCGTAGAGATCGAGTCTTGGTAAATTGAAATTCGGCATCAATTGGGCATGTGCTATCGCCTCTATGAATGGTGATTGTACTTCATTCTCCCATTCAGTTAGGAGATCCAGCTCATAAGGTTTCTTAATATGGCGCTGCATCTCCCCGACTTGTCGCTGAAGTTCGGCAAGGAGTCCCGAGTCAGGCGCATGAATTCCGTCTCTGAAATTGTGATGCGGGTTATCTTGCGCTTGGTTCGGGTTTCCTGTGTTATTAGCCCTTTAGGGGTCGTTGTTCTGGGTTGGAATAGGCCGAAAAGTTAATTCTGGTGCTCGTCGATCGTTCGCCTTCCCGTTTTCATGATTCGGTCTGGGACTAGTAATCGAAGCAGAAGGTCGGTGATTTACTGGCCTTCGACTGCGAGGATTTCTGCCCTTAGGTGATTCATCTTGCTCTTCTTCTAAATGCAGATTCCCCACTTCCGCGATTAGTGGAGGAATATCGACGTTCCGAACTATCGGTCGGGGGGGGGGGGGGGGTAAACGTCTCAATATTTCATGCAGGGTGACCGAAACGTTCCCCACTTGCGAAGCAAGTTGGTTGAACATGGTCATAGTGACTGGAGTAGTATCTTCGTTGTTAGGTGTTTCCTCCAGAGCTTGATTCTCGGGAATTATAGCCTATGCTTGACTCCTGATCATTACCCCTTCGCCCTGTGGGTTAGCTACAACAGATTTCAAAATTTTTGACCTCGAATTTGTCATGATGATCCCACGGATGGCGCCAATATGATGATGCCGAAATCCGCTCTACACGATCTAGTAGTGATAGAGTTATTCCTGTAAGCAACTTGCACTCACAGAAAGATATTAGTAGTATCGGAATTATGATACATCGATATTTAAGCTAGAAATCAGAATCACAGGTAAAGTAAAGGGAAGGAGATGAAGTTCAGAAATGTTACCAACGAAGAAGAGGTGGGAGATGACTTGACTGAACTTGGTCTTCCCAGGCTGCCTACGTACTCCTTTATTGAGGATCAAGTCTAACATAGTTCAATTATGAAGGTGAGAGTCTCCTTTTATAGAGAATCGAGTCCATGATAATTAGAATATTACTGTTTTAGGAGTCTTTCCTTATTGGTCGACTTTCTCGGGTGATAAGTTCATATCTACTTTCAATAGATATCCTATTTCCCTATATCAGTAAGTTACTAACAATGGGACTCCTATGTTTGGAAAATCACCGCCTTAGAGTATATTGCCTCTTTGAGAGACGGTTTCCCGATTATGAACGTTGCTATTTATAAGGAGAGGATAATATTTCGTTCCCTTATCCCGTAGGTCTATTTCTAATCATCAACGGTAGTGCCAACACAGGGTTTAGGATCATCCATGATGGACTTCCTTATCATACAATGAAGTGCGTATACTAGGTTCTGCCTGTGATCGATCCAAGCCATCCATCATCAATGGATAGCCCTTGTTTTGGATGTTTCGAAAATTACGCCCCATCATGCAATCCTAAGCCCTACCATCTAATAATGTGCATTTTTTTCCCCCTGAACGGGAAGCCTTGCTATCTATAGTTTTTCACCACTCATGCTCAAAGACAAATTGCCCATTATTGGATGGCTATTGATAGTGGAACTACCATGTTTTAATAATTGCACAAGCTCAACTTGTCTATCCTGTTTTAATTGTCTCTAAGAGCTTGTTGGGAATTGTAATAACCTTTAACAGTTGTTTAAAAAGTAAAAGACAAGATAAGTTAGTGCAATTATCAAAACATGGTAGTGCCAATAGCATATAGGATGTTAGAATTGTATCATTGGCATGATTTTTGCACTACAAGAAAAAGTTGTGTTTTATTAGCAGTCATTTAAATCCGTCAGTAAAAAATGTAATATAACAGCAGTTTTGTATGATTGTTGGAAGAACGTAAATATAAGAAGGGCGTACGAGTGCACGAGGCTCCCACCATTGAGGGGTCTAGGGAGGGCTATATGTACACAGCCTTATCCTTGCTTTGCAGAGAGGCTATTTCCATGACTCGAACCCGTGACCACTATGTCCTAATGGAGCAACCTTTCCATTGCACCAAGGCTCGCCCTCTAAGAACATCGTAAATATATGAGCTGTAAAATAAAACTGTCAGCATATGCTAGTTTGTATTGGCAGCCAAGAAAATCAACAGCGAAACTCACATTTACCATCGCTAGAGGTCTCTATACTGGCAGTTTTTAATGACAACCTGTACAAGCTTTGATGATAATGAAAAACAGTCACGCCCGCCTGATACCATTATTTTTGTTTTTCCTTATTCTCCCTTCCTAAGCACACTTTTACTCTTCTACCTTTCACAATTTAATAACCCTTCCCTTGAACGCTAAGCCCCTGTTCGTGCTGATTGTGAGTGCTAAACAGATTAATGTACTCAAATTTAAATGTAATTTTGAGGCCAATAATATGTTTGGCACTCAGAATCGGTTGTGATAATCTTTGTGATAATCTTAAATGAACAGGGCCTAAGTGGTTCTTGAAGAAGAAGAAATACGGAATAAGAAAGAAGAAGGAATTTCATGTAATTTTTTTTTATAATGTTTTGTTTCTTTTATTTTTTTATTTTTCCTGAGGATTCAGCTGTAAAAAACCACGCAGTTTATGTTTTCTTTTATTCATTTTTTTATTTTTTCTAACCTTTCTTGTAAAAAACCACACATTTTCAAGTCACTATCCCAGTGTGCTTGAGTGAAGCCCCTCCCTTCTATAAATTTTTTTTTTCCGCTTCAGTAGGATGCTCTAAGGTTAAGCATGGAAGATCATGCAATTAGCTTTTATACATGAGATATACAAATACTGTAGAGAAACATGGATTTCACAACACCGGAAGAACAGTTCAACCAGCTAAAACAACCTAACTCCAGACGTGGCCCTATTCTGTTGGAATATGTGGTCAGTTCAACCAGCTAACACAACCCAACTCGAGACGTGGCCCTACTCTGTTGGAATGTGGTCTGCTTTCAGTTTACAGTCTCGAGCAGATCGCCGGTCTCTTTCTGCTTTCAGTTTACTTTTACCCACAAAATGGATTTTAGATGAATTCAGTTTTTGTTGTTCTAAATTCAACATGCAAATGAAGTCCTCTAACTTAGTAGTTCAGCTGGAGAAAGGCAGCAATAGCAATCCCAATGCCTTCCGGTATAAATAAAAGAAATGATTCATATTTCTGTTCAACAATGTAGTGCAACCTGTTACGCCATTTAAAAAAAAACAGAAAAAGAAAAAGAAACAACATGAGTTCAATAGCCATAATCAGGAAGATTCTGTGTAACAATCAATGGGCAAATGTTCAGAAAGTTAATACCTGCCTAGAAAGATAATGCCCGCTTCAACTAGCTCAGATTAATCTGTGAACAGAAGGAAATGGGAAGAACATAGAGACAACTCATGATCTGAAAATGAATCAGTGGAGGAGTTTTAGACAGTCCATCAAGGCATCTGTATGCTCGGGCTTCCCAACAGAAACCCGAACATAGCCCTTCAATTCTTTGTTATTGTAGTGCCGAATCATCACTCCCATTTGAGCAAGGTCTTCCTGAAATTAATTCAAATATAGCAATATAAGTTGGCATAGCAAAAAACAAAAAAAAAACACGTTGCAAGGAATTCCTTTTCCTGATTATACTAGCAAATGAAATTGACTGTTCATTTCTGGTCAAAATCTGAGTATTAGCCTCCATTCCCAAAATTATTTCAAATATATCAAGATTTGTTTCAGTCTAATCAAAATAGCACTGGTAACATTCTTGATAACCCCACCCCCCACTCGGTTATGAAATCCCTGAAATACGCCTGCAGAACCAATTCTCAAGTTCAAGTTGCAAATTTCTTTTCTAAGGCTTAAATGATCTTTTCATCGTTTTCAGTAGACAAACATTCAGTTCTTGTATTTGTCCTTTTTATGTTCGCAAGGCAGAGTTCTCCTTTCTATGCGTATTTTCCACAAACGGATTAAGTCTTTACTAGATTTTTTAGTTAGAATTACTTTGAGAGCCTCTACCAGTCTGTGAAGAAGTTCAATTGAAAAATCTCAGTCACCTGAGAAAAATCTCCTTCAGTCATTGAAAAACCCTTTTTCCCCCAAACATAGAGAAAGAAATCTGCCTTATTGCAAGATAGCATCAAAGGCATGAATCGGGAAATCTCGTCTCTGTTCACAAGTGAACCTAGGCCACCTGACCCAGGAAAAATATCCGGATCTGGAGAGGAAGATGAGCGAATATGGCCTGCCCTAGCATCTCCTGAAGCAAGCTTTTCCCACCATGTTGACTCCTTGACGAAATACAGAATCAGGGACCCTGACCTTTCGGCTGAACGGATTGTTTCGTCTGGGGACTTCTCGCCCCATCCATGGTTTCCCGCATGGACTCTCAAAAAATCCTACCAAGCCAATCGGAAATGAATCTCTTGCCCAAAAAAATAGCAGAATCCACCCTGCAAAAATACTGGCCCTCGGAATACCTCCTTGCAACCCAACCCGCCTCCTGCCAACCTATCCCCTTCTCCCTTCTCTCATCATCCCCAATCTCCGATCCAGGTACCCTCTACAAAAGAGGAACTAGAAATCACAAAAATTTTGACAAACCTGTAAGAGCCTTTTCATCTTCCCCAAAAGCCACTAACCCTCTCTGAAATCCAGTGTCAACTCACCCCTTCAGAAAATCCATCCCCTTCAAAGCCCTTGATGCGGATTCCAGGTATCATCTTACTCCACCTCCTCCAGCCTCCCTTTCCAGCTTCCTTCCCATCAAAGAGGGCAACTCTGCAATTCAACCCCCATTTCCTCAGGTGACTGAGTCCACTCAACTGGGAGAATCTAACTCAGTGACTCAACAAGGGCGATCGCCAATTCAATCGACCCCCTCCCTCATCTCAATCCCCGCCCCTATTCCCCCTCACTCCCCGTCCCTAGCTGCAAACCTGCAACTTAGAAACTTCCCCAAAGATTCCCACTGGCCTGCTCTTCACCAAGATAAAAGCTCAACAGAACCAAATTCGGAATCCCATACCCTCCCAGGACCTACCTGGAAATCTCTCTTTACCCTCCCAAAGCCTCTAGTGGTAGACACAAAAATTGCTTTTCACACTCCCATTGAAGCAGACACAAACCCAAGAAGGGCAAATATAGTTGAGGAAGACTTCCACAATGCCTCAAACAAATGGAGCCACTGCCTCCTGGGTTATTTTCTTGGTAGACGCCCCTTCTACCTTTCACTAAAAGAGCATCTAATGAGAAAATGGATGCCAAAAGGAGACTTCAAGCTCATGGCCCTTCCCAAAGGATTCTTCCTCTTCAGATTCAGCAATGAAGAAGACTGTACAATGGTCTTAGAAACTCCAACTACTTATGGAGGAAGAACCCTTATCATTCAAAAGTGGTCACCAGAATGTGCCCTAGAGAAGCCAAGGTTAACCTCCATTCCCCTCTGGATCAAACTCCCCGGTCTTCATCTAAAATTCTGGACCCCAACTGCTTTGGGAAAGATTGCAAGTCTGATTGGGTGCCCTCTATACATGGACACCCAAACTGCTGAAGGTACTAGATTAACATTTGCAAGGATATGTGTGGAGATATCAGTAGATGATGTCCTCCCTGAGACCCTTCACATTCAAACTCCCACAGGCATTGAAACCCAAGAAGTTGATTATGACTGGCGGCCCAAAGCATGTCAATATTGCAAGGAATTCAGCCACTCAACTGAGAAATGTTCCCAATTCCAAAGGCCAAAACCTAAGTCAAAGCAAGATTGGATTGTAAAAGGTCCTATTGCTGAAATCTCTGCTCCTGCTCAAAAGCTCCTTCCAGAGTCTGATCTGGAAATAAGCCAGGTTGGGGGGGAAATCTCCACCTCAAATGTGTTTGATTTGCTGGGAGATTTTGTTGAGGAAGAAACTCTTCCTCAGCCCTCTCAAGCCCCGCTCCCCACCTCCTTATCTTTGGAAGCAAACCATTTGCCTTACCCAAACCATCGCCAACCCAGTCCTCAGCCCGCTTCTTTGGCTGATTCCCAACCTGAAACAGCCCCAGCCTCTCCCCAATCTGACCCCCAACCGTCGGCTGCAACTCTGCACTCCAAATCCTCTCCCGCCTCTGTGCCAGGAAATCCAAACTTAACCTCCTCTACCCCATCATCCAGAAAAAAAGGAAAAGAGAAATACCCCATTAAAAGCCCGGAGTCCCTTACGGAATGTCCATCCCTCCATTTCCCTTGTTTCCAAGGCTCTGGAAAGCCTTGTGAGAATCGGGAAATCTCCTTGACCTCTCCTGCTGATTCCCAATCTGACGCCGCCCGAGCCACTCCCCAATCTGACCTGCACTCAAAATCCACCCCCTCCCCTGAATCAAAAAATCCAAACCTTACCTCCTCTACCCCATCATCCAGAAAAAAAGGAAAAAAGAAAAACTCCATTAAAAGCCCTGAGTCCCAAGCAGATCAACACTCTAGAAGGGACACTCCCCCACAATCCCCTTCCCTCTTGGGCCAGACCGTTCCCTCAACAACCCCTCTGAGCCCACCCCTCCCCCATCCTCCTGATCTGGCTAGCCTGAAGAAGACCCCTCCCTGCCATTCAACAAGTCTCTCCATGAGCCCTCCTTCCCTCGCCATTATTCCTAAATGAAGATTGTAAATTCCTGGAATATCAGAGGTCTCTGTACCAGCAACAAAAGAAAAGAAATTACCGAGCTCATCAGAAAGACTCGGGCTCCAATATGCTGCATTATTGAAACAAAAGCAAAGATTCACAAGCTAAATGACTATGCTTCCCAAGTCTGTGAAGGATGGAAAGTTCATGGAAACTATTCTGCTGTCATAAAGGGCAGAATTTGGATCCTCTGGAACCCAAACCTTGTAGACATCAATATTCTCGAAGAGTCCAGCCAATATGTCCATTCAGAGGTGTGGATCATCCAAACCAATCAATATTTCAACCTTACTGCAGTCTACGCCCATAACTACTATATCTCCCGTAGAGCCCTATGGTCTAATTTAGAAAGCTTGGAACCTGGAATTTCTCTCCCTTGGTTATTGGTGGGGGACTTTAATGTAGTCAGATATGCTAGTGAGAGACTTGGCAACACAAACCATCACCTCAATGAGATGGAAGAATTCAATGAATGCCTCACCAACTGCTCCTTAACTGATCTTCGTTCAGACAGCCAAACCTGGACATGGCACAATAGATCCTCTGCTAATAGAAAGGTAGCCAAGCTTGATAGATCCCTGGTCAATGAGCTATGGCTTCACCAATTCCCCCGAGCCTTCACTGAATTCCTTCCTCCTGGCATCTCAGACCATTGCCCCCTATCCATTTCCATTCACCCTCAGGAAAACCTTGGTCCTAAACCCTTCAGATTCATGAACATGTGGATTGAGGACAGATCTCTTTTCCCTATTGTTGAAAGAGCTTGGAACTTCAATTTCAAAGGAAACCCAATGTACCAACTCTGTCGCAAACTCAAGGAAGTCAAAGCCCATTTGAAGGCTTGGAACAAAGACATCTTTGGAAGAGTGGACATAACTACCCCTCTTATTCGAAACAAGCTATCTGAAACCCAAACCCTTCTTCAATCTGACCCTCTCAACCTTGATCTCATATCTCTTGAAGACAAGCTCAGGTCTGACCTTATAATAGCCTCATCCCTAGAAGAATCTCTATTCAAGCAGAAATCTAGAGTGCAATGGCTCCAACTTGGAGACTCCAACACCAAATTCTTCCACTCCTCCATGAAATCCAGACATCACCAAAATAGCATCCTTGCCATAAATGGTCCAAATAATTCCCAAACCTCTAACCCCAAGGAAATTGCAGACATCTTTCTCAATCACTTCATTAGGGTGCTGAACAATGGTAAATCCCAAAACCTCCCCCCTCCAAACCCCATTAGAAGACTAACTGCTGATCAAGCCTCCTCCCTGTCAAAGGAAGTCACAAAAGAGGAGATTAGAGAGGTGGTGTTCAAGGCAAACAGGGACAAGTCCCCAGGACCCGATGGTTTTAATGCAGCCTTCTTCCAAACTTTCTGGTACCTCATAGAACATGACTTCACCAAAGCCATCCAAAACTTCTTCATTAAAGGCACTTTGCTCTCGGAGATCAACTCTACCTTCATTGCCCTGATCCCAAAATGCCTTGAGGCCTCCACCCCTGAAAAATTTCGTCCGATCTCTCTTTGTAATTTTGTTTATAAAACTATAACAAAAATTTTGGCAACAAGATTAAAGTCTGTGATGGATTCCCTCATTCACCCTGCTCAGTCAGCTTTCATTCATGGTCGGCTAATCCAGGAGAATATCCTTCTTTCACATGATCTCCTTCACAAGTTTCACACCCACTCATTCCCTAGAACTATGTGCCTCAAGTTGGATTTAGCTAAAGCTTTTGACAATGTGAATAGGAATGCTCTTCTGGAGTTCATGGAGAAGCAAGGATTTGATGATAAGTGGTTAGGGTGGATTTCTGAATGCATAAACAAACCATCTTTCTCTATCATTATCAATGGCTCACCCCATGGCCACTTTACCTCCTCAAATGGCATAAGACAAGGAGATCCCTTATCCCCTCTTCTCTTCTGCATCACCATGGAGATGTTATCCGTCTTCTTTGAGGAAGCTCTGAATCAAAAAAGGATTACTTCCCCTTTTTCTAGAGGTAGCACCACCATAACCCATCTAATGTTTGCTGATGATCTAATGGTTTTTGCAGATGGGAATATTTCCTGTGCCTCAGAAGTGCTTGACTGCCTGAATAAATTTTGTATTACAACTGGGTTAGAAGTGAACAAGGTCAAAAGTGTAGCCTTTCATGCGGGTCTGGGTGTTCTCAAAAAAGAAGAATTTCTCATATGCTTCAAATAAAAGAAGGCAAGCTTCCAATCTCCTACCTGGGCCTCCCTCTCATCTCTTCTAGGCTCTCTGCAAATGACTGCACTCCTCTCATATCGAAGATCAGAAAGCGAATGCAACTTTGGTGCTGCAAGAACTTAGCTCAAGCTGGAAGAATTGAGCTTGTAAAATCAGTCCTTAGCTCATTCCATATTTACTGGGCTTCCTCATTTGCTCTCCCCAAAGGTATCCTCAAACAAATCGAAAAAATCTTAAGAGACTTCATTTGGGGTGGCCCTGACTGCATCAAAAAAATTCACTCAATCAGCTGGTCTGAAATGTGTAAGCCGAAAAGTGAAGGGGGGGGCAGGTATCAGAACTCTGGAAGATATTTGCAGGGCTCTGCAAGTCAAGCTGCTCTGGCACCTCCTTCAAAAGAAACAATCTCTGTGGACAAACTGGGTTCAAAACAAATATGTCAAAAGGAAAAATATTTGGACTGCACCAATGCCGTCAAAACCTTCCTGGGGAATCAGAAACATCTTCAAAGCAAGGGAATTGGCAAAACCTTTTATTTGCTATCAAATTGGGAATGAAGAAGAAGTTGATCTATGGGATCAGCCATGGCTTCCAGCTGGAACGCTGAGCTCTCTCTTCCACAGAAATCATTCAGATTACTCCCTCAGTTCTCTAAATCTCCTTTCTGACATATGTATGGATGGAATTTGGAAACCCCAGCTCTACAATCCATCCCTCATAGATGAAAAGGCTGTACTTAGTCAGATTATTCTAAGTGATGATGAATGCAATCATCCCATTTGGAAACCAGCCACAGATGGAGCATACAACACTAAAAGTGGATGGGACACACTTAGAAATAAGACTCCTAAGCCCCCTTGGCCGGCAACCATTTGGTACCAGGGCCACATTCCCCGTTTCGCCTTCACTGCATGGAAGGCCATGCACAACAAGATGCTCACAAAAGACAGAATCAGGTCTTATGGCATTATGATTGACCCAATCTGCTCTCTCTGCAAATCTGAGCCTGAATCTATGGATCATTTATTCTTTAGGTGTAGTTACTCAGCTTGGATCTGGAAAAATCTTCTCGGGAGAGCTGGTTATAGAAGAAGGCTGAGACTCTCCCTGCTGGAAGAGGAAGAATGGGTGAGACTTCACAGCAAGGGAAAAGGTCAGGTGGCAACTACGCTAAAGCATTGTTTCTCTTCCCTAATCCATCATCTCTGGACTGAGCGCAATCAAAGAATCTTCCTATCATCGAGCACCCACAAGAAATACATCCTCAGATCCATCCTCATGGAAACAAGCACCAAGATTAATGGAATGAATCTCTATGACATTCCCACTCAAAAGAACCAAAAAGTTGCAATGCACTTCAACCTCAAACTCTCCCCAAAAACAGCTGAGCCAAGAATCTGTTATTGGATCCCTCCAAATAACCTGGAATTCAAGCTAAACGCAGACGCCTCCTTGGAGCCTGAAGGTGGCGGGATTGGAGGCCTTATCCGTGGCTCCCATGGGCTGTCCCTTGCAATGTTCTCGGAAAATGTTGCTAAGCAGGAAATCTTTGAGCTCGAATTTGATGCAGTTGCTAAAGGATTGGAGCTCTCCATTGCCATGGGCATCCAATCACTGTGGATAGAATCTGATTCAATTTTCATTGTTGATATTATTAAGGGGACTGCCACTGTTCCATGGACAAAGAGAACCCTGTTGCGCAAGATAAGAAATCAGCTCCTCCTCCTCCATAGTTGGAGAATCTCCCATTCATGGAGAGAAGCAAATTCCGCCGCGGACTTTCTCTCGAAGAGAAACTGCCCCTGCAAAGGGATCTTCACTGATCCCTCTTTGGACCCCCCATCCCTCCTCAAGATCATTGACGAAGACCGAATTGGAACCCCCTACACCAGGCTGTAATCTTCTTTTGTATCTTTTTTGTTCTTTTGGTTTCCAATGGGATTCTTGCATCCCTTTGAGACTGTTGGCTTCTAAGCCCCCCTAATTGTTTCTTACATTTTTTCTTATCAATGATATCTGGTAGGGGTCTTGCCTAACCCCAGCTTACCTATCAAAAAAAAAAAGAAGTTCAATACTCTCAAAACCAGACTACAGGAGAATATCCCTAGCTAAGAAGTATTCGAAGCAAGGAGACAGAACCTGAAATAACACAATAAAGTGAATTTTGCATAAAAGACCCCACCAAGCTCCATTACACAGCATTGTAGACACCAATAAATTTTGCTCCGCTCGGAGTGATGATAGTTTGTCGCGAAGATGACTCCGATGATGAGCAACTGCTTAATGTAAGGACCAAAGGTCTTTGCAGACCTGAAGTCGAAAGAAATTTATTGCCCACAATCTACCCAATCAATACCACCTTCAAATACTTCAAAACACTAGAAACATCCCATTTTTCAGCGAGAACTAGGCCCTGAGCCATTTTGCTATTCTTGCACACGTCGCAACCTCCGGAAATTAGGGTATCTTGTTCTCAAATTACCCGATTAAGAGATTAGGCCTAGAGCCACCAATTTCTCCAGTCTGCTAATCCCACATCGCCCAGAGCACTAAATTCCTTTGGTTTTCTTTTCTATAAAAGGGCCAAGGCCCTATGAATTCAAGGAGGAAAACTTTGAACCTAAAATTTTGGCTGGAAGTCCCAGGTAAAGATCTCGAAACCCTAACAAGGGATTCTACTCCCTTAAAGGACTGAAGGCCAGATAAGAGAAGACGCTGTAGAGTCGAATGATGCCCCCGGAAGCAGCGTCAAGATTTTGCTCCTTTTTCAGGTTTTCTTCCCTTCCTATTTGATTTTCACATAGTACCATGCTAGGGATAATATGGTTTATGTATGAGAAGGCCTTGATAAACCCTAAACCTCGAGGCACTCCTCGATTATGAGATAAAATTGAGTATATTTCCTTTTTCTTTAGACTCAAGGCTTAGCATATTTTGAATTAGTAGTTAATGGAATCTGAGGGACAGTTTCTTCCATAATCTGCATCCCTAGATCCCACTTAGTCATTTAGTTGAGTAATTGTTTTTCTTTTATGCATGCTTAAGGTAAGATAAGTCAAAAACCCCATTTCTTCTCTTTTCTTCATTCTATCTCCACCAAATTTCGGATTAATATAGAAGAAACGACCAAAGTAAAAAATAAACTTCCTGGTGGAAGATTGCGACTGCAACCCACAGGTTGTTGTTGCATACCCTGAAAATTGTGGCTGCAAACCTCAGGCGGTTCATTTCCACCTTAGCCTTAGGTTGTAATCAGCCACCATATATATTCATCCAACTAAATTAATATTTTGATTAAAAAACAAATCTATGATTTAGAGACCGGAATTAATGAGCGGGGTTGGTGCCTAACACCTTCCATTCCTGACAACAGACCCGATCAGATGCAGAAGGTGATCTAAGAGCCACTCATGGGTCCTAGGCCCTAAACCCTAGATGACGACTTTTATTAAACCTCATGGGATTTCCATTGAAATCTTGTGGTGTGGATCTAGTAGGACGATCCGCGCATTAATACTAATTAACGAACGCATCACCCTTCAAAAGAAAAGAGCAGAAAGACCGTGAGAAGTCCTATTACGTAAAAGGAAAGAAAATTGGCAAAACCACGAAAAGGGACCATTGGCGCAAAGCAAAAGGCGAGCCTGAAAGGCATTCGTACAGTGCACGGGAGCCAACAAGCATCAGCATTTTTTATGGCTCAAAGCCATCTTCCAAATCTTGCCAAAAAAAAAAGAGCAAAGAAATCTAGCGCTAAATCAACCAATTCCTTTCTACACATCAAGGGCACTGCTCAATTCCTTGGCCTCTTCATATCCCTTTGCCCTAGTGGTCTCCGTATTTATCTCCCTAGTTTTTTTTCTCCAGGTTTCAGGTTTCAGTCTCAATATGTGTTTTGGTCATGACGGAAATGGAAACATGTTGGTTTTAGGTGGAAATTTCAGTGGAAATCCTATAAAACCATAGAAACGTATGAAACGTACAAATGACAGACATTTAAGATGAAACTCCAGAAAGTTCTAGAATAAACATAAATACACTAAAACTCCATCATATAAACAAAAATAGCACGCACCAATAATAGTTTAAATCAAACATCTAATGACACGGACTTGTTGAATAATTCAGTAGATATCACGTTTCATATATAATTGCAATAAATATTTACGCATAACACATACAACACATTTCACATGCAATTCATCTAAGTATAATTATGTAACACATAATATTGGTATAGCATACCACTAATGCACTTACGATTTCTTTGTTGAGATAATGGTGGCATATAGAAAATCTTTGTCACATATTGATCAATGAGTAACACTGGTAAGAAAGTAAACATCAAACAAGTATGTGATTCTATAGAAACTTTTTTTTTTTTTTGAAAGATGACAAATTTTCATTGATACTAAAATAATTACATTGGGGACCAAGAGTCCCACTAGATATTACGCAGTATCAGAGAAAGTTGGACAGGACGAACCTTGGACCAGAAAGTAAGGAAAATAAAAGATATAAAAAAGTAAGGCCTAACTTCCCGCACCAAACCATGGTCGGGTCCTAACAGCAAAGAGTCGCAGAAGAGTTTGACCAACCATATCCAACCAACTTCCATCACAGCAAAGCATTCCGACCACCTCTATCATTACCTTGAAGACACATCCAAAAAGCCCTATTACTTGTAAGTCATTAAAGAGTTAAAAGTCCTCACTACCCTACCAAAAAGTGACAAACCTTGTTTTTTAATATGAACACTTTTCCAGTTCTAAGAAGAGCTACTCAATCTCAGTAACAGCAGATTCCTCATAAGAGGTCTTTTCACCATGATTCATTTTTCGATTAATCACCTCTTCCACCCTCTTTATGCCTAACACCTTATCTTCTTCCCACTGAAGAAGCCTTTCTCTTTTTTCATCCTCCAAAATTTTGAGAAAGAAAGGATGCCTATGCATTGGAGAATGGGTTCCTGTAAGCCCAAGGGTTCCCATGGGTCTAATCATTCACCTTACCTTCTTATTTTGATGTTAGCAAACTAAATTGATTAGCATTTATGGACTGATGTGTTGCTTTGAGGTGTTGTGTTGTTTACAGGATTTCATGTCTTAATCGCCATTACACAACTTAACTCAACACATGGCTTGTGGATCAAGGAGCAAAGGAACCAAGAGCTTGCACCTACAGTGAAGACATCATCATTTGAAGATGTTCAAATCAAGAAGCTCATCATGAAGATTCCACAAGTTCCCAACAAGTGTCAAGAGGGAGCTTGGAGTTGAACATGCCATGGTGACACCTCATGTACCTCAACATGCATTGAAGATTGGAGAAGTCACAAGAGACGAATCAAGTTCAAGATGTTCACTCAAGTCGAAGAAGTCCAAAGAATTGCAAAAGAGCTGACACATTCTAAGAAGACTCAAGGTTCTTATTTTTAGAATGTATTTAGAGTTCTCTTGATTTTATGTTAAATGCACTTTCAAAAGGTTTTCAAATGGTTTTTACACTTAACATTTTACATAATTGAAAAACCATCAACACACCCAAAAATGTGTTTTGAAAACCTAGGACTTAAGCCCAAAGACCATGGCCCAAAAGCCCCTGAGCTTTAAAGTAAAAATGGAATTTTTACCAGGGCCGGTCGACCGGGGGTCTCCTGGGCGACCACGGTAAGGTAGCTGAAAATCCAGCACTCGTTGAATTTTATTGGGCCGGTCGACCGGGTTGGGCCGGGCGACTGCGGAGGTGTCTATGGAACGTCAGGAACAATCCGCCATTGGTTTGGGCGGGCGACCACCGTGGGTCGGTTGACCGAGATAGGTTTTTGAGCCGAATTTTTGAGCAAACAGGTTGACCTCGCTGGACGACCGCCATAGGTCGGTCGACCTCGACGGTAAGAAATTTGAAAATAGAAAAGGGCGCCCGATAGGGGCGGGCTCGGTCGACCGCGAAGGTCGGGCAAACTAGCCGTTGGGGCTTGTGCAGGTTGACTTTTTCAACCCCGTTTTTTACAGTTTTACCCCCAAATGGTCATATTTTCAAATACACTATATATACATCATTAAAACCTATCTAAATTAGCTTTTGAACATTTGAGAAAAATTAAATCCCATTTCTCTTTGAGCTTCAACTTAAAATTAAAAGCAAAAAGCTCTTTGAACTTGTATATCTACATCTTATCAAGAGGCACTCCATAGGACTTTCATTTGCTTATTTTCTTGGAGTGATTGTGAGCTTACAACTTTGTAATTCGCCTATTAAGAGGCATTTAGTATTTTTCATTTTTATTTGTTCTTCATTGAGGGTCTTTTCTTCAACCCGTTAAGAATTGTGAAGATGAGGGTCTTCTCTTTGGCCCGTTACCAAAGGTGAAGAAGAGGGTCTATTCTTCGGCCAGTTAAGAAAGGTGAAGACATTGTAAGAGGGTGTGTCCTCTCTCAAGGCTTCGTGCAGAAAGGGTTTGTTCCCTTTGAAGATGGAGGAGTCGGGTGTACGACTTCATCATTTTTAGTGAAGATCCCAAGGAGGAAAACTTGGAAGAGTGGAGACTATAAATCTTGTGCCTTGTGAATGCTTAATCTCTCTCTCTCTCTCTTGCACGTGTGGTGATTGGTAATCTCTAACCCTAACTTGTTTATGCTTTTAATGGAACAAGGGTTAGTAAATGCACTTGATTGAAATGTTTAAACCCTAATTGTATTACAATATCTATTTGAACAAGGGTTAGCAATTGTGCATGATTAGAATGTCAAAAACCTAGCTTTCATTAATATTCATATTTGAACAAGGGTTAGACTAATTAGTGCTTAATTAATGGATTAACTTTTAATCTTCCACCTAATTAAGCCCAAAATTTTTAATTGACCAATTCACCCCCCCTCTTGGATTATTACTCTTGCATTTCAGTTTCTTTTACATGATGAGTACCTATGAGGGCAAAGAGAGTCGTTGGTCGATCAGCATCTACGTCCTTAAATAGTTTCCATTGACTCTTAAGGAAGGATTGAATTTTCTCCCTTGGTGTTGGCTTTGCTTTAGAGGCCTCGTCTTCACTATATACCAAGGCCTAAAGTCTACTTAGCAGTTCTTCCAGTTCTACGACATCATGAGCCCTCTTTCTAGATTGAGACTGGGATTGATCTGGGTTTTCCATTTCGAGTGCTAGCCATTTTATTTTCTTTTTGCTTGTTCTATTTTTTATTTCTCTTTATCTGTTTCTTCCTAAGAATGCCAAAGGACAAACAGACGTATACCTTTTATCTATTCACTTCATAACCGCTTCCCAAAGACCCTGGCCAGGAGCCAGAAGCCAAGTGTCCATCCATACCTCAAAAGCTCACTATGGGTGTATCTGATATCATTAAATTCTAGTGTGGTTGCCACTCCACCAGACCCAAGTACCAGAGAAAGTAGCCAAATAAATTAATCAAGCCGTCTCATCAAAAGACTGGAATATAAGATAATTGCAAAAAAGATTCTATAGAAACTTTTGGAAATGCCAAATATGATTTGTTTTCTTTGAAATGGTAAATAATTGTATTAAAATGGAACAGAGAAGGCCCTCAATATTTACAAGGAAAAGAAAAAGAAGAAAAATACAATAGGGAGCTCAAGGCGGAAGAAAATCAAACCACTCCAAACCCAAACTACTCACTCCGGACCTAGCTAAAGAATCAGCTTCACCATTAGCCGATCTCCTAACATGTTTAAAAACTATTGAGGAACCCAAACATGAATCTTCTATTTCCTCAAAGAAGCTAAGAAACCTCCATGGAGGAGCTGCCAACCCCGACAACCAACTAATGACATTGGAAGAGTCTCCTTCCACTATCACAGAGTCAATCTGGTCTTTATCTAGATGCATGATACCATAGTATGCCGCTTTGACTTCAGTCTCGGTCGAATCAGAAATACCAATAGGCCCCTAAAAATCCCACATAACCGTGCCTAAAGAATCTCTGCATAAGCCTCCAATACCCGCTGGACCCGGGTTTCCAAAACAGGACCCATCGAAATTGATTTTGAGGCAATCAGGGGGAGGAGGATTCCAATGCTGAATAACTGGAGATCTTCTTTCTGCTTCAGAGAAAACTGTCTGCCAACCCTCCCAAAGATCATAAGCCGATACAAATCTAAACATAGGAAGACTTCTCGCCCACAAAATAGTTAAACCGATAATTTTAACATATAGCCAATAGGGAGATTTAGCATCTCCAACAAATACTCTGTTGTTCCTTTCTTTCCAGATAATCCACCACAAAGCCAATAGACAAAATTTCCATAAGACCTTCCCTTTCTTTTTCCAAGGAGCGAGATCACAACTCTTGACTACTTCAGGAATGGATTTTGGGAAAACCCAACAAATACCAAACCTCGATAAGATATGATGCCAAATCTCTTTCACTATCCCACAATGAATGAACAAATGGTCTATAGATCCCCATCCTCCAAGCAAAGAGGACAATGATCCATTAAGAACATACCCCTTTTCGTAAGAAATCAATAGTTTGAATGCGGCCACAACACACCGCCCAACCAAAAAAGCAGACCCGAGGAGGGCATTGAAATTTCCATACTTTGGCTGCCAAGGAGACTTCAGAGGAAGGAGAAAAATGAGAGTAGAAAGACTTAACTAAAAAAATACCTGAAGTGTTCCAAATCCATATTCTTCTATTAGACCCACTTCTCTTTATATAACACCTTTCAATTATATCTAGCAACTGAGAGATAGAATCAAGTTCACGATTAAAAAAGTTCCTCCTGAACCTCGGACTCCAAGACACTCTATGATCATCAAGATCAAAACAATCACAAACTAGTGCTTCCTTATTGGAGGCTACCAAAAACAAGTCCGGAAAAAGATCTCCCAGGGTCTCAACCGAACACCACGCATCTAACCAAAAACGAATACGATCCCCTGTGTAAACACTAAAACGAATGCCCTTATTGAAATCATGTCTAATCTGTAATATGTCATGCCAAACCGTTATACCCTTTTTACCATAAGACTTATCAGATTCCCATTTACCAATCAAGAAGTCATACTTACTTCCGATCACCTTGACCTACAAAGATGATTGCTCCTCCCCAAAATGCCAAAGCCATTGCTTAATAGAGCGCGATCAAATCCTTTAATTCTTCTAATATACAAACCTCCATATTTAATCGGCATGCACACCTTCTTCCACTTCACCAAAGGAATTCCTTTCTTATTGTCTGACCCACCCCAAAGGAATCTACGCCGGATTTGTTCAATTCTCAAAGCCACACTAACCGGGCATTTGAATAGAGACAGAAAGTAAACTGGAATGTTGGCCAAAACCGCTTTGACTAAAGTCAATCTCCCCCCTTTTGAGACTAGATTTCGTTTCCAAGTTTCCAATCTTCTCTCAATTCTTTCTACTATAGGATCCCATAAAGATTTGTCTGGTCTTCCCACCCCCAACGGAAGCCCTAAGTAGGAAGAAGGGAGATTACCCAACTTGCAGCCCAATATTTTAGAAAAACCGAAGGCCTCATTTGGAGATGTGTTAAGAGCATACATCGTCGACTTCAAGAAATTGTACCGCTGACCTGTAATCATTTCAGAAAATCTAAGAGTCGCCTTGAGATTCAAAATCTTTTCATTTTCAGGTACACAAAATAGAAGAGTATCATCTGCAAGTTGAAGGATCGACACTTCCACTCTATCACTTCCAATAGAGAAACCTTCAAGTAAGCCCCTTCTACAACCTTTATACATCAATCTACTAAGAGTTTCTGAAATAATAATAAAGAGAAAAGGCGACAGAGGATCCCCTTGCCTCAAACCCCTAGAGGACTTGAAAAAACCTTTTGGTGAACCATTTATAAGAATAGAAAACCATGCCGAGGAAATGCACTTCCTAATCCACTCTCTCCAACGGCTACCAAAACCCATCCTCCCAAGAAGATAATCCAAACAATCCCACTCCACTCTATCATATGACTTCTCCATGTCAAGTTTACAAATTACCCCCCTTTCACCATTTTTCAAGTATGAATTTATAACTTCATTCGCAATAAGAGAGCAATCCAAAATTTGCCTCTTGCTAATGAAAGCACTTTGATTATCAGAGATCAAAGAAGGAAGAACTACTTTGAGACGATCCGCCAACACTTTAGCTAAAACTTTGTATATGCAACCCACCAAACTAATAGGCCGGAACTCAGACACCCTTGAAGCTCCCTCCACCGTTGGAATCAGAACAATAAAAGTCGCGCCTGTGCCCCTGTCAAGCGACAAACCTTCAAAAAACTCTTTAAAAAATCTTAGAATATCTATCTTGACAAAAGACCAAAAAGCCTGGAAGAAAGCTAAACAGAAACCATCTGGCCAGGGGCCTTGTCTTTTGCCAAGGAGAACAAAGCTTTTTCAATTTCCTCCTCTTCAAAAGGACTTTCAAGCTTAGCACTTTGCTCTATATTCAAACAATTAAAATCCACCTCCTCTAGGATGGGGCGAGATAAGCACTCTGACGAATATAATGAAGTGTAGAAGTTAGTTATAGCTGCTGAAATATCCTCCTTGCTAGTCACCGAATGACCATTCACATTAAGAGATACAATTCTATTCCTCCTTCTAGCAATTGCCATAGCATGAAAGTAAGCCGTATTTTTGTCCCCTTCCGTCAACCACTTCACTCTAGATTTTTGTCGCCAAGATATCTCCTCATGAAGAAACAAAGACTTATGCTCTTGTTTAATTCTACCCATCTCCTCCCATTCCTCCTTAGCCACCATACCACTTTCTTCTAAAGCTACCAATTCCGCCATTCTAATTTCCAGCCATTGCTTTCTGCCAACAGACTGCAACTGCCTTTCTTTTACCCATTCTTTTAACTTCTTCTTAACATATCTCAATTTATGCCCTATAATTACATCCGCCAGTCCCTCCACTGAGCAACAAACCCACCACCCTCCCAATCTATCCTCACATATCCTCCATGTGAGGAGTATTAAGCCAAGCAACTTCAAATCTGAAAGGTGGAGGGCCCCAAGATTCCAACTTAGGATCAAGAAGAATAGGGCAATGATCCGACAACTTTCTGAAAAACTTCCGGAACCGAGTCCAACCAACTAGCTGACACAATGAAACGGTCTAAACGACTTCGGGTTTCCCCTCTGGACCATGTAAAAGATGCACCCAATAATGGAAGATCAATTAATTCATTTATAGCGATGAATTCAGCAAAACCCTCATATTTAGACTAGACCTATTGCAACCCAATCTCTCCCCAACTTCCTTCAGTTCATTAAAGTCTCCCCCTATACACCAAGGAAAGGAACAA
Source organism: Tasmannia lanceolata (assembly GCF_043159265.1). Classification (NCBI taxonomy): domain Eukaryota; kingdom Viridiplantae; phylum Streptophyta; class Magnoliopsida; order Canellales; family Winteraceae; genus Tasmannia; species Tasmannia lanceolata. The sequence goes on along the minus strand of NW_027518679.1, from coordinate 7,846,756 downwards.
GAATCCCTTACCCGCCCTAACTCCTCCCAAAATATCCCTTTATCTGCCCTTAGGACCGGACCATAAACACCCAAAAACAACCACATCGAATTATATTCCACTTTCCTCAGTGCCACAGAAAGAAAAAAACTCCCCATCCATTCATCCTGCTTCATCCAAAAGTTCTCATCCCAAGCTATTAATATCCCACCCGAAGCACCCACTGATGATACATACGAGAAGTCCCAGTCCGCTTTGGCCCCCAACCTACTGATATCACTTCTATTGATGACCTCCATCTTAGTCTCTTGTAAACAAAAAAAAGATTTGGTTTCAACCTCTTTACAAACTCCTTAACATGAATTCTTATCCAGGGAACCCAAACCATTTACATTCCATGAAAAATCTCCATAAAGAGACCTCATTGCTGGTACTCTTCCCCTTTCTACTACCAGACTTCCTCCCAACCTGCTCCAACAATGAACCCGGACTAGCCAAACCTCCATCATAATTGATGTTTGACTTTAATCTCTGTAATTCCCGAGTTTTCTTCTTTGAGGATTCTTCTGGACGTTTTGCAGATAACTCCTGAACCGCCGATCCCTTAACTCTGCTAGCCTGATCTCTTTCCTAAAATCCTCTTCAGGACCAGCAGAAATCAGATCCAGCTCTTTGCTAACTCCCATAGTATGATTCACAAAGAAATCCACTACTTCCTCTTAAGGACCCTCCCACCTCTCCTTACCAGGAGAAGCCAAAGGTTGATGCCCTGAATTAGATTTATCAAACAAGGCTGAAATGTGATGAATATCCTCACCATCAGACACTCTAGGGACATATAAATCAGATACCAAAGCGCAATGCTGCTTTGTATGATCACTTCGAGTATCTCTCTTCAAATGTAGAGGACCACCCCCCTCCAATTCCAGAGCTACAAAAGACCCCTTGCCACTTTTCTTCCTCCTCAAGATTGCAAAAGCATCCCTAAGATGAAAGATATTTTCCAGAAAAAGCTTCGGTGGACGCCCCCATCGTCCCGGAACAAGTTAAGGGATTATCAAGCGACAGTGAAAGCAATTTCAGGAGGACTATAAACTCATTGCTGAAGAGTTCTTCCCTCTAACATGTGCACTCAATATAAAGGAGATTTGTATACAGGTGTACAAACTTCTTTTTTTCCGGCGCTAGTTAGAGTATACCAATAACTTGAGACGGATTGAATGGGAGGCAAAACGAACACTTTGCATTCGCAAGGTAGCAGAGATTATAGCTATCCGGAAGAACCCGATGGAAGAGGTTCCCTATCCACAGTTTGCCTCGGATTTTTTCCCTGATGATATGGAACTGGAGTTGGATATTGGGATCCTAATGGTGGAGTTGAGCGAATGTGCGTCATAGTCTCGAGTTATGGGTTAATTTTGTTAATGTGTTTTAGAAAATTGATAGATGGTTTTTTGGAGTTGCAACATAGTGAATGACTGGATGGAGAAAAAGTAAAGATGAAAAAGAAGTAGAATGAATTTAAGGTAATAGGTTTTTTGGATGATACACTTGGGGAATTTTAATTTTGTTTGTTTGAAGAAAGTTTTTATTGGTGGGAAGTCCTGGAGGGTGTCCTAAACTGGAAGAGATATACGGGTGCTTTTGGAGAGTATACGGTGTTTCATCTGAAGAGTAAAATGATCATCGAATGTGCAGGATTGATTGTCCCAATACTTCTTTGGTAATTCAGGGTATGCCTTGAATTGCGATGCTATGTAATGTTATTAGGGACTTCTTGTCCCCATTGTACCTTATGGTATCAATCAATATATGTCACTTTTCAAAACAAAAATTTCCAGAAAAATTCTAGCAAGGTTGCCGAAGGAACAATAAAAAAAGGAACCCCCGCCTCACAATTCCATCCGAGCTACATCGCAACGACCCATTGAAACTCCATTCGATCCAATTTGAGAGAATTATCTTGCAGACTTCCAACTCCACACGGGCCAATCATCGCCACCCTGAATTTGGATGAATGAGTGACAAGAGGACGATCCTCCACTACAGCATCCTCCTCAGAACAATCATCTGAATCATCCCCAGAATCAAAATCCACTTGAGTGGCAACTTCACTCAGAATCAATTTTTTGGAAAGGTGCTCCACAAAACATACACTGGCCGGAACAACTTCAAACAAGGAACCCTCCTGCCACGGCGATAAAAAATCCCTATTCTCCTCAGCAATAACCCCATAAGATTCCCAAGAATCACAGAATGGATTCTTAGAAGTAAATGACTGAGACCTTAATCGAGCCCCACCATATGAAAATGGCCCAACATATAACTGGTTCTCAAAAGTCAAAGGTCTGGGATGGGTTTCAAGCCCACAACCAGCACTACTAGGGGTCAGATCCAGAGGCCCACTCTCGGACCCATCACTTATTTTATCCAAGGCCTGATAACACCCGTCTGTACGCAAAGACTTTTCAGACCTCGGAGAAATCGCTGCGATGATATCAAAGAAGCAGTTAATCGAGAGCGTGGGGTCCACCACCGCGAAACCACATGAGATGAGCCACACAAACTCCGCCACCTGTACTCCACTGGGGAAACATCATTTTGAAATTCGAACTCACTGCCATTTGTCCCTTTACTAAATTGCGCCCCATGGACCGACAAAAAGATTCCAGGGCTATCGTGCACCAACTCCTCCAAATCTCCTCTCTCTGAACCACCCATCTCCGCCTCTACCACCGGAAAACACACCTCCTCGGGGCTCGAATCTTCAGATAATGACTCACTCCCTGACCCAATCTCACTTCCGACCTCATCAGGCAACGAAGAATCACTATCTGAACTGACCTCTACCTCCTCCACTTCCTTCTGCAAAAGAACCCATCTAACAGCCCCGTCCAAAGACGTCTGAATGGAGATCTCCTTTCCCACCACCAGCAGAGAATATCTGAATCCTAGCACTGGAATACCCATTACCAGCACAACAGGATGGATCAATCTCTACAACTCTTCCAATTTTTTCTCCAATTCTCCAAAAATTTTCTTCACACCAAGCCTCAGGAGGTATTCCTTCAACACTCCACCAATGGAAGCTCCCTGCTGTAGGAAATTTCTTATCCCACAACAGGATCCCTAAGAATGGAGAATTGATGGCAGATTTCCATGAAGCCATAAGATGGGATCTATTGATTCCTATCAATGGCGTGTTAACACCTCAAGATCAAAAATTCTATAAACCACCACCTCACAATGATAACTACTTTTACGAATAAGCCAACTCTCCAAAGCCATCAGATTACCATACCATCCCGGTTTAATCCTTCCCCATATACCGAGATCAGCGTTGCTAATGGATTTCAAGGCACCACCTCCAAATTAAAGATAACTCCATCTGAAGTTGCAGGGAAAATCTTCCTGACTCTTAGTCCCGATGGATTTTCATTCAGACTAACGGGAGCAGGGTTACTAACTCTTGCCTGATGAGGGAAATTGAAGTCTAAGCTTGACCATATCTTGTTGCATCCCCAGCAAACCTCTCTTTTCTGGAAATTTTTAAACCCACAACGACAGCATCTCCAGTCACCTAAACCACCCTCTTTTCTTCTCCGAAGTACCTTTTCAATTCTACTAGCCCTCTTTCCCTTAGAAGTAAACCATCTGTTTTCAGGCATATGATTCTTATCATTACGAACACCGATAGGCGGCCCGATTGAATCAGCTATAGGTCTTCCAATCGAACCCAGATTGGCTCCATTCGCTACGCTCAAATCACCACCAAGAACTAGGTTATCTACAAGATCCCTTCCTCCCAAATGCCCAGAACCTCCTAAAGGCACTAGATTAGTGCCGCTAGCCACCCGACTCGATACCAACGACGTCATCTTCTCAAGCACGCTGTTGTACCACAAAAAAGGGGATGAAAAGGAGCATGAAGGGCTTGGGCCCAAAAAGAAAAGGATCCCCGGAAGAGAAGCTCACCAGAGAAACTCGCTGGAGAAGAAGCACTTCATTGTCACTGGTCGCACCTAATCCTACATACTTCAGGAAATGCCAAATATGATAAGAAAAGATAATTGCAAACAAGAATTTACAAGAAGTACCAAAAGGGAGAAAACGGGGAACCAATAATTAATCAAAGATAGGGCATTGGAAAGAGGTAAAAGAAGGCTGGGAACCTAAGGTGGACGATATTATTTTTTGAAAGACGACAAAATATATTGATAGATTATACGAGAATTCCATAAGAAAGGGACCAGGAGTCCCCCATGAAATTACATCGTATGAAGGCCTAGGAGATAACTCCAGGTCGTAACAAAACAACCAAACCTATTCCCCCTTATCTTCCCTTCAAATTACAAGGCAAAACAAAATACCAAACTTTGCGATCTTCAACAAAGATCGTAAATCTTTTCCTTCATTTAGCGCGAAGCTTTGTGAAGCCCATCTAGAAATCCTTGAAGAAAAGAGGAAGGAAAAACCTCTTCGTCTTCTCCCACTGACCTTTCCAGAAATCCAGGGGATGAGCGGGATTCAATCATGTTTTGTACTATGACTAGGGCCGTATCCCTAACGGCGTGCCAAATGTTGCTTCGACGCCTTCTATCCTCTGGTCGGCAACCAACGCAGTTGAGGAAAGAATTGGCAATTTGCCTCTTCATCAACGTAAGTCATTCCTCTCATCTTGTCGATAATGGAGTGCAACACCATTCATTCTATAAAAAGATTGCGTCCTCGATTACCAGGGCACGATTCAAGGGGCTCTTCATCATCCATTCCTCTTTTCTTAGTTCAAAAGTCGCCTTAAAGAGCAAAGCCCAAGATTCACCGCTAAAATTCTCATCCTAAGGTTGCCTAAAACCATACCTGTTAAACCTTGACTTAAAAAGAAATCAAGGAGACTTAACATTACACCTAAAGCTAGGTATAAGAGCCCACAGCCAATAGTTGGCGGCTGGAACAACCTAAATGAGCAAAAAGAGGTAATATTCATTCCTCACCTTGAACACCCTTCTCAAAAAAGCTGACCTTACATGCATCTAGCTTAATAAAAGCAGTTCGTACTTATCCAAGAACAACGTGAATTTGGCTATAAATTACGTTTCCGAAAAGACCCAAGGAAGCTACACCTGGAGAGAGAGGCCTTTTCTCCAAGCTTGGCGTCCCATCAAAATCTTTAAGTACTGACACGTGCGGGAAAAGCCTAACTTTGGAAGCTGAGGGGGGATAGAGTCATGACCCAAGAGATTACATAAAAGATTTTGTAGCAGTTTCTCTCCTTTATTGCTTTTTCGATTTTTCAAGATGGAGGTGACATTCGTACGATAATTTCTGGCCTTGACATCAGCTAATGCTTCATCATGTCCACTTCGGATTGACTCTAAGTTTTGAATTTTGAAATTCAAAAACTGATTGGATCCTTGCAAAAGGAGTGTCTTCGAGTTGACTCAATCAAGTTGATCCTGATCCAGCAATCTCAAACCGATTTCCTAACTCGTCAACACTGGATTGCTTACTGGCACGCCTACACTCCCCTTAGGTTTCTCAAACGGACAACTTTACCGGCTCCATGGGCTCAGATAAGGATGGCACCTGAAAGGGTAACTTCGATTGGAGGGATTTGAGGTCCCGAAGATCTACTTCAATTCCAAAAACGGTTTCCTGAACCTGAATATGGACAAAAGATCCTATTTTGAATAAATCCAAGGGGAGGATCAGTGCCGAAGCCACAGTCATTCCATCCGATTTAACTCTTAAAAATTTTCCAAATAACCCACCCAAAGCCTCTACCGTTGAAGACGCCCATACATGGAGAGGGATTCCTGAGAAATTAATCCAGACCGCCTTTTTCTCATGTTTAATAATCGGGCTCCACGCTGAAATAGAGGAGAGAAAGGATCCACAAGCATTCGTATTCATCTCCAAAACTTTGGATGCCATCCTTTCACTGGTAAACACAAATAGTATCTGGTTATGCCCAAAAATCTCTGGTTTAGGAAGGCATGGGATTTTCCAATGAAACCTACCTTGGTTCCAAATGTCTGACTCCATTTGTCGTTCAATGGTCTCCCAACCAAGCAAGATTTTAAAAGGTTACTTCGCTCCACCACCTCATTGCCTGAAATGGTGAGAGTCGAAATCCCATTTATGGAGCTGATTGTGACATCCCCCGAGTCCGGCCACTGTCCCCCAAAACATTCCTCCTTTTTAGGTCTCCAAATTCTCCCATAATCTTTTCCAGTATTGCAGAACCGACACTTGTTTCTCCATCTAAAATTAAGGTATTCGCAATCCAAGCATTTCCAGTCACCCTTCATCTTAGCTTTTTTTCCCTAAGGTGGATGATATTGCCAACATAGTATTTGCTAATTGAAACACTAATAAATTAGCTTTCATGTGCAAGAAAGATTCAAGTTGAAAAAATTGGGTCCATATAATCAAAGAAATTATCATGTTTAACTACAAATGGAGACGTCATGGAAAGTTGTTTTAGGATTGATCAATTGAATTTGCAACATGATAGTTTGTTAGAAGGAGCTTTTGCTGTGCGGCTTAAACCTCTAGACACCCTGTTTAGCAACAGATATTATTATCACCGAGCTTTGAGAACATTAACTCTTTTGCAAACCCTTGATTAAACCATTACAGAGACTCTTTTTCATGTTTCTTTTGTCACCCATGAGAAAATGAGTGTCTACTTTAGCTATCATATCAAGGTTTAAGAGAATCAATACAAATGCGAACCCGTTTATTGGTAAGATTACAATTTTCCTTTTCTTTGAGGAAAGAATGGGCACGACTAGTCAAATGCATTCATCCTTGAAAAGTTATCGGGCTATTCTTTTCCTTCTCTCGGTTTGAGTTTTTCAACATTTCTCTCCCTCAGGGTGAAATATAAAGTTCTGTGTTTGTGTAATGCAATTGTCACATTTTGAGTTAAACGCAGAAGGTTATGCGCGTATGCAACATTTTTCTATTACAAGTATGCCCCTTGGAATTCACATGTTTTTCCTTGCTTCATCTCATTTCACAGAATAATTTTTATGCCATATCAGTGAAGTACATTGATGTAGAGACATATGAAAATGCCCTTGCCTTAACAAACATAAGCTCTTATAGATGTAGTGAGAGCAACTGGAGAACAGGAGCTAGTGGTGCTTGATGTGATAATCTTCAGCCATTCTGTTCCATTGGGCTTTGATCTTCTTACCATTTCTTTCTTTCTAAGTTTTAGATTGAAGGACACTTCCATGTGGGTGATCTAATAGGTTTTTAAACCACCACGAATACCCCAAGCTGTGAAAAAAAGTTTTTCACTACTGGGTCTCACCAAGAGTAATCATTATATGGGACCATTGCCACTCACCCTTCATGCTAATTAAATGGGAATCATGATATACCTAGAAACATGAATGACCTAAAAACAAAGAGATAGGGAGACCGATATGATGGTGCCAATATCAGACATGGCTAGCATCTGTTTGATCATTTTTGGGTGGTGACTAATGCCAGCCAGTGGTAGTAGTGGATGAAGGGAAAATTCTAGAGGCATAAGATGAAAGTCACAAGAAATTCAAGATGTTTTCATAGGAAGGTTTGATTTTCTCAAGTAACAAATAAAATTTAAGCAATTTAACTATGTTGATCTGGAAAATTTTACAAAAAAGGAGGAAGTAAAAAACCTTTGATACAAAAAAATTTGATCACACACCTAAGTTCAAAAAAAAAATTGATTCCTAAATTCAAGGATAACTAGAAAGGAAGAAAGCAAAAACAAAAAGAATTTAATACAAAAGGAAAAAGTGGTTGCAAAAAACATATGAAACTAAGACGGAACATTCCTAAACTTAAAGAAAAGTAAACGGTTTTAAAGAAGCGTTTGCGAGGGAAGGAAATGAATTATCTTTATTTCAAAAAAAAAGAAGGAAGCTATGTACCATCCTATGAAGGAGAAAATTGAGGAACATGGGACTATAAAGGGGTGTTGTGGCAATTGTCAACGACCCCAAGACAAAATTCTATAAATAAAAAGATGATCCTCTTGGAAAAGGGATTAGATCTTTGGATAAAAGCTGCATTGAAGGCGAAGAAGAAAAAGAGAGAAAAGATGGAAAAGGTGAGAAAGGCTCTTCTTAATTTCTTAGTTATACTCTTGCAATTTCCTTACACATAGGCTATTCTCCTCCAAGAAAAGAAGAAGAAAAAGAAAAAGAACTTCCTCCTGGAAGAAGAAAATATCCTTAAATATTCTTCTCGAAAAATTCGAGAAGGAAAATGACCTAGTCTGAGAAGAAGAAGAAGAGACATCTTCAAAGGGTTGCTCCTCCAAGAGAAGAAAGAAGACTCCCTCCAAGAAAATAATTTCGCTCCGCTGAGAGATCCAAGATGAAGAGTTCCTTCCTCCAAAAGGATGAAGACATCTCTTCTCCATGAGGAAGAAGACTTCTCTCCTCCATGAGATCCGAGATAAAGACTTCTCTCCTCCAGGAGGAAATAGATAGACTTCTCTCCTCGAGGAAGAAGAAGATTTCTCTCCTCCTAGAAATCCAAGATGAAGACTTTTTCTTACTAGGAAGAAAGTTAAAATCCCTAAAAAGAAATAATATTATTTATGACTCAAAGTAGTTCCTCTTTCAGGAGGACCTTTTATAAAAGAGTAAAAAATATGACTCAAGAGAGTTCCTCTTCCGAGAGGAGTCTTACAAAAGTAGAGTCAAAAGCAAAGTTATTAATATTTTCTCTTACTTAAAGGATTTTCTATTCTGGGAGGTCATTTTACAAAATACGACCTAAGAGAGTTCTATTCCGAGAGCACTCTCTTACTAAAAGGAGTCCTCTTCAAGGAGGACTTTTCACAAAAGAAGGGTAAAAATAACTACTCAAGAGTCAAGAGGGTTCAACTTCCAAGAGGACTCTTACAAGAGTAGAGTCAAAAGCAAATTGAATAACACCTTTACGACTCAAAGGACTTCCTATTTTGGGAGGACCTTTTTACAAAAGATGAGTCAAAATGCCTTCTTTTTTCTCTTTTGTTTTCTTCTATTTTGCTTTGTGGCTTTCAATGTTTTTTTTTGGTTGATAGTTGGGATCGAACTTTTTAAAAAAGAAGAGTCAAAATGCCTTCTTTTTTCTCTTTTGTTTTCTTCTATTTTGCTTTGTGGCTTTCAATGTTTTTTTTAGTTGATAAGCTGGGATCGAACTTGCGAACTCAAGGTGGCGAAACAAAGCCTCAAATATTGAGCTACAGGCCCAACCCCAGGCTTTCTCTGTTGTGACCACCTCGGTCATGCTTTTCTTTCGTAATAAATATATCTAGCATTCAAAAATAAGGTTAACATTTATATGACTTAAATGAATTCCTCCCATGGGAGGACCTCTTTTTACAAGTCAAATTTTAAAAAATTATCTGACTCGAAAGACATCTTCCCTAGGACTATTTTTATAAGAGAAGTCAAATTTTGTTAAGAGCTTCTGGAACTCAACATAGAGTTTCTGCACAGAGAACTCTACTACAAAAGAAATTTATGTATTTAGATAGGGAACCTCTTGATGAATAATCAGAAGTCTTTTCCTATTTTAAATATATAATAAACAGCCGTTAGAGCTAAACGTGTACGTCCCCACCAATTTAATAATAAGTCTTCTTCTTACAAGAGGGGAATTTGATTTGAGTGTGTTTTGTGTGTGTGTGATTCACATCTAATGCATGTAAAAATTGTAGCGAACAAACTAAACCTAGAATAGACTTAATGATTTGTTATTGTGGATAAGGAAGAAGAATAGTGAGGGAGAAGATGGATTCTCCACTAGGGAGATCCCATGATGCTTTGGAGCACCCAAACAATGTGCCCGTATTTTAAGCCTAGCGAGTAGATAAGTTATCTACTCTAGGCTGTATATATATATGGGGAAACGTTTTCTGCACGATACCTCAGGTAAGTTATCTGAGCAAGAGCTCAAAAAAGCATATGGGTCCACATTGTTTGGATGATCCAAAGCATTCATTTGAATAGTGCAAAGATAGATAGAGTGTGCACAAAAAATCTGCTCCACAGGATTATCCTAACCCTTCGATTTGTGGAGGTTAAAGTGGATGGGTATAAACCTCCACAAATCTGTCCATTTTTAACCTCCAAAAATCGAAGGGTTAGGATGATCCTATGGAGCTGATTTTTTGGGCACACCCTATCTATGTAAGGGCCTATCAAATGAATGCTTTGGATCATCCAAACAATGTGGGCCCACATGAATTTTTAAGCTCTTGCTCAGATAACTTATCTGAGGTATCGCGCAGAAAACGTTTCCCAATATATATATATATATATATATATATATATATATATATATATATATATATACGAAAAAGTGATGATACTCGGTCGAGTAGATAAGCTTATCTACTCGGTCGACTTAAAAACAGTGGGGGCCCACAAAAAATCAGATCCATAGAATCATCCTAAAGGGGGGAAACAAACAGAAGATCGAAAGAGTCCCTGTGATTGCGTGTGTGCGTGAGTTTTACTTTTAAGTTTTCACTTTCAAAGTAACAAAGTTTTAGAAAAAAAATAAATACTATAACTTAAGTAACTCGGGTCGGGCCCCTTGAAACCCGGCTCGACCCGAAACCCGAGAAACATGAACCCAACCCAAGCTATTTTCAGGTCGGGTCGATGCGGGTCGGGTAAAACCCGACCCAGGTTGCAACCCTAGTCTTGATCCGAAAACGAGATGACTAGGTTGGTTCTAGGGGGATCAAAGCGGGCTCTTTTGACTGGGGCTTCTAGAGCATGTATCTCTCTGGCGTAGGCTTTTCACTTGGCCGTAGTTGGTTCCCTTGCTGCCGGTCCCCGTAGATTACATTTATATTGCCGGCTATCTGTGGGCGCCAGTTCGGTCAAGGATCAGGAGAACCTTGGCACCGTCCTTCCTCCCTGTGCCTTCTCGGGGACCGGTGGCGGCTCAGAGAGCATCAACAGACTAGGGATTGGCGGTCTTCGGACCTCTGTCGGGGTCGTTCGTCTCTAGGAGGGTTCTGTAGGTATTTGGTGAGGTGTCTTGCTCTGACCAACCTCTCAATTTCTCTTTTGAGGTGGTAGCATTCATCCGAGGCATGGGCGTGATCTTGGTGGAAGTGGCAGTATCTGCTCATCTCGTCTCTTACTCTCGTTCTTCATCTTTTTTGACCATTGGATGACCTTCCTGACCCTGATCACATGCAGAATACTCGAAATCATTGTGTTAAGGAGGGGGGAGGTTATACGTTTCGAAGGGTGGCAGCGGTGCTCGGTTAGAGGGTCGGTTACCTTAGTAGGGCTGTTTGTTCCATCCTTGGGCTGCCTTGGGCTCATCTCTACGCCTTTCTCCCGCTCGGGCGAGCTCCAGCTCTTTTTCCATAGCAAAAGGGTCTTCGGCATTTACATACCTGTCGGGGTGCGCCATTAACTCTTGAAGGTCTAGGGGAGGGTCGATGGTTATGAATGGTTATGAATGGCCGCTTTCAAAGTTGAGGTGGCCATTTCGATGTTGATGTTTCTAATTTGGTATAGTTCGGCGCGAAACCATGATTTGGTTGATGATCGTTGGTTCCACCATGGTCCGGCGCCCCGCGCCAGTATTAGGCGCACCTGGGTTCGAGGAGGGTCGTGGCAGACGCTAAGGCCGCGTAATCACCCACCCTTTCATTCGTTGGGCACCTCCTCCCCTGGGGGTCGGCCTCTTCTATCGTGTTTACTCCCGTGTTGGCCGTTCATGGAGTGGCATTGGCAGTGGCCGGCTGGTGGTTATGAAAGATGGCCAAGAGCAATCCCCATACATCACCCACTTGTTGCGATACGCCGTTGAACATGTGCATTGTCGGGGCGGGCGGTGGATTGACAGACAACGGAGACTCATTCGTACGAGGCAACTGAGTCTCTCTAGGTTGTGAAACCTGATTTGAGGGGGAGTTTCGGGCTGCCCTACTTCCAGTGACCTTATCGCTTGGTTGAAGGTTGGTGGTGTTCTTATCCGTTTTCTAATTGGTTTTAAGGAGGTCCCACGGATAGCACCAATCTGATGATGCCAAAATCTAGTTCTCCTGAGTTGGTAGAGATTTGATCTATGCCGTCCTGCACTCACAGAGAGGTCTCGAGCCTTTGGCTCCGGGAAGCCACTCCGACGCTCAAGTCAAAAATCGACATAACAGTGAAAACCAAGCGATGTAAATGGTGGATATGTAAGCTTATCTTGGGGTTCTGAGGTTGAAGACCATGGGTAGATTGCAGGAGGTTTTTTCATTGGTCCATGATTCTTCGAGCGTCGGGGCTTTTGTAAGGAGCGAAGCTTGCACATTGTCCCTTGGTGTATGACCCTTGTGTCATGGTTTCATAGGTGAAGGGATGATGATGATGGGTTTTAGCACCGTTGCCGGGGAAGAGTTGGATTACTTCAATTCTTATATTATTCGAAGTGATTTTTTGTTTTCTTTTAGTTAGTTAATTAGTTTAATTTATTTGTTTGTTTACTTTGGGTTTTGGCTACTTCTTGTTCTAACTTGGCTATTTTCTATGTATGAGTGCAGGTTGGATGCGCAACTCTGTCAACCACTTGGAGAGAATAATTCGATAAGAAATAGAGACAGACATTCATCCAATTCCAATTGCCATGGCGGAAGAGGAAGTTCCCAAAACCCTTCGCGATCATTTCTATCCTGCCCGAGCAGCACAACCATCTTGTATTCGATTGCCAGCTGCTCAGGGCAATAATTTTGAGTTAAAATCGCAATTTATTACGATGCTCCCTCATTTTCACGGGCTCCCTTCTGATGATACCTATTTATTTTTACGAGAGTATGAAGAGGTATGTGCTTTAATTAAATTACAATAACTCACGGATGGTGCGGTAAAATTACGGTTCATTACCTTCTCACTCAAGGAGGGAGCCAAAAAATGGCTTTACGGTTTGCCCACAAACTCCATCACCACTTGGGAGGAGTTTACAGTAGCGTTTCTTAAAAGTTTTTTCCTTCACATAAAACTAATAAATTGAGAAATGATATTCTTCAATTTAGGAAAAACCCTCATGAGTCGTTTTCAAAATTTATGGAGAGATTCAAAGATCTACTCCAAGAATGCCCTCACCACGGCTTAGATATGTGGCACTTGTGCCAAATCATATACGAGGGCATTGATTTTCAAACCAAACAACTATTAGAGTCCATGTGCTTTACAAGATTCACATCCTATACAGATGAAGACGAAGCTTGGAAGTTTTTGCTTGATTTGGCAGAAAAGACCCATGAGTGGGAATCTACTCGAGAAAGTGAAAGGGCCACATCAAGTAAGGGGTTCCTAATTGAAGGTACCGTGGCCAAGGAGGCCCAATTGGATAGTCTTATCAAAAGACTAGATGCAATAGTTGTAAAGGGACCCGCACAAGTAAATCAAATCAATCAAAGTGTCCCCATGTGCAATTGGTGCCAAACTCCGGACTATGTCATGGAAGAGTGCCCCAATTTTTCAAAGTTTGGTAATACTACTGAAAATGCAAGTGCTTTGTTTACAAATAACCCATATAGTAGCACTTACAATCCGGGATGGAGAAATCATCCCAATTTGTCTTGGAGCCAAGGGAATTACCAAGGTGGGCCATCCAATTTCCAAGGTCAAGGCCAATTAGGCCAACCTAGGCCCACCTTCCCTCCCACTTATGTTCGGCCAACCCAAGCCACACCCCCATCCTTTCAAAACCCAATTTTAAATAATGTTTCAAATCAGCAACCACCGGATTTTCAAAAACAAGGGGAATCGGCCCGCATATCTTCTTTGGAGAAAAACATGGAACTTCTCATGAGTACCTTCATAACAAGCCAACACAACATGGAGAAACAAATTTCTCAACTCGCCACGGCTTTGCATGCGAGGGAAAAGGGTAAGATGCCAAGTCAACCCATTCCTAACCCAAGGAATGTGAATGTGAATGTGAATGCACAGGTACCGCCAAATAAGTTGAATGCCATTCAACCAAAGTTTAAAAGGCTTGTTACAAGTGCTAAGTGCAATTGTAATTCCTACCAAAGTGAGTTAGGTAGTTTTCGTTTTAGTTTTTGTATTTGTTTATTTTCTTTTTATTTGCTCGAGGACTAGCAAAGTTTAGGCATGGGGGAATCTGATGAGCACATTTATGTGTGAATTGTAGGTAGGAAAAACATGCATATTTTACGTTTAGAGCGGTACTACTAAGGTATTTTCATTTGTTTTTGGTGTTTCAGGATTTTTCGGGAATTCCAAGGAAAATAAGCGAAGGAGATAAAAAATAAAAGGAAAAAACTAATTTCCAAGAAAATCAGAAATTTCAAGATACCTTGGTGGCCGAGTTCAAGATGCTTTAGTTGGGTTGAAATTGAAATGCCTCCCCCATATTTGCTTTGAAAGTTTGCAAGGATTTCAAGCTAAGATGAAGAACAAAAGAAGAGTGAGATAATGAATTTTAATGGTTGAGATTGAATCCATCACAAGAAGGAAAAACCGAAATTTTGCATTGGATATTTTTTATTCGGTTAATTCCACCCTCATTGGCCGAAAATATGAGACCCAATTATCAATGTGGCCCATTGTGGCCTATCATTTGAAGGGTTCGGATCAGCCACGAGAATGATTTAAGGGGGGTATGGCCCATTTATGTTGCAGCTTATAAATTGGACGATTTAGATCATCCTATAGAAATAGTTTGGAAGGGTGCAACCAATTTATGTCGTGGTTGTTCATTAGTTGGAGGGCCTGTATCATCTGAAGAAATGGTTTAAGGGACACATCTTATTTACACTATAGCCCACCAATTGAGTGATTGAGATCATCTATGGTGAGGGTCGTACAATAACATTAAGGCCGAATTGTAGGCCCCACCAGTGGAAACGATATTTTTGGGTGCAACCTATTGCAACCCTCCATTCTATAGAAGTTGCATAAATGTAGTTTTTGCTTAGATTGAAGGGGGTAGCATCCACCAATGGAAATGATATTTTGGGATGCAACCTCTGTGGATCCATCAAAATGGACGGTTTGGATTATCCTATGGTGTTGAGTTCATTTAAAAACGTATGGGTTTCGTTCAAAAGATGGGCCCAACAACGGATCCTGTTGGAGAGAGGTAAAAAGTTGGGAAACATATTATATACGTTACATTTAACGTTTACAGATAAGAGCACATGCTAGGGGGGCACATTGGGAATTTCCATCCTTTCCAAAAGAGAGGAGTAGTGATTTGTTTTTTTTGGCAATTGCACATAGTCGGCAATGCATGTGTAATGAGATGGGCATGACATCAGGTTATGTATGGTGCAAGGGGTGTTTGTTTATCAAATATGAGGGATAAGGAACTTAACCAAAAAGGAAAGAATATCTCCTTGATATGTCAGTATCGATGGGCAGCTCTAGACCAAGTAGAATTAAGGAATTTAGTAAATAAGGCAAAATTGAAAGTCTTGTATGGAAGGAAGAAGCTAGAATGGCTCCACTTTTGGCATCCTGTGATTCTTTCTACTCCGGTGCAGCTCTCTGGGTTCTCACGTTTGGATTACTTTCTCTATTGCAAAATAATAATTCCTTTTGCACATACGTGTAATATATGTGGGACCCACTTGGATTTTGTTTTAGAATGCATGCCATTCATTGCTTCCTTGTTGCCAAAACAACAACCATTCCCACGTTAAGACGGAGTTGCAACAAATAAATTAGAATCTGCCTGTATATTGCTCAGTGAGTAATTGTTGACATAGAAAGAAGGGATTTTAGGCTTGCACATGAAAAGCAACCTTCTGGATTGCCGAGGATTTTTGTGGACGTGGCATTGAGTTGTTTCCTTTTTGGAATTCTACCTTTGTTTTCATTTTGCCAATTGTTGTTTATACCATATCTAAAAATTGAGAAGAATGGCGACTATCCCAATTTGGACGTGAGGAATTTTTTTTTTTTTTTTTTTTAGCATCACCTTTGTATATATGTGGAATGAGAATTGAACTAAGAAGAGGCTGGAATTTTTTTTTTTGTTCGTTCTTCTCTTCTTGAAAAGTGAAATTCGGCCATTGATCATTATTTTCCCCTCTAATTGATACTAGCAGCCCTTTTCGTCATCTTGTTTAGAATATCACATAATAACTCTCTTGCTCTCTCTCTCTCTCTCCAAATTTTTGCCCATGACTTCTCCCCATCATTCTCTTGTTCACTCTCTCACTCTTGCTTTCTCTCAACCAAAGGACCAATCAACCATCATCCAACATGAGGTGACATCAAGGAAGGAGGAGGAAGACTCGGCCATTGCAAGTTGAAGAAAAAGACTAAGTTTTCTTTTATTTTGTTCTTTATTACTGTTAGAATGAGCTAGGGTTAGAAATAGAGAGGAAGAAGAAGAGGAGCGAAGGTTGGGGAGTCTCCACTAGGGAGCTCCTCATGAATATGATGTATATATAGGCCCATCTAGGGCAACAATGGTACAATGGCAATAATACCCCTAATACTCTAAGTAATGACTAAACTACCCTACAACATTATTCAACACTCCCCTTCAAGCTGGAGTGTATATACTATGGAACTCCAGCTTGTTACAAAGAACTACAACAAAAAACTAAAAACATAACAAAAAAGGATCATACATCAAAAGGCACAATTAGCTCATAAACACATCCAGCTTGGTATAACATTGTTCTTCAAGATGGTGTGGTAACATAATGAAAACATAACAAAAAGACAGCAACAGCCAAGCGTACAGCAGCGAGATCGACGGGTACCAAAAAGAGCAGCTCCCCCTGAAGTAGCACTATGATGAGAGCGATCAAACAGCCACCTCATGAATGAGAGCATGACGAACAGATCCGCATATTGCGAGCAATGGAGGGTCATGGTAGGAAAATCTACGATCCAGCAAGCAAAAGGGGCACACCAAAGGTGAGCACAACGAACATCGGCGAAGCAGCACAACACCAAGTGAAGAGGATAAAAACCAATGGGGAAACCATCAGAGACAAGGTCGATGGGGAAGCCATCGCCTGGAGAGAAGGAATAGAGAAAGAAAAAGGATAACCAACTAACGATGGGGAAACCATCATCTGGAGACAAGGTCGACGGCATGAACATCGTCGCCTGAAAAGAGCCGACCAACGATGGATATGGAAGCCATCGCCCGGAAAAGGAGGGAGAAGATAACCAACCAATGATGGGGAAACCATCGCCTGGAGACAAGGTCGACGGCATGAACATCGTCGCTTGAAGAGAGGTTGACAGGGAAACTGTCGCCTGAAGAGAGTCAACCAACGATAGAGACACCATCATCTGGAAAGAAAGTCGACGGCATGAACATCGCCTGAAGAGAGGCCGGCAGGGAAACCGTGGCCTGAAGAGAGCCAACCAACGATGGGGCACCATCGCTTGAAAAGAAGTTCGATGGAAAAACGAAGTCGTCGCATGTAAGAGAGCCGACCAACGATGGGGAACCTATCGCCCGGAAAAGATAAGGCATAAAGCCTGAAACTAATGTGCAAAACTATGCCAAGATAAGACATGAAAAGGAAGACACATGACGAAGGAGACGAAGAACATAATCACCACAATACTCCCCCTTGGGCGAGACTACATGAGCCCAGAGATGACAAGACAAGAAAGATCAACAAGAAAACAACACTCCCTCAAGAAGACAAAACTAAGATAACACCAAGAAAAAGGAACAACTCCAAGGAAAATATCACAACACTCCCCCTCAAGTTGAAGGTCGAATACCTTCAACTTGCAATAAAAAAGAAGAAGAAGACAAACAAGGCACCACACCTCTCTTAAACATTTTATCAAACACTTGGTGTGCACTTTTGAATAACAACATAAAAGACATAAGAAGACATAGAAGACAACACTAGACAATGTAAAGAAAGAGATGACATCAACAACAAAAGACATAGGAAACAATGGAAAGAAAGATATGACAACACTAGACAACACTCCCCCTCAAGTTGAAGCCAAGGGCCTTCAACTAGAAACGAAGAGAAGATGTCCAAGGCACCAAATCTCTTTCGGACATTTCACCGAACACTTGGTAAGCACCTTGAAGAACAACACAAAAGACATAAAAGACAACGAATCTAGAGGAGAAAGGACAAAGATTAGGATGGAGAGGATGGGGGAAGAGACTCAAAACATGAAAGAAATAAAGGATTTAAAACATAAAGAGAGGTGAAAGAAACTAAAAAAGAACTCAACAAGGGTATGGACTTGGAGAAGAATGAAATTTTGGAATGGAAAACTAAAAAGAAGGGAAAGAGATATTTTCGAGATATTTGGGGGAGAGATTTTATGATATTTTTTTTCTGTGATTTACGACAACTCCAAAAATAAGAAAATGGGAAAAAAGAGAGATGTGCGAGAGAGAGTTGCGAGAAAGAGAGAATACCGAGAGAGAAAGATTAGGGATATTTGAGGAGAGATCTTTGAAAAAACAAAAGTGGAAACAACACCTTGCGCATAAAGGCGAGAGAGAGAGAGAGAGAGAGAGAGAGAGAGACTGGCTTGGAGATGATAGACTCTTCTTTCCTTCTACCCCTTCCCAAAGGATCTATAGCTAGGGTTAGAGATAGAGAGGAAGAAGAAGATGAGTGAAGGTTGGGGAGTCTCCACTAGGGAGCTCCTCATGAATATGATGTATATATAGGCCCATCTAGGGCAACAATGGTACAATGGCAATAATACCCCTAATACTCTAAGTAATGACTAAACTACCCTACAACATTATTCAACAATTACAATTCCAATTCAATGTACTTTTGGATATTTCAAGACTAGAGAAGAAGTTATTTTTGTTTCTTTTCCCTTTTTAAGTTCTTATATGGCATTATTTTTCTTTGATTTTGTTTCTTTCACCTTTTTCATGAACAACTAAACCCAATTTACTTAGGGTTTAGATGAACCATGGGGAAGGAGAAAGATTAATAATTAAAATCAATGGTATGAAATAACATCATATATAGGGTTTTATAATTGTGGATTCCCAATTATTCATGCCATTGGATTTTATCCTTTCGTATGAGTAATTGTTGATGAACAAATATAAAAACTTATATAACCTTTGAAATTGGATAGTGTATTTGATTAATTACTCATGGGAAATGACATCCATTGATCTTATTTCCCATTGACCGGATTTATCAAATATACAATTCAATGCAAAAATTGGTTTGATTAATAATCCAATCCAAACCCATGGTGGATTCTAACCCTAAGTAATCTTTTAATCGAATTAAGGTTTCAATTAAATTTCCAATCACTTTTGCAATTAATTTCCAATTCAATTTAGAGTAGTTTTGCAACCAATTTTCTAATCAATTTAGGCTTTTAGATTTTGATTTTCTAATTAGGTTAGATAATTAATTAATAGAATTCCTTTGAATATTAATATAAGGGTTGAAATTGTAATCGTCTCTTCATTGTGTTCGGCCCGTGTCTATTTAGTTTATAAACTTAAATATATTGTTGGATCCGAGGTCAAGTCCACGGAGATCTTGAGTACATTCCAGGCAACAATATAGTGTAAGTTTATTTTCCAAATGGTACAAGGGTAGAAAACACAATAAAGATTGTTCTCTTCTCTGAGTTCGACCCGTATCTACGCGCGATCCGTGCACTTGCGATTAATTTATATCACAAACAATGGGCTATAGCACGCGAATTTAATTCCGGGAAGGATTGATTGACTTGCGGTGAGGAGGGACATAATATCTAGCGCCACACATATGGGGGATGAGGGCGGTGAGAAAAGGGACACAGGTACCCAACGACGTGCTGTCGTCGAGTGCTCATCAGATCACACCAGATGTCGGTGGAGGAGATGTGGATTCTGATCCTAACAGGATCCATTTTAATGGGATCTACAATATTTATTTATTGGGCGCCAAATTGGGGCCCACAAACTCCCTATGATAATTGCGAAAAATTAGAATGTAGACCTTTTTTAGGACTTAACAATCCCAATTTCTTTGCAGCTAAAACAAAACTTAAAAGCCTCAACCATTCTGAAATCCCAGCTAAAGTCCCTACGTGAGGAGTCCTAGGCATTGCATTCCCAGAGTGACCCAAAATCCCCTACACTTCCCTAGAGTGAGCCATAATCCAGGAATTCCCGAAGGAATTTAACATCCCGCGACTAACCTCCTCCCCCTCCCAAAATGGTCAGACATTTGGGAGATGGAAGTTGGTTTGTGAATCTAAAAGAAAAGGGAGGCCTTGGGATCAACAAATTAAAAATGAGGAATGATGCCCTATTAGGTAAGTAGCTGTTGTGGTTTAGCAAGGAAAATGATGTTGCATGGCGCAAAATCATTGTTTGCGTAGTTACACTTAGGAAGAACTTTAAACAAGGACAGACATGGAGCTTTGCTCTCCTCCTTAGTAGGCTTCATTCGGTCTATATGTCCCTAATGAAAATCAATGCTTGTGAGAAGCTCAAAAAGAAAGCTTTTAGTCTTGCAAGCATGTGTGCCTTTTGCAGGTGTGAAGAGGAGTCTTTAGATCATATTATATCATTGCCCCTTATGCCCACAAGCTATGGAGGCTATCAAAAAGTGTTTGGCATAGCTTCTGATTTTGGGGAATCAGTTGCATCCATTTTCACTTGTTGGAACTCCGGTTGCTTCCATTCCAATGGAAAATCCCTTTGCCATATGCGGTGGCATGGCATTTGTGGGAGAGACAATATAACTTTTGAAAGCAAGAACAAGCCATGGCGTAAAATGGTAATAGAAGTGAAGATTGACATAACTAGATGGGGTGGGTTGTAAATTGGACATAATGAGAAGATCTAGAAATTGGACATAACTCTCTCTCTCTCTCTCTCTCTCTCTCTCTCTCTCTCTCTCAGATCTGCCTCCCTCCCCCCCTCCTCCGTGGAGGCCGGATTTGGAGCCGTCGAAGTCGGATCTGGAGAGTGACTCTCCCATGGAGGCCGGATATGGGTTCGTGGAGGCTGTAAGGCCAAATTTGGAGTTGTGGAAGGTCGTGGGAGGCTGTGGAAGGCCCGTGGGTTTCCGGATATGGAATCGTGAAAGGCCGTGGAGGTCCTGGGAGGCCGTAGGTTGCTGAATCTGGAGGCCGTGAGTTCCGGACTCAAGATCATGGGAGGCGGCCTGAGGTTGTGCTAGGTGTGGCCAGCGGTAATGGAGGTCGCCGGATTCTGAATTTTTGGGGCTAGTGAAAGTAGGAAATGGAGGGGAGGGTGGTAGAAACCGCTATGTTGCCAGATTTAATGGGGGTTTTCCGGAGCTTGGTGATGGTGCGAGGTGGAAGCAGCCAAAGATCGGGTCGTGAAGATGGGTTGTTGGCTATTCTGCACGGTTAGGGGCGCACAGTAGCTCTAGGTCTTGCGGGGGTTTTGGAAATCGAATTCGCCAACTGGAATGTGGTGGATAAGTCTATGTGGTATGGCGGACACGGTTCTTGTCTTGGTAGGGTCCACAAATTTGGCACTTTTTGTTTGGATTCAATACAAGTTAGACTTTTGGGTAATGTAATGGGGAATGAGGATGGGTAGCATATAACGGATATGTAAGCTAATCCTACTGAATGTAGGGGGCGGTAATGTTGTAGCCTATTAGGGGACAGCTTGTCCCTTATTCGGCACTCTTTGGAATAATAAATGTCAATTTTCAAAAAGAGAAATGATGTATATAGGAATTAGAAACTGATTATGAAATTTAAAACCTCGCCATCAAAGCACCGGACTAGATTGTGTCCCCTGTATGTGATTTTATGCAACTAAATTTTGATGGAAGTTCGCAGGGC
Organism: Tasmannia lanceolata; assembly: GCF_043159265.1. Taxonomy (NCBI): domain Eukaryota; kingdom Viridiplantae; phylum Streptophyta; class Magnoliopsida; order Canellales; family Winteraceae; genus Tasmannia; species Tasmannia lanceolata. The sequence goes on along the minus strand of NW_027518679.1, from coordinate 7,824,992 downwards.
AATCCGGGTCAACATGGATTAGGACGTTTTTAGAAACTTCCTTGTTGAATTATCAAAGCATATTCCAGATCGATTGGGGAGGCTGATTCTTATAGAAAAGAGATAAGGGCCTTGCTTACTTGTCTTCGTATATACAAGGCAGAATTGACTGGAAATCTTATGGCGGAAGGATATAGGGTCGATGGCATTGAGCGGGCTACATTTTGGAAGTGTTGGATTTGTGTATATCTATAAACCCCTCGTTCGAGCACAGGCCGAGCTCAGCATATAAAATTGCAAATCAGAGAAGGGTTAGGGAGAAGTTGTCTTGTAATAGGGACATACTCCTTGATCTCGCTGAATAGGGACTGGATTTCGAGTTCTCCATTTTGTTTTCTTAAGGGCTCTATAGGGACACACTGTCCTAAGAAGACTCTTTGGGCACATTTGGCTACAATGAAATTTTTTTTCGTGATAAACTAGTGTCTCCAAGTGGTGAGAAAGGGGTAGGACAGGTGAAGAGGCTAAAATTCAGGAAACCAGTGTCTCCAAGTGGTGGTAAGTGGCTAAAAATCAGGAAACAAAAAACTCTACTCAAAACAGGATAGACTTTTTCCTGATTTTTAGCCACTTCTCACCCTCATATCAATCGTGCCTCCTCAAACCTCTCTCCTTCTCCAACCCGCCCTACACCTCTCTCACCACTTGGAGACACTAATTTGTCATGAAAAAAATTCCTGGCTACCAGACAAGGCCTTCATGTATCTCTTTTCCCAGACAAAACAAAATTCTTTTACTCAATCATTGCTATTGCATGAGAAAGTGTAATGAACTTTGGATTTTAAGGCTTCAGTTGAAAAGAGCGAAGAAGACGAGTGCAAAGAGGATCAAAAGCTAGAGGAATTCCATATTCTCATTTATAGTCGGTAAAAATAAAACCAATACATGCCAGTCGATATTGACCAAAATTTCAGTAGCTGCATAAAAAAACCATGCCTTTAATTCTGCGACCAATTAAGGTCAACAATGACATTTACAGAAACCAGAAGCATTCACAGGATGAAACATAAGAATTGTTAAACAGGTCAGTCTTACCAACTAAAAGGAACTGCTCATAAATAACAATGGTTACTTCTCTGTGTAGAAAGTGAAGAAAAACATAAGCCAAACAACCAGTAAATAAAGATAATAGCAAAAAGAAAATTGCATGTAGACTTCCCCTAAAATGAAGGTTTTCTAGAGAAGATCAAGTACCTTTAATTTCTTAGCATCTTTTCCAGATGTACCTCGCAGAGAATGAAATTAGACTAGCTTGGATATGGCCTCAGAATGGTACATCCTCCAGAAGGTTATACAGCCTTTCTCTCTCTTGTACCAGAGCATTTTTCACCTTCTGTGGAAATTTCAGGCATGTATTAGAGACTCATTTGACAACTGACTTAGATAATAGTGAACCGTGACAGTATATGAAGGCAATATGTGAAGGAATGAAGTAAAGCCAATAAATCATAATGAAGAAAACACCTCTAAATAACTGGGGTTCTGCAATGCTGCACATGCAGAAACTTCTGCAGCAACAGACACATTATATGGCTGCTTTGCTCGCCAAAGGTATTCAATAATGCTAAGAGGAAATGCTCCGTATCCCATGCGAAGTCCAGCTAAACCTGGTTTATGTAGTTATCAAACACAGAGGTCAGGCCTAGGCTTAGTTGGTAAGATGAGGAGCATGCATAGGTAAAAGCTAAGTGTAAACAGGCTTAAGATTGTATCTTGCTACATAACATAAATTTTACTAAGGAATGTAAGGAATTGATAATGGAAATATGCTGAAGATAGACCCTATAGCATTATTACATGGATTCTTGAAAATGGGTGAAAAATCTGTGTCTGACATGGCTCGAATTCCAATACTTCAAGATTCTATGAGACACTTCTAGATCTCTTTTATCTAATGTTTCTGAATACTATCAAGTTTCTTAAATGGAAATAAAATATTATATTTACTTAACCTATTAAAATATTCAATATATTACTTGTTATAACCATATTATTATGTAAAAAAAATTGAGAATTGATTATAATATTTTGGGGAATGAACGAATCGTTCGTTTTTTAGGATTGCCGAATCCAACACTGGATACCTGTGTCGGATTCCGACGCTCGTATCCATGTACACTGATGCAACATAGCCCTATAGTGAATGGAAAGTGGAAAGACACGCCTTGAAGCTGAGTGCCAAATTTTGAGTATGTGTTGTTTGCCGTTGGTACAATATAAAGCCTATAAGATACTAGCTGTCCATATATTATATGTGAAAAATAGTTCCAATACCATATAAAGTCTAACACAAAGTGCAGCTTGCCAGAGGTATTTGACTCAACTCAACTCAACTCAACAAAGCCTTTGTCCCAAACTAGTTGCGGTCGGCTGCCAGAGGTATTTGACACGTAAATAAATTACCAAGTTGGCAAGAAAGTCAACAGAAATAAAACATATGTTGGCAATACCATGGAGAGAGTAAAACAGACCAGCGGTAAATTTCCCATGCAAGTCTTCAAAATTACAAGCACCGAAAGAACTTTGAACTTACCAGCCCTTTTGCTAAATGTCCGAAGGACAATTAAATTTTCATGCTGCTTCACCCATGTCATCCTAGAATCTTTTCCAGAGAATTCAATGTATGCTTCATCCATTACAATCAATATTGGCAGATCAAGAATCTTTAAGAGGTCCTCATCACTGAAGGTACTTGCTCCAGAGATGAAAAATATCCAATTTTGACAGATACATTCCACACCAATCAGTTGTGATAGCTAAATTGCAGTTAAGTCTGTTATCATTTTTATTGATTGATTTCATGGATTATTGTCATCTTTCAAAACAATTGACTGAGAGAAGAACCAAATTGAAAATGTACCTCTCATCCGGATTGTTTGGAGAAGTTAGGAATATACATTTTTGGTTTTTCCTGTTCCACAACTTCAGCAATGTCGGAGACATTCACACTAAAATCTGAGTGCCTTGGTACTACATAGAATTAAAATGATGTATTGTGGTATGAGTGGTTGCCCAAGTCTAGGAAAATATTAAACAGAAAAATTTCTAACGATTGAACAAGTGATTGATGGTCATCCTTATATCGATGAACATGAAAATCAGCTAGCAACGGCAAACAAACAAAAAATGTATGTAGCAGAAGTTTAAAAGTGTATATCTAATGATTTATTACAAAAGCTATGCAAGCAAGCATTATATTCAAAGGAAACTAGAAAGATATTTAGAAAGAAAGCTTGTACCATACCCTTAATGACCAGTGCTCCATTAACTGCTGCATCAAACTCGTACATCGTAAATGTTGGAGGACAGTCTACAATCTTGTCACCAGGATCAAGTACGCATCTGCAGGAGTAAAATATAATGGATTTGGATTTGTATGTCGGGATCAGACACGGATTTGTCAGGATTCGGCAAACCCCAAAATGTAGGATTCATGGATTCGGTAACTTTTAAGTAAAATAAATGTTAAAATTTAAAATTAAAAAAATAAAATAAAAAAATAAAAATAAAATATATATATATATATATATATATATATATGAGAAAAGGGTTCCTGCCCTGAGCGTAGATACCTTATCTGTGCTCAAGTGCAGGAAACAAGGGTGGGGCCACATTGTTGGAGTGATCCTAAGCATTTATTTGAAAGGCTCCATTATGGATGAGGTGTGTACCAAAAATCAGCTTCATTGGATCATCATAGGGCGTCCGTATGTGGGGGTGAAAATGGACAGTTACTGTTTGTCCACTAATCTGCCCTCTTTTTTTTTTTTGAAAGGAAATCAGCCCATTTTTTCACCCCACAAATGGACACCCTAAGATGATCCAATGGAGCTGATTTTTGGTGGACACCCTATCCATGAAAGGGCCTTCCAAATGAATGCTTTGGATCCCCCCAACAATGTGGGCCCACCCCTGTTTTTGCACTCAAGCGCAGATAAGCTTATCCGTGCTCGAGCGTAGAAACCCTTCTCTCTCTCTCTCTCTCTCTCTCTCTCTCTCTCTCTATATATATATATATATATATATATATATATATATATATATATATATATATATATATATATCTGTGTCTGCATTGACGAAAAAATTGAGGGTGGATGGTCGAGGCGTTAGAGTTTTCATTATAAGAGTAGAAGGAGGAGGAGGAAGGAGGGTTGATGTTCGAGGGTCGAGGCGCTAGGGATTTTATTAAAAGAGTACATGTGGTGTTCCATATAAAAAAAAGCTAAAAAAACACGTTTAAAGGGAAACTATAACGGATTCGCATTTTAAAAGAGACAACAATGTGTCGGATTTGCCCCAAAAAGCATTATTTGTGCAGGACATGACTAGGACAAGAATCCGGGTGTGTCCCACACAAATCCATGACAGATTCGCGTATGGAGATGTGTCACACGATTCGGCATAGGGCGTCAAAGAGTCCATGCAACACAGCTACAGATAATTGATATGAAAGAAAAACATGAACAGGTTAATCAAAGGAACTTCAATTTCTAACCTCATGACTACATCGATAAGCTCATCTGCACCACATCCTACAAGTATATACTCAGACTCAAGGCCAGAATCTTCGGCCAGGGCAGCACGTAAGCGGTGACTCTCAGGATCCGGGTAAACATATGGGAATTGCAATGCACCCAAAGCTTCGGTGACCTACAAACAATCTCGAACATAGATTTAGAACAAAATGTATTTCAACCATGTCGAAAAGGTGAAAGAAGTACATATCCCATCTGTGGCACTACAAGATAGACAACTGACTGAAAAGAATAGATATAAAATCTCATATAATTCATTGACGCAACCAAGTATATAAAATTAAAATCAACTTTAAGTTTATCAATAAGTCTAAACGATATAGCTTTCAGTAGCAAAATGAGGTCATTGATTTACCATTCATTAACTAAAGAAAATGAGGAATGAATCACATTTAAGAATAGATATTGAATCACAAATAATTCATTGACGCAACCAAGTATATAAAAATAAAATCAACTTTAACTTTATCAATAAATCTAAACATTATAGATTTCAGTAGCAAAATGAGCTCATTGATTTACCATTCATCAATTAAAGAAAAGGAGGAATGACTTGCCTCGGGTGGTGGGCCATAAGGATTTTCATTTGCATCGAGTTTGATAATATCCTCGGGCTTCCTTCCAAGCCGTATAGACAAAACCTGCAAAGATTCAATCTTATAAATAGATCTGAATAAACACACTTGAAATGCCAAGATTAATTCGAACAGAATCTACGTATGAATAGATTATCCGAATCTAAACTCTTCATTCACTCAATTCGAGCGGATTATACAAATGAATAGCTTATTCAAACCTAATTTTTCATTCACTGGGCATCAAACCATCAGATACCCAATCACCAAAGAGATAGAGCAAAAAAAAAATGTAGGGAAATATCGATAAATCTTCAAACAAATCACCTCAAAAGGCAAAATGGGTTGATAAGGAGATAATTTCCTGAGATGGGGACGGATGAATACATCGCCCACCAACTGATTCTGACTCCCATTGATCTGTTTTACCGGCAATGTCGAAGCCATACAACGGACCACAGACATTTGGTTTTCTCCCACAAATAGCTAATTCTTTCCTGCGTTCTTAGATAAGGTGAAGGATTCTGTGATAGGAAGCAAAAACTGTGGTGGGTTTTAATCATGGAAAGAGGGTTATAGTCAACACCAATAACTCCACCAAACATCTGCATGTTAACACAAAATAAACATCCAAAGAACAGTTGTTGCTATGTGAAAAAAAACAGAATAACACTTTCAAACAGCCAAAGTAGCAGATTTCGCCTAAGTGGGAGACTGAAACTGAACATGAATGAAAATAAAATAAGAGATTGGGAACTAACCTGGATTTGAGAGAGAGAGAGAGAGAGAGAGAGAGAGAGACACTAACAACGGTCAAAAAATTAGTAGAAGGGCGAAGACTAAGAGACAAAGGCGAATTTTCTCAGAAACTTAACAAAAGTTGAACCGTTCATTGAACCGGAAGAGAGGAATTTTATGGTGCTGGCGCTATTTTCAAAGAAAACGGGTGGAAAATTATAGGTAGGGACAACTTTCTCGATGATCCAAGCCATTCATTTGCTACTACATAGTACATACCATTGATTGTCATGTCATGCCTCATAAACTTCTACATTAGATGATCCCAACCGCTCATATTATATATTGGTTGTAAAATTAAAAGTATAAAAATCTACACAGATTGAAGAATTAATATTCCAAAAAATGATTGACAGTACAAGAATCTACAGAGATTGGAATATTAATATTCTGCCAAGCAGGAGACTTTTTGGCCGACGTCCCACGGTCCCACCAACTGTTTGGATCAACAAAATGGTGGAGCCCACTTTTACATTTGTTGTATTATTTGTCCAATCTCCAAACACAGTGAGAGGTCAATGGCGAGGATCAATTTGGGGGTCCCACATTGGGATGCAAGTGCAATCGTGACCATTGATCTTGCATAACATTACCGGAGATTCTCATTCTCCCGTTGTTAGGTTGCATTCGATTAGTTGCCTTATTTATCACATTCTTGATATTCTTGATAATTTCCAAGTTAGGTTGTATTAGATTAGTTGTCTTATTTATCATATTCTTAAATTAGTTTATTTCCAAATTAGTTTGTATTAGATTAGTTGTCTTTTTTCATGTTCTTGATCTTGATTTAATCGATTCCCAAGTTAGATTCTATCAGATTAGTAGACTTATTTATCATATTCTTGAATTAATTAATTTCCAAGTTAGGTTGTATTAGAACTCTTCTCTTCTACCTATCAGAGAGAGAGAGAGAGAGAGAGAGAGAGAGAGAGAGAGAGAGAGAGAGAGAGAGCCCTTCTCTTCTCCGTTTAAGAGGGTGACTTGAGGAATAAAAGATAAGATCACTCGTCTCCGAACCAAGTGTTATTATCTATGATGTTGGTTTCTCCTCCAATTGAAACCACATTTGTGTAAGTTCAGACCATTTGGGTATTAGAGCTAACACAAGTCACCTGTAGCAAGGGGTACATGGAATAACTAGAGTAAAAGTCGTCAGAGAGTGGGCCGGCTAGGGACATGGCTATGGAGTGTGGTGGAGGAGTGTGGTGGAATGTTTGGATCTTAAGTGGTTTTAAGAGCCTGGTGCATGCATTCAATTCGTCCTGGGGCTTTTGTTGGCACATTAGTTCACAACAATTGATATAAGAGCCTTTAGTACATGGCTACAAACAAGGAAGGGATTGAGTTGTTAAAAGCAGATGTTAGTTTTAGTGCTCTAAACATGTAGATTTCGTCCTATATGGCCCACATTAAAGTTATTAAATAGAAAGTCTATTTGGAAAGGGAAACTAGTTTTAAGATAGAACAAAAGAGAGTGATTTTTTGAGGAAAGAATATTGAGTCTACCATATATGGGACTCTATATCTAACGTTTTTCAAAGGGGTTGTTGGACGTTTAGTATTGCAAAAAGGTGGGTTTAATAAACTTGTTTTCTATTTTTAGATAAAATAAAAATGAGACTTTTTAGGTTCTAAAATTGAAGAAATTAGATTTCTATAAAAACCCAACTTGGAGTAGATGTGATATCCAACAATTTGAAAAGTGAAATTTTGGTTTCACCTATCATATTGAAAACGTCTAACTCTCTCTCTCTCTCTTTCTTGTTTTTCTTCTCAAGTTAAAAAAAAGTAGTTTCCATTGAAAGACATAACTTGAGATCAAGAGCTCCATCAATATCTAAGATTCCCAATACAAAAGAAGGGCTGATTTAGATTAGTTCTTGATATAGAATAAACATTATTTTATTCTTTCTGTGAAGATCAAAAGGATCCCATTGGATCAACTTGCGGTGTCCACGGCGAAAAGTTCGTTCGCGGCGATTCGGGGAATAGATCAAGTAGACAATCTTTTTCGTGCTAACTTCTACAAAGGTATGATTTTATCTATTTATTTTATCACTAAAAATATAATCTATCCTGAGCTAAGGGCAAAATTGAAGAATAATGTTATACTATGCGATTTTATGTCGCTGCGCATAACGATTTTGCCCGGGGATTATACGACCCTTCTAATAGCAGAACACAACAAACTTTGAAGGCCCTCTTAGAGAAGAGCACAGTTATGAAGAAGCTGATATAGACCATTGTTTCCACTCAAACTGAGTAGATTCTGACAGTTGTTTTCACTAGAGAGTTGCATTGAAGTTAAAAGTGGAAGGAGCGACGAGAGAGGCATGACATCTAGGTCAAATTTGCTTCTCTGGATTTCCCTTGCTACTCCGAGACAGATCCATCATAATTTATCCATAGTGTTGGGCAATTTTTCAAGAACCAAGAAATGTTGGTGAACCAGGGCGTAACGTTGGCTTCTATTTACCTTGAAAGCAAGGATAACCAATGGTTTCTGTGGTACGAGCGAACACATCCAAAACTGACTTGGAACTCCATCAAAGTCATTTGCATGTGATTCAGCTCAACGAAACATGAACACTTAGATGATGCTTGCCCTATTGTGTAAAGAACAGGGGATGAATTTATCATCCCCCTATTTTTCTAAGAAAACACATCTTTGCCACCATGAATAATATTACACGATTACCCAAACATGGAAATGTGTAGAAACCCAAAATAATATAGAATAATGGAAGAATGAAAATAATAGGAGAGAGATAAAATTCTTATTCAAGAAATGCTACTACACTGTTCTTTGAATTTTCTTTCTCAAAGAGATGGTGCTGCTCTCTTTTTCTCTACAACACACTCTCTGCTATGTTTTTAAACACACAACCATACTTCCTATTTATAAACCAAGCCTTCCACCTAACCTTTCAACAACCAAAAGTAATTCAAACAAATACAACTCCACCAACCAAATCAAAATCATCAAAATACACTCACCAACCAATTCAAAGTCATCAAAATACTCTCACAAAAAACTAATTTTCAAAGAGTGATTTAAAATATAATTTTAACAGTCTCCCTTAAATCAATGGTTTTGTTAAAATGTTTGCAACTTGATCTTCGGATCTGGAGAACTCAAGCTTAATTTCTCCATCTCTGACTAGGTCTCGAATATAATGATACTTGATGCCGATATGTTTACTACTGCCATGGAAAACTGGATTCTTGGCCAATGTGATAGCTGACTTATTATCACACATAATTTTGGTGGGTCTGCCATGCTCATGCAATAACTTAGTGAGCATTCTGCGAAGCCATATTGCCTGACATGCTGGAGATGCTGCAGCCATGTATTCCGCTTCTGCTGTAGAAAGCGCAACCACCTGTTGCTTTTTCAAAGACAGAGAGAAAGCTCCGACTCCAAGAAAGAAAGCATACCCGGAAGTAATTTTTTGAGTTTCTGTATCACCTCCTATAAGAGCCGAAATTTTCCCACGCGCGTAGGGCGGCAGGGGATCACCACATCGGGTTCTCTGGGAGTGTTTAGCTTGATCAGTGTTTCTTGCGAACTTGGGACCGAGGTCTTAACTTCGCAAGAAAGAGAAACTCAGAGTCGCCACCTAGGTTAGGGCCTAGGATCCGTGCCTGCTCTTCCAATGCAAAGGGGAGTGTTACCCGAGTTTCATTGGAGGAACAGTAACCAAAGAGGTTCTTTTGCTCTGGGCCTAGAACCTTATGATTTTACTCTGTTTGTTTAAGGTATGGTTATTGCAGATATCTGGGTAAGGGTTATGGTTACAATCGGGGAAGGGGTTAGGCACCCCTCTTGCCCGGACTAATCTGTTCTCTTGACTTAATTTAGCATTTTTCGAAGAATTTAAACAGGATAACTTATCTTTTTATCCTTATTTAGGTTACGCTTAATTCCAAATGTAAATAAAGTGAATTTACAAAAAGACCGAAAAAATAAGCGGTAATTATCCTGATTGAGATCGTATGTTGTAGTAAAAGTTTCGAAAGATCTCGCAACTGATCACAATCAGGTTAACTTAAAACAAACGGAAAAGACAGTGTGGAAAGAGAAAGGTAAAGGGATCTATATTATAAACCCTAGGCAAATAGAGCCAGGGATTTATAATGTCACCACCTCGTACCTCACATTGTAAAGGAAATTGAGGAAAGTAGAAGAAATGTAGAGGGATTTATATTATAATCCTTGAGCAAATAGAGCCGGGGATTTATAATGTCACAACCTTGTACCTTACTTTTAAAGAAAATTACATAAAGCTGGTAAACAAATGTAAATTCACCAGAATTTGTAGAGAGTTGGGCAGCGTAACCGCGCTATTTAGAAGAGGGAAGCTCTGGAATTGCCGAGATTTCAGCAGCGTAACGGCGTTGTGTTGATGCAAGTGACTTCGGGTTTGCCGAGATTTTAGCAAAACATCAGTGCTATTTAGATAATAGGGTCTCGCTTTCTCTGAAATTCGGCGGCGAAACAGCGTTGTGTTGAAAAAAGGGCTTCGAATTTGCCAAGATTTCGTCAGAACAACGGCGCTATTATTGAAAAATAGCTCGTGGTTCTGTGAAATTCGACAGAATAATGATGCTATTTAGAAGATGTCGCTCCAAACTTTCAGAATTCAGGTAGAATGCCGGCACCTGTTTTGAACTACCTAGAGTTTCTCTACTTTCTCTCTTCTAGAATCAAAGTAACTAGGGTTTTTTCTGGAAATTCTGTAGGGGTTTGGACTGAGATGGTCAGAGGGGTGTGAAATAACCAAAAAATGGGGAGAGAGAGAGTGAGGTTTTATCTCACCAAAAACTCTTTCCTTTAACCTTACCCCCCTATTTATAGTTTTTTTTTTTTTTTTTTTTGGGGGGGGGGGGGGGGGGGGGGATAATCTGGTCATTTCGACCAAATTTTGTTGGGGGCAAAATTCATATTTCGGCTGGCGCGCAAGTTCGTCTTTTGCCCGTCTCGAAAAATGTGATTTTTTGTCTTTTATCGGTGAGTTTCGAATGTTCGTAACTTTTTCGATTGAATTCTGAATCACACGCGGTCAGATCCATTGGATTCCTCGTTCTGGGGAGTTTTCAATGAACCTAATATCGCTTGCTTTCGGGAAACAAAGTGTCCTTTGGGTAAAAACATAAGTTTTCAACTCAAAGTTAACTTACTGATTGAAGTGCCGTGTGACAATGGGCTTACTGGTTTATGCTGTAAAAGGCAGGTGCTATGTAAAACAGGCTTTTCTGTTGCCGAAAAAGGCGGGTGCTAGGTAAAAACAGGCTTTCCATTTGCATTTCTAAGATAACCTTGTTTTCGGAAATCATTTCCTTTTGCAAATACCCTAAAGAGAGATTGAGAGAAACTGAATTGGTGCTCTGGGAGTCGTCATAAGGTTCTTCCTTGCGACACCTATCATTAGTACCCCCTTGACAAAATTGGGTGTCTACAAATGCCCCTCTTTGGTAGAAGGTGCAAGGCAACTGAATGCCAAAGTAAGGAGACAACAAAATTTTGTCACTGGAGACTAATGACATGTTTGCAAAACTCACATCGGATCCTAAGGCGTATAGCCCTCACCGAGGAATCTTGTTGTCAGATCATCGGGTGGAAAACTCTCGCCGACGATTTTTGGGGTTTTAAAAATACGACCATTAGAACGAGTCTTGGGTGAACTTCGTTACTAACAGCCGAGAGGGTCATCGGAAGTCAGGTTTAGGGCCTGACTTGGGGAGGGACCTCGAGGGATGTCGTTCTGACATCTAGCACAGACACTGATAATAGAAATGCCGAAATGGCACCTGGTGATTGGATGTGATGAGATTTTACAAAGATATTTCTTCGACATCTAGAATTGATTGGTCTTAAGGGTTGGCCAGAAGACTAGCGTTTGTGCGGATACAAACACTTACAAAGGATAATGATTTTGATGAGTTATCGTGTACAAACAAACTTACTCGGGTTTCGAGGGTTCCACCTGAATGTTGATTGGTTGTGAATGAACAACGTCGGCAGTTGGCCTGGCGATCGAGTAAGCCAGGGCCAACGGAATCGACCAGGTGAGCGAGTGATCCTGTGTTGATAAGGGATTGGCCTGGTGAGCGAATGAGCCAGGGCTAATGAAATCGACCAAGCGAGCGAGTGAGTCTGGGTCGATCAGGGATTGGCCTGGCAAGAGAGTGAGCCAAAGCCAATGGAATCGATTAGGCGAGCGAGTGAACCTCTATCTATTGGAGATTGGCTTGGTGAGCGAATGAGCCAGGACCAATGGAATCGACCAGGCGAGCGAGTGATGAAGGACGGTTATCCCCTTCCGGTAAGATCGCTATGCGCAGCGGAACAAAAATCGCATAGAATTTTAAAATTTTCTTTTGATCTTGCTTTTGCCCAAGATCCTAGAGTCTAGATTAGTTAATTAAGTTAATCAAACATAAATAAATACCTCTTTGAAAAATAAATCAAGGAATCACGCTGCTTGATCCAATCCTCGAATAGTCGCAATCGTTCTAAACACCGCGGACCCTGCAAGTTGAACCGATGGATTCTTTTTCTTTGCTTAGACTATTGTGGAAGTGAATAACTCTTATTCACCTATTTAAGGTCTAATCTAATCAGTAGCTTTGTTGTAGAGAATAGAGAAATTGATTGGAAGCCTTTCTCTTTGAAACTAGTTCAATTGGAAGAGAAATAAAGAAAGAGAGATGGAAAACTATTTTTCCAAAGGGGGAACAAGGGAGAACGAATTTTTGAGTATTCCACCCTTGAAATTTTGTTCTCCCCTCTCTCTTTTATATAAAGTAGAGTTTTGGTTTAATAAATCCTTGTTTCTCTCTCCCAATTCCAATTCAATTGAGAAACCGACTTGAATGGAGACTCCTCGAGTGAATGGGACTCTCTCAAACCTCCAAGGCTCTGTGCGGACACGGACACTAAGATACATGGGAGAACGTGTATGGAGGCCTCCCTCCAACTCTTGTGGCTTTATCTCATAAGAGTTGGTGTTGGAAACAAATTGCTTGCTTTGTAGATCCTACAATTTAGCAATTCTTATCCAACAAGGAGTTTGAGTGCAACTCAATGTCCTTGAGCAATTGTGACTCTTTTCCCCAGCTCTCCAATTGATTTAGGAGTGTTGTGAGCCCCACAAATCTTATCCAACTATGTAGTTCTATCCCAATTCCCAATTCCGTTCAAACTCCGCAACTTTTGCAAAACCGGTTTGGGAATAACTATCCTCATTTGGATTACACATTATTATGGTAATTATTAATCAAATTAATTATACATAATAATGTATAATAATTAAATAATTAATTAATAATTTAATCGATTAATAACTCACATCTAATGGGAGTTATTTCGGCTCCAATTTGTCTTCGAAAAATTCTCTTACTGTCTTTTGTTACTTTCCTAACAAAGACATGTATATATATATATATATATATATATATATATATAAAATTAATATCCACATTAATCTAACGGATCATAATCGTTCGTGCAATTACATAAAATGCGGAACCTAGATCCATTTGGATGTTATTGGGTCATTTGAGTTGTGAGTGGGATCGTCACAAGGATCCAACGGTCTATCCTGCAGAACCCTATGGTGGGCCCCACTGCGATCTTGGTCTATAGTTAAACTACATTCGCATTAGGTCACTGGCCTCCATCAAGATGTTACCCTGAAGATGACCGTCAGATCATCTTACCCCTAATCACATCATGTATGTGCAAGTCCTTTCTTTGTAACCACATCTACTGAGTTGAGTCATACGGGAGGTGGACACCATTTAGCCCCTTGGCCCACTCTTGGTATACCATTTTGGTCAAGCAGTGTTCGGCCTCCAAAGATCCCTCAGGTCTAAGGACTTGTGAAGGAATCTGTCTGGAAGAACAACTTTATACTTTCTTGTCAACAAGTTGTTCTTTATTTGATCGAGTTGGGTTACGTGATCCAATCGTCGCACCCACTCTTCTTGCTTAGGGTCCACTACCCAGATGATCGAGATAAGTCACCTCACGTTACGTGCATGTAGGCAAGACTGGTGCTAGTTGTATACACAAAGAGATGTCCAGTCTCTTTTCCAACTAGGAACTATTAAGGCTTGCATAGAATAGAGATGCCATATCTCCTTGCTCCCTTGGATCTGTGAATCCTTTAAGAATGGCATTTCTACAATGCTAGCTAAGGACGAACATGTGTGAATAAAATAAGCACATCACACACATTCATAAATGTAAATACCCATTCAAGTCATGAAATAAATCTTTATTGATTAGAAAATATCATTGTACTGGCTTTCCAGAGCATATATACTCTAACAAGTGAGCCTGGGTCGATTAGGGATTGGCCTGGCGATCGAATGAGCCAGGGCCAATGGAATCGACCAGGCGAGAGAGTAAGCCTGGGTCGATCAGGGATTGGCCTGGCGAGCGAATGAGCCAGGACTAATGGATTCGACTAGGCGAGCGAGTGAGCCTGGGTCGATCAGGAATTGGCCTGGCGAGAGGGTGAGCAAGGGCCAATGGATTCGACCAGGCGAGCGAGTGAGCCCGGGTCAATCAGGAATTGACCTGGCGAGCGGGTGAGCCAGGGCCAATGGATTCGAGCAGGCGAGCAAGTGAACCTGGGTCGATCACAGATTGGCTTGGCGAGCGAGTGAGCCAGGGCCAACGGAATCGACCAGGTGAGCGAGTGAGCCTGGGTCAATCACGGATTGGCTTGGCGAGCGAGTGACACAGGGCCAATGGATTCGACCAGGGGAGCGAGTGAGCCTGGGTTGATCAGGGATTGGCCTGGCGAGCGAGTGAGCCTGGGTCGATCAGGGATTGGCCTGGCAAGCAAATGAGCAAGGGCCAATGGATTCGGCCAGGGGAGCGAGTGAGCCTGGGTCGATCAAGGATTGGCCTGGTGAGCGAGTGAGCCAGGGTCAATGGAATCGACCAGGGGAGCGAGTGAGCCTGAGTCGATCAGGGATTGGCCTGGCGAGCAAGTGAGCCAGGGCCAATGGATTCGACATGGCGAGCGAGTGAGCCTGGGTCGATCAGGGATTGGCCTGGCGAGCGAATGAGCCAGGGCCAATGGATTCGACTAGGCGAGCGAGTGAGCTTGGGTCGATCATGGATTTGCCTGGCTAGCGAGTGAGCTAGGGCCAATGGATTCGACCAAGCGAGCGAGTGAGCCTGGGTCGATTAGGGGTTGGCCTGGCGAGCGAATGAGCAAGGGCCAATGGATTCGACCAGGCGAGCGAGTGAGCCTGGGTCGATCAGGGATTGGCCTGGCGAGAGAATGAGCCAGGGCCAATGGAATCGACCAGGCGAGCGAGTGAGCCTAGGTCGATCAGGGATTGGCTTGGCGAGCGAGTGAGCCAGGGCCAATGGAATTGACCGGGCGAGCAACTGAGCCTGGGTCGATCAAGGTTGGCCTGGCGAGCTAGTGTGCCAGGGCCAATGGAATCGATAAGTGAGCGACTGAGCCTGGGTCGATGAGGGATTGGTGTGGCGAGTGAGTGAGCCAGGGCCAATAGATTAGACCTGGCGAGCGAGTGAGCCAGGGTCAATGGATTCGACCAGGTGAGCGAGTGAGCTTGGGTGGATAAGGGACTAGCCTGGCGAGCGAGTGAGCCAGGGCCAATGAATTCAACCAGGCGAGCGAGTGAGCCTGGGTGGATCAGGGATTGGCCTGGCGAGCGAGTGAGCCAGGGCCAATCTAGGCCGACAAGATTGAATCTGGACAAGATGCAATAGTCATGCAATCAGGCCAGTAAAAAGGAATTTTTACTTAGACGAAATAGTTATCTATCTATGATAAAAAAACTTGAATCTGATAAGGATCTTGGGTGATGAATTTAATAGATTCCTCCGGCGATTGATTGCCTGTTATTTGCACTTGTTTGCGTTGTTATTTGTTTTGAAATAAAGTGCATTTTGTGTAAATGGTCGTCATTCTAGGCGAGTATTTACACAAAATGCCCCTAGGTTAATTCTTTTGACAACTTGATTTGAGAATGTTGCATTGTTAGTGACAACTAACAATGTAAAATTCCCTAGTATGGTTTCCTTAATGGTTTGATTGAACATTTTACATTGCATTGTTAGTCATATCTCACTATGACTAACAATCCAAAATGCCGCTAGTGTACATATTACCATAGACAAGAGAAACTTAACACAAGGTAAGAAACAAAAGGGCAATTTCATTGCAATGACAAGAGGGTTCTATCTGAGCGCTTATGATGAGGTTACATCTTCTGAACATTCTTCTTCTGTACGCGGGGTACTTTGCTGCATCTGGTTCCTTCTAGTAGGGGAGAGATTCGTTGTGTCTTTCCTTCAACGTATGATTACCTTTGTTGGGCAACGACTTTGTTGGGGAAATGAGCTTTTCTTTTCTGAATTTTCCTGGAGGGAAGAATGGAAGGAGACTCGACTCTTACTGAAATAAATACTTTCGATTTATTTTAGGTAGGTCGAACCTTAGAAGATGAATTTGGATGTATTTGTACATGGGCAGTGTTCCTTGCCCCCTGTTTTTCAATCATGGTCCAAAGATCCTTTCGATTGTTCAGAGTTTTAACGCATTTTGTTTTAGACCAAAGAGTGCTTCGCCCGGTCTTTATTGAAGACATGCCTTGTCAACAACCAAGTCGCCCTTTGCAGGTTTTCAACTTGGCGGACCGTTTTGCCCTAAATTTTTGCTAGAAACGAATCTTTGAGGTTTTTCGTTTCCACAGGCACAATGACCCTAAATTTTGCCTAAGCCGCCCTTTCAGGTTTTCGACGTAGCGGGTCTTCAGATCTTCATGTTGTGTATATTGGGAAGGCTTGCTTGTGAAGTTTTGAGGACTTGGGATTGCTTTGTACAGCATTGTCGAACCTGAACTGACCAGGCTGCCTACGTACCCCAAGGAAGGTTGGGATCAGGTCCGCATAGTTCGAGGCTTTTCTGTGGGGAAAAGGGTCGAATGGGATTACGCGAAGGATTCTGTTGGCTTCGGCAAAGGGTGACATAACTTGAGTTTTGTCAGGCTGCCTACGTACTCAAAAGAGGTTGGGATCAGTCCGCGTAGTTTGAAACTTGAAGGCATCTTCAAAGGGTTTTTGAATTTTGTAGGTGAGTCATTTTAGGCTCTGATCGGCACATGGAGGCCTTCGATATTTATGAGTAATATCTTTTTATTTGATAGAGGTTAGTAGGTTCAAAAATTCTCTCTCCATTTTGGTCAATAAGTCTGACGGCTTTTCCGGACAAGATTTCATCAACGATGTAGCGGCCATACCAGTTAGGTCTAAAATTTCCCCTAGGATCGAAGACATGAGCTCGGCATTCTCTAAACGCCATATCCCCCTCTCTGGAAGTTCATGGCTCAGCGCTGTATCTTCAGTAGGTGCGTCAGTTAACTGTTCTGCGACAACTCTGCATTTGACAGACTTCTGAGAAACGTTCACTTTTCTTGTTTCAGGATTTTCCTGTGCCAACATACATCCGAGAGCTATATCTGTTTGTTGAAAGATATAGGAGGAATGATCATCCGGCAACTGCAGGTGCTAACATCGGTGGAGATGATAAACATTCCTTGATCTTTCTGAAGGCTTCTTGACATTCAGTGTTCCACAGTTTGGATATTTTTTTCTTTCTCTTCTTTTTTTCAGAAGCTTGAAGATTGGTTCGTAGGTACTGGAACGATGTTTTCCAACCATTCGGGATATGTAACAACCTCTAGAAAGCCTGCTTCGAAATTATTCGTCACTTCATCTTTGATTTGGAGAAGCCATTCTAGTCTCATTCTTTCGAGTTTCTTCTTGTTCGGCTTGAATTCTGGGTAGAGAGTGATATGGTGCTGGACAATTTTCTCCCTTAATCCTTGCATATCTTTGTAAGCCTAGACGGAGACCTCTTTCAATTCTTTTAACAATTTGGTTAATTCTTCATGCTCTTCAAGAGACA
This sequence comes from Tasmannia lanceolata, assembly GCF_043159265.1. Lineage (NCBI taxonomy): Eukaryota > Viridiplantae > Streptophyta > Magnoliopsida > Canellales > Winteraceae > Tasmannia > Tasmannia lanceolata. The sequence continues at coordinate 7,807,082 of NW_027518679.1, read as the reverse complement.
AAGTTTTGCCAACCTTTATCTCATTAAGTAGGGATTCAGTGCCGATGTTAATATTTTCAATCTCATCTTCTAAAGGTTCTTGCTCGACGCTTCTCCTCTCGTTTGATTAATTCCTTAATCTTGAGGGGAGTTTCGTCTGCATCCTCGTCTAAGGAGGGTTGTTCAATTATATTTTTAAGCATTTACTTCAGAAGAATCGAGAGATAAAGGCGAGTACTGAGAAAGTTCTTTAATTGATTTGCAAGATACATCAGAGAAAGAACTGACTGACGCGCCCATTTCAGGCTCACTTACATTTGACATTATTTCAAAAGATGAGTCAGAATCGGAAAAGGAGTCTAACTCAGAGGACGAATAGTCTGTATCTGAAGGGATGACTGTAGTAAGGAGGGGACAAAGGTATCCGTCCAGTTGGAGAGTTCTAATTGCTAGCATCGGTAATCATACTTTGTGGGGAAAATGCAAATGCCTATGCTTTCTTGCTTGCAGCTATGACCTTTAGAGGGTAATATTCGCCCCTGATGGGATGATGAAGTCACCCTTGTCGATGAGTTTTTGGATGGTGTGCTTCACAGAGACACACTTTTCAGTCGAGTGGCCCTTTTCTTGATGATATTCACATAATTCACACTCACTGTAGTTTATCGGTAGTGGATTTGTGGGAGGGCGAGGTGTACGAGCAGTGAGCTTGTAGTTCTTGATCAAAAACCTCATAACCATGACCAAGTCAGATGGTAATGTGGAGAATTCCTTGTGGGGCCGCAATGATTTTCCTCCAGATTTTCTACTTTGGCTGAAGTGTTGTTTACTTTTGTCCGTGATTCAGGATTCTTGGAGTACGCACGCTTTAACTCTGGAACTGATCTTGGTATCCACCCTCTTGCCATTGAATCTTCTATCTTATTGCCTGTGTCAATGAGATGTTTGAGACTTGAGAAACTCTAGGTGGCCATAGGGCGCTGGAAGGAAAATGTTAGGTTTTGTTGCATCATCTCGATCTGTTCTTCCTCATACGGTCATTTGAGCATTTGAGCTGTCTTCTGACATCAATATTTTACGAAGTTTGAGAAAGACTCCACAGGTTCTTGCCTAGTGGACTGGAGATCCCGGCGAGAAGTTTTTGTTCCGTCCTCATAAGAGAATTGCTTGATAAATCTATTCATTATGTGGTCCCAACCCATAGTCGGTAACTCAGGCAAATTCAAAAGCCATTTTTGTGCCACTCCCTTCAGAGATATCTGAAAGACCAATGCTAACTATTCTGAGGACAGTTTCTGTGATCGGAGCATGCTTTAAAATAACCCCAGATGCATACGAGGACAGCCGGTTCCATCGTACTTGTTAATATCTGGCCACACGAAGCTGGTGGGAAGTTGTATAACAGGGAACAGAGAGACCTCCCGCATGGCCCCTGAACCTTAATGACTTTGAGGTCCTGATCAACCTTGGCAAACTTATCTTCCCATTGCTTATGCGCAAGGGGATGATTCTCATCGGCATACTTCTCTTCTGGGAATGTGTCCAAAGGCTATGTTGTAGACTGATTAGTGGGCTGGGCTAATATGGTTTCATGAACATGAGGAATAGGTTGTTGAGGTACAGTAGGTGCCACGGAAACCTGAGGAGATGATCTCAACGCGGCGTTCTCTTTTGAGAGTTGATGAAAACTTTGAGTGAGTTCAGCTACTGTCCATTGCAGCTCTTGGATAACTTGAGACTGGTCCGTAGGTTTTGCCATGATGAGAAGAGGAGTTGTAGGACTAGACGGTTCCAAAATTTCTACTGAATGAGTAGGAATTGGAGAACTAGGTAAATCCAAGGTTCTTTCTAGACGAGCTTGGGTATGGACCCAGGCTTTTGATTTCTTGGGTGCAATGGTTTCAAGTGCAAGAACTTTCTACCTGCAGACATGAATATTCATACACTAGTTTCAGAGCTTTTTCACGCAAGGAGGAAGAACCATACAGACATTTAAGAGTTCAGACAAGATTTTTTATGGAATTACCTTCTTTATTTACACATCTGATTAAATTTTACAATTTGTACAAGAGGCTTGTGCTAGCCTGATTTCAATTTTTTTTTTTACAATTTTCTCAAATTTTGACAGGACTTTGACAGAACCTGGACATGCGAGGAGCTGAGAGCGAGGTCTGCCCGTACGGTTGCTGACTAGGAAAACACCCCTGAACAGATTGTGTTTGATCAAAGTTTAGATAAAGATCTAACTCTGATCTCGAGATGACAAATGGATAGAGGTCTGACACTTTGGTTACGACAAGGGTTTAGCTGGGTATATCATCATAAGAGAGGATATATTCATTTTAACGGAGCCTTGACGCTTTGACCATGAAAAATGGTCAGGAAAGGTTTGACTATAAAAGTGAAGACAACATGACATGAGTGTGACTCCTGAGTTGTGAACAAGGCTTTGGCCAGAAAAGGGGCATCTTCCTAGAGGAAGATGAAGACAATTTGGACAGAGTTCTGTCACTGTATTGGCCATAATGGTTGGTCGAGATGAGTCTAACCTTTAGGAAAGACTGACTTGGATTGAGCAGGGCTCAGGTACTGTGACCATAACAATGGTCATGATAAGATTATCTTCGTACAAGAAGATGGATTTATTCAGGCAGAGCTTCGCCGCAATTAAGCATAACAGAGGTACGAGAAAGTCTATCTCTGTGTGGAGAGATAACTTCAAAAAGGGCTTGCGACAAGGATGGTCAGGAGAAGTCTATGGATAGACTTATCCAGGCAGAGCTTCGCCATCTTGACCATAACCATTGTCAGGACAGATCTAAACTTGATAAAAAAGTAGAGCCTGATGACACTATGACCCGGTTGGTCAAGACAGAAAGATGATTGAGGGGTTAATATTTTAGAGAGAAACAATAACCTTTGAAAGATGGGACTAGAATGAGGATCTTTTGGTTAAGCATGTTAACCGCAAAACGAACATCCTTTAGGGTACAATGGTTACTTATCCAAGGAATATGATGATATAGGTTTGCAAACACAACTCTGGACAAAACTAAAGGTTTGAAAATAACCTCTAATTTTGGGTAAAATAAACTACGACCGTTTGCGCATCGGGCTAGCGTAATGACATCCCTCGCAAGAATTAAGGCAACCCGGAGATACCTTTCTAGACTCGCTCGACATGCCCGAGGTGGGCCAAAGGTTTAGTGTATTACTATTTTTGGAAAACGCTCACATCTCTCGAGAGTAACATGTTTTGGCTTTGCCTAACTCTAAGCTCAGCATGCCCTATGTGGGCATGGTAACATCTACGTGCGTATGCTGGGTTTATGCATTGTGATGAAGGCTTGAAGATCCCTCTCGCCGAAGTGATCAAACAACCCTTGACAGGTGTTCCCCAACGTGGCAGAAAGTTTAATACATCATCATTTTAACACCACCACAAGGGTGACGTGCAAATAGGTGGTGCTTTCACATCAAATGGATGCGTGATCAGCGGAAATCCGGGTGATGAAATCCCAGATGCTACCCATCCGTTCCAAGTGCTAGTAACTCCCGAGGGTAATAGGTATGCTAAATATGGAGTGTGCATGTGTTTGCATAAATGAAATAGGTAAGCCTAGGTGCCTCCCGGGGCAGTTTCGCGCAATTGGCAACATTTTTGAGCTTTGGCTCTTGCAATCCCTGCAGAACAAGCGTATGGTACTGGAAAGTAAATCTAACATTTGTTTTATTTCGCTCTTTAAGAGTGTCCGCAACTTGCGAAGTGTTCGCAACTTGTGGATACCCTTAAAGGCTACATCGGGTTAAGGATAATCCTAATAAAGGTGGAAAAAGCCAAGTTATTTGAATGAATTTTTCAAAAATGCCAAGTCAAGTTAATATAGAGTTATAACCTTTTTTATTTTTTGATAACATGTCTGCTAAACGGAAATCAACTAGCATCATGTTTGTGATAATAAATTATAAATAATAGCAAGTGCAGGATCGCGTGTAGATACGTGTCGAACTTAGGGAAGAGAACAATCTTTATTGTGATTTCTACCCTTATACCATTTGAAAAATAAACTTACGATATATTGTTGCCTGGAATGTACTCAGGACTTCCGTGGACTTGACCTCGGATCCAACAATATATTTAAGTTTATAAGCCAAATAGATATGGGTCGAACACAATGAAGAAACGCTTACAAATTCAACCCTTATATTTAGGCAAAGTGAACCAATATTCAAAGGATTTCTATTAATTAATTATCTAACCTAAAAACTAAAATCTAAAAGCCTAAATTGATTGGAAAATTGCTTGTAAAACTACTCTAAATTGAATTGGAATTTTGATTACAAAAGTAATTAGAAATTAAATTGAGACCTTAATTCGATTAAAAGATTACTTAGGGTTAGAATCCACCATAGGTTTGGATTGGATTGTTGATCGAACCAATTTTTGTGTTGAATTGTATATTTAATAAATCCGGTCAATGGAGAATAAGATCAATGGATGTTATTGCCCATGAGTAATTTATCAAACACACTATCCAATTTCAAAGATTATATAAGTTTTTATAAAGTTTCATCAACAATTCTTATACGAAAGGATAAAATCCAATGGCATGAATAATTAGGAATCCACAAATATAAACCCCTATATATTGGTTTCATTTTCATACCATTGGTTTTTATTATTAATCTTTCTCCTTCCCCATGGCTTCATCTAAACCCTAAGTAGATGGCGTTTAGTTAATCATGGAGAAAAGGAAAATAAACAAAGAAAATAAAGGGTAAAATTTCCATTAAGAAAGTGAAAAGGAAAGAAAACAAACAAAAGTAACTTATTCTTTAATTTAAAAGAAATAAAAAATACATTGAATTGAAATTGAAAATAAAGAACAAAACAAAGAAACTTAGTCTTTTTCTCCTCCTTGCAACGGTCGAATCCTCCTTCAAGCCCTGGTGTCGCCTTGGATTGAATCTTGGATGGTTGGATCAAGGTAAGAAGAGATGAACGAGTGAGAGAAAAACTAGTGTAAGAAAGCATGTATGTGTAAAGAGAGCAAGAGAAAAAAATTTGGATGAAAATTAGAAAGAGAAAAAGTGGACAAAAATTCAAGAGGGGAGAGTAAGAGGGGATGAAAATTCGGAAGAAGAGATAGCAAGAGAGCATATATGCATGTATATATATATATCCCAAAAAATCCAAACGTCCAATTTTTTTTCTTTTTTAAGAAATCAATCACTTTGAATGGTTTTCCTTTCTGAAAGATGCTTTCTTTTCTTACGGCATTGCTATTTCCTCTCTTCCCTTTTTCTACATATTCATCTTAACCCAAAACGCAATGAACGAATGCAATGGTACATGTCCTAAATTGGCCGAGACCCATATTTGGATACATAATTCGTTTGTCAAAATTTTGCATAGCCAACTTGCCTTTCTAATCATGGGATGTAATTGGATTTTATAGAGTATAATGTCCCATCATGGCGTGGATCCAAAATAGTACCCCTCTTTGGCATGGTACATGTCAGCACTTCCATAAAACCTTTGCACCGATCCTCACTCAATTATAAGCAACAATATCTCATCACATGTGACGTTGTATGCAGCCCTTCCTCCTAGGTGATTAAAGTGGGTCTCACCTTTGATCAACTTCCCAAACTCTTTCCTAATTCAAAAATGGGTTCTACATTTCCATAAGATAATCCGAATCGTAACAGTGATGGCCTATAATTTGGCTAGTTTCTTTTCCCAAAAACCTTGCCATCGAAATAGGGAGATTTATTCCAATTAAATTCGCAACTCCAAAATCCGATAAAGTAGGGTTGTTCAAACGGCTAAAAATTAGGAAAGTCCATCAAAATAGATAAAGCAAGTTGCCAAAAAAAATTTCGCCCAAGAGAGTGGTTGGGAAAATCGCCCAACTAAAATGGATGGTTAAGATCATCCCTGGTGTGGCAGTTACTTCATTTTGTACACATGGGTGGGGTACCACTTGATTCTCAATAGGGGAAACGATATATTCAGCCATTTTTGTTCCCTTATTAGCATATCTAATTACTACCCAAAAATAGAATTTAGAAACAATGAAACACCTTTTTGGGGTTAAAAATTAGAATTGAAAAGGGATATCCTAATTACCTTTGATCCTTGATCTAAGGGTTAAGATGGGAGATAGATTAGGAGAGAGAGAACTAAATCGGTGGAGGGAAATGGGGTGAGAAAATAGGAGACGAATTAGGGGAGGAGAGAGAACTAAATCGTAAGCGTGAGGGGGAGAGAGAATCGGTTGGAAATCTTTCCCTATTTTTTCTCTTGCTTCCATTGTGAAACGACCAAGTTGTACCTACCCTTCGTATGAATTGCAACAATGCCACATTTATTCGCAAATGGAAAATCTACCCCTCCATGCAATGTAACATAAATAAATATATTCGCCTCCCTTTATATCATTTCCAAGGAATGATCCGAGTCATCCATTTGATAGCCCATCATGTAAATTAATTGCACCGCTAAACCATTCCAATGAGATGATCTAGCCGTCCAATTAATGGGCTAATGTGTGAATTTCAGTTTTACCAGTCGTCGCACCTCTTGAATCATTTTTGTGGGCTGATCTTAACCATTCAATAGATGGGCCAAAATACAAAGTAGTTGTACCCCACAAATTATTTTCCAAGGCTTATCCGAGCCAACCGATTGATGGGAAAATCCTTTAAATGATGGGCCACCTTTTTAACTGGCCGAACCCCATCTCTTGGAACTAATATTTCCATAAAGAAAACCCCTTTAGAAAATGGTGAAAAATTCTTTAATCTTCAACCTTCTTAGCTCTATTTTCCATGAAAAATCAAGAATAACCCTGAAACACCAAAAACACACCCAACACCTTAGTAGTACCGCTCTAAACATAGAATATGCATGGTGTTTCCTACCTATAATTCACACATAAATGTGCTCATCAGATTCCCCCGTACTTAAACTTTGGTAGTCCTCGAGCAAACAAAAAGGAAATAAAAGAAAATAGAAACTAAACAATACCTAACTCACTTTCGTAGGAATCACGACTTAGCACGTGCAATAAGCCTTTAAACCCCTAGGTTACCCTAGTCGATGAGTTATGTCTCGTGAGTGTTTGCAGTGAATATACACACAAAATTCTAAAAATTAAACTTTCCAAAAAATAAAAACTTACATTGCAAATCCTTAATATAGAATAAAGCCAAATATAACTCTTCCCTTTGCTTTAATATTTTACTTAAGATAGAAACTTCTAGAGTACCCCCATACTTGATCTTTGTTATCCCATTCCAAGTTGTGAAATTCAACATATATCTTAATTAAGGAATCCTCCTTTATATTTTTTACACTTTTGTCCTCATAGATTGGATTCTAATGTCATCTATGTTACAAAAGAATTTGAATCAGAAATTTGATAGAAATTTGTACAATTATATGGTTCCACTTTTCTTTTCACTTTCCCATTATTTTCTAAGAATTGAACTCAAGTATTCCTCTATTGTCGTTGGCGTGAATGACATGTAGGGCTTGCACCAGACACCCAAGTTACTAAGCAGTGTTAGAATTATTTATGCAATTTGCATATGTCATTTAAGAAATTTATGCAATATGAGTTCAAACTTTACTTTGAGCCGTGCAATGTCTTGACCTCTTAAGCTTTCTAGATGACCCTTGTAACGATCTTTTGGCCAATTACTCTCAAACTAGATAGTTTTAAGGAATTAGGTGCAAAATACCCCTTGGACTTACTTGCTTGAGTAAAAAAGGCTACAAGTCAAGACTAGATCAAAAATAATTTATTCTTTTTTTTGTCTTTCCTTTTTTTTCTTTTCCACCCTTCTTTCCTTTTTCACTGTACTATATAAAAGCCAAATTCTAGTCTCATTTCCTAATCAAATCTTTTATAAACAAGATTCCAAAAGAAATTAAACCTATAAGTAGAAAATGCTCTTTTTCTTTTCTCAAATTCCAAAATTAAAATATAGACTATTTTCCTTTCTTAAAACGGGATAAAAATTTCTTTCCAAAAATATCTAGTTATTTCTTTCTTTTGTAAAAATACCAAAAACAAAGAAAATAAAAATATTCTACTAAAAATACCAAAAACAAAGAAAAAGAAAATATTCTACTTTAAACCATAAAAAGAACTCACAAATAAGTTTTTCAAATAGACTACCCCCCATACTTAAACCATGCAGTGTCCTTAATGCATGCAAAAATAGAAATAAAACAAGGACAATGAAGAGAGGGGCGTACCTTAAATTTTTAAGAAATAGTTGAATACAGAGGCTCATGGAGATCCATGACCTCTTCCACATTAGACGATGGTAATTCAACAAAAGGCTTCAATCTTTGTCCATTCACTTTAAATGTCTCACCATTTTTTGGATTTAAAACTTCAATCGCACCATGGGAGAAAACCTTGTTCACCAACGAGATTTTAACTTACCCAGAAAGACGTGCAATCTTGAATTGTAGAGAAGAACTTTTTTGCCTTCTTGAAACGTTTTTCTCAAAATATGCTTGTCATGAAAGGCTTTTATTTTCTCTTTGTAGATTTTTGCATTCTCATAGGCATCATTGCATAACTCCTTCAATTCGGCAAGTTGAAGTCTTCGTTGATTTCCTGCCTCAGATAAATCAAAATTTAGTTTCTTAATAGCCCAAAAAACTTTATGTTCTAATTCAACCGGGAGATGACAAACTTTTTCATACACAAGACGATGAGGAGATTGACCAAGATCAATCTTAAATGCCGTCCTATGAGCCTATAAGGCATCCACTAATCTAATGGAGCAATCCTTACGATTTGGATTAACTGTCTTCTCTAAAATTTGCTTAATTTGTCTATTTGAAACCTCCACTTGGCCACTCGTTTGGAGATGATAAGGGGTAGCCAACTTATGAGTGATTCCATATTTCTTCATAAGAGCTTCTAAAGGTCTATTGCAAAATATTTTCTCCTATCACTAATGATGGAACGAGTTGTACCAAAGTGCGAAAAGATGTTTTCTTTCAAAAACTTGACCACCACCTTGTGGTCATTGGATTTGGAAGCAATGGCTTCAATCCACTTTGATACATAATCTACTCCTAACAAAATATACAAGTTCCCAAAGAAATTGGAAAATTGACCCATAAAATCGATACCCCACACATCAAAGATTTCTACAACTAAGATCGGGTTGAGGGGCATCATGTTCCTCTTTGTAACTCTACCTAACGACTGACAAGACCTACAAGCTTTACAAAATTCAAAAGAATCCCTAAAGAGAGATGGCCAATAAAATTCACACCGCAAGACCTTGTGGGAGGTTTTCTTTGCACTAAAATGGCCGCCACATGCTTGATCATGACAAAAGGATAGGATCGAGTGTTGCTCATGATCGGGCATACAACGTCGAACAATTTGATCCGAGCAAGTTTTAAACAAGTATGGGTCATCCCAAAAGAAATACTTTACCTGTGAGTGAAATCGGTATTTGTCTTGGTTAGACCAATGATCTGTTGTTGCACCTGTAACCAAATAATTCACAATATCAGCATACCATGGTTCACTAGAAATAGCCAACAATTGTTCATCAGGAAAATTCTCATTAATTGGACCTTCGTCATCCTTTGCATTAGGTAATCTAGACAAGTGATCGGCAACCAAGTTCTCCGTACTTTTTTTATCTCGAATTTCTAAATTGAACTCTTAAAGAAATAAAACCCACCTAATGAGACGAGCTTTAACATATTTCTTTCCTACGAGGTACTTGATTGCCGAATGGTCGGTATAGATTATCACATGTGACCCAATCAAATAAGACTGAAACTTCTCAAGTGCAAACACAACCGCTAAAAATACTTTTTCCATAGTAGTGTAATTGAGTTGTGCATCGTTGAGAGTCCTACTTGCATAATAGATTACATGCGGTAATTTATTAATTCTTTGGCCCAAAACAGCTCCTATTGCAAAGTCAGAAGCATCACACATTATTTTAAATGGTTCGGTCCAAATGGGTGCTTAAATGACTGGAGCCGTAGTTAGCTCATTTTTCAAACACTCAAACGAATTCAAACATTCTTTGAAAAATTCAAATTTTTGATCATTTGCCAATAAATTGGTTAACGGCCTCACAATTTTAGAAAAATCTTTTATAAATCGCTGGTAAAAGCCCGCATGGCCCAAAAATGATTTGATATCCTTCACACTTTTGGGCGGTGGAAGATGGACAATGAGATCCACATTGGCTTTATCAACCTTAATTCCCTCTTTTGAAATCACATGTCCTAAAACTATGCCCTCTTTTACCATAAAATGACATTTTTTTCAATTAAGGACAAGGTTCTTTTCCCTACTCATTTCTAAGACCAACTTCAAGTGATGTAAACATTCGGCATAGGTGGAGCCATGAATAGAAAAATCGTCCATAAAGATTGTTTGTGATATTATAAATAACCCGCAACTGCACGGATCACGTGTAGATACGGGTCGAACTCAGGGAAGAGAACAATTGTGATTTCTACCCTTATACCATTTGGAAAATAAACTTACGATATATTATTGCCTAGAAAGTACTCAGAATTTCCGTGGACTACAACCTCGGACCCAACAATATATTTAAGTTTATAAGGTAAATAGATAAGAATCGAAAACAATGAAGAAACGATTACCAATTCAATCCTTATATTTAGGCAAAGTGAACCAATATGATTTCTATTAATTAATTATCTAACCAAATTGGAAAACCAAAATCTAAAAACCTAAATTAATTGAAAAATTCAATTGCAGAAGTAATTATAAATTGATTTTAAAACCTTAATTCGATTAAAAGATTACTTAGGGTTAGAATCCACCATAGGTTTGGGTTGGATAATTAATTAAAACAACTTTTGTATTGAATTGTATATTTAATAAATCCGGTCAATGGGAAATAAGATTAATGGATGTCATTGCCCATGAGTGATTGATCAAATACACTATCCAATTTCAATGATTATATAAGTTTTTATAAAGTTTTATCAATAATTATTCATACGAAGGGGAAAGCCAATGACATGAATAATTGGGAATCCAATATTATAAAGCCCTATATATAATGTTATTTCATACCATTGAATTTAATCAATAATCTTTCTCCTTCTCCATGGCTTCATCTAAATCCTAAGTAAATAGGATATAGTTACTAATGGAGAAAGGGAAAGTAACAAAGAAAATAAAGAAAAACAATGCCATCTAAGAACTTAAAAAGGGAAAAGAAATAAAAATAGGTTTTCTTTAATTGAAATTATAACAAGAGAACATCAAATTGGAATTGAAATAAAAAATAAAATAAGCAAAACTTTTTCTTTTTCTCCTTCAATGGTTGAATCCTCCTCCTTCAATGCCTTGATGTCACCTTGGATTGATGTTGGATGGTTGGATCGAGCCTCTTGATGGGTAAGATGAGTTGAGATGAAAGATAAACTAATTTAAGAGAGTTTGTAAGTGTAAGAAAATAAAAGAGAAAATTTTGGACGAAAAATTAAGAGGGGAGAAAGTGTTGGACGAAAATTAGGGAAGAGAAAGAGAGAGAAAAAATTAAACCCTGAAGACGCGACGAGACGAACACACTCCCTAAAATTCAAGAAGGACCAAAAATTCGAGAGAGATAAAGACTTATATAAGATTTGGGTGAGAATGGTTGCTAAATTAGAAGATGGAAAAGATGTAGGGATGAGATTCAAAAGCTAATCTTAGGAAACAAATGAAAGGACAAGATTAAAGCTTGAATTGGCTTTCTATATCACTTCTAAAAATACGTGGGTTACTTTCCTATTTTTTCTCTTTCCAAAGTTGTGTCTAAACCTTCCAATTATATTCTCAAGCAACTTTCTAAATGTTAGAAAGAAAATAATAGAAAGTTTCTAAGTTGAGGGATATGTGCATGTGATTGCATCTCAACCATTCAAAATAAGAAAGTAATTCCAACCAAATAGGAGAGAGAGATGAACTAGAGAGGATTGCTATTTTGGTGGAGAGGAGAGAGACGAATTAGGGATGACCCACTAAAAAAAATGTGTAATAGAAATAATAATACTAAAAAAACATCCCAACATCCCAAGGGAGCTAAATTGTTGGAGCCTTTCCTATTTTTTCTCTTGCTTGCTTTGTGAAATGACCAAGTTGTCTCAACTTTTCGTATGAATTGCAACCGTGCCACAATTATTTCCAAATGGCTAATCTATCACTCCATGTAATACACATAAACAATTATATTTGCCTCTCCTCTATATCCTTTCCAAGGAACGATCCAAGCCATCCAATTGACGTTCCACTATATAAATTAATTGCACCCTTAAACCATTCCAATGAGATGATCCGAATCGTTGAATTCATGGACCCAAATGTGAATTTTGGCTCTACTAATAATCGCACCTCTTTAATCATTTTTGTGGGCTGATATGAACCATTCAATCAACGGTCAACAATGTAAAATTATTTGCACGTCGCAATCCACTACCGTAAGATGATCTTAACCGCACATTTAGTGGGCCTTAGAATAAATTGCTTGTACCCCTCCAATCATTTTCCAAAGCTATTTCGAGCCAACCAATTGGTGGGCCATAAGATGATCTTATCCCTCCAAATGGTGGTCCATAATATGAGTTGGATGGTTCTTCCAATTCCACCCTCATGAAATGATTATGACTGTCCAATTAATTGGGCATCCAAAATTAGCTTTGTTTTGCATTGGAGCTTTGACCAATCTTGGCCATTGAAATTTGTAGTACCGCTCATTAGCTATATTTTCCGTGAAAATCTAGAAAATAACCTGAAACACCAAAAGACAAGCAAAATACCTTAGTAGTACCACTCTAAACATAAAATATGCATGTTTTTCCTACCTACAATTCACACATAAATGTGCTCATCAGATTCCCCATAAGCTTTGCTTGTCCTCGAGCAAACAAAAAGAAAACAAACAAAAATCAAAACTTGACGAAAATAACCTAACTCACTTTCGTAGGAATCACGATTGCACTTAGCACGTGCAACAAGCCTTTAAACCCCTAGGTTACCCTAGTGGACGAGTTCTGTCTAATTAGTATTTGCAATGAATATACACACAAAATTGTAAAAATTAACTTTCCAAAAACTTTCATTGCAAATCCTTAATATAGAATAAAGCCAAATATAACACTTCCTCTTGCTTTAATATTTTACTCATGATAGAAACTTCTAGAATACCTCCATACTTGATCTTTGTTATCCCATTCTAAGTTGTGAAATTTGACATATATCTTAATTAAGGAATCCTCATATATATTTTTCACAGTTTTATCCCCATAGATAAGATTCTAATATCATATATGTTACAAAAGAATTTAATTCAGAAATTCGACAGAAAATTGAACAATTATATGGTTCCACCTTTCATTCCACTTTTCCATTATTTCTAAGAATTGAATCAAGTAATCCTCTACTGTCGTTGGCGTGAATGACATGCAGAGCTTGCACCAGACATCCAAGTTACTAAGCAGTGTTGGAATTATTTTTACAAATTTGCATATATCTTGAAGAAATTGATGCAATATGAGTTCAACATTTATTTTGATCCGTTCAATATCTTGACCTCTTAAGCTTTCTAGATGACCCTTGTAATGAGCTTTTGGTCAATTACTCTCAAACTAGGTAGCTTTAAGGAACTACGTGTAGAACACCTCTCAGATTTACTTGCTCGAGTAAAAAAGGCTACAAGTCAAGACTAGATCAAAAGTACTTTATTTTTTATTTATTTTTTCTTTCACCTTTCATTCCTTTTTCACTTTACCATATAAAAGCCAAAATTCAAATCTCATATCCTAATCAAATCTTCTATAAACAAGATTACAAAAGAAATCAGACCTATAACTAGAAGGTGCTCTTTTTATTTTCTCAAATTTTAAAATTAAAATATAGACTAATTTCCTTTCTTAAAATGGGATAAAAATTTATTTCCAAAAATATCTAGTTATTGCTTTCTTTTGTAAAGATACCAAAACAAAGAAAAATGAAATATTCTACTTTAAACCATAAAAAGAAATTCACCATTAAGCTTTCCAAATATACTACCCCCCATACTTAAATCATGCAGTGTCCTCAATGCAAGCAAAAATAGAAATAAGGACAAGGACAATGAAAAGAGAGGCGCACCTGGTATGATCTAGAAAACATAAAATAAAGAAGCTCCTGGAGATCCATAACCTCTTCCAAATTCTCGTATTGTATTTCAATGTAGGCCTTTGATCTAGGAAGGGCAACTTTTGGATGGCTTCCTTTATCACAGGATTAGCCCATCTTTGGGGTTCCCTTGAAGGTTTGGAACCCTCAATGAAGCCTATGTGGGTTTGCACAAGAAGGACTTATTCCTTTGATGTCGGCCATTATCTAATCAAGGGCTTCTTTATTAGCTTTTAACAAGTTAAATAACTCTTCCTCTTCATTTAACGTTAGATCCGTAATTAATTCAGAAAAAGTTTGAATTTCACCTATAACCTCATATTTTGGATTTGAAGGCAAAGGCTTCAAATCTAACCGTGTGGTCTCTTCAATGAATGGCTTGGGAAGGGATGTAAATAGGGGTCCTCCTTGCTCTATTTGATGGATGCTAAGAGCATCAGAAAAGAAGTCTCCCCCTCCAATCTCCCAATTCGTCCAGGCACTCTTGAAAGCCTGTATCAAAATCGATTTCAAAATTAGTAATAATATCTTCAGAAAAGGAATGCAACATATTGATTTCTTCATGAAAATTGGGTTGCTTACCTAATCGAAAAATATTGAAATCTACTGATGTATTACCAAAAGAAAATTTCATTAAGCCATTCCTACAAATAATTAAAGCGTTGCTAGTAGCAAGGAAAGGCCTACCAAGGATGATAGGGATTCGATCCTTGATATTAGCAACGTACTCCATATATAAAATAATGAAATCTACTGAAAATAAAAAGTCTCCTACTTTAACTAATACATCCTCAACCATCCCTTTGGATGTCTTGATTGATCTATCCGCCAATTGAAGAGTGACGGTTGTTGGTTTGAGGTCTCATAATCCTGGTTGTTTAAATACAGAAAAATACAAGAGATTTACAGTTGCAAATCCAAAAGAGCATGTTCAATCTTTGTTTTACCAATAGTACAAGATATAGTAGGACATCCCGGGTCTTTATACTTAGCCACCATTTGTTGAGATAAAAGGGAACTTATGTTTGTGGCCAAGAAAGCATTCTATGGCACATTAGTTTTGCACTTTTGAGTACATATATCTTTTAGTACTTTAGCATAAGTAGGAACCTGTGAAATCGCATCTAACAAGGGAATATCAATTTTCACTTGTTTAAACACATTTAAAATATTTTCTGTGGCAACCACCTTCTTGTTATTGGCAAGTCTCCTTGGAAAAGGAGCCTTAGGCACATATTCCTTTTCAGGTGGTGAAACTGCTTGCTCTTCACTTACCTTTTCAGGTTCAGCAGTTCAACCAGTGTGAGGAGAACCTTTACTTACCTCTTTCGTTGTCTCTTGAGGATCTTTAGAGGGTTCGAATCTGACCTCTTGCTTGTGGTAATCTCGACCACTCCTTAAAGCATATACCACATTGCATTGGTTGGAGGGTTCTTGTGGCGGTGGAATTGGTTGAATGGCATTCAACTAATTTGGCGGTACCTGTGGATTCACATTCACATTCAAGTTCCTTGGATTAGGAACGGATTGACTTAATATCTTACCTTTTTCCCTTTCATGTAAAGCCGTGGCGAGTTGAGAAGTTTGTTTCTCCATGTTGTGTTGGCTTGTCATGAAGGTACTCATGAGAAGTTCCATATTTTTCTCTAAAGAAGCTATTCGGGCCGATTCCCCTTGTTTTTTAAAACCCGATGGTTGCTGATTTGAAACATTATTTAAAATTGGGTTTTGAAAAGATGGGGGTGTGACTAGGGGTGGCCGAACATCAATGCGAGGGAAGGTGGGCCTAGGTTGGCCGAATTGGCCTTGACCTTAGAAATTGGATGGCCCACCTTGGTAACTCCCATGGCTCCAAGACAAATTGGGATGATTTCCCATCCTGGATTGTAAGTGTTACTATAAGGGTTATTTGAAAACATAGCACTTACATTTTTAGTAGAATTACCAAACTTTGAAAAATTGGGGCACTCTTCCATGACATGGTCAGGAGCTTGGCACCAATTGCACATGGGGACACTTTGATTGATTAGATTTACTTATGCTGGTCCCTTTACAACTATCGCCTCAAGCCTTTTGATAAGACTATCCAATTGGGCCTCTTTGGCCACGGTACCCTCAATAAAGAACCCCTTGCTTGATGTGGCCTTTTCGCTTTCTTGAGTGGATTCCCACTCACGAGTCTTTTCTGCCAAGTCAAACAAGAATTTCCAAGCTTCGTCTTCATCCGTATAGGATGTGAATCCTGTAGGGCACATGGACTCTAACAATTATTTGGTTTGAAAATCAATGCCCTTATTTATGGCACAAGTGCCACGTATCTAAGCTGTGGTGATGACATTCTTGGAGTAGATCTTTGAATCTCTCCATAAATTTTGAAAAAGACTCATGAGGTTTTTGCCTAAATTGAAGAATATCATTTCTTAATTTGTTAGTTTTATGTGATGGAATTTTTTTTAAAGAAACGCTACCGTGAACTCCTCCCAAGTGGTGATGGAGTTTGTGGGCAAACCATAAAGCCATTTTTTGGCTTCCTCATTGAGTGAGAAGATAATGAACTGCAACTTTACCGCATCATCCGTGAGTTGTTGTAATTTAATTAAAGCACATACCTCTTCAAACTCTGGTAAAAATAAATCGGCATCATCAGAAGGGAGCCCGTGAAAATGAGGAAGCATCGTAATAAATTACGATTAACTCAAAATTATTGCCCTGAGTAGCTGGCAATCGAATATAAGATGGTTGTCCTGCTCGGGCAGGGTAGAAACGATCGCGAAGGGTTTTAGGAACTTCCTCTTCGCCGTGGCAATTGGAATTGGTTGAATGTTCGTCTCTGTTTCTGATCGAATTAATCTCTCCAAGCGGTTGACCAAGTTGCGAACCCAACCTGCACTAATCCACATAAAATTGCCAAATTAGAACAAGAAGTAACCAGAAACCAAAGTAAACAAACAAACAATTGAAACTAATTAACTAACCAAAACAAAAGAAGTAAAAATCACTTCGAATAATATAAGAATTAAAGTAATCCAACTCTTCCCCGGCAACGGCGCCAAAAACTTGTTTGTGATATTATAAATAACCGCAAGTACACGGATCGCGTGTAGATACGGGTCGAACTCAGGGAAGAGAACAATTGTGATTTCTACCCTTATACCGTTTGAAAAATAAACTTACGATATATTGTTTCCTAGAATGTACACAGGATTTCCGTGGACTACAACCTCGAATTCAACAATATATTTAAGTTTATAAGCTAAATAGATACGGATCGAAAACAATGAAGAAACGATTACCAATTCAATCCTTAAATTTAGGCAAAGTGAACCAATATTCAAAGGATTTCTATTAATTAATTATCTAACCTAATTGGCAAACCAAAATCTAAAAACCTAAATTAATTGGAAAAGTAATTGAAAATTGATTTTAAAACCTTAATTTGATTAAAAGATTACTTAGGGTTAGAATCCACCACGGGTTTGAATTGGATAATTAATTAAAACAAATTTTATTTTGAATTGTATATTTAATAAATGTGGTCAATGGGAAATTTGATCAATGGATGTCATTGCCCATGAGTGATTGATCAAATACACTATCCAATTTCAAAGATTATATAAGTTTTTATAAAGTTTCATCAACAATTATTCATACGAAAGGGGAAAGCCAATGGCATGAATAATTGAGAATCCAATATTATAAAGCCCTATATATAATGTTATTTCATACCATTTTATTTAATCAACAATCTTTCTCCTTCCCCATGACTTCATCTAAACCCTAAGTAAATAGGATTTAATTACTTATGGAGAAAGGGAAAGAAACAAAGAAAATAAAGAAAAATAATGCCATCTAAGAACTTAAAAAGGGAAAAGAAATAAATATAACTATTCTTTAATGCATTGATGCCTCAAAAAGGGAAAAAAACTATCATCCTCCTTCAATGCCTTGATGTCACCTTGGATTGATGTTGGATGGTTGGATCGAGCCTCTTGATGGGTAAGACGAGTTGAGATGAAAGACAAACTAATTTAAGAAAGTATGTAAGTGTAAGAAAACAAAAAAGAAAATTTTGGACAAAGAATTAAGAGGGGAGAAAGTGTTGGACGAAAATTAGGGAAGAGAAAGAGAAAAAAATAAAACCCGGAAGGCGCGACGAGACGAGACAAACACACTCCCTAAAATTCAAGAAGGACCAAAAATTCAAGAGAGATAAAGAGTTATATAAGATTTGGGTGAGAAGGGTTGCTAAATTAGAGGATGAAAAAAGATGTAGGGATGAGATTTAAAAGCTAATCTTAGGAAACAAATGAAAGGACAAGATTAAAGCTTGAATTGGCTTTCTGTATCACTTCTAAAAAAAACGTGGGTTACTTTCCTATTTTTTCTCTTTCCAAAGTTGTGTCTAAAACCTTCCAATTATATCCTCAAGAAACTTTATAAATGTTAGAAAGAAAATAATAGAAAGTTTCTAAGTTGAGAGATATGTGAATGTGAATGCATCTCAACCATTCAAAATAAGAAAGTAATTCCAACTAAATAGGAGAGAGAGATGAATTAGGGAGAATTGCTATTTTGGTGGAGAGGAGAGAGATGAATTAGGGATGGCCCACTAAAAAAACGTGTAATAGAAATAATAATACTAAAAAAAACGTCCCAACATTCGAAGAGAGTTAAATCGTTGGAGCCTTTCCATTTTTTCTCTTCCATGCTATGTGAAACGACCAAGTTGTCCCCTACTTTTCGTATGAATTGCAACCGTGCCACAATTATTTGCTAATGGCTAATTTACCTCTCCATGTAATACACATAAATAATTATATTTGCCTCTCCTCTATATCCTTTCCAAGGAACGATCCAAGCCATCCAATTGACGGTCCACTATATAAATTAATTGTACCCTTAAACCATTCGAATGAGACGATCCGAACCATTGAATTCATGGATCCCAATGTGAATTTCGGCTCTACCAATAATTGCACCTCTTTAATCATTTTTGTGAGCTGATCTGAACCATTCAATCGACTGTCAGCAATGTAACATTATTTGCACCTCGCAATCCACTACCCTAAGATGATCTTAACCACACATTTAGTGGGCCTTAGAATAAATTGCTTGGACCCCTCGAATCATTTTCTAAAGTTATTCTGAGCCAACCAATTCGTGGGCCAGAAGATGATCTTATCCCTCAAAATGGTGGTCCACAATATGAGTTGGATGGTTCTTCCAATTCCACCCCTCATGAAATGATCATGACCGTCCAATTAATTGGGCATCCAAAATTGGCTTTGTTTTGTATTGGAGCTTTGACTAATCTTGGCCATTGAAATACAAACATCCAATTCATCCTTGATCTCCATCTCATTAGCTATATTTTCTGTGAAAATCCAGAAAACAACCTGAAACACCCAAAACAAGCAAAATACCTTAGTAGTACTACTCTAAACATAAAATATGCATGTTTTTCCTACCTACAATTCACACATAAATGTGCTCATCAAAGACCTCAAGGAAGATCTCCACCATATCCGAGAAAATACACATCATGCATCTTTGGAAGGTTTCCGGTGCATTGCACAACCCAAAAGGCATGTGTCTATAAGCAAAAGTTCCAAAGGGGCATGTGAATGGCGTTTTCTCTTAATCTTCTGGAGCAATTGGAATTTGGTTATAACCGGAATATCCATCTAGAAATCAGTAATACTCGTGACCCGCTAACCTTTCTAACATTTGATAAATATAAGGCAAAAGAAAGTGATCCTTCCAAGTGGCCGTATTAAGCTTTCGGTAGTCTATACAAACCTGCCACCCCGTTTGATTACGAGTAGGTATGAGTTCATTGGTGGCGGATTGTATAACGGTGACTCTCTACTTCTTAGGCACTACTTGGACGGGACTCACCCATTTGCTATCCGAGATGGGATTTATGATCCCATTATCAAGGAATTTTAAGATATCTTTTTGGATGGCTTCCTTCATCACAGGATTAGCCCTTTGTTGAGGTTCCCTTGAAGGTTTGGAACCCTTAATGATGTTGATATGGTGTTGCACAATCGAAGGGCTAATGCCTTCGATGTCGGCCATTGTCCAACATATGGCCTCCTTATTATCTTTTAGCAATTTAAGGAGTTCATCCTCTTGAGTAGAGGTTAGGTCCACGGCAATTATTACAGGCAAAGTACAATTATCACCCAAAAAAGCATAACGTAAATTTGAAGGCAAAGGCTTCAACTCCAACTGTGGGACCTCTTCGATCGAAGGCTTTAGAAGTGATGTGGCTAAAGGTCCCACAAGCTCTACGTTTTGGATGGCAAAGCATCGGAAAAGAAATCGCCTCCTCCATCATCTCCTAATTCGGCCAAGCATTCCCGGAATCCTGAATCAAAATCGATTCCAAAATTAGTAATGATATCTTCAGGAAAGGAATGCAACATATTAATTTCTTCATGAAAATTGGGTTGCTTACCTAATCAAAATACATTGAAATCTACTGATGTATTCCAAAAAGACAATTTCATTAGGCAATTCCTACAATTAATTAAAGCGTTGCTAGTAATAAAGAAAGGCCTACCAAGGATGATAAGAATTTGATCCTTGATATTAGCAGCGGGCTCTGTATCTAACACAACAAAATCCAGATGAAATAAAAAATCTCATACTTTAACTAATACATCCTCAACCATCCTTTTGGGTGTCTTAATTGATCTATTCGCCAATTGAAGAGTGACGGTGGTTGGTTGAGGTCTCCTAATCCTAGTTGTTTAAATACAGAAAAAGGCAAGAGATTCACACTTGCACCCAAATCCAAAAGAGCATGTTCAATCTTTGTAGTACCAATAGTGCAAGAAATAGTAGGACATCCCGGGTCCTTATACTTAGCCACCATCTGTTGAAAGAAGATGGAACTTATGTTTGAGCCAAAAAAGCCTTCTTGGGTGCGCTTTTCAGTGCACAAGTTTTTCAAAACTTTGGCATAAGTAGGAACCTGTGAAATCGCATCTAACAAGGGAATATTAATTTGCACTTGCTTAAACATATTTAAGATCTTTTCTGTGGCAACCACCTTCTTATTATTAGCAAGTCTCCTTGAAAAAGGAGCCTTAGACACATATTCCTTTTCAGGTGGTGAAATTGCTTACTCTTCACTTACCTTTTCAGGTTTCGCAGTTCAACCAGTGTGAAGGGAACCTTTACTTACATCCTTCGTTGTCTCTTGAGGATCTTTAGAGGGTTCAGATCTGACCTCTTGCTTGTGGTAATCTCGACCACTCCTTAAAGCAAATACCACATTGCATTGGTTGAAGGGCTCTTGCGGCGACGGAATTGGTTGAATGGCATTCAACTAATTTGGCGGTACCTTTGGATTCACATTCACATTCAAGTTCCTTGGATTAGGAACGGATTGACTTGATATCTTACCCTTTTCCCTTTCACGCAAAGCCGTGGCGAGTTGAGAAGTTTGTTTCTCCATGTTGCGTTGGCTTGTCATGAAGGTACTCATGAGAAGTTCTATGTTTTTCACTAAAGAAGCTATTTGAGCAAATTCCCCTTGTTTTTGAAAATCCTGTGGTTGGTGATTTGAAACATTATTTAAAATTGGGTTTTGAAAAGAGAGTGGTGTGGCTAGGGGTGGCCGAATATAAGTGGGAGCGAAGGTGGGCCTAGGTTGGCCGAATTGGCCTTGACCTTGGAAATTGGATGGCCCACCTTGGTAAATTCCCTTGGCTCCAAGACAACTTGGGATGATTTCTCCATCCCGGATTGTAAGTGCGTTACTTGTAAACAAACCACTCGCAGTTTCAGTACAATTACCAAACTTTGAAAAATTGGGGCACTCTTCCATGACATGGTCATGAGCTTGACACCAATTGTACATGGGGACACTTTGATTGATTTGATTTACCTGTGCGGGTCCCTTTACAACTATAGCCTCAAGCCTTTTGATAAGATTATCCAATTGGGCCTCCTGGCCACGATACCCTCAATAAAGAATTCCTTGCTTGATGTGGCCCTTTCACTTTCTTGTGTGGATTCCCACTCACAGGTCTTTTCTGCCAACTAAAGCAAGAACTTTCAATCTTCATCTTCATCCGTATAGGATGTGAACCCTGTAGGGCACATGGACTCTAATAATGGTCTGGTTTGAAAATCAATGCCCTCGTATATGAATTGGCACAAGTGCCACGTATCTAAGCCGTGATGAGGGCATTCTTGTAGTAGATCTTTGAATCTTTCCATAAATTTTTAAAATGACTCCTGAGGTTTTTACCTAAATTGAAGAATATCATTTCTTAATTTGTTAGTTTTATGTGATGGAAAAAACTTTTTAAGAAACACTACTGTAAACTCTTCTCATGTGGTGGGAGAATTCAATGTCGGGTATCGCTATTGACCTCGAAGGTTTGTCCAACACTCCAGTACTACTCTCTAGTGACTCCAAGAGAATCACGGTTAGATAGACTAAGAATGAGAGACTCGCCAACAGACTAATATGACCCTTCAAGTCAAAGGACATGTAAAGGGTCCTGTCTAGTAGAATAGCTCAACTATCTCATGTCCACAACCTATTCTAATGTTATCCCGTTCAATACGGAATCTCATTGTCATATCCATTTTATCTTCCTTAGGATCCACTACCCGAGTGATTGAGATAAGTCACTCCACATCTCGTGCATGTTGGCAAGATAGATACTAGTTGTATACAGACAGAGGTGCCCAACCTCAACCCCAACTAGGAACTATTAAGGTCTGCAAAGAACCAGAATCCCATATCTCCCTGCTCCCTAGGATCTGTGACTCCATGAGCATGTGTTTCCTACTTTGCTACCTAAGGACAAATACGTGTCAATAACAAGTAGCATGTCCTACATATTTAACTCATAGTTACCCATTAATTGTCATGAAAGGAAACTTTTATTGATTAACATGCGAAATATACTGGGTTTTAGGGCACTTATTCTAACAATCTCCCACTTGCCCTCAAAGCCAGTTATGCATATATCTTAGACCCATCCCCTCAACATGCCGGTCAAACACCTTTTTACTAAGGGGTTTGGTAAAATGGTCCGCCACGTTATCTGCTGAGGCAACCTTTGCAGTAGCAACATCCCCTCTATCAATGATCTCTCGTATCACATGATACTTTCGAAGTACATGCTTGGACTTCTGATGAGACCTTGGTTCCTTTGCTTGAGCAATCGCTCCGTTGTTATCATAGTACAGTGTAATAGGTCTCTCAACAGAGGACACGACTCCAAGGCCGTCCAGAAACTTTCGCAGCCATACCGCCTCTTTCTCTGCTTCACTCACAGCGATGTACTCAGCCTCAGTTGTGGAATCTGTGGTATTGTCTTACTAGCAACTTCTCCATGACACTGCCCCATTTGCTAAGGTGAACACAAAATCAGATGATGATTTCATGTCATCAACGTCAGACTGAAAGTCTGTGTTGGTAAAACCTGAAGCGACCAACTTGTCTGCACTGTAAACTAAACAATAATGTTTAGTTCTAAGATACTTGAAAATATGTTTAACTGCTGTCCAATGGTCTAATCCTGGGTCCGATTGATATTTGCTAACCACACTTACAGAGTGATAGATATCTGGTCGAAGCGTAGGGAATGTTGTTCATAACCTGCTTATCCTCAGGTCTTGGGAGACATCTTCTTGGATAATCTGATTCCATGCCTGAAAGGAACTAATCCCTTCTTGGAATCTGCCATGTTGTACCTTGCCAATATCTTATGTATGCAAGTTTCTTGTGATAGTCCAAGCTTCCTATTCTTACGGTCCCTAAACAATTTAAGTCCTAGAATTTATGAAGCTTCTCTCAGATCTTTCATAGCAAATGTGCTTGAAAGCCACAACTTTGTACTTAATAGCATTCCCACACCATTCCCAATGAGTAGAATGTCATCTACATAAAGAAACAAGAACGTAATCGTGCTCCCACTACACTTTTGAGGTTTGAAACATCAATACTTGGATTATTCTCAACATTGCTCACATTCTCTAAAGCGTTTATTAAGTATAGGCCATGACTCATTGTACCTTCCACAATTAAGGAATTTTCCATTTTAATAAAAACAGAACTTTTATTAAAACTAGTAGAATATCCATCATCAAATAATTTTGAAATTGAAATTAAATTCCTTCTTATTGAAGGTTCATTGAGACAATCCTTTAATATTAGATAACCGCCTGAGAATGTCAAAACGTAATCTCCTACAGCTTGGACAGCAACTGTTGCTTCAGTTCCAACCTGTAGGGTGAGCTCGCCTTCAGTTTGATTTTTCTGAACCCTTGCAACATATTGTAGATGTGTGAGGTCGCACCTGTGTCAACACATCAGAAAAATGCAGGACCAATCATATTGGTTTCAACAACAAAAACTTGCAACATACATGAGGTAGGCTTATTGCCCTGCTTGGTAGCTAGATAACTCCCGCAGTTCCGCTTCCAATGTCTAGGTTTTCCATAATGGAAGCATCCGTCATTACCCTTGGTTGACTTCTTCTTTTTAAAGTTCTTCTTATACTTTACCACTGGCTTGTTCTTCTTAGAGCCTTGGCCTTTTGCTCTTCCTTTTCTTTTACCTTTCGGCTTAGCTGCAGAGGGTACATTACCCTCTGCAAGGAAGACACTTTTCTTATTACTCTTTTGGAGATCCTCAGCTGTCTGAAGTTGATTCATTAGCTCTGTCAGGGTCATTGTTATTTTGTTCATGTGGTAAGTCATAATAAATTCTTTGAATGACCCACATAGGGAAGATATGACAATGTCGATATTCGTCTTAGCATCCATAATGGCCCCCAAGATGTCGAGCTCGTTTAGATAGCCCATCATCTTTAGCATGTGGTCCCTAACTAGGGTTCCCTTTACCATCTTGGTGGATATTAGGCCTCTAATCGCCAACTGCCTAGCTGTGCGATGTTGCTCTCCAAACATTTCTTTAATATTTAACATTATATCCGAGGCCACTGCCATTCCAATATGTTGCTGCTGCAGTACATTGGACATGGAGCCAAGGATGTAACACTTTGTCATCTCATTGTCTTAAAGCCACTTAGACTTTCTATCGTGGTCCTGTGGGACCCGATCCCGCGAGAGGGGTGGTGGGGCGCGAGCCGCCACGCTCTCTCATGGTCTCTCGTACCCACGCGGTTGGCGTGTGCTCTTTTAATATTGCTTTTAATTTGTCTTTTATGTGAACTTGGGATCACTAAGGCAATCCGAATTCCACACAAAAGTGACTGACAGAGTCGCCACCTAGATGTGGGATCTAGGACCCGAAATTAACCAGAAATCTAGACTCGCTACCTGGTTACAAGAATGGAAGGTATGGAGAGTTATCTACCACATCCACCATTCCTGCCCGATAATCGGTCTTCGATTCCAAAAGCTAACTCTTTTAAATTTATTTTAAATGGCTCATTCAACTCTAAGTTAATGTGCGAACTATGTGACATGCATCCTATGATCTAATTTCAATGTGGATCCTAAGTGTGTATCTTGATTCCTTTATTTGTTTGAGTTCAATCTAAGTGAAAGTTCTCCTAAAATTCTAATTTCATGGAAAATCCTAAGTGATTTGATTAAGCATTTACAAGAGAATTAATATACAAAACACCACAGTTTGCTGTGGAGCCGACTCGCGGCTGGTATGCCATCAGACATCCAAGCTGCCTACGTACCTAAGCCTCACTGGGATCAGAGTCGACATAGTTCGGTGCACCTAAGCTAAGCTACTTATGCCTAACTCAACTAAGACACCGACCTAGACGGGATTGACTGTTTCAACAGTTTTAAGAGAAGTTATTTAATTCAAGTTGAGGATTTTATTATCTTAGGATTTCATCTAGGATGCTATATAATCCTATCTAAATGCAAATTGTTCCTTAGACTAATGCAAGTTAGCCTAAATCCTAGTTTACTAGGCTTGTCCTAGGGAAAGATGGGGTGACTAGTGTAACTAGACCTATGGCACGGTTGCTGTCCATAGCAACCGTCCGTGATGAGGCTGGACTCCTAACTCTAGGACTCCCTAAAACCTAAGACTCCCTAAAACCTAGGACAAGACACGACACTAGTGTTCCTAAATTGGGCTCTAATGGTTCTTATATCGGAAACCATAATCTAATGGTTCCGAAAGACACAAGACAAATCGATTTAAGCTCTTAAAGTTAGTTAATTTCAGATTTCAAGGATTTTCGGTTTATAGATATTTAAGGATTACCAATGGTTCTATGGTTCACCAGTTTCAGCCCAGAATAGCATCAAAGGAAGGGAATCGTGCGCTCTTTCCTTGTGCAATTTAATACTTAGGTTATAACACCTTATTGCCTGGCATATCTCAGGATTTCCGTGGACAGTAACCTCGGAGCCAACAACGTGCTATAGCTTAAATATTCAAATTGTCAAAGATCGAGTGCAATAGGGATACAATTATGGATGCGCTGGCCATTTTTCCAGGGAAATCTAAAGATCCTAAAATTTCTGTTTCGATGGATTAAGGAATTAATATGTGACAGAGATTTAAGATTCTTTAAAGATTTTTAGATGAATTTCAATTAATCTCAATATTTTAATGGATTTTATCAATTTTAAACCATATGAGTGATTTTGCAAGTGAAACTGTTGCAAACGAATTCAAAATGAGTTGAAAATTCTACAGCAGCAAGATATGATGAGAGGTAGCTTACCGGAAGATTTTTACAGATTTTTACATTAACCTCATATTTAATTTTGATTTAACAATTAATTGACCAGATTGCAAAAATAACACAGAAACTACTCGAAATAGAAATCTAAATTCATTGAAATTTATAAAGTAGTAAGATATAAGTAAAAATATCATGATGTGAGATTTTTATGAATTTCAGAAACTATTTACTATCAATTTTGGATTTTTCAATTTTCAGACCAGATTATGAATTAACACTACATCCCATAAAAACAAGATCGAAATAAATTGAAAATTTTACAGAAGCAAGAAATATGAAATATAAGACTACTGTAAAACTTTTGTGAATTTTAATGGTGATCTAATGTCAGTAACAATTCTCACAAAATCTAATAATTTTCAAAGAAAGCATTAAATAATATATCAAACAGAATCCAAAAATTCTTAAAAATTCATGGTAGAATGTATCAGTACCATATTAGTTTTCCAAGAAATTTCATTAATTTTGGAATCCATTTAGTATATATTTTATTTTTCTTCGTTGAAAAGATATTTTTGAAGAGTTTTCCATTTTTAAAATACGATTTTCGAGGAAATTACGACTCCGGAAAACGTCCATTAATCTTGTTCTGATGTGATGAACACAAGAAAAATTTTAAATTCCAAAAAATAGATCATCCTGAGATGGCTATTTTTTCGAATTTTGTAATTTCTCAGCCATTATTTTAAATAAAATTCCACTCATCACTCAAATTTTCGAAATCCTTTGATTCAATGTCCGATCCAATCCGATGGTTATTTTAGTCTATTTAAATAGATCAGTGTATTAAATTTTGGGACGAATCGGAATTGAAACACTCATGTAGATCGTGATTTTGAGCACACACATATAATATTGAATTAAATTCAATTAAATACTAAAAATAGTGCAAAAATACATAAAAAAATATATCAAATAATCCTGAAAAAATCTGAGAATAGTGCACCTACCTGTGATGGAGATTTTGGGTATCCTTTGAATAGGACAAGATTTGAAGGCGAGGATATGGAGGATTTCTCTAGTAGTTTTCTTTGAGTCTTCTTCCTCTTTTTTTCTCTCCTCTTTTGAAAGAAGAGAGCATGGGTATTTATAGGTGAGGGATGACCCAGGTTGCCATCTTTAGGGCCAAGAGGTGTAGGGTGGAGATTGAGTGATGGAAAAAAGGAAGGGGAAAGAATGGCCAAGATCGGATTTTTCTAGAATATTCTCCCTCTTCTTTGGCATCTTCCATTTAAGCCATGACTATGTTAAAAATGGCAGGCACTTATGCGGCCAGGATCAAGTACTAAAGATTTAGGAACAATTCAAGGTCCAAGATGATGCCATTTGTCCTTGGAATCTTTGTAGATTTTGGAAGCAAATTTCAAGGTAAGGGAAATGTCCAATTTGGTTGCCTTTGTAGAGAATGGCAACGATTTGGATGGTTGCGATTAACTGCAATCTCCATGTGATCGAAAGAACGGGCGAGATCGGGTCTCCAAATATCCTGAAATCTTTGCAATGATATGGAATAAGATTGGGTGGTTGAGATCAATTTCGATCGAAAGAATGGACGAGATGATGCCTCCAAATCTCCTAGAATCTTGTAAAAGATTTTTCAAATATTTTGAATGTAAAAATTGAAAAACGCGGTTTTCAAGAGATTTTGAAGTCCGATTTCGATAATTCTTTCGCCATTAAAATCGTTGATTTTTCCTCTTTCATTTAAGCCCAATGTTGCCATAGAAATATTATTTTCAGAATTTTTGACCAATGCGAGCCGTCGGTTTTTAACAGCGAATCATTTTTCCAACCGTTGATCAAATTGACGATTCGATTGATCCAACCAACTTAATCAATTTTTGATGAATGATCCTAACCTTTGAAATATGAATTTTGACAACAATTAAAGTACTGAAAGCATTGTTGTTGATAATTTGGTTAAATTATTTCGACGGCTCTCGTTCACCCACATTGATCCGTGATTTTTCACTGGGTTTTTGCTCAATTAAGTGACACAATGTTTAATCTGAATTTGAGATTAACCTTGATCGATCCTATTTTGACTAAATGATCACAAATTCTTAGTAAGGAAAGACACCCAGGTAAAGATCTGCCCTTGATCTAACGATTTACGGAAATCGGGTCTCGGAATGGAATCAGGTCCCGGGCTGTGAAGTGACCCTAGCTTATTTTGTCCCGATTGATGATCCGTAAAGTCAGATCGAGATATTAATGACCTAAAACATATAAATCCATGATAGAGGGGCTCTCACATGGATTTAACACACTAAATTCACCAATCAGGGTATTTTTCAAATTTTCGGATCTAATCATCTCACCAGGTACATCTCTTTATCATTTCGGTTTTCAGAAAATTTGAGGATGCATACTTTACCAATGAAATTCCACGGATCAATATATTAGGTTATTGTTGGTTAAAGTGTAGCAAAATGAGGGTGTCTACAGGTCCTCTTGAGGCGCATCAGGACCAGTTAGTTCTGGCTCTTCAGTGGTAAGAACCCAATAAACTTTAGCGGCCGTGAGCACTAGCATTAAGTTCGTTTTCCAGTCGAGGTAATTTGGACCAGTTAACTTATTTTCGTCTAGGATCTTAGTTAATGGGTTGAATGAAGCCATGGTATCTACGCACGAAGGAAAGATGCATAATTAACAAACCTACATTTTCAGTTAATTTCATGACATGTCCATCAGATCTGGGATTTTGATCTACGATGGAACCACCCATTGCACGTCATATTCACGGGCGCCTCAACCTCGTGAATCGAGAGAAATGTATAATTTCTCCAATGGGCATCGAAAACTTATTCAACAACTTTGAATAAGTGGATTCATCTAATCCTATAAGATCCGACTTATGTTCGACCTCAAAGCATTGCAGTTTGTATATCATTTGGGCGTCAATAGCCTTTGCTTGGTTAAGTTATACCCACCGCCTGAGAAAACTATGCAATCTACAATGGCTTCTGCTTTGGCATGTGACCAATATATCATGCATATTCTCCTTATCCTTGTAGGAATCTAACGGTTTACTCTAGTCAAGAAATAAGATCGGCTTCTATTTTGGCATGTGACCATCCTATTTCCTAGACTAGTAAACGATTACATGGCTATGGAAGGCCACGAGGTCATGTCCTTTTGACTTAATCCCGTTTATCAACTTAATATTTTAAGAGGGTTATTTATTGTGGGAGTCACAATCATCATTGTGTATGCTTTATTAGGCATCCATTGCATATAAGAAAAACATACATCGCAAACCAAACCATGTCATCCATCATATGAAAAGCAAACCAGCAAACCATGAAAATAAAAACACACCATCCATGAAATTCAATTTGGCATCTTAGATCATAAGGATTCTCCCACTAACCTTATTTGAATAAGGGAATTCCTACAACACCATCTTGCCAAATTGAGGGTGAATTATAAACAACTTTGTGCAACGGCACAAGGGGAACTTCGCTAGCCTCAAAGCGAATTTCCAAAGGAGTGTAATCTGATTTGCCTCACTATATGAAGCACAATAACATCAGCAACATCAGCAAGTTCGTCCCTCTTTGGTTGGATTGAATCCGCCTCCATCTGCTAGTCAATCTAGAGCAACACCATGCCGCAATATCCATGATCCATCGATTGAGCACCAAGAGAATGATCCCATCTTCAATTGGTCTTGGACAAACAAATATAAACTACCCTCGTGTCCTACACTAGCAGCCTAGGTAATATATACATCATAATCAATCTCCATAGGAAACCAGTCGTCCGCCCAACTGCCCAGAGGAAGTAATTAAAAACTGAAATAATTAAAATACATTGTGGACATTAATACTACAAACCATGAAATAGTTGAGGTCCAAGCTCATTTTTGCCCATCTTTCACCAATACCGATCAATTCGCACAAAACCGGGTTAATTCAATTTTGATTAACACACAACCATTCTGATTTTAATTAGAAACCTCATAAAACCTTTTTATATGGTCTAATAAATTAGCGTACAAAATTTTGCACGAAAACAAGATCATTTGATTTGTGAAAAATAAAATTGTTCCATACCGGGAACACAATCCGGATAGCATGACTTTTCGAGTAACCTTGAGTTGGATATAGTTACTCGAATGCTTTCTCAAGGATCTAATCATGCTACATACACCCTAAGACATTATTAGAAAAGTCTATGCCTAGGTTATATGCTTTTCAAATAGTTTGGGGTGGAGAAACAAAATTCCAAATCAATTTTCGGAATTAATTTCCTGAATTCCAACAACTTTTTTCATACTTTGAAAAATCATATCTCCTAATCCGCTCATCGGATTTCGATGATTCTTGATGCGATGCATTCATATTCAAGTCTACTTTCCAACCATGTAAGCCAATCAGTCCAGAAATTCACCATACGATTCAGTTTTGCGGTTTTCCAACTAACAATCCTTTGTTTATTAAAAACACACAAAGATTAGGAAACTCGGATAGCCAGGATAAACGTCCGGACTCAATGCGGATCACCGCATGATCTATCTTTGGTTCATTAGCCTGCTAATATATTCCCTAGTTAGCTCTGATACCACTTGTTAGAATGGTTGTAAAACTCCGAGCAAAATCGCTACACGTTGCGGAAGAATAAACCATGTAGAACAAAAAATTTGCTCTAACCCAAGATTCCTAGGGACTAATTGATTTTAATGTGATTTAATAAACATAAACATAAATACGTTATTTTGCTGATGAAAAGAAAAACGTCTGCATGATCTACTCCTCGAAAATCCGCCAACGCTCTAATCAATGCGAAACCGCAAGTTGAACCGATGGATTCCTTTATCTGCACAAAGGGTCTTGTAAACAACTCTTTGTTTACTTTATAACCTGATCTAAATCAGATTATAATGTGGGAATATGTATTTAGATCAATGGAGCTTTGTTGGATGTTTGTCTTTGATTTAGAAAAGACAAAACTAGTTGATGGAATTGAAGAAGAAAAAGAAGAGAAAGACTTTGGGATGTCTCTACCAATTTTCAACACATGAAATTATGAAAGAGCTCTTGCAAACTCTATTCCTTTATCTTGTATTTATAGAGTTCTCAATTTTCATATACACAACCCAAAGCTTATAGAGAAATCTCACAAAACATGAAAACTAGACACAATTAGAAGCTCTAATTCGGAAATAAGCTAGTTGGCTTTTTCAAAATAGAAACAAAAAAATGTGGGAGTGTTTTTAGAAATTCTTGGATCTATAACTTAACATTTCAAGTTCACAATTTAGGGATTTCTCGTTGATAAGCATTCCTAGAGCTTGAATGGTATATCATATACAAGGCACATAGCTTAGACAAGCTATTATTCATCTTAACACCCCACTTGTTCTTTTACTTGTAAATCCCTACCTTTTTTGTATTGCCAAAAGGGGGAGAATTTTGGGAATTGATTAGGTAGTCCAATTGTATATGCATCATATGTTTTGCAGTCATTAATTATATTTGTGCATATAGTGAGGGGGAGCTATGCTCCATTGTGTACATCATTTCATGCATACTCATCTATTTGGTTAAACTCTCCTTCCTCCTTAATCAATTTGTTTGCCATCATAAAAAAGGGGGAGAATGTAAGCCCAAGGGTTCCCATGGGTTAATCATTCACCTTACCTTCTTGTTTTAATGCTAGCAAACAAAATTGATTAGCTTTTATGAACTAATGTGTTGCTTTTATTGATTAGCTTAGACAAAAGAGAGTGACAGAGTCGCCACCTAGATGAGGGATCTAGGACCCATAATTGACCAGAAATCTACACTCGTTACCTGGATACGAGAATGGAAGGTATGGGGAGTTACCACCACATGCACCATTCCTGCCCGATAATCGGTCTTCAATTCCAAAAGTTAACTCTTTTGAATTTCATTTAAATGGCTCATTTAACTCTATATTAATGTGCGAACTACGTGGCATGCATCCTAAAATCTAATTTTAGTGTAATTCCTAAATGTGTATCTTGACTTTCTTAATTTGTTCGAATTCAATCTAAGTGAAAGTTCTCCTAAAATTCTAATTTCATGGAAAGTTCTAAGTGATTTAATTACTTTTAATTTAATGATTAATATACAAAACCCCAACATGGAAAGTTCTATTTGTTCGAATTCAATCTAAGTGAAAGTTCTCAACACTCTGATGCGGCATAGAGTAATCCCCAATCAAGCTTAATGGTTGCTATGTACCCAAAGAGATTTTTCTCTTGCTCACTTATGGCATAGATGTGTGATTCCCTTAATGTCCCTTGGATCCAATCGAGAATTTTACGAGATGACATGGTGCCTGTAAGCCAAGAGAAGGGATACAAAAAGGATCAAGATTACATGAATATGAGATTGGGACAAGTTCCTGCCAGTTTAAAAAAAGTATGAAGACATGATCGAATCACATGATAGAAGAATGAAAGGCATATGATCAAAAGATTAGATTAGATTGCATAGGATTGCTTTCAACGGATAAATCAAGAATAGACCAATCCTATGAGATCTTGGGAAATATGGGATTTATATCCTAATCCCAAAGGGAAAGTTTTATAATCTTTTTACATTTTGACAAGGGTTACCTGAAGGCATCAATCATAATCCTAATCTAACGGAGTGGAGAGAGGATCTCGACTCATGACTTTGTTTGTGTACCTAAGAACCGATCGTAGCCATAAGAAGATGGACTAGGGCCTAATCTAGACACAAATGGGTAGGATATCCTAAGCTAGGCTTACACACGTGATGCACGTGTGATCGTATACTACATGCATGTGTGGGTTAATCTAGGGGTAAGGCCAAGAGTTCCCTTAGCGCGAATCCATGTTCAATATACTGTACCAATGTCCGGCGTATCAGTACGTGAACAAGAGATCCGTTTACGCACTATTAAGGTACTAGGCTAAGAGTGGAAGGCTTCTCTAGCACAGAGGCACCAGGTGATGAAATCCCAGTCAACCATGCTAGATAACACTCTGGGTTCCTAAAATA
Organism: Tasmannia lanceolata; assembly: GCF_043159265.1. Lineage (NCBI taxonomy): Eukaryota > Viridiplantae > Streptophyta > Magnoliopsida > Canellales > Winteraceae > Tasmannia > Tasmannia lanceolata. The sequence continues at coordinate 7,773,185 of NW_027518679.1, read as the reverse complement.
GGATGTGTGTGCATGTGAGATGCAGGGGTTTAGATGCAAGTGATGTAAGTGTGTGCAATAAGTTTGCGCAATCTATGATGCCTTCAGGTTTTGTTAGATTAAGTTTGACTATTATGTGATGAGAAAATAAAACATACAAACTAATCTAACAAGTATAAGATATAAGATAGAGTTTTTTATGAGCCAGTTAAATTAAATTCAAATGAGTTATCCTTTGAAGTTTTAATGAAGTTAGGTTGTCCTCAGCAAAGTCGCCAAACTGTGGGACCCGATCTCACGAGAGGGGAACGAGCGCGCGAGGCGCCACGCTCTCTCTTGGTCTCTCGTACCCACGCGAATGACGTGTGCTTTTTATTATTGATTTTAATTATCCAGCCAAGCAGGCAGCAACCAAGCCATAGGGTGCAAACAAACGTGCAACCCACTACCCATAAGGGCAGGGGTAAGCCGCCGAGCCTAGCAAGGTGTGATTTAATTTATCTTTTTCGTGAACTTGGGATCACTAAGGCAATCTAAAGTCCACGCAAAAGAGAGTGACAGAGTCGCCACCTAAATGAGGGATCTAGGACCCATAATTGATCAGAAATCTACACTCGTTACCTGGTTACGAGAATGGAAGGTATGGGGAGTTACCACCACATGCACTATTCCTGCCCGATAATCGGTCTTCAATTCCAAAAGTTAACTCTTTTGAATTTCTTTTAAATGGTTCATTTAACTCTATATTAATGTGCGAACTACGTGGCATGCATCCTAAAATCTAATTTTAGTGTAATTCCTAAATGTGTATCTTGACTTTCTTAATTTGTTCGAATTCAATCTAAGTGAAAGTTCTCCTAAAATTCTAATTTCATGAAAAGTTCTAAGTGATTTAATTACTTTTAATTTAAGAATTAATATACAAAACTCCACCACTTATGTGTGGAGCCGACTCGTGATTGGTATGCTATGAAGCATCCAAGCTGCCTACGTACCCAAGCCTCACTGGGATCAGAGTCGACGTAGTTCGGTGCACCTAAACTAAGCTACTTATGCCTAACTCATCTAGGACACCGATCTAGACTGGATTGACTGTTTCAACAGTTTAAGAGAGATTATTTAGTTCGAGTTGAGTAACTTTTATTATCCTAGGACTTCATCTAAGATGCTATATGCTCCTAGCTAAGTGCAAGACGTTCCTTAGACTAATGCAGGTTAACCTACATCCTAGGTAACTAAGCCAGTCCTATGGGAAAAGTCCGGTAACTAGTGTAACTAGATCTATGGCACAGTTGCTATCCATAGCAAACAGCCGTGATGAGGCTGGACTTTTAACTCTAGGACTCCCTAAAACATAGGACACGACATGACGTAAGTGTTCCTAAGGGCCCCTAAAGGTTCCTAAAGGAATTTTGAATCCAAAAGCTCTTAGGAATTTCGAATTCTTCTGGGATTGTTGAGACTTTTATGAGTTTTCTTGAAGCTTTTTATTATTTGAAGGTATTTACTGTGTTTGGTAGCTTTTAAAGTTGTTTATTTGGAAGGTTTTAGTTTCACTTGAGATTTTTAGTGGTCTTTTGGTTAATGGCTTTTAACGGATTTAGAGCGATGGTTTTTTACATGGGTAAATTTTAGATTTGTGACTTTTAGGTTGGGTATATTTTAAATTAATGTCTTTTAATTTTGGTTTAGAGAATGATATTAACACAAAAATGTTTTGACAATTGCACAAAACATTTTAGCAAATCCAGCCCACTAAAACTGTAATAACTCTTTAACCACTTAGCCAAATTTAACGTACGAATATGCGTTGGAAAGATATTTCAAAGGGCTTCAACTTTGTATTTTACCATTTTCTGTGAATTTGTGGCTTAGTAGTTCGACATTGGGTCACAAGATGGGCAGCCAGCACTATGGCGGGAATGATATTGGCACTAACTCATCTTCTCTTTTAATGGTTAAAGAGCCGTCAAAAGGATATTATGACTGTCAAAAAGCTCTTCTAAGCCATTATATTTTCTAAACAATTCACGTTCCAATTAAAAAAAGAATAGACCAGTTGGTCTTGTGCAAAACATAAGAATGGTAATATCATTGTCTTTGCTTTATTGTTTTTTTTTATTAAGTCTTTTATTTCCTCTTTTCTTGGATAAATATACATAGTGCCCTTGTTTGATAATAGCACTACTCATCTTGTTTCGCTCCCAACTACTATTAGAAAAGTGACAGACAAAGACAGTGGTGCCGTTATCGAAATTCAACAGTGTGCATGGTAATCACTTTTTGCATTTACTTTCTGTTGTCTTTTTAGAAGAGTGACTTATTTGCCCTCTTTTCTAGCTGAACCTCTCCCTTTGTGATGCAAAAGAATAGCCATAAATATACTAAAAGAGGATGCCCGGCTGAAGAGAAAGGGGCCGAATATATCACTTCTTCTTTTTTTTATACTCATTTCACATGTCTTCTTTTCAGTTATTTTTCTTTTGAAAATGGTTCCGGCATGTATCTCAGGATGGCTTGGGCGTGTATTTGGAAAGGTGTTTGGACATGTATTCGAATGGGTTCTGGACCGTTGTAGCTGGTAGGTTTATGTGGGTGATGAGCTTTGGAAATCTGGGTTTTAATCGTCATAGATCTTGCGGCTGAATTGGCATGAATTTCATGTTTGGAATTAATTTGGAAGATAAAGTCAGAGTGGGTTTTGGGGTTGGCTGCAAAAGTGGACTTTGTATTGGCTGCAAAACAAGGCTGCAAAAGTGGGTGATTGGCTGCAAAAGTGGATTCTTTGGAATGGAGTGGGCTACAAAATCAAATTTTTTAGTTTCAGAGGTTGAAGATTGGCTCATCTGCAAAAGCTGATTTGGCTGTGAAAGTGGGTTTTCAAAATTGTGTTGTCTGAGTTTATTGCAAAGGTGTATCATTCATTATTAAGTTTTCTTCAAAATTCGTTTTGCCCAGAAGTGTTTGAAACCCCTTTGATCTCTGGACTCAAAATCCTCCTCTAATAATTAGGCCTTCATTGTAAATTTTATTTTAAATTGCCCATTACAGTGGATCAAGCATAGAAGTAGTATTTGAAACACAAGACTGAAACTAAAATAAAATACTATCTGGACATGATTCAAAAGCAAATTAATAGACAAAATTCATGAAGAATACCTAAGGGGCTGGTTGGAGTCGACTTACAGAGAGAAGCAGAGCAAGAGCTTCGACCAACAATAAAAGAAGAAGAATTAATTTCTTTCTGAAGGGAGATGAAGGAAGTGACACTATCGGCCAGAATAAAATTACAGGAGAGGGGCTATTTGACGAGAATCCATGAGAGAGAGAGAGACTAGTGGTTTTCTTTTCTTTTTTCGTCCCCCAACCAGAATGCCGTCCCTCCTCTCCCCCTCTCTTCTTCTTCTTTTTTTTTACAGAGGATCCAAAGAATAAGAAACTTCCCCAAGTTATAGAAGATGAGTCACCCTAAATATCATGGCCGCTTCCTATTTTTCCAATAGAAGGAAAGTTAACTTTTTTGGATTCCTTGCTTGCTATCTCCTTCCTTTTGAATTGCTAAAATTAGAGGAAGAGATAAGTGAGCAATCTTTCTTGTCAGTAAATTAGGAATTCCTAGAGGGGAGATATAGAGAGAGCCACCAATTCCAAACGTGGGATGATTCCCAAAAAGAGTCCATTGTTTTTTTTAAAATAAAGTATGTGACAAAGATCTTTCCAATGTGGATTTTTTCCTGCAAGAATCTCAAACAGCTTGCCAAATATTAGAGGGAGAAAGTTCAACGTTAGTTGCTTTCCTAAATGATAAAGTTGCCACAATTAAATATTGAAAGAAGGTTGCACGTGGGATGGAGACAAGCTGCCGACATTCTTCTATGAAGGGTTTTTGCAACAGTAAAAAGGGGGTACCTCATGTAAATCAAAAAGCATTGGGAGGAAATCTCATCCATCCAATCGATGGGCTACCATGCAAGTAGGTTATGCCTCAAAGTTAATTCTCACTAGAATGATTTCCACCATCAATTTGACGATGCACAGTGTAAGTAGGTGGCCCTCCGAAACCATTTTCATAAAACGATCTAAGCCTTTCATTTGATGAGCCATGACGCAAAATTAGTCGCGCCCCTAGCCATCTCCCTAGATCCTTTTCATTAGATGATCCAAACCGTCCAACTTATAGCCTATCGAGTGAGTGACTTAGATCATCATAATGTGGGCCCCATTCCATATTGGGCAAACTTATTTTTCTTGTAAAATTTGATCTTTGAAAACCATAGTGAACTCTACAGATGATTCGAATGTCCCTTACATGGGTGTGGGACCCGATCCCGCGAGAGGGGTAATGACGCGCGAGGCGTCATGCTCTCTCTTGTTCTCTCGTACCCAGGCGAATGGCATGTGCTTTTTATTATTGATTTTAATTACCCAACCAAGCAGGCAACAACCAAGCCATAGGGTGCAAACAAACGTGCAAGTGTGATTTAATTCATCTTTTCCGTGAACTTGGGATCACTAAGGCAATCCGAATTCCACGTAAAAGAGAGTGACAGAGTCGCCACCTAGATGTGGGATCTAGGACCCATAATTGACCAGAAATCTAGACTCGTTACCTGGTTACGAGAATGGAAGGTATGGGGAGTTACCACCACATGCACCATTCCTGCCCGATAATCGGTCTTCAATTCCAAAAGTTAACTCTTTCGAATTTCTTTTAAATGGCTCATTTAACTCTATATTAATGTGCGAACTATGTGACATGCATCCTAAGATCTAATTTCAATGTAATTCCTAAATGTGTATCTTGATTTTCTTAATTTGTTTGAATTCAATCTAAGTGAAAGTTCTCCTAAACTTCTAATTTCATGGAAAGTCCTAAGTGATTTAATTACTTTTAATTTAAGGATTAATGTACAAAACCCCACTTATGTGTGGAGCCGACTCGTGATTGGTATGCCATCAAGCATCCAAGCTGCCTACGTACTCAAGCCTCACTGAGATCAGAGTCGACGTAGTTCGGTGCACCTAAGCTAAGCTACTTATGCCTAACTAATCTAAGACACCGATCTAGATTGGATTGACTGTTTCAACAATTTTAAGAGAAGTTATTTAATTCAAGTTGAAGATTTTATTATCCTAGGACTTCATCTAAGATGCTATATGATCCTATCTAAGTGCAAGTTGTCCCTTAGACTAATGCAGGTTAACCTACATCCTAGATAACTAGGCTTGTCCTAGGGAAAATTTGGGTGATTAGTGTAACTAGATATATGGCGCGGTTGCTATCTATAGCAAACGCCCGTGATGAGGATGGACTCCTAACTCTATGACTCCCTAAAACCTAGGACACGACATGACGTAAGTGTTCCTAAATGGGGCTCTAATGGTTCTTACGATGGAAACCGCAATCCAACGGTTCCGAAAGACATGAGACAAATTGATTTGATTTGTTGAAGTTAATGATTTTCAGATTTCAAGGATTTTCAGTACCTAAACATCTAAGGAATACCAAAGGCTCTATGGTTCGCAAATCTCGGCCTCGAATCGCATCCATGGAAGGGAATCGTGCGCTCTTCCCTTGCACAATTTAATACTTAAGTTATAGCACCTTATTGCCTGGCATATTTCTCAAGATTTCCGTGGACAGTAGACCTCGGAGCCAATAACATCCTATAATTTAAATACTCAAATTGTGAAGAATCGATTGCAATTGGGATATGATTATGGTTGCATCCTTGGCATCGAAACTTATCCTAGTAGGGCCATTTTACAAAGGAAATCTAAGACTCCTAAGATTTTTGTTTCAGTGATTAAGGAATGAATATGTGACAGAAATTTAAGGTTCCTTAGAAATTTTTATAATGATTTTGATTAATTCCAATTTTTAATGGATTTTATCAATTTCAGACCACCTGAATGATTTTACAAATGAACTCATTGTAAAAAAATTCAAAATAAATTGAAATTTCTACAGTAACAAGATAAGAATGAATATAGCTTACTGGAAAACTTTCATAGGTTTTTATATTAATGTGTTATTAATTTTTGATTTAATAACAATGAGACTAGATTGTTAAATTTAGAAAGGAACCCTTAGAAATAGAAATCTAAATTCATTGAAATTTCTACAGTAACAAGATATGAGTGAATATAGTATGCTATGAAATTTTCATGAATTTTGGACACTATTTACTACCAATTTTGGAATTTTAAAGATTCAGACCAGATTATGGATTTACACAACATCCCCTAGGAAACAAATTCCAAATCAATTGAAAATTTTACAACAGCATGAAATATGGAATATAAGAGTACTGCAAAAAATTTTAAAATTTTAATTATGAATTGATATTAATAAAAAAACCTCACAAAATCTGGTTGTTTCCAAAGAAAATGTCAAACAATATACCAAATAAAATCCTAAAATCATTATAAATTCATGGTAGAATATATCAGCATCATATTATTTTTTCACGAAATTTCATTAATTTTAGAACCTATTTGGTATATTTTCCATTTTTCTTCTTCAAAAAGATGTTTTTGAAGAGTTTTCTATTTTTAAAACATATGATTTTTGAGAAAATTAAGACTTCGAAAAATGCCCTTTAACATTGTTCTGATGTGATGAACATAAAAAAATTTTAATATTCCAAAAAATAGATCATCCTGAGATAGCTATTTTTTCCAATTTCTTAATATCTCAGTCATTATTTCAAATAAAATTCCAATCTTCACTCAAATTCTTGAAATCCTTTAATCCAATGTCCGATCCGATCCGATAGTTCTTTTAGTCTATTTAAATAGATTAGCGTATTAAATTTTGAGACGAATCGGACTTGAAACACTCGTGTAAAATATGATTTTGAGCCCACCCATATAATATTGAATTAAATACGATTAAATGCTAAAACCATGCAAAAATTTATTAAAAAATATACAGAACAATTCTGGAAAAATCTGAGAAGAGTGCACCTACCTTTGGTCAAGATCCTGCCCGAATCCACGAGCCTGAGAATCTGAGAAAATTCGCCGACGCTCAATCTGATGTCCTTTTTTTTTCTTTTATATTTTATTTTTTTACCACTCAAATAGATGGAGAGAGAGAGAGAGAGAGGGAGTGAGAGTGAGTGAGAGTGAGAGAGACAGAGAGAGAATGAGAGTGAGTGAGAGTGAGAGAGACAAAGAGAGAATGAGAGACACAGAGAGGGATTGAGAGTTAAGAGAGACAGAGACAGAGAGAGAATGAGACAGAGAGGGAGCCAGAGTGAGTAAGAGTGAGAGAGACAGAGAGTGAGTGAAAGTGAGAGAGATGAAAGAGAGTGTGCCGTTGGGGATGCTCCAAACACGGTACTCTGTTTTTCTTTCTTTAGAAAGAGTGTGGGTGAGAGAGATGAGAGAGTTGAAAGAGAGGAATGGCTATGCTCTGTTTTTGAGAAAGGATGAGAGTGAGATGGAGAGGGATGGCTATGTTCTGTTTTTTAGCGTGGGAGAGGGTGAGATGGGATCTTAGAGTGAGATCGAGAGGGCTGTTGAGGTGGGAGATAAAAATGTTAAGAGAGAGATAGTGATAGCTGCTGAGAGAGGGGAGATTAAGAGGGGCTGTTGAGAGAGCAGAGGATCATAGCCACGATTTTTTTCTTTTTGGAGAATAACAGAGCTCCTCTTATTGAGCAGAGGGTGTAGGGAGATCGGAGAGAATCGTGCTTGAGAGCTTGTTCCCCAAAGGTATATGAGATCTGTGAGAGATGAGAGCGAGAGAGATCTGTCCAAAGAAAAAAACGTGAGTTCTCTTCCGGGAAGGTTGCAGAGAGTTTTTTCTTTTAATGGTCTATGCTCCTCTTGCCTTAAGACCGATTCTCCTCCCCTCCTTTGTTTCTTCTTTTTTTTTTCTATGAGGAAAGACTCTTGCTTTTTAAAACATCCCCCATAATCAAGAAAGCTGCCCAAAACTCTTCCCCTCTTCTCAACATGCCTCCTTGCTTTCCATGGTAGAATAAGTTGCCAAAATAAGGGCTTGCCCCTATCGAGGCATGCAAAGCCGGATTTCTTATTGGAACACCCTTTTCTAAAAAGAAAACAACATTCTAAAAAAAATAATTATTGCTTTTTCCTCGTCTTAGGGCATATGGAAGCTGTGAGAGAAATATTAGAAAATTAAATTCATATCACCCCTTTTACAAAAAGTGACTGAATATCCTTTTTATTATTGTTATGTTTCTTTTCAACACACACACACCCTTCCTTTGAAAAGAAAGATATTTTTAGACCATTGTCCTTAAATCCGATTGGTTAGCTAAAAGAATCCTCTTTTATAGAAACAAATCAAATAGAATGGGCCCCCATCATAGTGTTTAATTACCACTTGCATTAAACCACCTTAGCTCCCTCTTTTGAATCTTCTTGACCGAATCCCCCAAATAAATGGTTTGGATCATCTCATTAGGGTAATAGTATAGTCCATCTTGATGTCTGTTGGCCTACCATTTACACATTAAGTGGATGGTTCTGATTATTTGATGAACTTCAGTGTAAATTAGGTGTATACCCAAATTATTTCCAAAGACTGATCTGAACCGTTCACTTTGACAGGTCATGGCATGGACAACTTGTATCCTCCAAATATCACCCCCATAGGATGATCCAAACCATTAATTTATAAAGTTGTGCCTCAAAAACCATTTCCGAGAGTTATCCGAATAGTTCAACTTGATGGTCACAACAAAAATTGGTTGTTAAAATAACCTCCCTGAGATCTTGACTGTTCCCTTGATGGGCATCTTTATGCATTAGATCGAAGTAGGTTCAAAACTCATTTTTCATTAAAACAATATGCGGGCCCCCTGTTTGATCCAAATCTAAACAAATGTTCAATGCGGGCCAACCAAACGGGTCCAAATTCTCTCTTGTTTTGATTTTTGTGAATAACCCTTCTCAACACTTAGCAAGACAACACGAAGCATGACAGAAATGACCGAAAAGATTTAAAAATGTAAGAGACGGATACGGAAAGGAAAGACACTAGAAAACCGATAGAAAAAACACTAACTTCTTTGTTGATTAAAGCGGAGCAAAATGAGGGAGTCTACAGATGCCCCTCTTTGGTAAAGATGACGTAGTCATTGAATACCAAAGCAAAAGTGACAACGTCATTTTGCGCAGCGTTTTGCCAACAAAGGACTTTCTAGACTAAATGCAACCTAAATGCGAATGTATGCAACCTAACATAATGCAACACCCTAGATGAAGTCCTAGAATTTGAACATCTATCAAAAATCATTTACTCTAAACAACATGAGATGGCAGTTTAGAATAACGGAGAATCGAATTTACTCTGGGTGCAAAAATCTTGCAATCCAGAACAAAAGATGATTATGATGCGGCGCCGTTTTCGAACGGGCAATGAAGAAATGTGATACCATTTTCAAACGGATTTTCGGAGGGAAAGGAACACCGTTTTTGAACGGTTTCAGAGGAAATGAGATGCCATTTTCAAATGGTTTTAGAGAGAATAACAGATGACTTTCGAAAGATTTTTAAAGAAAACGAAGCATCATTTTTTAACAGGCTCAGATAACATGCGATACCATAGCTGTATTGTTCCAAAGAGAACAGGACATTGTAGTTATACAGACCCAGAAGAAACGAGACACCGTATTTGTACGGTTTCCCAAAGAAAATGAGCAACCATATTTGTATGGATCCCAAAGAAGAATAAGAGACCATTTTTTAATGGACTCAGAGAAAATGGAACTCCGTATTTATAAGGATTTCAAGGAAATGAGACGTCAAATTTGTATGACGCTCAAAGAGAATAAGAGATCACTTTCGAATAGTTTTGAAGAGAATGGAATACCGTATTTATACAGATTCCAAGGAGATGAGACATCACATTTGTATGATGCTCAAAGAGAATTAAGAGATCATTTTTTAATAGACTCGGATAAGATGAAATACCATATTTTTACGGATTCCAAGAAAATGAGATATCATATTTGTATGATGTTCAAAGAGAATTAAGAGACCATTTCTGAATGGACTCAGAGAGAATGAAATACCATATTTATACGGATTCCATGGAAATGAGACATCACATTTGTATGATGCTCAAAGAGAATAAGAGACCATAGTTGTATGGACTCGAAGAGAATGGAATATCATATTTATACGGAGTTCACGGAAATGAGACATCACATTTGTATGATGCTAAAAGAGAATAAGAGACCATTTTCGAATGGTTTGAAGAGAATGGAATACCGTATTTATACGGATTCCAAGAAAATGAGACATCATATTTGCATGATATTCAAAGAGAAGAGACCATTTTCAAATGGACTCAGAGAGAATGAAATAACGTATTTATACGTATTTCAAGGAAATGAGACACCATATTCATATGATGCTCAAGATGATAAGAGACCATTCACAAATGGACTCGAGAAATGAGACACCGTTCACAAACGGGTTCAAAGAGATCAGAGAATTAGCCAATTCGCGAGTGAGACAGGGGCTAATGGATTTAAGATCGGATTTGACAATTGAGAATGAGACTGGAAATGACAATTTAAAAACCGGAGGACTCGATTACCGGAGAATTAGAGGCTTAAGGACTTGAGAACCGGAGAACTGAGAAACCGAATAATCAAAAAATGGATGGACTGAAGAATTGGAAGACTGGATAACTTGAAACTGGAGGATTGAAGATTTGATGAATTGAAGAATTGGAAAACTGGAGAAGTAGAAAATTTAGGGACTGGATATTTGCAGAGCTGAAAATTGGAGAACTGGATGATTAAGGGACTCAATAGTCGGATAATTGGAGAATTAAAGAACTGAGAAGTTAAAGAGCTAGTTCATTGGGAATTGTAGAACTTGATTACTGGAAAACTGGAGAGTCAAAAATTGATAATTGGTGAACTGGGGATTAGATTGGATTGACATTTTGATTGATTCAATTAGGATTGGAATTTGATCACTGGATGTTAGGACTGGAAACTGGAAACTGGAATCTCGATCTAAACATCGGGAACCGGGAATCTAGAACGAAGACATACCGGATACTAGAATTAGAGTACTGAAACACTGGATTTTCGGACACTGGAACTGGGTGTTGGAATTGGAGTGTCGAAATACTGGGAACAGGAATACGAGTACTGAAAAATTGAACATTGGAATACTGGTGATAGGGATACTGGACACTAGAACTATGATACTGGAATATTGGATACTGGAACTGGAGACTAAAACTGGCATAGTGAAATACTGGAACACTAGAATTGAAACTGGATACTGGATGCTGGAACTGGAATACTGGAATTGAAACTGAATACTGGACGCTGGAACTGGAATACTAGAGTACTGGATATTGGAATTGGAATACTAGAATACTGGATACTGAAACTGGAATTTTGGAATACTGGATACTGGAACTGTAACTGGAATACTGGAATTGAAACTGAATACTGGAAGCTGGAACTGGAATACTAGAGTACTGGATATTGGAACTGGAATACTAGAATACTGGATACTGGAACTGGAATTTTGGAATACTGGATACTGGAACTGGAACTGGAATACTGGAATTGAAACTGAATACTGGACGCTGGAACTGGAATACTAGAGTACTGGATATTGGAACTGGAATACTAGAATACTGGATACTGGAACTGGAATTTTGGAATACTGGATACTGGAACTGGAACTGGAATACTGGAATCGGTGAACTGGTACTGGCGAATTAGGAATTGGTAATTGATGAACTAGTAAACTGGTTTTTACACAAGTTTATTAGCATTTTGAATTGTTTACTGGGGATGAACAAGAAAGTCTCACAGGGCTTGAAATTTCTTAGATCAAGATCTTCTTTACTGGGGATATGAATTGGGACCTCGGAATATTTGGACACTGGTACAGAGGATTCTTCTTTTGACAAGCATTCAGACAAATATTCAACTGACTGGAAGGAGATTCCGATTTTTAATGGTTCATCTTTATGAGAAAGTGGCTCAACCACCATTGCATCTAAGGCTCTTCCAAGCTCAAGGTGCTTTTGTAGGCTATGATCTTCTTATGGGAACTGGTTTTTCAGATTTTTCTGCTTCTGGATTCTTCTGGAACTGACTTTGCTTAGACTGGATTTTTTTCTTAACTCCTGAAATCCTTGCCTGCGGATTAACTTAGCTCTGGAACAATTGCAGGGGGTTAGCTACACCAGGCATCTTTTACCGAGACAGCTGCAACATTTGACTAACTGGACAATGATCGACTCTACTAAAAAGGAGAAGATGGTAAAAGACACTATTGGATGAACGGGAAGTTTCTGAAAGAATGAGCTAAAACGAACAGGAATGGACTGACTGGACTGATACACAGTGATGCTCCTAGCTTAGTTATCGTTTTGTTTGGTAAGTCTAGCCTTTCAAAGAGTAGTTTCTCAATTTATAAGCACTGGAAATTTTTTATTTTTATTTTTATTTTTTATTTTTTTAAACAGTAATGCTCTTAGAATTTGATTACCACTCATAGGATTGCTTGGTTTCAATGCCCCCAAGTTTCTTGGATGACATTTAAGCTTGCTCGAACTTCTTTTCTCTTCTTCAATCTTGATACCGGCTGTAACCTTCTTATAATGACTCTCTTACCGTGACAAAGTCACCTCTTCAGCGTTTTTAACTTAGCGGACCGTGTTAGCCTTAACTTTTGCCTGAATCGTCCTTTCGGATTCTCAACTCAGCAGGCTATCCCCTTAGCTTTTGCCTAAGCTGCCCTTTCGGGTTTTTAACTTAGCAGGGGAATGATCTTAAATTTTGCCTAGACCACCCTTTCAGGTTTTCAACCTAGCAGATCTTCAAACTCCATTCTTTTTTTTTCTTTTTTTTTTCACTTTTTGTGTTTCAGGACCTAGATCATTAATTCTGAACACCGGAAGGACTTTATAGGTAGGATAGGGCTTTTCAAAGAATGGCTTAAGGTTCAATAAAGATTTCGACCGAACCTGTGAACAGGTTGCCTACGTATCCAAGGGTAGGAATCAGGTCGTGCGTAGTTCAGGGTGAATGCCCCTAGTTTGAAGATAAGTTGTTTGAAGGTTAATTGATTTTTCTTTTTTCTTTTCTTTCTGGAATAATTGACTTCTCTTCTTTTGGAACTTGTCCCTTTTTTTTCTGAAAGGATTGAATTTCTTTTCTTTTCTTTTTTTCAATCGACCGAACTCGGTTTAACCGAGCTGCCTACGTACCCCAGTGTAGGGATCAGGTATCGCGTAGTTCGGGGCGAATGCCCCTAGTTTGATGGGTTTTCAAGAAAATTTCATTCAGGCTCGAAGGGTTTGCAAACCGGTATTCTTTTGACGTTGGGTTCTGATTTTGGGATTTATTCGGCCAAAGGAGGCCTTCCTATGTTCAGATTGGGAATCAATATAGGTTACTAGAGTCCCTCTGGTATTGATTATTTATTATTATTTTTTCTTTTTTTTTTCACGGAGTTTGACGGCATTTCCCGGTAAGAGATAATGATTCTTCTTCCTTCTGGATATTGATAAGTAATTTGACCTTGAGGGTGCATACCGGTTTTTGGACATCATTTCATCCTTGAATCGGTGGCCCTTGATATTTTGATGATCGCTCTGAGATGATTGCTCTTGCACTTTTCATATTGAATTTGATGGCTTTACATTGTCACCGGTGAAACCTGTGACCGGGGCCATTGACTGGAGATATGGAAGTTGTTTCGAATCCATGTCCCTTGTAGAGCATGTGACATTTACTTCATTCTTTCTTGAACCTTCTATCTGGGTCTTTCTCCTGACATTAATGATAGCGCTTACTGGACCATCTCTTTATTCTCGAAATAGGTTTATCAATTCCTCACATTCTTCAAAGGGTAATGCATTTTCAATCGGCATTCACTGAAACAAAGTTTCAGTGCCAGTGCTTACCATTTCAATTTTCTCTTTGAGAGGCTGAGCTCGGCGCTCCTCCTCTTGTTTGAGCAAATGCTGCAACTCAGGAGGAGTTTCGTCTGCATCTTCTTTCTCATTCGAGGAGGGAGTATTTTTCTCTTTGTTTATTAAAGTCAGAAGCACACGTTGGAATGTATAGAGAAAGAAAGTTTCACTGAATTGAAAATGACTACATCTGATAAGACTTATCCTGAACAGACTCAAGATTTACATTATTGACTCAAAAATAAAAGTAAGAAAAGACTCAACTGGACTAGAAAATTATTCAAACATTTAGAAGATTGCACTCGATAACTGGACTCGACATCGTGACTGGACTTAATTAAAATAACAAAAGGACTAAGACTGCTACAACTGTTTGGCTTTGGAGGCTCGGCGAAAACTTAATTATCATCATAACAAGTGCCTTTTAACTTTTGGTTCTTCTCTATCACTGCAACTGAACCTGAGCTTCTCAAACCCCAAGTGTCTAAACATCATCCAGCGGCGGTACAACATGGTTTTGCATAGGATTATCAACAATATTTGGCGCTTGCTGAAATGGTAGCTTGCGCTCATCGATCAACTTCTGGATCACATGCCTCAGAGTTATACACTGATCAGTATTATGCCCCGATCCTCGATGAAAATCGCAGTGCTCTTTCATCCTCCATGTCCTGGGGAGCGGATTAGGAGGTTCCTTAATGCGAGGTAAATAGATATCGCCGGATTCCAATCCTTGCTGTAGTATGACAGATGGTGGAAGCAGGAGGGGGGTGAATTCCCTATTGGGCTTTGGCTGAGCTGCAATCCCTGATTGATTATATTTGAATATCATAGGGTTCTGTGACGGGTTAGTCCTTGATATATTATCAACCTCGGAGATCTTAGCTAGAGTCTGTGTCTTAACTTCTTTTGAATTGGGGTTACCTCTATTGTAAACTCCTTGTGCCATTGCTTCCTCAATTTGCATACCAGCATTGATGAAGTGTTTAAAATCTAGATAATACTGAAGAGACATGTGATATTGGAGCTGAGAGGATATATTCTTCATAATCATCTGGACTTGTTCCTCTTCTGAGGGACGGTGCATCATTTGAGCCGCTAACCTTCTCCATCTCTTGACGAAAGTTAAGAATGACTCTTTTGAGTCCTGCTTGGTTCTCTCAAGATCCTTCCTAGTGATTTCGGTTCCATCATCATATTTGAATTGCTTGATAAATTGCTCTCCAATATCCTTTCATGTCCTATAACGAGTCTTGTCTAGGACCATGAACCACCTTCTAGCGACCTTTGTCAGGGAAACAGGGAACAATTGAGCCATTTGCTCAGCAGATAGACCTTGAGGCTGGCACATGATAGTGAACATTTGCAAGTGTGTGATCGGACAACCGACACCGTCATATTTGTCAAAATCTGGCATCTGAAAGCTTGCGGGGAGACGGATTTCGGGAAACAATGTAAGATCACTTGGGTTGAAACCACCCTGGTCCTGAAGCTGGATGTCTTGAACTTTCCTGGTAAGACTTTCTAATTTCTCCATAACCGTCTTATCAACCGCTGACTGAGAAGGCTTACTGTGACCTTCGCTGTACTGTTCTTTTTCTAACTCTTCTTCAGTTTTATCTGGGATAAGGATGAACACTGGCTGGGCAGGTGCTGCTGAAGTAGCTGTATGGTGCATAGGCCCTTTATCTTTGGAAGACGATGGCGCCAACTTCTCGGAAAGCTGGGTTTTGATAACTCGGTTCCCCTCTTTGAGCTTTTGAAGTTGCTGGAGAATTAAGGCGAGACTATCGATAACAGCAATAGGTGGAAGATTATCTTGGTTTTCTGCCATTGGCGAGGATGAGGATGAGAAAGGAGGAGATGCTAGGGTTCTCAGAGAAGGTGGCGGAGAGACAGATTTCCTTTCTAACCGTGAAGAAATTCGAACCTAAGGAGCAGTAGGCTTAGCTATGGTGCCAACTTCCTGTCATGAAAATAATGAACACGAGGTATATGAGCTTGACATTCATGGAGTGTTTCTTCTCAATGACTGAAAAATATTATGGAGTAAGCAAGTAATTGGGACAATAAGATGAATCCTAAAGGACCAAAACATGACAATTATGACAAAATCGTATAAGGAAATGCCCCTAGTTCAAAGATCATGAGAGTGAACTCTGAAGGACTTAGCAAAATATTCTTGAAACAGGTTGCCCTTAGAGTAAGAAGAGACTAAGGGTACAAGTACGATTAGATCACCAAGGGTACAAGAATTGAAACACAATTCTTGCCAATTGAGAAAGGGAATGAAGATATAATCGAATCACACAAGAGGCGAATGATAGACACATGATCAAAAGATTAGATGAGATTACGTAAGATTGCTTTCAACGGGTAGATCAGGAATGACTAATCCTATGAGATCTTTGGAAATGATGGGATTTATATCATAACCCCAAAGGGAAAGTTTTTAATCTTCGTACATTTTAACAGTGTTACCTGAAGGCATCAAACCCTAATCCTAATCTAGCGGAGTGGAGAGAGGATCTCGACTCATAACTTTGTTTGTGTACCTAAGGACCGATCGTAGCATTGGAAGATGGACCACGGCCTAATCCAGACACAAATGTGAAGGATATCCTAAACTAGGCTCACACACGTGATGCACGTGTGTTCGTATACTACATTCATGTGTGGGTTAATCTAGGGGTAAGGCCAAGAGTTCCCTTAGCGCGAATCCGTGCTCAATATACTGTACCAGTGTTCGGTGTATCAGTACGTGAACAAGAGATCCGTTTACGTACCATAAAGGTACTAGGCTAAGAGTGGAATGCTTCTCTAGCACAGAGGCACCAGGTGATGAAATCCCAGTCAACCATGCTAGATAACACTCCGGGTTCCTAAAATAGGATGTGTGTGCTTGTGAGATGCAATGGTTTAGATGCAAATGATGTAAGTATGTGCAATAAGTTTGCGCAATCTATGATGCCTTTAGGTTTTGTTAGATTAAGTTTGAGTATTATGTGATGAGAAAGTAAACAAACTAATCTACCAAGCAAATAAGATAGAGTTTTCATGAGCCAATTAAAATAAATTCAAATGAATTATCTTTTGAAATTTTAATGAAGTTAGGCGGTCCCCAGCAGAGTCACCAAACTGTGGGACCCGATCCCGCGAGAGGGGTAATGACGCGCGAGGCGCCACGCTCTCTCTTGGTCTTTCGTACCCACGGGAATGGCGTGTGCTTTTTATTATTGATTTTAATTACCCAACCAAGCAGGCAACAACCAAGCCATAGGGTTCAAACAAACGTGCAACCCAGTACCCATAAGGGCAGGGGTAAGCCGCCGAGCCTAGTAAGGTGTGATTTAATTCATCTTTTCTGTGAACTTGGGATCACTAAGGCAATCCGAATTCCACACAAAAGAGAGTGACAGAGTCGCCACCTAGATGTGGGATCTAAGACCCATAATTGACCAGAAATCTAGACTCGTTACCTGGTTACGAGAATGGAAGGTATGGGGAGTTACCACCACATGCACCATTCCTGCCCGATAATCGGTCTTCAATTCCAAAAGTTAACTCTTTCGAATTTCTTTTAAATGGCTCATTTAACTCTATATTAATGTGCGAACTATGTGACATGCATCCTAAGATCTAATTTCAATGTAATTCCTAAATGTGTATCTTGATTTTCTTAATTTGTTTGAAATAAATCTAAGTGAAAGTTCTCATAAACTTCTAATTTCATGGAAAGTCCTAAGTGATTTAATTACTTTTAATTTAAGGATTAATGTACAAAACCCCACTTATGTGTGGAGCCGACTCGTGAATGGTATGCCATCAAGCATCCAAGCTGCCTACATACCCAAGCCTCACAGAGATCAGAGGCGACGTAGTTTGGTGCACCTAAGCTAAGCTACTTATGCCTAACTCATCTAAGACACCGATCTAGACTGGATTGACTGTTTCAACAGTTTTAAGAGGAGTTATTTAATTCAAGTTGAAGATTTTATTATCTTAGGACTTCATCTAAGATGCTATATGATCCTATCTAAGTGCAAGTTGTCCCTTAGACTAATGCAGGTTAACCTACATCCTAGATAACTAGGCTTGTCCTAGGGAAAATTTGGGTGACTAGTGTAACTAGATATATGGCGCGGTTGCTATCTATAGCAAATGCCCGTGATGAGGCTGGACTCCTAACTCTAGGACTCCCTAAAACCTAGGACACGACATGACGTAAGTGTTCCTAAATGGGGCTCTAATGGTTCTTACGATGGAAACCGCAATCCAACGGTTCCGAAAGACATGAGACAAATTCGAGGCCGAAACCTCTATGGTTCGCAAATTTCGGCCTCGAATCGCATCCATGGAAGGGAATCGTGCGCTCTTCCCTTGCACAATTTAATACTTAAGTTATAGCACCTTATTGCCTGGCATATTTCTCAGGATTTCCGTGGACAGTAGACCTCGGAGCCAATAACATGCTATAATTTAAATACTCAAATTGTCAAGGATCGATTGCAATTGGGATATGATTATGGTTGCATCCTTGGCATCGAAACTTATCCTAGTAGGGCCATTTTACAAAGGAAATCTAAGACTCCTAAGATTTCTGTTTCAGTGAATTACGGAATGAATATGTGACAGAAATTTAAGGTTCCTTAGAAATTTTTATAATGATTTTGATTAATTCCAATTTTTAATGGATTTTATCAATTTCAGACCACCTGCATGATTTTAGAAATGAACTCATTGCAAACAAATTCGAAATAAATTGAAATTTCTACAGTAACAAGATAGGAATGAATATAGCTTACTGGAAAACTTTCATAGGTTTTTATATTAATGTGTTATTAATTTTTTATTTAATAACAATGAGACCAGATTGTTAAATTTACAAAGGAACCCTTAGAAATAGAAATCTAAATTTATTGAAATTTCTACAGTAACAAGATATGAGTGAATATATTATGCTATGAAATTTTCATGAATTTGGGACACTATTTACTACCAAGTTTGGATTTTTAAAGATTCAGACCAGATTATGGATTTACACAACATCCCGTAGGAAACAAATTCCAAATCAAGTGAAACTTTTACAACAGCATGAAATATGGAATATAAGACTACTACAAAAATTTTGAAAATTTTAATTATGAATTGATATTAATAAAAAAACCTCACAAAATCTGGTTGTTTCCAAAGAAAATGTCAAACAATATACCAAATAAAATCCTAAAATCATTATAAATTCATGGTAAAATATATCGGTATCATATTATGTTTCCACAAAATTTCATTAATTTTAGAACCTATTTGGTATATTTTCCATTTTTCTTCTTCAAAAAGATGTTTTTGAAGAGTTTTCTATTATTAAAACATACGATTTTTAAGAAAATTACGACTTCAAAAAATGCCCTTTAACATTGTTCTGATGTGATGAACATAAAAAAATTTTAATATTCCAAAAAATAGATCATCCTGAGATAGCTTTTTTTTCCAATTTCTTAATATCTCAGTCATAATTTCTTAATATCTCAGTAATAATTTCAAATGAAATTCCAATCTTCTCTCAAATTCTCGAAATCCTTTGATCCAATGTCCGGTCCGATCCGATCCGATAGTTCTTTTAGTCTATTTAAATAGATTAGCGTATTAAATTTTGAGACGAATCGGACTTGAAACACTCATGTAAAACATGATTTTGAGCCCACTTAGATAGATGGAGAGAGAGAGAGAGGGAGTGAGAGTGAGTGAGAGTGAGAGAGACAGAGAGAGAATGAGAGTGAGTGAGAGTGAGAGAGACAGAGAGATAATGAGAGAGACAGAGAGGGATTGAGAGTTAAGAGAGACAGAGACAGAGAGATAATGAGATAGAGAGGGAGTGAGAGTGAGAGAGACAGAGAGTGAGTAAGAGTGAGAGAGACAGAGACAGAGAGTGAGTGAAAGTGAGAGAGATGAAAGAGAGTGTGCCGTTAGGGATGCTCCAAACACGGTAGTCTGTTTTTCTTTCTTTAGAGAGAGTGTGGGTGAGAGAGATGAGAGAGTTGAAAGAGAGGGATGGCTATGCTCTGTTTTTGAGAAAGGATGAGAGTGAGATGGAGAGGGATGGCTATGTTCTGTTTTTGAGCGTGGGAAAGGGTGAGATGGGATCTTAGAGTGAGATCGAGAGGGCTGTTGAGGTGGGAGATAAAAATGTTAAGAGAGAGATAGTGATAGCTGCTGAGAGAGGGGAGATTAAGAGGGGCTGTTGAGAGAGCAGAGGATCATAGCCACGGTTTTTTTCTTTTTGGAGAATAACAGAGCTCCTCTTATTGAGCAGAGGGTGTAGGGAGATCGGAGAGAATCGTGCTTGAGAGCTTGTTCCCCAAAGGTATATGAGATCTGTGAGAGATGAGAGCGAGAGAGATCTGTCCAAAGAAAAAAACGTGAGTTCTCTTCCGGGAAGGTTGCAGAGAGTTTTTTTCTTTTAATTGTCTATGCTCCTCTTGCCTTAAGACCGATTCTCCTCCCCTCCTTTGTTTCTTCTTTTTTTTTTTTTTTATGAGGAAAGACTCTTGCTTTTTAAAACATCCCCCAGAATCAAGAAAGCTACCCAAAACTCTTCCCCTCTTCTCAACATGCCTCCTTGCTTTCCATGGTAGAATAAGTTGCCAAAATAAGGGCTTGCCCCTATCGAGGCATGCAAAGCCGGATTTCTTATTGGAACACCCTTTTCTAAAAAGAAAACAACATTCTAAAAAAAATAATATTGCTTTTTCCTCCTCTTAGGGCATATGGAAGGTGTGAGAGAAAGATTAGAAAATTAAATTCATATCACCCCTTTTACAAAAAGTGACCGAATATCCTTTTTATTATTGTTATGTTTCTTTTCAACACACACACACCCTTCCTTTGAAAAGAAAGATATTTTTAGACCATTGTCCTTAAATCCGATTGGTTAGCTAAAAGAATCCTCTTTTATAGAAACAGATCAAATAGAATGGGCCCCCATCTTAGTGTTTAATTACCACTTTCATTAAACCACCTTAGCTCCCTCTTTTGAATCTTCTTGACCGAATCCCCCAAATAAATGGTTTGGATCATCTCATTAGGGTAATAGTATAGTCCATCTTGATGTCTGTTGGCCTACCATTTACACATTAAGTGGATGGTTCTGATTATTTGATGAACCTCAGTGTAAATTAGGTGCATACCCAAATTATTTTTCCAAAGACAGATCTGAACCGTTCACTTTGACAGGTCATGGCATGGACAACTTGTATCCTCCAACCATCATCCCCATGGGATGATCCAAACCATTAATTTATAAAGCTGTGCCTCAAAAACCATTTCCGAGAGTTATCCGAATAGTTCAACTTGATGGTCACAACAAAAATTGGTTGTTAAAATAACCTCCCTGAGATCTTGACTGTTCCCTTGATGGGCATCTTTATGCATTAGATCGAAGTAGGTTCAAAACTCATTTTTCATTAAAACAATATGCGGGCCCCTTGTTTGATCCAAATCTAGACAAATGTTCAATGCGGGCCCACCAAACGGGTCCAAATTCTCTCTTGTTTTGATTCTTGTGAATAACCCTTCTCAACACTTAGCAAGACAACACGGAGCATGACGGAAATGATCGAAAAGATTTAAAAATGTAAGAGACGGATACGGAAAGGAAAGACACTAGAAAACCGATAGAAAAAACACTAACTTCTTTGTTGATTAAAGCGGAGCAAAATGGGGGTGTCTACAATGGGCCAACTTGCTCAGTCCAAATCTAACCAAATACTCAATGCGGACCCACAAAATGGGTCCAAATTCTCTCTGGTTTTGATTGTTGAGAATAACCCTTCTCAATACTTGGCGGGAAAATGCGAAACAAGACAGAAATGACTGAAAAGATTGAGAAAATATAAGAGACGGATACAAAAATGGAAAACACTAGAAAAATTGATAGGAAAATACTAACTTCTTTGTTGATTAAAGCGGAGCAAAATTGGGGTGTCTACAGATGCCCCTCTTTGGTAGAGATGACGTAGTCATTGAGTACCAAAGCAAAAATGACAACACCATTTTGCGTAGCGTTTCGCCAACGAAGGACTCTCTAGACAAAATGCAACCTAGATGCGAATGCATGCAACCTAACCTAATGCAAGACCCTAGATGAAGTCCTAGAATTTAATCAAGATCATTTACTCTAAACACTCTGACTTGGTAGTTCAGAATAATAAAGAACTGGATTCAATCTGGGTGTAAAAAACATGCAACCTAGAACGAAATATAATTATGACGTGGCGCCGTTTTCAAACGGGCAACGATGGAATGAGGCACCGTTCTCTGAACGGGCTCAGAGAAATCAGAGAATTAGCCTATTCGCGAGTGAGACATGGGCTAATGGATTTAAGATCGGATTTGACAATTGAGAATGAAACTGGAAATGACAATTTGAAAACTGGAGGACTCGATTACCGGAGAATAAGAGGCTTAAGAACTTGAGAACCGGAGAACTGAGAAACCGAATAATCAAACAATGGGTGGACTGGAGAATTGGAAGACTGGATAACTTGAAACTGGAGAATTGAAGATTTGATGAACTGAAGAATTGGAAAACTGGAGAAGTAGAAAATTTAGGGACTGGATATTTGTAGAGCTAAAAATTGGAGAACTAGATGATTAAGGGACTCAATATTCGGATAACTGGAGAATTAAAGAACTGAGAAGTTAAAGAGCTAGTTCACTGGGAATTGTAGAACTTGATTATTGGAAAACTGGAGAGTCAAAAATTGATAATTGGTGAGCCGGGGATTAGATTGGATTGACATTTTGATTGATTCAATTGGGATTGGAATTTGATCACTAGATGTTAGGACTGGAAACTAAAAACTGGAATCTTGATCTAAACATCGGGAACCGGGACTCTAGAACGAAGACATACCGGATACTAGAATTAGAGTACTGAAACACTGGATTTTTGGACACTGAACTGGGTGTTGGAATTGGAGTGTCGAAATACTGGGAACAGGAATACGAGTACTGGAAAATGGAACACTGGAATACTGGTGATAGGGATACTGGACACTAGAATTGTGATACTGGAATATTGGATACTGGAACTGGAGACTAGAACTGGCATAGTGAAATACTGGAATACTAAAATTGAAACTGGATACTGGATGCTGGAACTGGAATACTGGAATTGAAACTGAATACTGGATGCTGGAACTTGAATACTGGAATTAAAACTGAATACTGGATGCTGGAACTGGAAGACTAGAATACTAGATATTGGAACTGGAATACTAGAATACTGGATACTGGAACTGGAATATTGGAATACTAGATACTGGAACTGGAACTGGAATACCGGAATACTAGATGCTGCAATACTGGAATACTAGAATACTGGATACTGGAACTGGAATATTGGAATACTGGATATTGGATTCTTCTTTTGACAGGTACAGAGAAAGTCTGACTGGCTCAACCACCATTGCATCCAAGGCCCTTCCAAGGTTATGGTGCCTTTCTAGGGTACGATCTTCTTATGGGAACTGGGCTTACTGATGTTTATGCTTCATGACTCTTTCTGAATTGATTTTTGCTTAAATTGGATCATTTTCAATTGATTCCTGAAGTCCTTCCCTCAGGATTAGCATGACTCTGGCGTAGTTATAGGGAGCTAGCTACACCGGGCCTCTTTCACCAAGACAGTCACAACAATTGACTAACTGGACAATGATCGACTCTACCCAAAAGGGAAAAATGGTAAAGACACTATTTGAGGAACGGGAAGTTTCTGAAAGAATGAGCTAAAACGAACATGAATGGATTGACTGGACTGATACAGAATGATGCTCCTAACTTAACTAACATTTTGTTTCGTAAGTCTAGCCTTTCAAAGAGTAGTTCTAAATCGATAAACACTGGACTTCTTCTTTAAAACGGCAAAGCCTCAAGGAGTTGATTATAACTCATTCGATTGCTTGGTTTCAATGCCCCCAATTTCTAGGATGACACTTGAACTCGCTTGAACTTATTTTCGATCTTCAGTCTTAATACCGGCTGTAGCATTCTTATAATGATTCTCTTACTGTGACCAAGTCACCTCTTCAGGATTTTTAACTTGGCGGACCGTGTTAGCCTTAACTTTTGCCTGAATCGTCCTTTCGGGTTCTCAACTCAGCAGGCTATCCCCTTGGCTTCTGCCTAAGCCGCCCTTTCGGGTTTTCAACTTAGCAGGGGAATGATCTTAAATTTTGCCTACACCGCCCTTTCAGGTTTTCAGTCTAGCAGATCTTCAAACTTCGTTCTTTTTTTTCATTTTTTTTAATGGATTGACTGGACTGATACAGAATGATGCTCCTGACTTAATTAACATTTTGTTTGGTAAGTCTAGCCTTTCAAAGAGTAGTTCTCAATCGATAAACACTGGACTTCTTCTTTAAAACGGCAAAGCCTCAAGGAGTTGATTATAACGCATTCAATTGCATGGTTTCAATGCCCCCAATTTCTAGGATGACACTTGAACTCGCTTGAACTTATTTTCAATCTTCAGTCTTAATACCGGCTGTAGCATTCTTATAATGATTCTCTTACTGTGACCAAGTCACCTCTTCAGGATTTTTAACTTGGCGGACCGTGTTAGCCTTAACTTTTGCCTGAATCGTCCTTTCGAATTCTCAACTCAGCAGGCTATCCCCTTGGCTTTTGCCTAAGCCGCCCTTTCGGGTTTTCAACTTAGCAGGGGATTGATCTTAAATTTTGCCTACACCGCCCTTTCAGGTTTTCAGTCTAGCAGATCTTCAAACTTCGTTCTTTTTTTTCTTTTTCTTTTTTTTTTATTTTTTTAATGGATTGACTGGACTGATACAGAATGATGCTCCTGACTTAATTAACATTTTGTTTGGTAAGTCTAGCCTTTCAAAGAGTAGTTCTCAATCGATAAATACTAGTCTTCTTCTTTAAAACGGCAAAGCCTCAAGGAGTTGATTATAACTCATTCGATTGCTTGGTTTCAATGCCCCCAATTTCTAGGATGACACTTGAACTCGCTTGAACTTATTTTCGATCTTCAGTCTTAATACTGGCTGTAGCATTCTTATAATGATTCTCTTACTGTGACCAAGTCACCTCTTTAGGATTTTTAACTTGGCGGACCGTGTTAGCCTTAACTTTTGCCTGAATCGTCATTTCGGATTCTCAACTCAGCAGGCTATCCCCTTGGCTTTTGCCTAAGCCGCCCTTTCGTGTTTTCAACTTAGCAGGGGAATGATCTTAAATTTTGCCTACACCGCCCTTTCAGGTTTTCAGTCTAACAGATCTTCAAACTCCGTTCTTTTTTTTTCTTTTTTTTAAGGCCTAGATCTTTGATTCTGAACATCTGGAGGACTTTATAGGTAGGATATGGTTTTTCAAAAAAATGGCTTAAGGTTTAACAAAGATTTCGACCGAACCTGTAAACAGGTTGCCTACGTATCCCAGGGTAGGAATTAGGTCGTGCGTAGTTCAAGGCGGATGCCCCTAGTTTGAAGGTAAACGAGATTTTTCCCATTTTTTTCTTTTCTTTTGATTGCTTGATTTTTCTTCTTAAACTTTGTCCTCTTTTTCTTTTGGAACCTTGTCCCTTCCTTTTTTTCTTTTTTTCTTTTTTCGGTTCCGGAACCATTGAATCTTTTCTTTTGAAATGATCGAACTCAGTTTTACCGAGCTGCCTACATACCCCAATGTAGGGATCAGGCTGAGCGTAGTTCCGGGCGGATGCCCCTAGTTTGATGGATTTTCAAGGAAATTTCATTCAGGCTCGAAGGGTTTGCAAAACGGTATTCTTTTGACGCTGAGTTATGATTTTGGGATTTATTTCGCCAAATGAGGCCTTCCGATGTTCAGATTGGGAATCGATCTAGGTTACTAGAGTCCCTCTGGTACTGATTATTTATTTATTTATTTTCACGGAGTTTGACGGCATTTCCCGATAAGAGATAATGATTCTTCTTCCTTCTAGATATTGATAAGTAATTTGACTTCGAGAGTGCATACTGGTTTTTGGACATCACTTCATCCTTGAATCAGTGGCCCTTGATATTTTGATGATCACTCTGAGATGATTGCTCTTGCTCTTTTCATATTGAATTTGATGGCTTTACATTGTCACTGGTGAAACCTGTGACCGGGGCCATTGACTGGAGATATGGAAGTTGTAGACACCCCCATTTTGCTACGCTTTAAAAAGCAAAAGATTCGGTAGTTTGTCAAGTCTCGAGTCTATATTCCGCAATAGATTAGGCATCAATGCATTTTAGGGTAGATTTCATCTCATTTTAGGTGTTTGGAAGTTGATTCGCAATCCTAAAGGTTTCTAGGGTGTTCCAATGGTATCTGGAAAATGAAAGTTCAAGTTTTCAAGCAAGTGAAAAAACCTGCTATTTTTAGAATTTCTAAGGTTTCCCTCATTTTTGCCCATTTTTGCACTTCAGGGGTATTTTGGTCTCTTCCTTTGTTATTCTTTTGATTCTCGAAATGTGTCTGAGAGATTATAGATGATTTCATGAATTTTGGAAAACCTGCTAAATTTAGAATTTCTCAGGGGTTTTACTTAACTTGGAAATTTTATGTGCGAAGGGCATTTTAGATATTTTTAGGGGGTACCAAATGATCATGTTTGATATTGCCCACCAAAAGAAGCAAACTTAAAAACTTTCTATTTTTTAGGTTTGACCATGAAGACTTTCTATTTTTAACTTTCCCCTTTGGGGGCAATCCAATTTAAGGTCATTTTGGTCGCTTTTGGGTGTTTTGATCGAATAAGGGTATTTTGGTCCGAAAAATTATTTTTCTAAAGGGGATGGTTCGACCATATGTCGAGGGTACACCATGAATGTCATATGGGTTGAATTCATCAATGAAAAAATTTGAATTTAAAGGATTTTATTGAATTTTCATTGAAAAAAAAACCCGAAATACATGTCATATGGCCCATTGGGCTAAAGCCCATGAGGTGGGGGTCCATGTGGACCCACCCATGTGGGTTGGCCACATAAGTGACTGCCCCACATGGGGAGGCCACATGCAAAAACGTCCAACATGGGATGAGGTGGTTGGTGACATCATATTTGCTTTAAAAAAATAATAAAGAAAAGAAGAGTTATAATTAGAAAGGGCTAGTAAAGTCAGGTTAGTAAAATTGTCATAACTTTTTACCTTCTCATTCAAAAAATTCGTAGCTATACTTGTTTCGAACGTCTCGAAAAGATCTACAACTTTCTAGTTTATCACGTTTTCTGAATCAGCCCCTAAATAAGTCGAAAATGAGCTCAAACGTGGACAGCCCTCTTTGGACGAAAATCATTCATAAAAGCTAGTTTCCTATGTGAGAAGGCTTCTAGATTAATCTTGAAGGATCTATATTGTGTAATTTAGCATGTCTTATTTGACAAGAAATTAAGATTAGAATCTAATTAAATTTAGAAACAAGAAAGAAAGGAAGCAAGAAGCACAAATTGGAAACATGCTAAAGAAAGAAGCTCTCACATTGGAAACTACTAATTTTCTCTCAACCCTAATCTTTTCTATAAAAGCAAGCACACACAACCTTTGGCCTTCTTCTTGAAACTTCATCCAACCCTAGGGGAAGATCTGAAAATTCATCCATCTCTCTTGCTCCTTTCTTGGAATTTTGTTCCATTCTTTTGGTGTTCATCTCTTCTACTTGGTTCTTCAAAAAGAATTCTCATATTTCTTTGACATAATCAACATATTGGAGATATTCTTTGGGGTTTTCTTTGCTAATTGAAAGGGTAAGACAAAGCGTATATCCGAGGATTACTTACCCTAGAGACAATGAGAGCTAGCAAGGTTGGTATTCCAAAACCCTCTTTCATATATCTTAAACTAGAAGCATGCTAGGATTGAATTTGTGATTTTTTTTAAAGTCATGAATATTAAAGAATTTGAATGTGAAATTTTAAGGAGATTAGATCAAGTTTAAGTTATTTCATAATCTGAAATTTTTCTTGGGAAATCTATTTTTTATATTAAAATTGAATTTTCGGAAAGAAAAGGGTTTAAAATCCAATTTACAAAGCAATTATAACAAACCTTTACAAATTTTTGAATTTTTCAATCTCTGAGTGTTTTGCACATTAAAAAGTGTAGAAATCTGGAATTTCGAAGAATTTTGACTTCGTTTTGACCGCGATTTGACCTTTTGAACTTTACCCTCAAAGGGGTAAAATTCTAAAGATTGAATTTAAAAAGATGTCAAAACAGATCCAAAATCAATGAAAATTTAAACATAACATAATTTTAAAATTTTGAATTAGGACGAATTTTTTGATGAATTATTGATTTGATTTAAAGGGTTTAAAAATTCATTTAACTCTAGGGGTATTTTTGGAAAAAAACCAATTTTCGAAAAATCTATAAGGTTTTCAAAAGTGAAATTTGGATGAGAAGCAAATTAAATCTAATCTAATCTCCTGTGAATTTTTCAAGATTTTTGGTTGCTGTTGAATATTTTTTTATGATTTTTTATGTCCAATCATGCATGTGGTATTAAATCTGAGAAAAATAGTAAATTGCACTGAAAACTTCTGAAAATATTTGTTTGATAATTATTACTAGAATTACATGTTTTCATAAAGTTTAAACTGATTTGGATTTGATTTACTATGTGTTTCTTTGTTAATTCATAATCTGGATAGATATTTGTAAAATCGTAAATTAATAGTAAATCATTCTTAAAATTTATGAAACTTTTACAGTAATCTTTTCTGATTGTAATCAAGTTACTGTAGAAATTTCATACTGTTTTGAATTGGATTTCTATACGTTACTGTGTTAATTTACAATCTGGACAGAAACTTTAAACATTGAAAACCTAATAGCAAAACACATTTAAAATCTATGAAATTTTTATAGTAATCTTATATAATTAAGGAGAAGTTACTGTAAACATTTCATCTTGTTCTGAAAAGATTTGCTATATGTTGATGTGTAAATCTACAATCTGAATTGAAACCTTTTAAAATCCTTAAGTAAATCGAATTAAAATCAAATTATTTTAAAAATTTCCAGATGATCATAATATTCCATCACATATTCAATCATTAAATTATCAAAATAGGAACCTTAGGAATCACTGATTTCCTTTGTAAAATCCTGATGCTGTGATAGTTTAATGGCTGAAATCGCATTCATAATCGTATACTAATTGCGATCAATCCTTGACAATTTGAGCATGTAAATTATAGTACGATATTGGCTCCGAGGTCTACTGTCCACAGAAATCCTGAGAAACATGCCAGGCAATAACGTACTATAACTTAGATGTTAAATTGTGCGAGGTGAGAGCGCACGATTCCCTTTCATGAATGCGATCTAAGCATGAATTTTATCAAGCCTTAGAGCCTTTGGTATTCCTTAGATGTTAGGAATCAGAAACCTTTTAAAGAACTGAAAATCTTTCATATCACCAAACTGAATTGATTTAATCCATGTCTTTGGAACCGTTGGATTGCGGTCTCCCATCGTAGGATCCTTTAAAGCCCCTTAGGAACACTCACGTCACGTTGTGTTCTAGGTTTTAGGGAGTCCTAGAGTTAGGAGTCAGCCTCATCACGGACGCTTGCTATGGATAGCAACCGTGCCATAGGTCTAGTTACACTAGTCACCCAAATTTTTCCTAGGACAAGCCTAGTGAGCTAGGATGTAGGCTAACCTGCATTAGTCTAAGGAACAACTTGCATTTAGATAAGAATCATATAGCATCTTAGATGAAATCCTAAGATAATAAAATCCTCAACTTGAATTAAATAACTTCTCTTAAAACTGTTGAAACAGTCAATCCCGTCTAGGTCGGTGTCTTAGTTGAGTTAGGCATAAGTAGCTTAGCTTAGGTGCACCGAACTACGTCGACTCTGATCCCAGTGAGGCTTGGGTACGTAGGCAGCTTGGATGTCTGATGGCATACCAACCGCGAGTCGGCACTACAACAAATTGTGGTGTTTTGTATATTAATTTTCTTGTAAATGTTTCCTGAAATTAGAATTTTAGGAGAACTTTCACTTAGATTGAACTCAAACAAATTAAGAAATCAAGATACACATTTAGGATCTACATTGAAATTAGATCATAGGATGCATGTCACATAGTTCGCACGTTAAAAGAGAGTTAAATGAGCCATTTAAAAGGAATTCAAAAGAGTTAACTTTTGGAATTGAAGACCGATTATCGGGCAGGAATGGTGCATGTGGTGGATAACTCTCCATACCTTCCATTCTTGTAACCAGGTAGCGAGTCTAGATTTCTGGTTAATTATGAGTCCTAGATCCCACATCTAGGTGGCGACTCTGTCACTCTCTTTTGTGTGAAATTCGGATTGCCTTAGTCATCCCAAGTTCACATAAAAGATGAATTAAAATCAATACTAAAAAGGCACACGCCAATCGCGTGGGTACGAGAGACCAAGAGAAGGCGTGGCGGCTCGCGCCCCACCCCTCTCGCGGGATCGGGTCCCACAGTTTGGCGACTCTGCTGGGGACCACCTAATTTCATTACAATTCAAAAGGCTAATTCATTTGAATTTAATTTAACTGGCTCATAAAAACTCTATACTTGTTAGATTAGTTTGTCTTGTTTTATCTTCTCATCACATTTTACTTGAACTTAATCTAACAAAACCTGAAGGCATCATAGATTGCGCGAACTTATTGCACACACTTACATCATTTGCATCTAAACCCTGCATCTCACATGCACACACGTCCTATTTTAGGAACCCGGAGTGTTATCTAGCATGGTTGACTGGGATTTCATCACCTGGTGCCTCTGTGCTAGAGAAGCATTCCACCCTTAGCCTAGCACCTTATGGTGCGTAAACGGATCTCTTGTTCACGTACTGATACGCCGGACACTGGTACAGTATATCGAACATGGATTCGCGCTAAGGGAACTCTTGACCTTACCCCTAGATTCCACACATGCATGTAGTATACGAACACATGTGCATCACGTGTGTGAGCTTAGTTTAGGATATCTTACCTATTTATGTCTAGATTAGGCCGTAGTCCATCTTCCAATGGCTACGATCGGTCCTAGATACACAAACAAAGTCATGAGTCGAGATCCTATCTCCACTCCGCTAGATTAGGATTAGGGTTGATGCCTTCAGGTAACACTGTTAAAATGTGCGAAGATTAAAAAACTTTCCCTTTGGGGTTAGGATATAAATCCCATCATTTCCAAAGATCTCATAGGATTAGTCATTCATGATCTATCCGTTGAAAGCAATCTTATGCTATCTCATCTAATCTTTTGATCGTGCGTCTTTCGTTCTTCTGTCATACGATTCGATCGTATCTTCATGCCATCCCCTAACTGGCAGGAGCAGAATCTCACAATCTTTCGATTATGCAATCTCATGATCTGATCATGCCTGGTCCAGATGATCCAATCTTGCTTGTACCCTTGGTCTCTTCCTCCTCTAGGGGCTACCTTTTTCAAGATTATTTTGCTAAGTCCTTCAGAGTTCACTCTCATAATCCTTGAGCTAGGGGCATTCCCCACGTGCTATCATGTCATCATTGTTGTGTTTATTTGTTTTGAGGAACCATCACTTTACTTCCCATTCCTTATCTAGTCGTATCATAATTATCATGTCAATCATAGAAAGGAAAAATTCCCTGAATGTCAAGCTTACATCTCGTGTTTATTTCTATGTCAGGATTGTTCACTGCTGAAAATCCAGGAAAGCTTCTTGGGTTTGAATCTATTCTTGGCCAGTGAAGAAGCTAATTCCCCATTTTCTTTGGAAGTCTCTCTATCCACTTTTTCCTACCTATGGCAGATTCTATGGAAAATTTTCAACTCTTTCATGTCACAGAAATCCTGGCCCAGCTCGTCCAACAGATGAAGGAATTGAAGGAAGAAAATCAATTCGTCAAAGATCAACTTACTGAGAAATTTGGTCCAACCATTGTTGTTTCTAAGGGCAAAAATCCGAGCCTCTCCATGGTTATGGGTTCGGAAGAGCTAATTGTGAACCTCTCTAGACAAATGGCGGCGCTAACAGAAGAAGTTCATCAGATGAAGCAACAAATGCAAACCTGGTATTGTCAGTCCCAAGGTTCTGAACATTTTGCTGGCAAAAATACCAAAGTCCAAGATGTTGTTACCGGAAACTCTGTCTCCCAGCACCAGCAAGATTCTGTTGGGCCCTTAGTTCTTGAGTATGACCAAGAGTCACCATCTGAAACTCTTAAAAAAGATTTCACTGATTTGCCTACCCCACGATCTGGTATCCTGAAAGGGTTTAGGGAAAAGGAAAAGGGAGTTAACTGGTCACAGGAGCCTATGATAATCGAATATGATCAACCAAGACCTATACCTCAGCAAAAGCCAAGTAGGCAATTCGCCCCCCTCCCGCTTCCACCATCTGTTATATTGCAACAAGGGTTGGCTTCAGGTGATGTCTATTTACCTCGCATTAGGGATCCTCCCAATCCACTCCCCAGGACGTGGAAGGCAGATGAACACTGCGATTTTCATCGAGGATCGGGGCATAATACCGATCAGTGTATAACTCTGAGGCGTGTGATCCAAAAATTGATTAATGAGCGCAAGCTATCATTCCAGCAAACGCCAAATGTTGTGTGGAACCATGCCGCACCTTCACCGGATAAGACTTAGGCGCATCGAAGTTTGAGAAGCTCAGGTCTAGCTGCAGTAGAACAGGAAGAATCTAAAATTGAAAGTATCAGCCATGATGATGATTCAGAACGAACCAACCTTCGCCGAGCCTTCAACATCAGACAGTTGCAGCAGTTAAAGTTTTAGTCATTTACTATTTTATGTTGGGTCAGTCATCATAGTCAGTACAATTGTTGAGTCCGGTCTTACAGTTCAAGGTCAATGCTTAGTCCGGGCAAGTTATCTTTTGCTTTTCTCTTTATTCAGAGTTGTGTATCATGAACATGTTCAGGATAGGTCATCAGATGTAATAGCTTTTTCTTTAAATAAAAATTTCAGTTCCAATAGTTCACTCGTGTTTGTTTCTTAAGTATGCTTCTGATCTTAAAATAAGACTCCCTCCTCAAATGAGGACAAAATTGACGAAACTCCACTTGAGTCACAGCAATTACTTGAACAAGAGGAGGAGCGCCAATCCCAGCCTTTCAAAGATGAAATTGAAGTGGTAAGCATTGGCACTGAAACTTTGATTCAGTGAATGCCGATTAAAAGCACATTACCCTCTGAAGAGTGTGAAGAATTGATAAACTTATTTCAAGAATAAGAAGATTGTCTAGAAAAGCTACAACCGATACCAGGGGCAAGACATAGATAGAAAGCTCAAGAGAATGAAGAAAGTGAAAGACATATGCTATACAAGGGGCATAGGGCGGAAACAACTTTCATATTTCCAATCAATGACCTTGGTTCTCAAAGCCAACAAATTCAAGATAAGAAGTTCAAGAGCAAGCATTGAAAAGTGATCATCAGATATCAAGAGTTACAAATCCATAGATGGAGGATGTCAAAGAACAAGTTTCGCTTTATGAAAGTCGAAAGCATATATTAGAATCTTGAAAGAAGAAGAGTCATTATCTCTTACCGAAAAATGCCGTCAAACTCCGTGAAAAAAAAAAGAAAAAAAATAATAATAATAAATAATCAGTACCAGAGGGACTCTAGTAACCTAGATCGATTCCCAATCTGAACATCGGAATGCCTCCTTTGGCCGAATAAATCCCAAAATTAGATCCCAACGTCAAAAGAATACCGGTTTGCAAACCCTTCGAGCCTTAATGAAATTTTCTTGAAAACCCATCAAACTAGGGGCATTCGCCCCGAACTACGCGAGACCTGATCCCTATACTGGGGTACGTAGGCAACTCGGTTGAACCGAGTTCGGTCGATTCAAAAAAAGAAAAGAAATTCAATCCTTTCAGAAAAAAGAGGGACAAGTTCCAAAAGAAGAGAAATCAATTATTCCAATTAACCTTCAAACAATTTATCTTCAAACTAGGGGCATTCGCCCTGAACTACACACGACCTGATTCCTATATTGGGATATGTAGGCAACCTGTTCACAGGTTCGGTCGAAATCTTTGTTGAGCCTTAAGCCTTTCTTTGAAAAGCCCTATCCTACCTATAAAGTCCTTCTGGTGTTCAGAACTAATGATCTAGGTCCCAAGACACAATAAGTAATAAAAAAAATGATGAAAAAAAAAAAAAGAGAACGGAGTTTGAAGATCTGCTAGACTGGAAACCTGAAAGGACGGTCTAGGCAAAATTTAAGATCATTCCCCTGCTAAGTTGAAAACCCGAAAGGGCGGCTTAGGCAAAAGCTAAGGGGATAGCCTGCTGGATCGAAAACCTAGAAAGGCGGTTCAGGCAAAAGTTAAGGCTAGCACGGTTCACCAAGTTAAATACCCCGAAGAGGTGACTTGGTCACGGTAAGAGAATCGTTATAAGAAGGCTATAGCCGGTATCAAGACTGAAGAGCAACTGAAGTTCAAGCAAATTCAAGTGACATCCTCAAAACTGGGGACATTGAAGCTAAGCAATCTTAGGGGTTGTAATTAAATCCTGGAGGTATCACTGTTTTAAGGAAAAAGTCCAATGTTTACCAATTGAAAAAAAAAAACATTCCTCGAAAGGATAGACTTACCAAATAAAACGTTAACTAAGTCAGAAGCATTACTGTGTCTGTCAGTGTAGTTAGTCAATCTTTGTCATTCTATGTTCACTCCTTCGGAGCTGCTCAATCCTTTGAGTAGTGCATTTTATCTAAGTTTTCTCTTTAGAAAGAGTCAATCGTCGTTCTTATGTCCAAATGATGCAACTGTCTTAATGAAGGAGGCCCGGCCTCGGCAGCTCCCTGCGATCGTATGAAAGAGCTCGGTAATCTAGTCAAGCAGCTACATTTCAAAGAGGATTAGCTCGGAAAAATTCAGAATTAGAAACATCGGAAAGCCCAGCTTTCGTAAAAAGATCATACCCCAGGAAGGCACCTTAAGCTTGGAAGAGCTTTAGATACAATAGTGGTTGAGCCAATTTCTCAAACAAGATGAACCATTAAAATTCAGAATTTCCTTCCAGTTAGTTAAATACTATCCTGGTCAAGAAATGTTTATCTAAACACCTGTCAAGAAGCAAATCCCACTTTTCATGATTATATCCAAGAGAGCCGTTGTTCTAGATTACCAATCTCAAATATCTTCTTCAAGGTTTCAATTATCAAAATCCCCAGAAGACAAGACCAGCAGTCTCTTTGAGAAAAATCTTGTTGAAATTTCATAAAAATGTTCCTAGTCCATTCTTACTAGTAATGGTTCTTCGTTCCTAAGGTTTGCCGTTTCATCATTCGTCAAAGTCCTAGCTTCTAATATCTTTGTCGAGCACGATCTATAATGTCCCCGATTTCATTGAATTCAAAAAAATCTAAAATTCATCAAATCCAATCCTACGTCAAATTCAAGCTCATGAAAAATCTCTAAATTCTTCGAGCCCGTTTGTGAACGGTGCCTCTTTTCTCGAGGCCATTTGTGAATGGTCTCGTCTTCTCCTTGAGCCCGTTTGTGGACGGTGCCTCATTTCCCAAAAATTAAAAAAAAAATATTCATCAAATCCAATCCCCGATTCAAAAAAATCCAATCCTACGTCAAATTTAAGTTCATGAAAAATCTCTAAATTCTTCGAGCCCGTTTGTGAACGGTGCCTCACTTCTCGAGTCCATTTGTGAATGGTCTCGTCTTCTCTTTGAGCCCGTTTGTGGACGGTGCCTCATTTCCCAAAAAAAAAAAAAAACATATTCATCAAATCCAATCCCCGATTCAAAAAAATCCAATCCTACGTCAAATTCAAGTTCATGAAAAATCTCTAAATTCTTCGAGCCCGTTTGTGAACGATGCCTCACTTCTCGAGTTCATTTGTGAATGGTCTCGTCTTCTCCTTGAGCCCGTTTGTGGACGGTGCCTCATTTTCCAAAAATAAAATAAAAAATTCATCAAATCCAATCCCCGATTCAAAAAAAAAATCCAATCCTACGTCAAATTCAAGCTCATGAAAAATCTCTAAATTCTTCGAGCCCGTTTGAGAACGGTGCCTCTTTTCTTCGAGTCCATACAACTATGGTCTCTTATCCCCTTTGAATATCATACAACTATGATGTCTCATTTCCTTGGAATCCGTACAAATACGGTATTTCATTCTCTCCGAGTCCATACGACTATGGTCTCTTATCCCCTTTGAACATCATACAACTATGATGTCTCATTTCCTTGGGATCCGTACAAATACGATATTTCATTCTCTTCGAGTCCATACAACTATAGTCTCTTATCCCCTTTGAACATCATACAACTATGATGTC
This sequence comes from Tasmannia lanceolata, assembly GCF_043159265.1. Taxonomy (NCBI): domain Eukaryota; kingdom Viridiplantae; phylum Streptophyta; class Magnoliopsida; order Canellales; family Winteraceae; genus Tasmannia; species Tasmannia lanceolata. The sequence goes on along the minus strand of NW_027518679.1, from coordinate 7,736,922 downwards.
TCATTCCCTTGGAATCCGTACAAATACGGTATTTCATTCTCTCCGAGTCCATACGACTATGGTCTCTTATCCCCTTTGAACATCATACAACTATGATGTCTCATTCCCTTGGAATCCGTACAAATACGGTATTTCATTCTCTTCGAGTCCATACAACTATGGTCTCTTATCCCTTTTGAACATCATACAACTATGATGTCTCATTCCCTTGGAATCCGTACAAATACGGTATTTCATTCTCTCCGAGTCCATACGACTATGGTCTCTTATCCCCTTTGAACATCATACAACTATGATGTCTCATTCCCTTGGAATCCGTACAAATACGGTATTTCATTCTCTCCGAGTCCATACGACTATGGTCTCTTATCTCCTTTGAACATCATACAACTATGATGTCTCATTCCCTTGGAATCCGTACAAATATGGTATTTCATTCTCTTCGAGTCCATACAACTATGGTCTCTTATTCTCTTTGAGCATCACACAAATGTGATATCTCATTTCCTTGGAATCCGTACAAATATAGTATTTCATTCTCTTCGAGTCCATACAACTATGGTCTTTTATTCTCTTTGAGCATCACATAAATGTGATATCTCATTTCCCTCCGAATATCCATTCGAAAATGGTATCTCATGCTCACGTTGCCCGTTTGTGAACGGCACCGCAGCGGGATTTTCTTTTTATAACATTCTAATTCTAGGACTTCATCTAACGTCTTGCATTAGGTTAGGTTGCATTGTCTACTGAATCCTTTGACGATTAACGCTACGCAAAATGGTTCTGTCACTTTTGCTTTGGTATTCGATGACTACGTCATCTCTACCAAAGAGGGGCATCTGTAGTAGACACCCCCATTTTGCTACGCTTTAAAAAGTAAAAGATTCGGTAGTTTGTCAAGTCTCGAGTCTATATTCCGCAATAGATTAGGCATCAATGCATTTTAGGGTAGATTTCATCTCATTTTAAGTGTTTGGAAGTTGATTCGCAATCCTAAAGGTTTCTAGGGTGTTCCAATGGTATCTGGAAAATGAAAGTTCAAGTTTTCAAGCAAGTGAAAAAACCTGCTATTTTTAGAATTTCCAAGGTTTCCCTCATTTTTGCCCATTTTTGCACTTCAGGGGTATTTTGGTCTCTTCCTTTGTTATTCTTTTGATTCTCGAAATGTGTCTGAGAGATTATAGATGATTTCATGAATTTTGGAAAACCTGCTAAATTTAGAATTTCTCAGGGGTTTTACTTAACTTGGAAATTTTATGTGCGAAGGGCATTTTAGATATTTTCAGGGGTACCAAATGATCATGTTTGATATTGCCCACCAAAAGAAGCAAACTTAAAAACTTTCTATTTTTTAGGTTTGACCATGAAGACTTTCTATTTTTAACTTTCCCCTTTGGGGGCAATCCAATTTAAGGTCATTTTGGTCGCTTTTGGGTGTTTTGATCGAATAAGGGTATTTTGGTCCGAAAAATTATTTTTCTAAAGGGGATGGTTCGACCATATGTCGAGGGTACACCATGAATGTTATATGGGTTGAATTCATCAATGAAAAAATTTGAATTTAAAGGATTTTATTGAATTTTCATTGAAAAAAAAACCCGAAATACATGTCATATGGCCCATTGGGCTAAAGCCCATGAGGTGGGGGTCCATGTGGACCCACCCATGTGGGTTGGCCACATAAGTGACTGCCCCACATGGGGAGGCCACATGCAAAAACGTCCAACATGGGATGAGGTGGTTGGTGACATCATATTTGCTTTAAAAAAATAATAAAGAAAAGAAGAGTTATAATTAGAAAGGGCTAGTAAAGTCAGGTTAGTAAAATTGTCATAACTTTTTATCTTCTCATTCAAAAAATTCGTACCTATACTTGTTTCGAACGTCTCGAAAAGATCTACAACTTTTTAGTTTATCACGTTTTCTGAATCAGCCCCTAAATAAGTCGAAAATGAGCTCAAACGTGGACAGCCCTCTTTGGACGAAAATCATTCATAAAAACTAGTTTCCTATGTGAGAAGGCTTCTAGATTAATCTTGAAGGATCTATATTGTGTAATTTAGCATGTCTTATTTGACAAGAAATTAAGATTAGAATCTAATTAAATTTAGAAACAAGAAAGAAAGGAAGCAAGAAGCACAAATTGGAAACATGCTAAAGAAAGAAGCTCTCACATTGGAAACTACTAATTTTCTCTCAACCCTAATCTTTTCTACAAAAGCAAGCACACACAACCTTTGGCCTTCTTCTTGAAACTTCATCCAACCCTAGGGGAAGATCTGAAAATTCATCCATCTCTCTTGCTCCTTTCTTGGAATTTTGTTCCATTCTTTTGGTGTTCATCTCTTCTACTTGGTTCTTCAAAAAGAATTCTCATATTTCTTTGACATAATCAACATATTGGAGATATTCTTTGGGGTTTTCTTTGCTAATTGAAAGGGTAAGACAAAGCGTATATCCGAGGAATACTTACCCTAGAGACAAGGAGAGCTAGCAAGGTTGGTATTCCAAAACCCTCTTTCATATATCTTAAACTAGAAGCATGCTAGGATTGAATTTGTGATTTTTTTTAAAGTCATGAATATTAAAGAATTTGAATGTAAAATTTTAAGGAGATTAGATCAAGTTTAAGTTATTTCATAATCTGAAATTTTTCTTGGGAAATCTATTTTTTATATTAAAATTGAATTTTCGGAAAGAAAAGGGTTTAAAATCCAATTTACAAAGCAATTATAACAAACCTTTACAAATTTTTGAATTTTTCAATCTCTGAGTGTTTTACAAATTAAAAAGTGTAGAAATCTGGAATTTCGAAGAATTTTGACTTCGTTTTGACCGCGATTTGACATTTTGAACTTTACCCTCAAACGGGTAAAATTCTAAAGATTGAATTTAAAAAGATGTCAAAACAGATCCAAAATCAATGAAAATTTAAACATAACATAATTTTAAAATTTTGAATTAGTACGAATTTTTTGATGAATTATTGATTTGATTTAAAGGGTTTAAAAATTCATTTAACTCTAGGGGTATTTTTGGAAAAAAACCAATTTTCGAAAAATCTATAAGGTTTTCAAAAGTGAAATTTGGATGAGAAGCAAATTAAATCTAATCTAATCTCCTGTGAATTTTTCAAGATTTTTGGTTGCTGTTGAATATTTGTTTATGATTTTTTATGTCAAATCATGCATGCTGTATTAAATCTGAGAAAAATAGTAAATTGCATTGAAACCTTCTGAAAATATTTGTTTGATAATTATTACTGGAATTACATGTTTTCATAAAGTTTAAACTGATTCGGATTTGATTTACTATGTGTTTCTTTTTTAATTCATAATCTGGATAGATATTTGTAAAATCGTAAATTAATAGTAAATCATTCTTAAACTTTATGAAACTTTTAGAGTATTCCTTGATGATTGTAATAAAGTTACTGTAGAAATTTCATATTGTTTTGAATTGATTTGCTATACGTTACTGTCTTAATTTACAATCTGGACAGAAACTTTCAAAATTAAAAAACTAATAGCAAAACACATTTAAAATCTATAAAATTTTTATAGTAATCTTATATAATTAAGAAGAAGTTACTGTAAAAATTTCATCTTGTTCTGAAAAGATTTGCTATATGTTGATGTGTAAATCTACAATCTGAATTGAAACCTTTTAAAATCCTTAAGTAAATCGAATTAAAATCAAATTATTTTAAAAATTTCCAGATGATCATAATATTCCATCACTTATTCAATCATTAAATTATCAAAATAGGAACCTTTGGAATCACTGATTTCCTTTGTAAAATCCTGATGCTGTGATAGTTTAATGGCTGAAATCGCATTCATAATCGTATACTAATTGTGATCAATCCTTGATAATTTGAGCATGTAAATTATTGTACGATATTGGCTCCGAGGTCTACTGTCTACAGAAATCCTGAGAAACATGCCAGGCAATAACGTACTATAACTTAGATGTTAAATTGTGCGAGGTGAGAGCGCACGATTCCCTTTCATGAATGCGATCTAAGCATGAATTTTATCAAGCCTTAGAGCCTTTGGTATTCCTTAGATGTTAGGAATCAGAAACCTTTTAAAGTACTGAAAATCTTTCATTTCAACAAACTGAATTGATTTAATCCATGTCTTTGGAACCGTTGGATTGCGGTCTCCCATCGTAGGATCCTTTAAAGCCCCTTAGGAACACTCACGTCACGTTGTGTTCTAGGTTTTAGGGAGTCCTAGAGTTAGGAGTCAGCCTCATCACGGACGCTTGCTATGGATAGCAACCGTGCCATAGGTCTAGTTACACTAGTCACCCAAATTTTTCCTAGGACAATCCTAGTGAGCTAGGATGTAGGCTAACCTGCATTAGTCTAAGGAACAACTTGCATTTAGATAAGAATCATATAGCATCTTAGATGAAATCCTAGGATAATAAAATCCTCAAATTGAATTAAATAACTTCTCTTAAAACTGTTAAAACAGTCAATCCCGTCTAGGTCGGTGTCTTAGTTGAGTTAGGCATAAATAGCTTAGCTTAGGTGCACCGAACTACGTCGACTCTGATCCCAGTGAGGCTTGGGTACGTAGGCAGCTTGGATGTCTGATGGCATACCAACTGCGAGTCGGCACTACAACAAATTGTGGTGTTTTGTATATTAATTTTCTTGTAAATGCTTAATCAAATCACTTAGGATTTTCCTGAAATTAGAATTTTAGGAGAACTTTCACTTAGATTGAACTCAAACAAATTAAGAAATCAAGATACACATTTAGGATCTACATTGAAATTAGATCATAGGATGCATGTCACATAGTTCGCACGTTAAAAGAGAGTTAAATGAGCCATTTAAAAGGAATTCAAAAGAGTTAACTTTTGGAATTGAAGACCGATTATCGGGCAGGAATGGTGCATGTGGTGGATAACTCCCCATACCTTCCATTCTTGTAACCAGGTAGCGAGTCTAGATTTCTGGTTAATTATGGGTCCTAGATCCCACATCTAGGTGGCGACTCTGTCACTCTCTTTTGTGGGGAATTCGGATTGCCTTAGTCATCCCAAGTTCACATAAAAGATGAATTAAAATCAATACTAAAAAGGCACACGCCAATCGCGTGGGTACGAGAGACCAAGAGAAGGCGTGGCGGCTCGCGCCCCACCCCTCTCGAGGGATCGGGTCCCACAGAAGTTGTTTCGAATCCATGCCTCTTGTATAGCATGTGATATTCACTTCATTCTTTCTTGAACCTTCTATCTGGGTCTTTTTTCTACCATTAATGGTAGCGCTTACTGGACCATCTCTTTATTCTCGAAATGGGTTTATCAATTCCTCACACTCTAATGTATTTCCAATAGGCGTTCACTGAATCAAAGTTTCAGTGCCAATGTTTATCATTTCAATTTTCTCTTTGAGAGGCTGAGCTCGGCGCTCCTCCTCTTATTTGAGCATATGCTGCATCTTAAGAGGAGTTTCGTCGGCATCTTTTTTCTCATTCGAGGAGGGAGTATTATTCTCATTGTTTATTAAAGTCAGAAGCACACGTTGAAATGTATAGAGAAAGCAAGTTTCATTGAATTGAAAATGGCTACATCTGATAAGACTTATCCTGAACAGATTCAGGATTTACATTCTTGAGTCAAAAATAAAAGTAAGAAAAGACTCAACTGGACTAGAAATTTATTCAAACTTTTAGAAGATTGCACTCGATAACTGGGCTCGACATCGTGACTGGACTTAATTAAAATACAAAAGGACTAAGACTGCTACAACTGTCTGGCTTTGGAGGCTCGGCGAAAACTGAATCATCATAACAAGTGCCTTTTAACTTCTGGTTCTTCTCTTTCACTGCAACTGAAACTGAGCTTCTCAAACCCCAAGTGTCTAAACATCATCCAACGGCGGGACAACATGGTTTTGCATAGGATTATCAACAATATTTGGCGCTTGCTGAAATGGTAGCTTGCGCTCATCGATCAACTTCTGGATCACATGCCTCAGAGTTATACACTGATCAGTACTATGCCCCGATCCTCGATGAAAATCGTAGTGCTCTTCCGCCCTCCATGTCCTGGGGAGCGGATTAGGAGGTTCCTTAATGTGAGGTAAATAGATATCGCCGGATTCCAATCCTTGCTGTAGTATGACAAATGGTGGAAACAGGAGAGGGGTGAATTCCATATTGAGCTTTTGCCATAGCTGCAGTCCCTGATTGATTATATTTGAATACCATAGGGTTCTGTGACGGGTTAGTCCTTGATACATTATCAACCTCGGAGATCTTAGCTAGAGTCTATGTCTTAATTTCTTTTGAATTGGGGTTACCTCTATTGTAAACTCCTTGTGCCATTGCTTCTTCAATTTGCATACTAGCATTGATGAAGTGTTTAAAATCTGGATAATACTGAAGAGACATGTGATATTGGAGTTGAGAGGATATATTCTTCATAATCATCTGGACTTGTTCCTCTTCTGAGGGACGCTGCATCATTTGAGCCGTTAACCTTCTCCATCTCTTGACGAAAGTTAAGAATGACTCTTTTGAGTCCTGCTTGGTTCTCTCAAGATCCTTCCTAGTGATCTCGGTTCCATCATCATATTTGAATTGCTTGATGAACTGCTCTCCAATATCCTTCCATGTCCTATAACGAGTCTTGTCTAGGACCATGAACCACCTTCTAGCGACCTTTGTCAGAGAAACCGGGAACAATTGAGCCATTTGCTCAGCAGATAGACCTTGAGGCTGGCACATGATATTGAACATTTGCAGGTGTGTGATCGGACAACCCACATCGTCATATTTGTCAAAATCTGGCATCTGAAAGCTTGCGGGGAGACAGATTTTGGGAAACAATGTAAGATCACTTGGGTTGAAACCACCTTGGTCCTGAAGCTGGATGTCTTGAACTTTCCTGGTAAGACTTTCTAGTTTCTCCATAACCGTCTTATCAACCGTGGACTGAGAAGGCTTACTGTGATCCTCGCTGTACTGTTCTTTTTCCAACTCTTCTTCGCTTTTATCCGGGATAGGGATGAACGTTGGCTGGACAGGTGCTGCTGAAGTAGCTGTATGGTGTATAGGCCATTTATCTTTAGAAGACGATGGTCTCAATTTCTCGAAAAGCTGGGCCTTGATAACTCGGTTCTCCTCTTTGAGCTCTTGAAGTTGCTGAAGAATTAAGGTGAGAGTATCGCTAATAGCAGCTGCTGGAAGATTACCTTGGTTTTCTGCCATTTGTGAGGATGAGGATGAGAAAGAAGGAGATGCTGGGATTTTCAGAGAAGGTGGCGGAGAAATAGATTGAAATAAACAAGAGGGGGGGGGGTGAATTGTTTTTAACACTAAATTAGCCCTTTTGAAAATTACTAATTTGAATTTTCTTCTCTTGATTAGATTTTGGTTAGTTCAAATGAGATCAACACAAATAGAAATACCAAACCAAAATTAAGAATGAAAGTGCAAGAATAAGAAAGAACACACCGATATATTGTGGTTCGGGCAAAGCCCTACTCCACTCTTCTTAAGATCGTCCTTAAGGATTTCCACTATTGGAGACCTCCACGATGCCCGGCTCCTAGGCGATTAACTTCCAAGGGATATTAAATAAGGATGCCCTTACACCTTTACACCGACTCTCCTTCATCGCCGAGTTCTAAGCGATGCTCCTTAGGGTATTAAGGTAGGATGCCCTAGCCACCTTTACAAGAATTTGAAGATAAATAGCTTAGCTTCTTCTTGAAAGCTTAATGCTCTTTGAAGTCCCTTGATTGCTCTTCAATAGTGATAGCAAGTGAAAGCTCTAAATCCCAACTCAATAGATTTGCAAGTTGCAAGGCAAGTTTGGGGAAAAACAAAATCTTAAGCTTCAAAGGGTTGCAAGTTTACTTGAATGCTTAAGGGGGTTTTTCAAAATATTCAAGAGAGGAAAACAATCCTCTTGAAGGTGTATATATAACCTCTTGCTAAAATATGACCGTTTGGGATTAAGAAAATCAAAAAACAATTTTTAATTCAAAGCCCAACGGCTATTTTTTTATCTGTCGCGAGGTTCTCGGAGCTTCGAGAAATTCTTGGAGAATCGAGAAATATTCTCGGAGTTCCGAGAGAACGGCCAGAAGATGAAAATTTCTACTGGACCATTTCTCGGAGTTCCGAGAAAATGGCCAGAGGCTACTGGACCATTTCTCGGAGTTCCGAGGGAACTCTCGGAGTTCCGAGAAGCCTAAAAATCAGCAGATTTTGTGTTTTTATTGCTTGTTTGATTTTTGGCTTTTGGAACTCAAACCCTATGATAATTTTAGAATGTTTATGAGGGTCCCAACATGTTGGTCCACCACACAACCATTCACTAAACCATTTTAAGTTCTTAAGTGTTTTTGAAAAACTCTTTTGAAAAACCTTGCCTTGACTTATAAATCTAAAGAGAGATGATGTACAATGAGTTCTAGGTAAACCTCAACTTCTCTTTAGCCTTGGTCTTCAATTGGTCTTCCATCTTGTGTATGCTTGCTTGAGAGATAATGTGAGCTCCACTTAGCTCCTTTGACTCTTGTGTTGGTACGTCTTCAAGCATGACCATGTAGTGTGTTGGTTTCTTCAAGGATCAATCATATCTTAAACACAACACTTCAAGGCAAATTGATTAGTATCCAATAACACAATCAATAATGTTTAGAATCATTAAAACAAGATAGGAGAGTAGACCCTTGGGCTTACACAGATTTCCTCTCCAATCGTGAAGAGATCCGAACCCAAGGAGTAGTAGGCTTAGCTATGGTGTTACTTCCCTGAAATATTTGAAAGACATATTTTAAAATCACAGAGAAAAATAGAGGATGATACACACATAGACGAAGATAATGAAAGAGAAAGATGGACTTTATTGATCAATCATTAAAGCTTGAGTACATGGTTCACTCTTTCAAAGATAAACTGATAAGATTAAACATGAAACTAAGCTTTCTTTCTAGACTTCTTCTTCGGACGATAATCTTCCTCAACTGACTCCTTTAAAGGTTTGATGATTTTGACATCCCAAGCAGATGAAACGGCTCTGACAATCTTGGGCTTGAGATCCTCAGGCGGATAAAAATGACGAAGGGGAGGCACAATAGATTGCTCACTTCCATACTGACACAGAATCCTGGCAGGAACATAAAAGGAAGTCTTTTTGAGACCAAGAAGGCGAATGTAGTTAGCTTCTCCAGTGTTGAAGACAGTTTCTTAGATTCCAGGGATTTGCCAACGAATCTGATCTTGTTGGCGGGAACTTAACCAATCAGCCCAATCGCTTTTATGATCGAAGGAAACATCATGACGCCATTCGCTGAAGGTGTACAACGTATGATCGAAATGTACAGGAGCTGCAATTTTTAGCTTGTGGCATAACCACACCTGGAGTAATGCAGGACATCCTGAGAAGGACCCAACGAAAGAGCGAACGTAAGAGCCTAGACCTGAGCTGGCACGAAGACGAGCCATATCATCCAATCCATTGAAAGTTTCTGCAAGTATAGTAGGAATTGGATTGGCGCCACGATCCATTTGATCAACGAGATCTAAAAGAACAGCTGGCGCGAAGGGAGAAGGCTGGAAAGTGAGGAACCAAGCAAAGGAGCAGAATCTCAAAGCGTGACGTCGGGCCTTTTGAATATCAACAGCGCCAATGTGTCCATTAGAGGAATCCCCAATCGAGCTTAATGGTTGCTATGTAGCCAAAGAGATTTTTCTCTTGCCCACTTATGGCATAGATGTGTGATTCCTTTAATGTACCATGGATCCAATCGAGAATTTTACGAGTAGACATGGTGCCTGTAAGCCAAGAGAAGGGATACAAGAAGGATCAAGATTACATGAACATGAGATTGGGACAAGTTCCTGCCAGTTAAAAAAAAGTATGAAGACATGATCGAATCACATGATAGAAGAATGAAAGGCATATGATCAAAAGATTAGATTAGATTGCATAGGATTGCTTTCAACGGATAGATCAAGAATAGACCAATCCTATGAGATCTTGAGAAATACGGGATTTATATCCTAATCCCAAAGGGAAAGTTTTTTAATCTTTTTACATTTTGACAAGGGTTACTGAAGGCATCAATCATAATCCTAAGCTAATGGAGTAGAGAGAGGATCTCGACTCATGACTTTGTTTGTGTACCTAATGACCGATCGTAGCAATAGGGAGATGGACTAGGGCCTAATCTAGACATAAATGGGTAGGATATCCTAAGCTAGGCTTACACACGTGATACACGTGTGTTCGTATACTACATGCATGTGTGGGTTAATCTAGGGGTAAGGCCAAGAGTTCCCTTAGCGCGAATCCGTGCTCAATATACTGTACCAATGTCCGGCGTATCAGTACGCGAACAAGATATCCGTTTACGCACTATAAAGATACTAGGCTAAGAGTAGAAGGCTTCTCTAGCACAGAGGCACCAGGTGATGAAATCCCAGTCAACCATGCTAGATAACACTCCAGGTTCCTAATATAGGATGTGTGTGCATGTGAGATGCAGGGGTTTAGATGCAAGTAATGTAAGTGTGTGCAATAAGTTTACGCAATCTATAATGCCTTCAGATTTTGTTAGATTAAGTTTGACTATTATGTGATGAGAAAATAAAACATACAAACTAATCTAACAAGTATAAGATATAAGATAGAGTTTTTTATGAGCCAGTTAAATTAAATTCAAATGAGTTATCCTTTGAAGTTTTAATGAAGTTAGGTGGTCCCCAGCAGAGTCGCCAAACTGTGGGACCCGATCTCACGAGAGGGGAACGAGCGTGCGAGGCGCCACGCTCTCTCTTGGTCTCTCGTACCCACGCGAATGGCGTGTGCTTTTTATTATTGATTTTAATTACCCAACCAAGCAGGCAGCAACCAAGCCATAGGGTGCAAACAAACGTGCAACCCAGTACCCATAAGGGCAAGGGTAAGCCGCCGAGCCTAGCAAGGTGTGATTTAATTCATCTTTTCCGTGAACTTGGAATCACTAAGGCAATCTGAATTCCACGCAAAAGAGATGACAGAGTCGCCACCTAGATGAGGGATCTAGGACCCATAATTGACCAGAAATCTACACTCGTTACCTGGTGACGAGAATGGAAGGTATCGAGAGTTACCACCACATGCACCATTCATGCCTGATAATCAGTCTTCAATTCCAAAAGTTAACTCTTTTAATTTTTTTTAAATGGCTCATTTAACTCTATATTAATGTGCGAACTACGTGGCATGCATCCTAAAATCTAATTTTAGTGTGATTCCTAAATGTGTAGCTTGACTTTCTTAATTTGTTCGAATTCAATCTAAGTGAAAGTTCTCCTAAAATTCTAATTTCATGGAAAGTTCTAAGTGATTTAATTACTTTTAATTTAAGGATTAATATACTAAACCCCACCATTTATGTGTGGAACCGACTCGTGATTGGTATGCTATCAAGCATCCAAGCTGCCTACATACCTAAGCCTCACTGGGATCAGAGTCGACGTAGTTCGGTACACCTAAACTAAGCTACTTATGCCTAACTCATCTAGGACACCGATCTAGACTGGATTGATTGTTTCAACAGTTTAAGAGAGATTATTTAGTTCAAGTTGAGTAGCTTTTATTATCCTAGGACTTCATCTAAGATGCTATATGATCCTAGCTAAGTGCAAGACGTCCCTTAGACTAATGCAGGTTAACCTACATCCTAGGTAACTAGGCCAGTCCTACGGGAAAAGGCGGGTAACTAGTGTAACTAGATCTATGGCACGGTTGCTATCCATAGCAAACGGCCGTGATGAGCCTGGACTCCTAACTCTAGGACTCCCTAAAACATAGGACACGATATGACGTAAGTGTTCCTAAGGGGCCCTAAAGGTTCCTAAAGGAATTTTGAATCCAAAAGCTCTTAGGAATTTTGAATTCTTCTGGGCTTGTTGAGACTTTTATGAGTTTTCTTGAAGCTTTTTATTATCTGAAGGTATTTAGTGTGTTTGGAAGCTTTTAAAGTTGTTTATTTAGAAGGTTTTAGTTTCACTTGAGATTTTTAGTGGTCTTTTGGTTAATGGCTTTTAACGGATTTAGAGCGATGGTTTTTTACATGGGTAAATTTTAGATTTGTGACTTTTAGGTTGGGTATATTTTAAATTAATGTCTTTTAATTTTGGTTTAGAGAATGATATTAACACAAAAATATTTTGACAATTGCACAAATTCAACAAAACCTTAACCATTTAAAGATTTAGCAAATCCAGCCCACGAAAACTGTCATAACTCTTTAACCACTTAGCCAAATTTAATGTACGAATATGCGTTGGAAAGATATTTCGAAGGGCTTCAACTTTGTATTTTACAATTTTCTGTGAATTTGTGGCTTAGTAGTTCGACATTGGGTCACAAGATGGGTAGCCAACACTATGGCGGGAATGATATTGGCACTAACTCATCTTCTCTTTTAATGGTTAAAGAGCCGTCAAAAGGATATTATGACTGTCAAAAAGCTCTTCTAAGCCATTATATTTTCTAAACAATTCAAGTTCCAATTAAAAAAAGAATAGACCAGTTGGTCTTGTGCAAAACATAAGAATGGTAATATCATTGTCTTTGCTTTATTGTTTTTTTTAATTAAGTCTTTTATTTCCTCTTTTCTTGGATAAATATACATAGTGCCCTTGTTTGATAATAGCACTACTCATCTTGTTTCAATCCCAACTACTATTAGAAAAGTGACAGACAAAGAGAGTGGTGCCGTTATCGAAATTCAACAGTGTGCATGGTAATCACTTTTTGCATTTACTTTCTGTTGTCTTTTTAGAAGAGTGACTTATTTGCCCTCTTTTCTAGCTGAACCTCTCCCTTTGTGATGCAAAAGAATAGCCATAAATATACTAAAAGGGGGTGCCCGACTGAAGAGAAAGGGGCCGAATATATCACTTCTTCTTTTTTTATACTCATTTCACATGTCTTCTTTTCAGTTATTTTTCTTTTGAAAATGGTTCGGGCATGTATCTCGGGATGACTTGGGCGTGTATTTGGAAAGGTGTTTGGACATGTATTAGGATGGGTTCTGGACCGTTGTAGCGGGTAGGTTTATGTGGGTGATGAGCTTTGGAAATCTGGGTTTCAATCGTCATAGATCTTGCGGCTGAATTGGCATGAATTTCATGTTTGGAATTAATTTGGAAGATAAAGTCAGAGTGGGTTTTGGGGTTGGCTGCAAAAGTGGACTTTGTATTGGCTGCAAAACAGGGCTGCAAAAGTGGGTGATTGGCTACAAAAGTGGATTCTTTGGAATGGAGTGGGCTACAAAATCAAAATTTTCAGTTTCAGAGGTTGAAGATGAGCTCATCTGCAAAAGCTGATTTGGCTGTGAAAGTGGGTTTTCAAAATTGAGTTGTCTGAGTTGATTGGAAAGGTGTATCATTCATTATTAAGTTTTCTTCAAAATTCGTTTTGCTCAGAAGTGTTTGAAACCCCTTTGATCTCTGGACTCAAAATCCTCCTCTAATAATTAGGCCTTCGTTGTAAATTTTATTTTAAATTGCCCATTACAGTGGATCAAGCATAGAAGTAGTATTTGAAACACAAGACTGAAACTAAAATAAAATACTATCTGGACATGATTCAAAAGCAAATTAATAGACAAAATTCATGAAGAACACTTACCTAAGGGGCTGGTTGGAGTCGACTTACAGAGAGAAGTGGAGCAAGAGCTTCGACCAACAATAAAAGAAGAAGAATTAATTTCTTTCTCGAGGGAGATGAAGGAAGTGACACTATCGGCCAGAATAAAATTACAGGAGAGGGGCTATTTGACGAGAATCCATGAGAGAGAGAGAGAGAGAGACTAGTGGTTTTCTTTTCTTTTTTCGTCCCCCAACTAGAATGTCGTCCCTCCTCTCCCCCTCTCTTCTTCTTCTTCTTTTTTACAGAGGATCCAAAGAATAAGAAACTTCCCCAAGTTATAGAAGATGAGTCACCCTAAATATCATGGCCGCTTCCTATTTTTCCAATAGAAGGAGAGTTAACTTTTTTGGATTCCTTGCTTGCTATCTCCTTCCTTTTGAATTGCTAAAAATAGAGGAAGAGATAAGTGAGCAATCTTTCTTGTCAGTAAATTAGGAATTCCTAGAGGGGAGATATAGAGAGAGCCACCAATTCCAAACGTGGGATGATTCCCAAAAAGAGTCCACTGTTTTTTTTTAAAATAAAGTATGTGACAAAGATCTTTCCAAAGTGGATATTTTTCCTGCAAGAATCCCAAACAGCTTGCCAAATATTAAAGGGAGAAAGTTCAACGTTAGATGCTTTCCTAAATGATAAAGTTGCCACAATTAAATATTGAAAGAAGGTTGCACGTGGGATGGAGACAAGCTGCTGACATTCTTCTATGAAGGGTTTTTGCAACAGTAAAAAGGGGGTACCTCATGTAAATCAAAAAGCATTGTGAGGAAATCTCATCCATCCAATCGATGGGCTACCATTTAAGTAGGTTATGCCTCAAAGTTAATTCTCACTAGAATGATTTCCACCATCAATTTGACGATGCACAGTGTAAGTAGGTGGCCCTCCAAAACCATTTTCATAAAATGATCTAAGCCGTTCATTTGATGAGCCATGATGCAAAATTAGTCACGCCCCTAGCCATCTCTCTAGATCCTTTTCATTAGATGATCCAAACCGTCCAACTTATGGCCTACCGAGTGAGTGACTTAGATCATCATAATGTGGGCCCCATTCCATATTGGGCGAACTTATTTTTCTTATAAAATTTGATCTTTGAAAACCATAGTGAACTCTACAGATGATTCGAATGTCCCTTACATGGGCTAACTTGCTCAGTCCAAATCTAACCAAAATACTCAATGTAGACCCACAAAATGGGTCCAAATTCTCTCTGGTTATGATTGTTGCGAATAACCCTTCTCAACACTTGGCGGGAAAATGCGAAACATGGCAGAAATGACCGAAAAGATTGAGAAAATATAAGAGACGGATACGAAAATGGAAAACACTAGAAAAACCGATAGGAAAATACTAACTTCTTTGTTGATTAAAGCGGAGCGAAATGGGGGTATCTACAGTATATAAGCATAAAAAGTCATATCTAATCTCTATCCTACATTATATTTAATAACTAATAAAGGGTTAGACTTGTTAAGGCTTAATGGACAAATTGAGTTTATTAATCCACTTAATTAAGCTCCAAATTTTTAATTAGCCAATTCACCGCCCCTCTTGGATTGTCACCTTGTATTTCAATATGTGCCAATTACTACAATACTAAGAAGTATTCAGTTAGATGCAAGTCACCTGGATGTTAGTGGCGAATAAGTGCTATTAAATTTAAGGAATTTATGAAGGTGAAAAGATTTGTAGCGGAACACACCTGTACTCCTCAAGTATATGGAAATGATCATCCGCATGCTGAGGCAAGGCGGGCAGCTTAACATTGCATAAGTAAATTTGGTCAGCCGGTTGAAGCAAATATTATTATTGGGTACATGAAGTCAGAATGGGATGTGAAGCTTAGTTATCGGAAGGCACTGATTACGAAGGGAATAATGCTTAATCATTTCCATGGAAATTTCGAGGACTCATACCGTATATTACCTACGTATGCATTAGAATTCTACCGTGCAAACCATGGGAGTCACATGTATGTGTACAGGCTATGTGATCTATGTGATAGAGAAGAAAACTCCTTCTGTCGTCTATTCTGGACAATTGGTCCACGTTTTCGTGCTTGGAATCGATCATTGAGGCCCCTTGTCACCATCGACTGTACACATCTAAGGGTAAAGTACGTCGGTATATTGTTGATTGCATGCAGTGTAGATGGGGACAATCAGATACTTCCGATTGCGTATACTGTTGTTGAGGGGGAGGAGTTCGAGACATGGAGTTGGTTTCTCTATCATCTTCGCATGTACGTTATGGCATCGAACCGAAGATTAGGCAAAACATTTTGCTCAGACCAGCAAAAATGTTTAATGAAAGCAGTTCGTATAGTTTTTCCTGAGTCGTTTCACATGTATTGCATAAGACACCTGCAGACCAACCTGTATGATAAATTTAAGGATGCGGTTTGTAAGGATTTACTTTGGATAGCCGCTACTGCGTTGAGGAAAAGTGAATTCCGTGAGTACATGGGGAAGATTGAAGAGAATAATAAGGTCGTGTACGAATGGCTGATGAAGATTCCAAAGGAGCATTGGGGAGGTGTGTATTTTAGGCGGAAGATATACAATGTTTACACATCAAATGGGGCCGAGGTAATGAATTTTGTTCTTCGAGAAGCTAGGACACTCTCCATCGCCACTTTGGTAGAGTACACACAGCGGAAGGCGTCAGAAACATTTCATAACCATAGGAGTAAAAGTAACGGTTGGACTAATAAGTTGACTTCATATGCCCTAAGGGTTATTCAGCTAGGGAGAGAACGGGGAAGGAGGATGCTTGTATTAGGATGTGATATGTTTTTGTTTGAGGTGAAATCAAAGCACCACCAGGATAGTGTCGATTTACAAGCACGGACATGTATCTGTGGTGAGTTTCAAAACCTCGGCATACCTTGTGATCATGCTATGGCCGCTATTGGTTCCAAAGATTTAGATCCCTACGACTTCACTAGCGCTTGTTACTATACGGAGACTTTGTGTAAGACGTATAAAGAATCCAGAGAGAGTTGGTGTCTAGAGTACATCTTTTCATAAAATTTGGTCGCCCGTAGTGTGGGACCCGATCCTGCGAGAGTGGCAGCGCGACCCGCCTCCCTCTCTCTTGGTCTCTCGTACCCACGCTGTTGGCATGTGCCATTTATTATTGGTTTAATCATCTTTTCTGTGAACTTGGGATCACTAAAGCAATCTGAATTTCACACAAAAGAGAATGACAGAGTCGCCACCTAGATAAGAGATCTAGGACCCATAAATGATCAGAAATCTAGATTCGCTACCTGATTACGAGAATGGAAGGTATGGGGAATTACCACATAAGCACCATTCTTGCCCGATAATCCGGTCTTCAATTCCAAAAGTTAACTCTCTTGAATTTCTTTTAAATGGCCCATTTAACTCTTTATTAATGTGCGAACTATGTGACATGCATCCTAAAATCTAATTTCAATGTATTCTCTAATGTGTATCTTGATTTTCTTAATTTGTTTGGATTCAATCTAAGTGAATGTTCTCCTAAAATTCTAATTTGAGGGAAATCCTATATATTTAGTTAAGAATTTATAAAAAAACTAATATACAAAATCCCACAATTTGTGGTGGGCCGACTCATGCTTGGTATGCCATTCAAAGCATCCAAAGCTGCCTACGTATCCAAGCCTCACTAGAATCAGAGTCGATCGTAGTTCGGTGCCTAAACTAAGCTATATGCCTAAGACATCTAAGACACCAATCTAGACTGGACTAACTGTTTAAACAGTTTAAGGGAATTCATTTAATTCAAGTTGAGTAGCTTTTATTATCCTAGGACTTCATCTAAGATGCTATATGGTCCTATCTAAGTACAAGACATCCCTTAGACTAATGCAGGTGAACCTATATCCTAGGTAACTAGGCTTGTCCTATGGGAAAATGGGTAACTAGTGTAACTAGATCTATGACTCAATCGCTAATAATAGCAATCGGTCGTGATGAGGCTGAACACCCTAACTTTAGGATATCCTAAAACCTAGAACATGACGTAAGTGTTCCTAATTGGTTCTAAAAGTCCTTACGAAGAGATACCGTTATCCAACGGTTCCAAAAGCATGGATCAAATGATCTTAATTTATTAAGTTAATAATTTTTAATTTTTCAAAGATTTTCGATTCCTAACATCTAAGGAATACCAAAGGCTCTAGGGCATGATAATTTCAGCCTTGAGTTGCATTCATTAAAGGGAATTCCAAAGGCTCTAGGGCTTGACAAATTTCAGCCTTGTGTTGCATTCATGAAAGGGAATCGCGCTTTCCACCCTTGCAAATTTAACACGTAAGTTGTAGTATGTTATTGCCTGGCATATTTCTCAAGATTTTCGTGGACAGTGGACCTCGGACCCAACAACATACTATAATTTAAATGCTCAAATTATTAAGGATTGATCGCAATTAAGAGATGATTATAAACGCAATCTTGGGGATTAAACTATCATAGCATTACAAATTAGCAAAGAAAACCAATGACTACTAAGGTTTATATTTCAATAGTTTAAAGATTGAATACATGATAGAGCATTATAATTGTTTTGGAAAATTTTGATAACAATTCGAATTTATTTTGATTTTCTTAAGTATTTTAAAGAAATTCAGTTCATATTAGAGATTTACACATCAACTTAAGGCAAATCTATTCGGATTAGACTGAGATTTTTACAGTAGCTTTCGCCTGAGCAGAAAAGATTACCGTAAAGTTTTCATTGATTATAAATATGATTTGCTATCAGGTTTCCAATGTTGAAGAGTTCTGTTCAGATTATAGATTTACACAGTAAGTCATAGCAAATCGAATCTAAATAAGTTCAACTTTTTATAGTAGATGTCTCTAGACCAGAGAGGATTACTGTAAAAGTTTCATGAATTTTAAAGATGATGTACTATCAATTTGAAATTTTAAAATTATCTGTCCATATTATAAATTTACAAAGAAACACATAGTAAATCTAATCCAAAACAATCCAAACTTTATGAAAATATGTGATTCTAGCAGTACTTCTAAATAAAATATTTCAAGAATTTTTTATTGCAATTTACTATTTGTTCCGATTTAATATGGTATGTTTGATTTGGCATAAAAAAATCATAAACAAGTATCTAACAGCAACCAAAAATCTTGAAAATTTCACAGGATATTAGTTTAAGTCTTAGTACTTCTCATCTAAATTTCATTTCTGGAAACTCTGTATAGGTTTCAAAAATTAGTTTTTTCTAAAAATACCCTTAGGATTAAATAAATTTTTAAGCCCCTTAAATTAAATCCAAAATTCTTTAAAAAATTCTTACTGTTCCAGGACCTTAAAATTCTATTTTTTTTAAATTTGCGTTGATTTTTATCTGTTTTGACATCTTTTTAAATTCGAACTTTATAATTTTGCCCCTGAGGGTAAAGTTCAAAAGGTCAAATCAGGGTTAAAACGAAGTCAAAATTTCTAAAATTTTTAGATTTCTATACCCTTTAATACACAAAAGACTCAGAGATTGAAAAATTCAAGAAATTTCAAAGGCTTATTAAAGTTGCTTTGTAAAGTGGATTTAAATCCTCTTAATTTCATAAATTGGATTTTAATATTAAAAAATATATTTTCAAGGAAAAATTTTAGATTATAAAATAACCTAAACCTATTCTCATCTCCTCAAAATTTCACATGCGAACAATTTCATCTTCATAGCTTTTTAAAGAAAATCACAAATTCAATCCTAGCATGCTTCTAATTTAAACTACATGAAAGAAGATTTTGGAAGACCAACCTTACTACCTCTCTGTATCTCTAGGATAAGTAATCTTTGGATATACACTTTGACTTACCCTTTTAATCACAAAGAAAACCCCAATAGCCTCCAATATTGAATATGTTGAATATATGAAAGCACTTTGTATAAAACCAAGTGATAGAGATGAACAGCAAAGCACACAACACAATTGAACAAATTCCAAGATGGAGGAGAGAGAGGGATGAAAATTTTTAGAGAGCAGCCAAAGGTTGTGCTTGTTTATTTTTATAGAAAAAGTTAGGGTTAGATTGGATTTGGAAGTTTCCAATGTGAGGACTCCTACCTTTAGTTAATTTTCAATTTGTGCTTTGACTTTCTCATTCTTTGACTTTCATATTGAACTTATTTGTAAACCTTATTTTTGACAAGCTAAGCAATGCTAAATTACACAATAGAGATCCTTCAATATCAATCTAGAAGCCTTCTCACATAGGAAACTAGCTTTTATGAATGATTTTCATCCAAAAAGGGTTGCCCGATGTTTGAGCTTATTTTTGACTAATGTAGAGGCTGATTCAGGAAAAGTCATAAACTAGAAAGTTGTAGATATTTTTGAGATGTTCGAAACAAGTATACATGCAAGTTTTTTGGGTGAGAAAGTAAAAAGTTATTGCCGTTTTAGTAACCTGATCATACAAGCCCTTTCTAATTATAACTCTTCATTTCTTTATTATTTTTCAAAAGAAATATGATGTCACCAACCACCTCATCCTATGTTGGACGTATTTACATGTGGCCTCCTCATGTGGGGTGCCCACTTATGTGGTCGACCCACATAGTTGAGTCCACATGGACCCCCACCTTGTGGGCTTTAGCCCAATGGGCCTATGACATGTATTTTGGGTTCTTTTTTAATGAAAATTCAATAAAATCGTTTAAATTTAAAAATTTTATTGATGAACCCAACCCATATAACATTTATGGTGCACCATTGACATATGGTCGAACCATCCCCTTTAGAAAAAATAATTTTTCGGACCAAAATACCCCTATTTGACCATTACACATCCAAATGCAACCAAAATACCCTCAAATTGGTTCACTCCTTAAAGGAAAAAGTTAAAAATGTAAAGTCTTTGTGGTCAAACTTAAAAAATAGAAACTTTTAAAATTGAGTCCTTTTAGTGGGCAATATCAAACAGGATCATTTGGTACCTCCTGAAAATACCCAAAATGCCATTGACACATAAAATTTCCAAGTCAAGCGAAACCCTTGAGAAACTCTAAATTTAGCAAGCTTTCCAAAATTAATGAAATGATCTAAGATTCCTTAGACACACCTTAGAGGTCAAATGAAACATATTAAAAATGACCAAAATACCCCTGTAGTGCAAAAATGATGGTAACCCTGAAAATTCTAAAAATAGCAGGTTTTTTCACTTGCTTGTAAACTTGAACTTTCATCTTCCAGATACCATTGGAATACCCTATAAACCTTTAGGATTGCGAATCAACTTCCAAACACCTAAAATGAGATGTAATCTACCCTAAAATGCATGGATGCCTAATCTATTGTGAAATATGGACTCGAGACTTGACAAACTACCGAATCTTTTGCTTTTTAAAGTGTAGCAAAATGGGGATGTCTACAGATGCCCCTCTTTGGTAAAGATGACGTAGTCATCGGATATCAAAGCAAAAGTGACAAAACCATTTTGTGTAGCGTTAATTAACAAATGATTCACTAGACAATGCAACCTAACCTAATGCAAGACCTTAAATGAAGTCCTAGAATTGAAAAGTTAAAAATCATTTATTCTAAACATCATGACCTGATAGTTCAGAATAATGAAGAACTGAATTCAATCTAAGAGCAAAGATTGTGCAACTTAGAATGAAAGATAATCGTGATGCAGCGCCATTTTCAAACAGGCATTGAGAAAATGAGATTCCACTTTTGAATGGATTCAAAGAGAATGAAGCACTGTATTTGTACAGATCCCAAGGAAATGAGACATTGATACCCCAAAGAGAATAAGAGACCATTTTTAATTGAACTCAGATATGATGAAATACCATATTTTTACTGATTCCAAGAAAATGAGACATCATATTTGTATGATGTTCAAAGAGAATTAAGAGACCATTTTTTAATGGACTCAGAGAGAATGAAATACCGTATTTTTAATGATTCCAAGGAAATGAGACATCATATTTGTATGATGTTCAAAGAGAATTAAGAGACCATTTTTTAATGGATTTAGAAATAATGAAATATCGTATTTATACGGATTCCAAGGAGATGAGACATCATATTTGTATGATGTCCAACGAGAATTAAGAGGCCATTTTTTAATGGACTAAGAGAGAATGACACACCGTATTTATATGGATTCCAAGAAAATGAGACATCATATTTGTATGATGCTCAAAGAGAATTTAAGGGACAATTTTTAATGGATTTAAAAATAATGAAATACCGTATTTATACGGATTCCAAGTAGATGCAACATCATATTTGTATGATGTTCAAAGAGAATTAAGAGACCATTTTTTAATGGACTCAGAGAGAATGAAATACCGTATTTATACAGATTTTAAGGAAATGAGACATCACATTTGTATGATGCTCAAAGAGAATAAGAGACCATAGTTGTATGGACTCAAAGTGAATGAAATACCGTATTTATACGGATTCCAAGAAAATGAGACATCACATTTGTATGATGCTCAAAGAGAATAAGAGACCATAGTTGTATGGACTCGAACAGAACGAGACACCTTAGTTGTACGGGCTCAGAGAGATTTAACTTGTTTGCGAGCAAAAAAGAAGATCGGAAGGATTTAGCATGTCTGCGAGTGAGACTCATGGCTAAAGGGTCGACCTAGCTAAGAGCGAGCCTGGGATCGAGAATATTGACCTGTCTGCGAGCGAGACGGAAAGTCAAAAGGAATTAGCTTGTCTGCGAAATTGACCTGTCTGTGAATGAGACAGGGTCAGCGGGACGAGAGTTAAAGATAATTTGATTTGTCTGTGAAATTGACCTATCTACGAAATTTTGTAGTCTGCGAATGAGATGCGGCCAACGGGACGGAGGGTCAGCGAGACGAGAATCAAAGAGGATTGACCTGTCTGAGAGCGAGACAGAAGGTCAAAAGGAATTAGCTTGTCTGCTAATGAGATGGAAAGCTAAGAGATTGACCGGCTGCGAGCGAGCCTGGGTCAAGATGATTGACCTGTCTGCGAGCGAGACAGAAGGTCGGAAGGGATTAGCTTGTCTGCGAATGAGACGGAAAGCTAAGGGATTGACCTGGCTGCGAGCGAGCCTGGGTCAAGATAATTGACCTGTCTCCGAGCGAGATGAGAGATCAAATTCAGATTGCTTGATTGATCAATTGTTGATTAATTGATGACTTTGACGATGGAGAATTTGGAGATTTTTCATGAACCTGAATTCGATGTGAATTTGATAAACTTTAGTTTCTTAAAATCAATGAAGGATGAAATCGGGGACAATAGAGATCGTGCCCGATGAAGATATTGGAAACTAAGACTTTGACGAATGACGAGACGACAAACCTTAGGAATGAACAAGCATGACTAATGAGAATGGTTTAGGAACGCTTTTAGGAAGCTTCAATAAGATATTTCGCAAAGCGACTGTTGGTCTTGTCTTCTAGGGACTTTGATAACTGAAACCTTGATCTAACTACCTGAAACAACGGCTCTCTTGGATACTAAAAATTGGGAAGTGGAATTTTTTCTTTGATAGGTGTTTAGATAAACATTTCTTGACGAGGATATATTCAACTACCAGGAAGAAAATTAAAAATTTTAAGGGTTCATCTTTCTGAGAAACTGGCCCAATCATCATCACACATGAAATCCCCCAAGCCTCAGGTGCCTTTCTGGGGCATGGTCCTCTTATAAACTCCACTTCTCGATGTTTTTACTTCAGAATGCTTCTTAGCTGATCATCTTTAAAATGAAGCTCTTTGACTAGATTCTCGAGATCTTTCCTTCAGGATTAACTTGGCGCAAGTACAATTGCAGGAAGTTGACGAACACCGGGCCTCTTTCACCGAGACAGTTGCATCATTTGGACACAAAGACGACAATTCACTCTTCCTAAAGAGGAAATTTGGATAAAAAATACTACTCAAAAGATTGAGGAGCTCTGAAAGAGTGAACTTAGAATAACAAAGATTGACTGACTACACTGACAAACACAGTGATGATTTTGACTTAGTTAACGTTTTGTTTTGTAAGTCTTATCTTTCCAAAGAGTAGTTTCTCAATTGGTAAACACTGGACTTATTCCTTAAAACAATAATGCCTCAAGGATTTAATTCCTTGGTTTCAACGCCCCCTAGTTTCTAGGATGACACTTGAGCTTACTTGAACTTCCTTTCGATCTTCAGTCTTGATTCTGGCTGTAGCCTTCGTATAATGATTCTCTTACCATAACCAAGTCACATCTTCAGGGTTTTTAACTTTGCGGACCATGCTACCCTTAACTTTTACCTGAACTGCCTTTCTAGGTTTTTGATCCAACAAGCTATCCCCTTAGCTTTTCCCTAAGCCGCCCTTTTGGGTTTTCAACTTAGCAGGGGAATGATCTTAAATTTTGCCTAGACCGCCCTTTCAGGATTTCAGTCTAGCAGATCTTCAAACTCCGTTCTTTTTCTTTTTCATTTTTTAAGGCCTAGATCTTTTATTCTGAACATCTGAAGGACTTTATAGGTAGGATAGGACTTTTCAAAGAAAGGGCTTAAGGTTCAACAAAGATTTCGACCGAACCTGTGAACAGGTTGCCTACGTATCCCAGGGTAAGAATCAGGTCGTGCTTAGTTCAAGACGAATGCCCTTAGTTTGAAGGTAAATTGATTTTTTTTTTCGATTGACTTTTTTTCTCTGCTTGATTGACTCTCTTCTTTTCTTTTTGAAATGATTGAATTTTTCCTTTTGAAGCGACCGAACTCTGTTTGACCGAGCTGCCTACGTACCCCAGTGTAGGGATCAGGCCTCACGTAGTTCGGGGCGAATGCCCCTGGTATAATGGGTTTTCAAATAAATTTTATTCAGGCTCAAAAGGGTTTGCAAACGGGTATTCTTTTTTACACTGGGTCATGAATTTGAAATTTCTTCGGCCAAAGTCGGCCAAAGAAGGCCTTCCAATGTTCAGGTTTGGAATTGATCTAGGTTGATAAATTTGCTTTATTATTTCTCTTTCTTTTCTTTTTTTTCACAGAGTTTGACAGCATTTCCAGATAAGAGATAATGGATCTTCTTCTTTTAAGATTCTGATATGTGCTTTCGATTTTGATGGAGCGAAACTTGTTCTTTGACATCCTCCATCTTGGATCTGTAACTCTTGATATTTGATGATCGCTTTTCAATGCTTGCTCTTGAACTTCTTATCTTGAATTTGTTGGCTTCATATTATGAATTTGGGAACCAAGGTCATTGACTAGAGATATGAAAGTTGTTTCTAATCCATGTCCCTTGTATAGCATATGTCTCTTACTTCATTCTCTTGAGCTTTCTATCTATGTCTTGCCCCTGGTATCGGTTGTAGCGCTTCTAGACAATCTTCTTATCCTCGAAACGGGTTTATCAGTTCCTCACACTCTAATGTATTTTCAATAGGCATTCACTGAATCAAAGTTTCTGTGCCAATGTTTATCATTTCAATTTTCTCTTTAAGAGGCTGAGCCCTGCGCTCCTCCTCTTGTTTGAACATATGCTGCCAACCAAGGGGAGTTTCGTCGGTATCTTTTTCCTCATTTGAGGCGGTGTGGGACCCGATCCCGCGAGAGGGTAATGACGCGCGAGGCGCCACGCTCTCTCTTGGTCTCTCGTACCCACGCGAATGGCGTGTGTTTTTTATTATTGATTTTAATTACCCAATCAAGTAGGCAGCAACCAAGCCATAGGGTGCAAACAAACGTGCGACTCAGTACCCATAAGGGCAGGGGTAAGCCGCCGAGCCTAGCAAGATGTGATTTAATTCACCTTTTCCGTGAACTTAGGATCACTAAGGCAATCTGAATTCCACACAAAAGAGAGTGACAGAGTCGCCACCTAGATGAGGGATCTAGGACCCATAATTGACCAGAAATCTAGACTCGTTACCTGGTTACGAGAATGGAAGGTATGGGGAGTTACCACCACATGCACCATTCCTGCCTGATAATCGGTCTTCAATTCCAAAAGTTAACTCTTTTGAATTTCTTTTAAATTGCTCATTTAACTCTATATTAATGTGCGAACTAAGTGACATGCATCCTAAGATCTAATTTCAATGTAATTCCTAAATATGTATCTTAATTTTCTTAATTTGTTTGAATTCAATCTAAGTGAAAGTTCTCCTAAAATTCTAATTTCATGGAAAGTCCTAAGTGATTTAATTACTTTTAATTTAAGGATTAATATACAAAACCCCACTTATGTGTGGAGCCGACTCGTGATTGGTATGCCATCAAGCATCCAAGCTGCCTACGTACTCAAGCCTCACTGGGATCAGAGTCGACGTAGTTCGGTGCACCTAAGCTAAGCTACTTATGCCTAACTCATTTAGGACACCGATCTAGACTGGATTGACTGTTTCAACAGTTTTAAGAGAAGTTATTTAATTCAAGTTGAAGATTTTATTATCCTAGGACTTCATCTAAGATGCTCTATGATCCTATTTAAGTGCAAGTTGTCCCTTAGACTAATGCAGGTTAACCTACGTCCTAGGTAACTAGGCTTGTCTTATGAGAAAAAAGGGTAACTAGTGTAACTAGATCTATGGCACGGTTACTATCCATAGCAAATGCCCGTGATGAGGCTGGACTCCTAACTCTAGGACTCCTTAAAACTTAGGACACAAAATGACACAAGTGTTCCTAAATGGGGCTCTAATGGTTCCTACGATGGAAACCGCAATCCAACGGTTCTGAAAGACATGAGGTAAATTGATTCAAGTTGTTGAAGTTAATGATTTTCATATTTCAAGGATTTTCGGTTCCTAAACATCTAAGGAATACCAAAGGCTCTATGGTTCGCAAGCTTCAGCCTTGAATCGCATCCATGGAAGGGAATCGTGCGCTATTCCCTTGTGCAATTTAATACTTAAGTTATAGCACCTTATTGCCTGGCATATTTCTCAGGATTTTCGTGGACAGTAGACCTCGGAGCCAATAACATGCTATAATTTAAATACTCAAATTGTCAAGGATCAATTGCAATTGGGATACGATTATGGATGCGATCTCGGCATCTAAATTATCCTAGCATGGCCATTTTACAAGGGAAATCTAAGACTCCTAATATTTCTGTTTCAGCGGCTTAAGGAATGAATATGTGACAGAAATTTAAGGTTCCATGGAAGTTTTCATAATGATTTAGGTTAATTTCAATTTTCAATATATTTTATCAATTTCAGATCACATGAATGATTTTACAAATGAACTCATTGCAAACAAATTCGAAATAAATTGAAATTTCTACAGTAACAAGATAGGAATGAATATAGCTTACTGGAAAACTTTCATAGATTTTTATATTAAGTTGCTATTAATTTCTGATTTTTCAAAATCCAAATCAGATTATGGATTAACACAGTAACCTATATCATATAACTTTTAAATTACTCCCAAATTTTACAGAATAAAGATATAGATGATTAAATCTTACTGAAAAATTTGCATGAATTATCATTAAGATTAGATATCAATGTCCGATTTTTCAAAATTCAAATCAGATTATAGATTAACACAGTAACCTATAGCATATCAATTTCATATCAACTTAAACTCTTACAGTATAAAGATAATCATGAGTAGACTATTGTATGACTTTCATGAATTTTTATGACGATTTGATGCCCATTTAAATTCACACAAAAATCAGATAAAACTAAAGAATTACTTAAAAAAGCAAACCTAATGGTATCCTAAAATCAAATGAAAAATTCCAGTAGATATATAATAGATTATAGAATTTATTATCAAAATTTCAAAACTTAAAACTTAAATCTCCTCAATAAAATTGGTTTTTAAATATAAGAGATCAATTTGTTTCCTAAGCATTAAAACCCGTTTATTAAAATAAATTGTAAAACCTTATCAAATCTTTGTAAAATTAGTTGAAAATATTTCTCTAACATTTCAGTAACTAAAGTTACTGGTTTGTAAAGAAAAATTTTGAAAATATATTAATTTAATAAGAAAAAGAATTATGGCAAGTAAAACGGGGAAGCGATTAGAAAATAGTAAAAACCATATTTGTTTTGAAATATTTTTCAATGGAAACTTCCATTTATTATTAGTCTTTAATTCCAGAAAGTTTCATTAATTTTTAAAATGATTTGGTATTTATTAAAAATAGCCGAAATTTAAAATATGTAATAATCCGATTAAGCAAACTCCAAAAAATATGAAAATTTTGGGGTGATCTAAAAACCTTGTAAAACGACTGGAAACAAACTTTCACTAAATTTGAACATGATTTGATATACTTTTGGCTCCATTCATCAAGAAATAACCCTTTCAAGGGTTATTCTTTGAAAAATACAATGAAAAATAAAACGGACGAACCATGGTTGGAAATTAAGTTTCCAGTATTATTTTATTTTATAGAAATCCCAAAAAATATCATTTTTTAAAGAAACCCACGTTGTCTAACACTTGCTTTGATAATCCGATTGAAATCCATATTGAATAAAAAACGAAAGGAAATCATTATTAAATGGAGGAAGTTTAATTTTTTTGGTGAAATTTTGAATTTTGAAAATTTATAATCTATATTATAACATACTGAAATTTCAAGGAAAAATTCATTGATTTGATCTACCAAAAGTAAAACCCTAGCATGTTTTTCTACTTTTGATATTACAAAGATAAAGATCCTACCGTTGATCGCGCTCCTTGTCTCTAGGGTGCGTAGATCCGAGGTATACGCTTTGTCGCACCCTTTTATATGATGAAGAAGACCCAAAGAACACCCCAAAGATCCTTGATGTGTGATTTGTTGAAGAATAAAAAGGAATTCAAGAATTTCTTTTGTGAAGAACACTTGAGAGATATGAACACACTTCAAGAGAGAACAGAAAAAAAAAATTTCTTGGGAGGAGAGAGAAAATGGACGAATTTGGATTTTTTCCCCCATCTTTTCTAGGATTGTTTGCTTTGATTTTTATATAAAAAAGCTAGAGTTAAGAGAGAAATAGTAGTTTCCAATGTGAGAGCTCTCTTTTTGGCTTGTTTCCAATTTTCCCTTCTTGCTTTCTTGTTTCCAAATTGGATTTGATTCCAATCTTAATTTCTTGTCAATCAAGACATGCTATTCTTTATTGCACATTGTTCTTTGGAAGAAAACCTTTTTTAAGCAATCATTCATCTTTTCCTTCTTTCCTTCTTTTCTTTTTTTTTTATTCTTTTTATTTTTCTCTTAACAAATATGATGTCACCATTGTGACATCATCAAGGTTGGGTGCTCAACTCATGTGGGTCAGCCATGTGGGGCGCCCACCATGGTGATCGACCCATATGGATGAACCCACATGAGTTCCATCTTTGCGGGCTTTAGCCCAATGGGCCATTTCACACGGGTTTCGGGTTTTTTCGTAAAAAATCAATAAAATCTTTCTAAATTCAACATTCTATATATGGACCCAACCCATTTGACATTTACGGTGCATCCCTCACACATGATCGGACCATCTTTTTTGGAAAACAACTTTTCGGACCAAAATGCCCATATTTGACTGTTAGACATCCAAATGCGACCAAAATACCCTCATATTGGTTCACCCCTAAAGGAAAAAATTAAAAATGGAAAGTCTTTGTGGTCAAACTTCATAAATAGAAACTTTTAAAATTGGGTCATTTTGGTGAACAATATTAAACAGGATCATTTGGTATCCCCTGAAAATACCCAAAATGCCCTCAACACTTAGAATTTCCAAATTAAGCGAAACTCCTGAGAAATTCTAAATTTAGCAGTTTTTCCAAAATTCATGAAATCATTCATAATCTCTCAGACATATTTCGGGGATCAAAAGAATTACACAGGAAAAGACCAAATTACCCCGAGGTGCTAGAATTTAGCGTGACTAGGGAAAACCTTGAGAAATTCTAAAAATAGCAGATTTTCGAAAATTTATGAACGGACTCAAGATTTCTTAGACACAACTTAGGGACTAGATATGATATGTTTGGAAATGTCTAAAATACCCCCGAAGTGCAAGACTAAAAGAAAATCTTGAGAGATCTAAATTTAGCAGGTTTCCCAAATCTTTCGAAATTACTCCTAATCCATCAGCCGTACCTCGAGATGGTTTTGGACATATGAGAAATGATTGAAATATCCATAAGATGATGAAAATGTGGAAGCCTCATGAGTTTCTAAAAATAGCAGCTTTTTCAAAATTTCTAAAATTACTCAAGATTTCTCAAATATAACTCGGGGGTCAAACGAGACACATCGGGAATAACCAAAATACCCCTGCAGTGCAAAATAGGCAAAAATGAGGAAAATCCTGAAAATTCTAAAAATAGCAGGTTTTTTCATTTGCTTGGAAACTTAAACTTTCATCTTCCAGGGGCCAAAGGAACCCCCTAGAGACCTTCAGGATTGCAAATCAACTTCAAAACTCCCATAATGAGGTGAAATCTACCCTAAAATGCATAGATGCCTAATCTAATGCTGAATACGGACTCAAGACTCGATGATACTACCGAATCTTTCGCTTTTTAAAGTGTAGCAAAATGGGGGTGTCTACAGGCGGGAGTATTATTTTCATTGGAGTTAGAAGCATACACACTAGAACATATGAAAAAACATACTTTATTGAATGAAAAAGATTACATCGTTACAACTCATCCTGAACAGGCTCTGGATTCACAACTCTCAAAAATAAGATGAAAAGCAGAAGATGATTGGCATGTAACTAGGCATTGACCTTGAACTGTAGAACTGTAAGACTTGACTCAATAACTAGACTGACCATAATGACTCGACTCAATAAAAAAGTGAAGGACTAAAACTGTAACTGCTGCAACTGTCTGGCTTTGGAGGCCCGACAAAAGCTGGTTCATGTCTAGTATTCTCAATTTCTGATTCTTCTTCACTGCACCTGGACTGGTGCTTCTCAAGTATAGGGCCTTCTAAGCATTGAGATTGGCAGGCGACACGGCATGGTTCTGCATGGGATTATCAACAATAATCAGCGCTTGTTAGCATGCCAGCCTACATTCATCAACCAATTTCTGGATTACATGCCACAAAGTTATGCATTGATCAGTGCTATGCCCATGTCCTCGGTGAAAATCACAGTGATCCTACGCCCTCCATGTCTTGGGGAGTGGATTAATAGGAGGTTTAATGGGAGGTAAATAAATATTGTTTGAAGCCAATTCTTGGTGTAATATGATAGAAGGTGGAAACGGGACAGGGTTAAATTCCTTATTGAGCTCTTGCTTAGGTGTAGCCCCTGACTGATCGTATTTGAATACCATAGAGTTTTATAGCTCCTTGATATTTTTGAAGTAAAATTGCCCCTGTTATAAGCCCCATGTATTGTGGCCTCTTTGATTTCCTGACCTGTGGAGACCGGGCTCAATATATTCCGACCCATCATTGTACATTGTTGATCGTGATTATCGTAAGACTTTCTCTTCATTTGCTCAAACTATGGTTTGCGGTCATCAAGAATGGATGGAGTTCCGCCACTTGACAAAAGATTTTGAGGCTCGAGGAGCTCCATGTCTATAAGGTCTTGAATATCATATTTCAAACTGAGGCATTTATGAGTAGCTTGACCAGGACGTAAATGGTAATCACAAAATTCTTTCATTTGGAAGGTCCTGGGAAGAGGATTAGGAACAGGCTCTGGTCCCAATAGTGTTATCATTCTTTCCTTGAGCAACCATTTCAAAGCATCAGGTCGAGAGATCGGCAAGTCGGTGAATTCTCTTTTAAGAGCCTCAGATGGTGGCTGAATTCAAGAATTAAGGGCCCAACAGAATCCTGATAGTGCCGAGAGACGGAGTTCCTGGTAACAACATCTTGAACTTTGAAAATTTGTCAGCGAAATGTTCAGAACTTTGGGACTAACAATACCAGGTTTGCATTTGTTGCTTCACTGATGAACTTCTTCTATTAGCGCAGCCATTTGTCTAGAGAGATTCATAATTAGTTCTTCCGAACCCATAACCATGGAAAGCTAGGACCTTTGCCCTTAGAAACAATAGTGGTTGGACCAAATTTCTCAGTCAGTTGAGCTTTGATGAATTGATTTTCTTCCTTCAATTCCTTCATCTGTTGGACGAGCTAGGTCAAGGCTTCCATGATGTAAGAGAGCTGAAAATTTTTCATAGAGTCTGCCATGAGTATGGAAGGAGAGGATTAGAGACACTTCCAAAAAAATGAAGAATTAGCTTCCTCACTGACCGCGAATAAATTCAAAGCCAAGAAGTAGTAAGCTTATCTATGGTGACAACTTCCTAAAATGGAAACAATGAACACGAGGTGTAAGCTTGACATTCAATGAGTGTTTTCTAATCAATGACTGAAAAATGATTGTGGGCTAAGCATAAAAACCAAGACATAACAATGATGGCAGAACCGTGCAGATGAATGCCCCTAGTATAAGGATCATGAGAATGAACTCTAAAGGTCTTAGCAAAATAATCTCGAAAAAGGTTGTCCCTCGAGTAAGAGGAGACCAAGGGTACAAGTATGATTAGATCATCAAGATTGTACAATCAAATGATTGAGACATAATTCCTGCCAATTGAGAAAGGGAATGAAGACATAATCGAATCACACAAGAGGCGAATGATAGACACATGATCAAAATATTAGATGAGATCGCACGAGATTGCTTTCAATGGGTAGATCAAGAAGAGACTACTAATCCTATAAGATCTTTGGAAAGATTGGATTTATATCCTAATCCCAAAGGGAAAGCTTTTAATCTTCTTACATCTTATCTGGTGTTACCTGAAGGCATCTGAAATTAACAAGCTAAAGTATGAAAATAGTAAACTATCTCATGAACTTGATGAACTAAAGAAACTTTTTGAAAAACTTGAACATAGTTCACTAAAATTGGATAGACTTGTTAATATTCAAAGATTGTCACATGTTAAAAGTGGACTTGGACATAAATAGAATACTACCATATCAAACTATAAAAGCAACTTTATAATGTCCTTCTAGACCACAATAAAAACAAGTTTTGGTATCACTAGAAGAAGCCTTTACAAATTTGTTTTTATAGTTTGATATGGTAGTATTCCATTTATGTCCAAGTCCACTTTTATCATGTGACAATCTTTGAATATTAACAAACCTATCCAATTTTAGTGAACTATGTTCAAATTTTTCAAAAAGTTTCTTTAGTTCATCAAGTTCTTGAGATAGTTTACTATTTTCATGCTTTAGCTTGTTGTTTTCAATAGATAGTTCTTGTCGATTTTCATTTAAGATTTTGATGGTAGCATTTAAATCATGAATTTTAACTTTATATTTTTCATTTTCATCATCTAAAAATTCATGGTCTTTCTTTAACCAACCAAATTCTTTTGTCATGTTAGAAAGAGAATTTTCAAGTGATGCATTTTTATCAAATTCAATTTCAAGTTTATCATGTGCATTTTGCAAGGAATTTAGAACTTCTTTTAAAATAATGACATCATTCAAAGTATTTACCTCTTGATTGTCGTTTGTTGAGGCCATGAAGCAAACGTTTTTTGCTATCAAGCAATCTTCTCCATCATTTGGTTCGCCTTCACTTTCATTTTCCTCATCACATGTGGCGGTCATTCATTTCTTGCCTTCTCTTCTCTTGAAACGATTATTTGAGGTAGGCTCATTGTTGAGTGGACAATCCGGGCGAATGTGTCCAAGCTTCTTGCATCCATAGCATCGGGGTTGAGAAGATCCGTCACCGAGCTCTTCTTTCTTCTTGAATGGAGGATTGGTTCTTCTATTTTTCATGCCTCCCATGTTCCTTTGCAAGAACTTGATTCTTCTTGTTAGGAGGGCAACTTCATCTTCCATGTCTTCCTTTGCATCTTCATTATCACTTACATTACAAGCAAAAGCAACTCCTTTTCCTTTTTCAATTTTAGTTTCAATTTCAGGTGCTTTTGTTTTGAAAATCATTTCATGGGTTATCAAGGACCCTATTAGTTCATCTAGGTTCAATGTATTCATGTCCTTGGCTTCAGTGATTGCGGAGGTTTTTGATTCCCATGACAAAGGTAGGGATCTAAGGATTTTGGTCACTAAATCTCTATTTGAAAATTGTTTTCCAAGTCCCCTTAGTCCATTTACAAGGTTAGTGAATCTAGTGTACATGTTGGCAATAGTTTCATCGGGTGTCATTTGAAAGAGTTCATATTGCCTAAATAGATGATTCATTTTAGATTCTTTAACTTGGTTGGTTCCCTCATGGGTGACTTCTAAGGTGTCCCAAATTTCCTTAGCCGAATTCAAATTTGACACTCTATTGAATTCTCCGGGTGACAAAGCACAAATTAGGGAGTTCATGGCTTTGGCATTGTAGTTTGAAGCTTGTTGTTCGGCTTCGGTCCAATCGTTTAGATTTCTAGTGGGTAATGTATATTCATTATTAATGGCTCTCCACATTTGGTAATCTTGGGTTAAAAAGATTTTCATTTTGGTTTTTCAAAATCCATAATTTGTTCCATCAAAATAGGGTGGCCTAGTGTTTGAGTAACCTTCATGGTGTTGAGGATAGTTTGCCATTTTTAGAATCTTTTCTCTAGACCGGTTAGGATTTTTAAATAAATTAGAGACGAGGCTTTGATACCAATTAAAATTAACAAGAGGGGGGGGTGAATTGGTTTTAACACTAATTTATACCTTTTTAAAATTAAGTATTAAACCTAAATTAATTTTTCTTCTCTTGATTAGAATTTTGGCTAGTGCAAATAAGATTAAAAACAAAATGAAGTGCCAAACCAAATAAGAATCAAAGTGCAAGATAATGGAAGGAACACACCGATGTATAATGGTTCGGGCAAAGCCCTACTCCACTCTTCTTAAGATCGTCCTTAAGGATTTCCACTATGCGAGACCTCCACGATGCCCGGCTCCGAGGCGATACACTTCTAAGGGATATTAAATAAGGATACCCTTACACCTTGACACCGACTCTCCTTCTTCGCCGAGTTCTAAGCTATTGCTCTCTAGGGTATTAAGATAGGATGCCCTAGCCACCTTTACAATAATAGAAGATGAATAGCTTGGCTTCTCTTGAAAGCTTGATGCTCTTTGTTGTCCCTATGATTGCTCTCCAATAGTGGTTGCAAGTGAAAGCTCTAAATCCAAACTCAATAGATTTGCAAGTGCAAGGCAAGTTTGGGGAGAAAAATAAAATCTTAAGCTCAAATGGGTTGCAAGTTTACTTGAATGCTTAAGGAGGTTTTTCAAATGTTTAAGAAATGAAAATAATCCTCTTGAAGGTGTATATATATAGCCTCTTGTAAAAATATAACCGTTTGGGGGTGTTAATATCAAAAACCAAGATTTAATTTAAATCCCAACGGCTCTTTTCTCAGCTGTCGCGACGTTCTTGGAGTGTCGAGAACCATTCTCGGAGTTCCGAGAGAATGGCCAGAAGAGGAAAAATTCTACTGTACCAATTTCTCGGAGTTCCGAGAAAATGACCAGAAGTAAAAAATACTACTGGACCATTTCTCGGAGTTCCGAGGGAACTCTCGGAGTTCCGAGAAGCATAAAATCAGTAGACTTTTTATACATTTTCTTGCTATTTGATTTTGGGCTTTTGGAACTCAATTTCTAAGATAATTTGGAATGTTATAAGGGTCCCAACATATTGGTCCACCACATAACCATTCACTAAACCTTTTAAGTTCTTAAGTTGTTTTTGAAAAGCTATTTTAAAAACACTTTGCCTTGACTTAGAAATCTAAAGAGAAAGGATGTACAATGATATCTATGTAACCTTCAACTTCTCTTTAGTCTTGGTCTTCAATTGATCTTCCATCTTGTGTATGCTTGCTTGAGAGATGATGTGAGCTGCACTTAGCTCCTTTGACTCTTGTTTGGTACATCTTCAAGCATGACCATGTAGTGTGTTGGTTTCTTCAATGATCAATCCTATCTTAAATACAACACTTCAAGGCAAATTGATTAGTATTCAATAACATAATCAATTATGTTTAGAATCATCAAAACAAAATAGGAGAGTAGCCCTTGGGCTTACAGCATCAATCCTAATCCTAATCTTGCGGAGTGGAGAAAGGATCTCGACTCATGACTTTGTTTGTGTTTCTAAAAACCGATCGTAGCGATTGGAAGATGGACTACGGCCTAATCTAGACACAAATGGATAGGATATCCTAATCTAGGCTAACACACGTGATGCACGTGTGTCCGTACTATGTACATGTGTATGATAATCTAGGGGTAAGGCCAAGAGTTCTCTTAGTGCGAATCCATGTTTGATATACTGTACTAGTGTCCAGTGTATCAGTACATGAACAAGCGGATCCGTTTATGCACCATAAAGGTACTAGGCTAAGAGTGGAATGCTTCTCTAACACAGAGGAACCAGGTGATAAAATCCCAGTCAACCATGCTAGATAACACTCCGGGTTCCTGATAGGACATGTGTGCATGTGAGATGCATAGTTTTGGATGCAAGTGACGTAAGTGTGTGAAATAAGTTTGCGTAATCTATGATGCCTTCAGGTTTTGTTAGATTAAGTTTGTAGTATGATGTGATGAGAAAGTTAAAAATGGAAAGTTTTTGTGGTCAAACTTAAAAAATAGAAACTTTTAAAATTGAGTCATTTTGGTGGGCAATATCAAAACAGGATCATTTGGTACCCCCTGAAAATACCCAAAATGCCCTTGACACATA
This sequence comes from Tasmannia lanceolata, assembly GCF_043159265.1. NCBI lineage: Eukaryota > Viridiplantae > Streptophyta > Magnoliopsida > Canellales > Winteraceae > Tasmannia > Tasmannia lanceolata. The sequence continues at coordinate 7,700,595 of NW_027518679.1, read as the reverse complement.
AAATTTCCAAGTCAAGCGAAACCACTGAGAAACTCTAAATTTAGCAGGCTTTCCAAAATTCATGAAATGATCTAAGATTCCTTAGACACACCCTAGAGGTCAAATGAAACATAATGAAAATGACCAAAATACCCCTGTAGTGCAAAAATGGGCAAAAAATGAGGGTAACCCTGAAATTTTTTAAAATAGCAGGTTTTTTCACTTGCTTGGAAACTTGAACTTTCATCTTCCAGATACCATTTGAACACCCTAGAAACCTTTAGGATTGCGAATCAACTTCCAAACACTTAAAATGAGATGAAATCTACCCTATAATGCATGGATGCCTAATCTATTGCGAAATATGGACTCGAGACTTGAGAAACTACTAAATCTTTTGCTTTTTAAAGTGTAGCAAAATCGGGGTGTCTACACGTAGTGACGTTATTTACCCGACTTGAGTAAACTCTAATTTATGTTGTTTGTTGCTTGCAGATCAACTTTCACCGGGGAACCCCCTTTCTTCCTCTAACCCCATTCTACTTCATAGACCGTCGATGCATGCATCCATGAGAAAAGCTTTGTAGGAGACTTTTATTTACGTGCTAACCTTTACTTACATACTCATGTAACCTTTTGTTTGTTGTCATTCTGATTCACAAGATAGGTGGCATTTTGTATACATGAAATAGCTGTTCGGATTCATTAAGAAATAGACTAGTGGTATAACATAAGAGTAAATGGTTATACATATTGGAGTGCTTTCTCAACAGAGAATAAGAAGAATATATAAAATATACAAAAAGTTGAGTAAATCATTTTCGAAGTCCAGCAAACACCACCTATTCAAAACAGTTGCAACTGATTGCAGTCTACTACACATGATTTATATCATGTCCACCAAAGATAATACTGAAATCGAAACTGTTCGTTATAAATACTAAGGTGCCCTCGAAGTTCACACGGGGTAGACAATTGGCGCTATTCTGAGTTATCGGATTCGTTTACCTCCTTCATGTCTCCCTCCACATATCCATCGTCTTGTCTTCGTCTTCGTCATCTGTGCCTTCTCCATCCTCACTTGGCTCCTCCTCGCTGTCATCGTCTATGTCTTCGTTATTCAGGAATTGTTGGAGCTGGTGAAGTTGTCGGGCCTGCATGTATTGAATGTCAGGGCTGAATCGGTGCAAAGGACATTTTGCAGATAAAACTCATAATGTTATGGGAGGAGTACGTATCAACCCTGCCCCGTTGAGCCCTATCCACTGCCAGTTGAAGGCGGCCCTCCTCCCTTCTTGATTCTGTTAGTAGTTTTTTGCTGGAGCTTTCCTGCATGATAGTAAGCAATTGACAATGACGTGGTGAAAAACAATTCAAATTGAACATAAATAACTTCTTTAAAAACTCACCCGCTCTAGGATGAAAACCAATGGCCCTTTCAGAGCATATACCAATCGTAGCAGCGTCTCTACGTCCACCCTTTGTATCTAGACCCATGTGGAAAATAATGTAAATAGAAAACATGATGTCCAAGCAATCAAATTTACAAAAGGTTGACTCCAGGCACTCATCCCAGCAACAGAATCAGGTATAAAGGGACCCTAGGGCCCGCCGGTGATAGGAAATGGTTCTCTTCGACCGATAGATGAGTCTCTAAAAGTGACCTCCCAAGATGTGCGAGTGGAATCAGGCTAGGGTTACTGTGAACCTAGGTGGGACCTTGATGGGAATGTGCTGGAAAATACAAGAGGCCATGCAAAATGATTACGTCGTGAGGATTATATGGTTACAGGGAAGAGGGAGGAGATGAGCATACCACTCAGCGATCCATAAGCTCCCTCTGTGCCCAACCTCCACACCTCGAATAATGTGCTATCTCCACGAGGAACCCCTACCAAATATGGATTGCCATTCGGGCGTTGGGCAGTTGCGAGAGGAGGATAACAAAAATGATGGGCGTACAGGAACGTACAGACCTTCCCCAACTGATTGTCTGGCTATGCGCTCGGGGCAGTAGAGCACCTCGCCGTCTGGTCCGGAGAACACAATTCTCTGAGAGCTTACTGCCTGAGCATGTGAAAGGTTCTGATGAGATTCATCTACACGGCGTGCGTATGGCAGCCACGTTACCTGCGAAATACACAGCTGTTAGTTTTGTTGTATATAAATTTTACGTCGACACGAGGATGACATAGACTTGCCTAATTGACCCCCAGTGAGTCAATGCGTACTTGCATGGCCAGTCGGGAAGAGAGCCGGTAAGAAGCATCGGTGTTAACATACCCCCACCGCAATTGGGCGGGGAAGAAAGTTGTACCAGAATCCAATGTCCGAGGAGCGAGCACCCCGAAGTGGTCATACGCCCAAGCCTACAAGATGTGGGTGATGTTGGAGAAGTAGTTCTGAAATAAAATTAATATACAAAACACAGTTGCTCGACTACAAGTATGGGAAGCAAGTAGTCTGACCTCCCAAACGAACCAGAGACTACAGAAGTAGGTGTCGCCACGCGACACCAGTGACATCCCATGCACCATAGAGGCGAACAGTGCCCCACCCCAATCAAAATCAATTATTGAACGCACGTTAATGAGAGGACGTATAAGTTAAGTCCTGATGGCCGCATGTTCATTGCTAAACATGGTCTGGCCAAAGAAATATAAGAAGAAACTACGCGCCTGGAATTGTATATTCTCCGGCGTTGTCGTCTGGGCGGGTAATCTTACCACATGGTCGTGCAACCACGTAAGTTCTATCATGTCTGACCGTGAAGAGTAAGTAACTTCACTACCAAGCCAGTAAGTTGCCTCGACAGCGGACATCGCATCCGCCGGCACCAGCTATCCTCCGAATCAGATCCCCGTTAGCGCGCTAAGCGCAAGTGGTGTTAAACCAACCTCGCCAATCGAGAGTGGGAAGTGGAAAGTCATTGTTTCCTCCTGAAACCTTTCGGCCAGGGCCTGGAGGTAGCCCGGGTTGTACAACCGGGGGCTGAGGCTCAAAATGCAGGCGATGCTTGCTTACATGGAAGGAAACTTGAGCAATGAATATGCCTGTATCGCCTTCTGATACCGAGTAGACAGGAGCTCTATGAACCAGTCCATTGCCTGAAAAGCAAGCTAATCAGTGGTGACATTATATAATCACTTCTCAAACAATACATACTTGATTGAGAGCGTACTGACCGTATTCAAGACCATGTCACCCATTTTAAGCACAGGTAAGATGTCGTGCTTCCCCTCCTCGGCATGTTTTTTCATGAAGGCCTTCATGACATTCTCCTTGTCAGGCTGAAATCTCCTTTGAAGCAAAGGGTCCAAGCAAACTTTCATCCATTTAACTTTCCCCCCAACACCTTCCCCTTGGACTGACTCCCTATCCAATTGGTTCTTCGCGTCAACAGGTCGTCTCCACGTTTTGATTTCTTGGCCTTCATCTGACTGTAAGAAGTGGTATTAGGATTCTTCGAAGATGCTCCCCTAATACCGACTGCCTCCGAAAACGGACGTTTAGCGAGCATAGCATCTATCTTTTCCCCCAGCACATCCTTACTGATTCCCTTCCCTTCCAATTCACTCTCAAGTTTTTCATTCCTTCTTTTCATTTCATCGTACTCACCCTTCAAAATATCTTCCAATTCTGTGACATTTTTGAGTTTCGCGACAAACTCATCTACCAGGGTCTGAAGTTGTTTGTTGTTGTTCTCCAGTTCCCCCTTAACGGCATCTAACTCATCCACCCTATATTCAAGTTGTTTCATTTTCATCTCCTTTTCCCCCTTCTCGGCCTCTAACTTAAGCACCTTATCTTTTAACTTCTCTATCACTCCAACCTTCAGCTTACACTTATCTTCCCTCTTCTGAACATTCTATTTAAGGAGTTCATTCTCTTGTTGAGCCGCACTCAACTCAGTGTCAAGTCTGGACTTCTCTTGTTGAGCCACACTCAAATCAGTGGCAAGTGTGGACTTCTACTGTTGAGCCGCACTCAAGTCAGTTGCAAGTGTGGACTTCTCCTGTTGCAGCTTAACCACAACCAAATCCAACTCCTCTCCATTGCCCTGCAACTACTTCTTGTAAGCATCTAGCTTTATTTCTTTAGTAGCCAGTTCAGACCTCACAGCACTGAGCTGATCATCTCTACCTCTCAACAATGTACCGAGCTCTAACTCCTTCGCAGACAGTCGTTGTTCATCGTCGTGAACTTGTCTTTCTCGAGCGTCAATGTCTTATTCCCTCTTCCTCAATGTCTCTTCCATGTTCGTTGAGACATCATCCTAAACCATATGGACACCACATGGCCAAAGTCATTCAAAAAGATATGATGTTAAGTAACAACATGTTTATGAAATCAAACACATACAGTTATAGGATAACAATAATGTACCTGCAGACTACGTGTCCGCCTTGCAGTATCATCTTCCAAGGAGGGTTTGAAGGACGGCTGAACATCCTACACGTAATAGATTCATTACATTATAGAATGCCTGCAAATCTATAACTAAATTATTGATCAGACACATTACCTGCGGAGCCTCCACATTACTCGACGATAGTGCTTGTAGAGCATCAACATCTCCCTCTTCATCGGTTGCCTACGTAACCAAACGCCAGATGTTTGTCAAGAGAATTATCTATTAAACATAACAATAAAAACCACAATCAATAGCTTCAACTGCTATTATCTAACTCACTTCATGTAAAATTACTAATTTCTCTATGGCAGAGAGAGCTAACTCAACTATGACCTAAAAAAAACAAATATGAAAAATTTTAGTAAAATTGCAAGTTCCTATTTATGAGTACAGAGTAAAAGCTAATGACAAAAACTTACCATACTATGGTCTTCAATTGCCAATTGTTTAGTATATACCTCCCTTTTACATGGCCGCAATCCCTCCCACTTGAAGTACCGAGTAAGGAGGCCCGGCTTTGGAGGCGAGGCGAAGGTCGTGTGCTCGTAAAACCACACCTATAATATAAACTAAAGCTAGTTTATATTTCACAATCACAATATTACTGATCACTTATGTTAGAATTGTAACCTGATATGCTACGAAAGCACCATGGAAATATATGGTGCTAGCTTCTCCCTTCTTTACCGCCAACTTACGAAAGTTTTCAACTAAAATATTGTACAAATGCAACCCCCATGCATAGCCTCCGACTGCATCTAGATTATCTACATAATCACAATAACCTGTGTCTACTCTATTCATCGATGTCACGAATAAAAAAGTTGAAAAAAGTAACATTATCAACTGCTTGACAGATTCCTCTGCCCCTTCAGTTGAGCTAAAGACACCTCCAACCTCTCAGCAATTACCTGATAATCTAGGCTGTTGACCCCGGTGAATGATTCCGTGAATGGGATCGATTTCGTATTTAACAACTCTATTTTCTGCCCTACGATGGGCAAACCAAATATTGCACCCACATCCTCAGCTTTAAAGGGTACTACCTAGGCCCCTATCCTAAAACCCTTAGTGTCACTGTCCCAATAGGGAATCAACTGCTCTATGAGACATCTATTTATAGGCATTGCTTCTATCTCTACTAGACGGAAGAATGGAGTTTTGCGAAGCAGCTCTCTGTGCTCCTTTCTCAACTCAACTTGTTTGAAGTACCTTCTGAATTTCGATGCACTGCATCGGGAGTCATACGGGACCTGCAAATAACAGTTTAATTACATGACCAAATGACAGATTGTAGGAAAAATATTAGGCTTTCACAAATTCTTGAGGAAACTAGTTAATTACAGGACCTACAAACATGGACATTGCATAGAAGCCCTAGATTGGGTAAAATTTAATATCCTAATAAAACGGAGATTGGGTAAAATTTTAAATCCAAATAATCCCTACATTGGGTAAAATTTTATATCCTAATAAAATGGAGGTTGAGTAAAATTTTATATCCTAATAAAACGGAGATTGGGTAAAATTTTATATCCAAATAAACCCTACATTGGGTAAATTTTTAAATCATGATAGGTTAGGGTTCACATTGTGCTATTTTTAAATCATGGTAGGTTAGGGTTCACATTCTGGTCTCACTGAGTTAGGTTAGGGTTTCAACTATTTAAATCATGGTAGGTAACCAACCAGGCCACTAGAGTATTAGCTTAGGGTTTAAAAAACGCCCAAAATGTTGGTATCTAAAAAATACATGTTTCTTCTTTGCATGTAACCCGGATGATTCCATCTCTGCCGGGTTTTCAACTGGTTCAGTTGAGTTTCCAGTTTCATTTCTCTGGTTATCCTCAACGTTTTCCTCAACTTTTTCCAATGCTTTTTTAGATACTTTTTTCGCACGACCCATTGAACAACTACTCCAACAACCCTACTTTCTTCAAGAAGACGAAAGAGAAGCAAAGGAGAACCAATGGACAAGAGTTTCAGCAGGAAGATGAAGGGAGAAGATACTTGCTACTGCGATGGTGAGAAATGAACCCTTCGATATTCTAAATTCAAATTGAACCCTATTTTCTACCCGTAGATAACTCGTTCAACGTCCAAGATTAAATCATTCTTCACTCTCTTAAGTTCTCGAACCGTGGGCCTCTAAATGCACTCGCACCGCCTTACATTCAACCTGTATCCATCTTTTCCAGTCGCACTTTACTTTCTATCCGTCTATTTCCGCCTTTAAGACAAAGTGTGGAACCCGATCCGGGAGAGAGGTGGGGGACGAGCCCCCAGCGGCCTCTAGGATCATCCACGTGTGAAGGAGAGCTCTACCAAGGAACTCTCGAAACGGATGCCACCCTCATAGCATAGTACGAGTGGCGATATAAATGGGATACCTCTCGATTCGGGAACAAGTCCGGATTCGAAATGTACCTAAACAAACTCAGAGTCGCCATCCATGGTATACGGCCATGGATCCTCAAACAAAATAGGCTCTGTATACCATGGATAACCAGAGATATGTATGGGTCCGTGCCTGATTACGAATGGAGAAGGTCTGAGAGCACCCCCAATTCGTCCGAGTGCAAGCACTTGGTCTCTTATGCCATTCATTATTAACCTCAAAGAGTTTCAGGTGAAAATCATATGAAATAGGAATAATTCTCAGGAATCGTCTACCTAAGCATGCATTTCCTGAGGGTAAAGAAATAAGCATACACAAAATGAAATGAAAAAAAATGTGTCACCTAAGCCAAGCTAAGTTATGAGTGACATGCCTAATGGGTGTCTAAGTTCTGGTGGACATATACATGCAAGCTACAGCTAAAGGTATAGTATCAGACAAGAAAGTAAGAAAACACATCAAAACATAAAACACAAATCAATCCTATAAATGACAGGACAAGACAAATCCTAACTCTAATGCGACTTGACTCGGACCAAGATGGCCGTCCATCCCAGCTGCTCTACGTATCCCGGCCTCGGGAAGAATCGGAGTCAACGTAGTTCGAATGACCTATTCTAACTAGGATGCCTAACCATCTAGAACCGCTATCCTAGACTCGATCCACTAAACTCGACTGATTCTTAAAGCTTTTTGTGTGATTGCTTAAATTCAAGTGAATTGTAATTTTTGGGACTCTCTATATGTCCTAACTAATGCAAGTTGATTAGCCTTAAGCTAATGCAGGTGGGCCCTATATCTTATGTGTAACTAGGTTGTGCAACCTAATGAAAACCATGGGCTGACTATATGCTTCTTAGTCTAGCCATCGGTTCGACTAAATGTCTGACCGATCGACTCGAGGCCTCCTAACTCTAGGGACACTCACACGACAGGACGCACCATATCAATACAAATCAAGACAGCTTCCTAACTCTAAAACACTCCAAACAGCTAGGACAGACTCCTAACTCTAGAGGAAGAGCTTTTTGAAAATACGGTTTTAAAGAAAAAAGGGTTAAAGCATATTTATTTACAAAGTTTGGCTGGACTTGGGATATGGATCCCAAGCTGCACTACGTACCTCGTGGAAGAGGATCAAGCCAACGGAGTTCGAAACGATATCTCCTAATTACCACTAAAAAGCTTAACATTCCAAATGATTTAAAGCTTTTGATTTTTTTTAAAGTTTTCATATGTTTTTGAATTTTAAGATATTTTTAAATATTTTTGAATTTTAAAATATTTCAAATGTTTTTGTTTTAAATTTCAAAGTATTCAAGTGTTTTTTAGATTTTTAAAACATTTTTACCCTTTTGGTCAAAGACCCAAAGGGAACACACAAAACAACAAACTAGGGCAAAAACCCTAAAGCTACGGGGTAACCCCGAACAAGCAAACTAGTGTCAAAGACACTTGAACTAAACCACAAACAAGTAACTGAAATCTAAAGTAAAAGAGAAATGATAAGGTCTTTAACAAAACAAACTCGAACATGACTATGCCAGTCTCTAAGGATAAACCTCTAAACCAAGCGACACTAAAAAGGGATTACAAATTGAGGTACAAGTAGGGGAGGTTCTATAAATGAGACACTATATGTCTCCTATGTATATCTCTCTAAACGAGACAAGGCTTGTCTCCTATGGGGTTCCATAAATGAGGCATGACATGCCTCTTATATACAAATGATGAAGACAAAGGATCAATGAGACTGAGCAAGTCTCCTAAACAAGAGAGGGCTCCAAGTATCCCTATCATCGCCCTTATAATAAGGGAAAAACTCTATCTAAAGGTATTTGAAAGACTTGGAAAGTCTACCAAATAAAGAGGAGAGCATTACTTAGACTGAGCAAGTCTCCTAAGGATGGGCTTAGGTTAGCGCCTTCATCGCCCTTGCAAAGGTGGAAAGATTACATCTAATGATATCTAAAAAGACTTAGAAAGTCTACTAAAATAAAGAGGGGAGTGCCATATGGACTAAGACAGTCCCCTAAAGATGGGCTCTTCTAACAAGACAATATTAGTCTCCCTATAAAGAATTGGATTGCTCAACTACACATCACTTTTAACAATAGACGAAATTTCTATTAATAAAACACAGGATATTTTCAATTAACACTAATGTCCTCTACAAATGCCATAAATTTTAGCACAAGCAAATCTAGTGTCATTGATTATATCATGAGATGCCAACTAATATATTGCAAGCAATTCAAATTCTTATATATAAAATAAATAAAGCTTGTGAAATTAGACATATTAGAAACCCGAATCAAATTTGAGGATTAAATTCTTCTTTTTCCTACACCCTGTGTAGACCTCTTGACTACATTACTCTAAGTAAAAGAGTGTTTCTAAATGACAAAATAAAATGCGGGCTGCACATATTCAAATTGAAAGAGTGGCTGCCAAGAGCTAAATTAAAGTGCACAAAGTCTACAGGGCAGCAACTATGCTACAATTATGAAAGATTATAATATTAGAATGCATGAGTATATAAGGCAGCAATGAGTGTACAAGGTACAAACGGGGCTATAATTATGAGCATACAATACAATGAGTAGATAGTATTGAATCATGATTGCACTTTATGCTAACAAAGAACAATTGATTCAAATATGGAATCATATCTAAGCAATTTCAAAGGCCGAAGAAGTTTCCCAAGTTTTATGCTTAAATTCAGCTTAATAAGCCACAACATTATCAAGGATTTTGTACAAGTCTTAATATGTCATTTGTTATACAAGTCACACTCTTAGACATACAGACATATATGTGACCGCACTTATGCACATTCACATATACATGTTCTTTCATACATACATCAACACACATTTGATACACATAGACACTCTCACATACACATACCTGTATTTGCTCAACCACATTCACAACTATTCATCTATTGACAAGAAACCCAATGAATAGAATTGAATAAAACAGGGATTAAGTTATGAATTTGAACTCTACAAAACAGGGTTGAAAACAAAGTGAAATAATTGCCCTTGCAATTTACCAAACAAGAGGGGAAATATTGTGCAGAAATTGAACCAAACTTGGACAGCAGATATACTTTTTAACTCAAAAAAATCTCAAATTCAAAGTGATGAAATTACGGGACAGCAGATATGTGATTTGTAGACAGCAGATATGTGATTTGTGGACAGCAATTATGTAGTGGTAGACAGCAGGTATGTACATCCAAATAAACATAAGCCATAGCTAAAAAATGACATCCTTCCGGAGTAGCAACTACAACCACACAATTCCTTTGAGACCCTAAACTCATGAGAAATCCAGCCTACCCAACCTTTGCACATTCATTTGTCAAGTAGAAACAGTATGAACCTCAATATGAATGAAAAATAGCACAGTTACAATTCCAGGAAAAAGGGGGAACATGTTATGTGAAAAACCAACAAAGGGAATCATACAGGAGTTAAGCAAGATCATACATTCATTCTTTCCTAAGACAATAGACAGCAGTACTATGGATTTGCAAACTAGAGATTAATATTGTAAGGCAGCTTAAAATTCTGATACTCACAGATAACATAACCATGGGACCATCAATCAAACAATAAGAAATGGAGTGGATAGAAGCAAAGCAATTTATACACAAGACAAGCAAAGTTTGTATAATCTATTTATATGAACTCCAATGACAAGTCAATCAACTAGGATAGTATAGATATCAAAATATGAGCCTATCCCATCTCATCTCAACCAGTAATGAAAAACGAGCGCAGTGCCTTAAAAGAATGGCATCAAAGCAAAGCCATAATGAAAAACGAAACTCTGTTCCCATCTTCCTCATGCTAGAAGATATATACGTCTAGTACTAAATGTGTGATCAACAACAAGTTGACATACCAGATACTATTTAAGCCCAAGCTTTGTGAGTTCAAACAGTTGATAAGGAGACTTCAGAACCTATTTAATTCATAAGGCAATTGCGAGACTTATATGAAGAAAAGAAGCTTCCAATGTGCCAAATCCCATATATAACGAGGGATATGTGTGTGCGTGTACTGCTATTAGAACAAAATGAGCCTACCCATACAATCTTAAGGATGATAGTAGAAATCTCAATGACATGAATGACAATAATCTTATTAACTCTAATACCAACGGCATGAAAACTGAAATGAGGAATAAACCAAAAGACTAAATACAAAAGGATTTGATCACTCAGCTATCTCTTGCTTCTATTCTCCATGAACAAAGCTCATTAACATGCATTGCCTCATCCTACTCTTAATAAAGAATCCTAATAATAACAAAATGAAATATCTCAACCAAAACATAACACCACACAAATCAAGTGATCATCAAAGCAACAGTTATCACAGCCATAGGCGAGGAGGCTAAATCATGGCTGAATTGTGAGTAGAAATGTACAGAATTTGTGCCAAAAAATAAGACAGATTTGCAGGCTAAAACTGTGCTGAAAACTGGGGCAGCAATGGGGCTAAAACTGTGTGCTAAACTGGGCTGAAATGGATAAAAACTGTGTTCAAACAGGGGGGCCGAAATGTACAGAAACTGTGTTGAAACAGTGGGCTGAAACATTGACAGGATTGTGCTAAATATGTGCAGAAAACAAGCTAATCCTGTCAAAAACAAAGCAAAATTTTGGGTTGAATTGTGCCTGTTCCACCACAGACTAGCACTAACATATTTATACACACTCTCTCATATACTTATTCGTATTCACACATAGAAACACATATAACAACTCATTTATAACAAGTGAACAGACCATTCAATAATTTAAGTTGGAGACTAATCTCATTTTGACATAATGTCAAGAGCCTCTGCCCAATAAGCTTAGTGAATCAATCATTATTTTTAACAGGTTATGCAGAGCTAAGGGCTAGCAGCCCTCTGACGATAAAAATTATTAAACAGATTAGAGATATTTCCAAATTCAAATGTAAACTGCAAATTTTTGTTTACAACAGAATTGAATGGGCAGAAATCTGTACAGAAAATTAGCCAAACAAAGAGACACTTAAGATTCAATTACATTATTATTACCATTACAAACAAAGAAAGTTGAATGTGGTGGTCCTTTATCTGTGTAATATCATAGTATCCATACCATTACCACCCTATGGGCTTCATAGCTTTCATGTTATCAAGCACATATGAGATCATGATTTGAGTGCTAATATATAATCTGATTCCCTAAAATAATTCATTTGGACATACAATTTCTTTATATTCAATACTACTCAAAGAAAAACCCTATACATGACCACAAGACAATCAAGCTTTATCAAAAGCCAAACTCAATTGATCACCACAAACTAAGTCATTGCAAGCATAATAACTAACCAATGAAAGCCCCAATATATAAAAAAATAGAAAAGGAACAGGAACTATCCTTTTGTTAAAATTAATTCAATTTTGCAAGTACATAGCCACGTCATGCTAGAAAATAGGGCTATTTTCATATTATATATTTATGCTAAGAGCTAGCAAAGTCATAAAAAAAATCATTGAGGATAAATAAATGAACAGATGCAAGGATTAAAGCTAGCACCAAGTTTAGGAAATATTCTGTTTCATAAGGTCCTCAAGCTCTCTTTCAACTATATCACCAAATTTACATAGACATTATACACCAAAATTAATCATACCCACAGCAGTTACAAAAATTTTAGAGGATCAATCATGGTGGCCACTTCAAAACTATAAAAATAAAGTACCAATTTCAAATTAAACAGGTTAGAGAAATATTAGCTGGATTCATCTACTTTTTATCTTTATCTATCATATAAGTATAACCACCACACTATTCTCACACAAATCAACTCAATCCCATTTAAAACTTTGCTCTCCGTTTGAAAACCATTAGGCTATTTTGAAAATCAATCAAAAAGACAAAAATTTTATAGTATAATGAAACGAACTGCAATTTATTCTAAGATTTTTCTTTAAAATCAACCAAGAAAAATAAGAAAACAAACCTTGACAATTTTTAAGACATGAGCACTTCTATGTAAATAAAATCAAAATATCCCTACAGGCACATATTTTGTTCATGACAACCATATCCAACTTTGCCTCACACTTCCAAACAAATCAGAATATGCTACAAGAAAATAAAAAAATTTCAAATATCAGCCAGGTTTTATTCTTAATTTACTTTAGGAATAAAATCGAGAGTCATGTATACGCATATTTCATTCTTCTTCAAAAAGAAATGACTCAGAACAGAGCATAGTATTTGATGAGCTTTAAATGAACTCTCTCTTCTTCCCCTTTTTTTTTTTAGATTTTTCAAATACAAAATTTAAAACTTATTACAAAGCACAACAACGCATCTTCCATGATTTATAACTATTATAAAATTTTCATCAAAAAGAATTTCTAAAGCTAATGCTCTGTTTCAAACTTCTTCCAACACAAACACGAATTTCTAATTGGATTTCCGAAAATCAAGATCACGTGATAGGGATTCATAAATCATTCATCAAACTATGAACAGACAAATCATTATAATATGTAAAACACACAATCGAATATAAATGAGCAGATCTCAGGATTTTCCTAAAGAAATGATGATGAAACATTAAAATTTTAGAAATTATATATAGATTACAATATCATATTATCAAATTCTTTCAAAATAACATAATTCAATCAAGCGATCACAAGAAACTAAAATAAATTAGAAAAAACAAAGTAGCAATCAGCAAAGAAATGATCTATTAAGCCTAAGAACAATAGATCGACATGAATTTATAATAACTTACCTGATATTAGAGCTTGAGTTAAATTTCTTGAACCAATGGAATAAGAAAATCTTCACCGATCCAATTCGTGAGATCAGATTTTAAACTTATGTCATGATCTCCTCAGATCTGAGGATTAGAGCTCCAGTGAAACGATAAGAGAAAAGGACCAAATCCGAAAGAAAATAGTTAAATCAACGATTTCAGCTACAAATATAGAGCTCTTATGACTAAACAGTCATGGATCTAAGGTTAAAGGAAGAAAAAATTACAGATCTACGAATTCCTAGGTTAGAAAAGGAAAAAAAAAAATTAACAGAGGATGAAGATCTGTAAAAAAAATTGGTTTAAGGTTGGCCGGAGTTTGCTAGAGATCAGCTGAAACTTGATCGGAGAAGATGATGAGATGAAGAGATTAGAATTTGGATCTAAGGTTCCTAAAGCTAATAAAAGAGTTTTAAAGAGAAATAGAATTCAAAAATCAGGCTTTTCAAACACTCAATCGGCAAAAAGAGCTAGTAAATGAGAGGATCTAATAGAGAACTACTCAGCCGGAACTTTGCCGGAGATCGGCCGGAGAAAATGGATCGGGGAAGAAGAAGACAAAGAAAATTAGGGTTTGGGGATTTGGGGATTTCGGATTTCTCTTTTTCTCTTACGAAAATGAAATTCTTCCTTCCCTTTTTTTTCGTGATTTTTCTTATATATTAAAATAAAAGCTGTTGATATTGGCACACCCTAAATTAATGGGCGCACAGAAATGGTGGGCGCCAATATTTGATAAGCGCGCGAATCAAGCGCGGCCCCAGACGGGATTATGCACCCCCCCCTCTTATATGAAAATGGTACTTTTATCTCTTTTCCCCCCATGGACACCCCCTTCTTTGATTAATTCAATCCCCCTATATACCTATATTACGACACTTTCGAGACTCGTTTGCTAGGCAAACGAACTCGGATTTTGATGAAATTTTGCAGGGACCTTGCTAGGACCCTAACCTACCTTGAGGTAAAATTTGGAGTTTTAAAACATTGGTTTGGTTAGGTTTTACTTAAACATGGGGGATTTCGGGTACGGTCAAAATGGGGTGTCTATAGATGCCCCTCTTTGGCAGAGCGTGCTTGTCGCGCGAATACCAAAGCCGAACAGACAACACATTTTGATCGACCCGAAAACAAAGCAAAGCAATTTTTTTTTAGGTTTTTGGTTCAAAAATGGTATCCACAAAAATAAAACAACAAAAAGACACTACAAGACTCAAAGCAAATAAGGAAGTGGCCTCCCACCAATCCTTAAAAAAAAATGATAACCATGATATCTCAAAGAGATAGCTTCTCTCTAACGCTCATGACTCAATTAAACAAACAAACACAAAACATTTCTTCATTTTTACAATCACAAACACTCAAAAAAATTTTGTTTTACATGGTGTCGCATAAACCAGCTCCATAGAAATCCAAATTTGTATGGTTCTGCAAAAACCAGATCCATATGAACCCTTCACAGATATTTCAAAACCAAACATCCAAAGATTTTATTTTTTTTTTAAAATGCGGTGCTGCATAAATCAGCTCCATGTAAAAACCAAATTCGTATGGTTCTGCACAAACCAAATCCATATGAACCTTTCACAAATATGACAACCAAACAACCGAAGATTTCTTTTCCAAAAGTGCGGTGCTGCATAAACCAGCTCCATGTAAAAACCAAATTCGTATGGTTCTGCACAAACCAGATCCATATGAACCTTTCATAAATATGACAAAACAAAACAACCAAAGATTTCTTTTCCAAAAGTGCAGTGTTGCATAAACCAGCTCCATGCGAATTTTTCAAAATAAATGAGGTGCTGCATAAACCAGCTCCATGCGAACCCTTCACAGATATATGATAATAAGCATAAAACCAAACACTCAAAGAGTTTAATATCAGGACGATAACTATACAGACCATTATTGAAAATCCATCTGTTTAGCTATCAAGGTAACTCTGACTCCTATCTTTCAAGGTAGCGAATCACCTAAGATTTACATGGCGCCGCATAGACCAGCTCCATGTAAATCCATATTCATAAGGCTTTGCATAAACCAGCTCCATATGAACCCTCGCAGATATGCCTGACCCCTAATTTCATTAGATAGCAACACATTGCGGATCAAACTTGATTTGTATGGTGCCGCATAAACCAGCTCCATACAGATACAAAACCAAACACTCAAAGAGTTTTTTTTATCATTGTATGAAAAACTTCACCAAAACGAGTATAAAACCAAACACTCAAAAAGTCCTATTTCGAAAACTAAAGAAAAAAAAAACTAAACCGCGCAGCACAGACTCCAGTAATTTCCCACTTTATTGAAAACTTCTCAAAACGATGAAAGAAAATCAAAACCATGAAATACGGAGCATTCAATTTCTAACATTATTAGAAACTCAAAACAATGGATGATTGAAGGAAGAAACATTATAAAATTTCAAATTGATGAAAGAAAAGGACCATGCCATGAGATACAGACTCTGATAACTTTCTACCTTATTAAAAATCTCAAAACAAATGAAGCAAAATGTCGACTCTTATTGATTTCATTGATGAATCAGTCATCTCTCATAAAGAGTAACTAAAAATGCATGATCTCGGTCAAAGACCGGACCCAAGTAACTTGAAGAAATTTTTTTGATACCAACTCTTTTTCAAAAATGAAAAACATTCAACAAAGGTTTGAAGATTGCCAGAATGAATTCTAAACTCCATTGGGGTAAAGAATTTTCAAAAGACTGGACTCCAAAGGAAAACAATTGGAATGAGGAGCTCGACCCAAAAGAGCATGCTCAAACTTCTCTAGTCGCTATCTGATGAAAATATCCATCTCAAGCATCATCGCTTGCTTGACATCTTTTATGACGTGAGTTATAAAAGATGCCCCTAGTATGATTATTTCTATAACAAGATTCATTATAGAGCAACACAAGAAAAATAGGCCAAAGGCTTTTCATTATCAAACACTTGGGATTTACAAAAGATTCTTCTCATGAACACTTGAATTTACAAAGCTTTTCACAGGTATAAGAAACTTGCTCTGCTCAAAATTCTCTTCATTTCTGCCATCTGCTGATATTGCAAAGGAGTTTAAGAATCTGTCACTTTTTCTGAACTCTGCTCAGTTTCACATTATTCACAAGAGCCACAAATTCTCTGCTTCTCTGAGGACTCTTTTTTTTTTATCACCCCAGCTTTGGGACAACTTTGACTAACAAGACCTCGAAACTTGAACTTGACTCGACAAAAGAAAAAACTTTGACAAGTAACAAAACGAGGACTCTGACAAACATATGACTTTTACGCTAATAGAGACTGAATCCGCTTCTTAAACTGATAAATGTTTTAAAATGGTAAAAGTCAACCACTCTTAGAATCTTTTAAAAATCGTGTTTAAAGGCGTTTCATCCCTCTTTTTGATATTTCAGTTATGGTTATTATCCTTTTGGATTGCTTAGTCTCAACCTCTCTAACTCAAAGAGTATCAAAGAAAACCCTGCTGGCGCTTACTCAGACATTGAAGTAATGCTAAAGAAAGTCTAGCTGGCTCTTGGAAATTGTCCTTTCTGCATGAAGTCACTGCCATGACCAAATCGCATTTTCAGGTTTTCGATTTAGGGGACCGTATGCCTTAATTTTTGCCTGGACTGTTTGCCCTTGCAGATTTTCCATCCAACAGGCACTGCACCTTAATTTTTGCCTAAGCCGCCCTTTCGGGTTTTCAGCTTAGCGGGTGAATGACCCTAACTTTTGCCTAGACCGCCCTTGCGGGTTTTCGGTCTAGCGGGTCTAAGACTCCATCATTTTTTTTCTTTCTGTTTCTCTACAAACCTGGGCCTAAAATACACCAGAAGGACTCTCAGGTAGGCTTAGGTTCAAGCAGGGTAAACATTGGTGTATTTGAATGTTTTTAAACCGAATCTGGACCTTCCAGACTGCCTACGTATCCCTGAAGAAAATGGGAATCAGGTCTGCGTAGTTCTCCCATTTGGGGTTTCAAAGACTTTTATTTTCAAAATGTTACGAAAGATGTGACCGAACCTGAATTAATCAGGCTACCTACGTACCCTTAAAAAGGGATCAGGTCATAACGTAGTTCAGGTTCAATATCTTTTATGACGCAAGTCATAAAAGATGCCCCTGGTTCGTGTTTAGCAAAAGAAGAATTATTTTTTTTATTGGCCCAAAGGGTTTGCAAATGGTTTTAAGCATATAGGTTGTTGGTTCAAAGCTCAAATCGATCAAAGATGGCCTCCTGGTGTATCAGGCGTAATATTTCTTTAACTGATCCAGGTTTGTAGGTTCATTTAATTTTTCTCCGTTTTCATTGAGGAGTCTTACGGCTTTTCCAGGCAGGACTTCATCAATAATGTAAGGACCAGACCAATTTGGCCTGAATTTCCCTCTCGGACCAAATATTAGTGCCCTATTAGACTTCAAAACAAGATCTCCAGGCTTCAAATCTCGGACACGAACTTTCTTGTTGAAAGCTCTTTCAATCCGCCTTTGATATCCCTGAATGTGATATAAGGCTCTCAGCCTCTTTTCATCTATCATCTGCAGCTCATCATGTCTGGCTCTTGCCCACTCAGACTCTGGTAAGTTAGCCTCTATCATCACTCTCAAAGAGGGAATCCTCAGCTCAACCGGCAAAACCGCTTCCATTCTGTACATCAAAGAATATGGAGTCATACCTGTCGAAGACCTGATCGATGTCCGATAAGCCCACAAAGCATATGGAAGTTTGTTCGACCAGTCTTTATAAGTCTTAGTCATTTTACTGATAATGACTTTGATATTCTTATTCGCTGCCTCTACAGCCCCGTTTGTTTGAGGTCTGTAAGGAGACGACTTATGATGTCTGATCTTGAACTCTTCACACAGGTGCAAAACCTCCTTTTTGAAATGCGATCCATTATCTGAAATCAGCTCATGGGGGACTCCGTATCTGCAAATAATGTTTGTACGGATAAACTTCGCAACTGTGTTCGAAGTTATGGAAGCATAGGATGCAGCCTCGATCCACTTCGTAAAGTAGTCGATAGCTACCAAAATGTACTCATGACCACTCGAGGATCTTGGATAAATCTTCCCAATGATGTCTATTCCCCATACCGAGAAAGGCCATGGCGAAGATAAAGAATGCAACTCCGAAGGAGTAATATGAATGAGATTTGCATAGACTTGGCACTTGTGACATTTCTTCACAAAAGCAAAGCAGTCTGCCTCCATTGTGGGCCAATAAAAACCAAGTCTCAAAATCTTTCTGGATAACATTTTCCCATTCATATGAGGGCCACAGACTCCTTCATGGGTCTGCTCAATAAGCTCTGCAACTTTGTCCTCGTCTACACGTAGGAGTTGTATGCCATCAAAAGATCGCCTGTACAACTCTTCACCGCAAATGATGAAGTTCGCAGCTAATCTTCGAAGGGTCTTTCTCTCTTTGCTCGAAGCTTCAGGAGGATGTCCTTTACCAGAAATGAGGTTCTTTATGTCCACAAACCATGGCTTCCCGTCTGGACACCTAGCTGATATTTCAATCGCATTCACATGCGCAGGAGCCCACTGTAATCTCACAGCTAAGGGTTGAACCTCCATAGTTGCAGAGATGTCAAGCATCGAAGCCAAAGTAGCCAAAGCATCAGCAAAATGGTTCCTAGTTCTTGATAAGTGAGTAAAAATGATATTCTTAAATTTCTTAACCAGAGATTCCAAATATGTATTATAAGGGATCAATTTATCCTCTCGAGTTTTTCATTTCCCATTGATCTGACAAATAATGAGCATTGAATCCCCAAACACATCTATGTCCTGAATTTGAAGAGCTAAAGCTGCCTCAAGTCTTGCAATACAAGCTTCATATTCTGCCATGTTATTCGTGCACTCAAACTGAAGCTTGATAGATATAGGGATATACTCTTTCTTTGGTGATATCAAAACAGCACCCACTCCTTGACCCTGCTTATTAACTGCTCCGTCAAAATGCATCGACCATCTGGTACTCGGAGTTTCTTCTTCAATATCCATGATCTCTTCATCAGGAAATTCGGCTTTCAGAAGAGCACTCTCCTCAACAGGAGCATCAGCCAATTGCTCAGCTATGACCCGTCCTTTGATGGACTTCTGAGTGACATAAGTGATGTCGAACTCAGACAAGAGCAACAACCACCTTGCAGTCCTTCCTGTAAGGGCAGGTTTTTCAAACAAGTACTTCAATGGATCCATCCGTGAAAGTAAAAATATTTTGTTTGATAACAAATAATGCCTAAGCCTTTGGGTAGCCCAAACTAATGCTAGACAAGTCTTTTCCAAAACAGTGTACTTTAACTCATATTCTAGCATCTTCTTACTGATATAATAGATAGGCTTTTCCCGCTTAGATTCTGGATCTTTCTGAGCAAGCATACAACCCATCACAGTATTTGTAATCGATAAATACATCAACAAGGGTTGGCCATGAATGACGGGTGATAAGACAACAGGCAAAGATAAACATTGCTTAACTTTTTCAAACGCTTCCTGGCATTCATCATTCCACTTCTTCGAGGAATTCTTCTTTAAAAGTTTGAAAATTGGTTCACATGTCATAGTTAAATGAGATATGAACCTTCTCAAGTATTGAACTTTTCCAAGGAAACCTCTGATCTGCCTTTCTGTCTTTGGCGGCTCCATTTCCTGGATTGCCTTGATCTTTTGAGGATCAACCTCAATTCCTCTTTCACTGACCATAAATCCAAGGAGTTTCCCTGATGTAACTCCAAATACATCCTTGTTTGGATTCAGGCGAAGCTGATATTTCCTGATTCTCTCAAAGAATTTTCTCAAGGCAACTGTATGCTCCGGTCTAGTCTTTGCTTTAACGATCATGTCATCTACATAGACTTCGACTTCTTTGTGAATCATATCATGAAGAAGAGTGGTTGCAGCCCTCTGATAAGTCGCACCAGCATTCTTTAAACCAAATGGCATTACTCTGTAGCAGTAAGTACCCCACTGAGTAATGAACGCTGTTTTCATCATGTCCTCAGGCGCCATCTTAATCTGATTATACCCGGAGAATCCGTCCATAAAGGATAAGAGTGCATGTCCAGCCGTATTATCCACCAGGAGATCAATGTTCGGCAATGGAAAATCATCTTTTGGACTTGCCTTGTTCAGGTCTCGAAAATCAACACACATTCGAACCTTCCCATCCTTCTTAGGCACCGGTACTACATTAGCGAGCCATTCAGGGTATTCAACCACTTGGATGAATTTCACCTCTAGAAGCTTCTTGACTTCTTCATAAACTTTCAACTCCCATTCAGTTTTGAGTTTTCGGAGTTTTTGCTTCTTTGGATTAATGCCAGGGATCAAGGGTAATTTATGCTGAACAATCTCCTCACTTAATCCTGGCATGTCATCATAAGACCAAGCAAAAACCTCCTTGAACTCTTTAAGTAAAGAGATTAATTCTTTGTGCTCCTCAGGAGATAAAGTTTTGCCAATCCTTATTTCCCAAATTAAAGTTTCATCACCAATATTCACGATTTCAATTTCCTCTTCGAGTGGTTTTGCTCGGCGACTCTCCTCCTGTTGAATCGTGTGTTTGATTTCAGGGGAAGTTTCGTCGGCATCCTCATCAGAGGGGGAGTCTTGATTATCATTATTATTATCAGATTTTAAAGCAGATTCAGTAGATGAAACAGAAACAGGAATATACACAGAAGAAAACTCCTTTATTTCATTGAAAGTAGAATTGAATACATCCAATGACGAATGGCCCACATCAGGCTTTACAATGGACTCATGAAATGTATTTACAGACTCAAATGGTAGGTTGACATCAGTATCAACCGATTCAAACAAATGTAAAGAAGAAACGCCAAGCCCATCAGCAGAAACAGCCTCCAACTTGACCTCATTAGGAGAAGTGGACTCACCACTGACCTCAGAAATAGACTTGACCTCTAAAGTACCTGCATTAAAAGAATCATTAGAAATAGAAGACCCTGAATTAGACTTAGAGAATGACACATACTTATAAACAACTGACTCTTTTGAAGGAGAATGACAAGACTGAAAAGTAACCTGAGGTAGGACTGAGAGGTCCAGTTAGTCAAAGGTCCCTCAGCCGGGGTGATAAGATGAGTGGGATTCAGTATGAACGGGTTCCTGCTGATCACGGCCACAGTTTGTGACCTCTCATGAAAAAGGGAGCTCAGTGCATCCGGCCCCATTGCATCTGCCCAGTCTATTTCAGCGGTCTGTGAACTTATCGGTTCATCATCCAAATCACAATCAAAGAAAATTTCCAACCCAGGAAGTCTCTGCCCAGTAGACTCGTCTATCCAGGTTTCTGTAAAGCCACAGAAAGGAAAATTTGCTCCTTCCTTACGGAAACGCCCATTCATTCTCAGATCAAATGGTCCCATCGGTAAGTCCATACCTTTGCGGCGACACTCTGCCTATTTCATCATGTACCGCTTCATTTCTTTGACCTCTGCCTTGGTTGGTTAATACCCAAGCCCAAACAAACCATTAAAGGTCTTGAACACTGGGCATTCAGTCATACCCTGATGGTATCTGCCCAGTCCTGTACCCGGGATATAACCTTGCAGATGGATCATCCTGACTACATTCGAATTGGTACTGCTTAAGAAAAAGATTTCTTCATTCATCGCTTCTTTAACGGTTATAGTCGCCACTTCTAAGGAAAAACCAGTCAAACTAATATCTCCTTCCTTTCCCAGGGTCAATTCCTGCGAAATCTAACTCACTTCCAAATCCGGGTCTCCTTTAACAGTGACCACCTTATGGTTCAAAATGAATTTCAATTTCTGATGTAAGGTGGATGGAACAGCTCCAACCTTATGTAACCAAGGACGTCCCAAGAGCAACAAAAAGGAGGCTTTAATATCTAACACATGGAATTCGATATCAAATTCTTCTCCTCCTATCAGTACCTCTGTGACTAGAGTCCCGATCACGTCTCTTCTGGTCCCATCATAAGCCAGAATACCTTGGTCAGAAGGGACAAAGCTCTCAGGTCCAAAACCAAGGGTAGTCGCTGTACTAAGAGGGCATACATTCAGTGCAGACCCATTATCAATAAGGACCTCGGACACCTTCTTCATATTACAAACGACAGTAATTCGGAGCGGCTTCGTATGGTCCTTCCCCTCTGGGGGCAAATCACTGTCCGTGAACGAAAGAGTCTTCGCTACTCTGGCCACGGAAACTACACTGACAAGCTCGTCAGGAGTTATCTCAACAGACACCTGGGCAGAATTTAACTCTTTCAACACCACTTTCCGGTGTTTCAAAGATGACATCAAAAGACCCCAAACAAAGATGTTTGCTTGGGTTTTCTTCAACTGCTTTAGAAGGTTATCATCTTCTTCACTTACCACGAGTCTATTCTGCCTCTGGCCATCAGCAGCCCTTGCAATCTCTGCCGGATTGTCAACGCTCAACTTATGAGGTTTAAAGACTCGCCCTCCCCTGGTCATATGATGCATCTCATCACATTGATCATCCAGCAACAGTAATTCATTATCATCCATACTTAAGACGTAAGGAATTCTGATATCTTCTTGTTGGAAGTCATCCATTTCCAAAACATATGGAGTCTTCCCTTCTTTCCCTATATCACCATAATGAGAGGTATACGACTGAGACGAAGAGGACTCGGCAATCTCTATGTCACTGAATGACAATATATAGGGCTGCTTCCCTTTCACATCCTGAAGTTCTTCCTCATCAAACTCTATAACATAGGTGTTATCTGTCATGATAGCACATATAAGGGCAGAGGGATCAAGGATGGGCTCATCACAAAAAATGGCATTAATTGCAGGAGGAGGAGCAGCACGATGATTCGGGAGAGGATTCTGAGTAATATTCGGCCCTTTAACTGAGAGCTCATCCTTATCAATCAGGTTTTGGATTGCATGCTTCAAGGCGAGACAGTTTTCAGTCAAATGACCTAAATTCCTGTGATACTCGCAATGCTGATCCAGTCTCCAGTATGGTGGTAATGGATTTGGCACAGGTTTCAGAGCCGGAAGTTTTATCTTTTTATCCGTTACCAGCTTTTTCAATATCATTGGTAAAGGGTAAGGGAGGGGATCAAATTGCCTGAAAACATTTTTCCTTACTGGTCTAGCCACCTCAGCAACAGCTTTGACCTCTAGTCTGAAAGCTGGCTTGAAATAGTTCATTGCATAAACCTCTTTAGGTGGGGCTATAGGCCTCTTGCCTTCCCGCACATCGGACAGTGCCTTCGCTCTGAGGCCCTTAGCTATAGCGTCCTCCGTCTGGGTGCCAGTTTTTATCAAATGATCAAAATTGGGATAATGCTGGGGTGCTATGAAATGGAAGTATTGCGGGGACAGACTTTTGATCATTAACTTGATCTGATCTTCTTCTGGCATCCTCTGACTCAATTGTGCAGACTTGCGCCTCCAGCGCCTGATAAACAATGTGAAAGTCTCTTGGGGACCTTGCTTTAGCTGTTTCAAATCTCTCTTTGTTATCTCTATCCCCTCCTCCATCGAAAACTGTTCAACAAACAGGTTCGATATGCCATCCAAAATTCTGGTTTCTTCAGGCTTCAACCTTAAAAACCATTTTTTAGCTATCCCAATGAGAAACATGGGAAATAGCTGAACCATTTGTTCACGACTCAACCCATGCTGCTGAGATAGGGTAATGAACCATCTCACATGATTCCTCGGGCACCCAGTGCCATCATACCTATCATAATCTGGCGGTTTGAACTTCGGCGGCAAAGTAACACTGGGAATCTCAAAGTACTCAGAAATGTCAAATCTCTTTGGCCCTTGGAACTTCATGTTTTCAATGTCCTTGGCCATCTTCTGACACATATCAAATAACTCCTTCTCCTTATTCGTCTGCGGAGCGCAATATTCTGCGGCATATTGGTCCTCGTCGAGGTCAATCTCCTCAGCAGGAATATGAGGTCTATTGGGGTTAGGAAATGCAGGTGGAGTAGGCTGGATGACAGGCGCTCTAGAAGTAGAGGTCTTGACAGTATTCTGAGATTTCAGCACGACATTTCCTCTTTTAATCCCGAAATGTCTCGAGACATGTTTCTCAGCATTTCTTGAATAACCACCATGGGATCAGTCAAATCAGCCATTTGGTCAGACTCAGATGAGTTAGGTAACTCAAATGTAGGGGATAAAGATTCTCTGGATGATATAGGTGAGTCAAAATGACGGACAAGTCTAGAAACAGAAGAAGATCTAGACCAGGTAGGTTTGGACTGGTTATCTTTTGATGGAGCGATGGTTGCTCTCTTTCAGAATCCTGAATGGAAATTAACATATTAGATTAAATGAATGATGAGTGAAATAAGACATTCTGAGCAAATAAAGATAAGAGAAAACAAACACACTTTCATTGATAAAGCTTCGAATTGTGATTACAAAATATGACAAAACTAATCTCTGATCACAATTTGGATAAGAAGATTGACAATTAAAAAGGAAATACAGAAATCAAGATAACAAAACAGATATGGAATCTCAAGACTCTTCGATCCGAGCTCTCCTGCTTGCAGGCTCTTCCGATATTTCCTCACGTTGGGCTTGGGATGATAAATTGAACCTCCTTTCCATATTTTTGTTTCCCCAAGCAGCTACAATGGATCTGATAAGATCAGGAGTGAGATCTTCACAAAGAGGAGGGACTACGGCTCCGGGAGGACATAAAATTCCTGTAACCTGATGGAGAAATCGCATGGATGCATAAAAAGATGATTTCTCAAGACCCATGAGGTAAACAAACGGATGTGGGTAAGTGCTAGTGAAAACTCGGAAGCACGAATGACTCACCCAATGAAACTGGCTCCACTCTACATGTTGCAACCAATTGCGCCATTCATCAATAGATTGAGGTTGATTGGCGATTGGTTTCCATGTACGAAATTTTTCAGGGTATACGGATTTTGGTTTTGTCACTGAAGAAATTGAAGTTTTTCACCAAGCCAGACATACAACAACTTCACACACCGACAAAAATTGTCTTTGATCTCTTGGGAAGCAATAAGATCTAGTCCCAAGAAGGTCTCTGCTAACATGGTGGGTATAGGATTCCTCCCTTTATTAATCTGATCTACCACTTTTAATAGGGTCAAAGATGCAACATGGCAGTTTCCGCGAAGAACATGTCGTGCGAAGACCATAAAGATTAAAGCATTACGTCGACAATCTTGAAAACGAGAATTGGTAGGATCGACGTTTTTGGAAAAAAGCTTGATCAGGTCCTGAATTTTTACGCACTTATCCGTTAAACATGGCAGAGCATCCACAGTTTTATTTTTGAACAGTTTGCAAAACAAATTATGAGGGGATTCTATTCTTGAAGGTTTAATCCAGAGTCCCTCAGATGGGAGCTCTAGCAGAGTACACCAGTCCTCAAATATGGGACAGAGTTCGAAACGACCAAATCGGAAGACATGAAGAACAGGATCCCAAAGTCCCGCAGCTGCTTGGACAAAATTCCAATTTATATCCCGATTGTTCAAATGAGTGAACGAATTGATGAAATGATCAGCCATATGTCTCTGTGATTGTTCACACGGAAGAGCTTTAATTGCATCGGCTATCCAGTTATCCAACAAAATGTTGGCCATAATCAAACCTGACACAAAGATAGGAAGGAATACTGAGGAAATGAAGATAACTTGGAATAATCAAAGAATAGAGATAAACTTAACGATCAAACATATGAAGGATACAATTGGTGACATCGAATGTTCCAATGATGATCAGAAACTCAAAAACGAGACCGCGGTCACAAAATGACAAAAGTAGATCATAGACCGGATCTAAATCTGGAAGATGGATGTCAAAACTGTATGATTAAGGAGATCAACAATGATAGACTATGATTATAGAGACAGCAGACAAACTGTCGACCATATCTAAAGACAAAACAAACAAAAATTTGATTAATACAAACGCAATATGAAGGATACAACAAAAGAATGGATAAATGAGGTTTGAATCTGAAGGATAAAAACGGGTGAAATTTATCATCATTGGGTCAAAGAATAAACCGTAGCTATGAGTGTGACAAGTATAAGCCACTAGCCAGGTTTAGATCTGAGAGATGAATAAACAAGACGGATTGATTCAAACCAGGAATCTCTACTAGAAAGTAGGTCCTGATCTTATAATCAAGAGATATATGGACAAAAATCTCAATGAGCAGAGCAAAAGATAGGCCACGACCATGAGAGAGGCAAGTAAAAGCCACTGGTCGGGTCTAGATCTGAAAAACGGACCGATACAACTGATTAGATTAGACAAGGAAACCTCACTAAAAAGTAGGCCCCAATCTGATAATCAATATATAAGATATATACATATATATCCTAACCAGGGGCACCAGCCCTAAAATATGATCTCATAGAGTCAAGACACTTGACTCAAGACAGACATGTGAGTGTACTAGGACTGCGCTGTAGTGACATAAGGTGAACTACAATAATCTATGAATAGGACATGGCTCCTAAATCTAGGCTCCAACATGTGTAAGTAACGCATGTTCGTCCTTATATGAATACAATATATATATAAGCACATGCAGATCCTAATTGGGTTTCACTAAGTCAGCAAATATATTCATGTATATAATATATATAAAATGAAAGTAGGGCTCCGAACTCAATATATCGGGTACTATGCTTATGATCCATACTTAACATGTATAACACAAGTACGCCTAGTGTTATACATCGTATGCTTCATTGCTCATCGGTTGCTGTAAACACAAGTACGCCAAGTGTTTACAGCTGCAGCACCGGCGAATAGCTTGGTAATAGATACAACAATCCCAGCAGGGTAATGACATCCCATCTGGCATGTACTGTATCTATCCCATGGAGCCAATAATAATAAAATCAAATAAGAGAAAAATAAAAAAAATAAAAAACAAAATGATGTATGCCGTGCAGTGTGTGAATCCCTTGTTTTAAACACCTATTTGGTGCCCCTGGATTCTAATCGATTAAATTCCCATTTGTAATGATTTTAGCCTAAAATTTTTCAAAACAAATAGCATTTTAACAGAATTAGGCAATGTTCCAAGAAATCCCCAACAGAGTCGCCAGCCTGTGGACCCCGATCAAGGAGAGAGGTGGGGGACGAGCCCCCAGCGGCCTCTAGGATCATCCACGTGTGAAGGAGAGCTCTACCAAGGAACTCTCGAAACAGATGCCACCCTCATAGCATAGCACGAGTGGCAATATAAAAGGGATACCTCTCGATTCGGGAACAAGTCCGAATTCGAAACGTACCTAAACAAACTCAGAGTTGTCATCCATGGTATACGGCCATGGATCCTCAAACAAAATAGGCTCTGTATACCATGGATAACGAGAGATATGTATGGGTCCGTGCCTGATTACGAATGAAGAAGGTCTGAGAGCACCCCCAATTCGTCCGAGTGCAAGCACTTGGTCTCTTATGCCATTCATTATTAACCTGAAAGAGTTTCGGGTGAAAATCATATGAAATAGGAACAATTCTCAGGAATCATCTACCTAAGCATGCATTTCCTGAGGGTAAAGAAATAAGCATACACAAAATGAAATGAAAAAAAGCTGTCACCTAAGCCAAGCTAAGTTATGAGTGACATGCCTAATGGGTGTCTAAGTTCTGGTGGACATATACATGCAAGCTACGCTAAAGGTATAGTATCAGTATAAGAAAGTAAGAAAACACATCAAAACATAAAACACAAATCAATCCTATATATGACAGGAAAAGACAAATCCTAACTCTAATGCGACTTGACTCGAACCAAGATGGCCGTCCATCCCAGCTGTTCTACGTATCCCGGCCACGGGAAGAATCAGAGTCAACGTAGCTCGAATGACCTATTCTAACTACGATGCCTAACCATCTAGAACCGCTATCCTAGACTTGATCCACTAGACTCGACTGATTCTTAAAGCTTTTTGTGTGATTGCTTAAATTCAAGTGAATTGTAATTTTTGGGACTCTCTATATGTCCTAACTAATGCAAGTTGATTAGCCTTAAGCTAATACAGGTGGGCCCTATATCTTATGTGTAACTAGGCTGTGCAACCTAATGAAAACCATGGGCTGACTATATGCTTCTTAGTCTAGCCATCGGTTCGACTAAATGTCTGACCGATTGACTCGAGGCCTCCTAACTCTAGGGACACTCACACGACAGGACGCACCATATCAATACAAATCAAGACAGTCTCCTAACTCTAAAACACCCCAAACAGCTAGGACAGACTCATAACTCTAGAGGAAGAGCTTTTTGAAAATACGGTTTTAAAGAAAAAAGGGTTAAAGCATATTTATTTACAAAGTTTGGCTGGACTTGAGATATGGATCCCAAGCTGCACTACGTACCTCGTGGAAGAGGATCAAGCCAACCTAGTTCGAAACGAACTCTCCTAATTACCACTAAAAAGCTTAACATTCCAAATGATTTAAAGCTTTTGATATTTTTTAAAGTTTTCATATGTTTTTGAATTTTAAGATATTTTTAAATGTTTTTGAATTTTAAAATATTTCAAATGTTTTTGTTTTAAATTTCAAAGTATTCAAGTGTTTTTTAGATTTTTAAAACGTTTTCACCCTTTTGGTCAAAGACCCAAAGGGAACACACAAAACAACAAACTAGGGCAAAAACCCTAAAGCTACGGGGTAACCCCAAACAAGCAAACTAGTGTCAAAGACACTTGAACTAAACCACAAACAAGTAACTGAAATCTAAAGTAAAAGAGAAATGATAAGGTCTTTAACAAAACAAACTCGAACATGACTATGCCAGTCTCTAAGGATAAACCTCTAAACCAAGCGACACTAAAAAGGGATTACAAATTGAGGTACAAGTAGGGGAGGTTCTATAAATGAGACACTATATGTCTCCTATGTATATCTCTCTAAACGAGACAAGGCTTGTCTCCTATGGGGTTCCTGAAATGAGGCATGACATGCCTCTTATATACAAATGATGAAGACAAAGGATCAATGAGACTGGGCAAGTCTCCTAAACAAGAGAGGGCTCAAAGTATCCCTATCATCGCCCTTATAATAAGGGAAAAACTCTATCTAAAGGTATTTGAAAGACTTGGAAAGTCTACCAAATAAAGAGGAGAGCATTACTTAGACTGAGCAAGTATCCTAAGGATGGGCTTAGGCTAGCGCCTTCATCGCCCTTGCAAAGGGGGAAAGATTACATCTAATGATATCTAAAAAGACTTAGAAAGTCTACTAGAATAAAGAGGGGAGTGCCATATGGACTAAGACAGTCCCCTAAAGATGGGCTCTTCTAACGAGACAATATTAGTCTCCCTATAAAGAATTGGATTGCTCAACTACACATCACTTTCAACAATAGACGAAATTTTTATTAATAAAACACAGGATATTTTCAATTAACACTAATGTCCTCTACAAATGCCATAAATTTTAGATATCAAAATATAGATATCAAAATATAAGCCTATCCCATCTCATCTCAACCAGTAATGAAAAACGAGCGCAGTGCCTTAAAAGAATGGCATCAAAGCAAAGCCATAATGAAAAACGAAACTCTGTTCCCATCTTCCTCATGCTAGAAGATATATACGTCTAGTACTAAATGTGTGATCAACAACAAGTTGACATACCAGATACTATTTAAGCCCAAGCTTTGTGAGTTCAAATAGATGATAAGGAGACTTAAGAACCTATTTAATTCATAAGGCAATTGCGAGACTTATATGAAGAAAAGAAGCTTCCAATGTGCCAAATCCCATATATAACGAGGGATATGTGTGTGCGTGTACTGCTATTAGAACAAAATGAGCCTACCCATACAATCTTAAGGATGATAGTAGAAATCTCAATGACATGAATGACAATAATCTTATTAACTCTAATACCAACGGCATGAAAACTGAAATGAGGAATAAACCAAAAGACTAAATACAAAAGGATTTGATCACTCAGCTATCTCTTGCTTCTATTCTCCATGAACAAAGCTCATTAACATGCATTGCCTCATCCTAGTCTTAATAAAGAATCCTAATAATAACAAAATGAAAGATCTCAACCAAAACATAATACCACATTAATCAAGTGATCATCAAAGCAACAGTTATCACAGCCACACATATCTGATGCATTTAACACTTTGATTTTCTAATCACTTAAACTTCATAGATTAAACTACAAGTGAATAGGTAGACTTGGAAATATAGAAAACAGGGCTGAACCATAGGCGAGGAGGCTGAATCATGGCTGAATTGTGAGTAGAAATGTACAGAATTTGTGCCCAAAAATAAGACAGATTTGCAGGCTAAAACTATGCTGAAAACTGGGGCAGCAATGGGGCTAAATCTGTGCGCAAAACTGGGCTGAAATGGATAAAAACTGTGTTGAAACAGGGGGGCCGAAATGTACAGAAACTGTGTTGAAACAGTGGGCTGAAACATTGATAGGATTGTGCTAAATATGTGCAGAAAACAAGCTAATCCTGTCAAAAACAAAGCAAAATTTTGGGTTGGATTGTGCCTGTTCCACCACAGACTAGCACTAACATATTTATACACACTCTCTCATATACTTATCATATTCACACATCGAAACACATATAACAACTCATTTATAACAAGTGAACAGACCATTCAATAATTTAAGTTGGAGACTAATCTCATTTTGACCTAATGTCAAGCGCCTCTGCCCAATAAGCTTAGTGAATCAATCATTATTTTTAACAGGTTATGCAGAGCTAAGGGCTAGCAGCCCTCTGACGATAAAAATTATTAAACAGATTAGAGATATTTCCAAATTCAAATGTAAACTGCAAATTTTTGTTTACAACATAATTGAATGGGCAGAAATCTGTACAGAAAATTAGCCAAACAAAGAGACACTTAAGATTCAATTACATTATTATTACCATTACAAACAAAGAAAGTTGAATGTGGTGGTCCTTTATCTGTGTAATATCATAGTACGCATACCATTACCACCGTATGGGCTTCATAGCTTTCATGTTATCAAGCAAATATGAGATCATGATTTGAGTGCTAATATATAATCTGATTCCCTAAAATAATTCATTTGGACATACAATTTCTTTATATTCAATACTACTCAAAGAAAAATCCTATACATGACCACAAGACAATCAAGCTTTATCAAAAGCCAAACTCAATTGATCACCACAAACTAAGTCATTGCAAGCATAATAACTAACCAATGAAAGCCCCAATATATAAAAAAAATAGAAAAGGAACAGGAACTATCCTTTTGTTAAAATTAATTCAATTTTGCAAGTACATAGCCACGTCATGCTAGAAAATAGGGCTATTTTCATATTATATATTTATGCTAAGAGCTAGCAAAGTCATAAAAAAAATCATTGAGGATAAATAAATGAACAGATGCAAGGATTAAAGCTAGCACCAAGTTTAGAAAATATTCTGTTTCATAAGGTCCTCAAGCTCTCTTTCAACTATATCACCAAGTTTACATAGACATTATACACCAAAATTAATCATACCCACAGCAATTACAAAAATTTTAGAGGATCAATCATGGTGGCCACTTCAAAACTATAAAAATAAAGTACCAATTTCAAATTAAACAGGTTAGAGA
This sequence comes from Tasmannia lanceolata, assembly GCF_043159265.1. Lineage (NCBI taxonomy): Eukaryota > Viridiplantae > Streptophyta > Magnoliopsida > Canellales > Winteraceae > Tasmannia > Tasmannia lanceolata. Next base: position 7,668,337 of record NW_027518679.1, on the reverse strand, counting down.
AATATTAGCTGGATTCATCTACTTTTTATCTTTATCTATCATATAAGTATAACCACCACACTATTCTCACACAAATCAACTCAATCCCATTTAAAACATTGCTCTCCGTTTGAAAACCATTAGGCTATTTTGAAAATCAATCAAAAAGACAAAAAATTTATAGTATAATGAAACGAACTGCAATTTATTCTAAGAATTTTCTTTAAAATCAACCAAGAAAAATAAGAAAACAAACCTTGACAATTTTTAAGACATGAGCACTTCTATGTAAATAAAATCAAAATATCCCTACAGGCACATATTTTGTTCATGACAACCATATCCAACTTTGCCTCACACTTCCAAACAAATCAGAATATGCTACAAGAAAATAAAAAAATTTCAAATATCAACCAGGTTTTATTCTTAATTTACTTTAGGAATAAAATCGAGAGTCATGTATATGCATATTTCATTCTTCTTCAAAAAGAAATGACTAAAAACAGAGCATAGTATTTGATGAGCTTTAAATGAACTCTCTCTTCTTCCCCTTTTTTTTTTTTAGATTTTTTCAAATACAAAATTTAAAACTTATTACAAAGCACAACAACGCATCTTCCATGCTTTATAACTATTATAAAATTTTCATCAAAAAGAATTTCTAAAGCTAATGCTCTGTTTCAAACTTCTTCCAACACAAACACGAATTTCTAATTGGATTTCCGAAAATCAAGATCACATGATAGGGATTCATAAATCATTCATCAAACTATGAACAGACAAATCATTATAATATGTAAAACACACAATCGAATATAAATGAGCAGATCTCAGGATTTTCCTAAAGAAATGATGATGAAACATTAAAATTTTAGAAATTATATATAGATTACAATATCATATTATCAAATTCTTTCAAAATAACATAATTCAATCAAGCGATCACAAGAAACTAAAATAAATTAGAAAAAACAAAGTAGCAATCAGCAAAGAAATGATCTATTAAGCCTAAGAACAATAGATCGACATGAATTTATAATAACTTACCTGATATTAGAGCTTGAGTTAAATTTCTTGAACCAATGGAATAAGAAAATCTTCACCTATCCAATTCGTGAGATCAGATTTTAAACTTATGTCATGATCTCCTCAAATCTGAGGATTAGAGCTCCAGTGAAACGATAAGAGAAAAGGACCAAATCTGAAATAAAATAGCTAAATCAACGATTTCAGCTACAAATATAGAGCTCTTATGACTAAACAATCATGGATCTAAGGTTAAAGGAAGAAAAAATTACAGATCTATGAATTCCTAGGTTAGAAAAGGAAGAAAAAAAAATTAACAGAGGATGAAAATCTATAAAAAAAATTGGTTCAAGGCTGGCCGGAGTTTGCTAGAGATCAGCTGCAACTTGATCGGAGAAGATGATGAGATGAAGAGATTAGAATTTGGATCTAAGGTTTCTAAAGCTAATAAAAGAGTTTTAAAGAGAAATAGAATTCAAAACTCAGGCTTTTCAAACACTCAATCGGTAAAAAGAGCTAGTAAATGAGAGGATCTAATAGAGAACTACTCAGCCGGAACTTTGCCGGAGAAAATGGATCGTGGAAGAAGAAGACAAAGAAAATTAGGGTTTGGGGATTTGGGGATTTCGGATTTTGTTTTTTCTCTTACGAAAATGAAATTCTTCCTTCCCTTGTTTTTCGTGATTTTTCTTATATATTAAAATAAAAGCTGTTGATATTGGCATACCCTAAATTAATGGGCGCACAGAAATGGTGGGCGCCAATATTTGATAAGCGTGCGAATCAAGCGCGGCCCCAGACGGGATTATGCACCCCCCCCCCCTCTTATATGAAAATGATACTTTTATCTCTTTTCCCCCCATGGACACCCCCTTCTTTGATTAATTCAATCCCCCTATATACCTATATTACGACACTTTTGAGGCTCGTTTGCTAGGCAAACGAACTTGGATTTCGATGAAATTTTGCAGGGACCTTGCTAGGACCCTAACCTACCTTGAGGTGAAATTTGGAGTTTTAAAACATTGGTTTGGTTAGGTTTTACTTAAACATGGGGGATTTAGGGTACGGTCAAAATGGGGTGTCTACACAAAGATTATTGCTTTCCTTACATTGCCATTTTTAAATATTAACGTCGACGTTAGAGACGATGTTAGAGTCGATAGTTTATTGATTCAACCGCGTCGATTAAGCCTCGAGATCAAACAAAAGGTAATGAGCTTTCTTCAATGCAATCGCACCGACTTACATCCGGGTCGCACCCATCATTACTCCACTCGCACCGTACTTTATAGCAGTCAATCTCGGCATTTACGGCAACGATTACCTCTATCTTTACAATTTACTTTTTTTTAACTTACAATGTCGACGTTATGTTCAACGTAAGAGTCTGATTCAACGCCTTCGATTAAGGCTTTCAATTCCGAAGTAAGATGTCGTCGGCCTCGAGATCATAAGAATTTAATGTGATTTCTTTAATGAAATCTCCCTTCCAGAAGCACCATTCTTTGTAACCATCGATTGCCGCCTCAACAACGACAAAGATTGTTCATGTCTTTACACAACGTCGACTATAATGTCGACGTTGATACGTAATGATATACAATCTTTGGCGGGTGTCGAAGTATATTTAATGCAAGTAGAAAAAGAAACGCAATAAGCGGGAAAGGTTGGATGTGATTGAGTTATACTCGGGGCCTGCAAGGAAGGGCAAAATGGTCTATATTTCTTCTGACACCAGTTCTTTTGCCGTGTCAGAGCGTAAAGTTGAAAACTCGCCGCCTTTCGAAGTTCAGAAAATAAACTAGCCGCCTTTGGTATTTTCCTCCAAGAACCCTGATCTCAAATCCTTGAGCAAAAACCTTGCCTCCATGGAAAATTGAATATGCTTTGCTTTAATTGAACAAGTGTTGTTAAGGTCATGAACAAAAAAATCAAGTCCATATCAAGAATTTCATAGAAAGAGTGGCAATTAATATAAACAAAATGATACGTTTCAAAGACCAGAACTCCCAATCCCAAGCTTTTTATTTTTCCTTCCATATCTATATTACAATATAGTATATCATGTCTTTTACTCAGAAGAGGTATTTGATTAGAGTATTCAAACAATCCGTTTCTCATTTCTTCTTGGAATAGCGAGAGTTGCAAAGCAAGATGAGCTTCTTCAAGACCTTCAATATCATAACAAAATTTGTTCTTCTCTGGGAAAGCATACTAGTGCTTTTGGACATATTCAAGGCCAGTACACAGTACAACTCATCCATATCCGCGGCATCGGTATCAGAACCCATCGCCGAATCTGAGACCGCACAAATCGAGCCGTCCCTTTCTTTTTTATCTAAAGAAGCCTGACCTAATTCACCTTCATTGAAGCCTTCCCACAACATATCCATCTTCTCATCGCCGGCTTTCCTGTTGCCGGAGAATTCGAGCTCTCTACATGAAGTATCCTTTATCGGCCCCGAAAAGTCTTTTCTTTGATGGGTTATTTCTGTTATGACCAGAGCTCCTTTTCTAGATAGATTTTTTTCATCTCCATGTGGGTGACAATCTGAAACTGAGGAAGATACATACAAGAAAGAAGAAGCCGCCAAACCCCGGAAACGAAAGCTGCAAAGGGAGTTGTGTTCTGTGATTACAGGGAAGGTAAAATCATCTGAAATGGCTCCTTCTTGGATCTTCATCTTAACCTTTTATGTGTTTCTTGTTGATCTACAAAGGGGGTGTTTATAAATGTTGGACGGGTGGAGAAATGGGTCCTATGGTTTTCAAAACATTCGTTTTCATGACAATTGGTGACTCTCATCTACAGCCGGATTCCCCGGAAACAGATAGTCTCTTACACATTTGATATTGAAAAAGACAGCTCATAGTGGAAGGTGTGAAAACTAACTGTTGGATTATGAATTCCTTCACCCACCCAACACAAAAAAGAACAAGGGCTATAAATGAAAAAGGGCTCATGGACAAGAAGAGTTGGGGGAGCCCACTTTGCAGGAAAGTCAATGGTCTGCCTTTTTGGTCCTTTTTCTATCCCACTCATTGGGCAAACTATTGTACATTGCGGCCTTAATAAAGGAAAGGGAATGGCTAACCAAACAGTCTTAGCCGTTTCGACCAATGACTTTTTTTATATGCTTTTTCACCACGTTCAATGGTTAGGATCACTTCGGTCCAATAGTTCATGACAAAACTAATTAAATGATGGGAAACGATATTTCAACCCTCTGTTCCACCCTTTCAACCCCATTTTGTTTCTTTCCCTAAAATGATATCATTTCCCACCATCTTGTTTGTCTTTTTCTGAAAATGAAAAGCGGGAAAAGGGGGTGGAAATATCATTTCCCTTTAATGATATTCACTAGAAGGTATTTAAGATGAGGGTGGACTTCTGCCTAGCCCATCTTCTATCGTAGCAAAATCAAGACAAAAAGTCCATTTTAGAGGGACCATAAGACTCTGACCTTAGATTGTGAGTATCTCTGGAAATTAATGTGGATCAGGATTTCTAAATGGAAAAGTAGACCTTTGTCAACTATTTTCATAAACACTGCTTTCACAGTAATGCCCTACACACTTGACCAAGTGGCAGACCTCTCTTGGCCATATACTAGGAGTCTAGATTCCGTTTACTCGCTAATTCCGGTGGTCTTTTTCAAAGAAAATCAACAGAACCCGACCCATGCCATTTTCGGCGGAAAGACCTCAAAGATAATTCACAAAAGATACATAAACCAGTACTCAACACTGTCATCTCTTTCTGATTTTTCTGAGTAATTAGTTGTCTTGACTGGCTAACATTGATTTATACGAACGGCTTGCTTGCTTGGTGAGAAAAAAAAAACTCATGGTTACCCACATCTTATACCTTGATTTGATTTGCTAAATAAATTCTCTTTCAAACATCTTACAAAGGATCTTCCCCTCAACAAACGAATTGCACCATATTACAGTTCAAACAAACCCTGATCTAAGTTCAACTTCATAGGGTGTGAAGCACCCTCAGAAGAGCCTTGTACTGTCTTTCATGGCACTTGAAGCTCAAATAAACTATTTATAGCCAATGTGATCCGATTACAAGAGAGAAGCAATTGCTTCATTTGGGTAGCCAAAAAAACTCTTCCTTTTTCTTTCATAAAAAAGGAATAAGAAATGCAGAGTGATGGCAGAGAGGGTCCCCAAGGCATGGAATTTGTGAACAAAGGTATAAATGATAAGTATACATCATGGCGACCGCATGGATTCCTGGCACCTAAGAGGAATGTCTTCAGGAGCAAATCCATCCTCATCAGCATGCTTAGATAGACGCATGGATAGAGATGATGATACACCTGAACGAGGGTGCAGCACCGATCTTGATCCGCCATTTAAAACTTGAGAAAATGAAATAAAACAAGAGGCAGAGGAACATACCATCACTCAAGTCTTTGGTTCAGTGGAGAAGAAAAGTACCAGAAAGGATCGTCACAAACCCACACATCTCCGTCACAATCTGAGGACTTTGTCGGTCCCAGTCCAGATCAGGAAGATGGAATTACAAGTCACAAATCGAAATTTGTTAATCTGCTGAAAGAACTAACTAGTCACCCTCTAGATCAGTCACTTTGTCCATTGCACTTAAGAATCTCACATCATTTTGATGATTTAGTGTGAATTTTTTTATGTTCGACCACATGACTTAACATAGGAAATTTGCATAAGTTTGGGACCTATGTTGCGCGAGTTTGAGATCTCCATTGAACTTTTTACATTTGGAGGCATATACAAGTCCATGCACTAAACTACAGATTAGTGATTATACATAAAAAAAAATGCATACGCTAAGATCGAAGTATATTTTATTCAATTCTCAACAATATTAAGCAAGACAACAGCAGTCAACCATTTTCAGGAAGCTTGGAATCGAATGGGACTTATCAATGTCAAAAGATTTGATACCAAAAGTCAGTAAATTTCTGCCAAAATTTTCGTTCAGGAGGAATATGAAAAAGTACCCAATGAGCAAGACAACAACAGTATCTGCTCAATCTCCCAATAACATGTGAAAAACCACTCATAACACTTAATTTAAGCCATCAAATCACATTCAGTAGTTTCCCACTACGCAAAACCATCTTTGTTGCTTCAACTCCATTTTATCACACTAAGAAAATAGCCTCCATCAAAAACATTTTCAGATAGCCAGATAATAGAAATATGATATTGCCTTCTTCATTCAAAATTACTTTGCCTACTCTAGCTTGATAAGGATTTCTGTTAGTACTGTCTTCAACATTTTGTATGGTCCCATAGAGGATCAATTAGATTAACGAACTCTTATCCAATTCTTTCAATGTTTAATCTCAACTTTAATATGGTTCTATATATTTCTAGTTTTCTTCACTTTCTAAAGATAAAATCTAAGAGGTTTATGCCTCAAGTTGAACAAACTTTTACAAATTAAAACATCATTAGTAAGGGCCTAAAGGCTAGAAATATCTGGTAATGTGAAACATTCGAAGTGGAACTCCATGAAACCCAAACACACTACATGTTTAGAGCTACGAAGGACAACAAGTTCTGAAAATGTTATAACGAAAGCCATGCCCTTCCAGATACTCAAAATCCATCAAAACAAGCTTCTTTAACAATAAAAGTGTTCGTAAGCCCCTTCAAAGCCTAAAAATCCAAGCTTCTTAAATGATCTCTCCCATAAAGGAAAATGAAAAAGAAAAAGAAGAAAGCTTTTTTGGTGATACTTCCCAATCTGCGCGTGAGTGTGAAAGAAAAGTTCTGTATTCCCAATGCTTATGACGCCAACATTTCACCCAAGGAAAAGCACACTCAGCAAAAATGTCAAAGCAATTCGTATGGACATAAAGGTAACATTGTAAAAACATGAGAAACGATCGTTCATTCTGCAGTTAGGTTGTATGTCTTGTATCTATGGTTTTGTGAGTTGTATCAAGAGAAACAAGTACCAAAGGAAAATGCATATGAAGTCCAATCTACTGAATAAAGAAAATGGCAGAACAGATAAATAACAGAGAACTGGTCTCACATGTGTGCGCAATTTCTGATGAGATGAAAGGATTCCTTTAAATGAAGAGTGTACCAAATGCAAGTCTTACCTTTATTTAAGGGCAAGTCTTACCTTGATTTAAGCTCTTGTGCACTAAGGGTATTAATGTCATGTTCCTCACATTGTTACAATTACTCATGATATATGAACGATAGTTGGCAATGCAGGAAGCGAAAGTGGGAAGCGAGGGCTGTGAGGAAGGCAGGACGTGGGAGGCGGGAAGCATTGGAAGCAACAGGGAAGCATAAAGGGAATCTCCATGGAAGTGTAAAGGGAAGCGCCAGGGAAGCAACCAAGAAGTGCAGGAAGTGAAAATTAAGGAAAATACAAAAAAAAAAAAAAAACCTAACGGTAAAATATAAGTGACAATTATAAATAAGTTTTAATAGTCTATTTTTTTTTCAATGTTTGAAAAAATTTAAAAGCAAATGAATCCAAGCTTTCAAGAACCATAAGCAACTCAAATATAACCACCATAGACGAATCAAAATTCCAACCAGCATTAAATCCTAATTCTAACAATCATAACAAATTTACAGGCAAATCCAACTCCTAACTATTAATCAAAAACATCAGATATCAATGTTAATGGACATAAGCGGGCCAACAGACGACAATGAATAGTCAGACTAGCCAATTGGGACTCCCTTCACAGGCCTTTCATCTTCAGCCACTCGAATTTTCGATATTCATTTTTATTTCTCATCAAGAATGGCATCTTCTTCTGGAAATCCTAGCTACTCTTAGCATGATATTGGGGAATCTCATTGCTATTACTCAAACAAACATGAAATGTATGCTTGCATATTCATTCATAGGTAAAATCAGATATGTACAAACGATGGATATGCAAGCACGATAACTTATATGTTGTTCTATCTCCTCCACAACTTCTTATTCTTCTTGTCTTTCTTGATTCGTTTTCCCCTTCCACTTCTCTTGTGATTAATCAATTAAGAACTACTTAAACAATCAAAAGTTAAAGATAAATAGTGAATAGTGGAAAATAAAAATATAACTTTGAATGCATACTTCTTATAATTAATCAATGAAGACATTAACCATCTCAAGTAAATATTTATGATGTATAAAAGTTCAAAATAAAAAATAAGATAAAGTGCAATGAAACAAAAGGATGAAAAATTTAGAAAAAAAGAAAGGAAACGTGTTCCCAAACATGGGAAATGTGCTTCCTAAAATTTGGGAACGCGCTTCCCAAAATTGGGGAATGTGCTCCCAATGAATAATAAAATTGCTTCCCCATTTTTGGGAAGCATCACTTTTTTTGCTTTCGAAACACAATTTCCGGTATCCTTGATATGTCCATGTTCCCAAACATGGGAAATGTGCTTCCTAAATTTTGGGCATGCGCTTCCCATGAATAATAAATGTGCTTCCCCAGTTTTTGGGAAGAATCACATTTTTTGCTTTCAAAACACAATTTCCGGTAACCTTGATATGAACAATATTTTGATCCACAGAACATTGCCTGCCATCGTATATATTCTGCCACATATAGTTCATGACTATTATACTATTAAAAAAAACAAAGAAGTTCATGACTATTATATTTTTTGTTGCTCTAATTCTACAAGCCCAAAGCCCTCTTTGAGGTCCAAAATCTTCCTCATAGGCATATTTTTATTTTTTGAGACCATGTGAGAATTTGTATGTTAGATTGACATACATTCTGTGGGGATACTGAAATTTTCTAATTGTGAGAATTGTGATTTCTTGATATTCTTGTTACTTCCATGCTTATGGGTAGATTGGTTATATTTTTAAATTTACTAATGGAATAATCTTTAAATCTTTATTGTTTAATGACATTTTCATGGTCAAATAATTGGAGTTGCATGCTGTCCAGATTTTCTGCACTTTTGTTATTATTCTTTTCATATTCCTGGACGCCCAAAACTTGATAGTTTCTTACCCTCGTTCCAGTTTCTCGATAACGCTATACAAGTGTGATATGTCCTACGTCAGATTTGCTAGCAGAGCTACAATACCAAGTGTCTTTCCCTTTCTGTCCTACATCAGATAATCATAACAAAAAAAAAGGCAAAGGAAGCCAAAGCTAAGTCCATCTCAGAGTCCATTTTTTCAAACCACAATGCAGAAATAATCTTACATCCAAGGTGCTGCTTTCTCTAATCCTGTGTCTCCTCCTCCTATGATGGGGACCATCCTAGGGTCCATATTCTAAGTTTTAAGAGCCCCTCCCCCTTAGGTGTCTTTTATGTCCCTTAAGTTATAATAGGGATACCATGGTCTTTTCTCACCAATTTCACTTGATTTCTTTAAGTTGTAGGCATTTAAAAGGGGGTATTCATGCTAAGTGTTAAGTCATTTACAATTAATCACTTAAGTTGTTTAAGTGACCATCTTGTATTTGTGGGACTTGAAGTGGGTTGATTTCCATTATAAGTTAGGGAGTCCTAGCTTATTTGTAGTAGGAAGAGTCCATGTAATAGTCTTATTTCAATGAGGAGCTAGTAGTTTAAGTAGAATAGAAGTAATAATTAGACAATGAGTTGATTTTTAAAAAAAATTATGAGTCTTTTTTCCTTCAATTTTCTATGGCTTGCATAGCCTATAAATATGAAAGGTGAATAAAAATTGATGCTTTCTTATATTGATTAGGTGTGACGCCATTTGTGCGGTCAGTTTTCTATCCCTAAAGTCCTCTTTCCCTTTCTTTTTTCTCTCTCCCTATTTGATCTCCCCATCTGTATCCTATCTCCCCTCACTTCACACCACCACTCCCCTATCCTTCTCACATCATTTTCACTCCTCTCCTCTCGCTTGCCTCGAGGGTTGGGTTCATAAGTCGCAAACTTCTACTCCTCTCACTCAACCGCCACGGCTGGGTTCATAAGTCGTCCCTTCTACCCCTATCTCTCTCCTTCTTGACCTTGATTTCTTTTTTGATCTTTCTCCTTTCTTGATTTTGAATTTTTTTTCTCTTGATTCCTTTGCAGATCTTTATTCCTTTCTTGATCCATTTCTTTCCTTTTACTCTTTGTTTTCTCTACCCAGATAATCAATTTTAGCCCAGATTCATATCAATTTGGTATCAGAGCAATAAGTGTTATCCAACACGCTTAGAAAAGGCGAATCATTTGGCATACTCAACAGGAAGAGCTTACACAGAAACTACAACAAGGCAAATCCAAGATGATACTTCTATCGATATGCGCTTAAAGGAATCGCCGATCATAGTGTTTGAACCCCTATCGAACTTTCACTATTTAATCGCGAGCGCAAAAGTAGGTGCCAACAGATTTAAGGAAACAAAAGAATTGGTGTTTTTCTGCCTAAGTTGGCATAATACAAGTACATCATAGGCGCACCTTGTGATCATCTTACTTCAAGCCAATGACATGACTACACAAAGCTACTTGCGTGTTGGAAGTACTTAATGTGTTGGGAAGGAATCGCATGAGACGCCATGAAGATGACCATATGGTGAAACCAGGTACAACCTGAAAAACATCATTGAAAGATAATGCATCATAATATCCTAAACCAGAGTATTGATATAGGATGTGAGTATATATTAGAGCATCTACATATACACATACAATTATAAGAGGAAGAGTAAATGGGCACAAGACAATGGGAATCTCATGATGGGTATGTAAGAAAGAGAATGCATAATAAGACAAAACACATGACATAAAGAATCTCATGATAGGAATATAAGAAACAGAACACATGAGAAGACAAGAGACATGAGATAAAAAGAATCTCGTGATGGGAATATAAGAAAGAAAGCATATGAGGAGACATCCTCTCAAGGCTTTTTTAGGCTTTTTTGGATTGTAGTTTGTTCCACAGATGTTATGCATCCTTTGCAATGGTATGGCATCTTGTGGTTTTGTAGAGAGTGTGATTGGTTGAAACCCAAGATGGCATTTCTTGAATGCTTCTTTCAATTTCTTAGCACATATTGAAGGATTTAAAATCGTGACGTGGTTTTTGTATTGGGCCAGTGGTATACAATCTTTTTGTAGGAAGAAGTTGTTTCCTAATATGAGGTGTCCGTCTAAGTTGTCAAACCTGACGATCCACTTTTTGTTAAACAAGAAACAAGAACTCAAGATTAGCAGAAGTGTGGAAATGAGGGGGGTGATGCCTTTTTACAGACCTTCATCGCCCAAGCCAATGGTATAGATCATGACTCTTCATGTTCCCGGCATCGATCTATGACACGTGGACCCCAGAAACTCCCTGTCATATTGCCATCATAATGTTGTCGTTACGCAAGATTCAAGGCGCAGACTCCCATGTAATGTACGATTGAGCATTTACTGCGCTGTCATACATTAAATTTCGAAAATCCCGCTCATTACATAAAACCACAAAAATCGAACGTGAAGCGCCTCCAACAAGCCACTAGGCCATTGACTTGGGCAATGGCCATGACGGAAGGACCGAGTGTGACAGCGGAAAGAGAGAAGCCTCAAACCATGAGAGGAGTGCTCCTTATATAAGCCTTGAGTGCATGCCATGGATTCCATGCACTTGAGAGTTCTTGGAAGGTGTATATCCTTTTTCTATTATTCTCATCATGAAGTTCTTCTATCTCATCTCTCTTGTCTCCGCATGTGCATTCTTTCTTATATTCCCATCATGAGATTCTTTTATCTCATGTCTCTTGTCTTCTCATGTGTTCCCTTTCTTATATTCCTATCATGAGTATCATGGAATTCTTTTATCTCATGTCTTTGGTCTTCTTATGCATTCTCTTTCTATTACATATCTTAATTTCAGACAAAAAATGCCCCCAAATAAGTGGGTATGTAATACGCCCACTCTCAACAATCATATATGTGCCGCAAGACAGGTTATGAACAGAGGTTGGGGCTTCAGTTCAGAGTGCACATGCATTTTTTTTGTTATCACCAGTTTGTCTTAGTCTCTTGGATCATAAGAATTCTTCCCATGTTATATGACTTGATTGTGAGCTTGAGATGACTATTTTATTGCCTTGCGGTGAAAACAAAGAAATTAGTAGCCAACAATACTGTAATGATGCTACTGTTTAGAACCGTCAACTATTTTTGTTGTTTATTTGCTTTGGTTCTTTTTTAATTTAGATTCTCTTCTCTAGAAATTTTTTTATCACCTTGTCTTATTTAATATTAGCCTGCTAGCTATGCCACTTACAAGTAGTCTTCGAAGTTTGCTAGTGCCTTCTATTGCAAGGGGTGAATTCTGACTTAGTGAGTACCAATCCAACAGTGATCGTTGAGGAAGTTGTTAACTTTGCAGCATATGCATTTGCACCGGCAATTCTCGTCACTCCTCTTGGTGCACTCGGCATAATTATCAGGCAAGAGGCAGTCATATATTGTATTATGTCACTATTTTCTCTTATATTTGCATGTGTTAACATTCATATTTTGTTGCAGTGCTGCACTTGCGCATGTTATTTTACGGGAGAAGCTCCATGTTTTTGGTATTCTAGGATGCGTTCTCTGTGTTGTGGGCTCAACAACGATTATTCTTCATGCTCCTCAAGAGCGAGAGATTGAGTCTGTGAAGAAGTGTGGGATCTTGCTACAGAGCCAGGTAATTTTATTTCAGTGGGCAGCTAGCTCTGTTATCTCAATTTGTGTACCAAAAATGATTTTATGATATGATATGAACTTTTAGGGGCCGTTTGGATATGCGGATTTTAGAATCTTGGATTTCCTCAAAATCCTAGATGGGAGACGAGAGGAGGAGGTTGTTTGTCGTTTTCTGGTTTCTCATCTTTCTTTCCGTCAGCAAGAGAGTAGGAGATCATCCCATTCCAGGTTTTAGAACTCTCAGGATGAGGGAGAGATTTCTAAAACCCGGATTTCTTAGTTAAAATCCAGGATTCTAAGAAGAAGTGAAACGGTCGACCTCCTTCTCTCATCTCCCATACAGGATTTCATGGAAATCCAAGATTCTAAAATCTGCATATCCAAATGACCCCTAAAAGTTTTACTGCAATTCATTTTTTTAGCACTTTTAAAACATATTGAACTTAGTGGTTCTACCTGTTTTCTGCAGCTTTTCTTTTATATGCAGCTACAATAATAGCAGCAGCTCTTATACTTATATTCCATTTTATCCCTTGGTATGGGCAGACACATATAAAGGTGCCCATTGGGGTTTGTTCGCTTGTAGGTTCTCTTTCGGTATGTATTTGATTATTAATATCACATAAAATTTATCAGACTTTTATTCCTTGGAACGAGTCACATGTTTTTATTTCTTGAGTAATTTAGTATGCTCTTGGCAGGTTATGAGTGTCAAAGCACTTGGAATTGCATTGAAGTTAACATTTTCAGGAATGAATCAGTTAATATATCCTCAAACTTGGGCTTTTGCGGGCAAGTGGGGATTGTTAGAGTATATGCCCTGGAAAGCCACTAGAATGACATTTTCTAATCAATAAAGATTTATTTTATGACTTGAATTGGTATTTACATTTATGAATGTGTGTGATGTGCTTATTTTATTGACACATGTTCGTCCTTAGGTAGCATAGTAGAAATGCCATGCTCAAAGGATTCACAGATCCAAGAGAGCAAGGAGATATGGCACCTCGGTTCTATGCAAGCCTTAATAGTTCCTAGTTGGGAAAGAGATTGGACATCTCTTTCTGTATAAAACTAGCACCAGTCTTACCAACATGCACGTGACGTGAGGTGACTTATCTCGGTCATCTGGGTAGTGGACCCTAAGCAAGAAGAGTGGGTGCGACGATTGGATCGTGTAACCGAACCGGATCAAATAAAGAACAACTTGTGGACAAGAAAGTATAAAGTTGTTCTTCCAGACATGACCCTTCACAAGTCCTTAGACCTGAGGGATCTTATTAGTCTGTCGGTTCGTTCTAGGGTCTTAGTCTATCTTATAGTGATTCTATTTTTAAAGTCACAATCGGATAGAGCTATATCCTAAAGCAAATCCTCGAGACCAACAGTGATACTCAACAAGGGATTCTTTGCCCTAAAATTTAGAGATTGACATCTACAATTTTGTCAGAGCGGTAGGCCTATTAAATAGCCTGGTCAGGCGGATTTGATAAAATGTTTACCGGAAAGTTTTATAAAACATTGAATTGTTTTCAAAGGATTTTACAAATGCATTTGGAGACCGAACACCGCTTGACCAAAATGGTATACCAAAAGTGGGCCAGGAGGGTAAATGGTGTCCACCTCCCGTATGACTCAACTTAGTAGATGTGGTAACGAAGAAAGGACTTGCACATACATGATGTGATTAGGGGTAAGATGATCTAACGGTTATCTTCAGGGTTACGTCTCGATGGAGGCCACTGACCTAATGCAAATGTAGTTTAACTACAGAGCGAGATCGCAGTGGCGCCCACCATAGGGTTCTGCAGGAATGACCATCGGATCCCTGCGACGATCCTACTCCCAACTCGAATGACCCGGTAACATCCAAATGGATCAGGGTTCCGCATTTACATTGCACGGACGGATATGATCCGTTAGATTAATGTGGATATTAATTAAATATATATATATATATATATATATATATATATATATATATATATATATATATACATATCTTTGTTAGGAAAGTAACAAAAGACAGTAAGACAATTTTTCGAAGACAAATTGGAGCCGAAATAACTCCCATTAGAAGTGAGTTATTAATCGATTAAATTATTAATTAATTAATTAATTAATTATTATACATTATTATCTATTATTAATTTGATTAATAATTATCATAATAATGTGTAATCCAAATGAGGATAGTTATTCCCAAACCGGTTTTGCAAAAGTTGTGGAATTGGAATTGAATTGGGATTTGGGATAGGACTACACATTTGGATAAGGTTTGTGGGGCCCACAACACTCCTAAATCAATTGCAGAGCTGGAGAAAAGAGTTCCAATTGCTCAAGGACTTTGAGTTGCACTCAAACTCCTTGTTGGATAATAATTGCTAAATTGTAAGATCTACAAAGCAAGCAATTTGTTTCCAACACCAACTCTTATGAGATAAGGCTACAAGGGCTGGAGGGAGGCCTCCATACATGTTCTCTCATGTATCTTTAGTATCCCCACATAGCCTTGGAGGTTTGGGAGAGTCTCATTCACTCAAGGAGTCTCAATTCAAGTCGGTTTCTCAATTTGATTGGAATTGGGAGAGAGAAACAAGGATTTATCAAACCAAAACTCTACTTTATATAAAAGAGAGAGGGGAGAACGAAATTTCAAGTGTGAAATACTCAAAAATTCGTTCTCCCTTGCTTCCCCCCTTTGGAAAATAGTTTTCCATCTCTCTCTCTCTCCCTCTCTCTCTCTCTATCTCTTCCAATTGAAATAGTTTCAAAGAGAAAGGCTTCTAATCAATTTCTCTATTCTCTACAACAAAGGTACTGATTAGATCAGATCTTAAATAAGCGAATAAGAGTTATTCACATCCACAATAGTCCGAGCAAAGAAAAAGAATCCATCGGTTTAACTTGCGGGGTCCACGGCATTTAGAACGATTGCAACCATTCAAGGAGTAGATCAAGCAGCGTGATTACTTGATTTCTTCTTCAAAGAGGTATTTATTTATGTTTGATTAATTTAATTAACTAATCTAGACTCTAGGATCTAAGGCAAAAGCAAGATCAAAAGAAAATTTTAAAATTCTATGCGATTTTTGTTCCGCTACGCATAGCGATCTTGCCGGAAGGGGATAACCTTCCTTGAGTATGTGCAAGTCCTTTCTTCGTAACCACATCTACTCAGTTGAGTCATACGGGAGGTGGACACCATTTACCCCCTTGGTCCACTCTTGGTATACCATTTTGGTCAAGCGGTGTTCGCCTCCAAATGCATTTGTAAGATCCTTTGAAAACAATTCAATGTTTCATAAAACTTTCCGATAAACGTTTTATCAAATTCGCCTGGCCAGGCTATTTAATAGGCCTACTGCTCTGACAAAATTGTAGATGTCAATACCTAAATTTTAGGGCAAAAAATTCCTTGTTGAGTATCACTATTGGTCTCGAGGGTTTGCTCTAGGATATAGCTCTATCCGAATATGACTCTAAAAATAGAATCACTATAAGATAGACTAAGACCCTAGAATGGACCGGCAGACCAATAAGATACCTCAGGTCTATGGACTTATGAAGGGTCCTGTCTGGAAGAACAAATTTATACTTTCTTATCCACAAGTTGTTATTTATTTGATCTGGTTCGGTTACGCGATCTAATCGCCGCACCCACTCTTTTTGCTTAGGGTCAACTACCCAGATGACCGAGATAAGTCACCTCATGTCACGTGCATGTAGGCAAGACTGGTGCTAGTTGTATACAGAAAGAGATGTCCAGTCTCTTTCTCAACTAGGAACTATTAAGGCTTATATAGAACCGAGATGCCATATCTCCTTGCTCCTTTGGATCTGTGAATCCTTTGAGCATGGCATTTCTACTATGCTACCTGAGGACGAACATGTGTCAATAAAATAAGCACATCACACACATTCATAAATGTAAATACCCATTCAAGTCATGAAATAAATCTTTATTCATTAGAAAATGTCATTCTACTGGCTTTCCAGGGCATATACTCTAACAATCTCCCACTTGCCCTCAAAGCCAGTCACGAATATATCTTAGACCCATTCCCTCCAGATACTTGTCAAATACCTTTTGACTATGGAACTTGGTCAAAGGATCTGCCACGTTGTCCACTGAAGCTACTTTAGCTATGGTCACATCCCCTCTGTCGATAATCTCTCGTATCATATGATATTTGCGAAGGATGTGCTTTGACTTCTAATGAGACCTTGGTTCCTTTGCTTGAGCGATCGCCCCACTGTTATCACAATACAGAGTAATAGGTCTCTCAACAGAGGGCACGACTCCAAGTTTGTCTATAAACTTCTGCAGCCATACCGCTTCCTTCGCTGCATCACTCACAGTGATGTATTCCACCTCAGTTGTGGAGTCCGTTGTGGTGTCTTGCTTGCAACTCCTCCATGAAAATGCTCCATTAGCTAAGGTGAAGACAGAACCTGATGAGGATTTCATGTCGTCAACATCTGACTGAAAATCTGCATCAGTATATCCAGAAATGACTAATTCGTCTCCTCCATATACTAAATAGTAATGTTTAGTTCTTCTGAGGTACTTAAAGATATGCTTACCTACTGTCCAATGCTCTGGACTTGGGTTTGATTGATATTTACTAACCACACTTACAGAGAAACAAATATCTGACCTTGTACACAACATGGCATACATCAAGCTTTCCACTGCCGAAGTGTAAAGAATCTTGTTCATTTCTTCCTTCTCTTCAGATGTCTTAGGAGACATCTTCTTAGAGAGCTTGATTCCATGCCTAAAAGGTATTAACCCTTTCGTTGAATATGCCATATGATACTTGGCCAATATCTTATCTATGTAAGCTTCATGTGATAGTCCAAGTGTCCTTGTCCTACGGTCTCTAAACAATTTAAGGCCAAGGATATAAGACGCTTCACCGAAATCCTTCATAGCAAAGGTACTATATAGCCATACTTTTGTATTAGATAACATTTCAACACCATTCCCAATGGGTAGAATGTCATCTACATACAAAACAAGAAATGTCACAACACTCCCACTGACCTTTTTATAAACACAAGCTTCATCTACGTTTTGTTTATAGGCAAACTCTTTGACTGCTTGATCAAAATGAAGATTCCAGCTGCGGGATGTTTGGTTTAATCCATAAATGGATCTTTGCAACTTGCACACTTTCTGACTTTCTTCTCCGGCAGCTTCAAAACCTTTTGGCTGGATCATATAGATATCCTCTTAAATGTTTTCATTCAAGAAAGTGATTTTGCCATCCATCTACCATATCTCGTAGTCATAGTGTACTGGGATAGCTAATAGAATCCTAATAGACTTTAGCATGGCTACTGGTGAGAAGGTTTCCTCATAGTCAATTCCAGCCTTTTGACTATATCCCTTCGCCACTAACCGTGCTTTGTAGGTCTCTAGCTTACTGTCAAGGTCTTTCTTCCTCTTGAAAATCCATTTGCATCCAATGGGCTTAATGCCCTATAGTGGATGAACTAAAGTCCAGACCCCGTTAGTGTACATTAAGTCCATTTCAGATTTCATAGCTTCCATCCAATTTCCCGCATCGATGTCTAACATCGCTTCTTTGTAGTTAAGGGGATCATTATCATTTTTATCTGAAATCATATCATATTTTTCATCCAAGTAGACTAATCTATCAGGTTTTGTGATCACCCTTCTACTACGTCGGAGTGTTTGTATAGGTATAGTGGGCTCTTGCTCAGTGTCTTCTCTTTCCATTGGAGTTTCAGGTTGCTCTTCCAAGACAATCCTGTCTCTCTTGATAGTATCTGGGATGAACTCTTCTTCTATAAATATCGCATTCCTACTTACAAAACAATTTTCTCGTTTAGGTTATATAATATAAAACCCTTTGTTTCCTTAGGATATCCAATGAAAATACACCTTTCGGTTCTTGCCTCTAACTTATCAGCACTTATCTTTTTAACATGTGCGGAACACCCCCATATCCTCATATGATTCAATGATGGTTTTCTGCCTGTCTATATCTCATATGGAGTAGATGATACTGATTTAGTTGGGACATAATTTAAGACATAGAGCGCCGTTTCTAGGGCATATCCCCATAGAAACAGAGGTGCTTATGCAAAACTCATCATAGGTCGGACTATGTCCAACAAAGTCCAATTTCTACGTTCTGAAACACCATTCAATTCTGGTGTTGCAGGTGGGGTCCATTGAGAGACGATTCCATTTTCCTTTAAGTAATCCCTAAACTCATCCGGGAGATACTCTCCACCTCTATTAGAGCGAAGAGTCTTTATTCTTTTATTTAACTGATTCTCTACTGCATTCTTGAACTCTTTGAACTTTTGAAAGGTCTCAGACTTACGTCGCATAAGGTACAAATATCCGTACATTGAATGGTCATCCGTAAAAGTCACTAAGTATATCAGCCCTTCTCTTGCCGGATGAGAAATGTGACCGCATACATCACTATGTATATTCTCCAACAAATCTTGGGATCTTCCACTCTTGCCCTTGAAGGGAATTTTGGTCATTTTACCTTGAAGACATGGTTCACAAGTTGAAAAAGGTTCCACTTGGATAGAATCCAATGGACCGTCTTTTACCAATCTTGTAATCTTATCTAAGTTAATATGGCCTAATCGAATATGCCATAGATGTGTGGGATTGGTCGTATTCCTTACCCTTTTGAGGTTTGGAATATTCTGAATAGGAATATCCTCAATGTTACTTACATTTTCTAAAGCATTTACTATAAATAATCCGTCAACTAATGTACCTTCTGTGATTAAGGAATTACCATTTTTGATAAAAAAAACACTACTTTTATTAAAACTTGTAGAATAAACAACAATCAATAGTTTAGAAACTAAAATCAAATTCCTTCTAATCGAAGGTACATAAAGACAATTATTTAAACGTAATTATCCTCCTGAAAATGCTAGTAGTAGATCACCCACAGCTTGGACTGCAACTGTTGCATCCGTTCCAACCTGTAGGGAGAGTTCGCCCTTAGTTAACCTTCTGCTTTTCCTGAACTCCTGCAAAAAATTGCATACGTGTGAGGTTTCACCAGTATCCACACACCAGGAATAAGTAGGACCAATCAAATTGGTTTCCGTAACAAAGATTTGCAACATACCTTCAGAAGTCTTGTTGATGTTTTTGGTTGCTAAGTAATCCCTGCAATTATACTTCCAGTGACCAACTTTCTTACAGTGGAAGCATGCATTATTGGATTTAGTTAACTTCTTGAAAGTTTTCTTGTTCTTGACTTTCAAAATATTTTTCTTGGAACCTTGGCCTTTACCCTTTCTTTTTCCCTTGCCTTTCGGTTTGGGAGTTGAGACTACATTAGCTTCAACTAAGAAAGAGGATTTTTTTATTCTTTTTCTGAAGATCCTCAGTAGATTGAAGATGATTCAACAATTCTGTCAACGTCATTGACAGTTTGCTCATATGGTAATTCATGACAAAGTCAATGAATGATGGTGGTAGGGATGTAACACCATGTCGACTTGCGACTCAGCATCTAACATGGCCCCCAAAACTTCGAGCTCATTTAGATAGCCCATCATCTTCAACATATGATCTCTAACTGGGTTCCTTTCACCATTTTTGTGGAAACCAGACCCTTAATTGCTATTTGTCTGGCACTACGATTTTGTTGTCCAAACATCTCCCTAAGATTTTGCATAATATCCATGGATGAAGCCATTCTGACATGTTGTTGCAACACATTCGACATCGATCCAAGGATATAGCACTTAGCCATTTGGTCATCTTCATGCCATTTTGTGGCTCTATCCCTGACATCCTGGGGATCATCGGGACCAGGAAATTAACGTGCCTCAGTAGTCAAGACCCAATGAACTTTCGTTGCTGTGAGTACTAGAGTTAAGTTCCTCTTCCAGTCCACATAATTTGGACCAGTAAGTTTGTTGTCCTCAAGAATCCTAGCTAAGGGATTGAAGGATGCCATATTTATTACAAAGGAAAGAGGCATAATATATGCAAAAATAACAATTTTAGATTTATCATGACATATAACCATTAGATCTGGGTATTTGATCTGTAATGGTACTGCCCATATCTTTTCTCATTTATGTGCCCCTCAAATACATTAATTAAGAGAAATAGCATGATTTCTCCAATGGGCATCGGTTGCTCATTAACAACAACTTTGTTAAGTACGAGTGAATTCATCTAATCCATCATATTAGT
The DNA here is from genome assembly GCF_043159265.1 of Tasmannia lanceolata. NCBI lineage: Eukaryota > Viridiplantae > Streptophyta > Magnoliopsida > Canellales > Winteraceae > Tasmannia > Tasmannia lanceolata. Next base: position 7,647,471 of record NW_027518679.1, on the reverse strand, counting down.
AATATGATATCTGATTTGATTTTAGCCTCCAAGCATCGCAGTGTATCTATCCTTTGGGCATCAACACTCTTTGCTTGGTTAAGTTAACACCCACTGCCTCAGAACCATTTTACAAAGCATACTAGCTTCTGCTTTGGCATATGACTAATGTATTTTGCAAATATCCCTTATCCTTATAGGAATCTATTAGTTACTCTAGATAGAAAATCAAGATCGGCTTCTGCTTTGGCATATGACCATCTTGTTCTCTAAACTAGCCAACCAATAGATGGCTATGGAAGGCCATGGAGATTAATTATTTCGATTTAAATCCCCATTTACAACTTAATATTTTATAAAGAGGGTTTCTTTTAAGTGGGAAAAACTTATTCCTATGCATGTATCTAAAACAAACCATCCAATGGAAATACATACATAAGGAAAGGAAAATGCAATCATCCATCACACATCCAAACCACAGAAAAGTAAATCAACCACATCCATAAGCTTAATTTTGGTATCTTGGATTTATAGGGATTCTCCCACTAACTATTTTAGAATTATCTAACCATTTTAGAGTTAGTTAATCTCCATAATTCCATATTACCAAAATTAAGGGTGAAATTTGGGCAACTATTCGCTATTCGCAATAGGAAAAATCCACCGACCTCAAAGTGATTTTTCAAAGGTATTAATACTGATATACTTCATCATATGAAGTATCTTAGATCAGTAGGAATCATGAAGAATGCGTCTGCCTTCCATTGAATCGATAGAATCGAGGTCCGCCATCATCTACAGTCTTCTTGAAGCATCGCCATGTCCAAGTTCTTTGATTCTTCGTTGACCACCTCAAGAGTGATTTTCTTTCTTCATTACTTTTGATGTAATATGAAAATAAACTACCCTAGTGTGTATATAACATGTACATCAAAAGAAATTCTTCATGGGAAACCAGTTGTCCGCACAACTGTCCAGAGGGAGCACATACACCAATAAAACCTTTAATTATTACATTGCAGACTTTTAATTGCTACATTCCAGCAATATCAAACCATAAAAATAAATAAAAAACATCCACAAATATTATCCATATGCATCTCATGCATGGATAGAGGTCGAGTAATCATTTTTGCCCAATTTTCACCATTAGAGATCAACTCATGCTAAAATTAAATCAAATAATTTTTAATTCAGCCATAAAAACTATTGACATTTAAAGAAACTTAATATAATCATTCTTTATGATGTAAGAAGTCACGAAATGTTTTTTTGCGTAAAAATAAAATCGTTTGAGCGAGAAAAGCTTAAAATAGTGGTTTTCGGAAACCCTTTAAGAATAGCATAATTTCCAAATATTTTAAGTGGGAGAAAAATATTCGGACTACCATATTAGCTACTGATTATGCTTAAAATACACTCAAATAATGTTTGAAAATTTTAATCTTGGGCTATAAATTTTTCTCACAACTTTGGGGCTATTCCGAAATAAAACATGCAATTCCCGAAATAAAAATCAGCAAAAGGCTGCACTTTTGCCCTAACTTGTAAAAATCAAATCTCCCAATCCGCTCATCGGATTTTGATGATTCTTGATGCGTTGGACTCGTATTCAAGTGTAATTTTTAACCACAAAGGTTGATCAGATAAAAAATCACAATGAGTAGATCGAAATTACAGATCTTTACACAATAGTCCATATGTTGATTAATTAACACTATGGACTAACAACCTCGGATAGCCGGGATAGAATGTCCGGACTCACAGCAGATATACCGCATGATCTATGTTTGGCTAATTAAATCTCCTAATCTGAGCCCTAGTTGCTCTGATACCACTTGAAGGAAGGTTATCCCCTTCCGACAAGATCGCTATGCGCAGCGGAACAAAAATCGCATAGAATTTTAAATTTTTCTTTTTGATCTTGCTTTTGCCAAAGATCATCGAGTCTAGATTAGTTAATTAAGTTAATCAAACATAAATAAATACCTCTTTGAAGAAGAAATCAAGGAATCACGCTGCTTGATGTACTCTTCGAACGGTTGTGATCATTCTAAACGTTGCGGACCCCGCAAGTTGAACCGATGAATGCTTTTCTTTGCTCAGAGTATTGTGGTTGTAAATAACTCTTATTCACCTATTTAAGGTCTGATCTAATCAGTACCTTTGTTGTAGAGAATAGAGAAATTGATTTGAAGCCTTTCTCTTTGAAACTATTTCAATTGGAAGAGAGATAGAGAGAGAGAGATGGAAAACTATTTTCAAAGGGGGAAAGCATGGGAGAACGAATTTTTAAGTATTCCACACTTGAAATTTCGCTCTCCCCTTTCTCTTTTATGTAAAGTAGAGTTTTGGTTTGATAAATCCTTGTTTCTCTCTCCCAATTCCAATCCAATTGAGAAACCAACTTGACTAGAGACTCCTCGAGTGAATGGGACTCTCCCAAACCTCCAAGGCTATGTGGGGACACTAAAGATACATGAGAGAATGTGTATGGAGGCCTCCCTCCAGCCCTTGTGACCTTATCTCATAAGAGTTGGTGTTGGAAACAAATTGCTTGCTTTGTAGATCCTACAATTTAGCAATTCTTATCCAACAAGGAGTTTGAGTGCAACTCAAAGTTCTTGATCAATTGAGACTCTTTTCCCAGCTCTCCAACTGATTTAGGAGTGTTGTGGGCCTCACAAACCTTATCCAAATGTGTAGTCCTATCCCAATTCCCAATTTCGTTCCAATTCCGCAACTTTTGCAAAACCGGTTTGGGAATAACTATCCTCATTTGGATTACACATTATTATGATAATTATTAATCAAATTAATAATTCATAATAATATATAATAATTAAATAATAAATTAATTACTAATTTAATCGATTAATAACTCGCATTTAATGGGAGTTATTTCAGCTCCAATTTGTCTTCGAAAAATTCTCTTACTGTCTTTTGTTACTTTCCTAACAAAGACATGTATGTGTGTGTGTATATATATATTTTTTTATTTATTTATTTAATTAATATCTACATTAGTCTAATAGATCATATCCGTCCGTGCAATTACATAAAACGCGGAACCCTGATCCATTTGGATGTTACCGGGCCATTCGAGTTGTGAGTGGGATCGTCGCAGGAATCCGATGGTCAATCCTACAGAACCCTATGGTCGGCCCCACTTCGATCTCGTTCTGTAGTTAAACTACACTCGCATTAGGTCAATGGCCTTCATCGATACCTAACCCTGAAGATGACAATCAGATCATTTTACCCCTAATCACATCATGTATGTGCAAGTCCTTTCTTCTTAACCACATCTACTGAGTTGGGTCATACGAGAGGTGGACACCATTTACCCCCTTGGCCCACTTCTAGTATACCATTTTGGTCAAGCAGTGTTCAGCCTCCAAATGCATTTGTAAAATCCTTTGAAAATAATTCAAAGTTTCATAAAACTTTCCGATAAACGTTTTATCAAATCCGCCTGGCCAGGCTATTTAATAAGCCTACATCTCTGACAAAATTGTAGATGTCAATCCCTAAATTTTAGGGCGAAGAATCCCTTGTTGAGTATCACTATTGGTCTCGAGGGTTTGCTCTAGAATATAGCTCTATCTGAATGTGACTCTAAAAATAAAATCACTAGAAGATAGACTAAGACCCTAGAACGAACTGGCAGACCAATAAGATCCCTAAGGTCTAAGGACTTGTGAAGGGTCCTATCTTGAAGAACAACTTTATACTTTCTTGTCCACAAGTTGTTCTTTATTCGATCCGGTTCGGTTACGAGATCCAATCGTCGCACTCATCTTCTTGGTTAGGGTCCACTACCCAGATGACCGAGATAAGTCCCCTCACGTCACGTGCATGTAGGCTAGACTGGTGCTAGTTGTATACAGAAAGAGATGTCCAGTCTCTTTCCCAACTAAGAAGTATTAAGGCTTGCATAGAACCGAGATGCCATATCTCCTTGCTCCCTTGGATCTGTGAATCCTTTGAGCATGGCATTTCTACTATGCTACTTAAGGATGAAACATGTGTCAATAAAATAAGCACATCACACACATTCATAAATGTAAATACCCATTCAAGTCATAAAATAAATCTTTATTGATTAGAAAATGTCATTCTACTGGCATTCTAGGGCATATACTCTAACATATTTGTCTTTTACGCAATGGATGCCTAATCAAACATACACAATGATGATTATTACTCCCACATTAGATAACCCTCTTAATAATATTAAGTTGATAAACGAGGTTAAGTTGAAAGGACAGGACCTTGTGGCCTTCCATAGCCATCTAACCATTGGCTAGTCTAGGAAATAGGACGGTCACATGCCAAAGCAGAAGCCGATCTTGTTTTCTAACTAGAGTAAACCATTAGATTCCTACTAGGATAAGGAGAATGTGCATGAGACATTGGTCACATGCCAAAGCTGAAGCCATTGTAGATTGCATAGTTTTCCTAGGCAGTGGGTATAACTTAACCAACCAAAGGGTATTGACGCCCAAAGGATATACATACTGCAATGCTTGGAGGCCGAACATAAATCGGATCTCAAAGGATTAGATGAATCCACTTATTCAAAGTTGTTGAATAAGTTTCCGATGCCCATTGGAGAAATTATACATTCTCTTCATTCACGAGGTTGAGGCGCACGTCAATGAGACGTGCAATGGGCAGTTCAATCGTAGATCAAAATCCCAGATCCGATGGAGATGTCTTGAAATTAACTAAAATGGTAGTTTTGGTAATTATGCATCTTTCCTTTGTGCGTAGATATCATGGCTTCATTCAACCCATTAGCTAAGATCCTAGACGAAAATAGGTTAACTGGTCCAAATTACCTCGATTGGAAAAGGAACCTAATGTTAGTTCTAACAGCCGCTAAAGTTTATTGGGTTTTTACCACTGAGGAGCCTGAACTACCTGGTCCCGATGCGCCTCAAGTAGACCACGGTAGAAAGTCTAATTGGTTGAGGACAATGAGATGGCAAAGTGTCACATCCTTGGTTGCATGTCTAATGTGCAGCAACAACATATTGGAATGGCAGCGGTGTGGACCCCGATCCGAGAGAGAGAGGTGGGGGACGAGCCCCCAAAAGTCTCTGGATCATCCACTTGTGAAGGAGAGGTCTACCAAGGAACTCTCGAAATGATGCCACCTTCGCAGCATAACATGACTGGCGATACAAAATGAATGAGATACCTCTTGATCCGGAGCCAGGGCTCGAAACCAAGACGTACCTAAAATAACTCAGAGTCGCCATCCATGGATAGGCAATGGAACCCCAAAAATAAATCCTCTGTGCAATGGATAACCAGAAATATATATGGGTCTGTGCCTGATTACGGATGAGGAAGGTCCGAAGAGCATCTCAATCTGCTTGAGTACGAGTACCTGGTCTCTTATGCCATTTATTTATTGATTTTGAAGAGTTTTGGGCAAAAATCATGTGAAATGGGAACAGGTATCTTCGAGAAAATGTCTACCTAAAGATACATGTCTCAGAGATGAATAATAACCACACACAAAAGAAATGAAAGACAGTGTCATCTAAGAGTAGCTAGATTATGAGTGTCATGCCTAATTGGTGTCTAAGTTCTGGTGGACAAATACATGCATGCTACAGCTAAAGGTATAAAGTCTGTACAGGAAAGTAAGAAAATACAACAAAAAATGCAATATAACTTGATACCACACACGACGCAACACAACAAACCCTACACTCTAAATGATTTCGCCCTATTCTTTGGATAGTTTGGTATTCATCCAAAGCTGCCTACGTATCCCCGCCTCCACGAGAATCAAAGCAACGTAGTTCTTTGCGCATATTCTAAACTATGATGCCTAAGGCATCTAAACTTCTAAACTAGACCCGGCCTAAAAGACCAAGACTGGTTATTAAAGTTTTTAGAACATTATTTAGGTTAAAGTGAATTGTGAATTTTAGGACTTCCTATATGCCTAACTGAATACAAGTTAGCCTTAAACTAATGCAGGTAGTTCCTATATCCTATGTCTAACTAGGCTGTATATCCTAAGGACAACAATGGGCAGACTAACGCATCATATTCTAGTCATCAGTCGGTGATGTGGATCGCCAACTGACCGGACGGAGGCGTTAAACTCCTAGCTAGGACACACTTCTAACTCTAACACAAACACAAAACAACAAAGAAACAAAAAACAAACACATAGCAAGGACAAACTCCTAACTCTAAAATCCTCTATCTAGGAGAAAATCCTAACTCTAGAGGAAGATCTTTTCGAAAACATGTTTTATGAAAGATTTTTGTATTTTTAAAAGGGTTAAATGATTTATTTATAAAATTTGACTAGACTTGGGATATGAATCCCAAGCTGCCTACATACCTCGTGGAAGAGGATCAAGCCAACGTAGTTCAGAATCGAACTCCCCTAACTACTGCTAAAACTTAACACTCCAAATGATTTAAGGCTTTTGATGTTTTCAAATGTTTTTGATATTTTAAATTTCTGATGTTTTTGAGTTTTAAAATATTCCAATGTTTTGGATTTTAAAGCTTTTCCATTGTTTTTTATTTTTAAATGTTTAAAATGTTTTTATATTTTTAAATGTTTTAGATGTTTTTGGATTTTTAAATGTTTTAGATGTTTTTGAATTTTTAAATGTTTTCACCATTTTGGTCAAAGACCTAAGGGAATACATGCAAGCACGACCACAAATTAGGGCAAAGCCCTAAAGCTAAAGGGTAAACCCCGAACAAGCAACTAGTGTTTCAAAGAACAGGAAAAACTATCTAAAATCCCAATCCCAAGTGAGCAAAGCTCTAATAAGACTATGCTAGTCTCTAATAAAGAAGAATGACAATTTTAAAGGAGAAACTCCTAGCTAACAACACTAAAGAAGGGGTGCACATGAGTCAACGACTCTCTAAAAAATGCCACCAAAATGAGGGGTAAATGAGTCAAAGAATAGCTAATAACGCTACCAATGAGGCAGGGCATGCCGCCTAAAGACTCACTAGAAGAAAGGGGGGCTCTAATATGAGGCTAAGTAAGCCTCCTAAGAGATAGGCTCTAAACAACAAGGCTTTCCTCCAAATGGGAACTGCCTTAATGAGACATAGTGTGTCTCCTAGTGGGGGCTCCAGATGACTCTTTCATTGCCCTTGTAATGAAGGAAACAAATATTTAAAGGTATCTATAAGACTTGAAAAGTCTACTAAATAAAAGAGGGGAGTGCTACTAGGACTGAGCAAGTCCCCTAAGAATGGGCTTGGGCTGACGCCTTCAACGCCATTGACATGATGAGTACAACACCTATAAGACTAGATAAGTCTTAAAAAAAATCTCCAAGTCTAAGGCTTTATCATACAAGGAAGAGAACCCTGAATTTTCATACCACCAGGTTCACATATCACAAAGAATTATAACTCCAAATGCAAGGCAAAATTAATTACGGCCAATAAGAAAATCAGACTCAATACAACCATTTAAGCCAGGTAATGATCAGCTAGAACATTTACTCATCCAGTCTTTGAAGGCATTACAAAGCACAATATATTAATGGCAACCAACAAGCCATATATGTATTCCTTTTGAGTTGTTTATTCTTCCAAACTAGAACAGTAATAGAACAAGGCATACATTGTCTTGATAAACAAGTAAAGAATGTAAAAAACTAAAGCTCTCAAATCACCTTCTTATGGTTCCAAAAACATTACAAATGTGAGAGGAGGGAATTACACCATCTGATGATTTAAATGGTCAAATGCATACTGTTTAATGGCCAAATGAATACAAACAGACAAGTTTACACGTTTATAGATCTAACACAGACATCTTCACATTACATTCTTTCAGGTTATGTGACAACTGGTTCAGTTTTTATGCTCACTGGTTCAGATTTTTGTGCTAACTGATTCAGTTTTTTATGCCCACTCGTTCAGTTTAACTAATTTCAGGTTTGGGCTTGTTACTCTCGGGTTCTGTTCAATTGATGCTGGGTTTTATACTAACCGTTCTCAATGGTGAAACTCAAAGCAATTTTGAAAGTAATGTCTGAGCATGGAGCTTGAAAAAGCTAATTTTAAACCATGTAATAAAATCTGTAAAAAATTTAAAGTCATGATCCCTGCCGCAGCAGAATTCTGTCACACAAAATGAGGTCTTATAGAGAATATGTCTCATTACTGTGCTCTACTTGTGAAAGAATAGAGCTTAATCCAAAACATATAAATGACAAGAATCAGTTTGCTATTTAATGAATTTTATGCCATGACCAATAGTGCAATGCGAGAACCTCATCAAATTTGTTGCCATGAATCTTACACTTATCCAGGTAATGATGTGCAACTGTATTTCCATTTTCAAAGCATGATGGTAGAGAATACTCCATTGTTATGACCGTACACTAGGATAGCTAAGCCTATCAGTTATGCATGTCCTAATCAAGATGATTTGTATCTGTTTTAGCAAACAAGGCATATTCATGACCATATTTTAGAACTTAATACGCATTTTTCAAAATTTATACCAAAGAATCAGGTAATGCAAATAAAAAATAAATGACTAAGGAACATCAGGCAATGAAAATAATCAGTAACAATAGACACCTATCAACAAATGAAACTCATAAAGCATAAAATACTTAGCAAATCAAAGAAGAGAAAAGATTACCTGTATAATCAATGCGATATGAAATGATGATCGAAGTTATAGAATTACAGAATCTGCAAATGGAAAGAGTTGATGCCAATTGATGGATTCGCTGAAATCGCAAAGGACAACGATCGGAACCAAAGAAGATCAAAGATGATGGCAACGTCGTGGTACAGTCATTGAAGAGTTTTAAATGAGCTCGGGTAGTAGGATCTAAGAGGTGAAAATGGGTTAGAGGTATGTGAGTGGAATGAGAGCAATGGAAATGGAAAATAGGGTTTTGATGGCTATGGAGATGAAAATCAAGAGGGTGGATGATGGTGACTGTAAGTGATGGATATGGGTTTTGTATGGAAAAAGGTGAAATGGGTTTGATGAGGGATCTGTGAAAGTAATGGAGGGAGATCGAATGAAATAGATGATGGTGTATGGGTTTTAGAAAATGGCTAAAATTAATGGGGATTTGGCTGGAAAAACAGGGTCGTTTCTAGGGGTTTAGGGCTTGAGCAACAGGGTTTTGGTTTCAATGGGGATGGAGAAGGTCTGATGAAGGAAAAGGGGATGGAGATAGAGATGGAAATGGAATAAATGGGATCAAAAGCTGCTGTTGGAATGGCTAGGGACAAGAGATACTTTCATAATCTTACACAAAACTCCCAATAGAAACTCAAGTAAACAAAATGGACTTGACTATGTCTCCACAACAAAAGAGGGACTACTATGGGCATTTCTATGATCCAACAACAAAAGAGGGATTGTTCTTATCAAAAGTGAAATGTACTTCTCCACATAAAACAAGTCTCAGGTGGAAGCAAGTTTTATGAATGTTTTCTCCCTATGCTTGTTAGGATACATATGAGGCAAGTCGAAACAATCTGTCTGCCCATAGAATACCTAATAACATCTTTCCAGGTTCAAAGGACTGTCAAATGTGCCTTTTCATGCAACCAATCAACATGCAGTCTAAAAACTCATTGAGCTGAACATCAATTTATCAGATAATGAAATTCCTAAAAATTTTCCTCTTTGAACTCACCATCACACACTATCTAGTTATAACTGTGAAGAATTACTACAATTTCTTTAATTGAATTTGACCAAAACAGAATTATACACAACCTGTACACATTCTCATAGAATATTTCTTCTACCAGAACTATACACAATCTCACCCATACAACATCAAATAATCATTTCCAAGACAATTGTCTTATAATTATATCACTACCTGGGGAAAATCATAAGATTAACACTTTTAGCTCCTAAATGAGCCTTAAAACATGATATTACCTATACATCCGTTAAGCATATGCCAAATAGTTTCGAACAATATCAAAATAAACAAGATGTACAACAAGCTCTCTAAAGACATACATAGAAAGTTTAGTTTCAAATCATATTAAAGATGTCTTAGTATCTTTAAACAGTGATGGACAACAAACATGTGCTTTTTAACCCAACTGAAATCACAGCTATCAAGCATAGAAACTATAGGACAACAGCTATGCAATGATGGACAACAGTTATATGCTTTTTTTATCTCAGTACAAATTATAGATATTAAGTGCAGAAAATTAGGACCAAATCATGGACAGAATTGTGCCAAAAACTAGGAGCATATCCATGGACAGAATTGTGCTAAAACAGGGAGTATATCCATGGGTAAATTGTAAGTGCATATGCATATGCTGACCTTATTACACAGAACCTGGACTGAAGTGCATTGCGCTGAAACTTAAAAGGTTAAGTGGCCTGCATGGATGTGAATATGAATACTAATTATACGACTGATAAGCAAAATAGTAAGCCCTCAGAACGCCCATTCTAATGGAATTCCTCAAATACAAAATTAGAATCTCAATGACACTATGGTTATCAAAATAGTCCTGAATTTACATACAATAAAAGACAATCAAAACAAGGCGATTCTTTGATCAAAATAAAATTTTCAAGAAAACAACAGGAACCTGAATGATGTTCCTTGCCACAATGAAAATCAAACCATGCATATATCAGTTTACTATCCCAAAACAGAGAATTGAACTTGACTTTGTTCAATTAACAAAGCAATTAACAAAGCTACTTGATATTAGTTCTCATGTATCAATCGCAAACAACCAGCTATACCTCATGCATATCAAGACAGAAACCAATTTGTACTATCTCACATGTCAATGACTGATATACTATATACACTTATCATCCTCTGCACATCAAAACTCATTCAATGCTGGTCATTTCAATCATCTCTTGCTACAAAAAAATCTTTCATATAAAATATATTAGCAATAACTTAGGCCTTTAAGGCTACCAAAACCTAAGTAAATGCATAAGAGATTGATCACAATGATCTAAAGAAAATCTGATGAAATTTAGCTCTAATCTCTCTTCCTGATATGTAAAATTTCTTCCTGATTCCAAATCCATGATTCACAAGCAATTCTCACAATCTTAAACTGAGAAGAATTAAGATTAAAAAGAGAAACTAACCTACAGATATCAACTACAAAATTATAAATCAGCTAATAAACAATCAATCAATGAAATCACAAAGTAATCAAATCAAAATTATAATCAAAGCTACAAATATTACTCTCAAATTGAATTTATTAGTCTAATAAAAAAAGAACTGAATAATACCTAAGTCTCTTACCTTTTGCAGCTATCTGAACCTTTTCCCTTTGCTTTCCTTTCTCCTTTCAGATTTGCAATCCTCTTTTCAAAGCTCCAAATCAATCAGATCTCAAATTCTAACAAGTTGACCAAATCCCAATGAAATCACCGGATTTGCTAACTATTTGTGAAGAAAACATGGCTAGATCTAGATCATAAATGATCGGATCTAATGAATTTTCAAATTAGGGTTTCAGGTTATGAAAATAAGGTTTAATGGCTGTAAGGAAGAAGAAAATGACAATAAATCCTATCGGAGAAGAAAGAAGAAAAGCTTGCCGCTGGATGTTTGCCGAAATTAGGCCAGAATTAGGTCGGAGAAGAAGATCAGAAAAGGAAGAAAGGGAAAATGGTTAGGGTTTCATAATTGGGGAATTTGCTCTCAGATATCTCTCTCCCTTTCTCAGATCTCTCTCTCCCTCTCTCAAATTTTGAGAACGAAAATGAATAATCCCTTGATTTTTTCGTTGGTTTTTTTTTATATACCGTCAAAAGGCTACTGATATTGGCACACCAATTTGATGGGCGCGCGAAATTGGGTGGGTCTCAAACGAGCTAATCCACCCCCCTTTTATGCCATGATTCAATAGTATATGTAATATTTTGACCCCCGCCCATCTTACTTGGATAGCCACCCTGAGTGTCATTCACCCCTCTTTTGACAATAGCAAAGGAACATGTTATGCCTTCCTTTTTACTTGCTCAATCACCCCCGTAAATGGATGATTCACCTCTCTTTAGTCATAAGAAATATTTCCTTTTCTTCTCTAGGCTAACTCACTTCACACCCCGTTTACTAAAAAAAATGGCCCATTTGCCTCCTCTTCTTCTCATGGACAGCCCTTGTCTTGACTAATTCAACCCCTTATTCCTACACTATACTACGCTAGGACGCTCGTCCTATTTGTAATTTGTTGGCAAATTTTGACAAAATTTTGTGAAGACCTAATTAAAACCCTAACCTACCTAGGAACAAATTTGGGATCCTAGAACACTAATTTGATAGGATTTCTAACCAAATAATACTAATAGGGGTACGGTTAAAATGGGGTGTTTACGAGCGGCCTCGGATATAATGCTAAGTATTAAAGAAATGTTTGGAGAGCAATATCGCACATCTAGGCTGTTTGCGATTAGAGGCCTAATATCCACCAAGATGGCAGAGGGAACCCCAGTTACGGAACACATGCTAAAGATGATGGGCTATCTAAACGAGCTCGACATCTTGGCGGCCATCATGGATGCTAAGACGCACATAGACATTGTCTTGTCTTCCCTATGTGGGTCATTCAAAGTGTAAGCCCAAGGGTCTACTCTCCTATCTTGTTTTGATGATTCTAAACATAATTGATTGTGTTATTGAATACTAATCAATTTGCCTTGAAGTGTTGTGTTTAAGATAGGATTGATCATTTGAAGAAACCAACACACTACATGGTCATGCTTGAAGACGTACCAACAAAAGGTTCAAAGGAGCTAAGTGGAGCTCACATCATCTCTGAAGCAAGCATACATAAGATGGAAGATCAATTGAAGACCAAGACTAAAGAGAAGTTAAAGGTTGCATAGGTATCATTGTACATCATTTCTCTTTAGATTTCCAAGTCAAGGCAAAGTGTTTTAAAAATAGTTTTTCAAACACACATAAGAACTTAAAATGGATTAGTGAATAGTTATGTGGTGGACCAACATGTTGGGACCCTCATAAACATTCCAAAATTATCATAGGAGTTGAGTTCCAAAAGCCCAAAATCAGATAAGCAATAAAATCTCAAAATTCTGTTTGTTTTAGGCTTCTCGGAACTCCGAGATTTTTCTCGGAGCTCCAAGCTCGGAACTCCGAGAAATGGTCCAGTAGCTTCTGGCCATTTTCTCGGAACTCCGAGAAATGGTCCAGTAGAAAAATTCCATCTTCTGGCCGTTCTCTCGGAACTCCGAGAACCTCGCGACAGACCAAAATATAGCCGTTGGGATTTAAATTAAATTTTGCTTTTTGATATCAACACCCCCAAACGGTCATATTTTGTCAAATGCTATATATACAACATCAAGAAGATTATTTTCCTCTCTCTTGAACATTTGAAAAATCTCCTTAAGCATTCAAGAATACTTGCAACCCATTTGAGCTTAAGATTTTGTTTTTTCTTCCCAAACTTGCCTTGCAACTTGCAAATCTATTGAGTTGGGATTTAGGGTTTTCACTTGCAACCATTATTCAAGAGCAATCAAGGGACTACAAAGTGCATCAAGCTTTCAAGAGAAGCCAAGCTATTCAACTTCCATTTCTTGTAAAGGTGGCTAGGGCATCCTACCTTAATACCCTAGGGAGCATCGCTTAGAACTCGGCGAAGAAGGAGAGTCGGTGTAAAGGTGTAAGGGCATCCTTATTTAATATCCCTTGGAAGTGTAATCGCCTAGGAGCCGGGCATCGTGGAGGTTTCCAATAGTGAAAAACCTTAAGGACGATCTTAAGAAGAGTGGAGTAGGGCTTTGCCCGAACCACTATATATCGGTGTGTTCTTTCCTTTTTTCTTGCACCTTCATTCTTATTTTTGGTTTGGTATTTCTTTTATTTTTAATCTTAGTTGCACTAACCAAAAATCTAATCTAAAGAAGAAAATTCAAACATAGTTCACTACTTATATTTTCAAAAGGGATAATTTAGTGTTTAAAATCAATTCACCCCCCTCTTGTTTATTTCAATTGGTATCAAAGCCTTGTCTCTAATTTTTAAAACCCTAACCGGTCTAGAGTAAAGATTCTAAAAATGGCAAACCATCCTCAACACCATGAAGGTTACTCAAACACTAGGCCACCCTACTTTGATGGAACAAACTATGGATTTTGGAAAACCAAAATGAAAATCTTTTTAACCCAAGATTACCAAATGTGGAGAGCAATTAATAATGAATATATATTACCCACTAGAAATCTAAATGATTGGACCGAAGCCGAACAACAAGCCTCAAACTACAACGCCAAAGCCATGAATTTCCTAATTTGTGCTTTGTCCCCCGGACAATTCAATAGAGTGTCAAATTTGAATTCGGCTAGAAAATTTGGGACACCTTAGAAGTCACCCATGAGGGAACCAACCAAGTCAAAGAATCTAAAATGAATCACTTATTTAGGCAATATGAACTCTTTCAAATGACACCCGATGAAACTATTGCTGACATGTACACTAGATTCACGAATCTTGTTAATGAATTAAGGGGACTTGGAAAGCAATTTTCAAATAGAGATTTAGTGACCAAAATCCTTAGATCCCTACCTTTGTCATGGGAATCCAAAACCTCCGCAATCACCGAAGCCAAGGACATGAATACATTGAACCTAGATGAACTAATAGGGTCCTTGATAACCCATGAAATGATTTTCAAAACAAAAGCACCCGAAATTGAAACTAAAATTGAAAAAAGAAAAGGAGTTGCTTTTGCGTGTAATGTAGGTGACAATGAAGATGCAAAGGAAGACATGGAAGATGAAGTTGCCCTCCTAACAAGAAGGATCAAATTCTTGCAAAGGAACAGGGGAGGCATAAAAAATAGAAGGACCAATCCTCTATTCAAGAAGAAAGAAGAGCTCGGTGATGGATCGTCTCAACCCCGATGCTATGGATGCAAGAAGCTTGGACACATTCGCTTGGATTGTCCACTCAACAATGAGCCTTCTTCAAACAACCGTTTCAAGAGGAGAGAAGGCAAGAAAGGAATGACCGCCACATGAGATGAGGAAATTGAAAGTGAAGGCGAACAAAACGATGGAGAAGATTGCTTGATTGCAAGAAACGTTTGCTTCATGGCCTCAACAAACGACAATCAAGAGGTAAATACTTTAAATAATGTCATTGTTTTAAAAGAAGTTCTAGATTCCTTGCAAAATGCACATGATGAACTTGAGATTGAATTTGATAAAAATGCATCACTTGAAAATTCTCTCTCTAACATGACAAAAGAATTTGGTTGGTTAAAGAAAGAACATGAATTTTTAGAGGAGGAAAATGAAAAATACAAAGTTGAAATTCATGATTTAAATGCTTCTATCCAAATCTTAAATGAAAATCGTCAAGAACTTTCTATTGAAAACAACAAACTAAAGCATGAAAATAGTAAACTATCTTTTGAATATGATGAACTAAAGAAACTATTTGAAAATTTTGAACATAGTTCATTGAAATTGGATAGGCTTGTTAACATTCAAAGAATGCCACATGATAAAAGTGGACTTGGACACAAATGGAATACTACAATATCCAACTATAAAAACAAACTTGTAAAGACTTCCTCTAGTAGTACCAAAACTTATTTTTATTGTGGTTTAGAAGGTCATTATATAGTTGCTTGCATGCATGCTAAATAAGATAAAATCAAATTGAACTCTAAAGTGAAAATAAATGAACATAGCAAGATTAGGAAGATTTGAGTACCTAAAGGATCTCACTTGCCTATTCATATGTAGGTATGCCTTAAAAGTCATAACAAGAAGAACACATGGTACCTTGATAGTGGATGCTCTAGACATATGATTGGAGACCTCACTCAATTTGCATCCCTATCTCTCAAGGATGGTGGAGATGTTACCTTTGGAGATGACAAGAAAGGAAAAGTCAAAGGAGCAGGCACCAAAGGTAACTCTACCTCTCCCATACATGATGTGCTTCATGTTGATGGCTTATCCCATAATCTTATTAGCATTAGTCAATTATGTGATAATGGTTTTGAAGTAGTCTTCAACCCCGACAAATGCATTGTTAAAAATAAGATAAATGGAGAAGTGAAATTCATAGGTTCTAGAGACAATAACATTTACACTATTGGACTAGATGATCTTAGACTCCAAAATGTGACTTGTCTAAATGCCATTAGTGAAGATTCTTGGTTGTGGCATAGGAGGTTGGGTCATGCCGGAATGGATCTCATTTCGACCCTCTCCTCAAAAGAAATTGTTAGAGGATTGCCTAAGTTCAAATACACCAAAGATCATATTTGTAGAACTTGTCAAATAGGAAAACAATTAAAAAGCTCATTTGCGCCTAAAAATATGATTTCAACCACCTACCCTTTGCAACTACTTCATATGGACCTTTTTGGACCAATGAAGACAAGTAGCTTAGGTGGAAAGAAGTACGTGTTTGTCATCGTGGATGACTACTCACGATTTACATGGGTCATATTTTTAGCACATAAAGATGAAACCTATGAAAATTTCCTTAAATTGTATAATCAAATACAAAATGAAAAAGGTATTGCCATATCTTATATTAGAAGTGACCATGGAACGGAATTTGAAAATGTACATTTTAACACTTACTGTAATGAACAGGGCATCAAACACAATTTTTTGGCATCTAGGACACCTCAACAAAATGGGGTTGTAGAAAGAAAGAACTATGTTGCATGAAAATGATCTCCCTAGATACTTTTGGGCAGAGGCGGTTAGCACCGCTTGCTATATCATAAATAGGGTATATATATGGCCAATTTCTAAGAAAACACCTTATGAGCTTTGGAAAAACTTTAAACCAAATATAAGCTATTTTAGAGTGTTTGGTTGTAAATGCTTCATCTTGAATATTAAAGATAATTTACACAAATTTGATAAGAAGTCGGATGATGGCATATTCTTAGGGTATTCTTCACACAGCAAGGCATATAGAGTATTTAATAGAAGAACTCTAGTTGTAGAAGAATCCATGCATGTGACATTTGATGAGAGAGAGCCAACACCTCAAGAAATGCCACATGATGAGGATGAACCTATTGAACATCTATTACCTAAAACAAATGTTCCTTCCCATGCATCTACAAGTAATACATTGCTTAGTGAGGAAATAGAAAATGTAGATGATGACTCATTGCCTAGGGATAGGAGAATATTGGTAGATCATCCTGAATCCCAAATCTTAGGTGATGCCACATCGCCGGTAAGAACTAGATCATACTATCGTAGTGTGAGCAATAACTTGGCGTTCCTATCCGAATTAGAGCCTAAGTCCATCAAGGAAGTCGAAAATGATGAATATTGGTTGATGGCTATGCAAGAAGAGTTGAGTCAATTCGAAAGGAACAAGGTGTGGAGGCTAGTACCTAGACCTAGTGATCATCCAGTCATTGGCACGAGATGGGTGTATAGAAACAAATTGGATGAAAATAGAATTATCACTATAAATAAAGCTAGGCTTGTAGCCCAAGGGTACAATCAGGAGGAAGGAATAGACTATGATGAGACATTTGCTCCTGTTGCCCGTATGGAAGCCATTAGGATACTCTTGGCATATGCATCTCACAAAGGATTTAAACTCTATCAAATGGATGTCAAAAGTGCCTTCCTAAATGGATATATCCAAGAGGAAGTGTATGTTAAGCAACCTCCAGATTTTGAAGACTTCAAACATCCAAATCATGTCTTCAGGCTTGATAAAGCTTTATATGGATTAAAGCAAGCTCCTAGAGCTTGGTATGAGAGGCTTTGCACTTTCCTAGTTGAAAAATGATTTGAGATGGGAAAGGTGGATAAAACTTTATTTATTAAAAGAGAAAATCAAGATATCCTCCTTGTTCAAATCTATGTAGATGACACCATCTGTGGCTCAACTAATCAAAAAATGTGTGATGAATTTGCAACTCTAATGAAAAATGAATTTGAAATGAGCATGATGGGTGAGTTAACCTACTTCTTAGGACTCCAAATTAAACAATACCAAAATGGGATATTTATAAGTCAAGAAAAATATACAAAGGAGTTACTAAAGAAGTATGGCATGGATAGCAGTAAAACATCAAGAATTCCCATGAGTACAACTGCTAAGCTAGAAAAGGATGAATTTGGCAAATCTATAGATCAAAAGATGTATAGGGATATGATAGGTAGCTTACTCTATTTGACAGCCAGCAGACCAGACATTATGTTTACTGTCTGTCTCTGTGCTCGATTTCAATCGGATCCAAAAGAGTCTCACCTATCGGCAGTCAAGAAGATCTTCAAGTACTTAAGAGGAACCCAAAGTCTGGGACTATGGTATGAAAGATCATCTGCCTTCACTCTCATTGGATATTCAGATGTAGACTTTGCTGGATGTAGAGTGGAAAGGAAAAGCACTAGTGGGACTTGTCAATTCTTGGGAAAATCACTTGTTTCATGGTTTAGCAAGAAACAAAATTCAGTAGCTCTGTCCACAACAGAAGCAGAATATGTGGCAGCTGGAGCTTGCTGTGCACAAGTCCTATGGATGAAAAGCACATTGATGGACTATGCAATTAAAATGGAAAATATTCTCATCCAATGTGACAATACTAGTGCTATAAGTTTGACAAAGAACCCCATACAACACTCTAGAACAAAACATATTGAGATTAGGCACCACTTCATTAGAGATCACTCACAAAAAGGGGATATTTGCTTAAAATATATCAACACTGAGGATCAATTGGCGGATATCTTTACAAAACCCCTTAGTGATGATAGAATTTGCTATATCCGAACTGCCTTAAACATTTGGAGTGCGGATCAAGTCAAAGAAATTGCCAAATAAATACTTTGTGCCTTTCATCAACTTATCTATATAGTATTTATATATATCATCTTTGTTTGGTAGTATCTGCATGAATGAGATGTCAAATATTAATCTTAAAAATCACTCAATTGGTACTCTTAGCCTTCTTAGTTTTCTAAGTTGGAGAGGTACCTTCACTTTATTTAAAAATACCTAACAATTTGACTTATGTCAACATCTCGATCATGAACAGGTATATGTGCAATACTTAGTTAAATATTTTTTATACCATAAGCATTGATTTAGGGGGAGTACCTAACTCAATTTTCATTTACTCCTAAATTGCTGTACATTTTAGTTCACCCTTTCTGTCGATGACAAAAGGGGGAGAAGTTTGAAATTGATTATCTATTCAATTGTCTCTATGCACCATATGCTTTTAATTGCTATAATTTATCTGTGTGCATATATTGAGGGGGAGTTCCAGCATTCACTTGCCTACTATGTCACTCCACATACACCTCATAATCAATTTTGTTTGTCATCATAAAAAAGGGGGAGCTTGTAAGCCTAAGGGTCTACTCTCCTATCTTGTTTTGATGATTCTAAACATAATTGATTGTGTTATTGAATACTAATCAATTTGCCTTGAAGTGTTGCGTTTAAGATAGGATTGATCATTTGAAGAAACCAACACACTACATGGTCATGCTTGAAGACGTACCAACACAATGTTCAAAGGAGCTAAGTGGAGCTCACATCATCTCTCAAGCAAGCATACAAAAGATGGAAGATCAATTGAAGACCAAGACTAAAGAGAAGTTGAAGGTTGCATAGGTATCATTGTACATCCTTTCTCTTTAGATTTCCAAGTCAAGGCAAAGTGTTTTAAAAAGAGTTTTTCAAACACACATAAGAACTTAAAATGGATTAGTGAATGGTTATGTGGTGGACCAACATGTTGGGACCCTCATAAACATTCCAAAATTATCATAGGAGTTGAGTTCCAAAAGCCCAAAATCAGATAAGCAATAAAATCTCAAAATTCTGTTTGTTTTAGGCTTCTCGGAACTCCGAGAAATGGTCTAGTAGCTTCTGGCCATTTTCTCGGAACTCCGAGAAATGGTCCAGTAGAAAAAATCCATCTTCTGGCCGTTCTCTCGGAACTCCGAGAATATTTCTCGGAACTCCGAGAACCTCGCGACAGACCAAAATATAGCCGTTGGGATTTAAATTAAATTTTGCTTTTTGATATCAACACCCCCAAACGGTCATATTTTGTCAAATGCTATATATACAACATCAAGAGGATTATTTTCCTCTCTCTTGAACATTTGAAAAACCTCCTTAAGCATTCAAGAATACTTGCAACCCATTTGAGCTTAAGATTTTGTTTTTTCTTCCCAAACTTGCCTTGCAACTTGCAAATCTATTGAGTTGGGATTTAGGGTTTTCACTTGCAACCATTATTCAAGAGCAATCAAGGGACTACAAAGTGCATCAAGCTTTCAAGAGAACCCAAGCTATTCAACTTCCATTTCTTGTAAAGGTGGCTAGGGCATCCTACCTTAATACCCTAGGGAGCATCGCTTAGAACTCGGCGAAGAAGGAGAGTCGGTGTAAAGGAGTAAGGGCATCCTTATTTAATATCCCTTGGAAGTGTAATCGCCTAGGAGCCGGGCATCGTTGGAGGTCTCCAATAGTGAAAAACTTTAAGGACGATCTTAAGAAGAGTGGAGTAGGGCATTGCCCGAACCACTATATATCGGTGTGTTCTTTCCTTTTTTCTTGCACCTTCATTCTTAATTTTGGTTTGGTATTTCTATTTGTGTTGATCTCATTTGAACTAACCAAAATCTAATCTAAAGAAGAAAATTCAAACTAGGTTCACTACTTATATTTTCAAAAGGGATAATTTAGTGTTTAAAATCAATTCACCCCCCCTCTTGTTTATTTCACAAAGAGTTTGTTATGACTTACCACATGAACAAAATGGCAATGTCCCTGACAGAGCTGATGAATCAACTTCAAACAACTGAGGATCTACAAAAGTTTTCCTTTTAAGAAAAGTACCTCCCTGGCAGAGGTTAATGTACCCTCAACACTTAAGCCGAAAGGTAAAGGAAAATGAAGAGCAAAAGGCCAAGGCTCTAAGAAGAACATGCCAGTGGTAAAGAACAAGAAGAACTTTAAAAAGAAGAAATCATCCAAGGGCAACGACGGTTGCTTTCTGAAATACTCAAGAGGGGGGGTGAATTGAATTTAACTCAGTATTAGGCCTTTTGAAAATTATCTATAAACCCTAATTGGAATTTTTCTTCACTTAATTAAATATTTGGTTAGTGCAAATATAATTGAAAGAACAAAGTGAAATGCCAAACCAAAACAATAATGGAAATGCAAGAGTGAGAAATGACACACCGATATATAGTGGTTCGGCCAACGGCCTACTCCACTCTACTCAAGGTCGCACTTGAGGGATTCCACTATTGGAGACCTCCACGATGCCCGGCTCCGAGGCGGTTACAATTCCAAGGGATACTAAACAAGGATGCCCTTACACCTTTACAAAGACTCTCCTTCTCCGCCGAGTTCTAAGCGGTTGCTCTCTAGGGAATTAAAAAAGGAATGCCCTAGCCACCTATACAAGATTTGAAAGAGAATAGCTTGGCTTCTTCTTGAAAGCTTGATGCTCTTTGTAGACCCTTGATTGCTCTTCAAAGATGGTGATTTGCAAGTGAAAGCACTACTATATCCAAACTCAAAAGATTCACAAGTGAAAGGCAAGTTTGGGATGAAAAACAAAAACTCAAGCTAAAATGGATTGCAAATGTTTTTGATGCTTAAGGATGTTTTTCAAAGATCAAGAGAGAGTGAAAAACTTCTCTACATGTTGTATAAATAGTCTCACCAAAGAATATGACCGTTTGGGGGTGGAAATATCAAAAACCAAAAATTAATTTGAATCCCAACGGCTATTTTTTAGTCTGTCGCGAGGTTCTCGGAGTTCCGAGAACCATTCTCGGAGTTCCGAGAACCATTCTCGGAGTTCCGAGAATGGTTCTCGGAGTTCCGAGAATTCTCGGAGTTCCGAGAAATATTCTCGGAGTTCCGAGACAACGGCCAGAAGAAATAAAATTTCTACTGGACCATTTCTCGGAGTTCCGAGAAATTTTCTCGGAGTTCCGAGAAAATGTCCAGATGCTACTGGACCTTTTCTCGGAGTTCCGAGGGAACTCTCGGAGTTCCGAGCTCGGAGCTCCGAGAAAAAATCTCGGAGTTCCGAGAAGCCTAAAAATCCACAGATTTTGATTTTTATTGCTGATTTGATTTTTAGCTTTTGGAACTCAACTCCTATGGTTATTTTGGAATGTTTATGAGGGTCCCAACATGTTGGTCCACCACATAACCATTCACTAATCCATTTTAAGTTCTTAAGTGTTCTTTGAAAAAACATTTTGAAAACACTTTGCCTTGACTTGGAAATCTAAAGAGAAAGGATGTACAATGATACCTATGTAGCTTTCAACTTCTCTTTAGTCTTGGTCTTCAATTGATCTTCCATCTTGTGTATGCTTGCTTGAGAGATGAGGTGAGCTTCACTTAGCTCCTTTGACTCTTGTATGGGATATCTCCAAGCATGACCATGTTGTGTGTTGGTTTCTTCAATGATCAATCCTATCTCAAACACAACACTTCAAAGCAAATTGATTAGTATTCAAAAACACAATCAATTATGTTTAGAATCATCAAAACAAGATAGGAGAGTAGACCCTTGGGCTTACAATCTCCCCCTTTTTGATGATGACAAACAAAATTGATTATGAGGTGTGTGTGGAGTAACATAGTAGGCAAGTGAATACTAGAACTCCCCCTCAATATATGCACACATATACATGATACAAGTTATAAGCAAGTGGTGCATATAGTCAATTGAATAGATAATCAATTTCAAACTTCTCCCCCTTTTGTCATCGACAGAAAGGGTGTAAAAAAAAATAGGAGTGGATAACTCCCCCTGAATCAATGCTTATGGTATAAAATTATATAACCAAGTAATGCACATATACCTGTTCATGATCGAGATGTTGACATATGTCAAGATGTTAGGTATTTTAATTAAAGTGAAGATACCTCTCCAACTTAGAAAAACTAAGAAGGCTAAGAATATCAATTGAGTGATTTTTAAGATTAAAAATTTGACATCTCATTCATGCAGATACTACCAAACAAAGATTATATATATAAATACTATATAGATAAGCTGGTTAAAGGCACAAAGTATTTATTTGGCAATTTCTTTGATTTGATCCGCACTCCATATGTTTAAGGCACTTCGGATATAGCAAATTCTATCATCACTAAGGGGTTTTGTAAAGATATCCGCTAATTGTTCTTCAGTGTTGATATATTTTAAGCAAATATCTCCTTTTTGTGAGTGATCTCTGATGAAGTGGTGCCTAATCTCAATGTGTTTTGTTCTCGAGTGTTGTATGGGGTTCTTTGTTAAGCTTATAGCACTAGTATTGTCACATTGGATGAGAATATTTTCCATTTTGATTGCATAGTCCATCAATGTGCTTTTCATCCATAGGACTTGAGCACAGCAAGCTCCAGCTGCCACATATTCTGCTTCTGTTGTGGACAGAGCTACTGAATTTTGCTTCTTGCTAAACCATGAAACAAGTGATTTACCCAAGAATTGGCAAGTCCCACTAGTGCTTTTCCTATCTACTCTACATCCAGCAAAGTCTGCATCTGAATATCCGATGAGAGTGAAGGAAGATGATCTTTCATACCACAGTCCTAGACTTTGGGTTCCTTTTAAGTACTTGAAGATCTTCTTAACTGCCGATAGGTGAGATTCTTTAGGATCCGATTGAAATCGAGCACAGAGACAGACAGTAAACATAATGTCTGGTCTGCTGGCTGTCAAATAGAGCAAACTACCTATCATACCCCTATACAATTTCTGATCCACAGATTTGCCAAATTCATCTTTTTCTAGCTTAGCAGTAGTACTCATGGGAATTCTTGATGTCTTACTGCTATCCATGCCATACTTCTTTAATAACTCCTTTGTATATTTTTCTTGATTTAAAAATATTCCATTTTTGTATTGTTTAATTTGGAGTCCTAAGAAGTAGGTTAACTCTCCCATCATGCTCATTTCAAATTCATTTTTCATTAAGGTTGCAAATTCATCACACAATTTTTGATTAGTTGAGCCACAGATGGTATCATCCACATAGATTTGGACAAGGAGGATATCATGATTTTCTCTTTTGATAAATAAGGTTTTATCCACCTTTCCCATCTCGAATCCCTTTTCAACTAAGAAAGTGCAAAGCCTCTCATACCAAGCTCTAGGAGCTTGCTTTAATCCATATAAAGCTTTATCAAGCCTGAAGACATGATTTGGATGTTTGAAGTCTTCAAAACCTGGAGGTTGCTCAACATACACTTCCTCTTGGATATAGCCATTTAGGAAGGCACTTTTGACATCCATTTGATATAGTTTAAATCCTTTATGAGATGCATATGCCAAAAGTATCCTAATAGCCTCCATACGGGCAACAGGAGCAAATGTCTCATCATAATCTATCACTTCCTCCTGATTGTACCCTTGGGCTACAAGCCTAGCTTTATTCCTAGTGATAATTCCATTTTCATCCAATTTATTTCTATACACCCATCTCGTGCCAATGACTGGATGATCACTAGGTCTAGGTACTAGCCTCCATACCTTGTTCCTTTCGAATTGACTCAACTCTTCTTGCATGGCCATCAACCAATATTCATCATTTTCTGCTTCCTTGATGGATTTTGGTTCCAATTCGGATAGGAATGCCAAATTATTGCTCACACTACGATAGTATGATCTAGTTCTTACTGGCAATGTGGCATCACCTAAGATTTGGGATTCAGGATGATCAACCAATGTTCTCCTATCCCTAGGTAATGAGGCATCATTTTCATTTTCTACTTCCTCACTAGGTGGTGTATGACTAGTAGATGCATGAGGAGGAGCACTCAATTTTGGAAAAAGATGTTCAACGGGTTCATCCTCATCATGTGGCATTTCTTGAGGTGTTGGCTCTCTTTCATCAAATGTCACATGCATGGATTCTTCTACTACTAGGGTTCTCCTATTAAATACTCTATATGCTTTGCTATGAGAAGAATACCCTAAGAATATTCCATCATCCGACTTCTTATCAAATTTATGTAAATTATCTCTAATGTTCAAAATGAAGCATTTACATCCAAACACTCTAAAATAGCTTATATTTGGTTTCAAGTTTTTCCAAAGCTCATAAGGTGTTTTCTTAGAGATTGGCCTTAAGTATACCCTGTTTATGATATAGCAAGCGGTGCTAACCGCTTCCGCCCAAAAATATCTAGGGAGATCATTTTCATGCAACATTGTTCTAGCCATTTCTTGGAGAGTTCGATTCTTTCTTTCTACTACTCCATTTTGTTGAGGTGTTCTAGGTGCGGAAAAATTATGTTTAATGCCATGTTCATTACAGTAAGTGTCAAAGTGTACATTTTCAAATTCCGTTCCATGATCACTTCTAATGTGGGAGATGGCAACACCTTTTTCATTTTGAATTTGATTGCATAATGTTAGGAAGTTTTCATAAGTTTCATCTTTATGTCCTAGAAATATGACCCATGTGAATCGTGAGTAGTCATCAACAACTACAAACACGTACCTCTTTCCACCTAGGCTACTAGTCTTCATTGGTCCAAAAAGATCCATATGAAGTAGCTCCAAGGGGTAGGAAGTTGAAATCATATTTTTAGGTGCAAAAGAGCTTTTCAATTGTTTTCCTAATTGACAAGTTCTACAAATGTGATCCTTGATGAATTTGAACTTAGGCAATCCTCTAACACTTTCTTTTGAGGAGAGGGTCGAAATGAGATCCATTCCGGCATGACCCAACCTCCTATGCCATAGCCAAGAATCCTCACTAATGGCATTTAGACAAGTCACTTTTTGGAGTCTAAGATCATCTAGTCCAATTGTATAAATGTTATTGTCTCTAGACCCTATGAATTTTACTTCTCCATTTATCTTATTTTTAACAATGCATTTGTCGGGATTGAAGACAACTTCAAAACCATTATCACATAGTTGACTAATGCTAATAAGATTATGGGACAAGCAATCAACAAAGAGTACATCATGTATGGGAGAGGTAGAGTTACCTATGGTGCCTTCACCTTTGACTTTTCCCTTCTTGTCATCTCCAAAGGTAACTTCTCCACCATCCTTGAGTGATAGTGATGCGAATTGAGTGAGGTCTCCAGTCATGTGTCTAGAGCATCCACTATCAAGGTACCATGTGTTCCTCTTGTTGTGGCTTTTAAGGCATACCTACATAGGAATAGGCAAGTGAGATCCCTTAGGTACCCAAATCTTCCTAATCTTGCTATGTTCATTTGTTTTCACTTTAGAGTTCAATTTGATCTTATCTTGTTTAGCATGTAAGCAAGCAACTTTATAATGACCTAACAATCCACAATAAAAGCAAATTTTGGTACTACTAGAGGAAGTCTTTTCAAGTTTGTTTTTATAGTTAGATATTGTGGTACTCCATCTATGTCCAAGTCCACTTTTGTCACTTGACATTCTTTGAAGATTTACAAGTTTATCCAATTTTAATGAACTATTTTCAAATTTTTTAAAGAGTTTCTTGAGTTCATCATATTCAAAAGATAGTTTACCGTTTTCATGCTTTAGTTTGTTATTTTCAATAGAAAGATTTTGTCGATTTTCATTCAAAGTCTTAATGGTAGCATTTAGCTCATGAATCTCTACTTTGCATTTTTTATTTTCATCATCTAAGAATTCATGATCCTTTTTTAACCAACCAAATTCTTTTGTCATGTTAGCAAGAGAATTTTCAAGTGATGCAATTTTATCAAATTGAATTTCAAGTTCATCATTTGCACTTTGTAAGGAATCTAAAACTTCTTGTAAGATAATGACATCATTTAAAGTGTTTACCTCATTGTTGTCGTTTGTTGAGGCCATGAAGCACACATTTCTTGCTAATAGGCAATCTTCCCCATCATTTTGTTCGCCTTCGCTTTCAATCTCCTCATCCCATGTGGCGGACATTCCTTTCTTGCCTTCTCTTCTCTTGAAGCGGTTGTTTGAAGTAGGTTCATTGTTGAGTGGACAATCCGGGCGAATGTGTCCAAGCTTCTTGCAACCGTAACATCGGGGTTGAGAAGATCCATCACCAACTTCTTCTTTCTTCTTGAATGGAGGATTGGTCCTTCTATTTCTCATGCCTCCCATGTTTCTTTGCAAGAATTTGATCCTTCTTGTTAGGAGAGCTACTTCATCCTCGATGTCTTCCTTTGCATCTTCACTTTCACCTACATTACAAGCAAAAGCAATTCCTTTTCCTTTTTCGATTTTAGTTTCGATTTCGGGTGCTTTTGTTTTGAAAATCATTTCATGTGTGATCAAGGACCCTATAAGTTCATCTAGGTTCAAAGTGTTCATGTCCTTGGCTTCGGTGATTGCGGAGGTTTTGGATTCCCAAGACAAAGGTAGGGATCTAAGAATTTTAGTTACTAAATCTCTATTGGAAAATTGTTTTCCAAGTCCCCTTAATCCATTTACAAGATTGGTGAATCTAGTGTACATGTCGGCAATTGTTTCATCGGGTGTCATTTGAAAAAGTTCGTATTGCCGAAAAAGATGGTTCATTTTAGATTCTTTAACTTGATTGGTTCCTTCATGGGTGACTTCTAGAGTGTCCCAAATTTCCTTAGCCGAATTCAAATTTGATACTCTATTGAATTCTCCGGGAGATAGAGCACAAATGAGAGAATTCATGGCTTTGGCATTATAATTCGAAGCTTGTTGTTCGGCTTCGGTCCAATCATTTAAATTTCTTGTGGGTAGGATATATTCATTATTAATTGCTCTCCACATTTGATAGTCTTGAGTTAAAAAGATTTTCATTTTAGTTTTCCAAAAACCATAATTTGTACCATCAAAATAGGGTGGCCTAGTGTTTGAATAACCTTCATGATGTTGAGGGTAGTTTGCCATTTTTGAATCTTTACTCTAAACCGGTTAGGGTTTTCAAAAAAAATAGAGACGAGGCTCTGATACCAATTGAAATACTCAAGAGGGGGGGTGAATTGAATTTAACTCAGTATTAGGCCTTTCGAAAATTATCTATAAACCCTAATTGGAATTTTTCTTCACTTAATTAAATATTTGGTTAGTGCAAATATAATTGAAAGAACAAAGTGAAATGCCAAACCAAAACAATAATGGAAATGCAAGAGTGAGAAATGACACACCGATATATAGTGGTTCGGCCAACGGCCTACTCCACTCTACTCAAGGTCGCACTTGAGGGATTCCACTATTGGAGACCTCCACGATGCCCGGCTCCGAGGCGGTTACAATTCCAAGGGATATTAAACAAGGATGCCCTTACACCTTTACAAAGACTCTCCTTCTCCGCCGAGTTCTAAGCGGTTGCTCTCTAGGGAATTAAAAAATGAATGCCCTAGCCACCTATACAAGATTTGAAAGAGAATAGCTTGGCTTCTTCTTGAAAGCTTGATGCTCTTTGTAGACCCTTGATTGCTCTTCAAAGATGGTGATTTGCAAGTGAAAGCACTACTATATCCAAACTCAAAAGATTCACAAGTGAAAGGCAAGTTTGGGATGAAAAACAAAAACTCAAGCTAAAATGGATTGCAAATGTTTTTGATGCTTAAGGATGTTTTTCAAAGATCAAGAGAGAGTGAAAAACTTCTCTACATGTTGTATAAATAGTCTCACCAAAGAATATGACCGTTTGGGGGTGGAAATATCAAAAACCAAAAATTAATTTGAATCCCAACGGCTATTTTTTAGTCTGTCGCGAGGTTCTCGGAGTTCCGAGAACCATTCTCGGAGTTCCGAGAATTCTCGGAGTTCCGAGAATTCTCGGAGTTCCGAGAAATATTCTCGGAGTTCCGAGACAACGGCCAGAAGAAATAAAATTTCTACTGGACCATTTCTCGGAGTTCCGAGAAATTTTCTCGGAGTTCCGAGAAAATGTCCAGATGCTACTGGACCTTTTCTCGGAGTTCCGAGGGAACTCTCGGAGTTCCGAGCTCGGAGCTCCGAGAAAAAATCTCGGAGTTCCGAGAAGCCTAAAAATCCACAGATTTTGATTTTTATTGCTGATTTGATTTTTAGCTTTTGGAACTCAACTCCTATGGTTATTTTGGAATGTTTATGAGGGTCCCAACATGTTGGTCCACCACATAATCATTCACTAATCCATTTTAAGTTCTTAAGTGTTCTTTGAAAAAACATTTTGAAAACACTTTGCCTTGACTTGGAAATCTAAAGAGAAAGGATGTACAATGATACCTATGTAGCTTTCAACTTCTCTTTAGTCTTGGTCTTCAATTGATCTTCCATCTTGTGTATGCTTGCTTGAGAGATGAGGTGAGCTTCACTTAGCTCCTTTGACTCTTGTATGGGATATCTCCAAGCATGACCATGTTGTGTGTTGGTTTCTTCAATGATCAATCCTATCTCAAACACAACACTTCAAAGCAAATTGATTAGTATTCAAAAACACAATCAATTATGTTTAGAATCATCAAAACTCATTGTGGAAAGAATAGACATTGGAAGCGTAACTGCAGGAGCTATCTAGCTACCAAGCAGGGCAACAAGCTTACCTGATGTATGCTGCAAGTGTTTGTTGCTGAAACTAATATGATTGGTTCTGTATTTTCCTGATGTGTTGACACAGGTGCTCTAATGCCAACTTGATAGAACACAGTTCTATCAAAACAGATAATAAGGAAGAAGAATAGAGTAGGAGAAAAATGGAGAATATTGTGAGTTAATTCTTGGAAACTTGGCCTCCGATGGGCTAAAAGCACCAAGCATAATTAATCCTTACCAATCCTTATACTTACTATTCTAAAAGCCTAAACCACATAAATTTCGTCAATCATCTTCTGCTAAATTTCCCACTGTGTCCTGCTCTCGTGGCCTTAGATTCTCCCTCTTATTTCTTAAAAACAATCTCATCTGTTAAAACCTAATCCTATTTTCATCTTTTCCTCTTTCCAACTACCCCTCCCTACAATCCAAAAACTCGCCATTTCTCAGCCAATCGCATGTGTTTCCCTCCTTAATCACGTCTCCTGGCCGCCCCCTCCACCAATAGTTTCTCATGATTCATGAACACCTTTGATTCCCCTATTTCTTCCATCAAGGTAATCCCGTTCGTCTGTTATCGCAGCCTTGGAGATGCGTCCAAGAACCACCGTTCCCTCTACCCAATGCATGCAGTTCCTTCTCTGAACACCTGTTCATCTTCACTTCTCGCAGACGGTATCGCCTCTTCTAATTTTCACAAAATCCAAACCATCTATCCCTCCTCTACCTTCGGTTCTTCTTGATAAATCTCTAACTTCTCATTTTTCTTTGGCAATATTTTTCTCCAGGTTCTTGTATCAGATTTTTTTCTCTTTCTTTATGTTTCTAGGGTTTGTTCTCTATCTTTATTAACTACCTCTCACGACATTTCCATTTCTACAGGTTATGATCACTAAGTTTTGTGTTATTTCTGCTGCAATGTTAGGGTTTTGAATTTTTGAAGTTTTCTTTTCGTTTTTTTGTTCCCTTTCCTTTTTTATTTTCTATTCGTAGCCCTTTTTTTATTTTCTATTTGTATTCTAATTAGTTGCATTGTAACTATTGATATCAGCATTTGTTGCTGCACAGGTCATAACCGCGAAGCAATTTCTTCCCAAACCAGTGAGCAATCGCCCATCTGCATGTAGGGATTTTCCTTCTGTGATTTTTGTCTCTTTGTTTGGAGATTGGCTTAAAATTTTTGATGCATTGTTTTTCTTCAACAGCACCTACATATTGGGACTTTCCTTCTGTGGTTTTTCTTATTCTTTGTTGCTTTAAATTTTTATGCATTGTTGCTCTTCAATGCCACCTGCATGTTGGGATTTTCCTTTTTGTGGTTTCTCTAACTTATTTTAAAAAAAATATGTCATTTTCCAGTTTTTCTCTCCCCCGTACTCTTTTCACATTGGGAAATGATAATCCCACACTCGAGTCTATAATTTCAGTGTACCCTATAGTATCCTGGACTAGATGATATTTGCAATGCATGAACTAAAATTACTCTTTCTTGTTACTTCTGTGATAGATGGATAGCCTGCTTACAAACTTATTCATTTTGTCTTCATCTCCTACAAACATATGATGCTTCAAAATCTGTTTGGAGGAAACTTAGTTCATAAATAAATCCTGTTTGGAGGAAATTAGTAATGTTAAATCAATCATTTTTTCCTGAAAGCTCCTTATTCTTTGTTTGGAGATTGGCTTTAGCCTTTTTATGCGTTGTTGCTTTTCAACCCCAGCTGCATATAAGTATTTTCTTTTTGTGGTTTTTCTTATTATTTGTTTGGTGATTGGCTTTAGATTTTTGATTGAATGTTGCTCTTCAACGCAGTACTTTTTTTATATATATTAATGGTTGTGAGCTGAGCCTACCGATCATAAGAAATTTCTTTCAGACATACATATTTTTTTCTTTAAGCAGCATAAGGACATAAATTCACAGCAAAAATGTGAGGGCAGAATCCCTTTATTTGATGGCCTATCTCAATCTAAACTAAGACATAAAAGCAACTATATAACTAAATCCATTTCATAATCCAGACTAGCAATATCTCACAAAGAATTTGGGTAATCCAGTCTTGCAACATCTCACAGACAATATGGGGAGGGTGTTGTATATAAGAATTGATTTACGAGGGGTAATTTAAGGTACATATGGTTTAATACAAGGCAATACCCTTCATTCCCTCACAACCACTTCTGCCAAGCTGAAATTTAAGGACATGACTTTTAGCTAACGAAAGCAAAGTTAGGCTAATTGTGTTCTCAATTTTGATGAGCATGTAGTAAACCACGAACCTGTTTGTGATCAATGTAGCAATACCAGCAAAGAACTGAATTTATTTGATGGAAATGGTGTTTTAATCATGGCAAGTTC
The DNA here is from genome assembly GCF_043159265.1 of Tasmannia lanceolata. NCBI lineage: Eukaryota > Viridiplantae > Streptophyta > Magnoliopsida > Canellales > Winteraceae > Tasmannia > Tasmannia lanceolata. The sequence continues at coordinate 7,615,610 of NW_027518679.1, read as the reverse complement.
ACTTTTAGGAGGATCGCTTTTCAACCCCAATTTTGAGGCATTTGGATTTTTTTTAATGTGATCCATTGCTCTGGATTTTTTTCCCTGCTTTGTAATATGCTTACTAAGGGTGGCCCAGTGCACGAAAATATATAAATAAATAAATGTTACTTTAAAAATTTTCACATTTCACAAAATATACTAATAGTTACCCATTGATTATCTTCACTATAGTGTTTGATGTTTGTTTTCTACTTTGAAATTGGAATCCTATAAAGGTCCAAATTTGGTTGTTTATGTCAAAGAATATTGCAGTCTGTTCCTCTGTTGGTTTTATTTTATACCACTCAACAAAATTAAAAGAATATAGGTTTCATTCATCATCCAATATCTGTTGTTATTAACATTCATGGTTGAAACTCTTAAGAGGGAATGGACGGCATCCGTGTGGGCTTTTATTAAAGCTGAAATGCTAATGCTTCATTGCATTTATCAAGTGGCCCACCCGAAGCCAATAATATCCTTCATGGTATTCCACTGAAGCGAATCCTTGTATGGCAGAGCACAAAAAGGTATGTTCTATGGTCGTGGTCTTCTCTTCTCCACCTGTCGTCCAAAGGGCAACACCTGTCGCCTGAAAGAACTCTTGCTTATCTCTTGCTCTTGGTGGGCACAAACAAATGCTCATTCTCTGTCGAAAACCCAACCCAGAGAGAAAGATGACGCAGGTACCCTTCTTTTCTTGTTTTCAGCTATTTTCTTTACCTTTTTTTTTTTTTTGTTTCACTCTCTATTCTATACTTGTACTGATGTTTATCTTTTATGTTTTGGCTTTCAGTTTCCTTCGTCCCTAATTTTTTAGTGTTAGATTTATTGGTTTTGAGATGTTATGGTGATTTTGAAATATGTTCTTTGTTGGATTCTCATTTTTCTTTTCTTGTTGCACTTTAAAGGATTCCTGTATGCCGATTTAGTTGATCCATGAAGGATCCGAAGCTACTAGATTGAATTCAAGTTAATCCATTAGTACTGATCGACTGATTTGGGGTAACTTCTTGAACTTAGTGGTGTTTTGCGGGTGATTGAGTTTCTTTTTCTATCCTTTGAATTGGGTATTTTCATTTCGGTGTTTAAGTTTATTATATTGAAAATTTAGTTCTTGATGTAATTCCACATAGCGATTGTAGAAAATTGGAATCAGATCTTAGAAAGATGTTCATCGGTGGAATTTCATGGACACCAATGAAGATCATCTCGAGGAGTATTTCAAGACATGGGGAAGTGGTGCAAGCTTTCATCATGAAATATCGAACTACAGGTCGTGCCCGTGGCTTTTGTGTTGTCATATTTGCAGATCCAGCTGTTGCAGAGAGAATTGTTATGGAGAAACATAAAATTGATGGTCGGACTGTGAGTGTTCAATCGAAAATATTCTTTCTTTTGCCATTATGAATGTCAAAACAGAGTTCTACATTTGTATTTTATTATCTGGTTTTGAATTATATGAATTTTAAAAGATTCAATTTTCTTCGGAATTGTGAATGTTAAAGCATCATTTCTAGAATTTAATTTTCATTATCTGAATTTAAACATCAACAAATTGTTAGGTTGAGGTGAAGAAGGCTGTCTTTAGGAATGATTAGCACATTTAGAGTAGAGACAATAGTAATGTCCATAGATCACCTGGTCCTGCTCGCACAAAGAAGATATTCATAGGAGGTTTAGCATCCATTGTAACAGAGATTGAAAGTATGAATAATGCAAAAGTAGGTCTTCAATGATTTCTAGCTCTAGGATCTTGGAAAATTTACTCATCCATGAGACATTTTCAACATTTTTCATGTCTTTACATTCATGTTCTTTGTTCAATTTTAGGCTTTCAGCATTTCTACAATTATGCTTTAGACCCTAGACTATGTTCTGTTATTATGGTTTCAAGATATACCTCCCCTAAAGTTTTGAAATGCTCGTGCTTTTGGCGAGGTTTAAGTAGGCACTGTTATTTTGTTTATAGAGATTTATAGAGATTTAATGTTCAATTGAATCATTTCTACGTAGAAATCTACTATTCTTCAGTATTTGTTTATAGAGATCTCAACCTTTCCCGTTTCCAGTTGTATTTAAATAGGATTACCCCATTTTCACATCAATTTTTAAAAAAATGTTACTGTTTCAAATCATTCTTACAGTTATTTTATTTCATATTTAGGATTTTTTTGTAAATCTCTTTATCTAGCAATTTGTGGACTATACATTTAACATTTTTCAGTAGCAATCCTGTATGATTTACATGATTGGCATGTCAGATCTAGACATTTCTTGGAAATTGAAAAATAATGTTAGTTGCTTTGTATTTAAAACATGACCTCTTTTGAATTTCAATTGATTGGTTGGATTTCTATATGAAAGCTTTAAATCATGGTAATTTGGATTTAGAAGCTGTCATCCTTTTTTAAGTGGCACTGTCATCCCTTTTTATCTTTCTATAGTATTTTTATTTTGGTCATTTATCAAATCATGTTGGGTGATTTTTTCCCCTATTTAGATGTTTTACATGGTGATTACATGACTTGAAAATTACTTCCTTGTAATGTTGATTTTGATGCTGTGAAAATTATATTACCTTATAATGCTGTGAAAATTATTTCCAGTTGTAACAGATTTTGATGTGCATTGGCTTGCACGATTAGGGTTGGTGATTAACAAGAAAGTTGACAAAATTATTTCCAGTTTTCTTCTCTCTTTCTCAATCTTTGGTACTAGATGTGAACTGCTTTTTCCCCTTTGTTTCCTTGGATGATGGCCTTCCTTGGATGATGGTCGCTCACTTAGGTGTTCTACTTTGTTTGAGTCTTATTGTGCATGTTTCTTTTTTTTGTTAGTTTTCCTATTTTGCATGCCAATAATGATGTGATTATGTTTCTTATGACTGGGTTTGTGTAGGAACTTTGTTCTTTTCTACCAACCACGAGTGCGTGTACTTGCAACAATGGACTAATTAGTGCATCCTAAAATCAGTAAGTTTTCAATATTCCTCTTTCAGAAGTATCTATTCTCTTATGGTTTTCATCCATAGACTAATTAGTTCTTGTTTTATGTTTTTCAGTCATCTGCCACTTTATTTAGAGATAAGTTTGATCATAGAAAAGAAGGTTTTCCCTTTTCATTTTTTTCTTTTTCTCCTTTTTCTCCTGGGGTCATTTGTTCTGGCTTTCTTTTTCTCCTAGGGTTATTTGTTCATTAGTCAGGATTTGATGTTACCTGTTATTAGCAGATGTTATGTGTCATTGTGAGAGCTATTTGCTAGCTCAAGGGAATGATCGACTTCCACTATCCCAATCCACATTATTGAATGTGTTTATCTATATCAAGACATAAAGAGTCTAAATCCCATACTAATAGAAGGAACATAAAGATGTGATATTGTAGAAGGTTTGTCAATATTATACTATCAAAGTGATGAGTTTAAAACTCACCTTTGGAAAGTCAACATGAATCTTGGATCTATTCTGTGTGAGGGATAAAATAAAAATTTTGACCCAAGGGCCTCTTTTTTATGCTGAGTGAATGCTTGTTCTAATTGCACTAAAATCACATGGATGTGATCAGTCATTTTCCCAAAGGGGTAGATCAAGTTTCAGTAATGTTTTGTTTGGCCCCTAGTGTTCTCTTTTCTGATTTTTGGCTATCTGTTGGCCTCTTTTGTCTTTTCTTTTGTTCTCTTTTATTGCTCCCTATCTGCTTGTGGAAGGGTTTGCTCCCTCCCAGCTTAGGGATGGGTTGCCTCATTGCTTCATGTTCTCATTCTCTTTGTTTTAATATATCTGGTCGGTGTTCTGCCTAACCCCAGCTTACCAATAAAAAAAATGGATTGATTCTCCAAGAACTAATTACATTAACTTTAGCTTGGTATGCAATAATTTCATATGTATGGTACCTTCTTACACATTAAATTTTTTGTTTTTAGTAGTTTAAAATGTTGAATTCTTTTTTTTTGTTTGGGCTGAAAGGCTTCAAATGATGAATTCTTGAATAGCTCGCATCAATAAAGATAGATATTGCATCACTCAATTTCAGCATACTTTTTGTCATTGTGATTAGTTTATTCACATCCAAAATATAGAATGGTTTATAGTATATAAAAAGTGAAAAAAAATGCTATAAAAGCTTTCTTAATTCATTTCTTAAAAAAAAGCTTTCCTAATATACGTGAGCTGAATTGAGAAAATGTCATTTCTACATTCCACATCAGATGTTCATGCTTTACCTCACACCTTGTATATGAGGATAGGCATGCATCCACTGTCAGTTTGTCTTATTTCAGTTGCATCACTTCTTCACATATAGGACAAACAGCCTAATTTTAATATACATGTTCATTTATTAGGTTTTCCTCTTTTTTTGGTATGTGTGTTAAAAAAATCTCCAAATGAAACACAGTTATACAACATATATGGCCTTTCAAGGAGTAAGGTAACATGTCAAACTCCCTCACAGTAGACTGCGTGTTGAGCTTGGGGTGGTGATTAACAGGAAAGTTATTTGCACAATTTCCCATAGAATGCTTGGCTGATTTGAAAAAGAATCCAACCAATAAGAAAATAAACTTGCTCGTAAAACAAGGGAAGTCTACTTCATTGATGGAGATCATTTTAAGGGGTCAAATAACCATCGTAGGTGAGAAAAAAAATGGATGGCAAGTTAGCCAACCGGAATTTTTGTTTGTAGACATCACCACCGTCTGATCTTGATCCGACTTCTTCGGGTGTTTTATATCCAGAAAATTCTTATGGGATTTTGATTATTCGTTAGCATTGAATGAGTCTCAGGATTTACTCTCCAGGATTGCCTTATGTTCATGTATCGCTTTCTGCCTACAGCACAACCATATTTTTGTAGGCTGATCAATCATTTCTTCTGAAGTCCGGTTACTGTAATAACTGCCTAGATTGCAGTTCACCTCAAGCTACAATCAGTGTACATGCTTTTGAAGAGATGACTACCATTTGTTTGGAAATACTCTTTGGATGAGTTACCCTAATGCTTTGTGGTTATGTTGTAAAAACAAAGTTGGACAAGAATGTGCAATTGAAGAATATCCAACCCTCAATTGCAAAGGATGGTGGTTTTATAACAATTACTAAATTAATATAAAGTAAAAAAATCAAAAGTTGACATAAATTTCAAATCAAATTGATTTTAATTTTAAAAAAATTCATTTACATTTATTTCTCGACCCCATTTAGTGATTAAAAGTCATCTTTCTCTTGTTTTTTTTTGTATTGTAAAAATCAAATGGGGCTTTTATGTTATGACATTTTTTTATAAAAAATAAAAATAAAATTGGAATATGGAAATAGGATTCATGGATAGAACAAGGGGAGATTTTATACGGTGTTTGAGGTTAAAGTCCAGTATTTTTCAAAAAGTACAGTGAACCCACTTCATAAGATGATTCAATCTATTTATTTATTGGATTTGGCCACAATGTAAATAGGTTGTACCCCGTAAATCATCTCCATAGGATGACCCTGACCCTCAGATTTATAAATTTTAAATAATGTGCAGTCCCACTACAAATCAGAGGGTTAGGGTCATCCTATGGAGATAACTTATAACTACAATTTATTGAGGTTGTGGTCCAACAAATGAATGGTTTGGATCATCCTATGAAGTGGGCCCAACTTACTTTTTGAAAAAATAATGGACTTTACTCCCTCCCACACACCATAAAAAATGGATATTGTTATACACTTATTTTTCTCCCTTTAAATATTTTTCTCCTCTTACTTTCTACTCCAAATGTACCTTGCTTTTGGACCCTAGAGGCCTAGACATATTAGGTGTTGAAATTTAGAATAAACGGTGGAGACGAAGATCTTAAATGCTTTAAAAATGCCACAAAAATAGCTTTTTTTAGAAACAAGGTGAAATGCCTTAAATACCTGATAAATTTTCAAAGAAAATGAGAGATTAGGAGAGATATCTTAGGAGAGAGATAAACTTGAAAGGAATTTCCAAAAAAGGATTTCGTTTGGATACTAAAGATTGACATACTTTTCCGCAAAATCCTAGGGAGGGCAGGCAAGATTTCATTTGGAAATTAAAGAGAAGCGGACATTTCGGCAAAATCCAAGGGGGCGGGCAATATTTTGGAAATTATAGTGGCAAAATTTTCTGGCAAAAATCCAGGTGGGCAACTGCCCCTCGCCTCCTTGGCTCCGTCTCTGCATACAGTTATGTGTTTTTAAGAAAGTAAGCTTTATTTCTTTGTTGCACAAGGTCTGACTTTCTCTTGGTTATTGATTATCTTTTCTGCTTAAAAAATCCATTGGATTTCCATGTTAATGGCAGTTCCAACTTCCAAATATTTCATTATGGGTAATCTTTTAGATTTATAGCCTTCCTACAGAGTTATCAGTGCTGATGTTGTTAACATTACGGAGGCATTTTCTAATTGAGTGTTATGATATCTGATGATGCCAAAATCCGCTCTACATGATCTAGTAGTGATAGAGTTATTCCTGTAAGCAACTTGTACTCGCAGAAAGATGTTATTAGTACAGGAATTATGATACTTCAATATTTAAGCTAGAAATCGGAATCAGCGGTGAATTGAAGGAAAGGAGATGGGATTCAGAAGCATTGCAAACAGAGAAGAGGGGAGATGATTTGATTGAACCTGATTTTCCCAAGCTGCCTACGTACCCCTTTATTGAGGATCAAGTCTAACGTAGTTCCATTATGAAGGTATAGGTCCCTTTTTATAGAGAAAAGAGTCTGCAATGATTAGAATCTTACTGTTTTAGGAATCTTGCCTAATTGGTCGACTTCCTCTGGAGATAAGTTTATATCTATTTTAATAGATATCCAATTTTCCTGAACGAGCAAGTTACTTTTTAAAAAGCTCCCCATAGATAGAAAGTTACCGCCTCAGAGTGTGTTACCTCGATGAGAGGCGATTTCCCAATTTGGACGTTGCTATGTTTACGGAGAGGAGAATATTTTGTTATCTCTCCTAAAACTCTTAAGTCGGTTTCTAATTAGACGGAGAGGCCACATGTCATTTACCCCTAACATATTGCCCCCCACTTCCTTGAGTCGCCTGTGGGTCGAGGAAGTAGTTCGGAGATTCTGCTATTCTGTAGGGAGTATGTTCGGTACCGATGGTGTTATGAACGCACCTTTGTATCGATCAATTCGATCTTCAATACTCGATTGGTTTTCCGAAATGAGACTGAATCTTGCAAATGCTATCATATTTAACTTTCTCATTCCTCGTTGTGTATCTTGGAAAATTGTCGAATTATTCTCAATAGTAGAAATGACGGTTTCTATCATAATGGCGTGACGGGAAGGGACTCCTTCATAATGGGCGCCGCACATTGTTTCTGCTGCAAGTGAAATCGTGCCACCTGTCAAGGAGGTGAAAAAAAAACCCAAAAGGCACCTTATGGCACTTGATGGCCTTTTCATCTATCTAAGATCTATTTATAGGGGTTCTCCCTTTATTTTTATTCACTAAATCTATTCGACAGTGACTTGTCTCTTTTTTCTCTCCTCTCTCTTCTTCTTTCCTTTGTTGCCTATTTCCTCCAATTATCATGGCCTAAGATCTAGATCTTTCCATCCCTAGGCTATTCACTGCCCAAATAGTAGACGTTGATGCCATGCCTGAGGCGGAGGTTGTCCACACGCCTCCATTGGAGCCGTCAGTAGAACCGGTGGTGAAAAGAACCAGGCGAGCTTCCTTGGGGAAGGAAGTAGCGAAAAAGGAAGAGGAAGTGAAGGAGGAAGTTGCTGTGCCCCCCGCTCTTCCCCTACCAGCACCTAAGAAGAAGTCAGCGAAGGTTGCCCCCCCTCTCTCACCCAATCGGATAATCAGTGTGAGATGTCTGATTTGAAGGGGTTGAGGTTGTACGTTCGCAACTACCAGCTTTCAGTGAGGCGTGCTAAGGATCGGAGCTTGGGGTTTGCCCGCCGGTTTGTAGAGTTGGCAGAGGAGTTGTACGACATGGAGATGAAGGCGGCTCTCCTGGAGGAAGAGAATGCAGTATTGCGTGCCCGCCTTGGAGCTCTCTCGGGGAATGTTGGTCCCTCGAGAACTCCTTCCGTGGTAAACCCTACCGAGGGATGTCCCTCGGTGCCTTGGGATTCCGATCTAGTTATCGAGGGGGCGAGAACATTGTTCTTTGCACTTCCCTATCTACTCAGAATTCGAGGCGGGCTACTTTTTGTTCGTGATGCTGACGCGAGTGATCTTCACCCTTATTTTGCTGACTACATTGATCTTTTTTTTTTACCTTTTGTTTTTTTTGGCCCAGAATCCCTCCACATGTAAACAGTTTACGTAGATCAATGGAATTTCTACTTCTTTCTTATACTTATTGAATGTCTGTTTTCCTTACATCTTGTTTGTACCAATAGGAATATACACACCTATATCAATCGATATGAACATTTATCAAATCATGCATTTACTTAGAGGTCCATACTCCTGATACCTTAGAATTTCATTTGGGAAGTTGCCCTCCACCGATATGAGTGTGCATAGGTCGTTACTGAGGCATGAATGTGTTCAGGAATTACCCTTCTCTCGTTCGTCACGACTTGTTTGATAGGAACCTATCTGTGGAAGAGTAGAGTTGGGACCACTTTCCTTTTGACGATTGTTGCCTTGGGAAATGACGTTTTTACTCATAATGGTAACCGCCATTTTTTCGGCGCAATGATGGGAGATGTGAAGCATCACTGCTTAGGGGTGCGACACGTGTCCCTCTTTGAATGGTAATCTCGAGTTTTTCGCCCAAGGGTTTTTACCCTATTTATAAAGTATTTTTATCTTTTACTTTTTACCAAAGTCTTTTCTACCTGTCAATTTTGCTTCAAGGGTGGTACCAAAGAATAGCGGAACTTTTCTTGCCTTGGAAGGTTCATCTGGTATCTTCGTTCCTATAAGAATCAGTAAGTCCTTCTCCTCTTTGCCTCTTCGATTTTTGTTTTTAAGCATGTCTGGCGCCACGGACTCTCAAAACCCTTCTGAGAGCATAGGCACTATGGAGAACTCGGAGTCTTCTCATAGGGTAAATTCCATTGAAGAAGTTAAAGATGAAGCTAGCGCAAGTGAGCCACCGGATCCAGCAAAGTCTAGCAAGAAGAGGAAATCTAGTAAAAAGAGAAGGCTCCAAAAGTATTGAAAAGAACAAGGACTGACTCAAGGGCTACCACCATCATTTATAGACCCGGTCAAGCCCCTGCTGGCCTGGTGATGAGGAAGTTGATAGGAGAGCAACATGTCTCTCTAGTCACAGAGTCGGTCGACTTTTTTGAGGCCATGGGGGATATTGGGGGACTCCATAGGCCAGAGGTAGTCGCGACTCAGGTTTGTACCCTGATAGGGAGGAACATAAATGACATTCGTAATGAGTTCCTCATTTCTGATGATTATTCCATCCGGATACCCAATTCCACCGAGTGAGCCTGTGAAAGCTCGGTCTCGGATGAAACGACTTTTTATCTAGAAGCTTTCAGAGGGGGTTTACGATTCCCCTTATTAGAAATGATCCCTCCGTTATTCGGGTTCTACGGGATCGCCCCCTCCCAGGTCTTTCCGAACAGTTGGAGGAACCTATTAGCCTACTTGGCCAAAAGTAAGATTTTGAATGCCGATGTATCGGGTGATATCCTCCGTCGGTGCTTTAGATTGGTGGATGATGGGGGATAATTGACCACCACACATCGCCGAAACATTATGATCGGGGCTAAGACCCCTTCTATGATTAAAGGTTGGAAAAATGAGTTCCTATTCATTCAGCCACCTACCCATGCTGGATGGGATTTTCCCTTCAATTGGAGAAAACCCTCAGCCGACAGATTAAGTGTTTTGCTGAAACTAGGAGATATGGGGAATAAGATCTTCGGGTCCATCTGGCCGAGCCTTAAAATTGACACTCGGGAGTTCAAAGACCAAGAGAAGCTCGTCGAATATGGCCTATGCCGCAAGGTTATTCGTCCTAGAGTTTTCATCAAGGGGGTCGGATCCTCCAAGAGCGGTAATTCTTATTTCTGTACCCATTCGTTCAGTTACGTCCCCTTTGAAGAGTCTAATAATTATTATACTCCTTTGTGCAGGAATGTCTTCTCAATAGGTGGAGGCCCTAAAAAAGGATGAAGCTGCAGAAGAGACTGGGGTTCCCAAAAAAGACAAGGCTCTCAAGAGGCCTGAGGTTTCTTCGCGACCAGCTCCCGTTATATCGGTAGCGGCATTAGGGAGGGCTTGAAGAGCCAGATATGGAGGGAATCAATCCGGTACTGCCCCTCCTTTGACGTCTCTTTTTGGGAAGTTGGGGGAACCGTCTGGATGAGAGAAATAGGAACCGGCGAAAAAGCTCGACGAGAATACTCCTGAGACACCGACCGATGGGGGTCCTAGCGATCTCCCCCCCCCCCTCCCTTCTATTGTTGAGGGGAGTAAGCGAACGCAGGTTCTCTTTCACTGGGTCAAGATGGCAGAAGAGGAGGCTAAAGTACAGGGTGAACTATTCAACCCCTCGTTGAAGGTCGGGGATAAAGATTTTGCCATCCATAACCAAAGAGTCGGGGTGAAAATGTGCCTGAACAGCGTGCTTCCGAATGATAAGGAAGAGTTACGGAAATTAAGTGCCTGGGCTTTAAGTCACTCTTTCCTCCATCAGCAGAAGATAGTAAGTATTACCGAGCCTTTCCTCTTTCCTTTTTTTCCCTTTATACCACTCGGACTTATACCTCGCTATCCTTTGTTAGATAAACGACCTCAGTGCCATGGCTTCCAACCGTATTATGGACACTTTAGCGGACAATCTGAAGCTTAGGGACACGGTCAACGGTCTAGAGGGGAAGAACCGCACTCTGGAGACCCAAGTATCCGAGCAAAAGGGGAACGAGAAGGCCAATGAGGAGACCACTGCTGCGCTTCGGAAGGATTTAGAGGATACCTAGAAAAAGCTCAAAGGGTCGGAGGAGGCCCTCAATGATCTAGTTCAAGATCGGGCGGTAATTGCTGCAGAAGCGGTGACCAAATTTAAGGAAAGCGAGGTGTAAGCCCAATGGTTTTTACCTTGGCATTCCCATCTTGTTTTGATGATTCCAATACACAAGTGATCATTTATCACTAATGTGTTTGTTTGTCTAAGTTGTAGATCTTGATAAAGTAAGATCAAGGATGCTTGGATTGAAGGCCAAGAAGCCCACATTGGACCACTAATTGGAAGGCCAAAGTCATCAAGCAAGAAGTCATGAAGACTTGAAGACATGAAGAAATTAATATTGAAGACCATTTTTTTATGTAATTGATCCAAACCTAGATTAGGTTTTTAGAGGCATAATTAAAGTAATCTCACACACCCTAAATAAACAAGTGATTGTATTTGTGGAGTTCCAACACCTTGGAACCCTCATAGCAATCCCATCTTGGTTGAGAACTGGAAGCCCAAAAACAGAATTGAAAATCTGCTCTGCATAGGCTTCTTGGAACTCCGAGAGTTTTTCTCGGAACTCCGAGAATTATTCTCGGAACTCCGAGAAATGGTCCAGTAGACTTTTTCCAACTTCTGTGAGGCTTCTCGGAACTCCGAGATTTTTTCTCGGAACTCCGAGAATTCTCGGAACTCCGAGAACACTCCAACGGTCTGAAAAAGAGCCGTTTGGAATTTTGCTGGAATTACCGTAATGCCACTGAACGGTCATATTTTGTTTTTCCTATAAATATGGGTGTTCTAAACATACAAACTATCAATCCTAACACTCTTAAACTTCATTTGAATACCCAAGAGTGAATCAAGCTTCAATTGTGCCTCTCATCACCAACTCTAGGATTTGGTTTTTAGTTCTTTCTTTCATCTTTCAAGATTTGTATTCGGGCGAGTATTCGGAGAAGCGGAGCCCTTTTTCTCCGTGGTGAGGATTGCCACCAAGGTTAAAGCAATTGTAATTGGCACCGATCTTCGCCAAGGTTAAGAAGATCAAATAGTGAAGCCATCAACGGGTTTGGTTGGTGGAGTGGAGTAGGCCTCGGGTTTGAGGACCGAACCACTTTAAATCTCGGGTGCACTCTTTCTATCTCTTTGCTCTTTCATTTGCATTGCACCATTAGATTTAACTTGTATGCTTAAAATATTGTTTTTGATCTCTTAATCGGTTTAAGTTTTTCAAATTGGTAAATTCTATTTTTCTTGAACAACCGTATTCTCCCTCCTCATTGTTGCCATTTCTATTATAACTTGGGACCCCCTATATCGGATTTTCACGAGGACTTCGGTTTCGAAGTGGCTTTCCATGCTCTCGACTTTGAGGTGAGGGGGTTCAAAGAATGCAAGAAACAAGTCCTGCAAATTATGCCTGATTTCCCAATGGAACGCTTCACCGTCCCTACAGCCGATACACTGGCCACCAACCCTCCTCTTGTAACTGATTTAAACCCTCCTTCTGCTAATGCTTAAAGTCCTACTTTTTGGATGCACTTGAAGCGCAAAAAACTTATTTTGTTGGTTTGTAATATTTGTCTCGATGATGGGATACACACTTTGTAGAACCGTGCCTTTTGTCGGCACTGTTGATACGGTACTTGCAAGTACCTTTTTTGTTTGTGGATATAGTGTACACGAGCTCTATTCCTTACCTCTGTGGGGGGAATGGGATTTGTGGCTTTTAATTTTATAAACCTCCTGCCTCTCCTATGTGAGGGGTGAGGTTTTCTTTTATATTGCGCTGGTTATTTCCTCACTCGTTCTTATTTAAAAATAAAAAAGGGGGAATCCAAGTTAAAGCGTGGGCCGAACGTTCGGTCCTGTTCCCTTTTATCAGTTGTGGGCCAGAAGTTCGGTCCTGTTCTCTTTTTCTCATTGTTAGTTAGGGATACGCTCTATTGTTCCTTTATACATGTAACAATTTTCGGGTATTCCCTTTATGCTTTGCACGTCGGTCATCTTTCTTCAATCGATCAATTCGAAGTCTACCGACCTGCCCTCCTTTATGAGGAGGGAACTCATATCTAGTGATATTTTTAGTGGTATCCGGGATGATCAACCACAGTGGCACTTTACATATCATCTGGTTGATCCGAAGATGTGGGCATCGGGTCCTCCTGTCTAATGGGTCGGACAAGTGCCTCACCCTACTCGATCGGTTTTAAATACTCGGTCGGTGGGCATTAACCTTATAAGGTTAATTAAGATAATGGCATCGAGTCCTCCTGTCTTTGGGTCGGACAAGTGCCTTACCCTACTCGATCGGCTTGTTTGCTCAGTCGGTGGGTGCCAACCTTATGAGGTTAACTATGTAATTTATATTTTTAATTTCATAAACATAGGTATGTAGGAGCTTTGTCTCTACCCCTTTTAAGGGTTGGACAAGCTTTTTACCTTGTTTAGTCTGTTTGCCTACACAATTGGTGGGTACTAAAATTGTTTAATGTTTTCAAGCATGTATAGAAACATATTTCACACATAATAGGAACACTTCCTTATTACATATTTCACACACAATCGGTGGGTAATGAAATTTTCATTAAGCTAAATTCCATATTACATCCGTTCAGAAGAACTGTTTCTACTTATTCCTGCATTTGAAAAAAGAAAAACTAACTAGACTTACTAATAGAATTTCCTTAGGGTTTGCATATGCCATGTCTTGGGGATTGGTGCGCCATCTAAATTTTCCAATTGGTAGGCTCCTGGGCGTAAGATCCTTATAACTCTGTAAGGCCCTCCCATGAGGGGGCGAGTTTTCTGGCATTCCTGGGGTCTGTAACCTTTGCCTGACGGAGTATCAAGTCTCCTTCTTTAAGAGCTCCTTCTTTCATCTGTTGGTTGTAGTACCGAGCAACCCTTTGCTGGTATGCGGAGACTCTGATCCGAGCTTTCTCCCTGGTCTCCTCAACGAGGTACAGGCTGCTTCTCATGAGTTCGTCATTCATTTGTTCATTATAGCTCTCGACCCTTGGAGAAGGGATGGCTATCTCGACTAGGACAATTGCCTCGACACCGAATGCTAGGTTGAATGGGGATTCACCCGTTGCGGTGCGTGGGGTAGTTTGGTAGGCCCATAGGACATTCGGTAATTCTAACGCCCAAGTATTTTTTGAGTTTTCCACTCTCTTTTTGACACTTTGAAGGAGAATTCGGTTGGTTACCTCGACTTATCCATTCGCCTGGTGGTGTCCCACTGAATTAAATCTTTGCTCGATAATGAGCCTTTCGCAAAAGTTCCTGAATTGTTCGTTGGCGAATTGGGGTCCATTGTCAGTAACCAACACCCTCGGTATTCCAAACCGACATATGATGTCATGGTAGAAAAAGGTTTTTGTTACCTTGGAAGTGGACTTTTTTACCGCTTTGGCCTCTACCCATTTGGTGAAATAGTCAATTACGAAGTATAACATCGTGTGTCCACCGACTGATGGTGGAAAGGGACCTAATAGATCCATCCCCCACATTGCAAAGGGAATTGGGCTGGAGATAGGAGAGTATTGGGTTGCCGGCTGGCGAGGTACCGATGAAAACTTTTGGCATTGTTCACACTTCTTGACATAGTCCTGGGCATCTTCCAGTATAGTCGACCAAAAGAATCCTCGGCGAAGGATCTTGTGAGCCAGCGCCTTACCCCCCAAGTGATCTCCACATATGCCTTCATGTACTTCAGCCATTGCTCGATCGGCGTCTGTGGGTCGGAGACACTTTAGTAGTGGCCAAAAAAATGATCGTTTATATAGCACTTCACCTTTCAGGATTATGGGACCCGATCCAGCGAGAGGGGTGCGACCCGCCTCTCTCTTGGTCTCTCGTACCCATGTGAATGGCGTGTGCTTTTTATTATTGATATAAATCATCTTTTTCGTGAACTTAGGATCACAAAAGAAATCCAAATTTCACACAAAAGAGGATGATCAGAGTCGCCACCTAGGTAAGGGACCTAGGACCCATAAGTGACACTGCAATGATTTGTGATCCCAGAAGTCTAGAAGTCTAGATTCGTTACCTGATTACGAGAATGGAAGGTATGGAGGATTGCCACCATATGCCCCATTCTTTCCCGATAATCCGGTCTTTAATTACAAAGATTAACTCACTTAAATCTCTTTTAGAAGGCACATTTAAACTCTCTTGATGTGCAAACTACGAGACATGTATCCTAGATGATCTAATTCCAATGTGATTCCTCATTTTTTCAAACACTTGCTTTGAAAATTCCATTTAAATCCATATTGAAAAATAAAAGAAAGAAATTCAAGATTTATGTGGAGAAAAATTAATTTTTGGGGAAAATTTTAGATTTTAAAAGCCTATAATCTATGTTATAACATACTGTAATTTTAAAAGAAAACTCATAGATTTGATGTTTCAAAAAAATAAAACCCCAGCATGCTTTTCTAATTCGCAAAGAAGGGAAATTCTTACCGTCGATCGCGATCCGTGTCTCTTGGGTTGGTAATCCGAGATATTCGCTTTGTCCAACCCTTTGGTATGATGAAGAAAACCCAAAGAACACCTCAAACGTCCTTGATGTGTGATTTGTTGAAGAAGAAAAGGGAATTCAAGAATCCCTTTTGTGAAGAACCCTTGAGAGAGATGAACACACTTCAAGAGAGAAGAGGTTTTTTTCTCTTTTTTTTTTCTTACGAGGAGAGAGAAAAAGGATGAATTTGGATTGTTTTTGGATCCTTCCTAGGATTGTTTGGTTTGATTTTTATACAAAAAAGCTAGGGTTAAGAGAGAAATAGTAGTTTCCAATGTGAGAGCTCCCTTTTTGGCTTGTTTCCAATTTTCCCCTCTTGCTTTCTTTCTTTCTTGTTTCCAAATTGGATTTGATTACAATCTTAATTTCTTGTCACTTATGACATGCTATCCTCATTCCACATTGCTTCTTTGGAAGAAAACCTTTTTTAAGCAATCATTCATCTTTTTCTTCTTTCCTTCTTTTCTTTTCTTC
Source organism: Tasmannia lanceolata (assembly GCF_043159265.1). Taxonomy (NCBI): domain Eukaryota; kingdom Viridiplantae; phylum Streptophyta; class Magnoliopsida; order Canellales; family Winteraceae; genus Tasmannia; species Tasmannia lanceolata. The sequence continues at coordinate 7,599,668 of NW_027518679.1, read as the reverse complement.
TTCTTTTTATTTTTCTTTTAACAAATATGATGTCACCATTGTGACTTCATCAAAGTTGGGTGCTCAACTTATGTGGGTCAGCCATGTGGGGTGCCCACCATGGTGGTCGACCCATATGGGTGAACCCACATGAGCTCTATCTTTGCGGGCTTTAGCCCAATGGGCCATTTCACACGGGTTTTGAGTTTTTCCGTAAAAATTCAATAAAATCTTTTTAAATTCAACATTCTATATATGGACCCAACCCATTTGACATTTATGGTGCATCCCTCACACATGATCGGACCATCTTTTTTGGAAAATAACTTTTCGGACCAAAATGCCCCTATTTGACTATTAGACATCCAAATGCGACCAAAATATCCTCAGATTGGTTCATCCCTAAAGGGAAAAATTAAAAATGGAAAGTTTTTGTGGTCAAATTTCAAAAATAGAAACTTTTAAAATTGGGTCCTTTCGGTGAGCAATATTAAATAGGATCATTTGGTATCCCCTGAAAATACCCAAAATGCCCTCAACACTCAGAATTTCCAAATTAAGCGAAACCCCTGAGAAATTCTAAATTTAGCACGTTTTCCAAAATTCAGGAAATCATTCATAATCTCTCAGACATATTTCGGGGATCAAAAGAATTACACAGGAAAAGACCAAATTATCCTGAGGTGCTAGAATTTGGCGAGACTAGGGAAAACCTTGAGAAATTCCAAAAATAGCAGATGTCCGAAAATTTATGAACAGACTCAAGATTTCTTAGACATAACTTAGGGACCAAATATGATATGTTGGAAATATCTAAAATACCCCCGAAGTGCAAGACTAAGTGAAAATCTTGAGAGATCCAAATTTAGCAGGTTTTCCAAATCTTATGAAATTACTCCTAATCCATCAGCCGTACCCTCAAGATGGTTTTAGATATATGGGAAATGATTGAAATATCTATAAGATGATGAAAATGTGGAAGCCCCATGAGTTTTTAAATGTTGCAGCTTTTCAAAATTTATAAAATCACTCAAGATTTCTCAAATATAACTCGGGGGTCAGATGAGACACATCGGGAATGACCAAAATACCCCTGTAGTGTAAAAATGGGCAAAAATGAGAGAAACCCCAAAAATTCTAAAAATAACAGGTTTTTTCAGTTTGTTGGAAATTGGAATTTTCATCTTCTAGATACCATTGGAACACCCTAAAAACCTTCAGGATTGCGAATCAACTTCAGAATTCCTTCAACGAGGCGAAATCTACCCTACAATGCACAAATGCATAATCCTAGGTGGAATACGGCTCGAAACTTGACAAACAACCAGTACCTTTTTTGTTTGAGGATATAGTGTACACAGGCTCTATTCCTCACCTCTATGGGGGGAATGGGATTCATGGCTTTTAATTTTATAAACCTCCTGCCTTTCCTCTGTGAGGGGCAAGGTTTCCTTTTATATTGAGCTGGTTATTTCCTCACTCGTTCTTATTGAAATTCTAAATTTAGCAGGTTATCCAAAATTTATGTACTTACTCAAGATTTTTTAGACACAACTCGGGGATCAAATGAGACACACTGGAAATTACCAAATTATCCCTGTAGTGCAAAAATTGATGAAAATTTGGGAAAACCCTGAGAAATTCTAAAAATAACAGACTTTCTTATTTGATTGGAAACTTGAATTTTCATCTTTCGAAGATCAATGGCACTCCTAGAGACCTTTAGGAATGCGAATCAACTTCAAAATTCCTAAAATGAGGTGAAATTTATCCTAAAATGCAAGAATACCTAATGCAGATGGCTGACACAAACCAAACAAACATTTTCCTTTTAAAGCGTAGCAAAATAGGGGTGTCTACACAAGGAAGCTTGGATTGAAGCCTAAAAGCTTAATTGGAAAGCATTTGGAGTGCCAAAGCTAGGATAATCCAAGAAGCATGGTGGACTTGAAGCCTTGAAGTTCAAGAGAAGATTGAAGTGTTTTCCAAGTCTTTTTAGAATGTATTCTCCTCTCCTTTGTGTTTAGAGATGTCAAAGGCACTTAAACATGTTTTAAAACTAACTTGAAAATGTATTTGAAAACATAGGACTTAAGCCCAAAGACCATAGCCCAAAAGCCCCAAATCTTTTAAAGTTAAAATGAAATTTAACAAAGGGCCGGTCGACCAGGTTTCCCCGGACAACCGCGGCAAGGTAGCTAGAAATTCAACAATTTCGAAAAATAGCGGTTCGGTCGACCTGGGCTTCCCGGGCAACTGCGGAGGTGTTTTTGGAAATCCAGAAATACTTCAGCATGGTCTGGCCGGTCAACCTCTATAGGTTTGGTCGACCATGGAAACGTTTTGAACCAAATTTTTAGCGAACAGGTAGCCCTCGCCGGGCGACCGCCATTGGGCCGGTTGAGCGTGCCGGTTTGAATTTTGAATTTCCAAAAGAGAGCCCGATAAGGGCGGGTGACCGCCATGACCCTGTCGACCGCCGCGGCCAGGAAAAAGAGTCGTTGGGGACTGTGAGACTTGACTTTTTTAACCCAGATTATTACTGTTTTACCCTCAAACGGTCATATTTTCAAATGGGCTATATATACACTATCTAAACCTTTCTAAACCATCTTTTGCATTATCTTGAACATCTACAAGATCAAATCAAAGTGTTTTAGTGCCTCTCTCATCTCTAAGCAAGGAAGTGGATTTAGACTTATATTTGTACATCTTTCTTCCATCATTTGTAACCCTTTGAAGGGAGTTTTGTTTTCTTTATTCAAAGAATATCTTTGTAATTTGGCGAGTGCGAAGAGACGTGTAGCCATCTCAAGAGCAAGTGTTGGAGACGTGGAGCTTTCTTTGGTTCGTGGCGAGTCTTTCGGGGCGTAGCCGAATCATCTTTGTAATTGGGTTGATTCCCCACCATCAAGGGAATCCATAGTGAAATCACCAAGAAGTCTTGGTGGAGTGGAGTAGGTCCATGGTAGTCGAACCACTATAAATCTCGGGTGCACTCTCTCTATCTCTTTGTGCATTTGTGATTTATTTTCATTTGTGTGCTAAAATGTTTTAATTTGCCATTGTTTTTAGTTCCCGTATTTTATTTGGCAAAATTTTTAAAACCCAATTCACCCCCCTCTTGGTTTGCCATCACCCTTGGGATTTCACTTGATATCAAAGCTCAAGGAAAAACACAAAGGAAAATCCATTGCCTTTATCGCCAAATCATCATCTTCTTCCTCAAGTTCCGATAGCGATGAATTGAAAGCTTTCAAGAAGTTCAAGAAAATATGGAAGAAGAAGAAGGGAAGAAAAGATAAGAAGAAAAAGGAAGAAAAGAAGAAGGAGGACCCAATAAGGTGTTTTGAATGTGGCAAACCCGGACACATAAAGCCGGAATGCCCTCTCCTCAAAAACAAAAAGAAGAAATATGGGAAGAAGAAGTTTAGAGCACATGTGGCAAATTGAGACGGGCTTAGTGACAGTAGTAGTTCTTCATCAAGTAAGAGCTCTAAAGAAGAAAAATCAAACTTTTGTATCTCGGGCCATATTGATCCGACCGTATGTCTCATGGCTATCGCCGAAGAAAATAAAAATGAGGTATGTTCCCATCCATTTTCTATTTCAAGTTCTAGTGATAATGAAATGTCTTATAATGAAGTTTGTGAAACCTTGGAGTTGCAAATGTCTAAAAATAAAGTTTTAAAGAAAAATCTTTCTCAAATTCAAAAAGAACTTGAAGTTTTAAATCAAGACTTTTCTTCTAAATTTCATGCCCAAACCAAAATGGAAAATGACTTAAAGCTTGAAAATGAGACCCTTAAGGGTCGCTTGGGTGAACTTGAGACTCATGTTATGAGCTTTCAAAACATGGCAAGTTCATCCAAGTCATTTGAAGATGAAAAATTTGAATTTTTAAAACAAGTAAATCATCTTCAAAATGAAAATGAGAGGCTAAGGATGTGTCTATATGGTTTTATGAATGGATACAAAATTATAGACATAATCCTAAAAAATGCTAGCTCAAGACCTCATCACATCTATCATAATCGAACTAGTCTTGCTAACCCCTTAGTTAGATGTCATTATTGTGACCTCTATAGGCATTATCAATTTCAATGTGCTTCTAAGCTAAGTAGAGATAGCCGTGGGACCAAGAAAGCTTAGACTCCCAAAGCCCCAACTTGATTTCATTTTGAAAATGGTTTAGTTTAGGGGCTTGTGCTAAATCTTGAATATCCTTCATAGTTTGTGATTTAAAGCCCAAAGTTCAAATGTATTTTTTGTTATTTGCTTACCTTGGCATGCTTATTTTTTATTAAAAAAAAAAAGGGTTTCCCTCTTGTTTTGAGTTTTTATCTTAGATAGGGGGAGTTATTTTCATAAAAAGGGGAGAGCTTTAACTTAGTTTGTATATCCTTTTATATTTGAAAAATCCTCATGTATTATAATTGTCAATCAAATAGGGGAAGTTGTATGTTTGCATGTTTTTCTTGATTTAGGTATATTGCATATCTTTTCCCTTGTTCTTCTCTCTTGTCCCATTTTTGTTAATGCCATAAGGCGAGAGAATTGTTATGGTTATTGAAAAATCTCTTGTGAATGTCATCATCAAAAAGGGGGAGAATGTAAGCCAAATGGTTCCCACCTTGGCATTACCTTCTTGTTTTGATGATTCCATACACAAGTGATTATATTTCACTAATGTGTTTTGGTTGTCTAAGATGTAGATCTCATTAGTGTGTATTCAAGGAAGCTTGAATTGAAGCCTAGAAGCTTGATTGGAAAGCATTTGGAGTGCCAAAACTAGGATGATCCAAGAAGCATGGTGGACTTGAAGCCTTGAAGTTCAAGAGAAGATTGAAGTGCTTTCCAAGTCTTTTTAGAATGTATTCTCCTCTCCTTTGTGTTTAGAGATGTCAAAGGCACTTAAACATATTTTAAAACTAACTTGAAAATGTATTTGAAAACATAGGACTTAAGCCCAAAGACCATAGCCTAAAAGCCCCTAATCTTAAAGTTAAAATGGAATTTAACATAGGGCAGTCGACCGGGGTTCCCCAGAGGACCGCCGCAAGGTAGCTGGAAATCCAGCACTTGTCGAAAAATAGCGATTCGGTCGACCGATGCTTCCCGGGCGACCGCAGAGGTGTTTCTGGTAATCCAGAAACACTCCAGTATGGTCAGGTCGGTTGACCTCCATAGGTTTGGTCGACTGCGGAAAGGTTTTGAACCAAATTTTTTAGCGAACAGGTAGCTCTTGTTGGGCGACCACCATTGGGCTGGTCGACCTCGCCGGTTTGAAATTTGAATTTCCAAAAGAGAGCTCGATAAGGGCGGGCGACCGCCGTGACCCGGTCGACCACCGCGGCCTGGAATAAGAGTCGTTGGGGACTGCGATGCTTGACTTTTTCAACCCAGATTATTACTGTTTTACCCTCAAACGGTCATATTTTCAAATGCGCTATATATACACTATCTAAACCTTTCTAAACCATCTTTTTGCATTATCTTGAACATCTACAAGATCAAATCAAAGTGTTTTAGTGCCTCTCTCATCTCTAAGCAAGGAAGTGGATTTAGACTTATATTTGTACATCTTTCTTCCATCCTTTGTAACCCTTTGAAGGGATTTTTATTTTCTTTATTCAAAGAATATCTTTGTAATTTGGGGAGTGCGAAGAGACGTGTAGCCATCTCAAGAGCGAGTGTTGGAGATGCGGAGCTTTCTCTGGTTCGTGGCGAGTCTTGAGAGGCGTAGCCGAATCATCTTTGTAATTGGGTAGATTCCCCACCATCAAGGGAATCCATAGTGAAATCACCAAGAAGTCTTGGTGGAGTGGAGTAGGTCCATGGTAGTGACCGAACCACTATAAATGTCGAGTGCACTTTCTCTATCTCTTTGTGCATTTGTGATTTATTTTTCATTTGTGTGCTAAAAGGTTTTAATTTGCCATTGTTTTTAGTTTCCGTATTTTATTTGGCAAAAGTTTTTAAACCCAATTCACCTCCCCTCTTAGGTTGCCATCACCCCTGGGATTTCAAATACACAACTGTAAAGTAAAGGGATTACATTCTTTTAGGTTTGTATCGTAAGTTGCTTGCGGCAGAGCCTGATTTCGCAACTTACTTTACAACAGAAAAGTAACAAGATTACTCTTGTTTTAGATTTGTATCGTAAGTTGCTTGCGGCAGAGCCTGATTTCACAACTTTACAACATAAAAAGTGAATGGATTACCCTTATTTTAGGTTTGTATTGTAAGTTGCTTGCGTCAGAGCCTGATTTCACAACTTATTTTACAATAGAAAATGTAAATGGATTACCCTTTTTTTTAGGTTTGTATCATAAGTTGCTTGCGGTAGAGCCTGATTTCTCAACTTACTTTACAACCCCGCTTTGTAAACATATAACAGGAAAAAAAATTACATCTTACCAGTGAAAATTGGGCAGCGTAACCGTGCTTGTTTGAGAAGAACCTCTGAGGCTACGGAGAAATCGGCGGCATAATGGCGCTGTGTTACTGAATTGCCTCCGAGTTTTTTGAGATTTCAACAGATTAACGGCACTACTATTGAGAAGTAGCTCTTAGTTCTGCGAAATTTGGTAGAACAACGGCGCAAAAAGGAAAAGACGCTCTGAACCTTCAAAAGTTCTGCGGAATGCCGACGTCTGAAAGAAGCTACCTAGTGTTCCTCTACTTTTTCTGTACTAAAGCAAGCTAACTAGGTTTTTCTGATTTTCTGCAGGGGTTTGAGGCGTGAAAAGGGGGAGAAATACATCGAAACAATGTGTATAAACCAGAGAGGGAGAGTGAGAGAGAAAGAGAGGAGAATGAGAGAAAGGGAGGAGAAGGAATGAATAAATCCCTTACCCCCTCTCCTCTATTTATAGTGGAGAGGCGGGGTATTTCGGTTATTTGGGGGTCACATCACCCCCAAAAGGTGGGTGATGTCACACCCCCTTATTTTGTCCTCTCTTTGTTCGTCCCGTAGTGTTTTTCGTCTTTTATCGGTACTTCGGTCGTCCATATCTCTTTCGATTGGACTCCAATTCACAAGTGGCAAAGTCCGTTGGATTCCTTGTTTCTAGGGCTTTCCAATGAACCAGAAATTGGGTGCTTTCGGGAAGTCGGGTGTCGTTTGGATGCCAAAAGAGTTTTTCGGACCCAAAGTTAACCTACCGATTGGGAATGTCGTGTGCAAGCGAGCTTATCAGTTTGTGCCATAAATGGCGGGCACTGAGTAGACAAGCTTCTGGTTTGTCGAAAAAGTCATTTGCTGCGTGAAAAGAGGCTTTCCGGTAATGCGGGAACGGCTTTTTCGTCCTGTAGTGATTTTCGTCTTCTGTAGTCCATATCTCTTCCGATTGGACTCCGATTCATACGTGGTGAAGTCCGTTGGATTCCTTGTCTCCAGGGCTTTCCAATGGATCAAAAATTGGGTGCTTTCGAGAAGTCGGGTGCCCTTTAGATGCTAAAAGAGAGTTTCAGACCCAAAATTGACCTACCGATTTAGAATGTCGTGTACAGACGGGTTTACCGATGGATGCCGTAAATGGCGGGTGCCATGTAAACAGGCTTTGAGTTCGCCGGAAAAAGCGGGTGCTATATTAAAACAGGCTTTCGGTGGTTGAAAATGGCTTTAGAAAATCGTTTGGTACCCTAAAGAGAGATTGAGAGAAACACAACTAGTGCTCTGGAACTCGTCATAAGGTTCTTCCTTGCGTCACCTATCACTAATACTTCCTTGACAAAATTGGGTGTCTACAATTATGGGGTCCATCCAGCTGGGTTCGTGATCAATATGAGTCACTTCTTCTCTCTCTATGTTGGGATGGGAGAGAACCTCAGTATACATGCTCCCCCAGCTAGTGGTTTCCGAGGAGGCCATTTTGGATAGGGCATCGGCTCTTGCATTAAGGGTTCTAGAAATTTGCTCAATCTCAAATTCTTTGAAAAGGAAGATTTTTCCTCTCACCGTTTCTAGGTATTAAAGCATCCTTCGATCTTTTGCCTCATAGAGTCCATAAATATGTCCAACAATGAGTTGTGAATCACTATAGGCTTTTAATCGGTCGGCTTCCAATTCAAGGACTAATGCCAATCCAGCCAGGAGTGCCTCATACTCGGCCTCATTGTTGGAAGCATCAAAGTCGAGTTTCAGAGCATATTCCACTAGAAATTTATCAGGTCCGGCCAAGACTAATCCTGCTCCTCTTCCGCCTGCATTGGCTGATCCATCGACAAACAACATCCATGGATATTATTTTTCTTGTTCATCTTTTATCTCCTCCTGCCCCACCCCCCCCCCAAGTCTTCGGTCGGAGCCGTGCATTCTACCATAAAGTCGGCAAGTACTTGCGACTTAATGGCGGGGCGAGGTGGTACTTGTATGTCTAATTCGCCAAGTTCTATTGCCCAATTGATTAATCGGCATGAAGTGTCGGGTTTTTGAAGGATTTTGCGCAATGGTTGGTCGGTGAGAACAATGACGGTGTGGGCTTGAAAGTATGGAGGCAATTTTCTAGCGGCAACGACTACCGCAATGCAAACTTTTCGATGTTTTGATACCTTGTCTTGGCGTCATGTAGTACTTGGCTGACATAATATATGGTGTGGTCCGTCCTTTGCTCTTGCCTGACAAGTACAGCACTAACAGCTAGGGGGTTTACCGCTAGATAGAGGTATAAGTCTTCATTCGGTAGTGGTTTCATCAATACCGGAGGAGACTGGAGGTATTGTTTGAGTTTTGCGAATGCTTCTTAGCATTCGTTTGTCCAATGAAATTTTTTTATGTTTCTCAGTATCTTGAAGAATGGGTGGCATTTCTCGGCGGATTTAGACATGAATCGGCTCAAGGCCGCTATTCTTCCTGCAAGTCGTTGTACCTCGTTCATAGTTCTTGGGGTGTTATATCGAGAATGGCTTGAATTTTCTCTGGATTAGCCTCTATCCCTCGTTGACTTACCATGAATCTGAGGAATTTGCCGGAGGTTACCCCAAAGGCACACTTTGACGGTTGAGTTTCATTTGATATTTCCGCAATACCATGAAAGCTTCCTGAAGGTCGGTAACATGGTTGATAGTGTTTAAGCTTTTAACAAGGATATCATCTACATATACTTCCATGTTTCGACCAATTTGTAAGGCGAAAATTGTGTTCACCAACTATTGATACGTGGCTCCCGCATTCTTAAGGCCGAAGGGCACGACCTTATAACAAAATAGGCCTTGTTCTGTGACAAAGGACGTTTTGGGGATCTCGGGGGAGTGCATACGTATCTGGTTATATCCAAAGAAAGCATCCATGAAGTTGAGCATCTCGTGGCCCAATGTAGCATCTATCAACATGTCGATTCGAGGGAGGGGGTAGTGGTCCTTTGGACATGCCTTGTTAAGGTTAGTAAAGTCCTCACATGTCCACCACTTCCCACTCGCCTTTTTTTTATCATTACTACATTGGCGAGCCATTCTGGGTAATGTATTTCTCGGATAAATCCGGCTTGTAGGAGTTTATCGACCTCCTCTTTAATGGCTTTTTATCGCTTGGGAGCGAAGTTTTGTTTCTTTTGTTTAACGGGCCTGTGAGAGGGGTCGATGATGAGCCGATGAACGGCAACGTCTGTTAGGATACCTGGCATATCCAAAGTAGACCATGCAAAAACATCTGCATTAGCTTTCAAAAACTTGACCAAGTTGGTTCGGATCTTACCAGTGAGGAGTGAGCCGATATGGAACGTTCTTTCATCATCTTCCCCGAACAACGGTACTTGAGTTAGCTCTTCTACAGGTTCTCTGCACGTCAAGTAATTGTCCGAACGTGGATCAGTACCGACTATTTGAAGGGATTCCTTCGCTTTTTTCACCACTTCGGTGTAATCAGCATAACAGTTTCTAGCTCTTTCCTGATCTCCTTTCACCTCTCCAACTCCTGCTTTTGTCGGGAATTTCATTTTGAGATGAGGTGTGGAGACGACCGCTTCGAGCTTGTTCAGAGCCGGATGCCCTATGATGGCATTATAGCTGGAGGGGACTTTAACAACCAGGAAAGTCTGCATTATGATTTTCTGGCGGGGTTCTGTACCGAACGTGAAATTCCAAGGGTGGTCCCGAGTACGGCAACTTATGAGGAGTGAGAAATTAGGTAGCTAACAAGTTTTAACTCTTTTGAAAACTCAAACCCAATTTTGGAAATTAAGAGATCAACAATAAAATTCAAGCACACAAGTTAAATCTAAAGTGCAAATGCAAATAAAGAGCAAGAGTAAGACAGATTGCACCCGAGATTTAAAGTGGTTCGGTCCTCCAAACGCGAGGCCTACTCCACTCCACCAACCAAACCCGCTGATGGCTTCACTATGTGATCTTCTTAACTTCGGCGAAGATCGGTGCCGATTACAAATTTCGATTACCTTTAACCTTGGTGGCAATCTTCACCATGGAGAGTGGGCTACGCTTCTCCGAACACTCGCCCGATACAAGTTCTTGATAAGAAAGAAAGAACAAAAAATCCCTCACAAGGGTTTACAAATTGTAGAAGATGTACAAATTTTGCCTATAGATCCAAATCCTAATCTTAGAGGATGAGAGGCATAATCAAGTTTGGTTCACTCTTTGGATGTTCAAATGAAGTTTTAGAGTGTTAGGATTGATTATTTGAATGTTTGGAATGCCCATATATATAGGAAAAACTAAATATGACCGTTCAATGGCATTGTTGTAATTCTAGGAAAAATCGCAACGGCTAAAAATCTGACCGTTGTAGTGTTATCGGAGTTCCGAGAATATTTCTCGGAGTTCCGAGAAAAAATCTCGGAGTTCCGGGAATACTAACAGAAGTTGGAAAAAGTCTACTGGACCATTTCTCGGAGTTCCGAGAAGCCTATGAAGAGCAGATTTTCACTTCTATTTTTAGGCTTCCAACTTAACACCAAGTTGGGATTGCTATGAGGGTTCCAAGGTGTTGGAACTCCACAAAGACAATCTCTTATATATTTAGGGTGTGTGTTTAATTACTTAATTATGCCTTTCAAAATCCTAAACTAGGATTGGATCTTAATACAATCTAATATAACTTGATCTTCAATGGATTCTTCAAGTCTTCATTTGTCTTGGACTTCGATGTCTTTGGCCTTCATGATGTGGTCCAATGAGATCTTCTTGGCCTCAATCCAAGCAATGTTTTCTTAGCACCAATGTGATCTACAACTTAGACAATCAAACACATTAGTGATCATAAATCACTTGTGTATTGGAATCATCAAAATAAGATGGGAATGCCAAGGTGGAAACCATTGGGCTTACAATCTCCCCCTTTTTGATGATGACAAGCACAAGAGATTTTCCAATAAAAGCACATATATTTTTCCTAAAACTAAATTCTCTCCCCCTTTGGCATCAATCAAAAAGATTGGGGTAAAAGAGAAAGAAAGGGATGAAATATTCAATTTAAAGCTCCCCCTTTTTCAAGGAAAAAAACAAACCTAGAACTCCCCCTATTTAGAATTTTTATTCAACATAAGAGGGGATATTTTAATTATCCATAGAAAGATATTCAATTTTAGAGCATTAGACCCTAATCTAAGCATATATGATGAAAATCATATGGGGGCTTTGGGAACCCAAGATTTCTTGGTTCCACCATAATCCCTAATCTTAGATGCACATTGGAATTGGTAATGACCATTTATTCCACAATAATGGCATTTAACATGAGGGTTAGATACGCTAGTCCTATCATATGCATGTTTGGGTCTTTGACTAATCTTCTTTAAGATTATGTTAATAATTTTGTCACCATTTAAGAATCTATGGAGACATAATCTTAACCTTTCATTTTCATTATGAAGATGGGTTATTTGATTTAGAAAATCATTAAATTCATCTTCATAAGATTTGGAAGAGCTTGCCACATCTTGGAGTTTTGCAATTTGGCAAGTTTTCTCATCCAAACAACCCTTAAGGGTTTCAATCTCAAGTTTAAAATTTTCAAATTGAGCTTGAGATTTGGAAGAAGATTCATTTTTCAAAAAATTAAGTTCATTTTCTAATTTTGAAATGGATTTCTTTTGAACTTTATTTTTAGAAATTTGAGAGTGCAAGGTTGAGCACAATTCATCATATGATATTTTTTCACTATCACTACTAGATGAATAACACGAGGGGTTAGAGTTTACCTCATCTTCATGGGTGAGTGCCATGAAGCAAAGATCATCTTTCTTTTCTTCCCCTTCGCTTGAACTCTTTCCCGAGGTGCTAGTAGCATCCCATCCGGCGGCAAGAGCCTTATGTTTCTTCCATTCCTTCTTTCCCTTGTATTTTGAGGAAGATGACTTGAGAAGAGGACAATCTGGTCTTTTGTGTCCGGTCTTCTTGCAATTATAGCACCTTATTCCTCCTTCTACTTCACTTTCTTCTTTCTTCTTCGGTTTATCCTTTTTATGTTTCTTTCTCCATAAGCTTTTAAATTTTCTTAAAGCTTCTTCTTCATCGCTATCCGCCTCGCTAGAGGATGATGAGTTCGCTTTGGATGCTTTTAGAGCTAGAGATCAACTCTCTTTTTCTTTCTCTTTCGGCTTCTTCTCCTCTTGTCGGCTAGTGAGGAGCATCTCATGGGTGATGAGAGATCCTACAAGCTCCTCCATGGTTAGCGTCTTGAGATTCTTTGATTCTTGTATGGCGGTTACCTTTGGATCCCAATATGGAGGAAGAGACCTAAGCAACTTACTCACAAGCTCATCAGTAGGATAAAATTTACCAAGATTTGCTAGTTCATTAGAAATTTTAGAAAAACGGGTATACATTTCGGAAATGCTTTCGTTTTGATCCACTCTAAACATTTCATATTTACTCTTTAACAAGTTTATTTTGGAATCCTTAACTTGAGATGTTCCCTCATGGGTAACGGCAAGTGTATCCCAAATAACCTTGGCGGAATCAAAAAGAGCAACTCGATTAAACTCCTCCGTAGATAGGGCGCAAAACAAAGAATTTATGGCTTTATAATTTAAATTTGCATGCCTTTTTTCTACGACATTCCATTCTTCAAATGGTTTGGAAGGCAACATGTATCCATTTTCAACAATGTGCCAAAGTTCCACATCTATCGAAAGAAGATAGATGCGCATCCTTGTCTTCCAATGTCCATAGTTGGACCCATTAAAGAAGGGAGGTCTAGTTGTGGAATGGCCCTCCGGAAGTCCGGTTCCATTTCTATCCGCCATTTCACACTTAGAAAGTTGCCAATGATCTTATGATCTTTCCCTTGTTGAAATTTTTAAAGAAAATTTTTCCAAAGATTTATAGAAAAGAAAATCTTTTTAAGAGCCTTTGCTCTGAAACCAACTGAAATTCCAAGGGTGGTCTCGAGTACGGCAACTTATGAGGAGTGAGAAATTAGGTAGCTAACAAGTTTTAACTCTTTTGAAAACTCAAACCCAATTTTGGAAATTAAGATATCAACAATAAAATTCAAGCACACAAGTTAAATCTAAAGTGCAAATGCAAATAAAGAGCAAGAGTAAGAGAGATTGCACCCGAGATTTAAAGTGGTTCGGTCCTCCAAACGCGAGGCCTACTCCACTCCACCAACCAAACCCGTTGATGGCTTCACTATGTGATCTTCTTAACTTCGGCGAAGATCGGTGCCGATTACAAATTCTGATTACCATTAACCTTGGTGGCAATCTTCACCACGGAGAGTGGGCTACGCTTCTCCGAACACTCGCCCGATACAAGTTCTTAATAAGAAAGAAAAAACAAAAAATCCCTCACAAGGGTTTACAAATTGTAGAAGATGTACAAATTTTGCCTATGATCCAAATCCTAATTTTTAGAGGATGAGAGGCATAATCAAGTTTGATTCACTCTTTGGATGTTCAAATGGAGTTTAAGAGTGTTAGGATTGATTATTTGAATGTTTGGAATGCCCATATATATAGGAAAAACCAAATATGACCGCCCTATGAAGGAACATAAAGTTTCCTCTTGTCCTTGCCGGAGAGCGAGGAGTGCGTCAGCGGGTTTCTTCTGTGGTCGACTATTAGCGAAGTGTGTTACAAACTCTCTACCTAACTCTCGGAAAGAAGATATGGAGTTGGGTTTAAGACGGCAGTACCAACTATTCGCTGCTTTTTCCAGGTATGAAGAAAAAGAGTGACACATGACTGTGTCGTTAGCGCCCTTGAATTCCATCGCCCTCCGGTAGGCTTGCAGGTATTCCAATGGATCTGACGTACCATCGTAGAGATCGAGCCTCGGTAGGTCAAAATTTGGTATCAATTGGGCCTGTGCTATGGCCTCCACGAATGGTGATTGTATTTCACTCTCCCATTCGGCCAGAAGATCTAGTTCATAAGGTTTCTTAACATGGCGGTGCATCTCCCTGACTTGTCGCTGAAGTTCGGCAAGGAGTACCGAGTCAGGCGCATTAATTTCGTCTCTCAAATTGTGATACTGGTTGTCTTGCCCTTGGTTCGAGTTTCCTACGATGTTAGTCCTTTGGGGGACATTGTTGTTATGGGTCGGAATAGGCCTAAAAGTCAATTCCGGCACTCGTCGGTCGTTCGCCTCCCCGTTTCCATGATTCGGCCTGGGAGTAGTAATCGAAGCAGAAGGTCAGTGATTTACTGGCCTTCGACTGCAAGGGTTTTTGCCCTCAGGTGATTCGTCTTATTCTTCCTCTAAAGACGGATTCCTTACTTCCGAGATTAGTGCAGGAATATTGACGTTTTGAACTATCGGTGGGGTGGTGGTGGTAAACGTCTCAATATTTCTGAAGGGCGACCGAAACACTCCCCACTTGCAATGCAAGTTGGTTGAACGACGGATTTCGAAGTTTTTGATCTCAAATTCGTCATGGTGATCCCACGGATGGAGCCAATCCGATGATGCCAAAATCTGCTCTACACGATCTAGTAGTGATAGAGTTATTCCTGTAAGCAACTTGTACTCACAGAAAGATGTTGGTAGTACCGGAATTATGATACTTCAATATTTAAGCTAGAAATCGGAATCACAGGTGAACTGAAGGGAAGGAGATGGGATTCAGAAGCATTACCAACGAAGAAGCGGGGAAGATGATTTGACTGAACCTAGTCTTCCCAAGCTGCCTACATACTCCTTTATTGAGGATCAAGTCTAACGTAGTTCTATTACGAAGGTATAGGTCCCTTTTTATAGATAAAAGAGTCTGCAATGATTAAAATCTTACTGTTTTAGGAGTCTTGCCTAATTGGTCGACTTCCCCGGGAGATAAGTTTATATCTATTTTAATAGATATCCAATTTCCCTGAACGAGCAAGTTACTTTTTAATAAGCTCCCCATAGATAGAAAGTTACCGCCTCAGGGTGCGTTACCTCGATGAGTGGCGATTTCCCAATTTGGACGTAGCTATGTTTAAGGAGAGGAGAATATTTTGTTATCTCTCCTTCTAAAACTCTTAAGTCGGTTTCTAATTAAACGGAGAGGCCACATGTCATTAATCAACAACTGGTGCCGATTTTACCCCAACAATATCAGATTTATGCTCATAAATAAACTTGCATTTATGCCCATTTCTATGCTTAAAATGGGTGCAAAATTTTACATCCATTTTACGTTCAAGGAAGAATATATAAGGGTGCTTGATTGTTTTATTTGTCGGAAATCTTTAACATTTTAAAAAAAATCTAATAGATAATTCCATTTTTAAGACTATTCAGTCAAGACATACAGATTGGAAATTTTTGAGACAATCAGATGGATTTATTAATCTTTAAAGAAACTGTTTCTTTATCTTCAAAACAAAATCTTCTTTAAAGAAACTGAGCGAAACATTTTCTGATGAGAAATGTTTAATAGCATAGATACACTGGAGGTTAAATTATCTCAAGGCATAGAAATGTTGAACTCTTTTAACAAGTATTCAGCCAAGACATCCATATTGGATATTTTGGATTTTATATGAAAACCGGTTGCTGAGCAAGTCACAAAGCGAGTTGGGCTGTGAAACAACGGAATAATTGGAAGATTGGTTGGGGGAGCATTTTGCGAAGGAGATGCGTATTTGAATTCCCTCCAAATTTGTAGTAGTTTTTGGCAGCCGGTTATCTGATTATTAGTTGTTGCTAAAACAACAATTGGGTTTTAATGGATGAGATGAGTACCTGAAAATCAAGTTGGGAGGTGATCTTTTCAAACCACCCCCCCTCCCCCCCCCCCCCCCACCATGAATACTTGAAAACAAGTTGGGAGGTGATATTTTCAAACCCCACCCGCGCTCCCCTTATAACGTGATTTGAGCTCAAAAAGGGTTAAAGTTGCCCATTGTTCATGTCAAATCACATGCATCAAAGTTTTTCAGGTTTAATTTAGGGGGTGTTGCAAATTTCAGGTTTAATTTAGGGGTTTTGCAAAAAGAGTAACCAACTATGCAATTGCAAAAAGAGTAACATAATTTGCAAATTTGAAAAAGAGGAATGCTAAGATCAAGCGGGTAACCAGCCGCTTGTATACACCCGAGCGCTCATAGGTCCACGTGTAACTCTAAACTAGGAAAAGCAATCGGAAACGATAAATCTGCCCCCTATTTTCCCACTGAACTCACTCAACCGGTTAAAAGGTAACACCCTCTCTCTCTCTTCTCTTTGACCGAAGAGCGCTGTTTCTTAACCCTTCTTTCTTTCCTTTCTCTTGTCCAAATTTCTGGTCTTCTTCTTCTCTTAGAGAGAATGCAATAGATCCTCATTTCTTGTAAGAACAATCTGTTAGAGGAATTAGGTCAAGCAAGAGGTTGCTTGAAGCATTACACCCAAGGTATCTAGTTTGGAATACCAAGTTTGTTGCCTCCAGCCCCTATATATAGAGATACACTAAGGTTAATGACTGGTTAATGGACTCTAGCCCATGTCGGCCCACTACACCGGTCCATTATCTTATTGGGCTTATATTAGAACATACATGGGTTATGTTGTATACCCAACAATCTCATTCTATGTTCTACATATAGCACAATCCAATAGATAGATAATGTGATGTCCAAACAAAATATCGAATCATCCATATCACCATATCAAAGAAGATCTGTAATCCAACTGAAAACACGAATACTTCTAAGAATAACCAAGAGTTTTAGAAAAAATCTAAACTCAAACAAAGAGGTTTCACATGTAAGTCAACTATTTATTCAACTAAAAAGAATATAACAGTCCCCCACAGCTCTATAAGGATTCACTCATCAAGTAAGTCATCCTCATCAAGATCCAAATCGAGGCAGGCTCGTCCATTTTCACCAATTCCTGTAAATTATCAAATATGAATTTCATTAAAAATGAATCCAATCATTTGTGTAAATTACTAAAAGTATCTAGTTCTGCCAGAAGAACTTAGTACAATTTCATAATGGCTGAAAAGCAAATATCAGTATCAATAAGCATCAATGTCAAGTTTCAATCAAGAACAAGACCTAAACAGTTTCTTTTACAAAGAACCATTCCATTTTCCATTTGAAATGTTACAACCATCATATCCAAATTGAGTTAAGCTGTATCATCAAGTTCGGAATGAAACAACCTTCCCAAGAAAGACATGTCATCAAATGTGGAATGACATAAAAACAACCGTAAACATCATTGAAACATATCAAGTGCTTATCTTGGCCAAGAAAGGGAGATTTGAAAATTTCAAAATAACATGAATGTAGGTTAAGACATGTCTACACAGTCTTTAACCACATCTCCCCCACAATTTTGAATATTCGATCTTTGTTCAGTCCCTTTGTAAGAGCATCGGCAATATTATCATTCGATCTCATATCAACCAAAGTGATAATACCTTGCTCTATAAGATAATTCAACGTGGCATGTTTCAGCCTAACATGTCTCCTCTTACCATTAAAGAGTGAGTTCTTCACAATCGTAATTGTAGCTTGAATATCAAAGAACATACTTAAAGAATTAATCTTTAAACGGGTCAATGGAATGTCCAGGATCAGATCTCTTATCCACTCTCCTTCATCTCCTGCATAAGCTAGAGCATAAAGTTCTGATTCCATAAATGACAGACTAATACAAGTCTGTCTCTTTTACTTCCATGGAACAATAGCTCCACCCAGTGTAAATACATAACCACTGGTAGATTTACTGTCTCCTAATTCTGAGCCCTATGATGCATCAGAATATCCTTCCAGGATAGGAGGATGGCCATTTGTGGACCCCGATCCTGAGAGGACGAGTGCGGAGGACACGAGATCCCCTGCAATCCTCAAAGATCTCCACATGTGAAGGAGAGCTCTACCAAGGAACTCTCGAAAAGGATGCCACCCTCATAGCATAGCACGAGTGGCGATACAAATATGAATGAGATACTTCTTAATTCCGAACCAGGGTTCGAAACCAAGATGAACCTAAAAATAACTCAGAGTCGCCATCCATGTATACGCCATGGAACCAAAAACAAATGCTCTGTTGCAATGGATAACCAGAGATATAAAAGGTTCGTGCCTGATGACGAATGGAGAAGGTCCGAAGAGCGCCCCTAATTCGCCCGACTGCGGACACTTGGCCTCTTATGCCATTTATTTATTAACCTTGAAGAGTTTTGGGCGAAAATCATGTAAAATGAGAACGAAATATCCCCGAGAAGACGTCTACCTAAACATGCATGGCTCAGGGTGTTTAAGTTCTGGTGGACACACACAAAATAATGAAAGAAGTGTCACCTAAGCATAGCTAAGTTATGAGTTTCATGTCTAATGGGTGTTTAAGTTCTGGTGGACAAACACATGTATGCTACAGCAAAAGTATAAGGTCTGAACATGAAAGTAAGAAAACACAACAAAACATACAACATGACAACACAACAAATCCTAAGACTCTAAACGATTTAGCCTGAGTCCTTAGATGGTCTGATATTCATCCAAAGAAGCCTACGTATCCCCGCCTCCACAAGAATCAGAGTCACGTAGTTTGTCACACCCATTCTAAACTATGATGCCTAAGACATGTAGACCTCTATCCTAGACTCGATCTAAAAGACCGGACCAGTTATTAAAGCTTCTTGTGCGATTATTTAAATTTCGATGGATTGTGAATTTTAGGACACCCTATATGCCCTAACTAAATGCAGGTTAGCCCTAAGTTAATGCAGGTGATTCCTACAACCTATGTGTAACTAGGCTGTGTTTTCTAAGAAAAATAAAGGGATGACTAACGCATCATATTCTAGTCATCAGTCGGCGATGTAGATCGCCCACTGACCGGACGGAGGCATTCCTATAACTCTAGGACAAACCCCTAACTCTAAAACAAGCACACAACAAACAAATAATACACCAAGGACAAAACTCTAACTCTAAAAAAAACTCTCTATCTAGGACAAAGTCCTAACTCTAGAGGAAGATTTTTTTTTTAAATCAAAGGTGTGAAGTTGCTTATTTAAAAAGGTTTAAAATGCTATTTACAAAAGTTTGGCTGGACTTGGGATAAAGATCCCAAGCTGCACTACGTACCTCGTGGAAGAGGATCAAGCCAACGTAGTTCGAAACGAACTCTCCTAAACTACTCCAAAAACATAACACCTTAGATGGTTTAAAGGTTTTTGATGATTTTTATGGTTCGAATTTCTAATGTTTTTGAATTTTCAAATATTCTAATATTTTTGTGATTTTATATGATTTCAATATTTTTGGATTTTAAAATTCTTCAATATTTTAGGACCTTTAAAATGATTTTAATGCTTTTGGATCTTAAAATACTTTCACTATTAAAGAGAACATGCAAGCACAAACAAAACTAGAGCAAAGCTCTAAATTTAAAGGGGAAACCCCGAACAAACAACGAGCATCTCAAAGAGACGATCCACAACAAGTAACTAGTGTCCCAAGAACAGGGAAAACAATCTAAGATCCAAGTAAGCAAAGCTATGATAAGAGTGAGTTAGTCTCTAATAAAGAGGAGCAGTAACAATACTAAAGAACAAACACCAAAACTAAAGGATAAACTCTTAACCCAATACCACTAAGGAATAGAAAATAAATGCGGGTGCTAGTGAGACTGGGTAAGTCTCTTAGACACAAAGGTGGGCTCCAAGTAACCTTATCATCGCCCTGGTGATGATTAAAAAAAAAGGAAGGCAACTAACAGACCAAATTGGTCTTCAAACTTGAAATTCCAAGGGTGGTCCCGAGTACGGCAACTTATGAGGAGTGAGAAATTAGGTAGCTAACAAGTTTTAACTCTTTTGAAAACTCAAACCCAATTTTGGAAATTAAGAGATCAACAATAAAATTCAAGCACACAAGTTAAATCTAAAGTGCAAATGCAAAATAAAGAGCAAGAGTAAGAGAGATTGCACCCGAGATTTAAAGTGGTTCGGTCCTCCAAACGCGAGGCCTACTCCACTCCACCAACCAAACCCGTTGATGGCTTCACTATGTGATCTTCTTAACTTCGGCGAAGATCGGTGCCGATTACAAATTCCGATTACCTTTAACCTTGGTGGCAATCTTCACCACAGAGAGTGGGCTACGCTTCTCCGAACACTCGCCCGATACAAGTTCTTTGAGTAAGAAAGAAAGAACAAAAATCCCTCACAAGGGTTTACAAGAATTGCAGAAGATGTACAAATTGAGCCTATGATCCAAATCCTAATCTTTAGAGAATGAGAGGCATAATCAAGTTTGGTTCACTCTTTGGATGTTCAAATGGAGTTTTAGAGTGTTAGGATTGATTGTTTGAATGTTTGGAATGCCCATATATATAGGAAAACCAAAATATGACCGTTCAATGGCATTGTTGTAATTCCAAGGAAAATCGCAACGGCTAAAAATCTGACCGTTGTAGTGTTCTCGGAGTTCCAAGAAAAAATCTCGGAGTTCCGGGAATACAAACAGAAGTTGGAAAAAGTTTACTGGACCATTTCTCGGAGTTCCGAGAAGCCTATTTCAAGCAGATTTTCATTTCTTGTTTTTAGGCTTCCAACTTAACACCAAGTTGGGATTGCTATGAGGGTTCCAAGGTGTTGGAACTCCACAAAGTCAATCACTTATATATTTAGGGTGTTTGTTTATTTACTTAATTATGCCTCTAAAATCTAAAACTAAGATTGGATCTTTTACAATCTAAATATGACTTTGGTCTTCAATGGATTCTTCAAGTCTTCATTTGTCTTGGACTTCGATGTCTTTGGCCTTCATGATGTGGTCCAATGAGATCTTCTTGGCCTCAATCCAAGCAATGTTGTCTTAGCACCAATGTGATCTACAACTTAGACAATCAAACACATTAGTGATCATAAATCACTTGTGTATTGGAATCATCAAAATAAGATGGGAATGCCAAGGTGGTAACCATTGGGCTTACAAAACTAGTAGGAGTACGAGTTGGGGGTACAATTTAGAAAGGGTTCTATAAATGAGGCAAGGCATGCCTCCTAAGGGTAAACTCTCTAACATAACTAAAACAGACTCCCTAAGGGGGAGGCTCCAAACAACAAGGCTTGTCTCCAAGGGAGAACTGCCTTAATGAGACATAGTATGTCTCCTAGTGCAACTCTCTAATGAGACCACAATGGTCTCTTAACTGAGGGCTCCAGATGACTCATTCATTGCCCTTGCAATGAGAAGGAGCACAACTTAGGGTAAACAATTAAAAGACTAAGTTTTCTACATATGACACTCTAATGAGACTAAAAGTAGTCTCCTAAAGGGTAATAGACCTCCAAACAAAAACACTAGAAGACACAAATATATCACCCTAGGTTGCAAACAAGATCTCTCACAACAGACCTAGAATTTTCCAAAATAAACCACCACTTATAGATATAACCCTCTTAAAACGCTATTCAAAGTATGATGATTTATTAAATTATATACATAAACTCAAGATCATATGCTTAATAATAATTCCACAATAGCCAATTTAAATATTCAATCTAAACTACTATTTTTCACAACAATACGCAACATCAAACCTGATAAGAAAATGAGAACTGGTAGGCCAGTTCCAGGCTGTTTCTTGAGCCAATTAATGCTAAAGGCTGAGATATATAAAAATAAATAAAAATAAAATAATGGTGTGATGCCTATTGTACTTCAGGGACTGCCTTATTCATTTTATTGCGAAGAGCAAAAAGTAAGACCTCCCTGTCAAAATCAACAGCAAGAGAGGGAAACCATCCAATTAAAAAGGGTGCCATTATTAAAAAGGTGCAAGGGTGCAAACACCAAAGAAGTAAAACGGTGAGGGGTGCCATTATTAAATGTGCATGAGGGCTGCCATTATTAAAACGGTGAGGGGTGCCATTATTAAAAAGTTGCAAGGGTGCAAACACCAAAGAAGTAAGAGGGTTGTACCTATCAAAATCAGGTGATAGCTACCAAAATCAAGAGGAAAAGAATGTGGATATCAGCCACCCCTAATTAATTTTAATGAAATATTATCAGCATAGCCATGTTCAATAATCACACTAGCTACTTTATCTCTTATAAAGAATGAAACAGAAGCATGCACCATTTGCTAACTTCAAGATGTATAAAACAAAACAAGCCAACCTGTGTGCATTTATTTTCACAATCCTTCAAACAGTGAAATACCGACCAACAAATATATTCGTTAAAACATGGTCACACAGATAACAAGCCTATAGAAAGTATATATAAAAAAAAAGCTGGTGTAGACGCCCCATTTTGACCAAGCCCTAAAAACAAAAACAAAACAAAAAAAAAATTGGAAAATCCCTGAGCAGGTGGACCCGGATAAGTCTTCGACAAAAAAAAAAGAAAAAATAAATAATAATAACCTATGAATTAGCAACTCAAGGCTCTGGGGTTAAATCTTGAATAGTTCGAGACCGTAAGTGGCCCCCCTGAAGTTTCGTCGAGATTCGACAGAATTTTGCCTGGGTAATGGGGTTTATTTCGAAAAATAGTTCAGAAGGGGGTCGAATTAGTCAAGTCAGGGGTGCCCTAGGCAGAGGAAAAGCGGTGAAGATAAACCAAAAGAGGGTTGTCCCTGGGAAAAAGAAGGAGCGAAATTCGTGCGCTCATCAAGGTTGGGTTTTGGTGCGCTTAGAGGATATTGGTGTGCCAATATCCCCCCCCCCCCCCCGAAAAAAAAAACCTACCTATATATGGCAAAGAGAGGGGGGAGAAGCCTCATTTCTCATTTTTTTTTAAGAAAAATTCAAGAAGAGGGGAGAGGGAGCCGAGACACCGCCACCATCTCTTCATCTCCATCACCAGCCGCCCATCTTCTTCCACCTCTCCCTACTCCGGCCACCCTCCACCTCCTCCCTCCTCTCTCCACCTCCACCAGCCACCATCCACGGCCACCATCCCCACCCCAAACCTCTACAACCACCCTCTGTCGTTTCATCCATCAAAACCCACCTAAACAAACAAAAAAAAAACAAAAAACCACAGCCACCACCTTCCCGCCGGCCACCCAAGCCTCTCCACCAGCCACCTCCCCCTTCCTCCTCATTTTCGTCCCAACATCCTCCTCCACAACCCACGGCCATCATCATCCAACCTCATCTCCTTAAAACCCCAAAATCCAACCCTAAACCCACTCTCTTCTCCGGCAAGTCTCCCGAACCCGACAACCGCCACCACCCACACCACCATCAGCCACCGAAACCCTTCGAAAATCCTCCACCATCCTCCACCTTCACCTTCCTCAACCCTCAAAGCCGAACCCACTTTCTGCACCTCCCAAAAACTGAAACCCATAGCCACCAGCCGCAACCTCCACCCCATCAAACCCATTTCACAGCCATCAAGCATCTTCCACCGCCCATCACCACCTCCATCGGCCGCAATCTCCACCCCTCACAAACCATTTTTTCCCTCTTCACCACCTCCAAACCTATCAACCCAAACCCCCCCATTAAAACCCAAACAACCCAAACCCATTTCGGAAAAAAACCAAAAAAAAAACCCACCACCATCTCACCTGCTACCCCATTCGAACACATCAAACCTCCTTCTCCATCTTCTCCGATCCCGCACCGCCGGAGCTCCGGCCAAACCACCATTTCCACCTCCCGAAACCCACTTCGATTTTGATCTTCTCTGCCATTAAAACCCCCTATTCATATCAAACCCATTTGGTGCTCCCCCATTTTTGTCAGCAGACAGAGAGAGAGAGAGAGAGAGAAAGAGGGAGAGAGAGAGAGAGAAAACAGAGAGGGGGAGGAGAATGAACCGCCGTCCATCCTCTCTGCATCACCGCCCCTTCCTCTGTAGATCCGAGCCCAAGATTTTCCCTGATCGTTTCTACAATCCCTCCGATATATAAACCCATTTCATTATTCCATTTCCACTACCTTCTAACCTGCATTATAAAGCCCCAAACCCCATATCCGAATCTCCATTTTTCTCGAAACCCACTTCAAAACCCACTCCTCCACCATTTATTTCTCCCGTCGGTACCACCAAAACCCGGCTCTATTGCTTTATTCACCTCCGTTCCCTTCATTTCCAGTGACTTGAACCTCGCCATTTATTCCAACAATCCTTGAAAATTCCGGCAATCGATTCATCAACCTTGCCATCGGATCGGAAACTTCGGCAATTCAAGCTTAGATCCGGCACCGTCACAATCCTGGAGATGCTCGGCCACCATTTCCGGTGCCGACACTAAAGCTCCAAGGAATCCTCTGCATTGGCGCTTTCCCTCCAAACAGGTAATACCCTTCCTTTGCCTCACTTTCGACTTTCCTTAGAGTTTAGGATTTTCTTTCATTTTGGGGCTCTCGAGTTCCTGCGTTTCGGGATTTCATTCGGTTTTCGAGATCTTCATCGATTTTCGGAGTTTCCATCGGGTTTAGGCTATGACGGAATGCTTCTTGAGCCAACCCCTTCCCTTCCTGCCTTAGAGTCTTCGCAGGTTAAGGGATTTCTTCCGCTATAGAGTCAGTCGTAGAAAGTTTAGGAGTCTGTCCTTCCATCTTTCGGAGTCAGTCTTCAGCATAGGAGTCAGTCCTTCAGTCTATCAGGAGTCTATTCTATCATCATAAGGGTTAGGATTCTGTCCATCCCCTCATCAAGTCATGTGATTTTGCCCGCTCCTGCAAGGTATAGGATGTTGTCCAACCCTTGCAGAGTCGTGATTCTGTTCATTCCCCCGCAAAGCATAGGATGCTGTCCAACCTTTGCGGGATATCAGGAGTCTGTCCTCTCCTTGTGATGATAGGATTCCGTCCTCTTGTGTCAAAAAACATCAAAAACATCTAAAAATCAAAAATCCCAAAAATCTCGAGTCATTAGGAGTAGTTAGGAAATCCTAGTCCGAACTACGGATGGCTTGATCCCTGGCTGAGGGGTACGTAGGCAGCTCAGGCGTGCTGCTGGCATCCTGAGTCCAGTCACCATCTTTTTACACCTTTTTTTTACACCATTTTTGCACCCTTTCACCTTTTTTTCATCACCATTTTACAAATATTTATCACCTTTTCATCCGAACTACATTGGCTTGATCCCTCTCCGCAGGGTACATAGGTAGCTTGGATCCACCCAAGTTCAGTCAAACCTTTTTAATAAATATTTTCAAACATTTCAAAACAAAAGCAAAAATGGGCAAGGATGGTGATTGTCAGGTCACTCGGAGCCCTCTTTTCATTCCATTTCCGGTTTTCATCGTGATTTTTCGGTTTCCATCGGTTTTCTGACGTTTATCGGGTTTTGGGATGGGCGATGACGTAGCGTGGTCCCTTTACAGGGATTGTCCTCGTTGAACCCAACGATAAGTCATGACGATCGCGAGACTTGTCCAATCTTCAGCAGATTAGGATCGCTGGGCTTGATTCTTTTGAATCGCCCTCTGAGCCTATCGTGTGTTCCATCTTCTTTCCCCTGGCATTTTTTGTTCTCACATGCCGTTGATTTTTTGATATCTTTCTTTTCTTACACCTTTTAGCTTGCTGTGTGCTTATCTTAGATTTCTCATGCATTCTAGTTTGTTTGTTCTTCTAGCGTGCGATCGATTGCCATTTTCTTAGTCTTATCTCTTGCATAGGCTCGCATGCTAGTGTGTTTACTTTACTGCTTTGATTGCTTAGCTATAGCGTTTATCCATTCGTCTTAGCTTGAATATCTGCCTAAACTTAGATATTTGCTTTCCTTATCTCATTATATCTGTCATTATCTGCTTAGCTGTAGCTATGCATGCGATTGTTTATTGCTTTCTTAGATGTGATGAGTTAGGATTAGATGCGATGAGTTAGGATTTGGATGTTCACTTTCTTTGCCCATCCCCGGGTCATGCATGCTTAGATAGACGTTTTCTCGGGGATGATTGTTCCCATTTCACATGATTTTTGCTCAAAGCTCTTCAAAGTTAATAATAAATGGCATAAGAGACCAGGTGCTTGCACTTGGGCGAATTGGGGGAGCCTAACCCCTTCCCCATTCGTCATCAGGCACGGACCTTTTGTTTCTCTGGTTATCTGTTGCGACAGAGCACAGCATGGGATCGAGGGCCTACTTCCTTGGATGGCGACTCTTTCTTTGTCTAAGGTGCGTCTCGGATCCGGGCCAGTCCCCGAATCGAGAGGTATCTCACTTTACATCGCCGCTCATGCTGTGAGGGGCACTCTTTCGAGAGTTCCTTGACGGAGCTCTCCTTCACGTGGATGATCCTGAGACTCGCGTGGGGGGCACGTCCCCCCGCCTCTCTCGGATCTGGGTCCACAGTTTGGCGACTCTGCTGGGGATTGTTTTAAAACATTGCCTAACTCTGCGAAAATGCCATTTTAATTAATTTTGAAGAAATTTGGGTCAAAACCAAGTTAAGTGGGAACTTTATCGTTAGAAATCCAGAGGCACCAGATAGGTGCGTAATTAAAACAAGGGATTCACACACTGCACATCATGCATTGTCATATTCTTTATTTCTTTTATTATTTTCATTCTTGGCCTCAGGGAATAGATATGACGCGTACCAGATGGGTAGTTATGACCTTGAGGGAACCGCTGTATCTATTTCCAAGCTATGCGCCGGAGGTGCAACCGTAGACATTGGGTGTGCTGGTGTTCTACAGCAGCCGATGAGCAATGAACATACTCTGTATAATGCTGGGTGTGCTGGTGTTATACATCAAGAGTATGGTCATAAGCATAGTACCCTGCAGAAATGCCTAGGCCCTACTTTCATTTCATTATATTATGTATATATATATTAGTTGCTCCCTTTAGAACCAAAATTAGGGAACCCTTGCTAGGACACTATATATATGTACTCATATAGGACGAGCATGTGCAACTGGCATGTGTGAGCCAAGGATAGAAGTCAGTCTACCCTTGTAGTGTAGAAGGGTAAATCACACTGTGATTACCCGCCGCGCTGTCTAGTACACTCACAGACATTTTTGAGTCAAGACATCCTTGACTCCGCTAGGTTAGACTAGGGATGATGCCCCTGGTTAGGATATATGTATATATGTGTATATGTATATATATTTATATGTTTGCATAGCTATTATTAGATTAGGGTTTACTTCTTAGTTAAGTTTTCCTTCATAATCTAATCAATTATTCCTCTCTATCCATTCTGTGGATTATCATCAGATGCTTGGCTCTTTTATCCATGATCTATCTCCCAGGAGCTTGATCATTTGATTGATCCTGATCAGATGTACTCCGCATGTCGATTGTGAGTCTATCTTGCCATTATCATTATCGGAGTGTGTGTTCTTGCTAAGAGCCCTGCTTTATCTTGATCATGATGGGATACTCTTCATGTTTAGTTGCTGAGACCCTCCTAGTATAGCCGTCATGCTGCCGATTTTTTTTTCAGAACCCTTGAGCGTAATCATTATCCTTTTGGGTTCGTTGACAAACCATGTGCTTACCTTACCACATCTCCTAGTATAGTTGTTATGCTGCCGAATTTTCTCCAAATACCTTGAGTGTGGTCATCATCCTTTTAGGCTTGTTGACAAATCATGTACTTGCCGTACCACATCTTCGTGTACAGTTGTTATGCTGTCGGATTTTTATCCAAGGGAAGGATGTCTTTGTGCTGCCTTTTGTTTCAACTTGCGCATTACATTGCCATGCGATTTCTTCTCATTGAACCTAGTGTTTGTGATGTCCATGATAGGAATCTTGCCCGGTTGGTTAATCATAGCTCTCGAAAGATTCACCTTTTCAAAACCCATTTGGCCTCGCCCAGCTTCAAGGCTTAACCGCAATTCTGCTTCACCCATTGCACCTCTCACATTGTCTAGATGGCTGAGTATACCGAAAGTCTCGTCTTGGCAGAAATGGGAGAGATGATGATGAAATCCAGGACCTGATAGACGGAGATCCCCTCTCTTCTCGAGCTCAAATGCTTCCGATAACTCGTCACCTAACCATGTTACACCTCTTTCACCCACCATGGGAACCACTCTACCCTTTCAACCCTTCATAGATCTCACCACCTTTACCTGTACCACCTCTGGGCTAGAAAATGATTGGGAAGGAAAAAGAATAATGTCAGAGCTTGAACTCCTTGAAAACATCATACCAGAGAAAGCCTTGCCATTGTCAGGTGCTAAAGAACAATTTGAGCTGGGTCAACAGAAACCAAAGAGGCCCTCCCTTCTGAGATTCTAACTCCAGGATTGCTCTCTCCAATCATTATCATCATTAATGAAGGCACGTTGTCTTTGAACTTTCAGCACCGATCCGTTGCCTCCGATAAAGTGTCTCATCTTTGAAATTTGTTTTGAAGTGTGTATACCAACCCTCCTGTCAAAGTTGGTAAGTCTAACCATGTCAATATCAATTCTAAGTATGTTGT
Organism: Tasmannia lanceolata; assembly: GCF_043159265.1. NCBI lineage: Eukaryota > Viridiplantae > Streptophyta > Magnoliopsida > Canellales > Winteraceae > Tasmannia > Tasmannia lanceolata. The sequence goes on along the minus strand of NW_027518679.1, from coordinate 7,570,940 downwards.
GTTTATTGGTCTCTCTCATTGTGAGCCAATATCCAGTCTTTTGTTGAATTTGATGGAGAGCCTATCGTGGCGCGTCAAAAACCATTGTATATACTTCAAACATTCAATGCAACGAACATTTGATTCCAGCGTCGTCAATATTCTTGTATATGTTCACTCTTGGATCTAATGTTAATAAACAAATTAAGACACCCTCCTCGGACGAGGATGGCGTTGAATTTCTCCTCGAGATTTGAAAGATGATCAAACGAGAGGAAGAGTGTTGAGCAAAGCCACTTGAAGATGAAATCGATACCGTGGATAGGGGTATCAAAATCCGAAACTCGGGAAATAATGATTGGAAAAATCTCCCGAAGAGCGCAAAGAATCGATTAACCTATTTAGAGGGTTCAAGGAAGTGTTGCTTGGTCCTATGAGGATAAATCGGAAGCATGCCTTGGCACTGTTCGACGTAAGTCACCCTCAGCTTCAAACATCAGGTTGAAAGAGCGAAAATTTCGAATGAAGAATACCAGACATCGAGTGAAGTTAATGAAAAATTTAGAGAAGACTTTCGGACAACAAAGTCATGAGCATAGAACATGAACCCCAAAAAGAATTCTTGGGCTATACATTCCGATGGAATTTCAAGTCAAAGTAATCAAAGAGTAAGGGCATTCCCGCATTTCAAGTGAAAAAAAAAGAGAATGAACAAAGAAAAAAAGAAGATAGAATCCAGAGAAGAAAGGAGAAGGGAGCATGCCCCACGTCAACTCCTCAAGAACGTCAGAATCTCAAAAAGCAGAGCTGATAAATAGATTGAAAGATTTCAAAATCTTCAGCATTCAGAGAAGACCCAGAGTCGTAGAATCCCGAATATCAGTGCGAGATCCCAAAGAAAAAGTGGGAATTCAATCAGTTTAGCTTGCACAGTGCAGATGAAGTCTTGCCAGGAAATGCCGCCAGACTCCTCAAAAAAAAAGAGAAAGAGAAAAAAGTTCAAAGCCATTGAACCGTAGCCACTCAAGAAGCTTGTATGCCAAAACACCAGAAGGCCATCCTTGGACGCCTGCGCTTTAAACGCCACAAATCCCAAGTAAAAAAAAATCCTTTTGCAAACACCTTCGAGCCTCAACAAAATCAAACTTTCTTTTCAAACACCCTCAAACCAGGGGCATTTAGGTCCGAACTACGTCTGACCTGATCCCTTTCTACAGGGTACGTAGGCAACCTGATCAATTCAGGTTCGGTCAACCTTTGGAGTAAAAGTCAAATTATTCCCTTTCAACCTTTGAGCTTAAAGCCAAATCATTGTGTTCCAAACCCCAGCAAACTACGCGGACATGATCCTCCATTTTTGGAGTACCTAGGCAACCTGGCCAATCCAGGTTCGATTGCAACTTTGAAATCCAAGAGAAATATCCCAATCCATTTGAACCCAAGCCCGCCTAGAAAGTCCTTCTGGTGAACAAGCAGAGGTTCAAAGTCAAGAAGAAAAAGAGACGGAGTCTGAAGAGCCGCTAGGCTGAAAACCCGAGAGGGCGGTCTAGGCAAAATTTAGGGTCATTCACCCGCTAAGTTGACAACTGAAAAGTCGGCTTAGGCAAAAGTTAGGGTATCAAGCCCGCTGGATTGAAAACCCGAAAGGGCGAACCAGGCAAAAGTTAGGGTAAGCGGTCCGCTGGATTGAAAACCTGAAAAGGCAATCTGGTCAATGGCAATGACTTCCAACAAAAATCGAATCATTGAGATGAAGAAACAGTCTTCAACCAGGGTAAAATCTCGGAGTCCAAGTAGTGCCAGCAAGCTTACTTTAACATTCCTCTAAACTAGGGGCATTGAAACCGAGCAATCCGAAAGGGATAATAACCATGACGGAAACACCGAAAGAGGAGAGTAGTGCCTCTTGACACGGTCTTCGAAATACTCTAAGAGTGGCTAAGCCATACCCTTGAAAAAATAACACATCAGATCCAAGAGTGAGTCGAAAGCGAGTCGAGTCCTTCGAACAATAAGAATCTTCGTTGATTGAGTCCTTGGAAATCTGTTCCTCCTTCATATTTGTGTTCCCTTTCCTTGCAAAGTTCAAACTGTCGGATGCTGGAAGAATGGGAGTGTCTCCTCCAAAATGCAAAGAAAATTCAGAGTAAATCCTGGTTTAGGTATCAGAAGGGGCGGGAGACATCTTGTTCAAACCTACCAGAGACCTTAAGCCTCCAAAAGTGAGCAATGCGAAAGAAATGATTCTCAGACTCAGCCATCATGGTGATTGTCCTACTCTCTCCATACAAAAAAAAACTTCGCATCCTCGAGCCTTCATGAAACGAAGCATCTTTTCTTCAAACATCATTGTTCTGCCTCCTTAAAACTCCTGTCATGGAAACACAATATACTAGGGGCATCTTTTATGACTTGCATCATAAAAGATGTCAAGCACACAAAGGCAATCAGTAAACAATGTCTCCAACAAGTTAAGATAAGAAGGGTACGAGCACATCTCAAGCCAAACCTCTAAACTCCTCAGTCGAGTCCACTCTTCAGAAGAGTCAAGTCTCCAAGAAAATCAGTTTCCCTAACGGAGTCTAGAATTTGCTCGCGCAGCCTTCAATCCCCGGCAAAATTCAGCTCTCTCAGAAAAAAATGGTCAATACTCAAAACCTCAGCAAGTTACCTGTGTCTGGTTCTCAACAGAGATCGCGCACTCCTAAAGTTCTCGGCAAGAGACAATCAATCCTGTAATGGAATCGATCGAAATCTCGATTTCTCGAATCAAAATTGTTCCTTCTTGAGTTTCGTGTTCTTGATTCCTAGAGTGGTTTGATCATGATGATTGTCTAATCATTCCGCTTCGTCGATCTGTCAAGATGCTGTCTTCTCAGATCCTAAATCAGGTTTGATAATGATGCTGTCTAATCATTCCGCTTTGTCGATCTGTCAAGATGCTGTCTTCTCAGATCCTAATTCAGGTTTGATCATGATGCTATCTAATCATTCCGCTTTGTCGATCTGTCAAGATGCTGTCTTCTCAGATCCTAAATCAGGTTTGATCATGATGTTGTCTAATCATTCCGCATTGTCGATCTGTCAAGATTCTGTTTTCTCAGATCCTAAATCAGGTTTGATCATGATGCTGTCTAATCATTCCGCTTTGTCGATCTGTCAAGATGCTGTCTTCTCATATCCTAATTCAGGTTTGATCATGATGTTGTCTAATCATTCCGCTTTGTCGATCTGTCGAGATGCTGTCTTCTCAGATCCTAATTCAGGTTTGATCATGATGCTGTCTAATCATCCCGCTTTATCGATCTGTCGAGATGCTGTCTTCTCAGATCCTAATTCAGGTTTGATCATGATGCTGTCTAATCATTCCGCTTTGTTCATCTGTCAAGATGCTGTCTTCTCAGATCCCAATTTAGGTTTGATCATGATGCTGTCTAATCATTCCGCTTTGTTGATCTGTCAAGATGCTGTCTTCTCAGATCCCAATTTAGGTTTGATCATGATGCCGTCTCATCATTCCGCTTTGTTCATCTGTCAAGATGCTGTTTTCTCAGATCCTAATTTAGGTTTGATCATGATGCTGTCTAATCATTCCGCTTCTTTCATCTGTCAAGATGTTGTCTTCAGATCCTAATTCAGGTTTGATCATGATGCTGTCTAATCATTCCGCTTTGTCCATCTGTCAAGATGCTGTCTTCTCAGATCCCAATTTAGGTTTGATCATGATGCTGTCTAATCATTCCACTTCGTTCATCTGTCAAGATGCTGTCTTCTCAGATCCCAATTTAGGTTTGATCATGATGCTGTCTAATCATTCCGCTTTGTCGATCTGTCAAGATGCTGTCTTCTCAGATCCTAATTCAGGTTTGATCATGATGCTGTCTAATCATTCCGCTTTGTTGATCTGTCAAGATGCTGTCTTCTCAGATCCTAAATTCAGGTTGATCATGATGCTGTCTAATCATTCCGCTTTGTCCATCTGTCAAGATGCTGTCTTCTCAGATCCCAATTTAGGTTTGATCATGATGCTGTCTAATCATTCCGCTTTGTCCAGCTGTCAAGATGCTGTCTTCTCAGATCCCAATTTAGGTTTGATCATGATGCTGTCTAATCATTCCGTTTGTTCATCTGTCAAGATGCTGTCTTCTCAGATCCCAATTTAGGAATCATCATGATGCTGTCTAATCATTCCGCTTTGTTCATCTGTCAAGATGCTGTCTTCTCAGATCCTAATTTAGGTTTGATCATGATGACTGTCTAATCATTCCGCTTTATATTCTCACTATCCCTCGAGAGTCCATCTCAGTTTTCTTTTCGAGAATCTGTCTCGTCAATTCATCTTATCATTCCTTCTCGATGAGAATCTGTCTCGTCGACCCATCTCGTCGCCCCCTTGCATCCCTTCTGTTTGAAACCTTGGGCCAGTCAAAATGTGTTGTCTGTTCGGCTTTGGCTTTCTTGCGACAAGCACACTCTGCCAAAGAGGGGAATCTGTAGACACCCCATTTTGACAAAGCCCTAAAAACAAAAACAAAACAAAACAAAAATTGGAAAATCCCTGAGCAGGTGGACCCGGATAAGTCTTCGACAAAAAAATAAATAAATAAATAATAATAACCTATGAATTAGCAACTCAAGGCTCTGGGGTTAAATCTTGAATAGTTCGAGACCGTAAGTGGGCCCCCTGAAGTTTCGTCGAGATTCGACAGAATTTTGCCTGGGTAATGGGGTTTATTTCGAAAAATAGTGCAGAAGGGGGTCGAATTAGTCAAGTCAGGGGTGCCCTAGGCAGAGGAAAAGCGGTGAAGATAAACCAAAAGAGGGTTGTCCCTCGGAAAAAGAAGGAGCGAAATTCGTGCGCTCATCAAGGTTGGGTTTTGGTGTGCTTAGAGGATATTGGTGTGCCAATATCCCCCCCCCCCCAAAAACCTACCTATATATGGCAAAGAGAGGGGGGAGAAGCCTCATTTCTCTTTTTGTTTTAAGAAAAATTCAAGAAGAGGGGAGAGGGAGCCGAGACACCGCCACCATCTCTTCATCTCCATCACCAGCCGCCCATATTCTTCCACCTCTCCCTACTCCGGCCACCCTCCACCTCCTCCCTCCTCTCTCCACCTCCACCAGCCACCATCCACGGCCACCATCCCCACCCCAAACCTCTACAACCACCCTCTGCCGTTTCATCCATCAAAACCCACCTAAACAAAAAAAAATAAAAAACAAAAAACCACAGCCACAACCTTCCCGCCGGCCACCCAAGCCTCTCCACCAGCCACCTCCCCCTTCCTCCTCATTTTCGTCCCAACATCCTCCTCCACAACCCACGGCCATCATCATCCAACCTCATCTCCTTAAAACCCCAAAATCCAACCCTAAACCCACTCTCTTCTCCGGCAAGTCTCCCGAACCCGACAACCGCCACCACCCACACCACCATCAGCCACCGAAACCCTTCGAAAATCCTCCACCATCCTCCACCTTCACCTTCCTCAACCCTCAAAGCCGAACCCACTTTCTGCACCTCCCAAAAATTGAAACCCATAGCCACCAGCCGCAACCTCCACCCCATCAAACCCATTTCACAGCCATCAAGCATCTTCCACCGCCCATCACCACCTCCATCGGCCGCAATCTCCACCCCTCACAAACCATTTTTTCCCTCTTCACCACCTCCAAACCGATCAACCCAAACCCCCCCATTAAAACCCAAAAAACCCAAACCCATTTCGGAAAAAAACCAAAAAAAAAAACCCACCACCATCTCACTTGCTACCCCATTCGAACACATCAAACCTCCTTCTCCATCTTCTCCGATCCCGCGCCGCCGGAGCTCCGGCGAAACCACCATTTCCACCTCCCGAAACCCACTTCGATTTTGATCTTCTCTGCCATTAAAACCCCCTATTCATATCAAACCCATTTGGTGCTCCCCCATTTTTGTCAGCAGACAGAGAGAGAGAGAGAGAGAGAGAAAGAGGGAGAGAGAGAGAGAGAAAATAGAGAGGGGGAGGAGAAGGAACCGCCGTCCATCCTCTCTGCATCACCGCCCCTTCCTCTGTAGATCCGAGCCCAAGATTTTCCCTGATCGTTTCTACAATCCCTCCGATATATAAACCCATTTCATTATTCCATTTCCACTACCTTCTAACCTGCATTATAAAGCCCCAAACCCCATATCCGAATCTCCATTTTTCTCGAAACCCACTTCAAAACCCACTCCTCCACCATTTATTTCTCCCGTCGGTACAACCAAAACCCGGCTCTATTGCTTTATTCACCTCCGTTCCCTTCATTTCCAGTGACTTGAATCTCATCTCCCCATCAGATCTAACTCTCTATTTCAACTGTACCATCGAAGCCACCTCGCCATTTATTCCAACAATCCTTGAAAATTCCGGCAATCGATTCATCAACCTTGCCATCGGATCGGAAACTTCGGCAATTCCAGCTTAGATCCGGCACCGTCACAATCCTGGAGATGCTCGGCCACCATTTCCGGTGCCGACACTAAAGCTCCAAGTAATCCTCTGCATTGGTGATTTCCCTCCAAACAGGTAATACCCTTCCTTTGCCTCACTTTCGACTTTCCTTAGAGTTTAGGATTTTCTTTCATTTTGGGGCTCCTTCCGTTTCGTTTTCTCCTTCGAGTTCCTGCGTTTCGGGATTTCATTCGGTTTTCGAGATCTTCATCGATTTTCGGAGTTTCCATCGGGTTTAGGCTATGACGGAATGCTTCTTGAGCCAACCCCTTCCCTTCCTGCCTTAGAGTCTTCGCAGGTTAAGGGATTTTTTCCGCTATAGAGTCAGTCGTAGAAAGTTTAGGAGTCTGTCCTTCCATCTTTCGGAGTCAGTCTTCAGCATAGGAGTCAGTCCTTCAGTCTGTCAAGAGTCTATTCTATCATCATAAGGGTTAGGATTCTGTCCATCCCCTCATCAAGTCATGTGATTTTGCCCGCTCCTGCAAGGTATAGGATGCTGTCCAACCCTTGCAGAGTCGTGATTCTGTTCATTCCCCCGCAAAGCATAGGATGCTGTCCAACCTTTGCGGGATATCAGGAGTCTGTCCTCCCCTTGTGATGATAGGATTCCGTCCTCTTGTGTCAAAAAACATCAAAAACATCTAAAAATCAAAAATCCCAAAAATCTCGAGTCATTAGGAGTAGTTAGGAAATCCTAGTCCGAACTACGGATGGCTTGATCCCTGGCTGAGGGGTACGTAGGCAGCTCAGGCGTGCTGCTGGCATCCTGAGTCCAGTCACCATCTTTTTACACCTTTTTTTACACCATTTTTGCACCCTTTCACCTTTTTTTCATCACCATTTTACAAATATTTATCACCTTTTCATCCGAACTACGTTGGCTTGATCCCTCTCCGCAGGGTACATAGGTAGCTTGGATCCACCCAAGTTCAGTCAAACCTTTTTAATAAATATTTTCAAACATTTCAGAACAAAAGCAAAAATGGGCAAGGATGGTGATTGTCAGGTCACTCGGAGCCCTCTTTTCATTCCATTTCCGGTTTTCATCGTGATTTTTCGGTTTCCATCGGTTTTCTGACGTTTATCGGGTTTTCGGATGGGCGATGACGTAGCGTGGTCCCTTTACAGGGATTGTCCTCGCTGAGCCCAACGATAGGTCATGACGATCGCGAGACTTGTCCAATCTTCAGCAGATTAGGATCGTTGGGCTTGATTCCTTCTGAGCCTATCGTGTGTTCCATCTTCTTTCTCCTGGCATTTTTGTTTCTCACATGCCGTTGATTTTTTGATTTCCTTCTTTTCTTACACCTTTTAGCTTGCTGTGTGCTTATCTTAGATTTCTCATGCATTCTAGTTTGTTTGTTCTTCTAGCGTGCGATCGATTGCCATTTTCTTAGTCTTATCTCTTGCATAGGCTCGCATGCTAGTGTGTTTACTTTACTGCTTTGATTGCTTAGCTATAGCGTTTATCCATTCGTCTTAGCTTGATTATCTGCCTAAACTTAGATATTTGCTTTCCTTATCTCATTATATCTGTCATTATCTGCTTAGCTGTAGCTATGCATGCGATTGTTTATTGCTTTCTTAGATGTGATGAGGTAGGATTAGATGCGATGAATTAGGATTTGGACGTTCACTTTCTTTGCCCATCCTCGTGTCATGCATGCTTAGATAGACGTTTTCTCGGGGATGATTGTTCCCATTTCAAATGATTTTTGCCCAAAGCTCTTCAAAGTTAATAATAAATGGCATAAGAGACCAGGTGCTTGCACTTGGGCGAATTGGGGGCGCCTAACCCCTTCTCCATTCGTCATCAGGCACGGACCTTTTGTTTCTCTGGTTATCTGTTGCGACAGAGCACAGCATGGGATCGAGGGCCTACTTCCTTGGATGGCGACTCTTTCTTTGTCTAAGGTGCGTCTCGGATCCGGGCCAGTCCCCGAATCGAGAGGTATCTCACTTTACATCGCCGCTCATGCTGTGAGGGGCACTCTTTCGAGAGTTCCTTGACGGAGCTCTCCTTCACGTGGATGATCCTGAGACTCGCGTGGGGGGCACGTCCCCCCGCCTCTCTCGGATCTGGGTCCACAGTTTGGCGACTCTGCTGGGGATTGTTTTAAAATATTGCCTAACTCTGCGAAAATGCCATTTTAATTAATTTTGAAGAAATTTGGGTCAAAACCAAGTTAAATGGGAACTTTATCGTTAGAAATCCAGAGGCACCAGATAGGTGCGTAATTAAAACAAGGGATTCACACACTGCACATCATGCATTGTCATATTCTTTATTTCTTTTATTATTTTCATTCTTGGCCTCAGGGAATAGATATGACGCGTACCAGATGGGTAGTTATGACCTTGAGGGAACCGCTGTATCTATTTCCAAGCTATGCGCCGGAGGTGCAACCGTAGACACTGGGTGTGCTGGTGTTCTACAGCAGCCGATGAGCAATGAACATACTCTGTATAATGCTGGGTGTGCTGGTGTTATACATCAAGAGTATGGTCATAAGCATAGTACCCTGCAGAAATGCCTAGGCCCTACTTTCATTTCATTATATTATGTATATATATATTAGTTGCTCCCTTTAGAACCAAAATTAGGGAACCCTTGCTAGGACACTATATATTTGTACTCATATAGGACGAGCATGTGCAACTGGCATGTGTGAGCCAAGGATAGAAGTCAGTCTACCCTTGTAGTGTAGAAGGGTAAATCACACTGTGATTACCCGCCGCGCTGTCTAGTACACTCACAGACATTTTTGAGTCAAGACATCCTTGACTCTGCTAGGTTAGACTAAGGATGATGCCCCTGGTTAGGATATATGTATATATGTGTATATGTATATATATTTATATGTTTGCATAGCTATTATTAGATTAGGGTTTACTTCTTAGTTAAGTTTTCCTTCATAATCTAATCAATTATTCCTCTCTATCCATTCTGTGGATTATCATCAGATGCTTGGCTCTTTTATCCATGATCTATCTCCCAGGAGCTTGATCATTTGATTGATCCTGATCAGATGTACTCCGCATGTCGATTGTGAGTCTATCTTGCCATTATCATTATCGGAGTGTGTGTTCTTGCTAAGAGCCCTGCTTTATCTTGATCATGATGGGATACTCTTCATGTTTAGTTGCTGAGACCCTCCTAGTATAGCCGTCATGCTGCCGATTTTTTTTTCAGAACCCTTGAGCGTAATCATTATCCTTTTGGGTTCGTTGACAAACCATGTGCTTACCTTACCACATCTCCTAGTATAGTTGTTATGCTGCCGAATTTTCTCCAAATACCTTGAGTGTGGTCATCATCCTTTTAGGCTTGTTGACAAATCATGTACTTGCCGTACCACATCTTCGTGTACAGTTGTTATGCTGTCGGATTTTTATCCAAGGGAAGGATGTCTTTGTGCTGCCTTTTGTTTCAACTTGCGCATTACATTGCCATGCGATTTCTTCTCATTGAACCTAGTGTTTGTGATGTCCATGATAGGAATCTTGCCCGGTTGGTTAATCATAGCTCTCGAAAGAATCACCTTTTCAAAACCCATTTGGCCTCGCCCAGCTTCAAGGCTTAACCGCAATTCTGGTTTGATCATGATGCTGTCTAATCATTCCTAATTTAGGTTTGATCATGATGCTGTCTAATCATTCCGCTTTGTTCATCTGTCAAGATGTTGTCTTCAGATCCTAATTCAGGTTTGATCATGATGATGTCTAATCATTCCGCTTTGTCCATCTGTCAAGATGCTGTCTTCTCAGATCCCAATTTAGGTTTGATCATGATGCTGTCTAATCATTCCGCTTTGTTCATCTGTCAAGATGTTGTCTTCTCAGATCCCAATTTAGGTTTGATCATGATGCTGTCTAATCATTCCGCTTTGTCGATCTGTCAAGATGCTGTCTTCTCAGATCCTAATTCAGGTTTGATCATGATGCTGTCTAATCATTCCGCTTTGTTGATCTGTCAAGATGCTGTCTTCTCAGATCCTAAATTCAGGTTGATCATGATGCTGTCTAATCATTCCGCTTTGTCCATCTGTCAAGATGCTGTCTTCTCAGATCCCAATTTAGGTTTGATCATGATGCTGTCTAATCATTCCGCTTTGTCCAGCTGTCAAGATGTTGTCTTCTCAGATCCCAATTTAGGTTTGATCATGATGCTGTCTAATCATTCCGTTTGTTCATCTGTCAAGATGCTGTCTTCTCAGATCCCAATTTAGGAATCATCATGATGCTGTCTAATCATTCCGCTTTGTTCATCTGTCAAGATGCTGTCTTCTCAGATCCTAATTTAGGTTTGATCATGATGACTGTCTAATCATTCCGCTTTATATTCTCACTATCCCTCGAGAGTCCATCTCAGTTTTCTTTTCTAGAATCTATCTCGTCAATTCATCTTATCATTCCTTCTCGATGAGAATCTGTCTCGTCGACCCATCTCGTCGCCCCCTTGCATCCCTTCTGTTTGAAACCTTGGGCCAGTCAAAATGTGTTGTCTGTTCGGCTTTGGCTTTCGTGCGACAAGCACACTCTGCCAAAGAGGGGCATCTGTAGACACCCCATTTTGACCAAGCCCTAAAAACAAAAACAAAACAAAAAAAAATTGGAAAATCCCTGAGCAGGTGGACCCGGATAAGTCTTCGACAAAAAAAAAATAATAATAATAATAACCTATGAATTAGCAACTCAAGGCTCTGGGGTTAAATCTTGAATAGTTCGAGACCGTAAGTGGGCCCCCTGAAGTTTCGTCGAGATTCGACAGAATTTTGCCTGGGTAATGGGGTTTATTTCGAAAAATAGTGCAGAAGGGGGTCGAATTAGTCAAGTCAGGGGTGCCCTAGGCAGAGGAAAAGCGGTGAAGATAAACCAAAAGAGGGTTGTCCCTGGGAAAAAGAAGGAGCAAAATTGGTGCGCTCATCAAGGTTGGGTTTTGGTGCGCTTAGAGGATATTGGTGTGCCAATATCCCCCCCCCCCCAAAACCTACCTATATATGGCAAAGAGAGGGGGGAGAAGCCTCATTTCTCTTTTTTTTAGGAAAAATTCAAGAAGAGGGGAGAGGGAGCCAAGACACCGCCACCATCTCTTCATCTCCATCACCAGCCGCCCATCTTCTTCCACCTCTCCCTACTCCGGCCACCCTCCACCTCCTCACTCCTCTCTCCACCTCCACGAGCCACCATCCACGGCCACCATCCCCACCCCAAACCTCTACAACCACCCTCTGCCGTTTCATCCATCAAAACCCACCTAAACAAATAAAAAATAAAAAACAAAAAACCACAGCCACAACCTTCCCGCCGGCCACCCAAGCCTCTCCACCAGCCACCTCCTCCTTCCTCCTCATTTTCGTCCCAACATCCTCCTCCACAACCCACGGCCATCATCATCCAACCTCATCTCCTTAAAACCCCAAAATCCAACCCTAAACCCACTCTCTTCTACGGCAAGTCTCCCGAACCCGACAACCGCCACCACCCACACCACCATCAGCCACCGAAACCCTTCGAAAATCCTCCACCATCCTCCACCTTCACCTTCCTCAACCCTCAAAGCCGAACCCACTTTCTGCACCTCCCAAAAACTGAAACCCATAGCCACCAGCCGCAACCTCCACCCCATTGTCAGGTCACTCGGAGCCCTCTTTTCATTCCATTTCCGGTTTTCATCGTGATTTTTCGGTTTCCATCGGTTTTCTGACGTTTATCGGGTTTTGGGACGGGCGATGACGTAGCGTGGTCCCTTTACAGGGATTGTCCTCGCTGAGCCCAACGATAGGTCATGACGATCGCGAGACTTGTCCAATCTTCAGCAGATTAGGATCGCTGGGCTTGATTCCTTTTGAATCGCCCTCTGAGCCTATCATGTGTTCCATCTTCTTTCCCCTGGCATTTTTGGTTCTCACATGCCGTTGATTTTTTTATTTCTTTCTTTTCTTACACCTTTTAGCTTGCTGTGTGCTTATCTTAGATTTCTCATGCATTCTAGTTTGTTTGTTCTTCTAGCGTGCGATCGATTGCCATTTTCTTAGTCTTATCTCTTGCATAGGCTCGCATGCTAGTGTGTTTACTTTACTGCTTTGATTGCTTAGCTATAGCGTTTATCCATTCGTCTTAGCTTGATTGTCTGTCTAAACTTAGATATTTGCTTTCCTTATCTCATTATATCTGTCATTATCTGCTTAGCTGTAGCTATGCATGCGATTGTTTATTGCTTTCTTAGATGTGATGAGTTAGGATTAGATGCGATGAGTTAGGATTTGGATGTTCACTTTCTTTGCCCATCCCCGGGTCATGCATGCTTAGATAGACGTTTTCTCGGGGATGATTGTTCCCATTTCACATGATTTTTGCTCAAAGCTCTTCAAAGTTAATAATAAATGGCATAAGAGACCAGGTGCTTGCACTTGGGCGAATTGGGGGAGCCTAACCCCTTCCCCATTCGTCATCAGGCACGGACCTTTTGTTTCTCTGGTTATCTGTTGCGACAGAGCACAGCATGGGATCCAGGGCCTACTTCCTTGGATGGCGACTCTTTCTTTGTCTAAGGTGCGTCTCGGATCCGGGCCACTCCCCGAATCGAGAGGTATCTCACTTTACATCGCCGCTCATGCTATGAGGGGCACTCTTTCGAGAGTTCCTTGACGGAGCTCTCCTTCACGTGGATGATCCTGAGACTCGCGTGGGGGGCACGTCCCCCCGCCTCTCTCGGATCTGGGTCCACAGCTGGTAGCAGATTATCACTAAAATTTAAGGGTTAGGATCAAAAGCAAGATTTGACCCTATCAATTTTGTAATTAGATGGCAAGTGATCCAATTGAAACATAATCAACATAACAAAAGCCAACAGCAAGAGAGGGAGACCATCCAATTACTAGTCACAGAGTAAAAGAACAAGAGATTGTAACTACCTGAGTTGATATCCGAAGGCCAAAATTAGGATAACTCAACTACTAGAGATCAAGGGGTGATGATCGTTGGATTCCCTACAGCCTTTGATTCACAGATCTCTCTTCCAATCTTTGTAGATTCGATCTTCTCTCTAAGATCGCTGCAAATCTCGTCAAAAATCTCTTGCTTTTTTTTTAACAAAGCCAAATAGAATCTCCTCCTATGCTCTAACTCTCTTTTGCATAATGATAAAGATCATAAATGTAAGGACAACACTTGATCTGTAATAAGTCTTATTAGATTTTAGCAACTGAGAAAAGGAGGTATTGACAGAAGGTTTGCCGGAATTCCGGCGAATTCTCGCCGGAGAAGAAAAAAAGAAAGAAAAATTAGGGGTTCGAGGGTAGAAATAGGGTTTAAATGGGGTAAAGATGGAGATAGTGGCTGCAATGGGATGGGTTTGGTAGATGAAGTGAAGAAGAAGAAGAAGGATAAAAAGATGATGGTGGTGGTTGGTGGTGGAAGAAGAATAGATGGTGGTTGAAATAGGGAAGAGGTGGTGGATGGTGGAGAGGATGGTGGTCAAATGCGATGGAGGTGATGGGGTGGAGAGGATGGTGGTCAAATGAGATGGAGGTGATGGGAGAAGGGTCGGATTGGATTTATGGGTTTGGGCAATAGAGAGATTGAAGTGGGTTTTAGGTGCTTGGGTATGAGAAATGAAGTGGGTTTCTATGGTGGCTGAGGAGGGGATAGACCGGCGGCAGTGGAGGTAGTGAGAGTGGCCGGAGACGGTGGTGGTGATCGGTGGTGGCTGGAAATTGGATGAATCCGACTGGATTAATGGTGGTTGGCCGGATTCCGACGGATTTCCTAGATTTGGGTTAGAGGAGAAGAAGAAAAAAAAAGTTTGTGAAAAAGGTGTAGATGGAGATGGAAATGGGTTCCTTGAGAGTGATAGGAGGAGGTTTGGGGTAATGGAGGTGGAGGTGGGTTTAATGGAGGTTAGTGGGAATGAGGATGAGATAGGGGTTGGGGAAGATGATGAAAGATGATTGGATTTAATGGTGTTTTGAAATGGGTTTGGGGAAGAAAATGGTGGCTGATGTAAAGGCGTAGAGATGGGTTTTTGAAGTGGCTAGAAAGGGAAATGAAATGGGTTTGGTGGATGATGGAATCTGGAAATCATGGAGGTTATGGCCGAAAAAGAGGGGATGGTGGTGGGATTCTGCCGGCGGCAACAAGGTGGTCGGAGATTAGGTGATCGGAGGTGCAAAGGAAGAAGAGGAAGAAGAAGTAGGTTTTATTGGGTTGATTTGGGTAGGGGTGGTGGTGATTGGGGAAGTGGCCAGATTCGGTGAGGAACCCACTGGAGAAGATGGGTAGAGGGGATCAGATTCTCCTCTCTCTCTCTCTCTCTCTCTCTCTCTCTCTCTCTCTCTCTCTCTCTCTCTGCTGGAAAAATGAACAAATCATCTACTCCTCCTGTGATGCTCTTGCTTTTATATAAAGGGAAATGGTAAATACGAACCCCCTCCTCCCTACCTGGACAGCCCAATGTAGTGTATTTGTGACTAATCATTTGTTCTATAGGGGGGTGCCTCGGGTAAGACAAACCCAAGAAAAAATAAAATGTATTTGAGCCCCCCTCCTTCCACGGACAACCAACCCTAGTGTATTTATAACTACTTTTTATACCAGGGGGGACCAAGTAGAAAACAGGGGGAAGAAAATTTGTGCAAAATATCTTCTCCTCCTTTGATCTTAACCCTTCAAATCACCTTTTTATTCAAGGGTTAAGATCAAAGAAAACTTAACTACCTAGGAAGCTTCCTAATATTCTCTCTCAACTAATCCTACCCTTAAACATCATTAGCTCATGATTAGGCCTAATTGAGACTTGAAAAGGAAGAAAAGAATCTTCCCTATTTACCAAACTGCCATGCTCTCGGATAATGCCCCCCTAATCATGCTGCACATTAATCTGCACACCCATACATCCTCCCGGACGGCCCACCACAACATATTTGAACTAGCTTTTCAGGTTCCAGCGCACCCTCTTTTCTGGCTAAATCGGCACCCTTATTCCTACACTACACTACTCTACAAACTTCGCTCGTTTGCTAAGCAAACCGCTACGGATTCTGATGAAATTTTATGGAGACCTAAATAAGACCCTAAACTATTCTAGGAACAAATTAGGGACACTAAAACCCTAGAGTGATGGGGTTTCTATCCTAGTGACGCCATTAGGGTTCGGTCGAAATGGGGTGTCTACAGATGCCCTTCTTTTGTAGAGCGTATGCAACGCGCAAATGCCAAAGCTGAACAGACAACACATTTTGGCTGACCCGAAAGCAAAACAAATTTTTGGGTTTTGGGTTCTGAAATGGTACTCACAAAGGTAAGACAACAAAACAACACTACGAGACTCAAAGACTGTAAGCAACAAGGAGATAACCTCTCATTGACCCTTAACTTGACATCTCAATGAGACAGCGTCTCTCTAATACTCATGACTCAACTATCTATACCAATACGCAAGGACTCTATTAAGGCAAGCAAACACAAAACACAAACATACTCTTTTATCTTTAAAACATAGTTTTATGAAAACGAACACAATGAAATCATTCAAAGAATGTAAACCATTATTCACTCAACTATGAATCAATTACTCAAACAAATGTGAATCAACCACTCCAGGAGTCTGCAACACTCAAAGAGTCTCGAACCAATCACTCAAAGAGTCTGTAACACTCAGAGAGTCCAAAAACAAACACTCAAAGAGTTTGTAACACTCAGAGAGTCCAAAACAAATACTCAAAGAGTCTGTAATACTCAGGGAGTCTAAAACAGTCACTCAAAGAGTCTGTAACACTCTGAGAGTCCAAAATAATCACTCAAAGAGTCTGTAACACTCAGAGAGTCCAAAATAAATCACTCAAAGAGTCTGTAACACTTAGAGAGTCCAAAATAATCACTCAAAGAGTCTGTAACACTCAGAGAGTCCAAAACAATCACTCAAAGAGTCTGTAACACTCCGAGAGTCCAAAACAATCACTCAAAGAGTCTGTACCACTCTAGAGTCCAAAACAATCACTCAAAGAGTCTGTAACACTCCGAGAGTCCAAAACAAATCACTCAAAGAGTTTGTAACACTCTGAGAGTCCAAAACAATCACTCAAAGAGTCTGTAACACTCCGAGAGTCCAAAACAAATCACTCAAAAAGTCTGTAACACTTTGAGAGTCCAAAATAATCACTCAAAGAGTCTATAACACTCAGAGAGTCCAAAACAATCACTGAAAGAGTCTGTAACACTCAAATTGTCCAAAATAATCACTCAAAGAGTCTGTAACACTCTGAGAGTCCAAAATAATCACTCAAAGAGTCTGTAACACTCAGAGAGTCTTAAACAACACTCCATGAGTCTACAACACTCAAGGAGTTACTTACTTTCTTTTTCTTTTTTTTTTAGAAACTGAAGCTTTACCAAAGCACCACTAACAAAATACTCAACTCAAAGAGTAAGAATCAAACAAGTACACTTAATCAAACAAAAAGCTATTTTTTCCAGAGGGTGGAAGAAAAGGGCTAGGACATGAATCATGGAATCTAAGAACTTGTTCCTTTAATAAAAGCAACTCAAAATGATTGACTCATATAAATTTCACCGATGAAAGAATCATTTCTCAGAGAAAATAATGAGAATGCATGATCTTTACCAAAGACCAGAATCAAGCAATTTTAACAGAATTTTTCAGGTTGTAACCCCTTTTCAAAAAGATGTAAAGCACTTCTACGAAAATTTTAAAAATCACAGAAGTGAGTTTTAGACTCTGTCAGGGATAAGATTTTTGAAAACTTAATTCCAAAAGAAAATCTCGATAGGGCAGCTTGAACTTAAAAGAATGCGTTCAAAGTTCTCTAATCCATATTTGAAAAGAATATCCGTCTCAAATATCATTGCGTATTTGACATCTTTTATGATGCAAGTCATAAAAGATGCCCCTAGTATGATTCCTACTATAACAAAATTCATTGGAGAGCAAAACAAGAAAAATAGGCCGAAGGCTTTCATTAATGCACACTTGGGGTTACAAAGTTTTCTGATGAATACTTGGGCTTAAAAAGCTCTTCAAAAGTACAAGAACATGTTTCTGCTCAAAATCTTCTGCTTCATCACTGTCATCTGCTAATGCTGGAATTGGGCTAAAAGCCTATCAACCTCTGAACTCTGCTCTGCTTTGCATATTTTCACAGGAGTCACAAATTCTCTGCTTCTTTGAGTTTTTTTTTTATCACCCCGGCTTTGGGAGAACTTGGACTAACAAGACCTCGAAACTTGAATTTGACTCAACCAAGAAAAGGCTTTGACAAGCGACAAATGAGGACCCTGACTAACACAGGACTTTAACACTAGAAGAGACTGAATCTGCTTCTTAGTCTAATAAATGTTTTAAAATGGTAAAAGTCAACCACTCTTGGAGTCTTTTGAATACCGCGCTTAAAGGCAATTCATTCATCTTTTTAGGATTTCTGTCATGGTTATTATCTCCTCAAATTGCTTAGTCTCAATATCTCCAGCTCAAAGAGTACCAAAGGAAGCTCTACTGGCGCTTACTGAGACACTGGAGTGATGCCAAAGAAAAAAGGAAGTCTAGCTGGCTTTTAGAAGCTGTCCTTTCTGTATGAAGTCACTGCCATCACCAAATCACCCTTTCAGGTTTTCAATTTGGTGGACCGCATGCCTTAATTTTTGCCTGGACTGTCTGCCCTTGCAGATTTCCCGCCCTTGCAAATTTTCCATCCTGATTTTTGCCTAAGCCACCCTTTCGGGTTTTCAGCTCAGCGGGTGAATGACCCTAACTTTTGCCTAGACCGCCCTTGCGGGTTTTCAGTCTAGCGGGTCTATGACTCCATCATTTTTCTTTCTTTCTGCTTCTCTACAAACCGGGGCCCAAAATACACTAGAAGGACTTTCAGGTAGGCTTAGGTTCAAACAGGTTAGACCTTGGTATGTTTGCATGTATTTGGACAGAATCTGGACCCTCCAGATTGCCTACGTATCCCCAAAGAAATTGGGAATCAGGTCACGCGTAGTTCGGGTTTAAAATCTTTTATGACGAAAGTCATAAAAGATGCCCCTGGTTTAAGTTTGACAAAGAAACTTCGATTTTACTTTTGGCTCAAATGCTTTTAGCAGAAAGGGTTTTCATCATTCTTTTTTTTTAGGCCCAAAGGGTTTGCAAATAGTTTAAAACATTTAGGATATTGGCTTGAAGCTCAAATCGTCCAAGGATGGCCTCCTGGTGTACTTAAGCATAATATTTCTTTAATTGATCCAGGTTTATAGGTTCATTTAATTTTTCACCATTTTCATTGAGGAGTCTTACGGCTTTTCCAGGCAGGACTTCATCAACAATGTAAGGACCAGACCAGTTTGGTCTGAACTTTCCTCTTGGGTCAAATACCGGTGCCTTGTAGGACTTCAATACAAGATCTCCAGGCTTCAAATCTCGAACACGAACTTTCTTGTTGAAAGCTCTCTCGATCCGTCTCTGATATCCCTGGATATGATACAAGGCTCTCAGCGTCTTCTCATCTATCATCTGCAGCTCCTCATGTCTGGCCTTCGCCCATTCGGACTCTGGCAAGTTAGCCTCCATCATCACCCTCAAAGACGGGATTCTCAATTCAACTAGTAGAACTGCTTCCATTCCGTACACCAAAGAATACGGAGTCACGCCTGTTGAGGATCTGATCGACGTCCTGTAAGCCCACAAAGCATAAGAAAGCTTGTTCGGCCAATCTTTATAAGTTTCTGTCATCTTGCTGATGATTACCTTGATGTTCTTATTTGCTGCTTCAACGGCTCCATTCGTCTGCGGCCTATAAGGAGACGACTTGTGGTGCTTGATTTTAAATTCTTCACATAGGTGTAACACATCTTTCTTGAAATGTGATCCATTATCTGAAATCAACTCATGAGGTACTCCGTATCTGCAAATTATATTGGTACGGATGAACTTCGCAACTGTGTTCGAGGTGATGGAAGCATAAGATGCAGCCTCTATCCACTTCGTAAAGTAGTCGATGGCAACCAAAATATACTCATGCCCGCTGGATGACTTTGGAAATACTTTCCCAATGATATCTATTCCCCATACTGAAAACGGCCATGGCGAAGTCAAGGAGTGCAATTCTGAAGGAGGAGCATGAATAAGATTAGCATAAACTTGGCACTTGTGGCACTTCTTTACGAAAGCAAAGCAATCGGCTTCCATAGTAGGCCAATAGAACCCAAGTCTCAAACTCTTTCTGGATAACATTTTTCCATTCATATGAGGTCCACAAACTCCTTCGTGAGTCTGCTCAATGAGTTCTGCAGCTTTATCTTCATCAACACAAAGGAGTTGTATGCCATCAAATGACCTTCTGTACAGCTCTTCACCGCAAATGATGAAGTTAGCAGCTAACTTCTGAAGAGTCTTCATTTCTTTGCTTGAAGCTTCTGCAGGATGTCCCTTGCCTGAAATGAGGTTTCTGATATCTGCATACCAAGGCTTCCCATCTGGACACCTAGTTGAAATCTCCATAGCATTTACATGTGCAGGAGCCCATTGCAGTCTGATGGCTAGCGGTTGAACTTCCATTGTAGCAGAAATATCTAACATCGAGGCCAGAGTAGCCAAAGCATCAGCAAAATGATTTCTGGTCCTTGACAAGTGAGTAAATGTGACGCTCCTGAATTTCTGGACCAGAGATTCCAAATACGCATTATAAGGGATCAATTTATCTTCTCGAGTTTTTCATTATCCATTAATCTGGCAAATGATCAGAATGGAGTCCCCAAACACATCGATGTCTTGAATCTGCAAAGTCAAGGCTGCTTCGAGTCCGGCAATACAAGCTTCATACTCTGCCATGTTGTTGGTGCACTCAAACTGCAACTTGATAGAGATAGGAATATACTCATTTCGAGGGGATACAAGCACAACTCCTACTCTCTGTCCTCGATTATTGACAGCTCCATCAAAGTACATAAGCCACCTAGTACTCAAAGTTTCTTCTTCAATATCCATTATCTCTTCGTTAGGAAAATCTGCCTTCAAGAATGCATTTTCTTCTACAGGAGCATCAGCCAACTGTTCAGCAATAACCCGTCCCTTTACCGATTTCTGAGTGACATAGGTGATATCAAACTCAGACAATAACAACAACCACCTTGCAGTCCTTCCTGTAAGGGCAGGTTTCTCGAACAAGTACTTTAAATGATCCATTCGCAAAAGCAAAAGAACCTTGTTTGACAGCAGATAATGTCTAAGCCTCTAGGTAGCCCAAACTAATGCTAGACATGTCTTCTCCAAAACTGTGTATTTTAATTCATACTCTAGTATCTTCTTGTTGATGTAGTAAATAGGCTTCTCCTTTTTAGTTTCTGGATCTTGCTGAGTGAGCATGCAACCCATCGCTGTATCCGTGATAGACAAGTACAACAACAACGGCTGGCCCGGAATGACAGGTGATAGAACAGGGGGTAAGGATAGGCACTGCTTAACTTTTTCAAAGGCCTCCTGACATTCTGCATTCCACTTCTTCGAGGAATTCTTCGTCAGAAGCTTAAAAATGGGTTCACACGTCATCGTCAGATATGCCATGAACCGCCTCAGATACTGAACATTGCCAAGGAAACCTCGGATCTGCTTTTCTGTCTTAGGCGGCTGCATTTCTTGGATCGCCTTGATCTTTTGCGGGTCTACCTCTATTCCTCTTTCGGTGACTATAAACCCTAAGAGCTTTCCTGATGTAACGCCAAATACACATTTACTCGGGTTCAGGCGAAGCTGATACTTCCTGATCCGCTCAAAGAACTTTCTTATGGCAACAGTGTGTTCAGGCCGAGTCTTCCCCTTTACGATCATGTCATCTACGTAAACCTCAACCTCTTTGTGAATCATATCATGAAAAAGAGTTGTAGCAGCCCTCTGATATGTAGCACCAGCATTTTTCAAACCAAACGGCATCACCCTGTAGCAGTAAGTACCCAACTGAGTAATAAACGCTATCTTTATCATGTCTTCATGTGCCATCTTAATCTGATTGTAACCTGAGAACCCATCCATAAAGGATAAAAGAGCATTTCCATCAGTGTTATCCACCAGGAGATCAATGTTTGGAAGAGGAAAGTCATCTTTAGGACTTGTCTTGTTCAGGTCTCGAAAATTGACGCACATTTGAACTTTTCCTTCCTTTTTGGGCACCGGTACAATATTTGCAAGCCACTCGGGATATTCGACCACTTGAATAAATTTGACTTCTAACAGCTTCTTTACTTCTTCATACACTTTCAATTCCCACTCTATTTTGAGTTTTCAGAGTTTTTGCTTCCTTGGTTTAGCACCAAGGATTAAGGGTAACCGATGCTGAACAATTTTCTCGCTTAATCCTGGCATGTCATCATATGACCAAGCAAAAACTTTCTTGAACTCTTTAAGCAGGGTGATCAATTCATCGAGCTCCTCAAGAGATAAAGTTTTGCCAATCCGAATCTCCCAAGCCGAGGTTTCATCACCGATATTCACAGTCTCAATTTCCTCTTCAAGCGGTTTTGCGCGGCGACTCTCCTCCTGTTGAATCATATGTCTAATTTCAGGGGGAGTTTTGTCAGCATTCTCGTCAGAGGAGGAGTCTCGATTGTTATCCTTAAGATTATCAGATTTTAAAGCAAATTCAGTAGATGAAATAGAAACAGAGACATGAATGTACACAGAAGAAGAATCATTTATTTCATTGAAATTTGAATCAAATACATCAGAAGATGAATTACCCTCATCGGGGTTTACAATGAACTTTGGACTCATTTTTACAGACTCAATGGATATGTTGACAGCAGTGTCAACTGACTCAGAACTATGTAAGAAAACAGCATCAACCGCTTTATTAGAAACAATCTTCAACTCAATCTCGCCAGAAAAAGAAGAATCGTCACCGACCTCAGGAGAATCGTCCTCTATGGTACCTGCATTGAAAGACTCATTAGAAGAAATAGACTCTGAATCAAACCCAGAGACTAACACACACTTACGGACAACTGACTCTTTTGAAGGGATACGATTGTACTGGAAAATAACTGTAGACACCCCATTTTAACCGTACCTTGAGCCTCCCATGTTTGAGCAAAAACCCAGCCAAATTAATCACTTAGGGTCCCAAATTTTACCCCAAGCTATCTTAGGGTCCTACCGAGGTCCCCGCAAAATTTCATTGAGATCCGAGCGCGTTTGCCTAGCGAACAAGCTGAGAGAGGACCGTAGTGTAAACCAGAAAAGGGGGTGAATTTATCCTGAAGGGGGGGCGAATTTATCCTGGAAAGGACTCGGCCTGGGGCAGAAAAGACGCAATTCGGGTGTGCGCCCATCAAGTTCTCGCACAAAATCGTGCGCCCATCAACTGGTAGTGCGGATATCAACCAAAAAAATCCTTATAAATACGATCTTAACCCTCTCTTTTAAAAAAAAAAGAAAAAAGAAAATTTCGCAGAGCTGAGAGAGAGAACACGAGATTTTCCAAGCTCTAACCCATTTTTGTTCTTCTTCTCCGGCAAGCCATAACGAAATTTGGCCAAATCTCCGGCCAGCTCATCTGAAATCCGATTAGACTCTCTATTCTTCTATCTCTACACTCTTTTCCTCACCAAAACTCTGTTCATTTTTTGAAACCCTAACCTCTTCCATTTTTTCCGATCAACATCCGGCAAGCTCCGATTCGATCTTCTCTGGAACTCTGATCATAATAGAGAGAAGAAATGAAGCTGTGAGATGGAGATTGATAAAAAAAATCAGAGAGAAAGGGGATCTGAGAGCCGCTCATCTCCGGCATCTTCTTCTCAAGCACCCTAGCTCCGGCCGACCTCCGATCAAGCTCTGCTCTGCTCCGAGTTTCGATCTAAGGTATTACATCTCTAGAAACTTCAAGTCATTATGAAAGCTGCAAGGAAGATCGAATCTCTGAGGCGTCATCTCTAAAAAAAATGGTATTTTCTCTTAATTGATCTTAAAGTTATGACAATCTAGTTAGCTTTATATAATGATTTCGTGAATTCTGAGTTGGTTAATTTATATTTCCATCCTAGTTTGATGTGTTTCTTTATATTTGTGATCTTTTCTTTGAATTTCAATTCTACTCATGTCTTTGAATCTTGTTTAAGGAAGACAAATTTCATCTAATTTCAGTAGATACATGGTTGATTTATGATAAATCAGTGGTTTACAAATTTTCAAAGCATCGGAATGAAAATGATTTTGAAAGGCTAAAAAAAACAAAATGTGTTGATTATATACTCAAGTATGATAGTTAGCTTATCTGTGTTTCAATTTAGTAGCTAACGACCTTATTATACTCTGTTCAGTGTTTTTAATGAGAACTCTCATTGTTATGCCAATTTTGTATGATTAAATGAGACATGTGATTTCTTATTGTATTAGGATCTGTGTTTTACTTCATGAGAAGTTTTGAATCCTCTTTGAGATTATTACTATATGGAAGTATTTTGGTTTGAAGCTAATGGTAGCACTTTTGTAAGTCAATATTGATCATGCTTGAATAGTGCCCCAATTCAGTTTGGTTTCCATATTAGAATGGGTGTTTAGTATTCCATTTCATGTCTTGTCTCTTAATTCACTAATTTTAACTATTTCGTAATAGCAGCCCTCACTCCATCTTGATGTGGACATCCCTCATCATCTTGATAGATCAGCCCTCACCCTTGATATGTCAACCCATATTCTGTTGTGTAAACATAATGGTTGCCAATTGAATCTGTTTGTTTAATATGGAGTACATATGTATGTGCGTGCTTGTGATATATCTGAGTAGGTGTATGAGTGTGTGAGTATATGAGTAGGTGTAGGTGTATGTGTGTGTGTATGTGTGTGCGCGTGTGTGTGTATTAAGATTCATAATGCTATATAAGTACATGTTCTTCATTTTATTATATAAGTACCTGTTCTTCATTTTATTTTTAAGGCCCTGTTAATTACACAAGATTGGATTTTAATTGCCCTACAAATGGACAAATTCATTGCCCCATGTTATGTTATTTGTTTTTTTTGCTCATAATGCTAAAGGATGTGATGGCATTCATTTAGTGTAATTCTTCGGTTTGAATAATTATTATGCATGATTCTCAAGAAAGATGTATGGCCCATCATCTATGAGTTTTGTAGTGGCAATAACTATCTCTACAATTAGGTAAGCACAGTAAAACCTACTACTAAAATGACTAATTAAGCTTGCATTGGCATCAGTTTGAAGTATTTTCATGGATTCTTTTAGTTCCAAACCTTGCAATCTTTCCCAGATTTATATATTAAATTTGCTTTGGCTATCCCACTTCTGACACCAAGCCCATCTTTTAGGGAGACCTACATGGTCCATGTAGCATCCCTCTTTCTTTTGTCTTTTATAAAGACAGTCTCAAGTTATTAGATTCTTCCTAGATCCCTTCTTCATTGCAAAGGGCGATGAAGGCGCTAGCCCAAGTCCGTTATTAGGAGACTTGCTTAGTCCAAGTAGCACTCCTCTCTCTTATTTAAAAGACTTGCCCAAGTCTTTTAGATGTGCACCCCTTAAACATTAGAATCTGTGGGACCCGATCCCGCGAGAGGGGTGTGGGGCGCAAGCCGCCACACTCTCTCTTGGTCTCTCGTACCCACGCGATTGGCGTGTGCATTTTTATTATTGATTTTAATTCATCTTTTATGTGAACTTGGGATCACTAAGGCAATCCGAATTCCACACAAAAGAGAGTGACAGAGTAGCCACCTAGATGTGGGATCTAGGACCCATAATTAACCAGAAATCTAGACTCGCTACCTGGTTACAAAAATAGAATGTATGGGGAGTTATCCTCCACATGCACCATTCCTGCCCGATAATCGGTCTTCGATTCCAAAAGCTAACTCTTTTAAATTTATTTTTAAATGGCTCATTCAACTCTCTGTTAATGTGCTATCTATGTGACATGCATCTTATGATCTAATTTCAATGTAGATCCTAAGTGTGTATCTTGATTTCTTTATTTGTATCTAAGTGAAAATTCTCCTAAAATTCTAATTTCATGAAAAATCCTAAGTGATTTAATTAAGCATTTACAAGAAAATTAATATACAAAACACCACAATTTGTTGTAGTACCGACTCGCGGTTGGTATGCCATCAGACATCCAAGCTGCCTACGTACCCAAGCCTCACTGGGATCAGAGTCAACGTAGTTCGGTGCACCTAAGCTAAGCTACTTATGCCTAACTCAACTAAGACACCGACCTAGACGGGATTGACTGTTTCAACAGTTTTAGGAGAAGTTATTTAATTCAAGTTGAGGATTTTATTATCTTAGGATTTCATTTAAGATGCTATATGATTCTTATCTAAATGCAAGTTGTTCCTTAGACTAATGCAGGTTAGCCTACATCTTAGTTTACTAGGCTTGTCCTAGGGAAAGATTGGGTGACTAGTGTAACTAGACCTATGGCACGATTGTTATCCATAGCAAGCGTCCGTGATGAGGCTGGACTCCTAACTCTAGGACTCCCTAAAACCTAAGACTCCCTAAAACCTAGGACACGACCTGACACCAGTGTTCCTAAATTGGGCTCTAATGGTTCTTATGACGGAAACCGTGATCCAACGATTCCTAAAGACACGAGACAAATCGATTTAAGCTCTTGAAGTTAGTTAATTTCAGATTTCAAGGATTTTCGGTTTCTGGACATTTAAGGATTACCAATGGTTCTAGGGTTCACCAATTTCGGCCTCGAATAACATCCAAGGAAGGGAATCGTGCGCTCTTTCCTTATGCAATTTAATACTTAAGTTATAGCATCTTATTGCCTGGCATATCTCAGAATTTCCGTGGATAGTAACCTCGGAGCCAACAACATGCTATAGCTTAAATGTTCAAATTGTCAAAAATCGAGTGCAATAGAGATACGATTATGGATGCACTGGCCATTTTTCCTGGGAAATCTAAAGATCCTAAAATTTCTATTTCAATGGATTTAGGAATTAATATGTGACAAAAATTCAAGGTTCTTTAGAAACTTTATGATGATTTTTAATTAATTTCGAATTTTCAATGGATTTTATCAATTTTAAACCATATGAGTGATTTTACAAGTGAAATTATTGCAAATGAATTCGAAATGAATTGAAACTTCTACAGCAGCAAGACATGATGGGATGTAGCTTACTGGAAGATTTTTGCAGATTTTTACAATGAGCTCATATTTAATTTTGATTTAACAATAACGAGACCAGATTGCAAAAATAACACAGAAACTACTAGAAATAGAAATCGAAATTTATTGAAATTTCTAAAGTTGTAAGATATAAGTAACAATAGCATGATGTGAGATTTTCATGAATTTTAGAAACTATTTACTATCAATTTCGGATTTTTTCATTTTCAGACCAGATTATGAATTAACACTACATCCCATAGGAAACAAGATCCAAATAAATTGAAACTTTTACAACAGCACGAAATACAAAATATAAGACTACTGTAAAAGTGTTGGGAATTTTAATGGTGATCTGATGTCAGTAAAAATTCTCACAAAATCTGATAATTTTCAAAGAAAGTATTAAATAATATATCAAACAGAATCCAAAAATTCTTAAAACTTCATGGTAGAATGTATCGGTACCATATTATTTTCCCACGAAATTTCATTAATGTTGTAATCCATTTAGTATATATTTTATTTTTCTTCGTCGAAAAGATATTTTTGAAGAGTTTTCCATTTTTAAAACACGATTTTCGAGGAAATTACGACTCCAGAAAATGTCCTTTAATCTTGTTCTGATATGATGAACACAAGAAAAATTTTAAATTCCAAAAAATAGATCATCCTGAGATGGCTATTTTTTCGAATTTTGTAATTTCTCAGCCATTATTTTAAATAAAATTCCACTCATCACTCAAATTTTCGAAATCCTTTGATTCAATGTCCGATCCAATCTGATGGTTATTTTAGTCTATTTAAATAGATCAGTGTATTAAATTTTAGGACGAATCAGAATTGAAACACTCATGTAGATCGTGATTTTGAGCACACACATATAATATTGAATTAAATTCAATTAAATGCTAAAAATCGTGCAAAAATACATAAAAAAATATCAAATAATCCTGGAAAAATATGAGAATAGTGCACCTACCTGTGATGGAGATTTTGGGTATCCTTTGAATAGGACAAGATTTGAAGGCGGGGATATGGAGGATTTCTCTAGTAGTTTTCTTTGAGTCTTTTTCCTCTTTTTTTTCTCCTTTTTTGAAAGAAGAGAGCATGGGTATTTATAGGTGAGGGATGAGTCAGGTTGCCATCTTTAGGGCCCAGAGGTGTAGGGTGGAGATTGAGTGATGGAAAAAGGAAGGGGAAAGAATGGCCAAGATCGGATTTTTCTAGAATATTCTCCCTCTTCTTTGGCATCTTCCATTTAAGCCATGGCTATGTTAAAAATGGCAGGCACTTATGCGGCCAGGATCAAGTACTAAAGATTTAGGAACAATTCAAGGTCCAAGATGATGCCATTTGTCCTTGGAATCTTTGTAGATTTTGGAAGCAAATTTCAAGGCAAGGGAAATGTCCAATTTGGTTGCCTTTGTAGAGAATGGCAACGATTTGGATGGTTGCGATTAACTGCAATCTCCATGTGATCGAAAGAACGGGCGAGATCGGGTCTCCAAATATCCTGAAATCTTTGCAATGATATGGAATAAGATTGGGTGGTTGAGATCAATTTCGATCGAAAGAATAGACGAGATGATGCCTCCAAATCTCCTAGAATCTTGTAAAAGATTTTTCAAATATTTTGAATGTAAAAATTGAAAAACGTAGTTTTTAGGAGATTTTGAAGTCCGATTTTGATAATTCTTTCGCCATTAAAATCGTTGATTTTTCCTCTTTCATTTAAGCCCAATGTTGCCATAGAAATATTATTTTCAGAATTTTTGACCAATGCAAGCCGTCGGTTTTTAACAGCGAATCGTTTTTCCAACCGTTGATCAAATTGACGATTCGATTGATCCAACCAACTTAATCAATTTTTGATGAATGATCTTAACCTTTGAAATATGAATTTTGACAACAATTAAAGTACTGAAAGCACTGTTATTGATAATTTGGTTAAATTATTTCGACGGCTCTCGTTCACCCACATTAATCCGTGATTTTTCACTGGGTTTTTGCTCAATTAAGTGACACAATGTTTAATCTGAATTTGAGATTAACCTTGATCGATCCTATTTTGACTAAATGATCACAAATTCTTAGTAAGGAAAGACACCCAGGTTAAGATCTGCCCTTGATATAATGATTTACGGAAATCGGGTCTCGGAATGGAATCAGGTCCCGGGCTGTGAAGTGGCCCTAGCTTATTTTGTCCCGATTGATGATCCGTAAAGTTAGATCGAGATATTAATGAGCTAAAACATATAAATCCATGATAGAGGGGCTCTCACATGGATTTAACACACTAAATTCACCAATCAGAGTATTTTTCAATTTTTCGGATCTAATCATCTCACCAGGTACATCTCTTTATCATTTCGGTTTTCAGAAAATTTGAGGATGCATACTACCAATGAAATTCCACGGATCAATATATTAGGTTATTGTTGGTTAAAGTGTAGCAAAATGAGGGTGTCTACAGAATCCTCTCTCATTGCAAGGGAAATGATAGTGCTAGCTCGAGCCTACCCCTTTTAGGGAGACAAGCTATGTCCCAGCATGAATGTCAAACCCGTTTAGAGACAGGCTTTGTCTCATTAGAGCGCCAACCTTTTTAGGGAGACAAGCTATGTCTCACGAAAACATAATCGGACCCTTTAGAGACAAGCTTTGTCTCATTGGCCTTAGTTATCCTTTTGTTTTAGGAGACTTGCCTAGTCTCACTAGCACCCGTTCTTTATCTCTTCTTTTAGGAGACTAGCTTAGTCTTATTAGCACTCCCCTCTTAGGGTTGTGCATTAGGAGTCGGTCTTAGCATATGAGTCTGTCCTATCATCATAGGGGTTAGGATTCTGCCCAACCTCTCATCAAGTCATGTTTTTTTATCCGCTCTTGCAAGGTATAGGATGCTGTCCAACCCTTGCAGAGTCGTGATTCTGTCTTTTCCCCCCGCAAAGCATAGGATGCTGTCCAACCTTTGCGAGATATCAGGAGTCTGTCATACCCTTATGATGATAGGAATTTGTCCTCTTGTGTCAAAAACTCAAAAACATTCAGAAATTTCAAAAGCATCAAAAACATCTGAAAAACCAAAAATCTCAAAAATCTTGAGTCCTTAGGAGAGTAGTTAGGAATTCTATTTCGAACTACGTTGGCTTGATCCTCATCCACGAGGTACGTAGTGCAGCTTGGGATCTTTATCCCAAGTCCAGCCAAACCTTTAAAAAAAATAAAACATTTCAAAACTTCCAAAAATACAAAAATCCTTTAAAACCTTTTTTCAAAAAGATCTTCCCCTAGAATTAGGATTCTGTCTTAGATATATGGGTGTTTAAGAGTTAAGAGTCTGTCTCGATTCATATTGATGTGGTGTGTCCTGTCGTGTGAGTGTCCCTAGAGTTAGGAGGCCTCAAGTTGATCGGTTAGACACTTAGTCAAACCGATGCCTAGACTAGGAAGCATATAGTCAGCCCATGGTTTTCTTTAGGATGCACAGCCTAGTTACACATAGGATGTAGGGCCCACCTGCATTAGCTTAAGGCTAATCAACTCGCATTAGTTATGGCATATAGAGAGTCCTAAAATTTACAATACACTTGAATTTAAGCAATCGTATAAAAAAGCTTTAAAAATCAGTCGAGTCTAGTGGATCGAGTCTAGGATAGCGGTTCTAGATGGTTAGGCATCGTAGTTAGAATAGGTCATCGAACTACGTTGACTCCGATTCTTCCCGAGGCCGGGATACGTAGAGCAGCTGGGATGGACGGCCATCTTGGTCCGAGTCAAGTCGCATTAGAGTTTTAGGTTTCATCTTGTCCAGTCATGTATAAAATTAAATTGTGTTGTGTGTTATGCTGTGTTTTCTTACTTTCATATACAGATCCTATACCTTTAGTTGTAGCATGCATGTGTTTGCACACCAGAACTCAGACACCAATTAGGTATGACATTCATAACCTAGCTATTCTTAGGCGACACTATTTTCTTCTATTTTGTGTGTGCTTATTATTCCTCCGAGACATGCATGATTAGATAGACGTCTTCTCGGAGATATGTGTTCCCATTTCGTATGACTTTCGCCCAAACTCTTCAATATCAATAATAAATGGCATAAGAGACCAGGTGCTTGCACTTGGGCGGACGAGGTGCTCTTCGGACCTTCCAAATTCGTAACCAGGCACGAACCTTCTTTTATATCTCTGGTTATCCGTTGCAACAGAGCATAGTATGGGATCCTTGGCCCACTTCCTTGGATGGCGACTCTTCTTTGTTTAAGGTACGCCTCGAATCTGGGCTAGTCCCCGAATCGAGAGGTATCTCACCTTTTATCGCCACTCATGCTGTGAGGGGCACTTCTTTCGAGAGTTCCTTGGTAGAGCTCTCCATTCACGTGGATGATCCTGAGACTCAGCGTGGGGGCTCGTCCCCCGCCCCTCTCTCGGATCGGGGTCCACAATAACCTGGGGGGAGGACTGGAGAAGTCCAGTTAGTCAGAGGTTCCTCTACCTGGGTGATAAGGCGAGTTGGGTCTAGTACCAGCGAGCTCCTACCAATCATGGCCATAGTCTGTGACCCTTCTTGGAAAAGTGAATTCAGAAGGCTTGGCTCCATGCGGTCAGCCCAGTCGATCTCAGACTCTGTCTCTACAATCTGCATACCCACTGGTTCATCTTCTAGCTCAAGATCAAAGAAAATCTCAAACCCCGGAAGCATCTGCCCTATGCTCTCATCCAACCAAATCTCAGGAAAGCCACAGAAAGGAAAGGCCGTGCCTTCTTTTCGGAATCGGCCGTTCATCGTCAAATCAATGGGTGCCATTGGTAGTCCCAACCCACGACGACGGTTTTCTGCCCATTTCAGCATTAACTGCTTCATCTCTACGATTTCTTTCCTTGTTGGTTTCTATCCCAGCCCGAACAAACCATTGAATGCTTTGAACACCGAAAATTCAGTCAAACCCTGATGATATTTGCCTAATCCGGCACCGGGTATGTACCCTTGTCGGCGAATCATCCTGATGACATTCGAATTCGTGCTTGTTAGGAAACAAATTTCCTCATTCATAGCCTCTTCAACAGTGATCGCAGTCACCTCTAGTGAAAACCCAGTCAAACTCACATCTTCGGATTTTCCCGCAGTTAAGTCTGGAGTGATCTACCCTATCTCGAGATCCAGATCCCCCTTTACAGTTATCACCCTATTCCTGCGAACAAATTTCAGCTTTTGATGAAGAGAAGATGGAATAACCCCGACCTTGTGCATCCACGGACGGCCAAGTAACAGTAGGAATGAAGCCTTAATATCCAAGACTTGGAATTCTATCTCAAAGTCCTCTCCTCCAATCTGTATCTCAGTGACCAGCGTACCGATTACGTCTCTGCGAGTGTCATCATATGCCAGAATACCCCGTTCGGATGGAATAAAGTTCTCAGGACCAAACCCAAGGGTTGTTGCGGTACTCAATGGGCAGGCATTCAAAGCGGAGCCATTGTCAACCAACACCTCTGGCACCTTCTTCCTATTACAAATGACGGTGATTTTAAGAGGTTTGGTATGGTTTCGGCCCTCAGGAGGTAAATCGTCATCAGTAAATGATAAGGTCTTTGCTGCTCTAGCCATGGCTACGAGACTAACAAGCTCATCGGGTGTGGTGTTAACAGAGACTTGTGCTGCATTAAGCTCTCGAAGGACTAGCTTTCTGTGCTTTGATGAGGCCATGAGTAAACCCCATACTGAGATATTAGCCTGAGTCTTTTTCAACTGCTTTAACAAGCTCTCATCTTCTTCGTCTGTGCTCGTCTTATTCTGCCTCTGCTTTTCTGTGTTTCTTGCAACCTTTGCCGGATTTTCTACACTCAATTCCGGAGGTTTGAATACTCGCCCACCTCTGGTCATGTGACGCATCTCGTCACACTGTGGGTCAAACTGTCTAAACCACTGATCTTGTATAGCTATCATGGGGTCCACTGGATCAGCCATTGTGCTAGGAGTGGTTGAATAGGAGAAAATGCTTCCCGAAAATTTGACAAGGGTAATATAGGAGAAGTAAATGAAACGGGCAACAAAGATTGTCTACTCAGCCTGAAATCAGAAGACTGACGGGACCAGGTTGGTTTTGAGATGATGGTTTTCTTAGGAGCTATGACTGCTCGCGTTTGGAATCCTGAGATGGAAGTATAAACACTAGATTAAAACATTGATAATTGGAACAAAATATTCTGATCACATAGAGATAAGATAAAACTCAGACACATTTCATTTATTCAAATTAAACTGTGGGTATAACTGTCAAAATTTTAATTTCTGATTACAATTGGATGAAAGTAACTATTTATATGAAATTTGAAGAAATTAAAATGACAATTTCACAAAAAGAGAATCTTCAAGGCTCTCCAATCTGAGATCTCTTGCCCGCGAACTTTCCTGGTAATTCCCCACATCAGACCTTAGATAGTAAGGCAAATCTCTTTTCTACGACTTTATTTCTCCAAGCAGCTACAATGAACCTGACGAGATCAGGAGACAGTTTTTCACAAGGAGGAGGTATTACAGTTCCGGGAGAACATGAATGTCCCGTGATCTGATAAAGCAAACGGGTTGGTGCATAAAATGTTGACTTTTCTAAACCCATGAGATACACAAATAGATATGGGTAAGTGCTGGTGATAACTTGTAAGCATGAATGACTCACACAGCGAAACCGATTTTCCTCCACATGTTGTAACCAATTACACCACTCATCAATGGATTGCGGTTGGTTGGCCATTGGTTGCCAGGACGGAAAATGCTTCAGGATGTACTTGTCATGGCTTTTTGGCTAGAGAATAGTGAGTTTTTCACAAAGGTACACGTATAACAATTTGACATACCCATAGAAACTATTTTGAACCTTTTGATGGTCAATGCGGTCTAGTCCAGAAAATGTTTTTGCCAACATAGTAGGAACAGGATTCCTTCCTTCGTTAATTTGGTCTACTATACCAAGCAAAGCCAACGGGGCAACACGGAAGTCTCCACGAATGACATGACGTGCAAGAACTCCAAAGATTAAGGCGCTACGCCGACAATTCTGAAAACGGGAGTTAGCAGGGTCGACATTTTTGGAAAAGAGTTCAATGAGGTCATAAACTTTCACGTATGTGCCCTTGAAACAAGGTAGAGCATCAACAACATCATTTTTGAATAGCTCGCAGAAGAGGGAATTAGGGAAATCCATGCTCGAAGGTCGAATCGAGAGTCCTTCAGGTGGGATCTCTAACAAGGCACACCAATCTTCGAAGATTGGACAAAGTTCAAAGGGACCGAATCAAAAAACGTGAAGGGTGGGATCCCAGAGTTTTGTAGCTGCTTGGAGAAATTTCCAATTCACACCGGATATGCTCAAATGATTGAATGTGCTTATAAATCGATCAACCATGCTCCTCTCTTGCTCACGCGGAAGAGCTTTGGTAGCCTCACTTATCCAATCCCTCAATACATTGTTCGACATGATTAAACACCTGACAAAGAGATAGGATAAGATTATGAGAAGATGGAGATAACTTGGTATAAATAAATGACAGGGATAAATTTAATGATCAGTCATATGGGAAGGATACAATTGATGACACAGAATTTTTCATCAACGACAAAGATGGTCGACAGATCAGAAAGACAGACCATTGCCACAAAATGACAGTAGTAGGTCATAGACCAGGTCTAAATCTGACGATGGATACCGACAACTGCACACTCAAAGAGATTGGTATTTACAGACCATGGCCATAAAGACAGCGGGCGAGCCATCGACCAGATCTAAGACAAAGCAGACAAACAAGCCAGAATCTAACCTAAAGGGTAATATACACAATGTGGATATATGACACGACAATAGGATGAGTACACAATCGGAGAGTAATATATACATAACTCGAACCTATGACACAACAAAAGAATGTGTAATGTACACACAATATGGACCTATAACAAAAGAATGAGCACACAATTGAAGGGCAATATATATTGTGGCCATGAGAGCGACAGGTACAGGCCATCAATCGGGTGAATCTGAAAGAATGTAAATACAATTGATTGAACCAGAAATCCCCCACTGGAAATGTGCTCTAATCAACCGACAGAAAGGAATGTATATACAAAAGATCTGTATAACTTGAGAACAAAAGACGGGTTATGGTCATACCAATGGCAAAAGAAATGTCATCCACCATATCGATGGGATACATTAGACCAAGAATACCCACTGAAAAATGGGTCCTAATCTAAACGATTGACGCAACAACTAGGATATGCTCAAGAAGATGACAAAACTGTGTATCGACCCAGCAAATAAGACATGTACAAAGGAACGACACAACCGTACACTCAAGAAGCAGATCATAGACCATGGCCAAGATAACCACCGAGGAAAATTACTAACCAGGTTAGAGGACTGGAGGGTGAAAGAAGATAGCTAATAGTTAGACCCGAAAATTTTACTGATGGACAAGTCTTGGTCTAACAGCTATCACAAGGAGTGATTAGGCTCACAGATTTCGATTAAAAATGATTAACAAGGAATCAAGAAATGGACCATGGTCATAAAAGGTGAGAACAAGAACCATCGGCCAGATCCAAGACTGAAATAGTGAACAAACTCCAATTGGTGATAATAGACCGAAAAATCTCAATAGAAAGTAGGCCCTGATCTGACAGCTGACAAAATGGATATAAATCCGAGATACTGGAATCATATGATCTGGATGATGACCAAGCAAGAGCAAGAGTCATCGACTAGGCCTAAAAGAATGGTACGACTGATATAGATAAGAAACCTAGTCGAGAAGATAGGTTCTAATCTAAGAATAATACATTATACACACACACACACACATATATATATATACATATATACATATATACACATACATACATCCTAACCAGGGGCACCAGCCCTAATCTAATCTAGCGGAGTCAAGAAAGCTTCGACTCGAGACAGACTAGTGAGCATACTAGGACCGTGTTGTAGCCACGCAAGGTGAGCTACCCTAGTCTACAAATGGGACAAGGCTCCTAACTCTAGGCTTCACATGTATAAGCAGGACATGTTCGTCCCTATGTGAATGCAATATAGATGTATATAAACACAGGTACTTCCTAGTTGGATTTCACTAAGCTGGTAAGTATATACATAATATATAAAACAAAGTAGGGTTCCAGACTCAATCTATCGGGCACTATGCATATGATCCATACTTTAGAACCAATGATAATGAAAAACAATAAAAGAAATAAAGAAAATAATAATCTATGCTGTGCAGTGTGTGATTCCCTCATTTTATTTACGCACCTATCTGGTGCCCCTGGATTCTAACGATAGAATTCCCATTTAAAATGATTTTGGCCCAAATTTTTCCAAAGTTAGTAAAAATGGCATTTTAACAGAGTTAGGCAATGTGTCAAGAACTCCCCAGCAGAGTCGCCAGCCTGTGGACCTCGATCCTGAGAGGACGAGTGCGGAGGACACGAGATCCCCTGCAATCCTCAAAAATCTCCACATGTGAATGAGAGCTCTACCAAGGAACTCTTGAAAAGGATGCCACCCTCATAGCATAGCACGAGTGGCGATACAAATATGAATGAGATACTTCTTAATTCCGAACCAGGGTTCGAAACCAAGATGTACCTAAAAATAACTCAGAGTCGTCATCCATGGATACACCATGGAACCAAAAACAAATGCTCTGTTGCAATGGATAACCAGAGATACAAAAGGTTCGTGCCTGGTGACGAATGGAGAAGGTCCGAAGAGCGCCCCCAATTCACCCGAGTGCGAATACTTGGTCTCTTATGCCATTTATTTATTAACCTTGAAGAGTTTTGGGCAAAAATCATGTAAGGAACGAAATATTCCCGAGAACACGTCTACCTAAACATGCATGGCTCGGGGATGGAATAATAAGCGCACACAAAATAATGAAACAAGTGTCACCTAAGCGTAGCTAAGTTATGAATGTCATGTCTAATGGGTGTTTAAGTTCTGGTGGACAAACACATGCATGCTACAGCTAAAGGTATAAGGTCTGAACATGAAAGTAAGAAAACACAACAAAACATACAACATGACAACACAACAAATCCTAAGACTCTAAACGATTTAGCCCGAGTCCTTAGATGGTCTGATATTCATCCAAAGAAGCCTACGTATCCCCGCCTCCACAAGAATCAGAGTCACGTAGTTCTTCGCACCTATTCTAAACTATGATGCCTAAGACATCTATACCTCTATCCTAGACTCGATCTAAAAGACCGGACCAGTTATTAAAGCTTCTTGTGCGATTATTTAAATTTCAATAGATTGTGAATTTTAGGACACCCTATATACCCTAACTAAATGCAGGTTAGCCCTAAGCTAATTCAGGTGATTCCTACAACCTATGTGTAACTAGGCTGTGTTTCCTAAGAAAAATAAAGGGAGGACTAGCGAATCATATTCTAGTCATCAGTTGGCGATGTGGATCACCCACTGACCGGATTGAGGCGTTCCTATAACTCTACGACAAACCCCTAACTCTAAAACAAGCACACAACAAACAAATAATACACCAAGGACAAAATCCTAACTCTAAAAAAAACTCTCTATCTAGGACAAAGTCCTAACTCCAGAGGAAGATCTTTTTTTTCTGAAATCAAAGCTGTGAAGTTGCTTATTCAAAAAGGTTTAAAATGCTATTTACAAAAATTTAGCTGGACTTTGGATAAAGATCCCAAGCTGCACTACGTACCTCGTGGAAGAGGATCAAGCCAACGTAGTTCGAAATGAACTCTCATAAACTACTCCAAAAACATAACACCTTAGATGGTTTTAAGTTTTTTGATTATTTTTATGGTTCGAATTTCTGATGTTTTTGAGTTTTCAAATATTCTAATATTTTTGTGATTTTAAATGATTTCAATATTTTTGGATTTTAAAATTCTTCAATGTTTTAGGACCTTTAAAATGATTTCAATGCTTTCGGATCTTAAAATACTTTCACTATTAAAGAGAACATGCAAGCACAAACAAAACTAGAGCAAAGCTCTAAATTTAAAGGGGAAACCCCGAACAAACAACGAGCGTCTCAAAGAGACGATCCACAACAAGTAACTAGTGTCCCAAGAACAGGGAAAACAATCTAAGATCCAACTAAGCAAAGCTATGATAAGACTAAGTTAGTCTCTAATAAAGAGGAGCAATAACAACACTAAAGAACAAACTTCTAAACTAAAGGATAAACTCCTAAACTAATACCACTAAGGAATAGAAAATAAATGCGGGTGCTAGTGAGACTGGGTAAGTCTCTTAGACACAAAGGTGGGCTCCAAGTAACCTTATCATCGCCCTGGCGATGATAAAAAAGAAAGAAAAGGAAGGCAACTAACAGACCAAATTGGTCTTCAAACTAGTAGGGGTACGAGTTGGGAGTACAATTTAGAAAGGGTTCTATAAATGAGGCAAGGCATGCCTCCTATGGGTAAACTCTCTAACATAACTAAAACAGACTCCCTAAGGGGGAGGCTCCAAACAACAAGGCTTGTCTCCAAGGGAGAACTGCCTTAATGAGACATAGTATGTCTCCTAGTGCAACTCTCTAATGAGACCACAATGGTCTCTTAACTGAGGGCTCCAGATGACTCCTTCATTGCCCTTGCAATGAGAAGGAGCACAACTGAGGGTAAACAATTAAAAGACTAAGTAAGTCTTCTACATATGACACTCTAATGAGACTAAAAGTAATCTTCTAAAGGGTAATAGACCTCCAAAGAAAAACACTAGAAGACACAAATATATCACCCTAGGTTGCAAACAAGATCTCTCACAACAGACCTAGAATTTTCCAAAATAAACCACCACTTATAGATATAACCCTCTTAAAACGCTATTCAAAGTATGATGATTTATTAAATTATATAAATAAACTCAAGATCATATGCTTAATAATAATTCCACAATAGCCAATTTAAATATTCAATCTAAACTACTATTTTTCACAACAATACGCAACATCAAACCTGATAAGAAAATGAGAACTGGCAGGCCAGTTCCAGGCTGTTACTTGAGCCAATTAATGCCAAAGGCTGAGATATATAAAAATAAATAAAAATAAAATAATGGTGTGATGGCTATTGTACTTCAGGGACTGCATTATTCATTTTATTGCGAAGAGCAAAAAGTAAGACCTCCCTGTTATCACATTTCAGTGAGCAATACAATAAGCCTTAAGCATTCCTATACACACTCACATGTAAATTCACATCCACATATATCTTCACAACACATATATACACCCTCTTGTACACCCTCACATACACAGGCATATTCTCAAATATATGCTTATGTATACATATGTACACACGCGCATATACTCGGAAGTATATATTCACATATATGCATAGGCACACCAACATGTATACATGCATAGAACTATGGCCATCATGCACCTGACTATATTTTGGTGAACAAATAACATGTTATAAAAATGCGCTCCAAAGCAAAGGGGAGCCAAGTAGCAAAGGGTGAGGACCGCCAATATCAAAGTGAAGTAGAAGGAGGCAAACATCAAAGTGATAAAAGGGCTACAAATATCAAAGTAATGGCTACCAAAATCCAAGTAAAAAGGGGCTGCAAATATTATGGTAGTGACTACCAAAATCATAAGAGTGTAAGAGCTGCCATTATCAAAAGATGTGCAAGGTTTCCCAAAATTGAGGGTATAAGGGCTGCCATTATTAAATGTGCATGAGGGCTGCCATTATGCACCTATGAACAATTACAAAACATAACAATAGGGTACAAAACCGTGTAGGGCAGCAGCTACATGCTCCTATGCTGACATGAATCACAATTGTAAAATGAAACAACCTATAGGGGTAGTAATTACAACCATACAATCCTATCTAAGCCCCAAATTCAAAGCAATTAAGCTCACACGATCTTTACACAGACATGTATGCACATACACATTACACATGAGCTGAAATTTTAGGCATAAAAAAGAAAAAACTGAAGTTTTCCCCACAAGCATCTCTATCTGACAAATGGCATAAAAATGATGGTGGAAGGGCTGCTAACATCAAATATGTTAGGGCTGCCATTATCAAAAGGATGCCGGGGCTGCCATTATTAAAATGCTGCGAGGGCTGCCATTATTAAAACGGTGAGGGGTGCCATTATTAAAAAGGTGCAAGGGTGCATACACCAAAGAAGTAAGAGGGCTGTACCTATCAAAATCAGGTGGTAGCTGTCAAAATCAAGAGGAAAAGAATGTGGATATCAGCCACCCCTAATTAATTTTAATGAAATATTATCAGCATAGCCATGTTCAATAATCACACTAGCTACTTTATCTCTTATAAAGAATGAAACAGAAGCATGCACCATTTTGCTAACTTCAAGATGTATAAAACAAAACAAGCTAACCTGTGTGCATTTATTTTCACAATCCTTCAAACAGTGAAATACCGACCAACAAATATATTCGTTAAAACATGGTCACACAGATAACAAGCCTATAGAAAGTATATATAAAAAAAAAAGCTGCTAGCAGATTATCACTAAAATTTAAGGGTTAGGATCAAAAGCAAGATTTGACCCCTATCAATTTTGTAATTAGATGGCAAGTAATCTAATTGAAACATAATCAACATAACAAAAGCCAACAGCAAGAGAGGGAAACCATCCAATTACTAGTCACATGAGTAAAAGAACAAGAGATTGTAACTACCTGAGTTGATATCCGAAGGCCAAAATTAGGATAACTCAACAACTAGAGATCAAGGGGTAATGATCACTGGATTCCCTACAGCTTTTGATTCACAGATCTCTCTTCCAATCTTTGTAGATTTGATCTTCTCTCTAAGATCGCTGCAAATCTCGTCAAAAATCTCTTGCTTTTTTTTTTAACAAAGCCAAATAGAATCCGCTCCTATGCTCTAACTCTCTTTTGCATAATGATAAAGATCATAAATGTAAGGAGAACACTAGATCTGTAACAAGACGTATCAGATTTTAGCAACTGAGAAAAGGAGGTATTGACCAAAGGTTTGCCGGAATTCCGGCGGATTCTCGCCGGAGAAGAAAAAAAGGAAGAAAAATTAGGGGTTTGAGGGTAGAAATAGGGTTTAAATGGGGTAAAGATGGAGATAGTGGCTGCAATGGGTTGGGTTTGGTAGATGAAGTGAAGAAGAAGAAGAAGGATAAAAAGATGATGGTGGTGGTTGGTGGTGGAAGAAGAATAGATGGTGGTTGAAATAGGGAAGAGGTGGTGGATGGTGGAGAGGATGGTGGTCAAATGAGATGGAGGTGATGGGGTGGAGACGATGGTGGTCAAATGAGATGGAGGTGATGAGAGAAGGGTCGGATTGGATTTATGGGTTTGGGCAAATGAGAGATTGAAGTGTGTTTTAGGTGCTTGGGTATGAGAAATGAAGTGGGTTTCTATGGTGGCTGAGGAGGGGATAGACCGGCGGCAGTGGAGTTAGTGAGAGTGGCCGGAGATGGTGGTGGTGATCGGTGGAGGCTGGAAATTGGATGAATCCGGCCGGATTAATGGTGGTTGGCCGGATTCCGACGGATTTCCTAGATTTGGGTTAGAGGAGAAGAAGAAAAAAAAGATTGTGAAAAAGGTGTAGATGGAGATGGAAATGGGTTCCTTGAGAGGGATAGGAGGAGGTTTGGGGTAATAGATGGAGGTGGGTTTAATGGAGGTTAGTGGGAATGAGGATGAGATATGGGTTGGGGAAGATGATGAAAGATGATTGGATTTAATGGTGTTTTGAAATGGGTTTGGGGAAGAAAATGGTGGCTGATGTAAAGGAGTAGAGATGGGTTTTTGAAGTGGCTAGAAAGGGAAATGAAATGGGTTTGGTGGATGATGGAATCTGGAAATCATGGAGGTTATGGCCGGAAAAGAGGGGATGGTGGTGGGATTCGGCCGGCGGCAACAAGGTGGTCAGAGATCGTGGTGGTGGTCAGAGATTAGGTGATCGGAGGTGCAGAGGAAGAAGAAGTGGGTTTTATTGGGTAGGGGTGGTGGTGATTGGGGAAGTGGCCGGATTCCGGTGAGGAACCCACCAGAGAAGATGTGTAGAGGGGATCAGATTCTCTTCTCTCTCTCTCTCTCTCTCTCTGCTGGAAAAATGAACAAATGCTCTACTCCTTCTGTGATGCTCTTGCTTTTATATAAAGGGAAATGGTATATCCGAACCCCCTCCTCCCTACCTAGATAGCCCTATGTAGTGTAGTTGTGACTAATCATTTGTTATATATGGGAGGTGCCTCGGGTAAGACAAACCCAAGCAAAAATAAAATGTATTTGACCCCCCTCCTTCCATGGACAACCAATCCTAGTGTATTTATAACTACTTTTTATACCAGCAGGGGGGACCAAGTAGAAAACAGGGGGAAGAAAATTTGTGCAAAATATCTTCTCCTCCTTTGATCTTAACCCTTCAAATCACCTTTTTATTCAAGGGTTAAGATCAAAGAATACTTAACCACCTAGGTAAGCTTCCTAATATTCTCTCTCAACTAATCCTAACCTTAAATATCATTAGCTCATGATTTGGCCTAATTGAGACTGGAAAAGGAAGAAAAGAATCTTTCCTATTTACCAAAATGCCCTGCTCTTGGATAATGCACCCCCTAATCATGCTGCACATTAACCTGCACACCCATTCATCCTCCAGGACTGCCCACCACATCAAATTTGAACTAGCCTTTCAGGTTCCAGTGCACCCTCTTTTCTGGCTAAATCACCACCCTTATTCCTACACTACACTACTCTACAAACTTCGCTCGTTTACTAGGCAAACCGAGACGGATTCCGATGAAATTTTATGGGGACCTAAATAAGACCCTAAACTATTCTAGGAACAAATTAGGGAGACTAAAACACTAGAGTGATGGGGTTTCTATCCTAGCGATGCCATTAGGGTTCAGTCAAAATAGGGTGTCTACACCATTATAACATAGAGCATAACCTTGAGTACCTTTAAGGTATCTCATCAGCCTCATAAGGGCATCCCAATGCTCATGGCGAGGATTACTACTGAAACCACTCAACATGCCAACTGTAAAGGCTATGTCTGGCCTAGTGCAACTCATAGCATACATGAAACTACCAATCAGTTTAGAATAATATAACTGATTCACACTATCTCTGCCTTCGAGATCAGCTTCTTGGTATAATCAAATGGTGTCTCAATCGGTTTGCACTCACTGCATCCTCAAAAGGAAAGTAGTTTTTCATATAAATGGGCTAAGTCAAGGGTGATTCCTTGCCTTTCAAAAACTTACTTTCATACCAAGAATGGTGTTAACAACACCCAGGTCTTTTCATGTCGAATTCTTTACCCACGGTTAGTTTCACTTAACTCACCACGGAGAGATTGGAAACAAGAATCAACATCTACATACAAGCAAATAATCATGACTTTGTTCGACACAAAATGATAGTAAATGCATTTATCCGAGTAATTGATCAGAAAACCAAAACTCTTTACTGTTGTCAAATTTTTGATGCCACAATTTAGGTTCTTGTTTAAGACCAAATAAAGATTTGTTTAATTTACAAACTTTATTCTCAAAACTTTTTATGACAAACCCTACATGTTGATTCATGTAGCTTTCCTCTGACAGTTCTTCATTGAGAAAAGTTGTCTTTACATCCATTTGATGCACAAGAAAATGCTCAATAGATGCCAAAGCAAGAAGAATTCTTATCATAGCCAAATTACAGACCGGTGAGTAGACATCAAAGTAGTCTATCCCACTCACTTGAGTATAGCCTTTAGCTACTAAATGTACTTTATACCAAGCTATGGATCCGTCAGGATTAAGTTTCTTCTTCAAAATCCACTTACAGCATATAGTCTTAGCCCCTTTTGACAAATCGACTAGCTGGCAAGTTTGATTTTATAACAGAGAGCTCATTTCATCATCAATGGCTTCTGCCCATAACAAAGAGTCCCTAGATCTCATCGCTTCCTTCTAGGAGGATGGATCATTCTCTAAATCATAGGTCACAAAGTCCTCACCAAAGTTCTTGGGTACTCTATCTCTTGTAGAAACTCTTAAAGGTTCTGATTCAAAAATCAGTGTAGGACGGGTGTTAGAAATATTTTGTTCAGACTCTACATGCGATTTTGTAACAATCTCAGTATCGCTAGGTATAGTCAAATCATGATCTCTGAGAAATTTATTCTCAAAGAATACTGCATCTCTAGATTCTATAACCATATTGGTAGATAGATCCAAAAACCGATCAGCAGCACTATCTTCTACACCACCTAGATGAACACAAGTGTTGGTTCCAGGTCCTACCTTAGGTCTCCTAGAGTCTTGTATCCTCACATAAGAAATACAACCCCAAGTCTTAACAGTGTCATATCTACAAGGACGTTTATGCCATAACTCATAAGGAGTAGAGGTCAACTTAGAGTGTGGTACTCTATTCAGGATGTGATTTGCAGTTAAAACTGCTTCTCCCCAATAGCTAGTAGGCATGCCAACTGTCAATAACATGGAGTTTAACATTTCAGTTAACGTCATGTTCTTACGTTCAGCTATCCCATTAGATTGAGGCGACTAAGGAGCAGTAGTTTCAAGTATTATGCCCTGAAAGGCACAGAATTCCTTGAACTCTGTCAAAGTGTATTCTCCTCTTCTATCACTCTTAAATCGCTTAATTTTCAAGTTCAATTGATTTTCAACACGATTCTTGAAATTTTTAAATTTATCAAAAGCTTCATCTTTCGATTTTAAGAGATAAATATGACAATATCTAGAAAAATCGTCTATAAAAGTGATTAAATACTTCCGACCACCTCTAGTAGTGAAACTTTTAAAGTCACAGAGGTCAGAATGTATTAACTCAAGAAGTTGTGTGCTCCTAGAAACCGAACGAGAATGTTTTCTAGTGATCTTGGTTTGTGCACACACTTCACATCTGTCAAATCTAATCGAAGTATCTAAAGGTATATTATAAGTTTTAGCAAGGTGAACCATTTCCCTATAAGTTCACATGTCACAATCTATTGTGTAACAACTTAGGATCAATAAGAGTGGAACTAACCTGACGAATAGTTTCATTTGCTAAATACATACCATCGATTAAGAAAGCACAACCAAAATAATAAGAGTTAACAGTTAAAGTTACTCTACCACCCAAAAAAGATGAACACATGCCAGCATTGTCTAAAAGACTAATATAAATTAAATTCTTTTGAATAGCTGGAACTACTTTAATATTTTTTTAAAGTTAGTATTTTTCCTGAAGAAAGAACCAAGTTCGCAGTACCAGTGTGAGTCACCGCTGCCTCTG
Organism: Tasmannia lanceolata; assembly: GCF_043159265.1. Classification (NCBI taxonomy): domain Eukaryota; kingdom Viridiplantae; phylum Streptophyta; class Magnoliopsida; order Canellales; family Winteraceae; genus Tasmannia; species Tasmannia lanceolata. Next base: position 7,526,011 of record NW_027518679.1, on the reverse strand, counting down.
CTCCACTAGCCACTGTAACGGTCTTTTTCACGGTAACAACATCTGCAAGTAGTTTCTTAGAGTTGCAAATATGACAGGTGGCTCCTGTATCTAACCACCAGTCTGAAGAGGGACTGGCCTTACCGTTGCCCAACATAGTTTAGGCTCAGCACTGCCCACCATCATATGAGCTTCCTTTTGTGGTGTGTCAGATTTAACCTTCTTAGGTTGCGTACAATCTGCAGCAAAGTGACCCCATCTCTCACAGTTGTGGCACTTGCCCTTATTTTTCTGAAAGATAGTCTTTTTTGCCTCCAACTTGGGTTCACTTTTAGGTAAATTGGATTTTCGAGGAAATTTCTTGGGATTTGTTACCGCGTTAGGAGCAGACTTTTGCTGTCTAACCATCTCCAAGTTATTCCTGGCTCGATTATCATCTTCGATTCGAATGAATCGTTTGAGATCATCCAGTCCCACTTGCACCGTTTTCCTATACATTTCAGTTTTTAAAGAGTGCCATGCAGATGGTAGTTTATATATGATTGCACCCACAAGAAACGAATCACAGACTACAATTTTCTCATTGTTTAACTTAGATCTCAAATTCTCAAGATCAGTCACTTGAGGAGTGATTTCATTGTCCTCTTGAAACTTGAAATCCATGAATTTGTCCACCAGATGCGTCTTGAACAATTCTTCCTCCTTCTTGAATTGAGCATCTATGTTGTCCCATATTTCTTTAGCAGTGTTATATTTACTATAGGTTTCTACAAGACGATCTGAAAGAAAATTCAACAAGTAGTCTTTGCAGAAATCCTCATCTTTAAACCATTGAGATTCATTAACTTCTTCAGTCAAGTCAGCAAAGGTACTCAAAACGGTGTAAAAACAATTCATATATTTTAGACCGAATTGAGTCTTCCGCTTCCATGAATTAAATTCAGACCCACTAAAGGATTGAAGTTTGACCATCTCAAACGGAAGAGAACTTTGTTCCATTGTATTATTTAGATGAAATAAAACATTAGAAAGAGTGCACCTGAATGGCAAAACACAGTACCAAATCAAAGAACCAAAAAACCAAGCCGAATCAAAGAACCGAACCAAAAGTTTCTACACCTGATTTTAAGAGCCTCTTCACAGCTTCGGATCAAAGTAATGTTGGTTCTAAAGGTGGCACCAGCAATGTAAGATCCAAGGATTGTTCGAAGTGTGATCCCAACCCAAAAAAGGGTTTCGGCCTCCGCGGTTTGCAAAAGGTATTGTACCCTTGAAACGATATTCAGCCCCAAGGGATGCGGCCAGACAAAGATTTCCGTCCACCAAGAGGATTGAACAAGGGTTCGGCAATGGATGGAAAAAATCCAAGTGTAAGGGTTGTAGTCACGCTCAAAATAGATGGAACAACCACCAAAATAGATGGTATACGCACAAAAAACTCCAAAAAGGAATCGATTTCTGTTTGTGGCTTCGTCGAAAAACAAATTGCCACAAATTGAAGCAGTCGATCTCTGTTTGTTCACCACTAGATGAACGCTTCAACCACCAAAACCTCGGTCAAACCAAGATTATATTTGGTCCACAAGATTTTCGAGCAAAAAACAAGAATAGTGAAATCTTGTGCCTTCTCTACAAAACAGTGGGCTAAATTACAAGGAGTAGATTACCTCACTTTGATGGAAAACCTCCACCGAATGAAATTCTTTCTCAGATTCTCTTTCTAGAACCCATGGTAGAAGATACCCCAATAAATTAGAAAAGAAAGAAAAACAAGATGAAAAAGAGATGAGCTTGACGTCCCCCTTTTTTTACACGAGAGAAGAGGCAGGCATCCTTTTTCTTTTGCACATGAGAGAGATCAACTTGGAGGGAGGGAAAGAAACGCTCGCCCAAATCTTTTTTCCGGAATACTACTGCCGTGAGATTGCCACAATCGAGGGATCCCCTCACACCTAAAAACACTCTTTTGAATATGATTTGGAGGAGAACAAAATCGTTAGAGTGAAGCCGAAGATCAAAAATTAGGGTTTGATATTAATGCTTCAAGATTGTCAGAGGAATTAGGTCAAGCAAGAGGTTGCTTGAAGCATTACACCTAAGGTATCTAGTTTGGAATACCAAGTTTGTTGCCTCCAGCCCTTATATATAGAGATACACTGGGGTTAATGACTGGTTAATGGACTATAGCCCATGTAGGCCCACTACACCAGTCCATTATCTTATTGGGCTTATATTAGAACATACATGGGTTATATTATATACCCAACACAATCATGGAGAATCAAAGAAAGTTCTTCAACTCAATCAATATATTCTTCTCGGATGAATGGATTCTTGAGCCCTCTTGGGTTTGGCTCCTTTGCCTCTTGGGTTTGCTGTTTTCATGGTGCATTTGGGGACCATTGCAAATATTATTAGAACTGGTATCAACTATGTCAATAGTTTTGGAGCTGCTATTATTTTCAACAACGACAAGGCCTGAGATGATCATTGGATTTTCTTGGTTAACCTTTGTTTGAACTTTGTTACGGTCAAAATTAGTAACAAATAAGACAGTGGCGTGAGAGATGAGCTGGCAAGTTCCGGTCACTAAACTGGTTAGGAGAATATGTCCTACACAGATGAACACCCGGTCAGAAGACCAACCCGGAGCCGTAACTCCGGCCCGGCCCTTCGACACTAGTATTGGGTGCAAATAGGGAAATCCAAGCTATGAATAGTAATTTTTTGGGATTCGGTCCCTTACCTTGTCCTCATGAGGGCTATTTATAGTGAATGTTTGGGTACCAGATTACCCTTTTACCCCTTGGGACAGGTGTCAGCCTGTTGTTAGGCAGGGTTTGTTTCTGGAAGCTTCTTTGGAGAGGGGATTACGTTTTTACCCCTAGTATCCTTTTGAGGGGTGATTGCCCTATTTGCCCCTGCCAACTGTCGTTTTATGACTGGGTAGCTCATTTTCTGCCCTATCAAACTTGATTGAAGAAAGAGGGATTTTTTTTCCTTTTTCTATTGTGCAGAGAGTATCTATCTTAGTATTGCTGTTTGATTAAAGCGGGGGTTTCCTAAAAAAATGAATCGTAGAAGAGGTGGAGAGACACATAGGTAGGAGATGAAGTGATGGCTATGGCCTTTTCACAGGAGGTGGGGGTTAAAGGAGACGAGGACAAGAGAGAACCACAAGTTCTTTTTACACGATGGGCTAAGAAGAGTTAACAGAGAATGCTCATTAAGAGAGAGGGGGTCCCTTTATCTAAAGAATGTTAGGAGTGGCATTATGATCTTCCTACACCCCCTTGTTTTTTAGAGAGTTTTTATATGGTATAAGTAGTTCAGTATTTTTCAAAACACCATAGGATGATCCAAACCGTCCCTTTGATGTGCCACAATATAAATAGGTCGTGCCTCAAAAATCATTTCCATTAGATGATCCTAGCCTTATCTGATCTATAGAGAATTGCATGTTATGGAAACCTCCACAGATCGGAAGGCTAGGATCATCCTATGGAAAGCTAGCATCATCTAATGGAAATGATTTTTTGGGCACGACCTATTTAAGGTGTGGCCCATCAAATGGACAGTTTGGATCATCCTATGGTGTGGGCCGTACCCTACTTTTTGAAAATGTTGAACTAAATGGGCTTATACCAAATAAAAATTCTAGTTTTAAAATAAGCTATTTTGCACATTAATAATCAGTCAATAATCCAATCATAACACCTAATTTTATGTTAGTTTTTGTTAGACATGGAGTTTGTGCTCAACTATCATACGGGGAAATCAACTAGGGGTGCAACTTGGGTCGGGTAGTGTTGAGCATTTGTTAATCAATGAATTGGAATCAACCCGAATCCACCTGATTTTATTAAGGTAAAAGCTCAACCTGAATTCCTACAAACATCAACCTGAGTTGCACCTCTAAAATCAACAAGCAATAAACATTTTTTTGGATGTGGGATTAATAATGCAATGGCTAGCAACTGAATGGTTCGGATCAACCAATGGTGTGATGTATCAGGTTTTGGTTGTGTTGTACTGTGTGCACCACATTATTTCAAGCATGGCTCTTAATGGGTGTCATTATAAAAACCAAGGGATGTGGGAAGATCATAATATCTCGCATGTTAAGAAGGAACATTACAAAAAGAAAAGTATCTCCAGAAACAAAAGTAAATCATTTGAAGAAATTAATGGATTCACAAGCAAATTACCTTAAAAACAAAAAAAAATATATGGTGTAAGCCCATTTAGTTCAATATTTTCAAAAGTCTGGTACAGTCCACACCATAGGATGATCCAAACTGTCCATTTGATGGGCTATAGCGTAAATAAGCTGTGCCCAAAAAAAATCATTTCAATAGCATGATCCAAGCCTTCCATAAGATTAGGGCTGCAACTTGGGTCGAGTTTTACCCGACCCGCATCGACCCAACCCGAAAATAGCTTGGGTTGGGTTCATGTTTCTCGGGTTTCGGGTCGAGCCGGGTTTATAATCCAAAAGCCCACATGAATCTTGGGTCGAGCCGGGTTTGATGGGGCCCGACCCGAGTTACTTAAGTTATAGTATGTATTTTTTTCTTCTAAAACTTTGTTACTTTGAAAGTGAAAACTTAAAAGTAAAACTCACGCACACGCGCAATCACAAAGACTCTTTCCATCTTCTGTTTGTTCCCCCCCTTTAGCTCTAGGGTTTCAAGTTTCAACAAAATAGTTAATGCACTAAATAGTTTGTTGTTTATCTCATATGAGTATAATCATTTTCATTTGGTTGCATCAATTTATTCTCTTTGGACTAGTTATTAGTTAATGCAATAAAGAGTTTGCCATGCTTAAGTTTTTCTACTTTTATGAGTTGAGTTGCCTTGCCAAACAAGAGTTTTCCATAAAAAATTGCGTCAAAGTAAAAAAACCTGACCCGACCCGACCTGAGATTTATCATGGGTAGGGCTAGGTTTGGGAATCGTGGGTTTTCCGGAAAAAAACCCGACCCGATATATTTCTCGAGTTGGGTTGGGTTCTTCAAAACCCGACCTGCCCAACCTGAACTGCAGCCCTACATAGGATGATCCTAGCCATTCGATCTGTAGAGGTTTCCATAACATGCAGTTCCTCTATATATCAGAAGGCTAGGATCATCTTGGAATTGATTTTTGGGTCTCAACTTATTTACTTTGTGGCCCATCAAATGGGCGGTTTGGATCATTCTATGGTGTTCTGAAAAATTCTGAACTATGCAAGCTTACACCATATAAAAACTATAAAAATCAAGGGGTCATGGGAAGATCATAATGCCACTCCTAACATTCTTTAAGTAAAGGATAATTTTGCTTCATTTGCAAAATATTGCCAAATGCCCTTCCTCTTTTTTGCAAATTTCTAAACTATGTTAATTTTTTTGCAAATATTGCATAGATGGTTACTCTTTTTCCAAAAACCCATTTAATTTATGTGGTTTTGGTATTATTTATGCTTCTGTTTTCTAATACCTAACAACAGTCTACTGAGGTTGTGGTTTTGAACAAGCTTTAAAAAAGAAAAAACAAAACCCATGGCTTTAAGTAGATTGCTTTTAATGGGATAAAGAAAGTTTGGGATAATAGAAAATGAGCCCTGATATTGAATATTTTGACATAATATCTCTGAAAATACATATTTGAAAGCCCAAGAAATCATATACATGTGAAAACTAAACCATGCTGTAAAATATTTTAGCCGCACGTGCATTTGCACGTGCATCTTCTACTAGTAGCGATAAAGCATCTATATCTTTTGGCCTATGGGTCGCGCGAGAAGGTTAAGAAACACTCCCAGTGGTTTGGCCGTTTTCCCTTTCTTTTCCCAAAAAAGGTTACAGATACAAACCCTGTGGCCATTTTGACCGGGTGTTGTTGGTAACTTTCAAACCAGGGTTAAAAGAGGAAAATGGCCAAACCCCAAGGGGTCTATCCGTATTTTCCCTAACTTTTTGTGCATCTCTCTCTCTCTCTCTTTCTCTCTGACACCCACACACAATCGAAGTTTACATTTTGCTTCTGAAAAGAGGGGGTAAGAGGGAGATGTGGTTACGCCGGACAATCCGCCCCTGTTTGGAAACCCTAAAAGCATCAAGTAAATTTCCATGGAATCCTTCTTCCTTCTCTTATTCGAACATTCTCGCCAAGAAAGCCAAGCTTGCACCTTTACAGGTGCTCTCTCTCCTCCATCACCAATTCACCATCATGATCATTCTTTTTTATTACTAAGATTTTGGGTTCATAGAATGTAAATGGGAGGAATTTACTTATATCTTTTTTTTTATAGGAGAGGAAGATGGTTGATAGGTTTAAGCTTTGGGCTAAAGGAGGTGACGGTGGTAATGGGTGTTGTAGCTTGCGGCGAAGCCGGCAGGATCGGCGCGGCAAACCCGACGGTTCGACTTAATTTTCCAATTTATTTTTTAATTCTTTTAATTTAGTTGGTTACTTCTGTTCTTGATTTTGTTGATTTCCTTTCCATATGAAACATGCTAAGATTATCATTATTTTGAGGGAATTTTAGGATATTCTATCTGAGAATCAATGTAGCTCATGTTAAATTTAGCTTCATTGAACTCGTAAACCCTGGCTCTGGTTTGGCATTTTCCACTAAGAATTTAGAATTGTGGGTTATTTAATCAGAGATTCCTTATTAGAGATGCACATTTTGCACGTCAGTTGTACGTTGAAAATTCAGTGTGTAGGCTTAAGTATCAGTATCTGATCATGGTCAAAATGGCAGCGGCAAAAGTCGGGCCCACCACCTGTTTGAGATATGTTCTTGCTTGGATGGGTCCCATGCACTTTTCTCTTCTGTTTAATGTGCTGGCTCTGTACATTTGTTCCTCCTCTTTATAGTCTAATAAGTTTATGTAGCCATTTCTGACTCATCATTGTTCTTGCTCGGATGGTTAATCTTGTAGCATTATTTTTCTTCAGACAATTTGTACCTTCACCAATAAAAACTTCTTTGCGGAAATGAAGTCGAAATGCTTTCTGTCTTGACATGAATGATACCCATCTGTGTAGCAGCTTATTAAGTCAAAGGTCACCTTTTCCTGCTCCTCAGCCCATGTAGTTACTTCATTATCGTGGCTTGTGATGATTTCTTTTAGTTTAATATTTCCTCTTTTAGAGAAGCTCTTGATTTTTTTTTGTAGGCAAGCTGGGGTTTGGCATGACTCCTACCAGTGTATTAAGATGAAATGATATTACATTCTAGTGTAGCAGACTCCCATGGAATCATCTTGTACAATCTTAGAGAGGGGGGAAGGGATAAGAGGAAGTGGGATAAACTCTCCTTTATATGGGCAATCAACTTTCGAGACGTAATCAGCCGCTTGGGTAGCTTCCTTCCAAGTATGTGTTAAGTGCCAAGTGATGAATTTAGCAAGGAGCATGCTGGTTTTTTCAAGTGTTCGAATCTTTCTCCATGGCCAGTTGCAGACGCCATTAATAACATTGGTTGCAGTAAAGGAGTCGGTCTCAATCCAAATTTGTGAGATTTTGTTGACAAGAGCGAGGCGGATACCCTGTAGGATTGCTTCCAACTCTAGTTCATGGATGTCTTTGATAGGAACCTGAAAGGAGAAGAGCCTGATTATGTTGCTTTCTCCATCACAAAGAAGGACTCCATTGGCCGCCGAGTTTTCCACCAATGATGCATCAGAGTTCAGTTTTATGGAAACAGATTACTACAACAGCTAAGAAGAAGGAAGGAGTCAATCAGTTGTGCAAAAACTTCGGACATGGACTTTCTCTCTTGTAAAAAAATGGCCCAAGCCAAGGATGATCTCCGACCTTTGCTCCGGCGGAGGGATTGATTTTGCTCCCGTTGCGGTTACCATAATTTTAGATGGCGAAGAAATTGTCGGTGGTGCCAATATGGGAGAATGAAAGGTGTATCGATGCTGGAGACTCCGAAGCTACCAACAGCGGGGGGGGGGGGGGGGGGGGATGGGGGATTGGCTTGACTCCGGGAGAATCCTAACCAGCTTTGAGGGAGGAATTCTGACCTTATCAATATCTGGGAAGGAAGTGGAAGATCGAAGACAAACTCTAAAATCCTGGTTGGTTGGTAGGATAAGAATGAAGGATTGGACTCTTGATGACCTTTGGATTTGGGCTAAACGTCTTTGGGATATCCCAACCCTTACTAAGCCTAACATCCTTGCACAGAATGAGGTACTCTTCATGTTTGAGAACGAGGAGCTGGCATCCAGAACCTTCAAGATGGGGGAAAAGGCTTGTGGCACTTTTCTCCACTCTCTTTCTACATGGGGACCGAGATACTAGCATAAGAGAAGGCAATCTGGGTTAAATTCATTGGAATCCCTTTTCATGTGTGGGCAATAGGGGTGGACATGGTTCCGGTTTTAACCGAAGAACCGAACCGAACCGGCTGTTTCGGTTTGGTTCTGGGTCCCGAATCAGGGAGCCGATGGCACTCGGTTCGGTTATGGTTCTGGTGACCTGGAAGCGAGGACCGAACCGAACCGACAAATAACTATTAGTATTACTATTTAGTGGGGGGTGTTGATATCATTTTTAATTCTACTACAAATTTGTATAACAAAAAAGAGACTGCTGATATCATATTTAAGACAAAAGAAATTATAAGAAATAAAAAAAGATAAGAAAGAAACCCTAGATCTTTCTATCGTTTCCGCCTCCACTCTTTCTATCGTTTCCTCCGCGCGTGTGCCTCCATCCCCTCCATTGTTTCCGCCTCCACTCCGTTTCCGCCTCTCTTTCTGGCATCGACTGTGAGAAGAAGAAGAAGAAGTTGAAGCCTCTCTTTCCGGCATCGACTGTGAGAAGAAGAAGAAGAAGTTGAAGAAGAAGAAGAAGAAGAAGAAGGTATGTAACTATGTATTAATCCCTCTTTGAATTTCTGTTTTTCTCTTTCTTCTTCAAGAACTTTTTGGAAAGGTTTTGGGTTTTTTGTTTTCTTGTTCTAATCATGAAAAAATATTCATGGTTGCCAAATATGGCCTTGGATTCAAAGCAATGGGAATGTGATTACAAATTTAGGGCCTGTTTGATGCCTCTAGTCTCAAGTTTGAGATCATTTTTAAATGGTTTCATTTCCTTTTAAATATGAGCAGGGTTGTCAATGGATTCAATTTGAATTGAATAAACCCTTGTTTGTACTACGGCTCATTTGAATCCTAAAAGGGTTGGGTTTCCCTCGGATCCTAATTAGGTGTTTTTTGCTCCATTTTTTTACTTCTCCTAAACCCAGAACCGAACCGAACTGATTAAATTCGGTTCTGGTTCGGTTCGGTTCCAGGTTACATCGGTTCGGTTCTGGTTCAGGATTTTGGGAACCGACAATGTGTGGTTCGGTTATGGGTTTACCTCAGAACCGAACCAAACCATGTCCACCCCTAGTGGGCAACATCGACCGTGGAAGCCTTGGAGAGCATCTTTGGATCGGTCCTGGAAGTAAAAATGGAAGGAAGTCACGGTCAGTGTTTGAGCTATGCCTCGGCAAAAATCTATACAACGGAGTGGAAACTATCCAGATCATTTGTCCAAATTCGGGCCCAAAACAGTTGCTTCAAAATAGGCGTAGAAATTCAGGAACCCCAACCGTCGGATCGGAAGCTACTTCAGGAATTTGTGAACAGTCCTAGGGAAGCGCCGTTCAAATATGCTTCCCCATGGATGGAGCGACCCCTAGCTCGAGTCCGGTGTCCTCGAGCCTGACTCGGCCGGCCTGGATGGGCTTCAGATCGAATCTCTGGGGTATCGGGCGACGGATCCGGGTCTGTCTTTTGTGTTGCCGGAGGTTAGGGTAAATGATGATAGGAGAGCTATTGATCCCTCTGTGCCACATGGCCCTCTTTCCTGCCTCGATTGGTCTGTTCTGTCTCGGGTATCATTTGGGGGTTCCACAGGACATTTCAAAATTCAAATCTCAACCCCAGCCGTCAAATCTGGATGGGTTCCCCATAGTCTCTCTCGCTGAAAAAGCTATAGTATCCGTTGTTGATGACTGTCAATCTATGAACTCTCTACCTATGGTCATTAGAAGGGACATATATAGCTCTGTACCTCAGCAATCTGCCTCCCCCCTTAAAAGTATATTTTCTGGTCAGGTGGACCATTCTTGGAAGACCAATTTGAGGAGCCGAAATTCTACTCCAATGGTGCATGATAATTCTATACTAAAGGCCAAAGTAAAACGGGCGTTGGGTATCCGCAAGAAGGGCATAATTGAGCCTACGCCTAAAGGATTGAGTACCAAGGCTCCAAATCTAGTAAAAGAAGTCTACAGATACTTGGTGACCAAACTTGGAGGAGGGCTTATGATAAGAATAGCGACAGACTACCAGGAGCACATCGATTGATAAGGAACCACCCGCCCACTCGCCCTTTCGGTGGAGTTCTTGAGCGGGAACCCGGAAGGTTTCTTCTTCTCCTCAATCCTCCCCGCCTGTGTGATGTCTTCGGGTAAGAGGATGGTTCTTGACATTGGGAGCTTCATCTGCTCCCAATGTCGCTGGGCTTCTGAGGTAGGAGAGTCCGGATGTTTTAGTAGACAATGTTTCTTGTTGAAATATGGTAATCTCAATCTGGTAGAGCTGTTGAGAATCGTATAATTGGACTTAAATTGATGTTTGGTCCCTAGGGGTAAGGAGTAATGGTATTTTTTAGAGGGAATGGAGATAGATATTAGTCTAATTTTGACCCATTATCATGGGGAACTATGTCAGGCGGAATTGCATCCAATCTCTTAACAAGTGCAGCTTTATGGTAGGCTTTTGCCACCGTCTCGTAAAGATAGTGGTGACCGCGGTTCCCTCGAAATTGATGTGCATCATGAATTGATTGCGTGGGGAAGATAAAAGATCAATAGAAGAAAAGGCGGCATTAGAAAAAAGAAGGGTACCGTTCTCCTTTTAACGTGTTGAAAACCTAGTTTTATACATTAGGTACAAACCCGTGGAACCCATTTCAGGCAGTTTGAGTGGTTTCTCTCCTGCATCTAAGCAAAATGGAGTCAAGCCCTTCCAGCCCATCGAATGCTCGTGCCAGCAAGCGAAATAGGATGGAGCCCATTGACTGCTCGGTGTGGGTAAAACATCTTAAGGATCTCAAGGCTTTGAGATACGATGAAGCAAAAGCCTCCATAGATTCACCAACACCAAGGGAATTTGTTAAGAGCTTCATAAAGAGGCAATGGAAGCTTTATAAGGAGGATTACTTGCAAAATCTGGAAGAGCTCTTCGTAGTGACATGGACTTATAATATCAAGGACATCTGCATACCATTATACAAACTCCCCTTCTTCAAGGATCGTTTAGTGGATGAGAAAAGCGTGCGGCTTTTAAGCTGGGAAGTGGACACAATTTTGTGTATTAGGAAGCTAGAGGAGCTAATCGCTGTAAAAATGGACCCGATGGAAGAGGTACCTGTCCCTGAGTACGCCATTGTCTTTATATCAAAAGAGGCAGAATTAGAATTTGAGGTTGATTACCTCGTGAGGAAATTAAAAAGGTGTTCGTAGAGGATGAATATCTACTGTGTTGGTGTAGATATGATCGGAATTTTTAGTTAGTTCTTCTCTTCCTCTTGCTGGTGCGCCAGCTTTCTTTTTTGGGTTTTAAGTTAGGATGGTGAGAAGAGGCCGGGGGTCAAAATGGATGAGGTTTTTTGTATTAGAAATACCAGGGGAAGTCTTTTAAGATAGTTTTGGTTGAAATTTCTTCGATTAGTGGATTAATATCCCTTGATCTTTTAAAAAGTATGTATGTGGGACTACTGGTCCCCGATCTATGTAATTATTTTTTGATTAATGAATATTGTCATCTTTAAAAAAAAAAGAGTTCAGTTTTATGGTGTTACCATTTGGAGGGAGCCATTTGCATATTCTTGGCGTTTTGTTTTTCTGGAAGAGAGGAAGGCCAAGGTTGAAAGCAAATTTTCTACTCCAGTCATTAATATCATCATCCAATCGGAGGTACACCAAACGAACTTTGATGGAGGTGAGAATGTTGGCAAGGATGGACTGCTTGTGCATTTCAGTGGGATCATTGATTCTACGGTTTCTCTCAAACCAAATGTGGTAGATGGAGGCCGCAAAGGCCAATCGATTCCCTTTTCCCACTTGCCCATTAGCTTTGAAGGATGACCAGATCCAATTTTCCTCTTCACAAATTCTCTGTTTGGTTGCCAAAGGCTAGAAGATCAGTGGCATTTCAAACGCTGCTGATCTTCTAAACATCTTCTCAAGCATGTTTGTTTGCCAAATTTGCAATGAAACTCCCTTTGACTCCCAACCATGTTTGAGACATCATGATTGGCTTTTTTCCTACGTGGCGCCTATGTGGTGGAAATGTTCATTCCTCTAATCTTCCAACCAAATTTCACCTTTTTTTGTGGAAGAAGAGGAGAAAAGGTCTTGTCTTATTCTCTTTTCTCTCTTTCTCTCTCTTCCCTCTCTCTCTTTAAAAGCCTTTATATTAGTAATGACACCCCTACATCTTCCACTAATCTTCTAGAGGATTGCCGCCGAACCAAACGCTACTTATTACTCTTCCACTAATCTTCTATACATCTTCCATGCTTTTCTACTTCCCTTTGAATTCTTCTTCTACTAATCTCCTAGCCACCTTTGAGCAACCAAACAAAGCAAAAGAGTTTTGTGAGACTTTCGTTAGTAGTTGAATTTGAAAGGATGGATTGCCAGATCCATGCTGAATAAGAGCACGAAAAAAATAGATGACATGTGGTCTCTCCTCCTAACTTGCATGTTGGGACTTGTGGTATCTTCAGAAGCCAAAAATTTCTACCTCTAATGCATTTTTTGGTGAACCATTCAACCCAAGGAGATTTGCTATCCATCAGGATGTGCCAGAGTTTCCGGAGCTGGGAAGCTTTGTTAATATCAGTGAGTCTACGAATTCCAACCCCCCCTATCAGATTTCAGCTTACTTAGTGAATCCCACGAGATAGGGGGTATTTTCTATCAAGATCGCACTCGGACCAGATGAAATCTCTGAGAATTTTTCGATTTCATTGAGAACCCCAGTTGGAATATTAAAGGCAGCCGACCAATACAATTGATAAGAGTTTAGAACAATTTTTGTAACTTCTATCCTCCCTGCTCGAGATGGGTGTTTGTTGGTCCACGGGGCAATTCTCCCCTGATCTTTCCCAGGAGTGGCTGACAATCAGTGTTCTAAAAAGCGCTGGGCGGAGCTGGGCGGCTGACTGACCTCCCAGCGCCCAGGCGTTTCTAGGCGTTTTTCATTTTTTTTTTAGATATTAATATATTTTCATAATTTCTTGCATTTTTTTATATAAAATATAAGTACTTGAATACATAACAATCCAAACCATTTTATGCATAAGCACTAAACATTAAATAATAACAAAAAGTCAAAAACTTAATAAGAAATTAAGCTTAAAATACTTAATAATTTAAGTATTTAACAATACAACACAAATCCATAACCAAAAAAAGATTAAGATCCAAGCACTTCTTCAGTTTTCATAAATCATTGTCCTCTTCCCCCAAGACCAAGACTCTATCTTCATCTGATTCTTCAAACACAATCTCCTCATCCACCCCCTCATCCTCTGTCTCATCATCCAATTGAAAATTATCTTCATCAAGTTCTCTTACATTCCTCTTTAAAAATTAAAATAACTAAAAAGGCACCCCTTTTATTACTTCAAACACCCCCTCTTTTATCACACCGCCCAAACCCGCCCTGCCCAGGCCCACGCACATCGCCTGGGCGGCCGCCTCATCTCCTGGGCGGCCGCCTAATAACGCCCAGGCGGTGAGGCCGCTTTTTTAAACGCCTAGGGCCTGGGCGGTGCGTTTTTTCCACGCCTGGGCGGCCGCCTTTTAGAACACTGCTGACAATCCTTCGAAGTAAGTTTGGTTGTGATCAACGGTAAGCCAAGATACCTGATAGGGAGGTGGCCCTTTTTTATGTTTAGGATATTACAGATATAGTTTTTGGTAGTATCTTTTGTTGTTGCAAAGAATACCTCACATTCCCTCCGATTTATCTCCAATTCGGAGCTATGTCTGAACTTTTCTAATCATTCTAGAATTCCTGGCATCAGCAAATATCATCACATTGTCGGCAAAGAGAAGATGTGTAATCCTGAGGCTACCTTTAATGAAGCGAGTGTCAATCCGACCATGTTGAGTTGCATCCTCTAGAATACAACTAAACATCTTCATGACTGTAAGCCCAATGGTTCCCACCTTGGCATTACTTTCTTGTTATGATGATTCCAAACACAAGTTGATCTGTGTTGTTTATCTAATGTGCTTGATGTTTCAAAGTGCATGTATTGGAAATCAAGAAATCAAACACCAAAGTCAAGGTAGCATGGATCTTGGCATGAACCAATTGAAGACATCTCATTGGAAGCCAGAGGAATTCGAAGGCTTAGATAAATCAAGGAGACATCTTGAAGAGCCAAAGAATCAAGAGAAGATCCATGGAAGTGACCAAGACATGAAGAGCTTCAAAGTTGAAGATTTGTTTGTAATTGTCTTGTGTTAGAATTGCATGTATTGAAAATCAAGAAATCAAACACCAAAGTCAAGGAAGCATGGATCGTGGCATGAACCAATTGAAGACATCTCATTGGAAGCCAAAGGAATTCGAAGGCTTGGATAAATCAAGGAGACATCTTGAAGAGCCAAAGAATTAAGAGAAGATCCATGGAAGTGACCAAGACATGAAGAGCTTCAAAGTTGAAGATTTGTTTGTAATTGTCTTGTGTTAGAATCATAGTTGTAAATTCCGTTTCGGTCGCCATTTTGTTTTGGCCACCGAAACGGAATTTCGGTGGGATTTCGGTCATTTCGGTGCATTTCGGTCGAAACTTTTCGTTCACACAAAAAATATATTAAAAAATATGAGAAAAATCCAAAAAAATATAAAATCAATAGAAAAAGATGAAAAACTAATAAATAGTCCAAAATATGTGTCCCAAAAGGCATATTCATTACTTAAACACATAAAGTCTTGCACAAGTCCAACTGATAGTCTGATACATAGAAAAACATAAAAAAAAAAGATACATGAAAGTGAAACATAGACAATAGCTAGTAGCAACAACTCTCAGTCATCATAACCCGGATGATCATACTCAATGTCTTCTTCGTCGTCGCCGCCACCGTCATCACCACCTGGACCACCAGTAGGGACATCTTCTTCAAGAGGCATGAGAAAGTCGTCGTCGTCCCCGGCCCCAACCACAGCAGTAGGTGCTTCAAGATTTCCCACCCAATGTCTTCCGGCGTGAATATGACATCTTCTTCTTTTGCAACCCAATCCATCATGACATCCAGATGGTCTATGCTCAAAGGGTCACTAGTGGTAGATGATTTCCTCAACAAGTCCCTGAAAAGGAAAACATTAAGTTTAATGTCAAAGGTTAAACTTAAAAGCTTAAAGTGATGAGGTGAGAGTTGAAAACATTATATTACATTGTATATCTTTCTCGAAACTTAAGATTGTAATGGACAAACACCAAGTCATCTAATCTCTGGTGCTCCAACCTATTTCTCTTTGCAGAGTGAATGTGTTCGAAGGTGCTCCAGTTCCTTTCACACCCAGTCGCACTGCAGGTCTGTCTGAGGATTCTGATCGCAAAGGTCTGTAATTCTTCCACGTCACATCCGAATTGATTCCACCATGCAACTGTAAAGTAACAAATAGTAAAGCATTATTTGTTGAGAAACTGAAAGTTAAAATGAATTATACTTAATTAAACAAAAAACTCAAATATACCTGGTCCCAACTTCGTTCGGTTGCGGATTGCAAGCTTCATTCCAAACATACCCTTAGCCTCTCGATAATCCTCAATCTGATTGGTGATGAGGTCTTGTGTACCTTCATCAGGTACCAGTCGAGTGATGCATGCCAACAAGCCTCTGGTTACTTCACTGTGCCTAGAGAAGGTAGGAGTGAAAAAGAGAGCAGGGTTAAGAAAATATCCTGCTGCATGGAAGGGACTGTGGAGTTGCCTATCCCATCTTTGGTCGATGATCCTCCAGATGGGATTGTAATCTGATTTTCTCTTCAACCTCTCCTTGATGTTCTCTTTGGCCTTATCCATGGCCTCATATAGGTAACCCATCGCCGGTTTGTCCTGCCGATCTACCAAGCGCAGCACTCTCACTAAAGGCTCGCTGATGTTTAGAATGTACTTGCATTGGTCCCAAAAAGATTTATCCAACACAGTACTAACTACCCCTTCACTCAGTGGGTGTTGGACAAACCTACTAGTACTATACTCATCAGACACAAACATCTGCTGAAGTGCTTTTCGATTCAACACCAGACTTTGTATGCTAATGAAATTTGTAGCAAATCTGGTTGCAGCAGGGTGGCACAACTTCTTCCCACCTGTGAACTTCTTCCTCATCAAATTCAAGAGGCTTCCATGGTTGTAGATGAACTTTGTAATCGTTCGAGCCCTCTCAATTGTGGTTGCTATGTGAGGAAATACAGTCGGTTTGCACAGATGCTCCAAGATGAGATCTAAGCAATGAGCTGCGCACGGAGTCCAGAAGAATGTACCAAACGCGGCTTCTAGTCTTTTCCCAGCAGCTTTGTAACTTGGCTCACTGTCAGTTACAAATTGCACCACATATTCCGGATTCACCTCTTCGACAATCTTTGCAAAGATATTGTATAATTCATCGGCATTCTTCACTATGCCAGATACATCAACGGATTTGAGGAATATGACTCCTTTAGGGCAGTACACCAAAAAGTTGATTAGGGAACGTTGTTTGGTGTCTGTCCATCCATCTGCCATAATGCTACAGCCAGTGTATCTCCATGACATCTTAATCTCCTCCAAGTAGTTGTTTACCTCATCCACTGTATTCTTCAAAATGGGACCCCTTAAAGCATGATAAGTAGGTGCCTTATAACCCGAACCCACGACATTCACAGCGTCAAACATAGGTTGCCATAAAGGTGAATTGGCAACGTTGAAAGGGAGATTGGCATCGTAGCAAAGCATGCCAACCGCCATGTCTGCTCTATCCATTGTTTCTTTAGTAGCCAAAGCACTTTTAATGCTTGGCTGGGCTCCAGGGGTTGTTCGTGGTGCAAAGAAATTCCTGATCCCTCCTGTGATTCCCTTCTTCTTCCTTTTTGTACTACTCGGTTCTACAAGAACTTCCTTACCTCTTCGTTGAGGGACTAGAGGCAATTGTGTGCCAATGTCTTCTTCATCCTGCTCTTCTTCTTCGTCTGGTGTGCCATAAAAACCTCCAACCTCTGCTCTGGATATGCTCATCCTAGCCCTTTCTTTTCTCTTTGCATCTAAAAGTTGCTTCATTCGATATTTTACATCTTCAGTCTCTTTTTTGTATGATGCTACTTCACCAGGAACAGGCTAAATGTTCTTTCAAGCGGGTTATACCTCTACCCGATATGACTTTGCCACAGAATATGCAAGTTATTTTATTTCTTTGACCCCAAACCAATGTACCGTAAGCCCATGCCGGGTCATCCGATCTAGCGGGTGCCGAACCAATAGAGGATGCTCCTGCAGAAGGTCCCGAGCCCGACCCACTCATTCTGAAATGAAGTAGAAGAAGGGGGAAAATGAATTAGAAGAAAGAAAATTGAAACAAATTATAATAAAATGAAGTAGAAGGGGACAAATGAAGTAAGAAATAAAAGAAAGGAAATGGAAAGAAATAAAGAGAACCTTGAGGTTGAACTTGAGTTGAAGAGAAGAAGAAAAAATTAGCCTTCACACTTGAAATAAGCCATTGGAAATAGTTCTTAACTTCTTAACCTTGTAGTGGTAAGTTGAATGTATGCCTTCCCTTTGCTCCAAAATAGACATGGATTGAGTTGAAGAAGAGGGTAAACTTGAAGGAAATTTAGTAGAATAGATAATGTAAATGAAAGTAGAGAAAGAAGGAGAATCACTTATGTGAAGGTGGATGATAAGAAGGTAGGGAAAAGGCTATTTATAGAGTTTTTAATTGATTGTGCATTTAAAAATGACTAAAATACCCTTCCCAACAGCTATAAACGGTCACATTTTGAGGTTAAAATGGTCAAAAACCAAAAAGAGCTGTTGCAGGGGCATTGTCGTAAATTCTGCAAAATCCAGTCAAACTAGCCGTTATGCACGATTCCGGCCGGAATGGAGAATTTCGTCCATTCCGGATGAAATTCAGGATTTCGGAAAATTTCGTCCGGAATGGTCGGAATGGAATGAAATTTTGACCGGAACGAAATTTTTGGAATTTCGTTCCGGAATTTAAACGAAACCGGTTTGTTTTGTCCATTCCGGACGAAACGAAACTGAATTTACAACTATGGTTAGAATGTAAGTCTAATCCCACGTAGACATCCCTTTTTGAGGCACAAGTAATTGAGTTTCAAAGGCCTTAAAAACTATTTGAAATTAACTTGAAAATGTATTTGAAATTAACTTGAAAATGCATTTGAAATGAATTTGGAAATGTATTTGAAAATATATTTGAAAGCATAGGGAAAAGCCTAAAGACCTTGGCCCAAAAGCCCCTGAAGTTTTAAAGTTAAAGTGGAATTTTTTCCAGGGCCGGTCGAATGGGGTTTGCAGGGCGACCGTGGAAGCAAGTCTGAAAATCCAGACTTGGCTTTCAATAGCGGGCCGGTCGACCGGGGGTGTTTCGGTCGACTGCAGATGTGTTTCTGGAAATCGAGAAACAATCCAGTAAGGTCGGGCCGGTCGACCGCCAATGGCAATCGTCTGCGGATAGAAATCTGGACAAAAATAAATATGTCCAGGTTGCTCTCCCCGGACGACCGCCATGGCTTGGTCAACCGCTGCGGTTTGAAATTTGAAATTAAAAAGATGAACCCGATAAGGGAGGGCGACCGCCACAGCCCCGTCGACCGCCGCGGCCTGGCAATGTAGCCGTTGGAGCCTGTGGGGCTTGACTTTTTTAACCCAGTTTTTACCCTTTTGCCCTCAAACGGTCATATTTTCAAATGAACTATATATACCTCATTTAAGACCTCTTAAAGAAGAACTCTTACATTCCCAAACATGTTTTAATCTTGTGAAGAGTGATTAAACACCCTTGTGCCTCATTTGGGATATATTTAAAGGGATTAGATCTAGAGCTTCAATTTGTACATCTTGTGAGCAAGTTTTATTTGTATAAGCTTGAGAGCTTCATCCATCCTTGAAGAGGGTTTTGTATTTTCACTTTCTTTTTATATTCATTTGTATATTTGGCGAGTGCGAAGGGACGCGTAGCCATCCCAAGAGCGAGTGTTGGAGACGCAGATCTTTTTCCGGTTCGTGACGAGTCTTGCGAGGCGTAGCCGAACCAAGTTGTAATTGGGTTGATTCCTCGCCATTAAAGGAATCCGTAGTGAAGCCATCAACGGTTTTGTTGGTGGAGTGGAGTAGGTCCGAGGTTGGGACCGAACCACTTAAAAATCTTGGTGCACTCTCTTTTACTCTTGCTCTTTAATTTGTGTTGTGCATTGAATTTTTACTTTGTGTGCTTGATTGTTAATTTGCCATTTGACTTCGCTTCCGCATTTGTTTTTGGCAAGAATTTTTAAAACCCAATTCACCCCCCTCTTGGGTTGCCATCTACCCTGGGATTTCACTTGGTATCAGAGTTTAAGGCTCTTGTTTAGGAATTTTTGAATTTTCAAAAATTTAAGAGGAAAGATTTTTTTGGCATCTCATGGATTTTCATCTTGGTCAATCGATTTTAGATCCACCTATTTTTGATGAAAATAATTTTGATAAATGAGAAATTCGTATGAGTTTCTTTTTAGAATCATTAGATTATGAGATTTTGGATTTGCTTGAAAATGACTCATCTCTTTCTAAAAAGAAAAGGGGGAAAATTGATTCCAAATGGCTTGATTTAAATGTTAAAGCGTTTATTGCCATTTGTTGCTCGTTGTCTCCTCGTGTATTTGAGAAAGTTTCAAAATGTAAAAATGCTCATGAAATTTGGAGTAAACTTGAAAATATCTATAAATCTAATGATTGTCATTTTGCATTTGTAAATTCTAATGCATCTCATGTACATGATTGTGTTGTGAATCGTAATGTGCATTCAAAGTCTTTTGATATTGAAAAAGGATTTCAACATTTCAATTTCCAACATGCAAAAAGAAATGGATTCTTTAAAAATAGAAAATGATAATTTTTCGCTAAAAAATGATGCTTTGAATCAAATGAATCAAAACTTGATAAGTGCTAATTTTGATTTGATTCAAAGATGCAATTCATTTGAGGAAGAAAATGAAAAATTGGTTTTTGAAAACCATGATTTGCAAGAAGAGAAGAAAACACTTGAAAATCATAAATCTTCTTGTGAGTTTGCATGTCCTTCTACATGTTGTGCAAAATGTCATTTTTATGGTAGAATTGGACATTTAAATGAATGTATGTTTAGACTATTACCTAAAAATAAAATGGTATGGATTGAAAAGAACATTTTAGGTAAATCTAAACCTATTGGAACCAAATGGGTGTGGGTTCCAAAGGCCCCAACCTAGTTTTCTATGCTTTTGCATTAGATTAGGGGTTTTGCTTTTTCTTGAATATCTTTATGATTTTGATAGTTTGTGCCAATGGTTCTTGTCTAGATTGTTATATCTTTACCTTGGCAATGTGTTTTGATGACCCCCTCATATGTTCTATTTGTAATTCAAATAGGGGGAGATTTGATTTAGGGGAAGCTTGAAATTGTGTTATCTTTCAAAATCCCATTTATGTGTCTAAACCCTCATTGTTTTGAATTTCGTTTTTAAATAGGGGGAGTTTTATATTGTTTCATTCCTTGACAAAGGGGAGTTTTATTTGTATATCTTTTACCCTTATGCTTAAACTCTCACCCCTTCCTTTTTGGTTGATGACAAAGGGGGAGAAGTTTTAGGTTTATTGTGCTTAGATGTGGCAATCACCTTGTGTGTTGTCATCATAAAAAATGGGGAGAATGTAAGCCCAATGATTCCCACCTTGGCATTACCTTCTTGTTTTGATGATTCCAAACACAAGTTGATTTGTGTTGTTTATCTAATGTGTTTGATGTTTCAAAGTGCATGTATTGGAAATCAAGAAATCAAACACCAAAGTCAAGGAAGCATGGATCGTGGCATGAACCAATTGAAGACATCTCATTGGAAGCCAAAGGAATTCGAAGGCTTGGATAAATCAAGGAGACATCTTGAAGAGCCAAAGAATCAAGAGAAGATCCATGGAAGTGACCAAGGCATGAAGAGCTTCAAAGTTGAAGATTTGTTTGTAATTGTCTTGTGTTAGAATGTAAGTCTAATCCCACTTAGACATTCCTTTTAGAGGCACAAGTAATTGAGTTTCAAAGGCCTTAAAAACTATTTGAAATGAACTTGAAAATGTATTTGAAAGTATATTTGAAACCATAGGAAAAAGCCCAAAGACCTTGGCCCAAAAGCCCCTGAAGTTTTAAAGTTAAATGGAATTTTTACCAGGGCCGGTCGACCGGGGTTTGCCGGGCGACCGTGGAAGCTAGTCTGGAAATCCAGACTTGGCTTTCAGTAGCGGGCCGGTTGACCGGGGGTGTTTCGGTCGACCGTGGATGTATTTCTGGAAATCCAGAAACAATCCAGCAAGGTCGGGCCGGTCGACCGCCAATGGCCGGACGACTGCAGATAGAAATCTGGACAAAAATAAATATGTCCAGGTTGCTCTCCCCGGACGACCGCCATGGCTCGGTCGACCGCTGCGGTTTGAAATTTGAAATTAAAAAGATGGACCCGATAAGGGTGGGCGACCGCCACAGCCCGGTCGACCGCCGCGGCCTGGCAATGTAGCTGTTGAAGCCTGCGAGGCTTGTCTTTTTCAACCCAGTTTTTTACCTTTTTGCCCATCAAACGGTCATATTTTCAAATGAGCTATATATACCTCATTTAAGACCTCTTAAAAAAGAACTCTTACATTCCCAAACATGTTTTAATCTTGTGAAGAGTGATTAAACACCCTTGTGCCTCATTTGGGATATATCCTAGGAAGCACGGGTACGGGTACGACACGACACGGGTACGCGGGTACGTGATTTTTCAAAAAACCCGGGTGCGGGTACGTTAAATATAATAATATTTTTTATTATTTTATTATATATTTATAAAAATTAAAAACAATTAAAGAACAATCAAATTACAATTAACATCACCAAAATAGCAAAATCTAATATTACTCCATATTTCATAAGTTCCAACTTCCAACTTTAAGTACAAGATGTTACGATCGCATCATTCATTAGATACAATGTCCGTCGCCTCATCTCCAATATCATCATCTACATCATCGGTAACAACAACGGCTTCCAAATCCGGCTCATCGAGTGAAAGGCTAGCAACTTCAAGCACCCCAACATCCTCAAAAGAGTCAAATGAATCTCCACCTATGTCCCACATCCTCGTCTCTCCCTGTGCATACTGTGGAGATCGTCTTGATAGAAGACGAAGATTACTATGAACAAAAACCAAGTCTTGAGCCCGTTGTGGAGTTATCTTGTTCCTTCTCAAAGAATGCACAAAGGAGTAAGTGCTCCAATTCCTCTCGGCACAAGATGAAGACGAAGGCTGCATAAGAAGCTTCAAAGCTAAGCTCTGAAGCATAGGAGCACACGTACCGTGGACAGCCCACCAATCATCAGGCTCTAAAGTAGCTCGGTCATTGAATAATCCAGACTTCATAAAGAAGTGGGCAAACTCCACATTAGCCTTCGTGCGATCTGCTGAATTGGGAAAGTACCTTTTGAGGCACTTTACCCTCTCTGCATAAATCTCTGTATCCTTATGTGGAGGAACACGATTTGAACTGGCACTAAGCCATTCTTCGCTGTAATACCTTCAAGAATAGAAAAAATAATTTAGTCTCATGTTAAAAGTAGGAAATAAAGTTCACAATGAACATAACTATTAATCTAAATAAAATTTGAAGTCACCTAACCTTGGATTCAATGAATGAGCCAAGCAATGAAGCGAAGTGTTGCTCTTGTTCCAACGATCAAAAAGAATTTCTTGCACCACTTCATAAAAGCTAGACTCTTCTTCTTTTCTCTTTGCTTCCTTCCTATAGATTGCCGTCTTCACTTTCTCAATCATCGTGTCCCACATATCATAAACCAAATGAAGACAAGGCTTATCCGTGTCACACTCTCTTAACATGTTATGTAATCGATAGAATCCCACCAAATGTCATCTAACACCTTATCTTTCACAAACTTTGCTTTTCCTACATCATCATCTCTGTTGGAATATGTAACTTGCCTAAGGGCATTTAGGACTTTGTACATTCCTTTATGTTTTAGTATAAAGATATGAGTCAGGGGGAGATAACCCTAACTCTTCTATTTTCTCTGTCTAAACTTTCATCTAACATGGTATCAGAGCCTTAGGGTTTTCTGATCCCTAGGGTTCTCTAGTAGCCTCCATCTTCTTCGCCACCCTCCCCGCCGCGAAACCCAACTCAGGGCCAAGTTTAATCGGAGGCACGACATCTTTTTACTCCTGAGGAGGAGCCGTTCTCTCCCTCCCTCCCATGCGCAAAGGTCCTGGTTCTGTACCCCCGCGCAGCAACCACCCCCCGCCAGATTTTCTACCTACGGCGGAAATTATTTTCCAAGACCGAGGATTTGCACCCCCCCAAAATTTTCCAGGAAAATATTAGCCGGAAAACTTTTTCCAGGACCGAGGATTTGCACCCCTCAAAATTTTCCGGGAAAATATTTTCTGACCCCCCCCCAAAATCACTTTCCTGGAAACAAGTTTCCACGGCTGTGTTTCGTCTTGCATCAGTTTTTTTTTTTTTTCCAGCACCCAATTCGCAGGTTTGCTGGTAAGCCTCAAACCCCAACTTTTTCAACCCACAACATTATTATTTTTTTCCGTCTCTTCCTTTCCTCCCTTGGTAAACCCTACCACTATTTTCTCCCTGTTATTATGTGTTAGATCTTCATCTCTTACCCTACTTTGATTCTTGTTTGTCTTTGCGGCTCCCCTCTGTGTCTCATGGCTCCCCTCTTGTCAAGCTTCGTCGATGCCCGTCATTCTTGGAGCTGCGTCTAGCTTTCTTGGCCTATCCTAGTTTGCCCACCTATTCTGTTATCTGCTGTTATTCGTCTTGGTTTGGATTGTCTGTTTCTTTCTTGCTTGTTGTTATGGAGGAGGTGCTTGACAATCCTTCCACAGGAGTGGCTCCTGGTGTTCGTCCGACACCCTCTTTGGCGTCTTCTTCGTCATCATCTTTCTCTGTGGATGTATCATTCCCACATATCACTACTGTTAAGTTGGATGGGGCAAACTATGTTACTTGGAAAGCAGCCGTCGTGAAGTATCTTATTGCCCGTGGGAAAGCCCACGTCATTCTTCGTGATCCTCCTCCTACGACGGATCCCACCTTTGATCGATGGGAACAGGAGGATGCTCTTGTTTGCACCCTTCTGTGGCAGAGTATGGCCCCTCACGTCTCTGGGCCCTTGATGCTTTTGCCTACTGCGGAACGGATATGGAATCAGGTTACTCTTCTTTACTCTGGCGTGGCAAACATTAGTCCGATCTGCTCTACCTATTCTGAGTGGATGCGTTTCCGCCGTGGTGATCTTCCTCTTGCCACCCATTACAGCCAATTCGTTGGCCTTTGTCAGCAGCTTGATGTTTACATGCCGCTTACCACGGATCTCACAGAGGCTGCTCGTCAGAGGGATCAGATCCGTGTTGTGCAGTACCTTGAGAATTTGGGTCCAGAGTACATGCATCTTCGTCAGCAAATTATCGGTTCTGGCGCTATTCCTTCCCTTACTGAGGTTTACTCCAGGGTCCAGCAGTGCTCTCCTGGTGATCCAGTGATATCTGTTCCTATTGATGGTTCTGCTCTCGCGACCTATAATGGCATTACTCGCCCGCCTCGTGGTGGAGCCTCCTCTGGTCGTGGCCGTGGTCGTACCGGCCGTGGTGGTGGTCGTTCTGGTGGTGGCCGTGGCCGTTCTTTTTGCACTCACTGTCAGCGCGAGGGACATTATATTGACCATTGCTATACCCTGCATCCCGAGCTTCGTCAGGCACGCTCGGCTCACATGGGTGCTACTACTGCTTCGATTTCAGATTGCGCTCCCTCTGCTTCTGTTCCTGCACCAGCTGATTCCACCTATACATTATCCCGTGCCGATTATGAGGAGTTCCAGCGTCTGCGGCTCAGTTCTCGTCCTCCCTCTGCAGGTTTCGCCCAGCCAGGTAGTTCACCCACTACCCTTCTATCTAGCTCAGGGTCATGGATCATTGACTCTGGGGCATCCAATCACCTGACTGGTAACTCTTCTCAGCTTCATTCTTTTCGATCTTTCTCATCTCCTTCTCAGTCTATCACCCTTGCTGATGGGTCCACTACACCTATCACTGGTGTTGGTCATATCTCCCCTCATCCTGCTCTTACCTTATCTTCTGTTTTATGTGTCCCAAAATCACCATTTAGTTTACTTTCAGTTAGCCAAATTACTAACTCTCTTCATTGTTCTGTCTCATTTTTCCCATCTTACTGTTTGTTTCAGGATCTCTCGACTGGGAAGACGATTGGAACGGGTCGTGAGGTAGATGGACTCTATCGTCTTGACTGCCGGCCGCCTACTGTCTTACATAGCTCTTTGGATACATTTCAGTGGCATTGTCGCCTGGGGCATCCTTCACTTCAGCGGCTGCAGCAGACTTCTCTGGTTCCCGGACCTTTTTCTAGTTTTCAGTGCGAGTCCTGTGAACTCGGGAAGCACCGTCGTGTGTCGTTTCCGTCCCGGATCATTAGTCGAGTGTCTAGTCCATTTGAATTAGTCAATTCTGATGTATGGGGACCCTCTAGGGTCGCGTCTAGTACTGGCTTTCGGTATTTTATTGTGTTTATTGATGACTTCTCACGCATGACCTAGTTATATTTACTTAAGAGTCGATCCGACGTGTTCTTTGCTTTTCGCACATTTCATTCTGAAATTAAGAATCAATATAATTGCAATATTAAATGTCTTCGTACTGACAATGCTAGAGAATATTTTTCTGATACTAATGGCTTTCAATCCTATCTCTCCCAACATGGGATTTTACATCAGTCGTCATGTGCGTACACCTCTCAACAGAATGATGTTGCGGAGAGGAAACTTCATTATTTGCTTGAAGTAGGTCGCACTCTTCTTTTTCAGATGAGTGTTCCTAAGGCATACTGGAGTGATGCCCTTCTCACGGCGTGTTTCTTAGCAAATCGCCTTCCTTCCTCTGTCTTAGAGGGTGCCTCTTCTTTCGAGATTTAATCTCCTAGTAAGGAACAGTTTCCTCTGACACCTCGTGTATTTGGATGCGTTTGTTTTGTTCATCACCTTGGACCTGGCCGTGACAAACTCGATCTCCGGTCTGAGCGTTGTGTCTTTCTGGGGTATTCCCGTACGCAGAAAGGCTATCGTTGCTATAGCCCTCGTCTGCGTCGCTGGTTTGTCTCAGCCGATGTTACGTTCTTTGAGTCTGAGGCATTCTTCCAACATGGCGCGGCATCTTTCACCCCTTCTCTCGAGTCCGAGGTCTCGCTTCCCTTACCAGATCTACCTGCTTCTCTTCAGTCATCTCCTATTTCCGCGCGGCCAGCTTCTGCAGCTTCTACTTCTTCTGCCACGTTGGAGAAGCCAGCTCCACCTAAAATTACACAGCAGTATCAGCGGCGCCAAGTTACAGATAGGTCTCTTCTACCTCCTCTCGCACAATCATCTTCTGAGCCGATGATCCCTCTCTCTCGCTCTCAGGTATCTTCTCTTCCGCCTTCCTCTGTTGTTTCTGCTTCTCCTATTGCATCTCGTACGAGATCCCGTTCCACTGCACATCCTATTTCGAATTTTGTTTCTTATGATAAGCTCACCAGTACCTTCCAGAGCTTTGTTTCCTCCTTGTCTTCTATCTCTTTACCACAGTCAGTGGCTGAGGCTCTTGACCATCCTGGCTGGCGTGATGCTATGAACCTAGAAATGGGCGCTCTTCATAGTAATGATACATGGGATCTGGTTTCCCTACCCGCTGGTGCCCGTCCTGTTGGTTGTCGGTGGGTTTTCTCCATCAAATACCTCCCTGATGGTATTGTCGAGCGCTTAAAAGCACGATTAGTCGCGAAATGATACACTCAGACTTTTGGTGTTGACTACACTGAGACATTCAGTCCCGTTGCGAAAATTCCCTCTGTCCGTGTGCTCCTGTCTCTTGCTGTTATTCATAGCTGGCCCCTTCATCAGCTGGATGTGAAGAATGCCTTCCTCCATGGCAACCTAACTGAGGAGGTGTATATGGAGCAACCACCAGGGTTTGTTGCTCAGGGGGAGACTTCCTCCTCCGTGTGTCGACTACGCAAGTCACTATATGGCCTCAAACAATCTCCGCGTGCGTGGTTTGGGAGATTCAGTGAGGCAGTCATGCGCTTTGGCATGAAACAATGCGCAGTGGATCACTCAGTCTTCAGTTATCACTCTTCAGTTGGGTGTATTTTGTTGATAGTTTATGTGGATGACATAATCATCACAGGGAGCAATTCACAAGGTATACAACGTTTGAAAACCTTCTTGCAAAAGGAATTCTCTACTAAGGATTTGGGTCAGCTCAGGTATTTCTTGGGGATAGAGGTTGCTCGTTCCTCTAGAGACTTGTTCCTATCACAGAGAAAGTATGTCTTGGACTTGCTAAAAGAAACAGGCAATCTTGGAGTTAAACCAGCTTCTGCACCCATGGATCCTAATGTGAAACTCCTTCCAGAAGAAGGAGAGTTGTTGGAGGATCCTGGCAGGTATTTCGCAGGCTTGTCGGTAAACTTATATATCTCACGGTTACTCGGCCAGATATTTCATATGCTGTTGGAGTTGTCAGTCAGTATATGAGCTCTCCACGTACTTCTCACTGGGCTGCGGTGACACAGATTCTTAAGTATTTGAAAGGGGCTCCAGGGAAGGGATTGATGTTCAAAAGACATGGCCATATGAAAGTTGCAGACTTCTCTGATTCAGATTGGGCTGGATCCCCAGCAGATAGACGATCCACCACTGGGTATTGTACATTTGTAGGTGGCAATCTTGTTTCATGGAAGAGTAAGAAGCAGGATGTTATAGCTAAGTCCAGTGCAGAGGCTGAATACAGGGCAATGGCACAGACAAGCACGGAACTTATTTGGCTACGTTCACTTCTTTCTGAAATTGGCTTCATTTCATCTTCTCCTTCACAGCTTTATTGCGACAACAAAGCTGCAATATACATTGCCAACAATCCAGTCTTCCATGAGCGCACCAAGCATATTGAAGTGGACTGTCATTTTATCCGTCAAAGAATCCAGAAAAGAGAGATTTGCACTGTGTTTACTCGGTCAGGGGACCAATTAGCTGATATGTTTACAAAGTCCTTAAATAAGTCAAAATTGAATGATATATGTAACAAGCTAGGAATGTATGATATCTACATTCCAGCTTGAGGGGGAGTGTTGGAATATGTAACTTGCCTAAGGGCATTTAGGACTTTGTACATTCCTTTATGTTTTAGTATAAAGATATGAGTCAGGGGGAGATAACCCTAACTCTTCTATTTTCTCTGTCTAAACTTTCGTCTAACAATCTCGATAGCAATTCCATTTGTCACTAATCACCATCGATTGTAGACCTTGCTTTAAGAGTTTAAACCTCTTAAGCATCACAATAACACTCGCAAAGCGAGTCTCGGCAACAGAAAGCAACTTCAAACTATTGAAGTCGTTGAATATGGCCAATCTCATCGAATGATTCATGATGAAATTCTTCACTAGCATGACATCTCCCGCAATATCCGAGATCCAACTACATTCTCCATAGGCAATTTGATTTACTTCCACATTCTTTGCCGCACAAATATTCTTCAAAGCAAGATTGAGTGTGTGCACCACACACGGGGTCCAAAATATGGAAGGAAATTGAGCTTCAACAAGTTGTCCGGCCGCCTTGCAATTTGGAGCATTATCGGTAACTACCTGGACAACCTTATCATGTCCAACCTCATTAATGACTTCCTTCAATAAGTTAGCAATGAAATGCTTGTCTTTTGTCTCCCCCGAACAATCTATCGCCTTAAGAAACATAGCTCTACCTTCCGACACCGCCATGAAGTTAATGAGAGGCCTCCTCTGTGAGTCGCTCCATCCATCACTAACAATGCTCACGCCTTTCTCCCTCCACGTGTCTCTAATAGGTTGCAACAACCTATCAATATTAGCCCTCTCTCTTTGAAGTAGAGTTGTCCTAAGCAAGTTCTACCCCGGAGGCAAATACCCCGAAAGCGCATTGTTGGCGGCAAAAGTGTAGGAACTAGCATAGTATGGGTTTCTTGCTAGGTGAAAGGGCAAGCCACCGGAGTAAAACATCCTAGCAATCTCGGCTTGTAGTTGATCACGGGCCGCCATGTTGAAAGCTTTTTCAAGTGCACTCACATTTCCACTTGTCTTTCTCTTCTTCAAATCATAACTTGGAGCCACAAACATACTTGTGCAACCCAATGATCCAGTACTCGACGATGGTGGCAATGACACTTTCCTGGGAGCATTTTGCTTCATAATCTCTTTGCATTCTTCCTCAAACCTTTGCATTGCAAGTAGATCACTTGCTTTCACTTTAGGACATGGTCCGATTCCTTGTCCCGCTATCTTCAACAAGTGCGCCCTAACCCTTGTGTAAGAGCTACTGAAACTCTTACTGCAAAAATTGCATTGCCACCTCACATTCCCTCCACCCTTAGGATCTTTATCAAATCTAGAGACATGCTTCCATAAAGGCTTCGACAAATCTTCATCAGTAGAAGACGTATGTGCGGCTTGGGCAGCGCTACTAGCACCAGATGAAGACATTCTAAAATATATTAAACAACAAAAACAATTTTAGTACGCAACGTTGCAACCCAACAAAACAAGGGACTCTAATTCTCAATTACACAAATTGAAACAAACAAGGTTACAACTTACAAGGCAACACCAATTGTAAATTTGTATACACAACCAAACATACCCATGTAAATTAAGCAATTATATACACAACCAAACATACCCATATAAATTCAAAAGGCAAGTGGCAAATGGCAAATGGCAATCCAATGCAATGCAATTATAAATTTATAATGAAGCAATTTTATACTCTCAAGTCTCAAGTCTCAACAGGTATTGGCGTATTGCATCCAAAAATCAGTTTTGGACTCTCAAGTCTCAACAGAGTAACAGACAACAGGTATTTGCACCCAAAAATAAGTTTTGAACTCTCAACAGTCAACAGCCAACAGGTATTGCACCCAAAACTCAGTTTTGGACTCTCAACAGCAGCCAACATGTATTGCACCCAAAAATCAGATTTGGATTTTGAGAACAGATTGTGAGTCCGAAGCTGATTCTTGGACTCAAAATTAGATTCAACAGATTGTGAGTCCAAAAATCTGCTTTGGATTCACAATCTGTTCTCAAAATCCAAAAGTCAAAAAGACAAACAGGGCCCAATAATCATTAATCTGTTTTGGACTCAAAATCGATTGACAAAATCCAAAAATTGTTCTCAAAATCCAAAACAAACAGGGCCCAATAATCTGTTTCGGACTCAAAATCGATTGACAAAATCCAAAAAATGTTCTCAAAATCCAAAACCAAAACAGATTAATGATTATTGGGCCCTGTTTGTTTTGACTTTTGGATTTTGAGAACAGATTGTGAATCCAAAGCAGATTTTTGGACTCAATAATCTGTTTTGGAATCAAAATCGATTGACAAAACCCAAAAAAAAAAAAACAGAGAGAGAAAGAGATACAGAGAGGGAGAGAGAGAAACACAGAGAGGAGAGAGGCTGAGAGGCTGAGAGAGAGAGAGAGAGAGATAGAGGCACAGAGAGAGAGGGAAACAAAGAGAGAGAGAACGGGGAGAGAGAGAGGAGAGAGAGAGAGCACGGGGAGAGAGAGAGTAATAGAGAGAGAGAGGAGAGAGAGAGAGCACGGGGAGAGAGAGAGAGAGAATCAGAGAGAGAGAGAGAGAGAGAGAGAGAGAGCAGTAGAGAGGGAGAGAGAGAGAGAGAGAGAAATACCTTTAATAGAGTGGAAGGGATAGCCGGAGAGAGTGCCGGAGGTTCCGTCGGAGGAGGGAGCCGGAGGGAGAGCCGTCGGTAGAGAGAGAGAGAGAGAGAGAGAGAGAGAGAGAGAGAGAGAGAGAGAGAGAGAGAGAGAGACGGAGGTTCCGTTTGACGAGGGAGCCGGAGGGAGGGCCGTCGGGAGAGGGAGCCGGAGGGAGGGCCGTCGGGAGAGAGAGAGAGAGAGAGAGAGAGAGAGAGAGAGAGAGAGAGAGAGAGAGAGAGATTACAGGTTAGGGTTTAAAAAAAAACCCAAATCGTTGTTTTAAGTCGTGTTTTTTAAACCCCCCCCTTTTTACTCCAAACACCCCCCTTATTTTAAGTTTGGTTTTTAAAAAAAAAAGAAAAACGTGTCAGGTGCGTCGGGTGCGCATCCCAAACGCACCCGACACGCACCCGACTCACAAAAATCCTTTTTTTTTAAAACAATCCCTCGGGTGCGTACCCGGGACGTACCTGAACGTACCCGTACCGGATACGCACCCGACACGGGTACGAGGGCTTTTTAGGGGTACCCGTGCTTCAGAGGATATATCTAAAGGGATTAGATCTAGAGCTTCATTTTGTACATCTTGTGAGCAAGTTTTATTTGTATAAAGCTTGAGAGCTTCATCTACTCTTGAAGAGGGTTTTGTATTTTCACTTTCTTTTTACATTCATTTGTATATTTGGCGAGTGCGAAGGGACGTGTAGCCATCCCAAGAGCTAGTGTTGGAGACGCGAAGCTTTCTCTGGTTCGTGGCGAGTCTTGCGAGGCATAGTCGAACCAAGTTGTAATTGGGTTAATTTCTCGCCATTAAAGGAATCTGTAGTGAAGCCATCAACGGTTTTGTTGGTGGAGTGGAGTAGGTCCGAGGTTGGCACCGAACCACTTAAAAATCTCGGTGTACTCTATTTTACTCTTGCTCTTTAATTTGTGTTGTGCATTGGATTTTTACTTTGTGTGCTTGATTGTTAATTTGCCATTTGATTTTGCTTCCGCATTTGTTTTTTGCAAGAATTTTTAAAACCCAATTCACCCTCCCCTCTTGGGTTGCCATCTACCCTGGGATTTCAATGACTAAGCAAAATAGGAGGGGAGAGAGCGGATCTCCCTGTCTCAAGCAGTTTGAGGATTTGAAAAAGCCTTTAGGAGTACCGTTGACAAGCATAGAGAAGGATGGAGTTTGAAATTTGAATACATTGTCGGATCCACCTGCACCAAGTGTCATTGAAGACCATCTTTTTCATGAATAGGAAATGTGAGTTGTGTTTTAGCTTGTCGAAGGCCTTTTTAAGGTCAATTCAATTTTGATGCACATGGCCCTCTTTGTCTTGCTTCTGTGAAAATTGTGGCATAGATCATGAGTTAAGAGTATATTTTCCTGAATTATTCTGCCTTTTATGTAAGCGTAGGGACTGATCAGTCTGCTCACCTTTCATCCTATTTGCCAAGAGCTTTTTGAGGACTTTGTATATGTAATTACAAAGAGAGATAGGTCTGAAATTCTCTAGGCTAGTAGCATTATCTCCTTTTGGAATTGGAGCAATGAAGGAGTTGTTTATTTCTAGGAGGAGATTTCTGGTTTTGAAGAAGTGTTGAATTCCTGTTGTTACTACTTCACCAGTCAAATACTAGTTTTTTTTTTTTGTTGAAAAACTCCCGGTTGAAACCATCAGGTCCTGGGGCCTTGTTATCATCTGAGTTTTTGATTACGTCTTCAACCTCCTCAGCTGTTAATGGCTGGCATAAATGATCTACATCTCCTTGAGTCAGACGAGTGGGTTGCTCAGGGATAGCAGAGGAGTTGGTGCTTCTCTCAGTTGAGTGTGAGTTGAGTATCCCTCTGAAATAGTTGAAAAGGATTTCTTCAATTTAATCCATATCGGTGGTTATCTCACCAGTTGGGATTTGAAGGCCTTGTGTACTGTTGTAGCTCCTTCTGCCTTGCATTGCAGAGTGAAAGAAGGAACTGTGGGAGTCTCCTAGGTTCAACCAAGCCACTCTGGATTTTTGCCTGAATTAGGACTCTTCATATCGAGAGATGGTGACATATTCCTCTTTGTTGCATTGCTTTTCCTATCTGAGTGATGTATCTGTTGGATCTGCTCGCTCGACAACTTCGTATAGGGAGACATCTTCCAGCCACATGTTGTGAAACCTGAAGGGCTTTCCTCCTCTTTTTTGAGGTTCCTGAATTTGAATAACAATGGGGGAGTGGTCCGACAGGCCAGGGTTTTTGTAGATTGCAAGTGATCTAGGATAAGTGCATAGCCATTCAATGTTCACCAGAGCCCTGTCAATGCGGCGGAGCTTTATGTCTCCAATTTTCAAGTTGTTACTCCATGAGAAAGGTTGCCCAATTGATCTGAGATCAATGAGAGAGCAGGTATCTATACAGCAATTGATTTTATTCATGTTCTACTTGTAACGACCTCATTATCTCCCCAAATAATTTTTTTTTGGGACCACTTAATTGCCCTTTTAATCCCTAAACCAATTAAAAAATCCAGTTTAGAAATAAATATAGGGGTATATAAGTAAAGTGGTAAAGAAGGAGATTAAATAGGGATTTCTTAGCAAAATTTTTGGAGATTTAAAATCTCCTCATATTTGTTGTGTCGTACACATCTCCCAACTGTGGGACTGTACGTGTATTTTACTTATTTATTTATTGGGTCATGATGGAGGGTGTGCCATTATAAAAAAAAAAAGGTGTTTTCCTTTACAGTTAACTTAAATACTAAGATAATTATGAAAGAATCCTAGATAAGTAGGAAACTTTCATATCTATTAGAGATTTATTAGGAAACAACTCTTACCACAATAGAATTTTTTAGGTTTTACAAAAAAAAAAATCTACCGTGTGGCTCACTCACAAACTCTCGCCCAAAACTGAGAGAGAGAGAGAGAGAGAGAGAGAGAGAGGGTCATTGGTTCTTCTCTTCTTCTTCTTCAATCTCAAATCTTCTTCTCATCAAGTAAGTACCTTGATATAATTCCTTGTTTTGCCTACATAAATTTATGGATTTTTATTCACCATGATCAACCTGTACATATCTAATTTTTTAAAATAAATCCCATGCCCAAATCTCTTCAGTACATAGATCTATATAAATACACCCAAATTAATACAACCTAAAAAAAAGAAAAAAAGAGAAGGAAAGACAACCACAAACCCTTCAAGCCATTGAACCCACATCATCAAAACCTATCCATGTACAATCAACATCAAAACCTGCAACTCATATAAACAGCCAATATACACCAATAAAACCCACCTTCTACTGGACATACTCCAGTCAGATTCATGCCCAAAATCCGGGCCTGTAGAAATCACACGACCATTACACCTTCAAAACCCATCTTCTCAATTCATCTTCAACCCCAATATTATAAAATTTATTCCCAACAGCACTTTGGAATTTCTAACAGCACCTTGCAACCCCAATTGGATTTAACTCAAACCCCTTTTCACTATCATCCCAATGAAACCCTCTTTGAAACTCATCTTGAAACCCATATCAAAATTCTTCTATGACAACCGATTGTGAACCCCAAACAAACCAAACCCCAATTGGATTTAACTCAAACCCCTTTTCACTATCATCCCAATGAAACCCTCTTTGAAACTCATCTTGAAACCCATATCAAAATTCTTCTATGACAACCGATTGTGAACCCCAAACAAACCAAACCCCATTAATTTTCAGTCACTGCAAACCCTTTGACCGAAACCCTTTTTACTTCTACATCATCTTCATGAGCTTGCATCTTCCTTTCTTGCCCTAGCTGCAAATGGAAAAAAGAGAGCTAACAAACACATATGCTGTTATCAAAAAGCAAACGTACATATAGAAAAAAAAAGGTTGTATATTTTCTTCCTTTATATTTCCTTGGGCTTCATGTATGTATGATTTCTCTTTTGCATTATTAAGGGGGTGGCTTGGGAAATATAGGGGGTGGATATACCAATTCCCCAAATAAATATAAAAAAAGGGGGCTGCTGATGTGGGCGTTCCCATGTTTTGTACTATCATCTGTGCTTGCAAACCCACTTTGCAAAACCTGCAAAACAAATGATTTAGAAATAGGGAGCAAGCAGTAATAGAAATAGATAGGATAAAAAGACTTTAAGAAAATGATGTATTCACCCCTCTTTTTACATTGGGCCACCTCCCTATGTTGTATACATGAGTACTTTTTTATATTAGAGAGGGATGGTTCAGGTAGGAAGGAGGGGTGGGGTATCTCACTAAATAAAAAGTAAAAAATAAAGGGATAGGATAATAGCCCATCTATGTTTTAATAACCCATCTACATTTTAATAATTGCCCAAACATAGTCTGTCTGTTTCTATTTTAACACGATAAGTTGCTGTGTTGAACACACTCATGTTTTGATAAATACATAAATTTAGGTTGTCTTTGTAATAAAATCAACCCCAAAGCTGTGTCTGTTGAACCCAAACTCATCCTCCAGTTTAATAGTTCAGACAACTCACAATCCATTAAACCCATACAAAATCAAAACTTATTATATATGCAACACCATCAGACCATACATATAACTCATCAGAAAATGAATTTTAAAGGGGATAAATAGTCCTAAAAAGGGATGGTTAGGTACAAGCCTTAATTTTGTGTGCGCGCGTTGTTTAAAGTATGATTAGAGAACTCATGTATTATTGTGTTACAACTTTTGTTGAGAACCATAACGAGACCTAGGAGATCCTTCAATTTTCCATATCACAGAAAATCATGGCAGGTGACAATACTCTATTTTAGTGCTTTAAATAATTATTGATTTTGATTGTGTATGATAGGAATTATTTAGCGAGCATGAGATTTTTATTATTAGATGGTTGAAATGTAGAATCATGAAATGTTAGCTGTTTCTTATGTAGCATTGGTTCCATATCCTGATATGTTAGTGTTACTATAGAATGAAAAATTGAAGTATAGAAATTGTTTAAACGGGTATAGGAATATGATTGGTAAATAATACCAATACACTGGCAAAATATATAAATGCATAAGTATGAGGGTTATATGGTTGTTTGGGCGGAGTTATGAGTCGTCCAAGAATCATAGAATTCCAAGCCGGCCTTGGGTTTTAGCGCACCCCCTTGGCGGTAAATGCATCCTTTTAGACCTTGATGTCAAGAGGCGGAGCGGCCAGTAGGTGTATCGTAAAAAGTCCCCCATGCCCACTATCTTTGGCAGGGGTAGTGGAACGTATTGGTGGGCGACGTAACAGGCGATTTGGAAGCCTGAGTACCTTGGGAAAGTTGTCACATGTTACCCATTTCGTAAGTAAAGAGTTCTAAAATTTTGCATTACACATTCATAGTTTAGTAAGAGTTATAATTGTGTGGATATGCCCTGTGTAATGTAGTTACGATTAATTTGTGATACATAGTTTCTTTTTTTAATCATGTAGTTGCCATATTCTTGTAGATAGCATTATTAATCTATGCTTACAAATGGTTCAGTTATGCACTTTAAATTTTGTAATTGTCTTCTTTAGATTACCGAATGACGCTGTATAGTTCTTTGAATTAACACAAAAAAAATCGCCTTACAGGTTTTTCAACTCGGGGCGATAACGAGATGAATACTGTTGAATAATGTATTAGGTTAGTTTAGACATTACTTGTATTAGTTAGGGGTATTGTAGTCATTGTATGTTGTTTCCCTAGTTTG
Source organism: Tasmannia lanceolata (assembly GCF_043159265.1). Classification (NCBI taxonomy): domain Eukaryota; kingdom Viridiplantae; phylum Streptophyta; class Magnoliopsida; order Canellales; family Winteraceae; genus Tasmannia; species Tasmannia lanceolata. Next base: position 7,489,195 of record NW_027518679.1, on the reverse strand, counting down.
GGCCTATATATACATCATATTCATGAGGAGCTCCCGAGTGGAGACTCTCCATCCTTCACTCTTCTTCTTCCTCTCTTCTAACCCTAATCTCATTTCTAACATGGTATCAGAGCCAATGGGCTGATCCTTCAAGAAGGAAAGAAGAAGAGTATCTCCCTCCATGCCGTCATCCCTTTCTCTCGTATCTCTCTCGTATCTCGTTTTTCTCTCTTTATCTCTCTATAGTTTCTCCCTTAAATCTCAAATCCCTAAAATATCTCTTTCGTAGTGTCTCTCTTTCCTTGTCTTTAAAGCCCCTTTTTTTTTTGAAGAAATTCTCTCTCTTGCTCGTGTCCTTTTTGCCAAGACCACAAAATCTCAAAAAAAAAAAAAAAAAAAAACTCACTTCTTCTCCTCGCTCGTGTCGTTCCCTTCTCCTCCTCCTCCTCCCACTGCTCCTCTTCCCTTTCCCCTAACCCCTCCATTCCCTGCTATAGTAACCCGCTACAGTAAATCGCTACAGTAGCCCGCTACAGTACCCAAATAAAAAAAATACCATTTCTATACCCTAGAAATCTCACTCTTTCTCTTTCATTTTGTCAAACCCATTTCGTTTTTAACCCATTTTCCGTCAATCGTATATCTCAAAACAAAACAAAAATAATGTTTGTATTACTTGTGTAAACCCATTTTGGGTTCTCCTCCACTCCAAAGCTCTCTTTATTTTCTCTTCTCTATAGCTTTTTTAGCCTATGACCTTTGTTTTTCTCATCTCATCTTCAAGGTGCACCCCAAGTGTTTGATGAAATGTCTCAAAGGGGTTTTGTGCCTTGAAATTGTTCTTTTTGTTTCAAGTTCAAAGCCTTTGGCCTCAACTTGAGGGGGAGTGTTATCTTGTATTGTTTCTTGTTGTTCTCTTGTGCTTGTCTTGTTGTCGTCTTCTTATCATCTCTTTCTTTCTATTACCTTCCATATCTTTTATGTAGTTCTTCAAGGCGCGCATAAAGTATTTGATAAAATGTCTAAGAGAGGTGTGGTGCCTTGTTTGTCATCTTTCCTTTGTCTTCTTCTCTACGGCGCACACCAAGTGCTTAATTAAATGTCCGAAAGCGGTGTAGTGCCTTGTTTGTCTTCTTTTCGTTGCAAGTTGAAGGTATTTGACCTTCAACTTGAGGGGGAGTGTTTTCATGTAGTTCTTTGTGTCTTTTCTTAGGAGTGTTGTCCACTTTGTTTTCTTTTCTTGAGGGGGAGTGTTGTTAGTATTGTCTTTGTCTTCTTGAGGGAGTGTTGTCTTGTTTTCATGTCTTGTTTTTCATGTCTTCGTGTTGTTTGGCTTTATGCCTTATCCCTTCATGTTATCTTCTTCCTCCTTTTCCGGGCGATGGCTTTCATATCCATCGTTGGTTGGCTCTCTTACAGACGACTGTCTTTTCCCGTCGACCTCTCCTTTCCGGGCGATGGTTTCCCTATCGTTGGACGGCTCTTTTTAGGCGACGATGTTCATGCCATCGACCTTATCTCCAGGCGATGATGTCCCCATCGTTGGTTGGTTATCTTCCTCTTCTTATCTTCAGAGGATGATGTTCATGCCGTCGACGTTGTCACCAGACGATGGTTTCCCCATCGCTTGTTGGTTATCCTCTTCATATCTTCTTATCTTTTCAGGTGACGATGTTCATGCCTTCGACCTAGTCTCCAGACAATGGTTTCCCCATCGTTGGTTGGTTATCCTCTTTCTCTCTATCCCTTCTCTCCTGGCAACGGTTTCTCCATCGACCTTGTCTTTGATGGTTTCCCCATCAGTTGCTATCCTCTTCACTTGGCGTTGTGCTGCTTCGCCAATGTTCGTTGTGCGCACCTTTGGTGTGCCCCTTTTGCTTGCTGGATTGTAGCTGTTCTTGCCATGGTACCTCCATTGCCCTCGATATGCGGATATGTTCGCCGTGCTCTCATTCAGGGAGAGGCCCTATTTGATCGCTCTCGTTGTTGTGCTACTTCAGGGGAGCTACTCTTTTGATGGACATTGATCTCGATGCAGTTCATGGTGGCCTTTGTTTTTTTGTTTATGTTTTGCATTATGTATGTACCGCAAGTGTTATACCAAGCTGGATGTGCATGAGCTTCTTGTACTTTTTTAGTTGTTGACGTAGTTCTTTGTAGCAAGCTGGAGCTTAATAGTATATACACTCCAGCTTGAGGGGGACTGTTGAATAATGTATTAGGTTAGTTTAGACATTACTTGTATTAGTTAGGGGTATTGTAGTCATTGTATGTTGTTGCCCTAGTTTGGGCCTATATATACATCATATTCATGAGGAGCTCCCGAGTGGAGACTCTCCATCCTTCACTCCTCTTCTTCTTCCTCTCTTCTAGCCCTAATCTCATTTCTAACAAATACAAATGGGGGCGATTAGATAGATGCGCAGAGCGTTGGAATAAGACTTAGTAGCATGAGAGATGTCGTCATTTATCTTCTTTTTTTTCATTTATGTTTGGTATTTAGGACTCGTTTAACTTGTTAGGAGGTTTTAAATAAACTCAATTTGGAGGGATTTGATTTTGGATATAGTGATATTTCATTTGAATATGTTAGTAAAGTAGTGGATATGGATGTTAATTGTTTCCTTACGGTAAAAAAAAAATTCGTAAATTTATTACAGGTTTTTATGTTTTCTTTGTGGTAACGGCCCGATATGGTTTTTGGGTCGTTACAGCTGTGGTATCAAAGCCAGGTTTACGTAAAACTTGATGCGTGTGAGTATGGGTAGGCCGTTGGGAAAGGGTAGTTAAACGAATATTCAAGACAAATTATGACCCAAGTGAAAGACCCTCACATGACATAAAAAGAAGAAACAGCTTGCAAAACTTGTCACTTGTTTAGGCTTTAAGACTTCCTTTAAGTTATATAATAATATGTATTAAAGCTTTTATGTATTTTGGCAGAATGTTTCGAAGGAGGAATACCGCTGGTCGTGGAAATAATGCAGGCCGTGCAAATGAGAATATTGGAAATGCAGGCAATGAGCAGGTGCCTGTACCTGAGCAAGTGCCCAACGACCAGGGAGGATTTCAGATGCTTGCAGAGATTTTGAGGAACCAGCAGCAAGCCCAGGCTGCTAGCCAGGCCACTTTACAGGCTATTGCAGCAAATATGGTACCTCGTCAGGAGCCGAGGGCTAGGGATGATGCTTCGCAGTTGCACAGGCAATTCAAGGATTATGACGCCCCTGAGTTTGATGGAGCGGGTGACCCTTTAGCTGCTGATCACTGGCTAGTGGAGATTGTATAAATGGGTAGCTTGTTAGAATCTATTGGTTTGTTGTGCATCGGTTCAAGCATATTTCCATCTGATGAATGGGCACATTTTTGGTCAATTTGGAAATTCGTGTAAGAGAATCCATGAGACACCTTTGGCAGCAAGATTCTCATTTATAGTACTCCGAGACATAATCGAAGGCAAATGATGAAAGCTGGTTTAATATTTGCTTACAATGTGAATCTGATACGTATATGTATGGTGTATAGGAGGTAGTTGCAAGGTAGTTATTGTAGGGATTTGCATTTTAGGTTTATGGGTATGTGGTTTAGAGTCATGGGTGTTAGTTTTTATTATGTGTCATGTTAGTGGTAAGTGGGTTGATGATGTGGCATTCCATCTTGCTTGTATTTATGTAGTAGCATTTCTATGAAATGGAAAAGAAGAGAAATTTACATTAAAGGAAACTTATGTTTCTTGGAGAGTCATGGTTCCTCTCGATTTGAATCACTAGGAGGTCCGGTTGCCTCGAATCAACCTCTCTTCCCCCTCTTCCAATCTTTACTTTTGTTTATTTGCGTTACGGCCGATTAGGCACGTAACAAACTGGTATCAGAGCGGAAGATCCTTCGCCATGGCTGCATCTTCAGAATTCTGGGAATCCATACGTGAAGATTTGCAAGAAATTAAAGCATTGGTTTTGAAAATGATGGAAGGACAACAACGATTTGCGAAGGGCCTGAAAGAAATCAGCAAAGCAATTAAGGAAGTGCGAAAAGAAGATCAAAAGTTGAAACTTGAGAAAGCTATTGTTCGTGTCAAGAAAAGTTTGACATTTGATGGCGACAAAGATAGTTTGGTTGAATGCTTTGCCAAGAATCTTGATGATTTTTTCCAGCCATTCGATCATTTCATTATTTTGATGTGGTGTCATGAAAGATCAGATTTCTTTTGAGTTTGATTGCAGCAAATTTTGAAAGTGGAGTTCAAAAGATCGTGGCCATAACGATTTGGGACCCCGGCGGGTTAAAGTGTTTTGTTTAATAATTCGACCTTGAGGACAAGGTCATTTGTAAGGGGGGAGGAATGATACGTATATGTATGGTGTATAGGAGGTAGTTGCAAGGTGGTTATTGTAGGGATTTGCATTTTAGGTTTATGGGTATGTGGTTTAGAGTCATGGGTGTTAGTTTTTATTATGTGTCATGTTAGTGTAAGTGGGTTGATGATGTGGCATTCCATCTTGCTTGTATTTATGTAGTAGCATTTCTATGAAATGGAAAAGAAGAGAAATTTACATTAAAGAAAACTTATGTTTCTTGGAGAGTCATGGTTCCTCTCGATTTGAACCACTAGGAGGTCCGGTTGCCTCGAATCAACCTCTTTTCTCCCTTTTTCAATCTTTACTTTTGTTTATTTGCATTACGGCCGATTAGGCACGTAACAAAATCATTATTATTTTTGTATGCTGTGTTATTATCCTTGGTAGGGTGGTAAAACCAAAAGGAAGTACAAATTAAAGAGGCCATTTCACCTCCATCGCGACGCAGGAGAAATGGGTTCGGCGCCCATAAAATGACCATTCGGTCGGTTCAAAGGGGGATTAAATGGAATGAAAACTGATAATAAAAGGTATCTGATAGCCCTTTATCCCCTCTTTTCCTTTTCTTAAGGGCAATTGTCTCTTCCTCGCAATCCTAATCCCAATCACCGCAAAAAAAAAAATGAGAGTTTCCATTTTCAAGCAAGATTTTTCTTTCTTTTCTTCCTCCTGATTTTGTATGTGAAGGAACACGATCGAAGATAAACATTCCTGGAAGAGAGAGAGAGAGAGAGAGAGAGAGAGAGAGAGAGAGAGAGAGTTCTAAATTCAGCTTAGTCACTAAATAACTTGCTGGTGAGTGACGACTAGTGGCCCACAGTACTATCTAGCAGAGGTTTCAACATAGGCAAGCAAGGAAACTTTAAGCAATAGCTAGGAAATGAAATAAAATTTATTTTCCAAAGAATTAGACAAGGCTTGTATTAATACCAAAAACATTGAATGAAATTAACACGTTCAAGAGCTAGTATCAGAAAGGAACAAGATATTGGTTTCCAACCCTCTGAAACAAACATTCTACAAATTATGAGTCTAAGTCTAATCCTACAACTCTCATCTTACCTTGGTACACCTCGAGTATTTCAGAAACCCTATCTTGGTACCAGAGGTTTTTTTACAGAAAAATCAATTCTGAACTGTTAAAATCTGATTTTTACTCTTACCCCCCCCCCTCCTCCTCATTCCTCCCTCTCCTATATATATAGGGCTCGGGTCCAAATCGCAATTTGCGATTTTAAATTCCTCTGTACATTACAATTTTTCAATCATGCATTGCAACTACCTCAACCTTTAGCTTTCCATCATTTGAAGCCCGTAAAGGAATTGCCGAAACAGCTCAGAAACTTCAATTTTGTCCATGTCTATATTATCAAGACAGAAACCTCTGTTCTGTCAATGTCTTGGAAATCTTTGTGGAAATACTCGTGTTTCTTCTTCTCCCTTTGCCTCTTCTTCCAGGGAGAGATGAAATTAGAAATTGCTCCGGACTCGCCATTCTGAACAACTTTTCTTTTGGATGCCCGAAGGAGGAGGAAAACTATTTAGTTTTGACCAGCCACTAAAAAAAATGATAAAATCCTGGCAAAGGAGACGATGGATAGTTCCCCTTCGTGAGGTGGTGAGTCCACAACTGAGATGAGTCAATCTAACCTTTGTGACGCTCTTTGGAGAATTTGTTCCCATCAATCAATCCTTACATGTCGATCAATTGACTTCTTCGGTGTCATCACGAATCGTCAAACGATTTCTCGCATCAAGCTTGCTCTGATACCAATTGATGCAAGTAAGCTACTATGAATCCGCCGGAAGTAGTAAACTTACTAGTGAATTGAACTACCACACAAACAATTCAATGGATATTCACAGGCAATGCTAAAGAGAGATAAGATTTGATCAAAACATGATCAAAGTATGGTAAAACCCAAAACCCAAAAGGGAAATCTCGTCGCTACTCATTGACCTCCTGGAAAAGTACATAAAACACAAGCACGCACACACACACACACCCATCAGTTCAAAACACCTTAAAACCCTAGTTTTAACCATTGGGATAGGATCGATTCCAATCCTCAGATCAACCTAAATAAATCCTATATTTTTTATTTTTGAGTAGCCCAAAATAAAAATAGGATGTGTCTTACATGTAGCTGTCCTACAAAACAATTAACATTTTCATTCCATAGGACCTACCAAAAGCTAATTAAACTTTTCCTAAAAATTCCTTAAAAATTATTAAAGATCTTCACAAAATATGATGACCTAGCATGGCAATTTTTGTGAAAAAACAGATCTTTGTAGGTTCCACTATTAAGGTTTACATGATGTTTTGGTCGCCTTTTGGCTTACTTTGGATCTCGCTCGGCCCTATTTTTGTTTCAAAATATCTGTACTGAATTATGGGCTTGTTCATGAAATTTGAGCAATTTTTATTTGGTTTTGATGACTATCATTTTAGATCACGATGTGAAGTTTATGAGCCATATTTGGAGGATACTATGGAAGAAGATGGGAACTGAGCTTCAATATTCGAGTGACTATCCTCTGTAGTCCGAAGGTCAAACAAATTTAGTGAATAGCGAATTACCGTTGGAGCTCAAAAGACTCAAAGGGACTTAGAATTTCCCCAAGCCGAGTTTCCCTACAATGCTTCGGTAAACCCTATGGGTAAGTCACCATTTGAGGTTGTTAACGAGCTTGGAATCCTATTGCAGAGTATTATCGGAGATCAAAGCACTCAGTTGGACTTTGCACTTCCCTAAACCGAGTTCGCCAACAATGCTCTGGTAAATCGGACTATGTGCATGTCATCATTTGAGGCTGTTAATGAAGAATTCCAAGCTAAGTTTTGGACTAGGCCCGTCTTCCATTGCAAGCCATTCATAGTGAGGATGCTTATGCTTTTATTGAGCACATTCATGACATCCAAACTCATGTGTGTCAATCTAATAGCAAGTCTCTAGAGGCTGCTATTAGATTGAGGAGCACACGTTTTCAATAGATTAGATCTCATTATGGTGCATCATTGACTGGACGGATTTAAGGTAGGGACATATAACATGCTCAAATAGAAAAAAGATTAGTCATCGAGGGGCTATGAAATATCACCTACACTCATTGTTGGGTATCGCTTCAAATTCCTAGGTGATGATGCCACAAGCAGTGTCAAAAGTGCACATCCCTCTTCCAAAGAGCAGAAGAAAAGATCCTTAACCACAAGAAGGTTACACAATCTCTTGGGATGCCGATACCTTGTTCCATGGAAAGGGAATGCCTCCTACAGAGTGCATGTGTGGCAAAAGAAGGACTGGCGGGCAATAATGTTCAATTGTTTGATGAATTCAAAGATGAAAGCTCAGGGAGCTCCTTCCAACTCACAGGGAGAGAGGGGGGGGGGGGTAAGATGCGGATGGATGATGCACAAGCGTCATTGATAATCTAAAGAACCTTTGGGGCATATGTAACCAAGGTTTTAAATTTAGACGGAAATCCGAAATTTCGGGTTTCGAAACCGAAATTGGGTTAAGTCAAAATGTTACAAAATTTCGACCGAAATTTCAGGCCGAAATTTAAGGAATATCCCTACAAAATCTGAATTTTATTCGTTATTTAATATTATCCCGAAATTTCGGAGCCGAAATTTCGTACTGGATAAAATATTACTTTTTTCCTATTTCGACGGATTTTGAATGAAATTTCGCCTGAAATTTCGGTTTCGGTGAGGACCGAAACGCATTCCGAAACCGAAATTTAAAACCTTGTATGTAACAAGAAGAGGGGTTTTTGAATTTTGGGCTTAAAGTGGGTCGGAACTACTGACATCAGCATTGACCTACTGATGTCAACAGGAGGGTGCAGATGTTCAAAGGGACTGAAAAGCTTCAAAATTCAAAACCTGCCATTTTGTGTTCAAATCATGATTGTCTTTTCAGAATTTTCTGGAATAGTTGAAATAGTTTTGAAGAGTCCCGATGGAGGATGGATTCGATGACTTGCAAACAGAAATTCAGACAGCCGGGGAATAAATCAAATACTAAACAATTTATTCAAGTATTTTGGTAGGAAAAGTATTCTCAAACATGATGACTGAGTAGGTTTAGAAGTCAATGAAGAATTTAAGGAGTTGTAATATAGTTGGTTTAGGACTGTAATTTCTGACTTTAATTCAGTTCAGTAACATTGGGTTTTCGTTGAAAGGTTGTATTTGGACACTTGTTGGATGACTAAGTTAGGACTAAGAGCTTTTCTGTAAATAAGAAAGAGTGGGTAGCCCTTCCCACATAAATTTCTTTGAATCTATATCTTCTTTTTTTTTCTTTTTTTCTTTTAATTTTTTGAGATTTCAAAACTTGAAATATCTCTCTTGCTGTTTGTTCCTCATCCATTCATCTGTTGTAATTGCATCCTTTTTTTTGTTTGGCTGCTGCTTTTTAATATACCTGAGATAAGTTTTTTTTTTTGGGTCTGTATCTGGGATTTGTAATTTGCATTTCTTCTATTTTGGCAACCTATTCTTGATGTTGTTTCAAGGAAAAGCCTAGCCACCTTCACAACAGTATCCAAGTCAAATCATCTTATTCAAAAACTTGATCATCATTTGGGGTCAATCTTGCAATAGGAACAATCTACTCATTGCATTATGGAGTCATTAGAGAAGATGGATTGAGTTTTTCATGATTTGGATAGTGTTCGCTAAGATGTTGCTTGCACTGAATAAATACTAAATTGTTTATTTCCTCTACTCGTTCGTTTATCTTTTTTAGTGTGGGTATTCAAATTTCAAACAACCCAAATGTCAGAATTAAAATAGTAAAGTCTTAACATTCAAAATTTAAATCTATCACAATTCATTGGAAATAAATTTGACGTCACACTCAGCATTTTGGAGTGATGCTACCTCAGGTGGTCTTTGTTATTTCATGAATGATTTAGTGATGTTAGTCAGATATTAACATTTTTGGGGCGAGACTACTTCAAGAAAAAGCTTATGAATTATTTCTTTTCTATTTTCGGAAACTAATGTAGGTGGCAATGGTGGAAGAGGTGGTGATGTTATTTTAGAATGCTCTGCAGCCGTTTGGGACTTGAGCAATCTGCAACATCATTTGGTCAGTTACTTTTCTCTATTGTCTTTTTGTCTGAACTGGAATACCAATTTCCACTGATCATTAGAGACATATGCTTAGTTACTGATCTCCATACGTTTTTCTAATATTCAACACAAATATACTCATTAGGCACCATAAACGTGTACTAGTACGTGAGCTTTTGAAGAATATCTGTTCTTAATCATTACTTTGGATTGTAAAGCTTATATATTTCTGATATTTCACAGAATGCAAAGAGAGGGGGGCATGGAGTTTCCAAGGATAAAATAGGTAGCCGAGGGGCAGACAAGGTTATAATTTCATAAGTTGTTCTATTGTCACAAATTTTCATATATCTGCTGTTACCACTTTTAGCATGACAACTACTGGCAGTTTATTGATTGGCTGATCTTATTTGATAGGTTGCACAAGTACCAGTGGGCACCGTAATTCATCTAGTTGAGGGCAATGTTCCTGTTGTAGTTGAAAAGAGTTCCACTATAGCTTTGGATCCCTGGGATATCCCAGGTAATGTAGAAACTAATCCTTCTGATTCCGATAACCACATTAATAATACTACTATTTTCAGTTCTATGGAAGAGACTGACGTTTTGGAAACAAAGGAATTCAAAAGTTCTTCATTAGTTGAGAGGAATATTAAAAAATCAGCAAGCATGCAACATGCAATTAGGGTTTCCTCGACTGGAGGTCAATCTTCTCATTCTACTAAAGTAGAATTCATAATGGAAAATTCTACCTCTGATCCTGGGGAAAGTGAGAGGGAGGATGAGAAGATGGGATATGATGATATGTCTGAAGTAGAATTTGAAGAGTGGGAGGAGGAGGAGGAGGAGGAGGTAATACAATATTCTGTTGCAGAATTAACAGAACCAGGTCAACAACTTGTTGTTGCTCGGGGAGGGGAGGGTGGTCTAGGGAATTCTTCAATGGGAAAAATTTCCAAAGGCCATAAAAATGTGAAGCGTAGGGATAGTGTGACCGATCTTGATATCTCGGATGATGAAAATGAATCCTCACTTACTGTGGGTTCGCCGGGTTCGGAGGCTGTTCTTATATTAGAACTCAAGAGTATTGCAGACATTGGTCTTGTTGGTATGCCAAATGCTGGTAAAAGTACTCTTCTAGGAGCCATTTCTAGGGCTAAGCCTGTTGTAGGGCATTATGCATTTACAACTCTAAGGCCAAATATAGGGAATCTAAACTACGAAGACTTCTTTTCTGTCACGGTGGCCGACATTCCTGGGCTTATTAAGGGAGCGCATGAGAATCGTGGACTGGGGCATGCATTTCTGCGGCACATAGAGCGCACGAAAGTTCTGGCCTATGTAGTAGACTTAGCAGCTGCATTGGATGGGAGAAAGGGTATTCCACCATGGGAACAGTTGAGAGATTTAGTTTTAGAACTCGAACATTATCAGCAGGGTTTGGTGGACAGGCCATCCTTAGTAGTAGCCAACAAAATTGACGAGGAGGGTGCAGAGGATATGTTTGAAGAACTCAAGAGAAGGGTGCGAGGTGTTCCCGTGTATCCTGTTTGTGCCATCTTGGAAGAGGGAATACCAGAGCTAAAAGCTGGTCTTAGAAGGCTTGTAGATGGTTCAGAGTCATGGAGGCTCAAATTAGATGGAATCATGCTGAACTAGCCTTGTATTCCAGAGATGGTTCATTCTGTAACCATGCCATTGTAATGGAATTTCTTCCGTTTGCCCCAAGGAAAGCCTATGTTGTTGTGCCGCCTAAGCACAAAGAAGTCTTGCTGGTGTACCAGAATTGATCCAAAATCAGTTTTATAGGTCTGAGTGGTGCATTTTCCTCTCTGGGAATTCCAATTCATATGAGTTGTGGCATCTTTAATGACTGGTAAGTGATATGTTGTGGCTTTGTGCAGTAATGTATGCAGCCGAGGCATAGGAACTGACCGAGACATGGAAACTTTGTTTCTATACTACCCGATCAATTCAATCAAGCGCTCACCATCTATTTTTCATTGTCAGAAATGAAGACCTAATATTGGACTGAGAAGAAAGGGGAAAAGTGAAGTCCAAGCGCACCATATGACATGAAAAGGAAATCTTGTTTTGTCTCCTATTTTTCCAGGCTTAGGAGTATTCAGCTGGTAGCAAGTATGGATGTTATTCAAAAGATTATATACAAGTGCAATGTTTCTAGCAAAATATATGTTCTCTCGTGACTTTTTAGAACTGCATGCAATACTTAATGTAGGATTTGGAATAGTTTGTGAGGTGTTGCCTGTTATGAGTAGATAACTTGAGACCAACCCTTGAAGCATGTAATGACAAATTTGCGGTTTTAGGCTGGGCATGGGCGCAGAAAAGTTTTCAATCCCTGTGGATGAAGTAAACATGGAGTCTAGATACCGTAGTCACAAATATTTGCCTTGGGAATTTCTTGAGATGCGCGTTTCTCAGGAGATTTTGAATTTTAGTGTTATTTCTGGGTTTATATTGAGAATTTTCAAAAAATTAGAATATTTAAAAATTAATTTAAGATAAAACATTAGAAAAACAGTGTGAAATTATGGCAATATTATTGTGATATTTTTCATGATAAATGACAATTAAAAATATTGCCTTCTTTAAATCTTTGGATTATTTTAGAGTTTTGTCATTTTATCATAATACTGCGATAAAATCATAATATTTTGAAAATGTCCGAGATGCTTGTTTCTATGGCTCTGATAAGAGTACAATTTTTTGAGGTCATCCAATCTAACATTAACCATGTAATCCGGGGAGGTCCAATTCATTCTTAGCGAAAGCTCAGCCTGACCCGACCAAAGTTGCACCCAAGCTCAAAAAAATAAAATAAAAATGCTTTGTTCATTGCTTTGATGCTGGGCCCTACCTTAGATCTCCATTGTATCGGCATGCAATCTCCTTCTCTAGGATTCAAATTCTGTCAAAACAAGATCAATCGATCCACAGTTTTCCTAGGACTCTTCAACAAGACTCCAGGGTCTCAGTCAAATCAGCCAAAAAAGAACCAATTATTCTTAGGAGTCCCCGTGGTTAACCCGCAAAATTCCTCATCTCTGTTCTTGCCTACACGCAGGCATTTAATTGAGAACCCTTTGGTACCTAGCAGATTCAATTGGCGTTCTCAAGGCTCTTTCATTTTCAGCTTTCAAAACTACTGTGTCTCCAAATCGGTCGAATCCAGTCAAGCCACATCAAGCCAAATACGTCAATCCCTACCAAATACCAATCAAAATCAAATCTTTCAAAAGCATTGGTCTTTCAGAAGAACCTCCAAATCATCATTCAAATCAATCTCCCAGTCATTCAAGCTCGGGATCAGACCCGGATGGGTCTTTCCCTCTATTCTCAAATTCCGGATAGGATCCCAACGAACGGATACCCTCAATTCATGCTTTTGGATTGGATCCAAACAAACCGATCCCCTCCCATTCAAGCTTAACCCTAGATTGGATCCCAACGAACGGATCCCTTCCTCTCAAGCTTCTAGATCGGATCCCAACGAACAGATCCCCTCCACTTAAAAAATCTGAATCGGATCCTAACGAACGGATCCCCTCCCATTCAAGCTTAATCCTGGATTGGAGCCCAACGAACAGATCCCCTCCACTTCAAAAATTTGGATCGGATTCCAACGAACGGGTCCCCTTCATCAGCTTCTGGATTGGATCCCAATGAACGGGTCCTCTCCACTCAAGTTTCTGGATCGGATCCCAACCAATGGATCCCCTCCATTCAAGCTTCATGATCGGATCCCAATGAACGGATTCCTTCCACTTCAAAAATCTGGATCGGGTCCCAACGAACGGATCCCCTCCCATTGAAGCAAAATTCTGGATCGGATCCCAATGAACGGATCCCATCCATTCAAGCTTCATGATCGGATCCAAAAGAACGGATCCCTTCCAATTTGAAAATCTGGATTGGATCCCAACGAACGGATCACTTGCACTTCAAAAATCAAGATCGGGTCCCAACGATCGGGCCTCCACTCGAAATATCTGGATCGGATCCCAACGAACGGATCTTCTCCACTTCAAAAATCTAGATCGGATCCCAATGAACGGATCCCTTCCTCAAAATTATAGATTGGATCCCAATGAACGGATCCCCTCCCTCAGCATCTAGGTGGATCCCAATGAACGGGTCCCCTCCATTCAAGCTTCTGAATCGAATCCTAACGAACGGATCCTTTCCAATTCAAAAATCTGGATCGGATCCCAGCGAACGGATCTCATCCATTCAAGCTTCTGGATCAGACCCTAATGAACGAATCCCTTCCACCTAAAAAATCAGGATCGGATCCCAACGAACAGATCCTCTCCCATTTGAGCTTAATCACAGATTGGATCCTAACGAACGGATCCCTTCATTCAAATCTTAAATCAGATTACTGTGGGACCCCTTTCTCGAGGCAAGGACGGCGGGATGAGACCCCGCGGGCCTCTCGATCTCCACACGAGTTGGAGAGCTCCACTACAGCTCTCTCAAATATAGTGCCATCACAGCACGAGTTCATGGCGTGTGCGATACCTCTTGATTCGGAGTAGGAACTCGGAACCAAGACGTACCTGACTGTGTGTCCCTACACACATCCAAGGATATGATGGGAAACTAAAATAATAGACTCGCCATCCAGGATTAAGGCCTGGACCCATAATATACTCTGTGCAATGGATAACCAGAAATGAACAGGTCCATGCCTGGTTAATAGTGGGGATGGTGTTAGGCACCCCACTCACCTGAGAAAACACGGTCTCTTATGCCATTTTTTATTATTTTTGAAGAATTTTGGGCGAAAATCATGTGATAGGAACCGACATCCCCAAGAAGAATGACCTATCTAAGCATGCATGTACCGGAGATGGGCAATCATATCCACAAAAGAAAGAAAGAAATATCCATGGTCTAAGGAGGGTTGATATTAGTATCACCTGACATTGGCATGAAACTAGAGTCCGCCGTCTCCCCCTCTCTCAAATGAATATAAACAGACAAATGTACATACAAATCTTAATCAAATAAATCCACACATCACTCATAAGGAGGCGGAGAAGACTAGGGCCAATCCAATATCAGATAACCCTGATACATGTCTCCACTAATCCTAACTCGTTATATCTAATCCTGGAACAAGGCAAGATGTGAACAGAGAGCGAGGGCATACGCCCCAGCCCTGATCCGAACAGGACAACAACAAACTCATCACATCTAGGAAAGCGGTAAACACCCACATGCATACTACAGCTAAGCAGATAATTAGATAAATGAGTAGATAACAGGATAGGATAAGCAAATAAATAAGATGAGATAAGCAGGTTATGAGATATGATCAGCAGGAAATGCTACAGCTAAGCATGTGAGTGAGCAAGTAAGAGCTACAACTAAGCATGTGATCAAAACTATAAAGAGTATACAGATAATACTATGGCTAAGCATGAGACTACACAATAGATGTGGCTAAAGGGTATACAATCAAAACAAAGAAGAAAACACACTATCATGCACCTGTACAAGAGATAATGATAAACAATACACCACCAACCATAAAACCCTAAAAAATGTGCACCGGATCGATCTGGACCTGGATGGCCATCCAAGCTGCCTACGTACCGCAAGCTTCTTTTGGAATCAAGATCAACATAGTTCGGTGGCGCTATTCTAAGCTACGATCCCTTTTGTACATAGAACCACTAAACTGGATTCAATCGACTGAACTGGACTTAGTGATTAAAGCTTATTGAAGGTAATTAGTTAGGTTGAAGTTTATTGCAAAATTTTAGGACACCCTATATGCTCTTAAACTATATGCAAGTTGAATCCTGGATTAATGCAGGTGGGCCCTATCCCTAAGTGTGACTAGGCTTTACCCTAAAAGAAAAAGATGGGCTATCTAGTGAATCCTATTCTAGTCATCAGTTGACAGTGTGTACAACTGACCTGACTGATGGACTCCTAACTCTATGACTCTCCTAAATATCTAGGACAAAGTCCTACTACATAAAGAGATTTTGTTTTTAAAGGTTTATTGAAAGGTTTTAAAAGGTGTGACTGGACTCAGGAGGACGGTCCCAAGCTACCTACGTACCCCGTGGAAGAGGATCAAGCCAACGTAGTTCGAAAACAGATTTTCCAAAATACATTTCTAGTGCTTTTTTAAGTTTTTTCTGATGTTTTTTGTAATTTTTCAAAGTGTTTTCACCCTTTCAGCTAAAGGGAACCTATAAGACCACATCTATGATCCAGCCTGGTGGAGTGTCAACACTAAGGACATAATCCCTAGAGCCTAAAGGGGAATCCCTAAATGAGTGAACTAGTGTCCCGAAGCATGTGAAATGAATCCCAAGAAGGCCTATCTAACAAGGCTGAGCAAGTCTCTAAGAAGGGGAAGACATTGGTAACCTGGACAAGCGGACAGACTCCTAAACTACAGGACATACTCCTATACTAATGGCAGACTCCTAGTCTAAAGGATTGACCCCTAGTCTATAGGGCTGACTTCTAAACTAACAATTCTATAAAAGGGGTATTAATAAGACAAGACAAAGCATGTCTCCTAGAAGAAGATGAAACAAATGAGGTGCTAATGAGACTGGGCAAGTCTCCTAGACACAGAGAAGGGCCTCAAGTAACCTTATCATTGCAAGGGCAATTATAAATAGGAATACGGTAATGACTGAGTTAGTCTTTAACTATAAGGGATGTTCTACTGAGACTAGGCAAGTCTCTTAAGGGTAACTCACTAATGAGACTAGAGTAGTCTCCTAAAGGAATGACTTTTCTAATTAGACAAAGCTCGTCTCCTAAAGAGGTGGGCTCTAGATAGCTCTCTCATTACACTTGCAATGATAGGAGGGTCTAGTGTTTAAGGTTACATGTCTAAAGGACTAGGAAAGTCTTCTAAAGAAAAGAAGAAGAGGGGAATGCTATAAGGACTAAGCGTCATCAGAAGGATGGGCTCTAGATGACTCTTTCATTGCCCTTGTTTAGTAAGATATTCTTAAAATTAACAGATTATCTCAGAATTATTTTAAATTTTAAAGCCAAAGAAAAATTCAAAAAGTGAAATACGGGTGTGACAACCCAAGAGGCAAGGTGAATTGGTCAATTAAAAATTTTAGTCTTAATTAAATGGATTATTAAAATTAATTTACTAATTAAGCACTTATTAATCTAACCCTTGTTCAAATATTCAAGATAATAAAATTTAGGGTTTAGATATTACTTTAAGCCTATTTGCCCTAACCCTTGTTTTAATAAAACATAAATACAAGAAAGGGTAGAGTGTACTAATTACCACAAAGTGCAAAGAGAAGGAGGAGAGAAAGCATCCACAAGGCACAAGATTTATAGTGGTTTGGTCTATCACAAGACCTACTCTACTCTTCAAAGTTTACCTCCTTGGGATCTTCACTAAAACAATGAGATTCTTCAAAGGAGGAATCTCGAAGCCGTACACCCAACTCCTCCGATCTTCCAAGGGAAAAAACCCTTTCTGCACGAAGCCTTGGAGAAGGAACACACCCTCTTACAACGTCTTCACCTTTCTTAACGGGCCGAAGAGTAGACCCTCACAATGTCTTCACCTTTGTTACCGGGCTGAAGAGTAGACCCTCACAATGTCTTCACCTTTGTTACCGGGCCGAAGAGAAGACCCTCAAATACAATGAAGAAAATAAATGAAAAACTCGCAATGCCTCTTGATAGGCGGATTACAAAGTTGTAGCTCACAAAACTCTCCAAAGATAGAAAATGTAAGAACCCTAGTGGAGATCCTCTTTATAAAATGTGCAAATGCAAGTTCAAAGAGGTTTTGCTTTTGATAGAAGGTTTTAGCTCAAAGAAAATGGGATTTGATCTTTCTAAAAATGTTCAAAAGCTTGTAGAGATAGGTTTTAATGATGTATATATAGTGTATTTGAAAATATGACCGTTTGGGGTAAAACTGTAAATAACTGGCTTTAAAAAGTCAAGCTGAAAATGCCTCAACGGCTAGTTTGCTAGACCGGGGCGGTCGACCGAGCCATCACGGTCGCCCGCCCCTATCGGGTGCCCTTTTTTTTATTTTCAAATTTTTACCGTCGCGGTCGATTGGCCCCATGGCGGTCACCTGGCGAGGGCTACCTGTTCGCTCAAAAATTCAGCTCAAAACCTATCTGAGGTCGACCGACCCATGGCGGTTGCCCGCCCAAACCCATGACAGAATGTTCTGTTTGAAACAGACACATATCCGCGGTCGCCCGGCTTGCCCCGGTCGCCCGGCCTAGCCCTGTCAACCGGCCCTTTATAAAATTCTATTTTTATTTTAAGATATTAGGGGCTTTTGGGCCATGGTCTTTGGGCTTCAGTCCTAGGTTTTCCAACACATTTTTGGTTATGTGTATGGTTTTCAAAGATGTAAAAAGTTAAGTATGAAAACCTTTTGAAAGTGCATTTAACATAAAATCAAGAGGACTCTAAATACATTCTAAAAATAAGAACCTTGAATCTTCTTGGAATGTATCAGCTCCTTTGCACTTCTTTGGACTTCTTCGGCTTGAGAGTGAACTTCTTGAACTCTGTCTTAGCTCTTGTGACTTGTCCTCCAATCTTCAATGCATGTTGAGGTACATGAGGAGTCAACATAGCATGTTCAACTCCAAGGTCCTTCTTGACACTTGCTAGGAACTTGTGGGATCTTCATGTTGAGCTTCTTGAATAGAACATCTCCAAATGTTGATGTCTCCAATGTATGTGCAAGCTCTTGGTTTCTTTGCTTCTTGATCCACAAGTCATGTGTTGAGAAGAGTTGTGTAATGGCGATTATGACATGAAAATCATGTATATAACAAAACACCTCAAAGCAACATATCAGTCCATAAATGCTAATCAATTTAGTTTGCTAGCATCAAACCAAGAAGATAAGGTGAATGATTAAACCCATGGGAACCCTTGGGCTTACAAGAAGAATAAGAAATGGTCAATAAGAAAGGTCATTGATTCGAACCTAATCATAGCTGATAAGTAAACACACCAATTACCATTGTAGGTTAGGTGAGAATTAAACAAAAGGTAGGCTCATTACAAGACAATAAAAACAACAGATGACTAAACCTTTTAATTGCATGCCAATTGAATTTCTAAACTTTGAAATGAAAATTACAAAATTTCTCCTTTTAATGATTATGAACAAAAGTTAAATCATGACCATGGTAAAAAAATCCACTACTAAAGTGATGTTAGGATACTACAAATGTCCTAACCGAGCAGAATCTAATACACCCATTAATACAGAACAATACTGGCATCGATACCTGGGATTATTCTCTTCAGCACTTCCTTTTGTTTTAAAAAAAAAAACTCCTGCTATTGTTATTATATCTAAATATTTTTACTCATTAGCTCTATTGATAATACATTGTGCAAATGCCTCAAATTTATTTTAACCTGACAAGCACAGAACATCTTAATAAAATAACACAAAATTAGCTCATCATATGAACACTACCCCTACACATTCTGTTTAAAAACACAAACTATCTTTGTCTTTGGTTATTAATATAATGCCACGAGCTTTCATGAAGATCATAAGCTACTTAGAAATATAGAATACTAAATTCCATGACAATTTCAAAATGACCATTCAACTGAAGCAAGCATACCCTATTAAGAACTACACTGATATAACATAAGCATTTTATCTTAACAACAATATACTCCTTTCTTTTAAAGAAATGAATTAAACCAACTAAAATTCTAAAATCCTAACAATGAGACAGTGGTGACATTAAAATAAGCATCATCTTTTTCAATAAATCAAGAGGAAGTAAATATTCCAATCCTCGAAGGAGAATGAAACACGAGGACTGCATCCTAAACTTCAAAATAAAACACACTCTTTTACCTCAACTCCTAGCACTTATAAAAACAAAGTATCCCCAATTAAACTAACAATTACATGACCATAATTTCTTGAACAAATCATATGTATATAAAAAAAGTGGGCATATAGATACAGGTAAAATTCCATACCATGATAAATTCAACATAAAATAACCAGTTTAACATTATTTCTTTCCTTAAATGAAGAATGAGAAAACCATAACTAAATGGATATTATAAACAGAAATGATAAGCTCTAAAATAAAATCTGAACACTTTGGGGTCTAAAAATGAATTAATATAAGCCACTCTTGAAGGTTAATATTGTTGCAACTACACTTCTTCTAAACTCTTTCAACAATTATTTAAAGAAACGGAAATATACTGAAGGCAGGGGAACCGGATTGGATTTAAGTAGTTATAGAACATCAAGAGAATTAATTTGATCATTACTTTTATTTCGATGTTTGCATTAAATCCATCTTGTCCACTGGAACTAATAGGAACCTAAAACCTGTTTAAAAACTAAAAGTAGTAATTTCACACCTCTTTCAATAAAAAAATGTTTATGAGACCTCTCATTGGGAATAGAAGAAAAAAAAGAACTTGGTTATTCAAAGAGGCTCTAAAAGGGTCAAATTTGTAATAATAATCCCAGCCTGAGCCACGCCCCTTAAGTTTTCAGATCAAATGAAAATTTTGATCAACAGAGACTGAGAGCGTGACTTCAACCTTCATCAAATTTAGTAGGTGTATGAATAATTGACTTTTCAACATAAAAAGATAAGTATGAATTCACTCCTGGATGAAATTTAAATATCTGGAATTAAAATTTACAATTCAAACATGTATTTGTTAATATTAATCACATTCACTTAAGCCTTTAGCAGTTATTTAAAGATCAAATTAAGATAAGAAAACATAAAAATCTTCAACAACTAAAACTTCTCACAGGTTAGGTTTTGTAAAACTTGCTTAAAGAGCATAACCATACATTCAACACTTTTTTGCAAATAAATATAGAAGAATTGATCTGAATACGGCTAAAATGATTTGCTTAAAAGAACTCAATACACAATGAAAATCTTCTGAACATATCAATGCAATAGCGAATTCATGCTCATCAGATCCGATCTCCGATATGCAGCAGCTCATGGGATTAATTACAAAATTGCCACAGAGAAAACAAATCTAAATAGTGACTTCCTTAATTTATTTGATCAAATACCTGAAGATCAGTTCAGTTTAAACAAACTCAAAATATTAAATAGAACTCTTCTTTTAATAAAAAATAGCATCATATTCGTTATGATTGTATACACACAAAGCAAAAATCAGAAATTGAACATAGCTATAAAAATCGAAAATCATAGTAAACCAAAGGAGATTCATTCAGATAAAATCATTTAATTCATGATAGACTAAGACAAGTCAAAGGAAATTACCTGAATGTGTTGAAATGAATACCTTCTTTTCTTCTTCTTTTTCTTGTTGGTTACCTTCTTTGGACCCGAGTTTTTTCTTCTTCTTCTTCTTCTTTTGTGTGCTAGGTTTGAAATGGAGAAAAATCGGATCTGTAGTAAAAAAAAGTTAGATCCGAAGGTAGAATTGGCCAGAGTTTAGGTAAAACTCTCGGATCTAGAGTTAGGGTTTAAAAAAAGAAGCTAGATGATAGTAAATGAGCAGATCTCAACTGATTTAGGGTTTGAAAAAAAAACAGTAATGATGTGTGAGATGCTAACTGATACAATAGTGATTGGATTCCTGCGAGAATTGCCGGAATCAATGGAGGATGAGTCGAACTTCATAAGGAATGGATAGATCTGAAAGATAGAAGAAAGATTAGGGTTAGATCAGAGGCAGTAGAATAGGAAGAAGATGAGAAAGGTAACAGATAAAGGTAATTTTGTTGATGATGAGGTCAAATCTCCGGCAAAATGACCGGAGAAGATGAAGATTAGAGCCTCTCTCTCTCTCTCTCTCTCTCTCTCTCTCTCTCTCTCTCTCTCTCTCTTCCCCTGATTTTCCAACAAAAATGAGAGCTAGCTTCTCCCTTGCCCTAAATCGATGTCTTATTTATATAGGAAAATGATATTTTTGCCCCTTCATCTTCTCCCATGGACAGCCCCCTTTAGAGAATTTTGAGTAGGGGTGGACATGGTTCGGTTCGGTTTTGGGCTAAACCCAGAACCGAACCATATATATTCGGTTCCCTGAAATTGGAACCAGAACCGAACCATATATATATGGAACCGAACCGAACCAGACCCATATATAATCGGTTCGGTTCGGTTCTGGGTTTACCCAACCATCACCAATGGCCCTTCACCAAGTGACAACCCATCTCAATTTATTTATTTATTTTTTGAACGATGCCAGCTCAAAATTCTTTCAAGAACACTCCAGTCAGCTCTTACTGTAAGTGTATGACTCATCATTCTATTATACCAGTTCACTAAAGAAGCCGATGTTCCTAAACATATAATTATCACTGTGGCATGCAAACGGGCCGGATTCTGTTCAGAATTCAATAAAATAATATATTCATACATCTTAGAACCCAATGATCCTGTAACTACCTTTGTAATTTATCTAGTAAGTAACTAAGTATCAAAATATTGTAACAATTTTTCTGTCATCCATACATGAAGTATGACAATCATCACTTTCCTGGAGTAAACACACAGTAGAAACTAGAAATATCCTATCAAAACATTTACCCTCTACACACAGTAAAAGAACAGGAGCCACCACGAACAGTTTTCACGAAGGACATGGTCCATATAGGTAGAAAGTCCCCACAACTTCTTCAGCCTCTAGACCAGCAAAGCTCACTGCAAAGAATTCAAGCTCAGCTAAGCAATGAAAAGATTAAACCACTACAAAAATATGTTAATGACGATTATTTCAGAAGTAATACCTAAAGTTATTGGCAGAGAAAGAACATATTTGGCGATCAGGTGCCCCGTTAATGCGCCAAGCCTAAACATAAATCAACAGAGAAAAGTAGCAGACTACCAAATGCAAAACAATATCATGCTGGTTGTTAGATGTTTCATACAGCAGTGGCGTCATAATGTGTTTTTTTAATGGTAGTGGTGTCATAATGTTGATGAAGACATCAGGCACACCACACAGGCATGCACTGTGACACTGTGTGGTGAAATAAAACTACCAAATGAAAAAAAAAAAAAAAACTACCAAAGAAAAAAAAAAACAATACGACGCTTTGCTTATTGACTGATTACTGAGAATATGAGCCTTATTTATTGGGAAAAAATGGATAAATATTCAGTGCACTACCTACTTGAATAAGAATTTCACGAGAATTAGGTTAATGACAGATGATTAAGCAAAAGGAAATCTTTCTCAAGTGGTCCAGATCAACGGCTGGAATAGTGCCAGTTCAACGTAAAGGAGAATCAATCAGTATCGCCAACACAAAAGAGGAATTAATGTAAATTCTCAATTAATGCTATTTAGAGTAGCAAAATGAGCAACATCCAGAGCAGCCATTCAACAAGCAGAAAGAGGGGGCAAGTTTGGGTCCTGCAAGTTCCATCAGGGCTTTGTCCACCTGCAATTTACATACAAGTAGCTTGGGTTTATCACCTTGTCATAAACAGCCAAGCAATAGTGGTGTTGCCTTTTCAATATTTGATGGACTCCTGTTAAGAAAACTCCTAACAATAACTTAAGAATCAGATTTCAAAAACCATATAGACAAAACATGAATTCAACAACTAATACAGTAGGCAATTAGGCATAAAGATGTACCTTTGAACAAATGAACAATAGCTGTAAATCTGCAAAACAGAAACCCCCAAAAAACCAATAGCGTTTTCCCTCTTTCTAAAACCAATCTGCAAAACAGAAACCCCCCAAAAAAAATTCCTAAAATCTATAAATCTGTACAAAAAAAAGAAATCAAGGCCATGAGAAATAAAAACCCAATAGAGAGAGAGAGAGAGAGAGAGAGAGAGGAATAGAGGGAAAATGAAACTCGAAATAGGGTTTTCCCCAAAAAAAACATAAATAAAAAAAAATGGAGAAAATAGATGAAATTAAACTCACTCTGAGGGCGAGATCTGGAAAAAAATGACTTGAAGCTCGATCGGAGAAATCCGGCCGCCGAAAAGCCAAAAACCCCTCTTCTCTCTCGCTCTTTCCTTTCTTTCTTCGAAAGTTCGAATCTTCTTTAACTAGGAAAGAGAGTGAAGAGAGAAAAAGGGTTAGAAAAAAGAAGAAAATAGAGAGAGAGAGAGAGGGATAAAACCCGAGAGAGAGAGAGAGAGAGAGAGAGAGAGAGAGAGAGAGAGAGAGAGAGGAGAATCATACCTTGCGGCTTGCGGGAGCGTCAGAGACTCGGAGCGAGAGAGTCGGAGAGAAGGAGCGGCGGGAGACAGTGGGAGACGGCGAGAGAACGCGAGAGCCGAGAGACAGAGAGAAGGAGGGAGCGGCGAGAGTGGAGGCGGTGGTGTGGAGAAAAAAAAAACTAGGGTTTCTTTTTGGTTTGTGATTTGTGATTTGTGAATATATATTTTGGTTTTTTAAGTTTTTAGTTTTAAGTTAAAACTTATAAGTTACAGGGGGTGAATTAAAATGGGAGAGGGGTGATTTTATCAAATGAGGAGTGGCAATGGTGAGGGTCGGTTCTCAGTTCCGGAATCCCAAACCCAGAACCGAACCGATTTTCCGCCGGTTCCCGGATTTCTGAACCGGAACCGAACCATATACATATGGAACCGAACCGAACCGAACCATATGTGCCGGTTCGGTTCGGTTCCTCGGTTCGAACCGGAACCATGTCCACCCCTAATTTTGACTACTCTTTTATACTATAGCGAGGTGGTCTATGCAACAACAAGGGTAAATAAAAGATAAATGATGTTTTTGCTTCCTTCTTCTTTCTCTAGACAGCCCCTTTAATGTTAATTCATCCCCCTTTTACTTTATATAAAAGTAATATATTCTCTTTTTCTTCTTCTTGACAACCCCATCTAAATAATTCACTCCACTCCATTTTATAAGAGAATAACACTCATCTAATTATGTTTTGATAGTAACAATTACTTGACTTGTCTTATTAGGCAAATTTTATTCAATTTCTTTGAAATTTTATAGAGACATACTTGGGATTTTAAACTAAACTTGGGTAAGATTTGGGATACTAATTCACTCATTTGAGGGATTTTTATTCATACATGAGGAGTTTAGGGTTTGGTCAAAATGGGGTATCTACAATTACCAAGCAAAGCAATCCCTTAAAAGCAAATTTTGCACTTGATGTCAGAAAGACATCCCCATACCTTGTGGGGCCCGTCCCAAGACAGAGCCTGCCTTTTGGCAAACCCTTTGGCACCATGCACTGGATGTTAGAAAGACATCCCCAAACCTTGGGGCCCTTCCCAACACGGAGCCCGCCTTTTGGCCAACCCTTAAGGCACCATGCACCGGGTGCTAGAAAGGCATCTCCCTCTCATCAAATCTTGCACTAGATGCTAGAAAGGCATCCTCATTCATCCATATTGCACCGGATGCCATAAAGGCATCCCCCTCATCAAGATAGCGACGGATGTCGGAATGACATAACACCAATTGTCCCTCTCAAGCTAAACAATCAGTGGATCAAGCGCTCCAACAGGTAGCACTACCACGACCCAGATTATTGTCAGGCAAACAACCTGACCCCATATGTCCCTCCCAAATGTTAACAAGGCGTCCGCCCAAGACCCGTTTAACATTAGCTTGTTTTCAAACTTTAAAACGTCAGCGAGAGGTTTCCACTCGAGGACCTGACAACAAGACTTCTCTGTAAAGGCCGTGCGCTTAAGGATCTGATGAAGACTTGCAACCTTATCATTAGTCATCGGTGACAAATGTTGTTGTCTCTTCTAACTTCGGCATTCGCGTGTCAAGACACCCTCTACCAAAGAGGGGCATCTGTAGACACCCCATTTTGTCAAGGTCGTGCTAATGATAGATTGTTTCAAGGACATATCATATGATGTGTCCCAGAGCTTCTCTAGTTTTCAGAGTGGAAATATTTACTAAAACGAATTTGTTTCAAAGTTAAACCAAAGTCCATCTTCACACGGCACCCGTCTCTTATGGCATTACCAAAAAGCTCGTTTTTACACGGCACTGAACTGAAAACTATCTTTTTGAGCAAAAAACTATTTCTCGGGAATCGAGAATCACTCTCGGGAGCCAAGAATCAATTTTGGGAACTAGGACACCACTTTTTAAAGTAAAAAGTTACCCCTGCGATTTCTTAAAAATTGCAATTTGCGATTTTTGGAATCGCAACTTGTGATTTGCCATTCCAAATTGCAGGTTGCGATGTTGCGATTTCAAATCGTAACCTGCAATTTGCTTGCCAACCTGACATTTGTGTCAGAGCAAATCGCAGGTTTGGGATTTTCAGAAAAGTTTCTCTCTCTCTCTCTCTCTCTCTCTCTATATATATATATATATATATATATATATATATATATATATATATATATATAGGGTTGAAAATCAGTTTAAAACCATATAGGAATTCGTTGGATTTTAGCTTTATGATCAGAAACAGATCAAGATCATCTAGATATTGATTTCCTTTGTTTTTTCCAGAATAATTTCTTTCGAAATTTCTAGTTTCCTTTTGAAAAAGCGAAAGAAATACTAGAGAAGCTTCTCAGATTTCCCTAGAAACTAGTATATAGTCATATCCGACTGTCCAGCTTCTCCTGAAATTTCTTACAAACCCCAGGCGTCGGCACTCTGCATAAATTCTGAGGATTCAGAGTGACACCACATTACTCCAAGCTCTAGGATGCCAGCACTACATCGAAAATTCCAAGAGTAACACACTTCGCTTGCTAGGTATATTTACTGGCTTTTTATATTTTATTTACAAAACTCGGAAGTGGGTGGCTATAGGGTTTGGGGATCCTTTGGATCCAAACTCTTAGCTTAAATCCCTTCCTTCTCCTCATTTCTAAATGAAAGGCTATTTCATTAATTCCAGTTATCTATACACAACAAAACAATCTGATTAACCATAGACTGTTCTGCTCGGTATTCGTTAGTGATACATGGAAATAAGGGGTTCGATTCCCCCCAATGTCTAGAATCCGACGCAATGTCTATCCCAATCATTTAGCATTGTTTTTTATTAACACACTTGATTAAAGAAATTCCCTTCATTAAACCCTTTTCGTCATTCGTAAAGATTCTCTCGAATTCTCACTCTCAACAGTCCGTAATCAACTAGCTTGAGATCGTCTCCGCTTCTAGGTGGCCATTTGACTTGTTCAAGAGGGCTTATGCCTAAGAAGTATATTTAGCGGCGATCTCAATCCTGTGAGCATTACTGTTCGTCGAAGATTGAACTAAAGAAAATCCTTTACTTTTTCTGTATTCAATAAATGACAAAGGACCTACTTTCCCTACTATTTTTACCTTCTCTTATGTTTGAAATCCAACTGGAGAGTAAGCTTAATCGGGAAACAAAGGTTTAAAACCAATTTTGATAAGTTTTCCCAAAATCGGCAAGTCAAGTCAAGAGACCGGGTTTACCCGGGCATGAAGGGTGTCTAATACCTTCCCCAAATGTAACCATATCCCTTATCCAAATTTCTGTCGAGATCATGCCTTAAAATAGAGTTACTTACGGGTTCTAGGCCTTAATCTATATGGTAGCTTTGGTCACCTTTCTTATGAAATTTGGTTCTTTATCCTTAGCTCATCAGAAACGCAGACATGGGTCCTAGGCCCTAACCTAGGTGGCAACTCTGAGAATCTCTTTTTTATGACATTCGGATCTTTATCCCAAGTTCACAGGAAATACAGACATTTACAAACACCCCTTGACCAAAGGAAACAAAAAAAGCACAATAAATAAGCGAGCAACAAGAACGACACTCGTGCCGTGATGTGTGGGGAGATCGTTGGGAAGGGGGGCATCCTCTGGATCCAGGATCCATAACCAGCCACCAGAGCGCCCCAATGTTTACAGAGAGAAGAAGAAGGAACTTGCAAAGAGGAAGAAGAAGAAGAAAAAGAAGAAGATGCAAATCGCCTAAATGTTTGAGAAAAGAAGAAGAAATTTGCAGAGAGAACAACAACAAGAAGAAGAATAAGGAGCTACCGTCCTTTCATGTCTTAGCAAGGCTACACTACACCTTAGGCTGAGAAAACCTGAAAAGCATGCACTGGTTTGACGGAAAGTCAGTACTTTTTTTTAATAAAATGCTTTATTATGCCTTTTCTGTTGCGGAATTGGGGCTCAAATCAGCCCTCCACGGTGACCCGTTAACAATCTGAACACGAAAGTGTGTTTCCGGATTTTCGTGTTAACAATACCCAGTGTTGCCGAAGTAGATTTGCAAGAATTAATAAATAATAGTGCAAGCCAAACCACAAGAAAAGTACACAAGAACACCAAGATTTAACGTGGTTCACCACACGATGTGTGTGGCTACATCCACAGGAGAAGACTTTAAAAGATTTCTCTATGTGGAAAATAAGTGGGTTACAAGAAGCATTCACCAGATTACAAAAGCCCAAGCTTTCTGCGGATGACAAAAAAAATAATCTCTACGCCCTCTAGGATCCAAGCGCCTTCGCTCCCTAGATGCCTTGCTTCTTCTTCAACCTTGCCCAAGAGAGAGCCAAGAAAACAACACCCTTCACAAGAGTACCAAAAAGCCCTAGCTTTTCCTCTTATTTTTTCTTGTTCAAAGAGTGCAGAAAACCAACCTTTTTGCTTAACCGTAACACCACAATCTCATTTTTCACGTTTTGGTTATCCTCGGCTATTTGCCTTTTCCGAGTGAAAAGTATCATATTCGTATTTCACTTCCTGTGATTTATCTTCTTAAGAGATATAACAGGGGTCCCAAATAGAAACAACTTCTATTTCTAAAGTCTAACTTGGAATTAAATAAAGAAGTTAAAAAATTGGCTTACGTCACCTTCTTGCTATGCCGAATTCAAGGCAATCTCAACATTCTCCACCTTGGCTTGAATTTGGTTCATCCACCGCTTGTAAAAGCTTTCATCACAAAGTCTTCTTTATCACACCCCAAAGGGTGCTATTCGACCCAACTTGTTGAATGTTAATTAAGTCCAAGCAATGCTTGAACTTTTCTGTCGGCACAGGCTTAGTCAACATATCCGCGGCATTGTTCCTTGTATCGACCTTTTCCAAAGAAATTTCTTCTCCTTCAATGACCTCTCGAATGAAATGGTACCTCACGCCTATGTGTTTTGTCCTCGCATGGAAAACTTGATTCCTTGCCAAGTCCAATGCACTTTGGTTGTCGCAATACACACAAGTGTTTCCTTGCTCTACTCCAAGTTCACTCACAAGTCCTCTTAGCCATATGACTTCTTTCACTGCTTCTGTTGCTGTCATATACTCTACCTCTGTAGTAGACAAAGCTATAGTCATCTGTAAAGTGGACCTCCAACTGACAGGTCCCCCAGCAAGCGTAAAAGCATAACCCGTAGTGGGTCTTCTCTTGTCCAAATCTCCAGCATAATCGGAATCCACATAGCCCATGATATTTCATTTTCCAACACTGCTCCTGTCAAACAAAATCCCATGGGATGACGTACCCTTCAAATACCGAAGTATCCATTTAACTGCTTGCCAGTGTTCTTTTCCTTAGTCTGCCATGTACCTACTTACAACACCCACTGCCTGTGCAGTATCGTGTCTAGTACAGACCATAGCATACATCATGCTACCAACAACATTCGCATATGGAGCTCGAGACATATTCGTCCTTTCTTCATCTGTAGTAGGTGACAACTTAGAAGAAAGTCTAAAATGAGCACCAAGTGGGGTAGCTACCGACTTTGCTTCATCCATCTCATATCTTAAGAGCATCTTCCTTGTAGTGCCTAAGTCCTTCATTTCAAACTCCTTGCTCAACCTGGCTTTCAACTTGTTGATTTCCAACATACTTTTAGCAGCTATAAGCATGTCATCAACATATAAGATCAAAATAATGATAGAGCATGAAACTATCAAACCTCTTGTACCACTGCCTAGGAGATTGCTTCAAGCCATACAATGACTTCTTCAACTTGCAAACATGGTCTTCCTTTCCTTCTACCTTGAAACCTTCTGGTTGATGCATATAGATTTCCTCTTCCAGATTTTCGTGCAAAAATGCTGTTTTCACATCAAGTTGCTCAAGCTCAAGATCAAATAGTGCTGTCATGGCAAGTAATACTCTGATCGAAGTGTGCTTCACCACTGGTGAAAATATCTCATTATAGTCCACTCCTTCATTCTGAGCACATCCCTTTGCCACCAAACGTGCTTTGTATTTTTCTCCACTATTTTCTGAGCTTCATTCCTTTTTCCTGTAAAGCCACTTGCACCCAATCGTCATTTTGCCCTTTGGTAACTCCATCAAATCCCAAGTTTGGTTTTTCTGAAGAGATTCCATTTCTTCACTCATTGCATCTTCCCAATACTTAGAGTTTTCGCATGCAACTGCTTCTTGAAATGTAGCCGAATCTCCACTTTCTGTTACCAATGCAAAAGCCAACATATCCTGAAAATTCAAGGGTGGTCCCGAAATGGCAACTAATGAGGAGTGAAAATTTAGGTTCCTAATAAGTTTTAATCTTTTGAAAACCTCTCACCTAATTTTGTAGATTAAGGGATCAAGGAATGAATATTAAGCACACAAGTTAAATCCTAAGTGCAATGCAAATGTAGAGCAAAAGATAAGAGAGAGTGCACCCGAGATTTAAAGTGGTTCGGTCCTCAAAACGCGAGGCCTACTCCACTCCACCAACCAAACCCGTTGATGGCTTCACTAAGGATTCCTTTAATGGCGAGGAATCAACCCAATTACAATTTGGTTCGGCTCCGCCTCGCAAGACTTGCCACGAAACGGAGAAAGCTCCGCGTCCCCTTTGCACTAGCCCTCTAGGGATGGCTCCGCGTCCCTTCGCACTCGCTCAAATACAATCTTAGAATAAGAAAGAAAGAACTTAAAAATCCCTCACAAGGGTTTACAACTTTGAATAAGATGTACAAATTGAGCCTATGATCCAAATCCTAATCTTAGAGGATGAGAGGCATAAACAAGCTTTGATTCACTCTTGGGATATTCAAATAGAGTTTAAGAGTGTTAGGATTGATGATTTGGAAGTAGAGAATACCCATATATATAGGAAAACCCAATATGACCGTTTGAGGGGCATTGTCGTAAATCTGGCAAAGTCCCAACAGTCACATTTTTCTTCCCGTTATAGTGGTCTCGGAGTTCCGAGAAAAATTCTCTGAGTTCCGGGAATACAAACAGAATTGAGAAAATGTTACTGGACCATTTCTCGGAGCTCTGAGAATTCTCTC
This sequence comes from Tasmannia lanceolata, assembly GCF_043159265.1. Lineage (NCBI taxonomy): Eukaryota > Viridiplantae > Streptophyta > Magnoliopsida > Canellales > Winteraceae > Tasmannia > Tasmannia lanceolata. Next base: position 7,458,528 of record NW_027518679.1, on the reverse strand, counting down.
GGAGTTCTGAGAAGCCTATGTCAAGCAGATTTTCAATTTCTGTTTTTGGGCTTCCATCTTTACACCAAGTTGGGATTGTTATGAGGATTCCAAAGTGTTGGAACACCACAAAGACAATCTCTTAGACATTTAGGGTGTGTGAGATTAACTTAATTTATGCCTCTTAAAATCTAATACTAAGATTGGATCTTATACATTCTATTAGACTTCGATCTTCAATAGATTCTTCAAGTCTTCAATTGTCTTGGATCTCTGATGTTTTCGGCCTTCATAATGTGGTCCAATGAGAGCTTCTTGGCCTCAATCCAAGCAATCTTGTCTTGACACCATTATGATCTACAACTTAGACATTCAAACACATTAGTGATCTTAAATCACTTGTGTATTGGAATCATCAAAATAAGATGGGAATGCCAAGGTGGAAACCATTGGGCTTACAATCTCCTCCTTTTTTATGATGACAAGCACAAGAGATTTTCCATTAAAAGCATGCATATATTTCCTTAACCTAGATTTCTCTCCCCTTTTAGCATCTATCAAAAAGATGGGGTAGAAGAAAAACAAACGGATAAAATTTACAAATTTAAGCTCCCCATTTTTCAAGGAAAAAGACAAACATAGAACTCCCCTTATTTAGAATTTTTATTTAACATAAGAGGGGATATTTAATTAACCATAAAAAGATATTCAATTTTAAGCATAAGCCCCTAATCTAAGAACATATGAAGAGAATCATATGGGAGCTTTGGGAACCCAAGATTTCTTGGTTCCACCATAATCCCTAATCTTAGATGCACATTGGAATTGGTAATGACCATGAATTCCACAATAATGGTATCTAACATGAGGGTTAGATAAACTAGTCCTATCATAGTGTGCATGATTAGGTCTTTGACTAGTCTTCTTCAAGATTATGTCTATAATTTTATCACCATTTAAAAAACCATGGAGACATAATCTTAACCTTTCATTTTCATTATGAAGATGAGTTATTTGATTTAGAAAACCATTATTGGCATCTTCATAAGTTTTGGAAGAGCTTGCCATATCTTGAAGTTTGACAATTTGGCAAGTTTTCTCATCCAAACAACCCTTAAGGGTTTTAATCTCAAGTTTAACATTTTCAAGTTGTGCTTGAGATTTGGATATGGAAGAGGATGACTCATTTTTCAAAAAATCAAGTTCATTTTCTAATTTTGAAATAGATTTTTTAAGAACCTTATTTTTAGAAATTTGATAATGCAAGGTTGAGCATAATTCATCATAAGATATGTTTTCACTATCACTACTTGATGAATAGCAAGAGGGGTTAGAATTTACCTCAACATCATGGGAGAGTGCCATGAGGCAAATATCATCTTTTTTATCTTCCCCTTCGCTTGAACTCTTGCCCAACGTGCTTTCCTCATCCCAACCGGCTGCAAGAGCCTTGTGTTTCTTCCAATCCTTCTTTCCCTTGTATCTTGAGGAAGATGACTTGAGAAGTGGACACTCCGATTTTATGTGTCCCGTCTTCTTACAATTATAGCACCTAATTCCTCCATCTACTTTACTTTCTTCTTTCTTCTTCTTTTTATCCTTTTTGTGTTGCTTTCTCCATAAGCTTTTAAATTTCCTTAAAGCTTCTTCCTTATCGCTATCCGCATCACTTGATGATGAGTCCGTCTTGGAGGCCTTTAGAGCTAGAGATCGGCTTTCTCTTTCGGCTTCTTCTCTTTTTGACAGCTAGTGAGGAGCATCTCATGAGTGATTAGAGATCCTACAGCTCCTCCATAGATAGCGTCTTGAGATCTTTTGATTCTTGGTCGGCTTCTTTGCTTTTTGACGGCTAGTGAGGAGCATTTCATGAGTGATTAGAGATCCTACAAGCTCCTCCATAGATAGCGTCTTGAGATCTTTTGATTCTTGGATGGCGGTGACTTTTGGGTCCCAATAAGGAGGAAGTGACCTAAGCAACTTACTCACAAGCTCATCAGTAGGATAAGATTTACCAAGATTAGCTAATTCATTAGAAATTTTAGAGAATCGGGTATACATATCGGAAATACTTTCATTTTGACCCATTCTAAACATTTCATATTTGCTCTTTAACAAGTTTATTTTGGAATCCTTAACTTGTGATGTTCCCTCATGGGTAACGGCAAGTGTATCCCAAATAATCTTGGCGGAATAAAAAAGAGCAACTCGATTAAACTCCTCCGTAGATAAGGCGCAAAACAAAGAATTTATAGCTTTGTAATTTAAATTTGCGTGCCTTTTCTCTACGACACTCCATTCTTCAAATGGTTTGGAAGGCAAAATGTATCCATTTTCAACAATGTGCCAAAGTTCCACATCTATCGAAAGAAGATAGATGCGCATCCTTGTCTTCCAATGTCCATAGTTGGACCCATCAAAGAAAGGAGGTCTAGTTGTAGAATGGCCTTCCGGAAGTCTGGTTCCATTTTTATCCGCCATTTCACAATTAGAAAGTTGCCAAAGATCATATGATCTTTCCCTTGTTGAAAATAAAAATTTTCCAAAGATTTTTAGAAAAGAAAATCTTTTAAGAGCCAAGGCTTTGATACCAAGTGAAAATCCAAGGGTGGTCCCGAAATGACAACTAATGAGGAGTGAAAATTTAGGTTCCTAACAAGTTTTAATCTTTTGAAAACCTCTAACCTAATTTTGTAGATTAAGGGATCAAGGAATGAATATTAAGCACACAAGTTAAATCCTAAGTGCAATGCAAATGTAGAGCAAAAGATAAGAGAGAGTGCACCCGAGATTTAAAGTGGTTCGGTCCTCAAAACGTGAGGCCTACTCCACTCCACCAACCAAACCTGTTGATGGCTTCACTAAGGATTCCTTTAATGGCGAGGAATCAACCCAATTACAATTTGGTTCGGCTCCGCCTCGCAAGACTTGCCACGAAACGGAGAAAGCTTCGCGTCTCCTCGTACTTGCTCTTGGGATGGCTCCGCGTCCCCTTCGCACTAGCCCTCTAGGGATGGCTCCGCGTCCCTTCGCACTCGCCCAAATACAATCTTAGAATAAGAAAGAAAGAACTAAAAAATCCCTCACAAGGGTTTACAACTTTGAATAAGATGTACAAATTGAGCCTATGATCCAAATCCTAATCTTAGAGGATGAGAGGCATAAACAAGCTTTGATTCACTCTTGGGATATTCAAATAGAGTTTAAGAGTGTTAGAATTGGTGATTTGTAAGTAGAGAATACCCATGTATATAGGAAAACCTAATATGACCGTTTGAGGGGCATTGTCGTAAATCTGGCAAAGTCCCAACGGTCACATTTTTCTTCTCGTTATAGTGGTCTCAGAGTTCCGAGAGATTTTCTTGGAGTTCCGAGAAAAAATCTCAGAGTTCCGGGAATACAAACAGAATTGAGAAAATGTTACTGGACCATTTCTCGGAGCTCCGAGGAATCTCTCGGAGTTCCGAGAAGCCTATGTCAAGCAGATTTTCAATTTCTATTTTTGGGCTTCCATCTTTACACCAAGTTGGGATTGTTATGAGGGTTCCAAAGTGTTGGAACACCACAAAGATAATCTCTTAAACATTTAGGGTGTGTGAGATTAACTTAATTTATGCCTCTTAAAATCTAATACTAAGATTGGATCTTATACATTCTATTAGACTTCGATCTTCAATAGATTTTTCAAGTCTTCAATTGTCTTGGATCTCTGATGTTTTCGGCCTTCATAATGTGGTCCAATGAGAGCTTCTTGGCCTCAATCCAAGCAATCTTGTCTTGACACCATTATGATCTACAACTTAGACATTCAAACACATTAGTGATCTTAAATCACTTGTGTATTGGAATCATCAAAATAAGATGGGAATGCCAAGGTGGAAACCATTCGGCTTACATATCTTCATAGCCATATCGTACAGGTAGCTTATGAGTTCTTTGGGATTTTCTAACTTGTAATTCTGACCGGTGCATCTGCTGATCAGGTAATCTTGCTTCAAGAAATTCAACATGAATATTTTCTTTCTGTACTTCTCTTGGAGTGTCAACCTCCACCTCAATGGTCTCACCTGTGTCCTATTTTCCTTATTCTCTAATCTACTTATGTGACTTTAACATAGAAGATTCATCAAAAATAACATCTCGACTAATGGTTAGCTTGTTAGAAGAAGGATCCCACACTCTAAATCCCTTGACCCTACTTGCATATCCAAGAAAGATACACTTTTTGGATTTTGGGTCAAGTCTAGAGCGTTGATCATTTTTAATATGAATATAAGCAAGACAACCAAATTTCTCAAAATAGAATAATCACTAGGTTTACCAGATCATACCTCTTCTGGAGTCTTGCAAGAAATTGTTGTCGAAGGTAACCTGTTCACCAAGTAACTTGCTGTATTGACCGCTTCTGCCCAGAAGTCTTTCTCTAATCCAGCATTGCTCAACATACTGCGAGCCCTCTATAGAAGAGTCTTGTTAGGCCGTTCTGCAACTCCATTCTGCTGTGGAGTTTACGAAGTAGTAAAGTGGCGAACTATACCTTCGCCCTTGCAGAACTCAATAAACTCAGAAGACTTGTATTGAAATTCCACTTAGCAACCAAAGAGGGGGTGAATTGGGTGTCTTTAAAAAATTTAAAGATTTTAAAACTTTGCTTGCTCTAGTTTTAGTTTAATTAAAAAGATTAAGAATAAGATTCAAATATAAGAGATGAAGTGCTTACCATAAGAGAAGATAAGAAGAGACAAGAGGCTTGACACAAGGGTTTTTATAGTGGTCCAGTCTTAAACCCAGGACCTACTCTGCTCTTCTCAAGTTTGTCTCCATAAGGATTCTACTAGAATCTTCTTCCAAGGAACTTAAATACGGTGTTCCTTTCGCCAAGTATAATCCGAGCTTCCAAGCTCCAATGGTCTTAACTACGGCACCCTTTGTTGCCAAGTACAATGAACAGATGAAGGTGTAACTTGCTTGCCTCTTAGTAGGCTGATTACATGTAAATAATACTCACTCTCACTCAAAAAAAAGATGAACAAGTAAAAGCCCTAAGGTCTCTCAAGAACAATCTAAAGTCAAGGCACAAGAGAGAAGGAGAGAGTGATTTCCTTGTTAGAATGGAGTACATACCTTCATAAATGCTCAAGGAAGGTTAGGTTAATCATTAAGAGTGTTTCCTAAGGCCCAAGAGTTGATATATATAGAGGAGACAAAGATATGGCCTTTTTAGACTCCCCAACGGTCGTCTTGGAGTTGTCGCTTGGAATTCTGAGATGACCGTTGCACATTTTTTATTTTGCAACAGAAGCTTTCACGGAGTTCTGAGAAAATTCTCGGAATTTCTCGAAAAATCTCGAAATTCCGAGAAGGTTATTTTCAGCAGATTTTCTAGTTTTGGTTGCTGATTTGCTTTGGGCCTTCAGAATTCATTTCTATCTTGGTAAATGGAATGTCATGTGGGTCCAAAGTAGTGGGACACCACCATAATCATTCACTAGACCATTTAAGTTCATTTTAGGTTACTTTTTAACTCTCTTTTGTGCCTTTAACCTAAACAATTCATGATTGACCAAATACAATCTAAATATAGCTTGGTCTTCAATCTTGTTGGCACTTTGGAGAAGCTTTGACTTGTCTTCTATCAACTCCGTTGATGCTTGAGCATAACTTTGGCCTTTGAGTTGATTTCATCCTTGTTGGGCTTGAATTCGATCTTGCCTTTGAATTGTCCTTGTCATGGCTTGAAGATGCTTTGATTTTCCATTGTGCTGTTGATGCCTTTTTCATGTCTTTGATTTCACTTTGAACTTGAATGAATTGATCCTTGATTGTGCAAACTTGAAGGTGCTAATGCTTGGAACACATTCACTTAGACACTGAAGATCATTAGTACATAAAATCATTTTATAACAAATTGGGTTTGTTAATCATCAAAACATATTACTTGGAGTACTTGTTGAACCCTTGGGCTAACAATCTCCCCTTGTTTGATGATGACAAACACAATTTGCCTTAGGGTAGGAGCTCCCCCTTATGAGATGAATAGAATAATTAATGCTCCCTCTAAGAGTTTGATTTGATTACCAATTTAAGCATTAATTTCAATGATGGAAAATGATAGCAAGATTATAGACATGGAGCTTTGCCCCTTCTCAATATATGAATATGGTTATGACTTGGGAGCTCAAATATTTTCCCCCTTTTGTCATAAAAAAGGTGAAACAAAAGGAAAGAACGCATAAGAGAACCAAGTATGCAAATGAAGAGCAATGCAAGAGAGATAAGCTATAGGAGCAAAATGATTAGCACATCACAATGCATTTGAGCTAAGAAGAGAGAACAGTGAACACAAGCTCAAAGCAAACCATAGTTCATATATATATAGTGAAAGTATATACATAGAGTGTACCTATGAGGTGCTTAGCTAGACACCCTCATTTGAGCTTACAAGATATGGTCCAAGTGCATAGAAGGCATACAAGAAAACAAACAACATCATAACGATCCAAACCAACATATATATACAAGCTTAATACAACATATATCCTAGGGCTAGATCACTAGATAGCCTAATCAACATAGAGATGCCCATAACCATCAGAGAATAGAACCCAGCTACTTGTCTGGAGGAGGTGGAGGAGGATAGGAGGAGCTGCCAGGGTGCTGACTCCACTGACCAGAGGAGAGGTACTGGTAAAAGACAGTGAACCGGTCATCAACGTGAGTGGTAAGCATCTGAAATCGAGTAGACATCTCCGTGTCAACAAGGGTAGTAAGCTGCTTAAACTAAGAAGCCATGGATCGCTCAAGGGCCTCCTGCATGCCGATGTGGGACCCGATCCCGCCAGAGGGGCGCAACCCGCCTCTCTTGGTCTTTCGTATCCACGCGAATGGCGTGTGCTTTTGATTATTGATATGAATCATCTTTTCCGTGAACTTAGGATCACTAAAGCAATCCGAATTTCAAGCAAAAGAGAATGACCAGAGTCGCCACCTAGGTAAGGGACCTAAGATCCATAAGTGACACTGCAATGATCTGCGTTCCCAGAAGTCTAGATCCGTTACCTGATTACGTGAATGGAAGGTATGATGGATTACCACCATATGCACCATTCTCGCCCGGTATTCCGGTCTTCAATTCCAAAAGTTAACTCTTAAATTTCTTTTAAAAGGCTCATTTAAACTCTCTTGATGTGCAAGCTACGGGACATACATCCTAGATGATCTAATTTCAATGTGATTCCTAGATGCATCTTTGATTCTCTCAGTTTGGTTTGATTCAATCTATGTGGAAGTTCTCCTAAAATCTAATTTGGGGAAAATCCTAAGTGATTTAATCAATTTATGTTAGTTAATTAAGGGTTTGAAAATGACTAAGAAATAAATAACAACCCTAAAATCCTACTTATGTGTGTGTAGTCGACTTGTGCTTGGAATGCCATCCAAGTTTCCTACATACTCAAGCCTCATTGGGATCAAAGTCGACGTAGTTCGGTGGCCTAAACTAAGGTACATGCCTAACTCATCTAGGACACCGATCTAGACTGGACAGACTATTTTGTAAGTTTATGAGAGAGATTGTAGACCCCGATCTCGAAGAGGCGGCGACGAGGAACGAGTCCCCCGTCGGTCCTTTGGATCTCCACGTGTAGGAGAGCTCAACCAAGGAACTCTCGAAACGGTGCCACCCTTATAGCATAGCACGAGTGGCAATATAAATGAGATACCTCTTGATCCAAAGCCACGGCTCGAAACCAAGACGTACCTAAAATAACTAAGAGTCGCCATCCAGGGAAGTAAGCCCTGGAACCCATAAAATAAATTCTCTGTGCAATGGATAACTAGAAATATATATTGGTCCGTGCTTGATTACGAATGAGGAAGGTCTGAAGAGCACCCCATCTACCCGAGTGCAAGCACTCGGTCTCTTATGCCATTTTTTATTAACTTTGAAGAGTTTTGGGCAAAAATCATGTGAAACGGGAACGAATATCCCCGAGAAAACGTCTACCTATACATGCATGACACAGGGATGGGTAAAAGAAAAATAAAACATCCAAATCCTAAAGAGAATTGATGTCAATGTCACCCAACATTGAATTAAACACTAGAATCCACCGTCTCTAAAAGAGGCAGAAAAGACTAGAGTTTATCCAATATCACATAACCTTGCTATCTATCTCCACACATCACATCTAACATTCATGCCTAAAGAGAGCTAGAACCAGTATCATCTGTCATTAGAATAATCAATAGAATTCACTGTCTCTCAAAGAGGCAAAGAAAACTAGAGTCAATCCAATAACAGATATCCTGTTTTCGGTCTCTATACATCCCATCTAGTCCTAACTCATCATGTCTAATAAAGCAGTAAACAAACACATGCATATCTATAGCTAATGAGATAAACCTGCATAGTGAACAAACGTCAGTAGATAATAATAAGAATAATAATCATCAATAGTAAAGAGCTCAAGCTAAGCATATGATCAGGAGATAATGAACAAGTAAGCAATAAAGAACTATAGCTAAATATGTGAACAAGCAAACTGATATAGACATAAACACTCTACAACGAAGCATCCGAATAATCAAATAAATAAATAACCTCAATCTGAAAGAAAACACACTAGAGAAAATGATAACCACAAACACAAACTCTAAAACCACTAATAACAAACCCTAAGACTCTAAACGTTGTCGCCCGATTCTTCAGATGGTCTGATGTTCATCCAAAGCTGCCTACGTATCCCTGCCTCCACGAGAATCAAGACAATGTAGTTCTTCACGCCTATTTTAAACTATGATGCCTAAGACATCTAGACCACTAAACTAGACTCAATCCTAAAAGACCAGACTGATTTTTAAAGCTTCTTGAACGATATTTAAATTTAAGTGGATTGTGAATTTTAAGACTCACTATATGCCCTAACTAAATGCAAGTTTTTTAACCCTAAGCTAATGTAAATGGTTCCTATATCCTATATGTAACTAGGCTGTATATTCTAGGAAAAATAATGGGCAGACTAACGCATCCTAGTCTAGTCATCAATCACCGGTGTGGATCGCCAACTGACCGGACAGAGACGTTCTAGTTAGGACAAACTCCTAACTCTAACACAAACACACAACAATCAAAACACTCAATCTAAGACAAACTCCTAACTCTAGAGGAAGAGCTTTTTGAAAACAATATTTATCGAGAAAGTTTTGAAATTTTTTTGTATTTTTGAAAGGTTTAAATGGTTTATTTACAAAGTTTGACTGAACTTGGGATAAGGATCCCAAGCTGCCTACGTACCTCGCGTAAGAGGATCAAGCCAACGTAGTTCAGAAACAAACTTTCCTAATACGCTTCTAAAATCTTTTTGTCATTTCAGATATTCCAATATTTTTTATGTTTTTAAAATTTTCAAATGTTTTTTAGTTTCAAATTTATAATGTTTTTGAGTTTTAAAGTTTTTAAGTGTTTTTTGGATTTTTAAATGTTTCAATATTTTTTAGATTTTTAAAATGCTTTAACCCTTTTGATCAAAGGCCAAAGGGAACACACAAAGCAACACCCTAGGGCAAAACCCTTAGGATAAAGGGGAAACCCCAAACAAACAAACTCACTAAAACTGAAATGATTCCAAAACGAGTAAACTAGTGTCTTACTAAGAAAGTTAAAATCCCAAATAGGTAAGTTCTAATAAGACTGACATAATTTCTAATAAAGGGGAATGACGAAAACACTAAAGGACAAACTAATAGTCTATAACATAGACTCCTAAACAAACAAGACTAAAAAATGGTATAAGTAAATCAAAATATGACTAACACTCTATGAGGGAGTGCAAATAAGTCAAAGACTCTCTAATAACACTACCAAAATGGGGGCAAATAAGTCAAAGACTCTATAATAAACACAGGAGAGATAAACAAGGGTGCTAGTGAGACTGGCCAAGTCTCCTAGACACAAAGACCGGCTCCAAGTATCCCTATCATTGCCCTTACAATGATAAATAGGGATAAGACAACTAAGCTAAATAGGGGGTACAACTTATGAGTGGCTCTATAAATGAGGCAGGGCATGCCTCCTATAGCTGACTCTCTAACATGACTAAGGCGATCTCCCAAAGGGTGTAGGTTTCAATCGACAAGTCATGTCTTCAAAGAAGAACCACCTTAATGAGATAGAGTGTGTCTCCTAGTGGGGGCTCTAGATGGTTCTTTCATTGCCCTTGCAATGAGAAAAAAACTAATAATTAAGGGTGTTTAAAAGATTGGAAAGTCTCCTAAAAGAGAAGGGAAAATGCTATTGGGACTTGGGCAAGTCCCATAAATGATGGGCTTGGGTTGACACCTTCATCGCCCTTGTAATGAAGAAGGGATGGACACATCAATGTGACCTAGCTAGTCTAAAAAAGGCAAGAAGAGAATGATGTACTCTAAAATCTATTAAGGTATAAGTAAACGGAGGCCAAAGAAATCTTGAAAAAAACTCACATTTTACTGAGCCAAATCAAAATCCAATTATTTAAATCTATCTCACTAAGAGAATTGTCCAAACTATAATGATTAAAGTAAACAATAAAATCTATTCAAAGAACCCAATAGGCATTTCATGCATACCCAAATAGTGTAGGAATTAAATGACAATGTATGAGGAAATACCAATTTCCAACTGAAAAAGAAAAAAAAGCTGGATACAGATGAATAATAGTAAGTAAATGGGCCATAACAAAAAGGATGAAATTAATACTCTTAATATTCTTATCTCATATTCTTAGCATTTCCTTGCAAGCAACAGATAACTAACAATTTAATTAAAAAAAATAACACTCATATTCTATTACTTAAACCAACACGCGAACTTGTTAAACCCACAAATAAAACCAATACAAACAGACCCAACATTTGCTATCAGTAAAACCCACAAATAACTTTAGCACCATAACTCATACCATATTTCGTAAGTCAACCAAAGACAAACAATTTTAATATGCTACTGATTATGATTAACGTAGGATGTGCAAATTCAGTTCCATTACTTTATATTATACAGTTTAGATAGATGGATTTCATGCTCTTATTTAACTACCTACATTTGATTACAAAAATGCATGTTTTAAGCATTCATTATTTCATAGCAATGTAAAAGTCAAAGTGATGTCATGTTATGATGGAAATATGCTTAAACTCATGTCATTAGTTAAACTATCATTAATGCATATTAATTCATAACCAGTTACGACACATCATTCTGAAGTTTCATTCAAAACAAATTTTACCTTGTGATAAATACTTTTATCATAATAGATAACACAAGATTTGATTTTGGGGCAAGCATTTTTGACATAACAGATACCTTAGTCTTTTTTTTTACTTTGAAATGACTCCCAAAAGGCAAAATGATTCCCATAAATCTTCACTGACCAAGTTAAGGAAAAAAAACAATTAAATTTCATGCAATTATCATGATATATCTACATTATTCACAGAATAGGTGATTCTAAAATCAAATCCAAAACAAATGGCAATGTGAATTGCTAAAAAAAATGTTCAAGATACAACTTCATTAACTATCTCATATAACTTCCATTTTATCTTAGCTATTTTATCTTAGCTATTTTCTTAACACATCAATCATTTTACCCTTCATTATCTTATGATCCCAACGAATACACTTTCTCATTACAAGACATCAAGTGTCACACTATCTAACCTGATTTGAACATTTTTACTTACCTATCAAATATTTACACAAGTTATAAAAAATTATTTCAGCCATTCAAACAATAAGGTCTGTTAATCAGTGAATCCCATTACTATATCAGCTAAAAAAATAATAATAAGATGGAGAACCACCACTCTCCCAAAACATGAACCGCAATGTAGAGATGATTCATACAATGAGTAAAGAAAAAAATGAGACTATTCAACTTAATTGCACTTCCAGCAGGCATAGAGCAAATCTTACAGGTACACAAATTGTAGGATGAATTATAATTTGAGCAGAACTTGATGCAAAACAAGTCTGGGCGTACAAAACTACTTTTCTGAATAGACCTATCATCTTGACTTCTAATATCAAAAATTTTGGATACAGACAAACCTATATTATCAATAAATAATATCAGACATTAAGAGTGTAAACAAAGGGGATTTTATGTCCAGTCATCTTTAAAAGAAACTTTCCAGCCCAAAAACTTGAGATTAGATGGTGAAAGTTCATTGGAGAGCAAGAACTCTACAGACCAATCCAGTGCAAATATCAAAATAACACAGTAAAACACTACGCAAAGCATTACACATCATCATTTCATTACATTAGCTTTGATTCTAACAAAAATCTATTTTGTCTCTCTTTTTTTATTTAGGTCTCATACAGAACAATCAAATCATCATACAAAGGATGTTCTCAAAGTTCATACTTCATACACATATTACTGTGTAATTAGAATTAATGCACTGGAAGAAATAACCTTGACAAACCAAGTCTATCATGAACAGCCCAAAATATAACCACATATAACCACGGCTTATGGAAATAAATCAAAATTAGTATTAACTATTTAACCCCTATTAACAATAGATAGAAAGCTAGTTATTCACAGCCCCTTAAAATATGGAATATTAACCTTTACAGCTTTTGGGTATCGAATTTAGCCTGTCTATGGTTCAGAACACTTCACTTGAAATAGTCTATATGTCAAAACCAATATGAGACTTATTTTCCTTACCTTTTATCTATCAACAATAGAAAATACTAAATCAAAACAACACTACATGAGGGATCAAATTTCATCATTCAAAGACACATGCTGAATCTGAACATTCTAGTCTGACTTCTTTTCTTTTTCACCTAGCATGTACTCTTAAACATACACACTCACACACACATACACATATACTCATAGATATACACACATATACATGCATTCACACACACACACACACACACACACACACACACACACTCTCATACACATATACACACACTCACACATATACACACACTCTCACACACATATAAACACACTCATATATACAAAGACACTCTCGCACAAGTATACACACACACCTACACACAACACAAGCTCACACTCACAAGCACACACATATACACTCATATACATACGCATACACTCACATACACACAAATACACATGTACATATCACGCATACACTCACATACACACATATACACATGTACACACTTACATACACACACGCAGCCACACATACACACACTCACTCATATTTACACTGTCAGACACATTCACATGCATTCACAAACACACATACACACTTCACAACCACACACATACACACACACACACTCATCCACTCACACAAGCACATCAAAATAATAGGTTGCTATGTAACCTTACCAGGTTTTATCAACAAGAGAAGGGTCAACTATAGACATTACCATAATTCCACAACAGAGGAGGAGCTGCTGTGGTCATTATCACAACACTGTCTAGCTTAGTTAAACTAAATCAAACTTTTCAGGCATAACTTAATAAAAAGTTAACTGTTAGTGGAAATACAGAGTAGACTTGAGTCCAAATCAAGCACGAGGTCAGCTATCACTAAAAAGGGAAATCCAAACCAAGAACCTGATTCCAGTATTAAATGAATTACAAACATTAAGCAGATCAACCTAACTCACGAAATTTGACACGAATGCAAATTGCATCAGGCAATGACCCAATAGTTTTTGTTCAGACATATACTATAAAACACAATGAACTGAAGACCTATGGCTTCATCACAGATATATCCTAATGATAATTACTAATATGATCAGAAAATAAAAAAAATTACAACTATTTTTACACAAAAATAATATTCACATCTCGTATTAAACTATCAACAACCAATTTTCATAAAAAATGCAATAAGGAATAGAGTGCATACTAAAGTAACAGAATTCGAAGTGAAGAACATCATACACACACAAAACATGCCATATGATATCATCAAACATTATGCTATAGAGCTTTTTGAATCATGAAATATACTCACATATACTCATAAAGACGACAGAGGGAAAAAGTTTGTGTGCCTACCTCGAGCTTCTTTTCTTCACGAATTCCGAAATTAGAACCTTATTTTGCTTCTCAAGCAGATGTGGAACTTTTGAATCTAAATCTGATTTTCCTTTCTAAAATTCAGATTTGCTTGAAACCAGTAACAGAGTAATATTCCTCAAATTATCAGCCAAATATAGAGATCAACAAGTAAATCTAAGATTTAATAGCTAAATTTACGATCTAGAATCCAAGGAAAGGTCAGATCTGTAGTCTTTACAAATGGATCTATGGTATTTAATCTAGAATCTAGGGTTTGGAACTGAAATTAGTTTGATGTAGTAAGAAAATGAACTAATGAGACAATAAGAGGAAGATACGATAAAGAGCAGCTTGCCGGCAACAAAAGATTGTCGGAATCTGGCCGGAGAAGATGACTCTTGTAGAAGATTATAAGGGAAATATCACTGAAAGTTAGCCGGAATCCGATCGAATCGCCGGAGAAGAAAGGTAAAAGAGGTTAGGGTTTCAAACTTTGGGATTTTTGCTCTCAGCTCTCTCTGGAATTTGTTCAGACGGAAATGAATAGTACCCCTTTTTTTTCACGGACTTTTATACCAAAGATGAATTACCAATATCGGCACCTTCAAAATTGATAGGCGCGCCAAATTTTGATGGGCGCGCCAAATGGGTTTGGTCTCAAACGGGATAATTCATCACCCCTTTTACCCCTTTTACCAACATTATATATATAGAATGATATATTTACCCCCCAAATCTCACCTGGACAGCCCTCCTTTTGACATATTCTAACTTGTTTTTGGTTAAAGATGGGTGGTCCTCAGAAAATGTTTAGTGAAAATTTAAAGAATAAATTTAAGCCCTTTAAGTTGTCTGGAGACAACCCTCTGCTACAAAATACACTAACTAGACCACCTCCCGAACTAGATAAATCACTCCCCTTATTCTTACACTATACGCACACTATACTACCTACTACACTCACTGGTGAGGCAAACCTTCACGGATTTTGACAAAATTTTGTGGAGACCTACATGAGACCCTAACCTACCTTGAGGACAAATTTGGGACACTGGATCACTAGTTTAATAAGGTTTTTAATCAAAACAAGGTATAAAAGGGTTCGATCAAAATGGGGTGTCTAGAGCGATTAATTAGTTCAAGTTGATTACTTTCTATTAATTTAGGACTCCATCTAAGATGCTATTAATCTAAGATGCTATACGATCCTATCTAAATGCAAGACACTCCATAGACTAATGTAAGTGGGTCCTACATCCTAGGTTAACTAGGCCTGTCCTATATGGAAAAGGGGTTAACTATCCGAATTTATGGCTCAATTGCTAATAATAGCAACCGGCCGTGATGAGGCTAACTGGACTCCTAACTATAGGACTCCCTAAGACTTAGAACCTAACGTGATCTAAGTGTTCCTAAAGGGGGCTCTAAAGGCTCATATGAGGTGGGACCGGGATCCAACGGTTCTAAAGTTGATTTGAATTTGAGTTTTCCCAACCCAAGTTATAAAATTGGTGATTTTTATCTTTCAAAGGGTTCCTATCACCTAGAAATCAAGGTATTCTATGGCTCTAAGGGTAACTTCACCTAGACTAGGATTTTGACCAATTTAGCAAGTTGTGAAGATTTTTAGTGAGTTTTAACAATTTGTATCTAAGAAACATGAGGATTATGATATTTGTAGAATTTTGTAATGTTATGAATTTGTTTATGATTTTACTAATTTTATGTGATTTTTTATAATTTTTACAAATTTCAGCAATTTGTTAGAGTTCCAAAGTAACCTATAGACAAAATCATCCAAATCGATCCAAATTAGTAATGAAACATGTTAATAATAATATCAAATCACAGTAGAAATTTCACACATTATTTCTAGAATTTACTATTTTTATCAGATTTATTTATGTTCTGGCCGATTCAAATAAAAATCACTAAAAATATTATATCATGCACAAAAAATTTGAAAAAATTCATAATATGATTCTTCTGGTCCAATCCATCTTAGTATAGAATTTCAGTATCCGAAGAGTTCATTTGGTAACATCTCTTTTACACATGTGAAAAATAATTAATTTTCATTAAAAAAACCAGTAAAAATAATAAATAAACACAAAATCGTTTCAATATTTTTGTATGATTTTCAAATATCAAAATACTACTGAGAATAAAATTTTCTCAAATTTTGAATTATTTTGGCATGTAAACGAATTTTTATTCGACAAATATCCTTTTTGTAGGTATTTTTTAAACAAACTTTTAAATTATCATGATGGAAGAATTTTACGAAATTTTTTAGATTTATAATGTTCTTTTAACTCAATTAAAACTCAAAAAATATAACCTTAGAAAAAACCCTTGGTTTTGAACTAGTTGCTTTGAAAATCAACTCAAAGATCAATTGAAATCCTAATTCGTTGAACATCCTATTTTCTACTTGTAAAACGGTTTTTCTTCTGTCAAAATCAGTAATAATATAATTGGCTCATCATAAATCATATTATGATCGTGCAAGACAATATCTCATGAATTCTCTACAAAAAACCATGGAAAAATAAGAAAAAAACACCCCTAAACATGTTACTAGTTCTACTCTAAAAAGGATAGAAGAACTAACTTTTGATCGCAAATCCGAAGTCTCTAAGGCTTGTAATCCGAGATATATTCTTTGACATGCCTTTTGATAAGCAAAAGAAAACCCAAATTTGGCAAAGAGATGAGCCGCTTTGAATAGTAATCGAAAAGAGATGAAAGAGATGTGCTTGCTCCACTTGAATTCAAAGAAATATGGTGAACTCTTCCATACAAAGAGGAACAAATTTTTTTATGGGAGAAAGGCTGGACGAAAATCCAAGAGTCCCTAAAAGGTTGGTTTGATCTCCTTTTGTAAAGAAAGTTAGGGTAAAAAACAAGAATGGCAATTTCTCATGTGAGAGTTGTCATTCTAGCTTTCTCTCCAATTTTCTCTATTGAGTTGCTTTTCCTTTTGTTTTCTAATTGTAATTGTTTCCAAATTTCATACAAAAGCCATCTTAATGACCAAGGCATTCTATTTTGCATTTCTAAATATTGTAGCTTCCAAAAAAAAAAAAAAACAATGCAAGATATCATGGTGATTCTCGTCCAAAAAGCATTGCCCAAGTTTAAAGCTCATTTTTTTCCTATTTAACGGAAGAATCATGAAAAGTTGTAAACTACAACGTTGTAACCCTTTGAAAGATCTGTCCAACGCATATTTACACTTTAAACTTGGCCAATCGGTTAAAGAGTTATGATAATTTTAGTGGGCTAGAATTCCCGTTCAAATGACACTCCCTGATTTTAAAGCTCATTTTTTACTTATTTCGTGGAAGAATCACAAAAAGTTATAAACTAGAAAATTATAGCCCTTCTCGAGATGTTTCAACAAGTACAAGTACGAATTTTTTAGACTAGTGGTTATAAAGTTATGGTCGTTTTAGTGATCTAATCATATTAGCCCTTTCTCTTTCTCATCTTTTATGAAATCCAACCCATTCCAAAGAGTAATTCGAAATTTATAATGTTGGGCCCACACCATGTGATGCACATGGTGGGTCCTACACGTATGGCCTAACCTCATTCACCCCTTGAAAAAATTATTTTTGCTCAAAATGACCTCGTTTGATCAACACATATCAAAAAGTGACCAAAATGCCCTCGAACCGGAATACCCATTTAAGGGTGAAGTTAAAAATAGCAAGTATGCGAGGGAAACTTCAAAAATAGAAAGTAATAAAGTTCACTTAAGATGATAGATAACATCAAACAAGACCATTTAGAATTCCCTGAAAATGCCCAAAATGCCTTTAGAACACAAAATTTTCAAGAAAGATAGAAACCCTGAGAAATTCTAAAAATAACAGGTTTTCCAAAATACTTGAAATCAATTCAGACAAACTTTCGAGATAATCTGGGACACATAGGAAATGGCCAAAATACCCATAAGATGTAGAAAATGATAAAACTGGGGAAAACCCTGAGAAATTCTAAAAATAGCAGGTTTTCACACTTGATTGAAAACATAAGATACCATCAACTGGCTAAAGACATTTGGGATTGCGAACCAACATTAAAACACTTAAAATGAGATGAAATTCTCCCTAAAATGCGAGAATACTTAACCTAATGCAGAAGACTGAGTTGAGATTTAACAGACCAACCAAACCTTTCGCTTTTTAAGGCGTAGCCAAATGGGGGTGTCTACAGCTGGCCAAGTCCTATCGGGTGCAGGCCTGAGATATGCCCTGAGATGCCTGTGGTGTCTCA
The DNA here is from genome assembly GCF_043159265.1 of Tasmannia lanceolata. Lineage (NCBI taxonomy): Eukaryota > Viridiplantae > Streptophyta > Magnoliopsida > Canellales > Winteraceae > Tasmannia > Tasmannia lanceolata. The sequence goes on along the minus strand of NW_027518679.1, from coordinate 7,440,211 downwards.
GGGGCCTGAGTTTCCTGATCCTCTACTTCTTCTTCACCTTCAAATTCTTCGTCATCAGAGGCCACTTCAACAACTGCTTGATCAAGTTTCATGCGCCGGAATGTGCGATCATCAAATGGAGCAATGGGAGTGTCGGTCGCCTCACCATCCAGAGAGACACCAAAGTGCTAGAATATGCGGGTAAGGAGCATGCCATATGGCAATGAAAACCGGTATCGGCTAAGGGTCTGGAACATGTAGCGGGAGATGATGTATGGTAGACAAATCTTGCGACGCTCAAGGATGCAATAGATAATATAGGCCTCCAAGAGCCTTAGAGCATCGGTCATTCCACCGCGAGGGGTGAAGTTGCTGAACATAAAGTTGTGAAGCATTTTGGCAACGGGAAGGAGGTTGGGGCCTTCACGTACATGTTGGGGTCATAATCCCTGGTAATCCTGCCATATATGGTGTCGTGATCAAGAGCCTTGATGGAATCTATCCTGTTCTCAGGCCAAAAGTATTGTTCAGGGCCTTCACAACTAATTTCAAGAATCGCACCAAGTTGATGATAATTGATTTTAATTGATGTTTTCTTGACACGAGACTCAATGTGGAAGTAAGAAGGGGTGATAATGAGATTAGCATAAAAGGGACGTACCAATCTAGGGTATGCAAGCTCATGGATATAAAGAAATTGTGTCCATCTAGGGCATCAAAACAAGCTTGAAGATCGAAGTTTTGAAGAATGTCGGGCTCGATGTATCGACCGGTGAGGATGCCATGATTTTCCATCTCCGGCCATAGCTCCTTGGCTTGTTTGCTAGAGAAGTATGAAGAGGGGAGAACCTCCGGTTATGGAGCCGGAGCCTTGGCCTTCTTAGTCCTCTCCCGTGAAGGTCCTTCATAGTCTTGGCCTTGGGAGGAACCTCCAAGGTTGAGATTTTTTGTTCTAGGCGTGGTGTGGAAACTAGGGTTTTAGGGTTTAAAGAGAAATGGAAGAATTTGGGAAGAAAATAGAGATTTGGAGCTCTAGATGGAAAAATGGAGAAGGAAATGGAGAATATGGAAGAAGAATGGGTTCTAATGGAAGAAAAAGAGCAAAAACAGTAAGAGTGGGGAGAAAAAGAAGAGAAAATCATAAGAAAGTTGGGGTTTTAATCAAAGAGCACGAATTTTTTGGGTTTTCATGGAGAAAAGAGGGTTTTGAGGATAGATGGAGGTAGATTACGGTGGGATTGGTGTGGGTTTGGATGGAAAAAGGGTTAATGGAGGTAGGGTTTGTAGAAGGTTGTGAGAGAGAAGGAGAAGAAAGAAACAGATAAGAAAAAGAAAAGAGAAAACGAGTCGGATCCAGGGCCTTAAACGCGCCTGGATCGAATCTCGGAGTTCTGAGAAAATTTCTCAGATTTCCGAGATTATTTTTTTTACTTCTGTTCGATTTCTCGGAGTTCCGAGAAATGTCTCGGAATTCCCAGACCTTTTTTTTTTAAAATGAATGTTTGCAATGTTATGGTCATTTCATAGCCATATATCACCAATATAAAAAAATATATTTTAACAACCATATTCAAAACATGAGTCTCACATATGACTTAACTATGGTTTAGTTGATGGCACATGGGTAAAAGATTAGGGGTCTTAATTAGAGTGATGGTACCGACACCCCCTTTGAACAAAGTGGGCTATGGGCACGAATTGAGTGAGTTTTAAATTTAAGGTTTGATCATCTAGAACCATGTAGTCACTATCAAAACAATGGTGATAAAGATACATATATATATATATATATATATATATATATATATATATATATACATACATAGAGAGAACATTATTACCTTCTCATGCATTGTTTTCAAACTCTTTTTCTTGATCTAAACTCCAAATGTTGAGTCCACTCCTAATGTCACAGAATCTATCCTCATTTAGGGGTTTGGTGAAGATATCCGTCAACTGATCATTTGTGTGGATATACTTAATGGATATATCCCCTTTTGAGAATGATCTCTTAGAAAATGATGCCTTACCTCTATGTGCTTGGTTCTAGAATGTTGAATTGGATTCTTTGTCAAGTTGATTACACTTGTGTTATCACAATGGATTAGAACATTACTAAATTCAAGATTGTAATCCATGAGAGTGTTCTTCATCCATAGAATTTGTGCACAACAAGCTCCAGCCGCAATGTATCCAGCTTCGGTAGTAGATAGGGAGACAGAGTTTTGCTTCTTGCCAAACCAAGACACAAGAGACCTACCTAGAAATTGACATGTGCCACTTATGCTTTTTCTATCTATCCTACATCCGGCAAAGTCGGCATCCAAATACCCTACTAGGTTGAATTCATTAGATCTTTCATACCACAAACCTAGAGATGGAGTTCCTTTGAGATACTTGAATATCCTCTTAACCACACTCAAATGGGACTCTTTTGGAGCCGATTAGAATTTAGCACAAATACACACACTAAACATTATATCCGGCCTACTAGCGGTCAAATATAATAGGCTACCTATCATTCCTCTAAATTTCTTTTCATTAACCGGTTTTCCAATGTCATCCTTTTCTAATTTGGTGGAAGAGCTCATTGGAGTTGGCTTGATTTGAGAGGTATCCATTCCAAATTTCTTTAGGAGTTCCCTAGTGTATTTCTCTTGATTGATGAATATTCCATTCTTATATTGTTTGATTTCAAGTACCGGGAAATAGGTAAGCTCTCCCATCATACACATCTCAAACTCTTTTTGCATGGATTGAGCAAATTCTTCACCCATCTTATCATTAGTACCGCCAAATATGGTATCATCTACATATATTTTAACAATAAGCATTTCTTTTTCTTGTCTTTTAATGAACAAGGTCTTGTCAACCTTATCCATTTGAAAGCCACTCTCTAATAGGAAGGAGCTAAGCCTTTCATACCAAGCTCTAGGAGCTTGCTTTAGACCATATAAGGCTTTATCCAACCTATAGACATGATTAGGGTATTTGGAATCTTCAAAACCGGGAGGTTGTTCAACATAAACTTCCTCCATGATATACCCATTAAGAAATACGCTCTTTACATCCATTTGATATAACTTGAAGTTCTTATAGCATGCAAATACGAGAAGCATCCTTATAGCTTCCAATCTAGCAACCGGAGCAAAGATCTCATTATAATTGATGCCTTTCTCTTTGTTGTAAGCTTGGGCTACTAATCTAGCTTTGTTTCTTTGAATATCTCCATGATCATCGAGTTTGTTTCTAAACACCCATTTAGTTCCAATAACTGGGGATCACTAGGCCTAGGAACTAAACTCCACACTTTGTTTCTTTCAAATTGGTTTAGTTCCTCTTGCATAACAACCATCTAAAACTCATCCTTCTCGGCTTCTTTTATGGACTTGGGTTCTATTTGGGAGATAAATGCCATGTTGGCATAAACATTCCTATAATGAGATCTTGTCTTGACTCCTTGAGAGGTTTCATATATGATTTGAGTGGAAGGATGACTAGACATGATTCTACTATGTTTAGGGGGACCTTCTATATAAAGATTTTCTAAGGGTTGAACAAGAGTATCTACTTGACTAGGAGGCATTAGAAGATTGGCATCTTCATCATCTTCATCAATTACTTTTGGAGGTTCAAATGATTCATCAAACTTAACATGCACAGACTCTTGAACAATTTGAGTTCTTTTGTTACAAACCCTATAAGCCTTGCTATGAGTTGAATAACTTAAGAAGATACCTTCATAGGATTTTGAATCAAACTTGTGCAAAGTATCTTTCATGTTTAAAATAAAATATTTACATCCAAACACTTTGAAATAGCTAATTTTAGCGGGTGTTCCACTTCATAGTTCATATGGTGTTTTGTTAAGGTGAAGTCTAATGAACACTTTATTTAGAATATAGCAAGCCGTGTGAACGGCTTCCGCCCAAAAATTTCTTGGTACATTGTGCTCATTCAACATTGTTCTAGCCATTTCAATAAGTGATCTATTTTTTCTTTCAACTAGCCCATGTTGTTGAGGTGTTCTTGGAGCCGAGAAATTGTGTTTGATTCCATTTTCATTACAAATTGTTTCAAACTCAATGTTCTCAAACTCAGTTCCATGATCACTTCTTATTTCATTTATGAAAACCCCTTGTTCATTTTGAATTCTTTTACACAAGTTGACAAACTTTTTGAAGGTTTCATCTTTACTAGCTAAAAACAACACTCACGTAAATCTAGAGTAATCATCACCAATCACATACACAAATTTACTTCATCCTCTACTATGAAGGAGTTGTAGTGGACAAGATGTAGATATTACACTTATAGGTTTGAAAGTCTTTAGTATGTTTTCCATGCAAGCAAGCACTACAAACTTTAACTTTGACATACTTGAGCTTAGGTAGCTCTCACTAAGTTCTTAGATGGTAATCTTGAGATCAAATCCATATAAGCATGACCAAGTCATCTATGCCATAGCCAAGGGTTATCTTCTATGGCGGAGAGACATTAGAAGTTTTGATTCTCAAGATCCTCTAAGGCCAATGAGTACATATTATCATCTCTATATGCAATGAATTCTACCTCATTGTTCTTAGCATTCAAAATTTTACATCTATCTTTTTCAAAAAGTACTTTATGACCAAGATCATATAATTGACTAATGCTAATCAAGTTAAAAGAAAGACCATCAACAAGCAAAACATGTTCTACTTTAATATCTCTAATTTTAATGGTACCTTTACCAATGATTTTGCTTCTTGTGTCGTCTCCAAATGTGACATTTCCTTGGTGGCTCATGATAACGAAGGCGAACTTGGTTACGTCTCCCGTCATATGCCCTGAGCAACCACTATCCAAGAACCATTTGTCTTTTGATGGCTTGCCTTTTAAGCATACCTACAAGAATAAAAACTCATGTTGAGGCTTTAGGTAACCACTTTTTCTTGCGTCCTTCAAGGTTAGCAACATCATCAAGTTCATCTTTTCTAACCCAAATAAACTTAGATGCTTTTGATTTCTTAACATTGCATGCAAATCTTAAATGCCCTACTCTACCACAATAGTGACGAGTAGGTGCAAAAGAACTAGAACTAGCATGCATCTAAGAGGAATGCTCTACAAATTTATTCTTGAAAGAAGCTTCTCCTTTAGAAAATGGTTGGTATCCAAGACCAACTTTTTCTAGAGAAACAAGCTTGTTTTCAAGGATTTCATCCAACTTGTTCTTTCCACAAGAAATTTTTTTGAAAGATAAGTTCAATTCCTTGTATTTCAAATCAAGTTTTTCATTTTTCTCTTTCAAGTCCTTGTTTTCTAAAATCAACTAATCAATTTCTTCATTCAAAGCATTGTTTTCCAAAATCAATTTTTCAGTTGCATTGGTTTGCAAATCAAGTTCCTTTTTCAAGAAACCAAAATCTCTAGTTATATCTTGCAAGGATTTCTTCATGGTTTTGTTTTTGGCAATTTGCAAATCCAAGTTATCATGAAGTTTTTCACAAGCAACAATCAATTTATTATTTGAAAATTCATGAGTTATATCATCAAGATCATTTACCTAGGAAATGGAGATGTCATTTGTCACCTCTGCTAGTCCCATGAAGCAAAGGTCATCTTCATCTTTTCCATTTGACTCATTTCCGTATGAAGCACTCCCTTCATCCCAAGCCGCAGCACACAAAGCCTTCTTGCCATTTCTTCTATTTTTCTTGTTTTTGTCATCATTCTTGTTGAGTGGGCAATTTGGCCATATGTGTCCAACCTTCTTGCAATTGTAGCATCTCATCTCCTCTTTGCTTGAAGGTTGATTTCTTCCTTGGCTAGAGTTGCCTCATTTCTTGTATTTGAGAAATTTCTTGAATTTCTTGGTGAAGAGAACAAGATCATCATCTTGTATGTCCTCTTCACTCTTTTCTTCGCTCTCAACTCTTGCTTTGAAAGCTATCCCTTTCTTTTTAGTATCTTCTTTTTGTTTGTTTAAAGTTTCACTTCCTTTTAAAACCATTTCAAAAGTTATCAATGATCCTATCTAGTCTTCTAAGCCTATTTTTGATAAATCTTTTGCTTCTTCAATGATGGTGACCTTAGGATCCCAATCTTTAGGTAGTGACCTAAGTATTTTAGTAACTAATTCTTTGTTGGACATTTGTTTACCTAAGGATTTCAAACCATTGGTTATATTTGTGAACCTAGTGTGCATTTCAGCAATGGTTTCATTAGGGTGCATCATGAAGAGTTCTTACTCTCTAAAGAGAAGATTCATCTTGGACTCTTTGACTTGATTTGTCCCTTCATGAGCTACTTCTAGCATATCCCAAATCTCCTTAGCGGTTTGAAGAGTAGAAACCCGGTTGAACTCTTCGGGAGATAAGGCACAAATCAAGGCATTCATGGTTTTAGCATTGATGGTGGATTCTTTCTTTTCATCATCATCCCATAAGTCCATATCAATGCTAGGTTCTTTATATCCATTTTGAATGCTTCTCCATACATCAAAATTTAAGAATTTTAAAAACACTCTCATCCTAGCTTTCCAATAGGGATAATTTGAGCCATTGAAGAAGGGAAGTCTAGTAGTGGATTGGCCCTCACTACTTTGAGAAAATGTTGCCATTTGGTTCTTTCCTTGTAGGTTTTCAAGAGAAATCCTATGTAAGAGTCTAAGCTCTGATATCAAGTGAAATTCCACTTGGCAACCCAAGAGGGGGGTGAATTGGGTGTTTCTAAAAAAATTAAGAATTTTAAAACTTGCTTGCACTAGTTTTAGTTTAATTAAAAAGATTAAAAATAAGATTCAAATACAAGAGATGGAGTGCTTACCACAAGAGAAGATAAGAAGAGACAAGAGGCTTGACACAAGGATTTTTATAGTGGTTCGGTCTTAAACCCAAGACCTACTCCACTCTTCTCAAGTTTGTCTCCTTGAAGATTCCACTAGAATCTTCTTCCAAGGAACTTAAATACAGCGTTCCTTTCGCCAAGTACAATTCGAGCTTTCAAGCTCCAAGGGTCTTAACTACGGCACCCTTTGTTGCGAAGTACAATGAAGAGATGAAGGTGTAGCTTTCTTACCTCTTAGTAGGCTGATTACATGTAAATAACACTCACTCTCACTTATGAAAAAGATGAACAAGTAAAAGCCTTAAGGTCTCTCAAGAACAATATAAAGTCAAGGCACAAGAGAGAAGGGGAGAGTGATTTCCTTGTTAGAATGGAGTAAATACCTTTATAAATGCTCAAGGAAGGTTAGGTTAATCATTAAGAGTGTTTCCTAAGGCCCAAGAGTTGATATATATATATATATATATATAGAGAGAGAGAAAACGGTTCCTACACATATGTGTAGAGAGTTCTCTACACACTAGCTTAAAATACAGTGGGGATCCACATTGTTTGGGTGATCCAAGCCATCCATTTTAAAGACCCTCACATAGATAGGGTGTCTACAAAAAATCAGATCCATAGGATCATCCCAACCCTACAATTTGTGGAGGTAAAATGGATGTCTTTAAACCTTCACAAATTAGTCCATTTTTTGCCTCCACAGTTCGAATGGTTAGGATGATCCTATGGATCTGATTTTTTGTGGACACCCTATCTATGTGAGGGCCTTAAAAATGAATGGTTTTGATCACCCAAATAATGTGGCCCCCACTGTATTTTAAGCTAGTGTGTAGATAACTTATCTACACATGTGTGTAGGAACCGTTTTCTCATATATATATATATATATATATATATATATATATATATATATATATATATATATATAGGGGAGACAAAGATACGGCCGTTTTAGACTCCCCAATGATCGTCTCAGAGTTGTCGCTCGGAATTCCGAGATGACCGTTGCACATTTTTTATTTTGCAACAGAAGGTTTCTCGGAGTTCCGAGAAAATTGCTCGAAATTCTGAGAAAAATCTCAGAATTCCGAGAAGGCTATTTTCAACAGATTTTCTAGTTTTGGTTGTTGATTTGCTTTGGGCCTTCAGAATTCATTTCTATTTTGTTAAATGGAATGTCATGTGGGTCAAAGTAGTGGGACACCACCATGATCATTCACTAGACCATTGAAGTTCATTTTAGGTTACTTTTTAACTCTCTTTTGTGCCTTTAACCTAGACAATTCATGATTGACCAAATAAAATCCAAATATAGCTTGGTCTTCAATCTTGTTGGCACTTTGGAGAAGCTTTGACTTGTCTTCTATCAACTCCGTTGATGCTTGAGCATAGCTTTGGCCTTTGAGTTGATTTCATCCTTGTTGGGCTTGAATTTGATCTTGCCTTTGAATTGTCCTTGTCATGCCTTGAAGATGCTTTGATTTTTCATTGTGCTGTTGATGCCTTTTTCATGTCTTTGATTTCACTTTGAGCTTGAATGAATTGATCCCTGATTGTGCAAACTTGAAGGTGCTAATGCTTGGAACACATTCACTTAGACACTGAAGATCATTAGTACATAAAATCATTTTATAACAAATTGGGTTTGTTAATCATCAAACATATTACTTGGAGTACTTGTTGAACCCTTGGGCTAATATGTATTCTCCTCCATTTCTGTCCTCAGACACTTCACCTTTTTGCCAGTTTGCTTCTCAATCATGGTTTTCCATTGCTTGAATGTAGAAAACACCATAGATTTCCTCCGTAGAAAGTAAACCCATACTTTTTAGAGTAATCATCAACAAACGCCACAAAATAGAGAGCATCGTCCTTTGAAGCAACTGGGGCTGGTCCCCACACATCTGAGTGCACATAGTCTAATTTGCCCTTGCTTCGATGAATTGAAGTTTTAAAACTCACCCATTGCTTTCCGAATACGCAATGCACACAGAAGTCTAACTTGCAACTTTTAACACCCTTGAGTAGATTCCTTTTACTGAGCTCTCTCAAACCTTGCTGACTCATATGCCTCAACCGCATATGCCAAAGTTGTGTCAAATCAGTCACGCCATCTTCTTCTATAGAAACGACTGTTCCACCTACCACTGTATTTCCAACTCATATAAATGATTTTTGACCATCTTTGCCTTCATGACCATAAGAGAACCTGAAATCCAAGTAGTGACTTGGTTTGGCAACCTAGAGGGGGGGTGAATAGGATGTTTATAAAATCATTACCTTTTAAAAACTTTTCCTAAGATTTCACCCAAGACTTATCCCTTGTTTAATTAAGTTTAAAATAGTTGAACTTAAACAATATTACAAATTAATATAAGTTCAAAACCCTTGTTGATTAGCAAACTTAATTAGGTAATTTTAATAGCCTAGATAGCAAGGTTAAGATATTTAGGTTGATTATCAATGCTAACTACTCACTCAATTCTAAGCACAAATAATCAAATAAGAGAGTGAGAGGGAGTGAGAGAAATACCAATCACACAAGTGACACAAAGATTTATAGTGGTTCGGCAAACGGCCTACTCCACTCTTCTCAAGGTCGTACTTGAGGATTTCCACTATTGAGACCTCCACGACGCCCGGCTCCAATGCTTTTACACTCCAAGGGAATTAAATAAGGATGCCCTTCCACCTTTACAATAACTCTCCTTCTCCGCCGAGTTCTAAGCGGTTCACCCAAGGGAATTAAAAACAACGGATGCCCTTGCCACCGATCGAATAAAGAAGAAGATAAAAGCTTTGCCTCTATGTAGGCTACAATGCAAGTTGAAGCTCCAAGGATGCTCTCAAGAACAAACAAGTTTAAGCCTAAACCAATCTCAAAAGATTTTCTCAAATCAAGGCAAAAGAGGTTGGTGAGAGAAATTACCCAAAAATAGTTCACAAATGATTTTATAGGGGTTTCTTGAAGTTGGACAATGTTCCTCTAGTGTTTTGGACCCTTGAATGGGTATATATAAAGTCCCAACTCCATGTGACCGTTTGAGGGGTAAAACAGTCAAAACTGGGTCAAAAAATCAACTAGCCGTTGCACCCCAACGGCTATATTTTTTTTGAAGAAAAACATTTCTCGGAGTTCCGAGCAGAATTCTCGGAGATCCGAGAATTCAAACAGAGCTTTTAATTTTGGAACCTGGTGCATTTCTCGGAGCTCCGAGAATGTTCTCGGAGTTCCGAGATCGGAGCTCCGAGAATAATTCTCGGAGTTCCGAGACTGGTTTCCAGCAAACAGTGTCGAACTTGTAAAATTCATATCTCCCTCATTTCTCGTCGGATTTTGACGTTCCTATACTCTACGGATATGAGAAAAATGAGAGCTATCTGTTAAAAATATTTTCAAAAATATTTGAAAATGTTTTAAATAAGTTTTGATAGGATTTAGTTGCTGGTCCAGGTTGTTGCTTCGGAACTCTGTTTTGTTCATTCTTGTGTTGAATGCCATATGGGTCCCAACATGTTAGTACACCACCATGGCCATTCACTTATCCATTTAAGTCCTTAAAGGGTGTGTTAGTTTCTTTGAAAAACATATTTTTAGGGGTTTAAACAATGTGCCTTGACAAGAGAATATGCAAGAGAGATAGGAATACATTCTACCCTTTCTATCACTCTCTTGAACTCTTCTTTTGAGCTGGGATCTTCTATGGTTGAGCTTCCATGCTTGACATCTTCAAGTTGTGGTAGAAGCTCCTTGGTCCTTTGCATTAGGTTCTTGATCCTCCACCTTTGGCCTTCATGAACTTCCTTTGTTTGTTCAATGCTTTGAGATGGTTGATGATGAGCTTCTCCTTGGTACTTCCAAGGTGTGATTGGTCCAAGTATGTTCCAAGCTCATTTGCCATTGTGTTTGGTTCATCTTCAAGCATACGCCAACAAGGTGCGTGCTAGTACGATTTGACTTGTGTAGGACCTGTCTAAAGCACAACACTCAAGGCAAATGATCAGTCCATAAACAACTAATCAATTTGCGTTTGTTAATCATCAAAACAAGATGATTGAATGTACCATGGGGAACCCTTGGGCTTACAATCTCCCCCTTTTTAATGATGACAAACCAAATTGATTAGATAGGTGGGAGGAACCTCTTATGAGGATAAGATAGACAAATTAATCATTACTACTCCCCTTCAACATATGCATGAGTTATATTTAACAAGTTATAATACAAGAATGCATATGGTAATGGATCTAATCAATTATACAAATTCTTCCCCTTTTGGCATTAGCAAAAAGGAAGGATTAAGCATTTAAGCACAATTACATAAAGCATCAAAGATATTTAATGAAAATATGATGCTCCCCCTAACTTCTTATCATGAGTTAGCAATTAAAATCAAAGTATAATCCAAAGTATATATGGCATGATAAGAGACAATCAACATAGGAAATGAATAATCACAAAACAAATCAAGCCTATGTTGGCAAAACAAAGAGACATTTCAATTTTAGCACAAATTTTTAGGGTGTATCTTAGTATATATATATATATATATCCAATATAATTCTACCCTATGACCCGTAATATAATAATAGATTAGCAAGTTAAAGCTTATATTTTACTTATCATGAAAGAAAATAAGCAAGTTTAAAGTTTAGCATGATAAGCCTCCTTTTCTTTTCTTTTTTAAATTTAATGATATGCAATTTTTAGCATAATTAGTGGGAAAATGCTTGAATGGATAGTGTAAGCATCTTACAATGATCCATATAAACATAAAGATAGCAATAATTAGATCTCTCCCTTAGTATTTGTCATTGGCCTTAGATAAACCTAAGATTTAAGGCATGGCATGACCTAATAGGTCAAAGATATGACAATGGAATACTTGGCCACCAAAACTTATTCTTGGAATAGATGATATCATATTAGACCATCCAAAATAAGTCAAAAATCCTAGAAGAATATGTCACTAAGACCTAGGCTATGGGCTTCTTGTCTTAAATTCTAAAACACAAATAAAAGCACAAGACAAGCCCGAACACCCCATATGGAGCAATCATGCTCCAAATGAGTGAACTTATCATATGTGATGTGATAACCACATTAGGAATCATATGATAAGTAACTAAGGACAAATTTACCTTTAAGCTCCCCCTTTGAAAATGAATCATGCAATGCATTAATCCAAAGGGATGTCCTTGCATAGACTCCATAGGTTTTTGGATATATTTTCCAAAAGATGACATGTGAGACTCAACCCTTGGGCTACAATGACACTTACTCTCCAAGTGTCGGTTTATCATGATAAAATGATAGCCATAGTTTAGCTCATCATGATAAACAAGAATAGCACAAAAGATTTTCAATCTTTGGCTCATGCTCCCCCTAAATGTGATATCATATTTTCAAATTCACGCTTTACTTCCTTAAGTATGTAACATACATAACTAGCTAGGGAGATCACATATATATGTATACCTATTCATGTTTGAGATGTTGGCACAAGGCCAATTTGTTAGATATTTTAATTAATGTGAATGTACCATCTCCCTCTTAGAATCTAAGAAGGCTAAGGGCACCAATTGAGTGACTTTTAAGATTAAAGTTTAACATCTCATACGTGTAGATATTATCAAACAAGGGGTGATACCTATAGAATATATATAAACCAATTTGAGTTCAATTCTATAGGACTAAGACATAATGAGAATGGTCAATAAAGTACCATGTCTTAGAGAGACATCCATGAATCATGAAGGTGAGAGTATACCTTACAAGAAGGATATGATCCATATCAAGGCCTTCATGGATAGTCTACTATGTTTGGACAAAGTGAACATGACAAATGAAGTACAAGGTCCAAACATTACATCTACATCCACAACCACATGTAAAATGACAAGGCATTAGGCACAAAAGTGCATAAGCCCATTGAAAACAAAAAATGTGTGGGAGGCACATGTTCTCATCACAATCTAATGTATACAACCACCTTAGTGAATTTTAATTTTACTCAAGTGAGTAAATGCCCAAATATGATTCTAGATTTCTATGATATTTTCATTTGAAGTCATACATTGAATCTAGATTCATGATTTAACTTTCCTATATAATATATATCCTTTTATGAACTTAGGGAAAGATCCAAGGATTTTATAATATATATGTATCAAATGATGCAAACTACCTTGGACACATGTATTCCATTTATGAACTTTCATGACTACTTGAACAAAATACATATAACATATCTATACATATTAAGGTTCATCTTAGTCATGAGATTATCCAATTAAAGTTCTTTGGAAATACACTAATTTTTAACCCATCTATGATTCTTATTAGATTTGATGAAAATCATTAAGCATGTAATAGAATGGGTTTTGATAGGACAATTAGGTGCAAAGTAATAAACATGTTTGTTCACCTAAGGCACAAAAAGATATCTAAGAAGGGATTTGAGTTGTTTTCTTAGACATAGCATCTAATACCTTAGTTTTGCTAGAAATGATATATTAAAACAATTAAATACTCAATTGTCTAGCAAGTGCCATGTTTGTCCAAAATAAAGTTAAAAGAATAGTACTTTGGCATTTTCTCAATTTTTGCTCAAATACTATTTGATTGCCAAAAATAATTTCATTTAAGTTCAAGCCTTAAAACCTATGGGTTTCTTTTCTTTTGATTTTTCTAGAATGATGTGATCAATTAGCCTAACTCCTAGCAACTACCAAAACGGGTTCAAATTTTAAAGATGTACTTGAAGCTTTTAATTTGAACACATGGGCAAGAGATGTTGTTGTACACTCTATAAGGATCAATTTATGGTTTTCACATTAAATGCTCTATTGTGGTTGTCATGTGGATGAATGACATATTTTAAGTGTATGATGATTTTTAAGTATATGTGGGCACTTAAACTAGGAAACTCAAAATGATATTCAATTAGGCTCATCATATCAAAGTCTCAAATTAATTACATTCAAGCATATAGACTTTGAATTTTAAGGTGATATATATAGATATATGTTAAGCAAATATGAGCATATGATATCTATATACACATGTTTTGAAAGGATTTTCAATTTTAGGCACAACATGTATTGATAAAAAAAAAATTAAACAAGAACAAACACATTGTATCAACAAATATATTTTCAAATGATATTCAATTAAAGCACATCCCCTAATCTAAAATAAACACAATATAGATCATGTTAGGGGTTTTGGAACCCAAACCATCTTGGTTCCAAGCAAGTTTGTCCTAGGTGATAAGTCATTTTTAACCCAAACAAACTTACTACTTTTTACAAATCTAAACATACATTTAGATTTGTAATGTCCAAATCTACCACAAAAATCACAAGACATATATGGGTCGGTAGATGGACGGGATGAACAAGATGATTTACAAGAGTGACTATGATGAAAACTATGTTTTGCACTTTCTTGTAAATAATGATTTTCCAACATTAATGTTTCATTCTTGATGTTTAAGTCATTGATTTTCATTTTAAAATTTATTAATTCAAGAGATGAAAGCATTTTAATTTTATCTTCTTCTTCTTTAAGGAGTAGATTTTCCTCTCTTAGTGCAGCAATAGTATCACTTTGTTCAATAAAATCTTTTTTAAAAATTTCATTTTCTTCACTGAGATGTGCATGATCTATTTCTAGTGACCTAAACTCCTTGTGAATACTAGCTAAATTGTTTTTCAAGTTTGAATTCTTAGCTAGTTGATCCTCAAGTTTCTTTTGTAATTCTTGGACATTTTCAACAAGTTCTTCAAATGTGAATTCGGCATTATCCAATGGGTCTTCATTAGATAATCACATTAAGCACATGTTTTGATTTTGAAGATTTTCAATAGAGTCCAAAATATTTTTAGCATTTTTACAAGAGGATACTATTTCATAAATGTTAGGCGGTAATGCACAACATATTGTAATTAGAGCTTTTGTATTTAGTAAAGATAATTTTTTATCATAATCATTTGATCTTTTAGATTTAACATTTAAATCAAAACCATTTTCAATTATCTTTATCATATCTTTATCTAGACCTTTTAAGTATGTCTTCATATGTATCAACCATGAGCCATAATCCGAACCATCCAAAACAGGTAGTCTAGATCCCATATTTTAAGTTGCCAAAAAGTTTGATCTTTTAACTCTTAACCGGTTAGGGTCTTAATCAAAAGCCCAAGCTTTGATACCAATTGAAATCCAAGTAGTGACTTGGTTTGGCAACCTAGAGGGGGGGTGAATAGGATGTTTATAAAATCTTTACCTTTTAAAAACTTTTCCTAAGATTTCACCCAAGACTTATCCCTTGTTTAATTAAGTTTGAAATAGTTGAACTTAAACAATATTACAAATTAATATAAGTTCAAAACCCTTGTTGATTAGCAAACTTAATTAGGTAATTTTAATAGCCTAGATAGCAAGGTTAAGATATTTAGGTTGATTATCAATGCTAACTACTCACTCAATTCTAAGCACAAATAATCAAATAAGAGAGTGAGAGGGAGTGAGAGAAATACCAATCACACAAGTGACACAAAGATTTATAGTGGTTCGGCAAACGGCCTACTCCACTCTTCTCAAGGTCGCACTTGAGGATTTCCACTATTGAGACCTCCACGACGCCCGGATCCAAGGCTTTTACACTCCAAGGGAATTAAATAAGGATGCCCTTCCACCTTTACAATGACTCTCCTTCTCCGCCGAGTTCTAAGCAGTTCACCCAAGGGAATTAAAAACAACGTATGCCCTTGCCACCGATCGAATAAAGAAGAAGATAAAAGCTTTGCCTCTATGTAGGCTACAATGCAAGTTGAAGCTCCAATGATGCTCTCAAGAACAAACAAGTTTAAGCCTAAACCAATCTCAAAAGATTTTCTCAAATCAAGGCAAAAGAGGTTGGTGAGAGAAATTACCCAAAAATAGTTCACAAATGATTTTATAGGGGTTTCTTGAAGTTGGACAATGTTCCTCTAGTGTTTTGGACCCTTGAATGGGTATATATAAAGTCCCAACTCCATGTGACCGTTTGAGGGGTAAAACAGTCAAAACTGGGTCAAAAAATCAACTAGCCGTTGCACCCCAACGGCTATATTTTTTTTGAAGAAAAACATTTCTCGGAGTTCCGAGCAGAATTCTCGGAGTTCCGAGAATTCAAACAGAGCTTTTAATTTTGGAACCTGGTGCATTTTTCTCGGAGCTCCGAGAATGTTCTCGGAGTTCCGAGACTGGTTTCCAGCAAACAGTGTCGAACTTGTAAAATTCATATCTCCCTCATTTCTCGTCGGATTTTGACGTTCCTATACTCTACGGATATGAGAAAAATGAGAGCTATCTGTTAAAAATATTTTCAAAAATATTTGAAAATGTTTTAAATAAGTTTTGATAGGATTTAGTTGCTGGTCCAGGTTGTTGCTTCGGAACTCTGTTTTGTTCATTCTTGTGTTGAATGCCATATGGGTCCCAACATGTTGGTACACCACCATGGCCATTCACTTATCCATTTAAGTCCTTAAAGGGTGTGTTAGTCTCTTTGAAAAACATATTTTTAGGGGTTTAAACAATGTGCCTTGACAAGAGAATATGCAAGAGAGATAGGAATACATTCTACCCTTTCTATCACTCTCTTGAACTCTTCTTTTGAGCTGGGATCTTCTATGGTTGAGCTTCCATGCTTGACATCTTCAAGTTGTGGTAGAAGCTCCTTGGTCCTTTGCATTAGGTTCTTGATCCTCCACCTTTGGCCTTCATGAACTTCCTTTGTTTGTTCAATGCTTTGAGATGGTTGATGATGAGCTTCTCCTTGGTACTTCCAAGGTGTGATTGGTCCAAGTATGTTCCAAGCTCATTTGCCATTGTGTTTGGTTCATCTTCAAGCATAGGCCAACAAGGTGCGTGCTAGTACGATTTGACTTGTGTAGGATCTGTCTAAAGCACAACACTCAAGGCAAATGATCAGTCCATAAACAACTAATCAATTTGCGTTTGTTAATCATCAAAACAAGATGATTGAATGTACCCATGGGGAACCCTTGGGCTTACAGAACCCTTTACAACTTTCAGAGTTCCACCATCTCCAGCAAATTTACATCCACTGGTGTCTAAAGCACCCAAAGAAATCAAAATTTTCTTCAGCTCTGGAACATGTCTAACTCCTGTTAAGGTTCTAATGGTTCCATCATACATCTTTATATTCATTGTGCCCATCCCAACTGTCTTGTAAGAATTGTCATTCCCCATCAAAACCGAGCCACCATTCAATTGCTCATATGTAGAGAACCAATGTCTATGTGGGCACATATGAAAAGAGCATCCTGTATCAAGGATCCATGCGTCATGATAACTATTAATACTCGATGATGCGGTAAGTACCTTGTCGTAGTCTTCGTCTGAGTTTTCCTCTGCCACACTTGCTTGTTCAGAAGCTTCTCCACGCTTCTTTTTCATATCTTCCTTGTGTTTTCGGCAGTCTTTCGTTATATGCCCAATTTTATGGTAATGAAAACACTTTATCTTGCCTTTCCCTGTTTTGGATTTTGACCTAGACCTGCCTCGATTATTCCCGTTCTTCTTTTCCAGTGGTCTACCTCAGGCAACCAAACCTTTTGCTTGCTTCTCACTCGTAGGCCTCTTTCTCATCTCATTAGAAAGAAGAGTAGCAGTAACCTCCTCTAAGTCTATGGTATCCTTACCATAGAGTAATGTTATAACCAAATGTTCATAAAATGGGAGTAGAGAAGTTAACAAAATCAAGGCCTTATCTTCGTCATCAATTTCCACATCAATATTCGATAATTGACAAATTATCTTATTATAGGCATTCCAGTGTTCCATCACTTCAGTCCCTTCCTTCATCTTCAAGGTGTATAGTTGTTGTTTCAAACACAACCTAGTTGTGAGAGACTTTGTTAGGTACAGACTCTCAAGTTTCAACCACATCTCCGCCGCAGATTTCTCATACATAACATGGTATTTGACATCGTTTCCCAACGACAAGTGAATAGAGCTCATAGCCTTCATATCCATGTCATCCCAATCACCATCTGACATATCAACAGGTTTCTTAGCCTTCACTGCCACTGCTTTATGTAAACCTTGTTGAACCAACAAATCTCTAACATTGACTTGCCACAAATTAAAACTATTTTTCCCGTCAAATCTTTCCACTTCAAACTTTGCGCTAGAAACAGTTACCTCCATTATAGAATCAAAGCTCTGATACCACTTGTTGCGGAATTGGGGCTCAAATCAGCCCTCCACGGTGACCCATTAACAATCCGAACATGAAAGTGTATTTTTGGATTTTCGTGTTAACAATACGCAGCATTGCCGAAGTAGATTTGAAGAATTAATAAATAGTAGTGCAAGCCAAACCACAAGAAAGCACACAAGAACACCAAGATTTAACGTGGTTCACCACACGATGTGTGTGGCTACGTCCACGGGAGAAGACTTCAAAAGATTTCACTATGTGGAAAATAAGAGGGTTACAAGAAGCACTCACCGGATTACAAAAGCCCAAGCTTTCTCCGGATTACAAAAGAAATAATCTCTACGCCCTCTAGGATCCAAGCCCCTTCGCTCTCTAGATGCCTTGCTTCTTCTTCAACCTTGCCCAAGAGAGAGCCAAGAAAACAACACCCTTCACAAGAGTACCAAAAAGCCCTAGCTTTTCCTCTTATTTTTTCTTGTTCAAAGAGTGCGGAAAACCAACCTTTTTGTTTAAGCCCTAACACCACAATCCCGTTTTTCCCGTTTTGGTTATCCTCGGCTATTTGCCTTTTCCGAGTGAAAAGTATCCCATTCGTATTTCGCTCCTTGTGATTTATCTTGTTAAGAGATATAACACGAGTCCCAAATAGAAACAACTTCTATTTCTAAAGTCCAACTTGGAATTAAATAAAGAAATTAAAAAATTGGCTTACGTCACTTCCTTGCTATGCCGAATTCATGGCAATCTCAACATTTTCC
This sequence comes from Tasmannia lanceolata, assembly GCF_043159265.1. NCBI lineage: Eukaryota > Viridiplantae > Streptophyta > Magnoliopsida > Canellales > Winteraceae > Tasmannia > Tasmannia lanceolata. The sequence continues at coordinate 7,421,403 of NW_027518679.1, read as the reverse complement.
ATGCTAATATTGTTTGAACCACCCGATTGTTGATCAACGGTGATTTGGTTACCGTACCCTTCATAGGGACTTGACGATCGGGCATCATATAAAATATCTATAATTGATAACATGACAAATTATTTTCCAATATATTGATATACTTATTTCATTGAGCTGATAATGCTTGTGATGTGAACAAATAGTTCCTTCTTAAATTTATCTACTTTATGACACAAACTTGGAGATTTTTTATGTGAAGATTTGTTGTTTTCTACCATTTTTGTAATTACTCACTATCCTACGCTAAACAATAAAACCCAACCAAACCCAACCCGATTAGACCATAGAAACTATCTCGAGTAGGATTTGGTTTATGAATCTAGGATTTTCCTATAAAGAACTAGACACAACCCGACCTGAGATAATTTCTCGGGTAGGGTAGGGTAGGGTTCTGAAAAAACTCGACCTGCCCAACCCGAGTTTTAACCCTAGTGGCTAGGGTTTCTTCTACTCTGAAACGTTAATATGACCTTAGATTGTACAAACCGAAGTCACTGGCAGATTAAAATATACACTGTGCGGGTAAATTCGCCTCTACTAGAAGTCCCAATCACCCCCTCCATTTTCAATTTACCTATTAGCGCCCCTCTCCCTTTCCCTTTTTACCGGTTGCTAAGCCCATATAACGGCATACAGAAGGGGTAAATATGGCTGATCAATTTGGCCATTTTCATGGGAATTTTTTTTGCATTTGTGGGGATGAGCTCACTCATTTTGTCTTTGGAAATTTTGGTGAAATTTAAGATAAAATAATAATTTTTTATTCGTTTACAGAATTTCAGCCGAAATTTCGGCCCAAAAAACAACATTTCGATTAGGGGTGGACATGGTTCCGATTTTAACTGAAGAACCGAACCGAACCGGCTGTTTCGGTTTGGTTCGGGAACTTCACGGTTCGATCTTGGGTCCCAAATCAGGGAACCGATGGCACTCAGTTCGGTTCTGGTTTTGGTGACCTGGAACTGAGAACCGAACCGAACCGACAAATAACTATTAGTATTACTATTTAGTGGGGAGTGTTGATATCATTTTTAATTCTACAACAAATTTGTATAACAAAAAAAGGACTACTGATATCATTTTTAAGACAAAAGAAATTATAAGAAATAAGAAAAGATAAGAAAGAAACCCTAGATCTTTCTATCGTTTCCGCCTCCACTCTTTATATCGTTTCCGTCGCGCATGTGCCTCCAGGCCCTCCATCGTTTCTGCCTCCACTCCGTTTACTCCTCCACTTCGTTTCCGTCTCTCTTTCCGGCATCGACTGTGAGAAGAAGAAGAAGAAGTTGAAGCCTCTCTTACTGCCATCGACTCTGAGAAGAAGAAGAAGTTGAAGAAGAAGAAGATATGTAACTATGTATTAATCCCTCTTTAAATTTCTGCTTTTCTCTTTCTTCTTCAAGAACTTTTTGGAAAGGTTTTGGATTTTTTGTTTTCTTGTTCTAATCATGAAAAAATATTCATGGTTGCCAAATATGGCCTTGGATTCAAAGCAATGGGAATTTGATTACAAATTTAGGGCCACTTTGATGCCTCTAGTCTCAAGTTTGAGATCATTTTTAAATGGCTTCATTTCCTTTTAAATATGAGCAGGGTTGTCAATGGATTCAATTTAAATTAAATAAACCCTTGTTTGTACTATGGCTCAATTGAATCCTAACAGGGTTGGGTTTCCCTCGGATACTAATTAGGTGTTTTTTGCTCCATTTTTTTACTTCTCCTAAACCTAGAACCGAACCGATTAAATTCGGTTCTGGTTCGGTTCGGTTCCAGGTTATAACGGTTCGGTTCTGGTTCAGGATTTTGGGAACCGACAGCGTGTGGTTCGGTTCTGGGTTTACCTCAGAACCGAACCGAACTGAACCATGTCCACCCCTAATTTCGAGTGCCCGTTACCGAATTTCGGCGGCCGAAATTCTGGTTTTGGATAGGCCTGAAATTCATCTGAAACTGAAATTTAAAACCTTGGTCAGAACATGGGATCTCGTTTTTATCTTCCAAATGAGATCCCGTTTTGCTAGCAGCCAAAAAAAAATGTGCGTAGTTGTTTTAAAAAAAGTCACTTGTAGACACTCCCATTTGGCTATACTTTAAAAAGCAAAAGATTCGGTAGTGTCATCGAGTCTTGAGTCGGTTTTCTACATTTTTGCATTTTTAGGATAAGTTTCGTCTCATTATAGGAGTTTTGAAGTTGATTCGTGATCTTGAAAGTCTCTAGGGAATTCCATTAGTCTGCGGAAGATTAGAATTCAAGTTTTCAATCAAGTAAGAAAACCTGCTATTTTTGAAATTTCTCAAGGTTTTCCCTAATTTCATCAATTTTTGCACCACATGGGTAATTCGGTAATTTTCAATGTGTTTCATTTGACCCCCGGGTTGTGTCTGAAAAATCTTGAGTGATTCCATGAATTTTGAAAAGCCTGCTAAATTTAGACCTCTTAGGGGTTTCGCTAGATTTGGAAATTTTGAGTGTTGAGGGCATTTTGGGCATTTTGAGGGAATGCTAAATGATCCTGTTTGATATTACCTGTTAGGCCTAAAATCGGTAATAGATACGGCAGTGACGTCAGAGCCGAGCTGGAGGACTTGAGGAGCCGATGTGAAGGAAGTGTGTTCCGTACAAGAGCAAACGAGGTCAGAAGACCAACCCGGAGTGTTACTCCGAACAGGCCCTTCGACACTCAAGTCAGTATGAGCAGGAATGCAGAGCTAGTTTGAAGAGTGGTTGAGAAGAAGTTATTACCCTTGGTTTGAGCTTTGAAAGCCCTTTTATAGAGGGAAACCTGGGGTGGTTGGATTACCTACCCCAGGATAGGTGTCGGCCTGTTATAGGTTCGAGTTTACCTACTCTGAGGTAATTACCATATTGCCCCTGTGCAGCAGTTGGGCTGGCGGTGGGCCATCCTAGGCCACGTGTAGACAGCTGATTGGCTGCAGTTTTTTATACCTCATCAGTTGCCCCCCAGTTCTCCAAGTCATTGTAGTGATTTGGGGAAGTGTGGTGAGTAACATTCCTGATCGGGGGGAGCGTTTGTCCAGCCTGCGGCTGCGGAAATTTTGTCTGTCCGGAAATTTCATCTGTTCGGCCTTTGAATCAGTCCGGAAAATCTATCTGTCCGGCAAAGAAATCAGTCCGAAAATCTTGTTAGTCTGGGCAGGAAATCAGTCCGGAGGTTCTGTCTGTCCGAAAATTTCTTCTGTCCGGCCTTTGAATCAGTCCGGAAATCTTGTCAGTCCGGCCAAGAAATCAGTCCGGAAATCTTGTACTGTCTGGAGGTTTTCTCTGTCCGGCCTTTGAATCAGTCCGGAAATCTTGTCAGTCCGGCCAGGAAATCAGTCCGGAGGTTCTGTCTGTCCGGAAATTTTGTCTGTCCGGCCTTTGAATCAGTCCGGAAATCTTGTCAGTCCGGAAATCTTGTACTGTCCGGCCTGAAAATCAGTCCGGAGGTTTTCTCTGTCCGGCCTAGGAATCAGTCCGGAAATCTTGTCAGTTCGGCAAATCTTCTCTCCGGCTTGGGCCAGACAGATGTTTGTCGCGTAGCGGATGCGCCATATTTTGTCCGGCTTGGGCCGGACTGATTTTTGTCGCGTAGCGGATGAGCCATATTCTGTCCGGCTTGGGCTGGACAGATTTTTGTCGCGTAGCGGATGCGCCATATTCTGTCCGGCTTTGGCCGGACTAATTTTTGTCGTTTAGCGAATGCGCTATATTCTGTCCGGCTTGGGCCGGACAGATTTTTGTCGCATAGCGGATGCGCCATATTCTGTCCGGCTTGGGCTGGACAGATTTTTGTTGCGTAGCGGATGCGCCATATTCTGTCAGGCTTGGGCCGGACTGATTTTCTTGACGGGCACATATTCTGTCCTGTGCCACATTCTGTCCGGCTTGGGTCGGACTGATTTTCTTGATGGGCACATATTCTGTTCTGCGCCACATTCTGTCCGGCTTGGGCCGGACTAATTTTTCTTGACGGGCACAATCGCCTTAGAAGTTAATCTGTACACGAGCACCTTACGGATGTCCCTTAGCCCCTGGGAGATACGTGCGTATTTGCTTACGCCCTTGCCTCGAATTATGTGTCTGTCATTAATGAAAGACACGTGGCACCATACAAGGGCCCTCGAAGTGCGTGCCCTTCATTGAATGCGAACCGCTTTACCTTCGCCTATAAGAAGAGGTTTTTTCACCTTTCGTTTTTCACTTATCACTTTTTTCTTTCGCCTTCTCCTTTCTGCTTTTTTTTGCTCTGCCTGTTCGGCTCGCATAGGTCGAGGTTGTGAACGTCTGCTGACTTTGGAGCTCTTCTCTATTCGGACCGGTAATCTTCTTGAGCGCATCTTTTATTCGTTTCTTTTTCTGTGTTCATGTCCTGTAGTAGCTCTAGCTCTGAGTCCAGTTCAGGGGAGTCCTCTTCCAGTAGCTCGGGGTCTAGTTCGTCGGGGAGGACCCAAAGTAATTCGACCAGGACTCCCGGGCCAAAAATGGCGAGTCCCGATGTTAGTGTAGAGATCGTAGATAGTGAGGATGGAGTGATTGAGGACAAGGTGATTTTGGATTTGAACATCACTCCGCTCCCAACGGATAGTTATCTCCGAGCAAAGGCGAGTGTTGGTAGTGACGCCGCCGAGGCGTCCAAAAATTTCCTCCTGGGCCGGGCCGTTGAGGTCGTAGCTAGGGCCCGGATGGACGCCAATCCCCAGTACAACATACGGGCTCTTCACGAGGAGAACATCCTTGATGAGTCCAGGATGGGAGACATTAGGGATAGGTACATTATTCCCCTGAGGTTCGGGCAGAGGGCCGCGATAGAGGGAGATAGGGCTTGCAACGAAAGCTCCGACGTATGTATATACGAGGAGTCGTTAAGGGCCGGACTCAGGTTCCCACTGCACCCTTTCTTCACCGCGGTCCTTCGATTTTACGGGCTAGCTCCGGCCCAGGTCGCGCCGAACTCATGGAGGACGCTGATCGAGTTCATGTACCTCGTCCAGGGCCGGCTTCAAAGGAATTTGTCTGTGCCGTTATTCTGCGCGTGTGCGCACTTGAAGAGGCATAAGGACGGGGTTGGATCTACATTAGCCAGCGCCTCGAGGTGAAAATGATAACTGGCATTCCCTCTTCCATTCGCTTGTGGAAGAATAGGTTCTTCTACGTTGAGGACAGGGAGTCCTCCGAGCCCTGGCCAGTTCCTCTAAAATGGGACGTCCCGGACACGATTGGGCTGAGCCGCAAACCGTTCCTTGAGGGCGAGGACGCGAGGACGTTCCCCCTAGTCTGTGAGGAGCTGGAGCGGGAGGGACTCATTCATTGTTCGGAATTCTCTAGGGAAGCGGTTTTGGTCGGGCTTGGCCTTAGTACTGCGACCCCGGCACGTATGTGGCTAGTTCTTCTTTTAAACTCCTTTTCCTCTTCTTTTTTTTTCGCTTCTGACTGGTTTTGTTCGCCTATGTTGTCTTTCAGAGATGCAGAAACAGTCAAGGATAGAGAGAGTGAGGCAAGGAGCCTTTGGGAGGACCCAGCAGGGCCAGAAAAGGAAGGCTGCAGAGATTTCGAGTCCTGCTTCACCCCGGAACACGCCGTCCCCCCAAAAGCAAGACTACAGTGAAGCTGGTCGGCGCCTACGGTCGGGGAGAAGGGTCCTCAAAGTCGGACGGAACATCTACTGCAGCCCTTCCTCCCCCGGCGAGGTCTGGGGATAACGTCTTTCGGCCTAATTGGGCAGTTCAGAAAAATGACTCCGCCCTTGGTGAGAGCCGAGTAGTGGCGGAGCTCCTCAGCAAGGTTCTCCTTGGCAAGGACAAGCTCCAGGTTCTAAGAGAACCTACAGGTGCAGTGGACGAGGCCATATTTTCTTCCCTTTACCAGGTAAGATGGCCCGGGAATCTACTAGTTTTGTCTTTTGTTTTGCTTCCTTGTGTTAATACTTGTCCGTCTGTAGATCGGATTGTACTACAACGATCTTCGGGAGAAGAGCAAGAAGTTCTCCGAGGCAATAACTAAGTTCGAGGAGGAGAGCGGCCAGCTGACGAAGGAAGCAGAGGAGCTCCAGAGGTCAATCGGAGAGAGGGACGCGGAGAATAAGCGGCTCAAGGAGGAGTTGCCGCCCAGAAGCAGAAGGCCGCTGAGGCTCTCAACGCACAGAGGGAAAGAGCCCGGGAGAGGCAGACTGCGGCTGTCGAAGCGGCCGTCGAGGAGGCTGTTCAGAAGAAGGAAGACGAACTTATCAGTTTGTCCAGCAAGTCATACAAGGTGGGATTCTTTAAATGCCTTGATCAGGTCAAGGCATCCAATCCGGCCGTGACCCTGACTGGCCTAGTTCTTCCTGACCCCTTAGCGCCTGATGATAACGAGCCGGGCACCATCGCTGCCACAGAGGTTCCAGAGGCACACCCATCACTGGTTGGTAGCCATGGGGTGCCTTGAGCTCCCCTTCTTTCTTCTCTTTTGATTTTTTGTAATGGTCTTTTGGAGGCCCAACTTTTGTAACAGCCTTTTGAGGCCTTATTTTTGTAATGGCCCTTCAAGGCCCTACTTCATGGATGGAAATTAAATTTTGTTGTCCACCCATTCTCCACTTGTCTGTTTCTGGCTAATATTGTTCGATTCTATACTGTGGGTCGATAATACTCCAGACAGGCGTTTCGAGCTTCGGTTGAATCTGGTCCTTGCAGGGGCAAACCGTGGTGAACTAACCAGCGAGTACCCTAGCTTTAGCAAACTGGCGTTGGTTTTTCTGTCCGGGCTTGTTCTGGAGAAGGAGAGCGCTCCCGGTTTTTGCGTGGATGAGCCGTGGCGAACCGAGCGGCAAGTACCCTATTTTTAGTGAACTGGGTTTCCAAGTGACGTCGTTTTTTCGTCCGGGCTTGTTCCGGACTAGGAGTGCGCTCGCGGTCTTTGCGGAAACGAGCAGTGGCGAACCAAGCAGCGAGTACCCTAGTTTTAGTGAACTGGGTTTCCACGTGATGTTGGTTTTTGTGTCCGGGCTTGTTCCGGACCAGGAGTGCGCTCCCGGTCTTTGCAGAGAGGAGCCATGGCGAACCAAGCAGCGAGTACCCTAGTTTTAGTGAACTGGGTTTCCAAGTGATGTTGGTTTTGCGTCCCGGCTTGTTCCCGACCAGGATTGCGCTCCCGGTCTTTGCAGAGACGAGCCGTGGCGAACCAAGCAACGAGTACCCTAGTTTTAATGAACTGGGTTTCCAAGTGATGTTGGTTTTTGCGTCCGGGCTTGTTCCGGACCAGGAGTGCGCTCCCGGTCTTTGCAGAGACGAGCCGTGGCGAACCAAGCAACGAGTACCCTAGTTTTAATGAACTGGGTTTCCAAGTGATGTTGGTTTTTGCGTCCGGGCTTGTTCCGGACCAGGAGTGCGCTCCCGGTCTTTGCGGAGACGAGCCGTGGCGAACCAAGTTTGGTGAGGAGATTTGCAAAAGAGCTTCTATCATTCACATTCAATGTGTATTTACAAAGTCAGTTTCACGCCGGGTGGTCTATTACTTGTAGTATTTCCTGAGGGTCTTTGAGTTCCAGGCATGGGGCAGTAGGTGCTCCTCCAGTGTCTCCACCTTCTAACTCCCCGGGCGAATCACCTCTTTCACTCGGTACGGCCCCTCCCAGGTCGGGGAGAGTTTTCCGACCTTTTTTGGGTGAGAGACAGCAGCTTTCCTTAGGACTAGATCCCCTGCTCGGAATTCTCTGCGGCGTATCTTCAAATCATGATAGTTGGACACTTTCTGCTTGTAGGCGGCGACCCTGATTCGGGATTCTTCCCGGGCTTCTTCCAGTAAGTCGAGATTTGTACGGAGTCCATCTCCATTGAGGTGCTCATTGAAGTTGGTGATTCTGGGAGATGGGGCGCCCACATCAACGGGTATCACAGCCTCCGTCCCGAAGGACAAGTTGAATGGTGACTCCTCCGTTGGTGTGCGCGGGGTGGTGCGATACGCCCACAAGACATGATAAAGCTCATCTGCCCATCACCCAGCCTTTTCATCCAGCCTCTTCTTTATCCCCTGCAGTACCAAAGAGGGGCATCTGTAGATAGCCCCATTTTGCTACACTTTAAAAAGCAAAAGATTCGGTACTGTCATCGAGTCTTGAGTCGGTCTTCTGTATTTTTACATTTTTAGGATAAGTTTCGTCTTATTATAGGAGTTTTGAAGTTGATTCGCGATCCTGAAAGTCTCTAGGGAATTTCATTAGTCTCCGGAAGATTAGAATTCAAGTTTCCAATCAAGTAAGAAAACCTGCTATTTTTGGAATTTCTCTGGGTTTTCCCTGATTTCATCAATTTTTGCACCACATGGGTAATTTTGGCAATTTTAAATGTGTTTCATTTGACCCCCGGGTTGTGTCTGAAAAATCTTGAGTGATTCCATGAATTTTGAAAAGCCTGTTAAATTTAGACCTCTTAGGGGTGTTTTGGTCCAAAAGCCATGAATTTTAAAAAATGAACTAATTTGATGGTATTTTGGTCGCATTTTGGTGGATAATGGTTAAATAGGGGTGTTTTGGTCCAAAAAATTTGTTTCTTTAGGGGGGATGGTTCAACCATATGTTAAGGGTGCACTATAAAGGTCACATGGGTGAGGTCCATCCATAAAATATTGAATTTAAAAGAGTTTTATTAAATTTTTATGAAAAAAACTTATAACCCATGTGAGAAGGCCCATTGGGCTAAAGTCCACAAGTTCGGGGTCCATGTGGACCCGCCCATGTGGGTTGGCCACATACGTGGGTGCCCCACATGAGGAGGCCACATGCAAAAACGTCCAACATGGGATAGGGTGGTTGGTGACATCATATTTGTTTTGAAAAAATAATAAAGAAAGGAAGAGTTATAATTAGAAAGGGCTTGTAAGATCAGGTTAGTAAAATGACCATAACGTTTTACCTTCTCGTCCAAAAAAATTATAATTATACTTGTTTCGAACGTTTTGAAAGGAACTACAACTTTCTAGTTTATGATGTTTCCTGAAGCAGCCTCTAAATAGGTAAAAAATGAGGTCAAACGTCGGGCAGCCCTTTTTGGACGAAAATCATTCATAAAAGCTAGTTTCCTATGTGAGAAGGCTTCTAGATTGATCTTGAAGGATCTCAATTGTGTAATTTAGCATTGCTTGGCTTGCAAGAAATCAATATTAAAAGTAAATCCAATTTAGAAGGTAAGTGAAAAGCAAGCCATATGTTAGAATTGGAAACTAACTAAAGGTAGGAGTCCTCACATTGGAAACTTCTAAATCCAATCTAACCCTAACTTTTTCTATAAAAATAAAGCAGGCACAACCTTTGGCTTCTCTCTAGAAAATTCATCTCTTTCTCTTTTCCTCCTTGTAATTCATTCATCTCTTTTGTTGCTTTGGTGTTCATCTCTCTCTCAAGTGTTCTTCACAAAAGGGATTCTTAAATTCCTTCTTCTCCAAGGCATCACACAATCAAGGATTATTTGAGTGTTCTTTGGATCTTTTTGAGCGTATAAAAGGGTCGGACAAAGCGTATATCTTGGATCACCAACCCTAGAGACAAGGATCGCGATCAACAGTAAGAATTCCCTTCTTTGCGAATTAGAAAAACATGCTAGGGTTTTATTTTTTTGGAGCATCAAATCTATGAATTTTCTTTTAAAATTCCAGTATGATATAACATAGAATATAAGTTTTAAAAATAAAAAATTTCGCCCAAAAATTAGTTTTCCTCCATTCAAAGATCGGTTTTCTTTCTTTTCTTTTCGGTATGGTTTTAACGAGATTTACAAAGCAAGTGTTTGAAAATAGGATCATTTTCACAAAACAATATTTTTCTAGGGTTTTAAAAATTCCAAAACTACTAGAAATCATGATCTTGGACCATGGTTTGACCGTCTCGGTTTCTGTTCGATTTTTCGAAAGGTAACCCAGCAAAGGGTTATTTTTTGAAGAATAAAATGAAAAACGGGTCAAATCAAGTCCAAAGTTGATGGAATTTTGACCCAAAACCGATTTTTGAATTTCCAATTTCCAATTCACCCAAAAATTTTCAAAATTTTTTCAATCTTTTTAGTCGGATTTTCAATTATTTTAGATTTCGGCCATTTTTAATAAATATCAAAAGGTTTTAAAAATTGATGAAACTCTCCAGAATTAATGTTCAATAATAAATTGAATTTCTCATGGAAATTTTTTTCGAAAATAAATTTTTTTATCCGTTTTCTAATCGCTTCTTCGTTTTACGTGTCGTAATTCTTTTTTATATTAAATTAGTGAAATTTTGAATCTTTTTCTTACAAACCAGTAGTTTAGGCCATTTGAAAGTTCATGAAAATTTTTTAAAAGATTTTACAAAGGTTTAATATGATTTTACAATTTTCTTTTAAAAAACGGGTTTTAATTCCTAGGAAACGAATTTCCCTTTTTATTTAAAAATTGATTTTATGGAGGATCATTGATTTTTAGGTCTTGAAATTTTTACAGTAAATCATATACCCTATTTTATATCCACTGGAAGTTTTACATGATTTTAGGGCACCATTTAATCTACTTTTTAATTGATTCATTGATTTTATCTGAATTTTATGTGAATTTTAATTGGCATCAAATCTTGATAAAAACCTTTGAAAGTTTTACAGCAGTCTAATTCCATGATTCTATCTATACTGTAAAAGATTTACTTGATTTAAGATTTGTATGCTATGAATTGATTTGTTAATTTGTAATCTGACCTAAATTTTAAAAATTAAAAAATTGATAGCAAACCTTGTCATAAATTCATGAAAATCTTCCAGTAGTCTAAACTTATTCATATGTGGTTATAAAAAATGTTTCAATGAATTTACAGTTTGATTGCTTAGGGTTACTGTGTAATCCTAGCAATCTGGTCTTAATGTCAATAAATCACAATTTAATAGCAAATCAGCACAAAAGTCAGTAAAAATCTCCAAAAAAGCTTACATTTTCATCGTGAATTCAATATCTAACTTTTTTGAAACAGAAACCTTAAGGTTCAGAGATCTCCCATGTAAATTCACTATATCGCGATAGTTTAACTGTCGAAATCGCAACCACAATCGTATACTAATAGCGATTAATCCTGCATAATTGGAGTTCGTAAATTATAGTATGATATTGGCTCCAAGGTCCACTGTCCACGGAAATCCTGAGAAACATGCCAGGCAATAAGATACTATAACTTACGTGCTAAATTATACAAGGGTTGAGAGCACGATTCCCAATAATAGTTGCGATTCGAGGCCGAAAACGGCAAACCATAGAACCTTTGGTATCCCTTAGATATTTAGGAATTGAAAATTCTTGAAAATAAAAAATCATCTAAAAATCACCAATATCAACAAATTGAATTAACTCAATCAAAGTCTTATGAGTTGTTGGATTGCGTAGGAACCTTTTAGGGCCCCTTAGGAACACTTACGTCACGCTGTCCTAGGTTTTAGGGAGTCCTAGAGTTAGGAGTCCAGCCTCATCACAGCCGTTTGCTATGGATAGCAACCGCGCCATAGATCTAGTTACACTAGTAACCCAATTTTCCCATAAGACAGGCCTAGTTACCTAGGATATAGGTTAATCTGCATTAGTCTAAGGGACGTCTTGCACTTAGCTAGGACCATATAGCATCTTAGATGAAGTCCTAGGATAATAAAATCTTCAACTTTAACTAAATAATTTATCTTAAAACTGTTGAAACAGTCAATCCAGTCTAGATCTGTATCCTAGATGAGTTAGGCATAAGTAGCTTAGTTTATTTGCACCGAACTACGATCGACTCTGATTCCAGTGAGGCTGGCATACGTAGGCAACTTAGATACTTGAGTGGCATACCAAGCCCGAGTCGGCTCCACACATAAGCGGTGGGGTTTTGTATATTAATCCTTAAATTAAAAGTAATTAAATCACTTAGAACTTTCCATGAAATTAGAATTTTAGGAGAACTTTCACTTAGATTGAATTCAAACAAATTAAGAAAATCAAGATACACATTTAGAAATTACATTAAAATTAGATTTTAGGATGCATGGCACGTAGTTCGCATATTAATATAGAGTTAAGTGAGCAATTTAAAAGAAATTCAAAAGAGTTAACTTTTGGAATTGAAGACCGATTATCGGGCAAGAATGGTGCATGTGGTGGTAACTCCCCATACCTTCCATTCTCGTAACCAGGTAAAGAGTCTAGATTTCTGGTCAATTCTGGGTCCTAGATCCCTCATCTAGGTGGCGACTCTGTCACTCTCTGTTGCGTGGAATTCGGATTGCCTTAGTGATCCCAAGTTCACGGAAATGAAGAATTAAATCACACCTTGCTAGGCTCGGCGGCTTACCCCTGCCCTTATGAGTACTGGGTTGCACGTTTGTTTGCACCCTATAGCTTGGTTGTTGCCTGTTTGGTTGGGTAATTAAAATCAATAATAAAAAGCACACGACATTCGTATGGGTACGAGAGACCAAGAGAGAGGGAGACGGCTCGCGGGATCGGGTCCCACACACTTGAGCCCACCTTATTTGAGGATCCAACCTGTTCATTTGTTGGGACCAATCATAAACATGCCTTGCCCATAAAATCATCTCCATTGGACAACAGCATATATAAGCCTCTAAGCTCTAGGGATGGAGATAGGATCACTCTATACGTATAATTTTTGGGAAAAGGACTATTTACATTACGGCCCATAACTAATTGGTTTGGATCTCCGAACAAGGTTGTCTCCAACCCTCTTTTTTTTTTTTAAAGAAAAATTGCACACCTTTCTAGTTTCTCTAGAAGCCATATACAATTAGGCACAGAAGAGGAGATATTAGAGTAAGTGCACATTTCTTGTTTTTTTAAATACACTATTATTGCTCTCACTTTTTAGAGATCCAAACTATTCAGCTGGTTGAGAAATTATATGCACGTGCAGTGCAAAAATACAGTGAGCCCTATGTTATTTGGGTGATCCAAACCATTCATATGTTGGGCATTGAAGTAGATAGGGTGTGCATAGAAAATCATCTCAATAGGACGATCTTAACCTCCGATTTATGGAGGTTTAAAATTGACGGCAAAGTATATAAATCTCCACGGATCAGAGGGTTAAGATCATCATATGGAGAAGATTTTCTTGGCATACCCTAGTCATGTAAGTGTCCAACAAATGAATGGTTTGGATCATCAAAACAAAGTGGGGCCCACTGAATTTTGGGCTGTACGTGCATGCACGGCCGTGCCTTCCACGTTTAAAATGGCCAATTATTTGGCCTTAATGTAAATCAGTTGTGTCTTAAAAATAATCTCTAAGTAGATGATCTTAACCCTCCGATCTATAGATCGACGTAAGTACAAATAGGATCGTCATATGGAGATGTTTTTTGTAGCAAGGCCTATTTCATTGGGGTTCAACAAATGAATGCCGTGGATCTTAGAACAGAGTGGGCTTGAGTGATTGTTTTTAAAAAAAAAAAACAAATACCTTTTGAAAACAGCCTTTGTTTTTCAAAAACCTTTTTGATAAATAATTTATCAAATCGTCAGTCACTAGCATTTCCGGGAGCGCCAAAGTTGGTTGTTTTACTTTGTGTATTATGAGCCATCTAAACTCCACAAAATGCACTAGGTCCCACCGGGCATTCCAAAAATTGGTGTTCAGTCTAAATTTCGCTCCGACACAGTCAGTCAGCGCAACCGTGCATGTGAGCGTGGAGCGTGTGATGTGTGTACGCAGGCATGCCAGCCTCTTTCAAGGCAAAAAATTGGAAACTCAATTCGAGGGGTTCGATGACCGAAATGTTTTCATCCCCTGAGATTAGATTTTAAGCAATTGAGAAGACGAGGGGAATGACACTTCTTCCTTGGGCTACTCTGCCTTTGCACAGATGGAAAGGACATTTTAGGTGCAAGACGCGACACTAAATGTAGGGTATGTCGACATAGGTAGAATGTGAAAGACACGTCGACACGCGCAGAACGTGAATGACTCACAGGGTCGACAGACCACCTGACTTAGGCTAAACGACGAAACGACACAAACGAAATGACAATGCAAGGAATAAGTGAATTAATGAGATAGACTCACATGAGTAGATGAATACATTGGTTCCTTAATCCGAGTATAGCTGCAGCTACTAAAAGTAAAGGTACAAGTGCTGAAAAAGTAAAGATAAAATGCTAGTACATGTTTGGATTTGGTTCTTAGCCCTGTTCCTTGGAGACAGACGCCTACTTATATACCTTTATTTGGGTAACCGCTCCTCATTACCCCCACGTTCTTCTTGGAGGGTAACTTTTTTGGTAACTACCTACAATAGGTTCTCTTATTCTCACGTCCATTGTCCAAGTGGTTGTCATACACCTTCCCACGGTTGGCAACAATTGTGCCACATCCTTGAATCATGCACCCCAAATAGTGTCTTCATAATATGGTCCCATTCGATCGATTGTCTCCCCAAAGATGAACGTGCTCTGATAAAATCTATAGTAACTTTTTACTCTTATAGGTTCTAGTCCATGCACATTCTCCCATATGTTGATTGGGTGCCAACGTGGCTTCATGAATGATTAAACTCTGAGATGGGTGTAAACATGATGATATCTTTCTTAATAAACCATAATCATATAATTCTCCTTCAAAATCCTGGAAAGAAAATTTTTTTCTCAAGAAATGTTGTCCTTGCAATCTAAAAAAGGCAAAAGTGGATTTTTTACCCCCTCATGCATAGGATGGGTGGGGCCGCCATTTTACACCTCATGCTTTAAATGGTCGGGCCTACAATCTCTACCCCAACCGATGCATATTGTAAGAGGCTCACCATTTTACACCATATTTTGATTTTGCGTGTGTGCGTGTTTTGTTAGAGTAATTAGGTCAAGCAAGAGGTTGCTTGAAGCATTACACCCAAGGTATCTAATTTGGAATACCAAGTTTGTTGCCTCCAGCCCCTATATATATTAGATACACTAGGGTTTTAATAGGTTAGTGGGCTCTAGCCCAAATAGGCTCACTACACCGGTCCATTATCTTAATGGGCTTATATTAGAACATACATGGGTTATATTATATACCCAACAATCTCCTCCTATGTTCTACATATAGCACAATCCAATAGATAGATAGTGTAATGTTCAAAACAAAATATTGAATCATCCACATCACCATATGGTCTATATCATAAAAGATCTGTAATCCAACTGAAAACATGAATCCTTTTATGACAAACCAAGAGTTTTAGATATACAACAAGCTAAACTCAACCAAAAGGTAGTTTCACATATAAGTGAACCCCACTGATCTTAGATGAATTCATTCATGAGGTATGATTCTCATCGAGATCCAAAATAAAGTTCCACAAAAAAGTGAACTCTATGCATACTGAAATGTAAGCATATTCTTTATGACTTTAGAAGATTTACTCATCAAGTAAGTCATCTTCATCAAAGTCCAAATTAAGACAAGCTTCTCCTTTTTCGCCAATCCCTGTGAATTACCAAATATGAATTTCATGAAAATGAATCCAATCATTTGTGTAAAACACTAAAGTATCTAGTTCTACCTGAAGAAGAACTTAGTACAATTCCATAATGGCTGAAAAAGTATCAGTATCACTGTCACCATAAACATCATTGTCAAGTTTCAATAAAGAACAAGACCTAAACAGCTTCTTTTGCAAATAACCATTCCTAATTGTCAAGTTTCATTAAAGAACAAGACCAAATAGTTTCTTTTGCAAAGAACCATTTCATGTTTCTTTTTGGAATGTTACAGTCATCTTATCCATATTTGAGTTAAGCTGTATCATCAAGTTTGGAATGTACAACCTTTCCCAAAAAGGACATGTCATCAAATGTGGAATGACACACAACAACTGTAAACATCGTCGAAACATATCAAGTGCCTATCTTGGCCAAAATGGAGATTCGAAGATTCAAAATAACATGGATATTCAGACTTTAACCCCATCTCCCCCACAGTTTTGAATATTCGATCTTTGGTCAGCCCCTATATGAGAGCATCGGCCATATTATCCTTCGATTTCGTATCAATCAAAGTGATAATCTCGTGTTCTTGAGATAATTCAGCATGGTATTTTCAGCCCAAGATATCTCCTCTTACCATGAAAGAGTGAGTTCGTCACAACCATAGTTGTAGCTTGAATATCACAGAACACACTGAAGGATCTAATCCTTAACGGGGTCAGTGGAATGTCCATAACCATAATTAGATTCTTTTTCTCTTCTACTTCATTTGCAACTGAAGTGAGAGCATAAAGTTCCAATTCGACTTCTACACAACAGCAGTAGATTTGCTGTCCCCTAATTCTGATCCCCATGACGTATTAGAATATTCTTCCAGGATAGGAGGATGGCCATTATAACATAGAGCATATCCTTGAGTACCCTTAAGGTATCTCAACAGCCTCATAAGGGCATCCCAGTGCTCATGGCCAGGATTACTAGTGAAACGACTCAGCATGCCAACTGTAAAGGCTATGTCTGGCCTAGTACAACTCATAGCATATATGAGACTACCAATCAGTTTATAATAATCTAACTGATTCACACTGTCTCCTTCATTAGAGATCAACTTCTTGGTATAATCAAATGGTGTCTCAATCGGTTTACACTCACTGTATCCCCATATAGAAAGTAGTTTTTCAATATAATAGGCTTGGCTAAGAGTAATCCCTTGCCTTGCAAAACTTACTTTCATCCCAAGAATGGTGTCAACCACACCAAGATCTTTCATGTCGAATTCTTTAGCCAAAGTGGTTTTCACGTCACTCACTACAGAGAGATCAGAATCAAGAATTAACATATCGTCTACATACAAGCAAATAATCGCAACCTTATTCGACACAGAACGAAAGTAAAGGCATTTATCTGAGTAACTGGTCTGAAAGTCAAAGCTCTTTACTACCTTGTCAAATTTTTGATGCCACAATTTAGGTGCTTGTTTAAGACCAAAGCAAACTGTGTATAATCACAGACAAATATCTACTTACAGCCCATAGTCTTAGCCCCTTTTGGCAAATCGACTAGCTGCCAATTTAGATTTTCTAACAGATAGCTCATTTCATCGTGAATGGCTTCTGCCCACAACATAGAGTCCCTAGATCTCATCACTTCCTGATATGATGATGGATCATTCTCCAATTGGTAGGCACAAAGTCCTCACCAAATTCTTAGGTACTCTATCACATGGAGGAGCATTTAGAGTTTTAGGATGTGATTTGCAATCAAAGCTGCCGCTCCGCAAATGCAAATAGGCATGCCAGCTGTCATTAACATGGAGTTTAACTCGTAAGTTAAAATCTTGTTCTTACACTCAGCTATGCCATTTGATTGAGGCGAGTGAAGAACAATAGTTTCAAGGATTACGCCCTGAGAGGCACAGAATACCTTGAACCCTGTCAATGTGTATCTTCTCCTTCTATATCACTCCCAACTGTAACACTTGTCAAATTTAATGGACATATATAATGGTATCTTATGAGTGATAGTAAGGTGGACCATTTTCTAATAGTGCACATGTCCCAATTGGTTGTGTAACAACTTAGGATCAATGAGCGGTGAACTATCATAACTAACAGTCTTATGTTCTAAACTCAAACCATACATACCATTTATCAAATATGCACAATCAAAATAGTATGAGTTAACAATCAAAAATTACTCTACCACACATAAATGAAGTGCATATGCCAGCATAGTCAAACAGACTAATAGAAATTAAATTCTTTAGAAAGAGTGCACCTAATTGGCGAATCGCAAGAACCCAATCCGAGAACCGAATCGAACCGCGAAGAATTCGACCAATGAGGACCAATGAGAATTTGTCCACGAAATTTCACTCCACAAGAATTTGGCCACAATATTTTGCACCAAACAGATTCGACACCAAGTATTGGAACTCCAAGATTCGGCAAAGCTACAAGTGTTTTGGCCACAAGGGACTAGGAATCAAGGATCCCCCCAACAAGAGTACTCGGCCACAACTTTTACCGAAAAAAGAGTTCGTCCAAACAAGGGTTGGAACTCACAACCTCCAAAAGATTGTATATACAGTAGCTTTGATCCAACAAAGCAAGTCGGATGGTTCAAAAACCAACAGAGCAAGAGAGTCGTTCGAATTTGTAAGAAAACTCGCATCCCAAGGCAAAGTCGGCCCAAAAAAAAATTCAAGGTCACGGCCTCCAGTAAAAATCAATATGAGGCCACCAAGATTTGTAGCCCAAGCAAGATGTTACTCACAAAGATGTCCAACCCTTTTTGCCACAATCAAGAAAACAACTACAAGCTCTCAGGCAAAAGAGAATTGGGTTTATCCGATATAATAAAGGATGTGAGAGAGAGGGACGAAAGTTTGGGCTTCGTGGTTTATTTCACACGAGTTGCCGGTCATGAGAGGCCCAACTCAGATAAAAGAGTGGCAGATTCAAGGCGATTTCAACCACCACATATGCAGCCACAAAGGAATCCGTATACTTCCTGTTGGATTTATGAGAGAGAGAGAGAGAGAGAGAGAGAGAGAGAGATACGCCTCTTTATCTTGATTCTAACAACAGAAATTCCAAAAAGTGGATGTATTCGTTGCGTCCACCAAGAATTCCAAAAAAATGGAAGAATTGAATCGCTCCACAAAAAAAAATTGGAGGTAGACGTCCTCTCTTAGAGGGTAGAGAGGTATTGCTTCAAGATTGTTAGAGTAATTAGGTCAAGCAAGAGGTTGCTTGAAGTATTACACCCAAGATATCTAATTTGGAATACCAAGTTTGTTGCCTCCAGCTCTTATATATATTAGATACACTAGGGTTTTAATAGGTTAGTGGGCTCTAGCCCAAATAGGCCCACTACACCCGTCCATTATCTTATTGGGCTTATATTAGGACATACATGGGTTATATTATATACCCAACATGTTTGGGGGTAGGGCGCCTCACCATTTTCCATATTTTGATTGTGTGTGTGTTCTTGAATGGGGGGGGGGGTGGTTCCACCAACTCCACTCAACCCATCCATTAATGGGTCCCACCATTTTACATATGTTTTGATGGGCTGGGTTTGACTGGCTCCACCCAAGCTCATGCATGGGTGGTTCCCCACGGGGTTCCACCAACTCCACTCAACCCATCCATTAATGGGCCCCACCATTTTACATATGTTTTGATGGGGTGGGTCCGACTGTCTCCACCCAAACCCATGCATAGGTGGTTCCCCACTATTCCACCATTTCACCTCATATTCTGAAGCGTGTGGACTATTATTTTCCACCAATGCCTCACATGGGCTAAGAATGCTAGTATAATACAATGGTGACTGATATATGCACTACCATATTTTATTAATGGCACTACAACTTTTGTTTTACATTTTACTGATTGGATATTGATAGCGTCTTGATTATTGCAACAGCCGTGAAAAGCTAGAGAGAGATATAGAGCAATGAAGTTTGATAAGCATCTCTTTGCAATTTTCTTCTCCTTTCTAAGTTCTAAAATACAATGCATCCCTCTGTAGGAAGAAAGGATAACCAATTCCCCTTCTCCTAGAAGGAAACACCACATACAAAACGCTGATAACAAACCCAACCAATAGAGGAACAGTGTTAGTCACCTTCCTTGGCATCGCGGGATAATAACACTCCACAACATCACTATTCGAAGCCGCGAACGTAAGAAACACTACAAGCGAAAGAGATGCATGGAATAAGTCAGCCCACCTGAGTCTATACTGGGATGGCACCACAGGTCTCTTCCTACCACAATTAAACTTCCATATACCACTAAAAGTCGCGACCCCAAAATACAACCTCCCCGTGGACACACGGAAGCTATCGGTGAAGGTGAAGAAGACACAAGAGGCGGCCGAGATGCCTATGAACACGGCCATGAGCCAATGATTCAGCGTTTCACATTTTCCATCATTTGTCAAGAGAGGAGCCAAAATGATGAAGGTGAGAATTGTGGCGGTCGGTAATAGAACGTTGAGCCGTGCCGTCCCACTAAGGATTGTGTTAAGCACGTATAAGAGGTGGGATTCATCAGTGTCATCGTCTATTATATCGTCGATGTCGGCATGTTGGACATAGTTTTCTATTAGAATTTCTCGGTCGGCCATGAAAAGTAATATCTGGCTCCAATTCCGGCTTAGAGGGTAAGGTGAGTTGGGAAGTTATGCAGATATTTATACCATATATAGGGTATGGGATTCCTTGATTAAGTGAGAAGGTGAGGTGATTCTCTTTCTATGATTTGCAAGAGGTAGGTGGTGCCACACGTGTGACTTTCGGCATTTGCTTTGCTTATGGGACATGGGTTTGCTTGTTTGCCTTGTCTTTCCATGTTCTAGCCCTTTTCTTCCTTGAAGAGAACAGGAATACGTGTACAGTTACTGTCGTGCAATCGAGACCGTTGATCTTGTAGAAGAACATGGTCTTCGTCCCATGCTGAGTAGTTATCACATGTGTAAGTTAAAATGAAGGTTACTGATAATTCCACTACCATCTTTTGATAATGACACGAACGCACCTTGTCTCTCATTATTTAACCATCTGTCCCCGAAACGAAAAGGTAAGTTAATTTGTGTTGTTGTCAAAAGATGGCCGTACAAATATCAGTAGTTTAGGAATACGAAAATCAAGGACTTATGTTTTCTTGGGAGAACCTAACGAGGCTCGATGGTCAAAGGGCCGAAGTAATCAAATCAACGGATTTGATCAGGTACACATGGCTTAAGTGGGGTCGAAAATGGCTGTTAGGATGAGAAACAGCCTAACAGTTTCTAAAAGAAAAATGACGGAAAAAAAAAACAAACAAACAAACAAAGGGATGGCTAGGATTACATGGATTTTATAATACAGGATTGTACAAGCTAAAATCTAAATCCAAGAATGCAAAAAACTGGATCTAACAAGCTAAAACCTTGATTTTATAAGCTAAAACCTGGATTGTTCATTTTGGGGATTGTAAAATCCAGGTTTTAGTTTCCAAAAATTGGATCAAAGCATGCAATCCTTGAATTATAAAATCCTTGTATCCAAATGGCCCCAGAAAAATTCTTCAAATGAATCAAGTCGTCCAATGGAGTATAAACAAAGAAATATGTGAGAAAGATGGCTGTGTCCCCATGTTCCCAATGGACATGATAGGATCCATTTATCTAATTTGTGAGCAAAACTCCCCATTGCCATTGACCCTGTGGTTGATATTTTGGGTATATAGTATAACCCTATGTATGTTCTAATATAAGCCAAATAGGATAATGGACCGGTGTAGTGGGCCTACATGGGCTATAGCCCATTAACCTGTTATAACCCTAATATATCTCTATATATAGGGGCTGGAGGCAGCAATCTAGGTATTCCAAACTAGATACCTAGGGTGTATTGCTTTAAGCAACCTTTGCTTAACCTAACAATCTTAAAGCAATATCCCAAAAAATGATTTCTACTTGTTGGAATCAAAAGAACAAGGGGACGATTTTTCTTCTTTTTGAAGATCAAGAAGGGACGATCTCTCTCTTTTTCTCTTGATGTCGCCGGTTGGAACCATTATCACCGATTTCCTCATCACAACTGGTTTCAATCACCGCCGGTTTCTTGCAACTGGTTCCCATTGTTACCTGTAAAATCTCGCCGTTGGATTCTCTCTCGTACGCCGCCAGCCACTCTTGCCGCTGATAATCTCTAAGCCGCCGGTTGGGGTTTTTTGAGAGATTACTAATAATAGAAAAGGGATTTGCGAGTAATCTGAAACAAGGAAGAAGAGGCCGAGACTCTTTCTCTTATTGCCGAGCCTCTCTCTCTCTCGCCACCGAGCCTCCTATCACCGCCTGTTCAATTTCCCATAACCGGTTCTTGCCGCCGCCAGTTTCACCCGTTCTTGTCGGTTTTGTGTTGGTTCACGGATTCGGTGTTCGCGTTCGGTGCGCGACTGGTTCTCCCATCCAGGTGCACTCTCTCTAATTTTTCTTTCATCTTTATAATACGATGGATAAGAATACTATTCCGTTTGAGATGATGAAACTTTAATCCTTTGGTGGATCTGAATTTAATTCATGGAAGCGAAAGACTCAATTCGGTCTCAAATGTTTGAATTGTTTAGAGAACCTTTGCTGATACGGTTGAAGATGTTGATGAAACTCAATGGCTTAGGGATGAGGACTTCTGCAAAGACTACTTGTTAAATTGTCTTTTAGACTGTCTTGCAGAAACCTATAGCAAATTTAACACTGCTAAAGAAATTTGGGATAATTTAGATGCTCAATTCAAAAAGGAGAAGGATTTATCCAAGACTCATCTTGTAGACAAATTCATGGATTTCAAGTTTCAGGAAGACAAGGAAATCACTCCTCAAGTGACTGATCTTGAGAATTTGAGATCTAAATAGAACAATGAGCAAATTGTTGTCAGTGATCATTTTCTTGTAGGTGCAATCATATATAACTTACCATCTGCATGGCACTCTTTTAAAACTGAAATGTATAGGAAAAAGGTGCAAGTGGGACTGGATGATCTCAAACAATTCATTCGAATCGAAGATGAGAATCGAGCTAGGAATAACTTGGAGATGGTTAGACAACAACAGTCTGCTGCTAACGCGGTTACAAATCCTAAGAAATCTCCTCCGAAATCCAAGTTACTTAAAAGTGAACCCAAGTTGGAGGCGAAAAAGACTATCTCTAAGAAAAAAAAGGGCAAGTGCCACAACTGTGGGAAATGGGGTCACTTTGCAGCAGATTGTAGGCTACCTAAGATGACTAAATCTGACACACCAGAGAAGGAAGCTAATATGCTGGTGAACAAGGCTGAGCCTAATAGTTTTGTTGCTATGTTGAGCAATGGTGAGGCCAGTACTTCTTCAGACTGGTGGTTAGATACAGGAGCCACGTGTCATGTTTGCAACTCCAAAAAAATACTTGATGTTATTGAAGCAAAGGAGACTGTTACAGTGGCTAGTGGAGCAGAGGCGGATGTGATTCACATTGGTACTGCGAACTTGACCCTTTCTTCAGGTAAACTACTAACTTTAAAAGATGTTAAAGTAGTTCATTCTCTTCAAAAGAATTTAATTTCCATTAGTCTTTTAGATAATGCTGGTATGTGTACTTCTTTTTTGGGTGGTAGAGTAACTTTATCTGTTAACTCTTATTATTTTGGCTACGCATTCTTAATCGATGGTATGCATAGATTGAGTTTAGCAAATGAAACAGTTAGTTCAACTCTTATTGATCCTAAGTTGTTACACAATAGATTGGGACATGTGAACTATAGGAAAATAGTCCAACTTGTTAAAACTCATAATATCCCTTTAGATATATCGATTAAATTTGACAGATACGTCGATTAAATTTGACAGATGCGAAGTGTGTGCACAAACCAAGATCACTAGAAAACCTTTTCGTTCGGTTTCTAGAATCACACAACTTCTTGAGTTAATTCATTCTGACCTCTGTGATTTTAAAATTTTCATTACTATAGGTGTCGGAAGTATTTAATCACTTTTATAGACGATTTTTTCAAGATATTGTCATATTTATCTGTTAAAATCAAAAGATGAAGCTTTTAATAAATTTAAAATTTTCAAGAATCGTGTTGAAAATCAATTGAACTTGAAAATTAAGAGATTTATGAGTGATAGAGGAGGATAATACACTATTACAGAGTTCAAGGATTTATGTGCCTCTCAGGGCATAATACTTGAAACTACTGCTTCTTACTCACCTCAATCTATTAGTAAGGCTGAACGTAAGAACATGACGTTAACAGAATTGTTAAACTCTATGTTATTGACAGCTGGCATGCCTAATTGTTATTGGGAAGAAGCAACTTTGACCACCAATCACATCCTGAATAAAGTGCCACACTCTAAATTAACCTCCATACCTTATGAGTTATTGCGTAATTAAACATCCTTGTAGATTTAACACTCTTAAGACTTGGGGCTGTATTGCTTATGTGCAACTACAAGACCCTAGGAGACCTAAAGTGGGGCCTAGAACCAACACTTGTGTATCTAGGTGGTGCAGAAGATAGTGTTGTCGATCGGTTTTTGGATTTATCTACCAATATGGTTATAGAATCTAGAGATGCAGTATTATTTGAGAATAAATTTCTCAGAGATCATGGTTTGAACATACCAGGCTATAGCGAGATGGTTACATAATCGCCTGCAGAGTCTGAATAGAATACTTCTGACACTCGTCCCACATTGATTTCTGAATCAGAACCTTTGAGAATTCTGCAAGAGATCAAGTACCCAAGAATTTTTGTGAAGACTTTGTAACCTACCATTTAGAGAATGATCCATCAACCTATAAGGAAGCGATGAGATCTAGGGACTCTTTATTATGGGTAGAAGCCATTGATGATGAAATGAGCTCTCTGTTACAAAATCAAAGCTGGTAGCTAGTCGATTTGCCAAAAGGGGCTCAGACTGTGGGCTGTAAATGGATTTTAAAGAAGAAACTTAATCATGACGGATCCATAGCTCGGTATAAAGCATGTTTAGTAGCTAAGGGCTATACTCAAGTCAGTGTGATAGACTACTTTGATGTTCACTCACCGGTCTATCATTTGAATACGATAAGAATTCTTCTTGCTTTGGCATTTATTGAGCAATATGTTGTCCATCAAATGGATGTAAAGACAGCTTTCCTTAATGGAGACCTCACAGACGAAATCTACATGAACTAACCTGAAGGTCACAGACTGTTTTGAGAACAAAATTTGTAAGTTAAGCAAATCTTTGTATGGTCTTAAACAACCACCTAAAATGTGGCATCAAAAATTTGACAAGATAGTAAAGAGCTTTGGTTTTCAGACTAGTTACTCCGATAAATTCGTTTATTTTTGTTCAGTGTCGAATAAGGTTGCAATTATTTGCTTGTATAAGGACGACATGTTCATTCTTGGTTCCGATCGTTCTGTAGTGAGTGACGTGAAATCAACATTAGCTAAAGAATTCGACATGAAAGATCTTACTGTGGTAGACACCATTCTTGGTATGAAAGTAAGTTTTGATAGGCAAGGGATCACTCTTAGCCAAGCTCATTACATTGAGAAACTACTTTCTAAAAATAAACGTAGGCCTTAGGTGGCAACCCAAAGTGAGGGTGTATAGGGTTTTAAAACTTTTGCCAAAAAACAAAATTCGGAAGCTACAAACAACAGTGGCAAATAAAAACTTAAGCACAACGGAAGAACAAAAATCACAAGTGCAAAAAATAAAAGAGATAAGAAAGAGTGCGCCGGAGATTTTTAAGTGGTTCGGTCCAAACAAAGGACCTACTCCACTCCACCAAGAACACTTGATGGCTTCACTAGTCCGATTCCCTTAACGGAGGGGAACTACCCACTGAGGATAGCTCTGCATTCTCGGCACTCGCTCTGTGGAGATGGCTACGCGTCTCCACTAACACTTGCCCTCTTACAATGATTGAAGAAAAGAAAAAAAATAATATCCCTCACAAGGGTTTACAAACTTGAAGAAGATGTACAAATGAAGGCCTATAATCCAAATCCTTAATCTAGAGGTTGAGAGGCACAAATATAAGCTTGAATCACTCTTAGGATGTTCCAATAATATTTTAGAGTGTAAGGATTAGTTTTGGTGAAGTTTAGAACCCATATAAATAGGAAAAGACCAAATATAACCGTTATAGGGGCATAGTTGTAATTTCGTAAAAATCCCAACGGCTATATTTTTTTTGCAGACATAGTGTTCTCAGAGTTCCGAGAGACTTTCTCGGAGTTCTGAGAAATTCTCGGAGTTTCGAGAATTAATCTCGGAGTTCCGGGAATTTAAACAGGAAATGAATTTTTAATCCCTGAACCATTTCTCGGAGTTCCGAGGACACTCTTGGAGTTTCGAGCTCGGAGCTCCGAGAATTCTCTCGGAGTTCCGAGAAGCCTAATTCAGCAAATTTTCCAGATTTGCTGATTTGTTTTTGGGCCTTTCTAAATCACACATATAGATGGGATTGTTATGAGGGTTCCAAAGTCTTGGAACACCACAAGGGCAATCACTCATAAGTCCATTTAGGGGTGTGTGATTATCTCCACTTATGCTTCTCAAAACCTAAACTAGGATTGGATTTTTACAATCTAAAAAGACTTAAAGAAAATGATCTTCACTTTGCACCGCTTCAAGTCTTCTTGCTTCTTGGATCTCCAATGTCTTTGGCCTTCCGAATGTGGTCAAATGAGAGCTTCTTGGCCTCGATCCAAGCAACCTTGATATCAAACTATCATGATCTACAACTAAGACATTTAAACTCATTAGTGAAATAAAATCACTTCGGTTTTGGAATCATCAAAAGAAGATGGGAATGCCAAGGTGGGAACCATTGGGCTTACAATCTCCCAATTTTTTATGATGACAAGCACAAGGGATTTTCAAATAAAAGCACATACATTTCTCTCCTCTTATTTGGTTATCAAATATACTAGAATTATCTCCCCCTTTGTCATCAACAAAAACATGGGGTAAGAGGCAAGAGAAAAGTGATAACATTTTTAATTTTAAGCTCCCCTTTATTAAGAAAAAAAATAAAAAATAGAGCTCCCCCTATATAGAATACAAATACAACACAAGAGGGGATTTTCAAAACCATACATCCCAAGGAAAAAAAAAACTTGTGTGAACCTTGGGTATTAAAAATAACTAATATTTTCAATAGATAAGCTCAAGCCCCTAATCTAACTTATTTTCAAAATGAAAATCAAGTAGGGGAATTGGGAAACCAAGATCTCTTGGTTCCACCACTATCTCCATTCCATTTGGATGCACATTGAAATTGGTAATGGCCATGAAGCTCACAATAATGGCACCTAATGGATGGATTTGCAAGGCTAGTTTTTTTATGATAACTATTTCTAGTTCTAGAACTAGCCTTCATGAGGATTATGTCTATGATTTTGTCTCCACTCATAAATCCATTTAGACATATCATAAGCCTCTCATTTTCATTTTGAAGATGAGTTATTTGGTGCAAAAACTCATTTTTCTCATCTTCAAATAATTTGGATGAACTTGGTATGTTTTGAAATTTCAAATTTTGGTTTTCAAGTTCTCCTAATCTCCCCTTTAGGGTATCATTCTCAAGTATGGAATTTTTCAAATCAAGTTCAACTTGAGTTTTTGAAGCATGAACATCCTTCAAAAAATTAACTTCTTTTTCAAGTTTTGAAATAGATTTTTTAAGAACTTTATTTTTTGAAATTTGAGAATCCAATGTCTCACATACTTCATCATAA
Source organism: Tasmannia lanceolata (assembly GCF_043159265.1). NCBI lineage: Eukaryota > Viridiplantae > Streptophyta > Magnoliopsida > Canellales > Winteraceae > Tasmannia > Tasmannia lanceolata. The sequence continues at coordinate 7,394,149 of NW_027518679.1, read as the reverse complement.
GACATATTTTCATATCACTAGATGGAGAACATACCTCTTCTTCATGTGCAAGAGCCATGAAGCAAACATTTGGATCTTCTTTGTAGCTTGTGATGGCGATGTGAGCATCCTCTTCTTTACTTGAGCTTTTGGATTTCTCGCTTCCTTGGTCATCCCATGTAGCAACCAAGTTCTTCTTGTTCTTCCAATTATTCTTTCCTTTGTACTTGGAAGATTTTAGGAGGGGACAATCCAGCCTAATGTGTCCGGGCATCTTGCATTGAAAACACCGAGGTTCCACTATTTCTTTTCATTTTCCTTCCTCCTTCTTCTTATCTTTCTTTCCTTTCTTCCATAGTTTTTTGAACTTCTTCAAGGCTTCTTCTTCTTCGCTATCGACACTAGATGAAGATGATGAAGATGATCCCTTGGCCTTAAGGGCAATGGATTTGCCTTTATCCTTCTCCTTAAATATCTGCTCGTCTTCTTCTTGACTAGAGAGAAGCATCTCATGGGTGATGAGTGATCCTACAAGCTCCTCCAAAGTGATTGTTTTTATGTCCTTTGACTCCAATACGGTGGTGACCTTCGGATCCCAACCTTTTGGAAGAGACCTAAGCAATTTACTCACCAACTCATCATTAGCAATAGGTTTACCAAGATTAGCTAATTCATTAGAAATAGAAGAAAAACGAGTATACATTTCCGAAACATTTTCATCTTTAGACATTCAAAATTTTTCATATTTACTCTAAGGAGGGTTATCTTGGAATCTTTCACTTGACTAGTTCCCTCATGGGTGACTTCAAGTGTATCCCAAATTTGTTTGGCGGAGTGAAAGAGAGCAACTCTACCAAACTCCTCTGGAGACAAAGCACAATAAAGAGCGTTTACCGCCTTATAATTCAAGTTGGCTTGTCTCTTTTCCACCACACTCCATTCTTCAAATGGTTTAGTTAGAGGCGTGCATCCAATTTCAACCATGTTCCAAAGTTCAACATAGATTGAAAGTAGATAGAAACGCATTCTTGACTTCCAATAACTATAATTTGTTTCATTGAAGAAGGGAGGTCTAGTTGTAGAATGCCCTCCGTAATACCACCCAAGGGAATTCCAATGCCGACCATTTTACAAAAAGAAGAGTTTGCCAAAAGATCTTAAAACTCAAACCGGTTAAGGCTTAAAAAATAAGAGCCTTAGGCTTTGATACCAATTGAAAATAAACGTAGGCCCTAGGTGGCAACCCAAAGTGGGGGTATATAGGGTTTTAAAAACTTTGCTAAAATACGAAATGCGGAAGCTACAAACAACAATGGCATATAAAAACTTAAGCACAACGGAAGAACAAAAATCACAAGTGAAAAAAATAAAAGAGATAAGAAAGAGTGCACCGGAGATTTTTAAGTGGTTTGGTCCAAACCAAGAACCTACTCTACAACACCAAGAATTGTTGATGGCTTCATTAGTCCTATTCCCTTAACGGAGAGGAATCAACGCAAATACACTGAGGATATATCTGCGTCCTCGGCACTCACTCTGTAGAGATGGTTACGCGTATCCACCAACACTTGCCCTCTTACAATGATTGAAGAAAAGTAAAAAATAATATCCCTCACAAGGGTTTACAAACTTGAAGAAGATGTACAAATGAAGGCCTATAATCCAAATCCTTAATCTAGAGGTTGAGAGGCACAAAAATAAGCTTGAATCACTCTTAGGATGTTCCAATAATATTTTAGAGTGTAAGGATTAGTTTTGGTGAAGTTTAAAACCCATATAAATAGGAAAAGACCACAATAACCGTTACAGGGGCATAGTGGTAATTTCGCAAAAATCCCAACGGCTATTTTTTTTTTTGCAGACATAGTGTTCTCGGAGTTCTGGGAATTTAAACAGGGAATGAATTTTTAATCCCTGGACCATTTCTTGGAGCTCCAAGGACACTCTCGGAGTTCCGAGATCCGAGAAGCCTAATTCAGCAGATTTTCCAAATTTGTTGATTTGTTTTTGGGCCTTTTTAAATCACACATATAGATGGGATTGTTATGAGGGTTCGAAAGTCTTAGAACACCACAAGGGCAGTCACTCATAAGTCCATTTAGGAGTGTGTGATTATCTCGATTTATGCTTCTCAAAACCTAAACTAGGATTGGATTTTCACAATCTAAAAAGACTTAAATAAAACGATCTTCACTTTGCACCGCTTCAAGTCTTCTTGCTTCTTGGATCTCCAATGTCTTTGGCCTTCCGAATGTGGTCAAATGAGAGTTTCTTGGCCTCGATCCAAGCAACCTTCATATCAAACTATCATGATCTACAACTAAGACATTTAAACTCATTAGTGAAATAAAATCACTTGTGTTTTGAAATCATCAAAAGAAGATAGGAATGCCAAGGCGGGAACCATTGGGCTTACACTTTCTATATGGTGATACAGTGAGTGTAAACCGATTGCGACACCATTTGATTATACAAAAAAGTTGAGACCTAATGAAGGAGCAAGCGTGAAGAAGTTGGATTATTCTAAATTGTTTGGTAGTCTCATGTATGCGATGAGTTGCACTAGACCAGACATAGCCTTTATAGTAGGCATGCTGAGTTGTTTCACTAGTAATCTTGGCCATGAGCACTGGAATGCCCTTATGAGGCTGATGAGATATCTTAAAGGTACTCTAGGTTATGCTTTATGTTATTGTGGCCATCCTCCTAACCTGGAAGGATATTCTGATGCATCGTGGGCCTCAGAATTAGGAGACAGTAAATCTACCAGTGGTTATTTATAACATTGGGTGGAGCAACTGTTACGTGGAAGTCAAAGAGACAAACTTGCATTGCTCTGTCATCTATGGAATCATAACTTTATGCTCTAGCTTCTACAGGAGATGAAGCAGAGTGGATAAGAGATCTGATTATGGACATTCCACTGATCCGTTTAAAGATTAACTCTTTAAGTTTGTTCTATGATAATCAAACTACAATTACGATTGTAAAGAACTCACTCTTTAATGGTAAGAGGAGATATCTCAGGCTGAAACATGTCATGCTAAATTATCTCATAGAATAAGGTATAATCACTTTGGTTGATGTGTGATCGAAGGATAATTGGCCGATGCTCTCACAAAGGAACTGAACAAAGATCAAATATTCAAAACTGTGGGGGAGATGGGGTTAAAGACTGTATAAACAGGTCTTAACATGGGGTTAAAGACTGTATAGACAAGTCTTACCTACATCCATGTTATTTTAAATTTTTAAATCTCCCTCTCTTGGCTAAGATAAGCACTTGATATGTTTCAATGATGTTTACGGTTGTTTTGTGTCATTCCACATTTGATGACATGTCCTTTTTAGGAAAGTTATTTCATTCCAAACTTGATGATACAACTTAACTCAAATTTGGATATGACGACTGTAACATTCCAAATGGAAACATGAAATGGTTCTTTGGAAAAGAAACTATTTAGGTTTTGTTCTTCTATTGAAACTTGACAATGATGCTTATTGATACTGATATTTGTTTTTTCAGCCAATATGATATTGTACTAAGTTCTTCTGGTAGAACTAGATACTTTAGTGTTTTACACAAATGATTGGATTCATTTTTCATGAAATTCATATTTGGTAACTTACAGGGATTGGCGAAAATGGAGGAGCTTGTCTCGATTTGGATCTTGATGAGGATGATTTATTTGATAAATGAATTCCTCTAGAGATGTGGGGACTATTAGTTTCTTTTCAGTTGAATAAATAGTTCACTTACATGTGAAACTTCTTTGTTTGAGTTTAAATTATTTCTAAAACTCTTGGTTATTCTTAAAAGTATTCTGATTTTCTGTTTGGACATCACATTATCTATCCTTTGGTTTGTGCTATATGTAGAACATAGGAGGAGATTGTTGAGTATATAGTATAAGCCTATGTACGTTCTAATATAAGCCCAATAGGATAATGGACCGGTGTAGTGGGCCTACATGGGCTAGAGCCCATTAACCTCTTATAACCCTAGGGTATCTCTATAGATAGGAGCTGGAGGCAGCAGTCTAAGTATTCCAAACTAGATACTTAGGGTAGAACTAGTTTGGACCGGTGTAGTGGGCCTACATGGGCTAGAGCCCATTAACCTCTTATAACCTAACATGATACATCGAGCACTGATTAAGGTTCCGACAAGAAAAGTTCAGCAGTTTATTCTCTTTCTTTTCTTTTTTTTTGAAGAAAGATTACTATATTTATAGAAAATATGAGATTACCGATTCACTTCAATGGGGATAGTGGACCAGGAGTAAAATGAGTCCTTCAATGCCACATAATTATAGATGAGAATTCCAATTGGCATGGGTTGGCATGGGCCCAATTGGAATTAATTTGATTGACCCTAACAATGTAAGCAATCAACATTATTTTTGCTGATCAATTTTATAATCTATTTGTGTTACCTGGATTGAATGGTTAGAATTGTTGTGGGCCATCCCCATGTAGGCCCCACCCACTCACGCAACTCTCTAAAATAGAGAGTCGGTGAAGTGGGTTTCAACAGCGACAAAAAAAAAGAAAAAAACGAAACGTGAGGAGAGAGAGAAAGAGAAAGAGAAAGAGAAAGAGAAAGAGAAAGAGAAGAAAAAAACGGGTTTGGTTTCGACTAAATCCTAAAAGGGGTTTTGGAAGCCCTAATCTCCATTGAAGCTTGAAGTCTTTGCTTGGGCAAGAAAGAAGAGACAAGAAGGAGCCAAAACTTAGGGTTATGGAGTGATTTTTGGAGAAAAAGAAGAAGATCTCTCACGCTTGGTTCTTTGAGGTGGGAAAGCGTTCTCTTGCAAAGATTTAGTGAGGTAACCCGTATTTCCTCCAAGATATGATTGCTAATCTTCTATTCTTGTGTATTCCTCAAGTTTGTGGGAAAACTTGAGAAGAAAGACTTTGTATTTCTTTTTTCCTTAGTGGATTTCTTTCGGAGTTTATCCCGTGGTTTTTCCCTTCACATCGAAGGGTTTTCCACGTTAAAATCTCGTGTTCTTGATTTGTGTGGCTGGATTTGATCTCCAACTAGTAGTGAAGAGAAGAAAACAATGGAGAAGATTCCCTATGCGTCAGCCGTAGGCAGCGTAATGTATGCTATAGTTTGTACAAGGCCCGACATAGCATATGCGACCAGTATAGCAAGCAGATATCTGGCAAATCCAGGCAAGCAACATTGGGAAGCTGTAAAGTGGATTTTGAGATATCTAAGAGGCACTTCGAAATAGTGCTTATGTTTTGGAAACACATCACCCAGGGTGGAAGGCTATACAAATGCAGACATGGCAGGAGATATAGACAGAAGGAAGTCTACTTCAGGCTACATGTTTACTTTTGCAGGGGGAGCCATCTCATGGCAATCGAAGCTGCGAAAATGTGTTGCACTATCGACTAAAGAGGCAGAGTATATTGCTGCTACAGAAGCTTGTAAGGAGATGCTTTGGCTAAAGTGTTTTCTTATAGAGTTGGGTTTGGACCAGAAGGCATACATAGTCAGATGTGATAGTCAGAGTACAATTGATCTGAGCAAGAATGCCACTTACCACTCCAGGACGAAGCACATTGATGTGCAATACCATTGGATTAGAGATGTTTTGGAACATGGGTTGATGGGGATTACCAAGAGTCACACCGATCGAAATCCGTCAGACATAATGACGAAGACAGTGCTAATGGAGAAGCATGAGCTATGCAGAGCTTTGACAGGCATGGATGCCACGTGAGCATCTAGTTCAGAGATCCTCCTTCATGGGGCTGGAGGGGGAGATTGCTGTGGGCCATCCCCATGTAGGCCCCACCCACTCACGTAACTCTCTAAGATAGAGAGTCGGTTAAGTGGGTTTCAACAACGACAAAAAAAAGAAAAAAAGAAACGTGAGGAGAGAGAGAAGAAGAAAAAAAGGGTTTCTCTTGTGTCATCTAGGATTTGGTTTGGGCTAAATCCTAAAGGGGGTTTTGGAAGCCCTAATCTCCATTGAAGCTTGAAGTCTTTGCTTGGACAAGAAAGAAGAGAGAAGAAGGAGCCAAAACCTAGGGTTTTGGAGTGGATTTTGGAGAAGAAGAAGATCTCTCACGCTTGGTTCTTTGAGGTGGGAAAGCATTCTCTTGCAAGGGTTTCGTGAGGTAACCCGTATTTCCTCTAAGATATGATTGTTAATTTTCTATTCTTGTGTATTCCTCAAGTTTGTGGGAAAACATGAGAAGAAAGACTTTGCATTTCTTCTTTCCTTAGTGGATTTTTTTCGGAGTTTGTCCCGTGGTTTTTGTAGTAGAAAGCCTTGGAGTTGTTTCTTGTCTACTAATGGTGTTGCCACGTGACCAAGGCTTTCTACTTCTTCATATTCTTCTTCCTTATCCCATCTCAAGCAAGAAAGGGAAGATGAATTGACATTGGCAAATTCTTTGAAGAAATTAGAAACCGAATTGGAGGAGACGAAGCGAGAATTGAAACTACTAAAGGAGAGGGAATCAGAGACCGAGATTGCCGTTGCTTCCCTTAATGCAGAGCTTCACAAGAACATGTCTAAGATGGCAAAGGCAGAGGCCGTGGCGGCGGCGAATGCGGCGGCAAAGAGTAGTAGTCTACTTCTTATTGAAGGTGGACACCAAGAAGTTAGAGGTGAGGAGAAGACTAGGGACATGGGAATGAAGTTTGAACACTCACAATGTCTTGCTCATGTACTAAGCCTTAGAGAGAAGGAAGGTTACTATGGAGAGGCAAAGAAGCAAAAGAAGACGGTGAAGAAGAAACCCATTATTCCTCTCATAGGAGATATGTTTTCAAAGAAGAAAGCTTCCATCAATCTTCACAATCCTCTCTATACAAATCCTGAGGCCTATTTAAGCTAATAAATGAGTCAGAGTGTGTCAAGAAAAAAAATGTAAAGATGTGTGTTAACTGCTAGTAAGAGTTTAATTAAATTGTTGTTCTATGTTTCAAGTTGATGTATGATTCATTCCAATATATATATCTGCATACATGAAAGTAGAAGAGGATTCTCATCTATGAATTTCCTAGCCCAAAGAAAGCCAGTATCATTTGCTCCTTCTCAACTTCACTGTGGGCCACACAAACATGCGTTCCATGCCTATAATGATCATAAATGTTTATCTTGTGGGCAGCATAGCATTGTCATAATTTCGGTCTCTAAACAAATGAGCATAGCCCTTAAAGTTGTCTTGGAGTGCTCATACCACAAATTCAGAATCTCAAAGCGGTTGGCCCGTGTGCCCATGCGGTTTTAGCCATCTGATCATTAGATTTTTGTCGTAATTAGGGAGACAAAAATCTTCAAACAAATGGAATTCCAAATAACAAATCAACAGGAGATTTGAAATCCTTGAAATTAGGTTCAAAAAATTTAATTGAATTCCCAAGGAACGTCAACAAATCCAATTTTCCATTCCCTTTGTGCACCCAAAATGGATGATTTGGATTCACTGCTAGAAAAAATCCTTATAGCGACAGAAAAATAAGCCGTAGCCAATGTCTTAAATCTATAAAGTAATTTTTGTTTTGATTTTAGCTACGAAAATTTCCATCACAGAAAGAACCATTAGAGACGGTATTTTATAAATAATCTCCAACTTTACCGACAACCACTTGCGTTTACCATCACTATGTATAGTTGGGACGGTTATATTATGCCGCGAATAACTAAATTAGTATGTCCCATAAACCATTTCCCTTAACCGTCGCTATGTATAATTGGTCACGATTAAATTTTGTCACTAATAAACAATTTAGTTTTTTTTTCTTCGAAAAAATAGAATTCACTGACCATTTATGTCTATTACCATTTCCCCAATAAATGGCGGCAGAAAAAAATCGTAGCAAATTCCGTCCTGAAAAGCATTTACCAACACTTCATAATATGGGTCGTGTTGAGGCCAACCCGAACCCGACCCGAGGAACCTTTACTCAAACCGACCTGACTCGAGGAACACTTTTTTCCAACCCAAACCCGACCCGACCCGAGTTCAACCCGACCTTTAAGCTTACTACAATAAAAAATGATAAAAATTGTCGGGTTTCAAACGGGTCAGGTTGCCCAAGCCCTCAACTCGATCCCAACCCGAACTCAACCCAAACCCGACCTGAGTTGCACCCCTACCTTGGGGACAAGGCTGATTTTCATGATGGGTGGAATGCTACAATGGTATATAAAAATTAGTTATTTGTTATCTCATTGGATATTATCAGGAAGTTAGGATAAGAGTGTGGGAGCCGGTTTTTTCCCGTATTTGCGCAGGCGACAGGGGATCACCACAATCGGGTTTTACATAGGGGGTGTTATTTGATCTGCGCTACTTGCGGACTCTGGATCGTAGTCCTAACTTCACAAGTTTAGAGAAACTCAGAGTCGCCACCTAGGTTAGGGATTAGGACCCATGTCTATTCTTCCAAGGAAATGAGTAACGACTCAAATTTCATTTGGAAGAATAGCAATTAGAGGTTCCTTTGCTCTGGGCCTAGAACCTTAAATTTTGCTCTGTATGCTTAAGGCACGGTCCTTACAGTATCCGGGTATGGGTTGTGGTTACAATTGGGGAAGGTGTTAAGCACCCCTCTTGCCCGGCTTAATCAGATCTCTTAACTTAGATTAGCATTTTGGAAGAATTTAAAATAAAAGGATTTGATTTTTATTTCTCTTGTTAGATTATGCTTAATTCCGAATGTAAATTGAGTGAATTTACAAAAGAAAACGAAAATAAGCGATAATTAACTTGATCGGTGTTGTAAGTTGTTTACGGCTCGAATGGAACTCGCAACTACTCACGATTAGGTTGACATGAATCAAACAGAAAATGACTGTATAAAAAGTAAAACTAAGGCATAGGGGTTTATAACATAAGTTCATGGGGCAATTTGTGCGCCCGAGATCCTATGATGTCACCACCTCATACTTTACTTTGCAGAAAGCCGTAAATTGCATAAAGTAAAAAGCAAGTCGGAGGGATTTACGGCACAAGGTATCGGCTGTATCGGAACGACTTTTGTGACATCTCAACCTTGTACCTTACTTGTGCAGAAAGATGTAAAGTGCTGGAATTAGTAAAAGGCATATAGAGGGGCTTGACACCACGAATGATGAAACCCACCCTATAAGTTTCGTAAATACACAACAGAAAGTAAATATCGTTAACCTGAATGATATTGTAAGTTACTTACGGCAGAGGCTGATTTCGTAACTTACTCATGACACAAATTAACTTAAATTAGATGACAAAGGGGTAGACAAAGGGGCTTGATATCACGAATGATGAAACCCACCTTATCCGTTTTATAAATACACAACAGAAAGTAAATATAGTTAATCTGATTGATATTGTAAGTTGCTTGCGGCAGAGCCTGATTTCGCAACTTCCTCACGACACAGATTAACTCGAATTAAGTGGAAAAGGGGCAGATAAAGGGGCATGACATCACGAATGATGAAACCCACCGTATCCGTTTCGTAAATACACAACAGAAAAGTAAATGGATTACACTTGTTTTAGATGTGTATCGTAAGTTGCTTGCGGCAGAGCCTGATTTCGTAACTTACTTTACAACAGATTACCCTTGTTTTAGGTTTGTATTGTAAGTTGCTTACGATAGAGTCTAATGTCACAACTTACTTTACAACCCTGCTCTATAAACACACAACTGGAAAATAAATAAATTATATCTTACCAGTGAAAATTGGGCAGCGTAACCGTGCTTGTTTGAGAAGAACCTCCGAGGCTGCGGAGAAATTGGCGGCGTAACGGCTCTGTGTTACCGAATCGCCTCCGAGTTTGTCGAGATTTCAGTAGAACAACGACCTACTATTGAAAAGGCGCAAAAAGGAAAAGACGCTCTAAACCTTCGGAAATTCGGTGGAATGCCGACGTCCGAAAAGAGCTACCTAGTGTTCCTCTACTTTCTCTCTACTAAAGCAAGCTAACTAGGGTTTTTTCTAATTTTCTGCAGGGGTTTGAGGCTTGAAAAGGGGAGAAATACATCGAAACAAGGTGTATACACTAGAGAGGGAGAGTGAGAGAGAGGGAGGAGAAGGAATTAATAAATCCCTTACCCCCTCCCCTCTATTTATAGTGGAGAGGGGGGTATTTCGGTTATTTGGGGGGGTGACATCACCCCCAAAAAGGTGGGTGATGTCACACCACACCCCCTTATTTCGTCCACTCTTGGTTCATCCCGTAGTGTTTTCGTCTTTTATCGGTACTTCGGTCATCCATATCACTTCCGATTGGACTCCGATTCGAACGTGGTGAAGGCTGTTGGATTCCTTGTCTCTAGGGCTTTCCAATGAACCAGAAATCGGGTGCTTTCGGGAAGTCGGGTGTCTTTTGGATGCCAAAAGAGATTTTTGGACCCAAAGTTAACCTACCGGTTGGGAATGTCGTGTGTAGGCGAGCTTATCAATTTGTGCCATAAATGGCGAGGGCTGAGTAGACAGGCCTCTGGTTTGACGAGAAAAGTTCTTTGCTGCGTGAAAACAGGCTTTTCGATAATTCGGGAACGACATTTTCGTCCTGTAGTGATTTTCGTCTTCGGTCGTCCTTATCTCTTCCAATTGGACTCCGATTCGCACGTGGTGAAGTCCGTTGGATTCCTTGTCTTGAGGGCTTTCCAGTGGACCAGAAATCGGATGCTTTCGAGAAGTCAGGTGCCCTTTAGATGCCAAAAGAGAGTTTCAGACCCAAAATTGACTTACCATTTAGAATGTTGTGTACAGACGGGTTTATCGACGGATGCCGTAAATGGAGGGGGGCATGTAAACAGGCTTTGGGTTCACCGAAAAAAGAGGGTGCTATGTTAAAACAGGCTTTCGGTGGTTGAAAACGACTTTAGAAAATCGTTTGGTACCCTAAAGAGAGATTAAGAGAAACACAACTGGTGCTCCGGAACTCATCATAAGGTTCTTCCTCGCGTCACCTATCACTAATACTTCCTTGACAAAATTGGGTGTTGTAGACAACCCATTTTGACCGAACCCCTTTACATCTTTTTTTGAATAAAAGCCTAATAAATGAATGATTTAGAGTCCTAAATTGAACCCTAGAGTAGGTTAGGATCCCAATTAGGTCCCCGTAAAATTTTGTCAAAATCTGCCAAGAATTACCTAATAATATGAGCCGAGTTAGATAGTGCAAGAGGGGAGTGAAATATCCTGTAAGCCAGCCAGTTTTTACACTAGAGCAGAAAGAGGGTGCATTATCCCTGCAATGTCGCCCATCAAAAGTTTTACTTGAAATTACCCATTTTTTAGTTAAAATACAACATATACATGAATAGGGGGTTGTCCAAGGTAACTTTAGGGGCGAAAAGTTTCTTTTAGTTAATTTTTCATTAAACTTTTTCCAAATGGCCATCCTTTTGCAACCAAAACCAAAGCAAAATTTTTAAAAAGGGGTTGTCCTATAAACTAATTAGAGACAAAAATCAAGGAAAAACAACATAAAATAGAGCATTTGAGCTCTCATTTGAAGAAAAAATTAGGGTTCTTAATCTAATTTTAGAAATAGAAAGAGCTTTTTAGAGAGAGAGCTTTCTAGAGAGAGAAGAAGATCTAGAGAGAAAAAGGAGGAGAAGAAACTCTCAAGGAGAGATCCAAGAGAAGAGCACAAGGTTAGTAGATTTTGAGTTTCCTTTGAAACTCTAGCCTAAAATGAAAAATCTAAGTGGAAAATGCTTAAAAACGGTTAAATCTAGCAATATGGGCTAAAATCTACCAAAATATGTTTAAAAACATGTCTCATATGAAAATCTAAAGCAATTCACATCGGATTTTGGTTCTACTTGAATTTCGATGTGAAAATGGCAAAACTAAGTGTTGTCCAGTCTCAATCTTACCATTTTTCATTAATTGTTGGTCAGAGTTCATTAAAAATTCTCACGTAAAGCTGTAGAGCTCGTTGAGATCTTCGATTTGGCATATTATGGCCCAAAAGTGGCCAAGAAACGAAGAAGTTATGTCAATTTTAAGATTTCAGCTGAAAATTTAGGTTAAAATGGTGAATTCTTGGATGATTTTTGTGAAAATCTTAGATATGATGTGTTATGCTTTGAAATTCAAAAATATATGTGTGTAATGTGAATAGTTAGTGAAATCAATGATAGATCTAGGGTTTTGATGTGAAATGCTCTTGTAAGATGTTGAAAATTTCAAAAATACATGCTGTTCAGATTTGTATTTGTATTTTTTCACAAAATTTCGGTTGGAATTTGCAAAACTGATAGGCATAAAAGATGTAGAGATTTTCAATACCTTCAATTTGACATATCATGGCCTTAATTTGGCAAAGGAATAAAAAGGTTATGACATTTGTAAGATTTCACCAAAAAACACCCTATTTCCAGCTTGCGGTTTCATAAGAGATGGTTGTTTTCCGAACACTTCCGGCCAAATCCAGCAAGAGTTGTTAACTTGAAAAGTTTTTATCAATGCATTTACTGAAACTTTGGTTTTGATTATGTTTCCTAAAAATGTGTTTTGGTTTCTCTATTTTGCAAAACAAAATTACATAAAAGAAATCTGAAATTAGCCCAAAGATGGCCATTTTCCGGCTACTTCTGGTTAGAACCGACTGATGTACATAACTAATCAAATGTTTCCAGATGTGTTCCCTACAACGTTGATGTTTATCACGTTTTCTAGGTTTACCATTTGGATAGAGTAATTTTCAATACAAACGTTCAGCTTCCATGTAGAATGCAAATGCGTGCTTTTGATGCTTGATTCATGCTTAGCCTAGTTTGTCATGGATGAGATGAAATGCTATGATTTTTTTTAGTTTTGAGGTTTTGATGTTTATCACATGCGTATTGTGAGAATTTGCTAAGAAATCAGTGTGATTATTAAATTTGGAACATTGTTACATGCATGCTGTCCAGTTTTGAATTTCTCCCTTTTTGACCTTAAATGCTCAAAACTTCCAAAAACAAACTTATCAATCTTGTAGATCTCATCGATTAGGTTAGGTCGACATATGGCGTCCCAAATTTGGCAAAAGGATGAGAGAGTTATGCTATTTTTAAGTTTCAGCCATTCAATATGTTAATTTTCTAAGTTTTTTAGAAATTTATAGCGTCGAGTAACTTCTGGGCCGCTTCCGACCGGATTCGGCTGGAGCCGTAGAAGACAAAGTTGTTTGTTATGAGATTTCCTAAAACTTTGTCAATGTGCATTTTTCCAGAAATAATGTCTGGTGTATAAAAAATCACTTTCAAAATTTCAGTTTTCTGGAAAAAATGTGTTTGCTGTAACAGCAGATTGTCGGCTATTTTTGGGGTGCTTATGGTCGGAGCGGTACAAGACAAAGTTGTTCCTTGAATGATTTCCTAAAACTTTGTCCTTGACCAAGTTGTTCAGAAATGATGTTTTGACTGTCAAAACTGAGCGCGAACTTTCAGCTGAAACACTAATATGTCTTTTGAGGGTGATGGATCGGAAGCGGTCATTTTTCGGCTACTTCTGGCTGGATCCAAACGAAGTGGTCAACTGAGAGCATGTCACTCATGTGGAGATCTATCATTTTGATTCGTAGGATTTTTTTATGGTTTTTATATTTGAGGGGTCTGAAATTCAATGCAAAGTTACATTTTTCACATTATATGACATAACTATGCAATTTTTAAAAATCATGGACAACTTGAGCTCTATTCAATTTTAATGATTTTTTTGGATGTTTTGAGCTTGCTAGCAAGTCATGAATCATATTTTGGGTGTTTTCTATGATTTATTCGGTATTCTTGGACATTTTTGTGAAAGTTGCATCTTTAGTTGTGATTTTGCCTTTTAATACTTTTCAAGGCTATTTTGGGCTTAAATCATTTTTAATGCCTATAGTTGGATATGATGAGCATGCTAACAAGTTTTAAATCATATATTGAATAAGTTTCATGAATTATTTGGCATTTTGACAATTTTTGGTGAAAATTGCATGTTTGGTGGAAATTTTGCCTTTTCTTCTGTTTTAAGGTTGTTTTGAGCTTAGATTAATTCAAATTGATGATTTTGATTATGTTGAGCATGCTAGCAGACTATAAATCATATATAAAGTATTTCTTATGATTTATTTTGAATATTTGTCCATTTTTAGTGAAATTTGCATGTTGTGTTGTGTACTTTCAATGCCTTTTCAATGCTAAGTGATTGAAATCAATGATGTATGCAAATAAATGATTTAATCATGATCAAACCTGAATAAAACATGCTGAAAATATCTAAAAGAAACTAAAATTAAGCATTAAATGATGCTAGGATCTTGCTAAAGACACACCACGAACAAGCTTGCTCTATTCTTCCGGTTCTTGAACTAAATGATAACTTAGCATCTAAAACTCATAGGATCACTTCTAAAACATGTTTAAACCTTCCAAAGCTTGCAAGTTTCATTCTTGGAGACATGTCATGTCTCATTCCTTCTTTGAGATCCATTGCTTACATATCTTGCCTCTCGGTTGCATCATTGCCCATTGATTACATCTTTTGCACACATCAATCATTTTTTCTTTAATCCTTCCTTCATTGCCCTTCATTATCCCAATCCCATCTTTTAAGGGACTTGCTCAGTCCAAGTAACTTTCCCTTGTCATTTATTTTCTTTTAGAAGACTCACCAAGTCTTTAAGATAACCCTCTTCCATTTAGTAGACTTTCTTAGTCTTTTAGACACCCTTAGACATTTATTCTTCTCATTGCAAGGGCAATGAAAGAGTCTTCTGGAGCCCCATTGAAGACATGCCTTGTCTCATTAGAGTTAAATCATTCTCCTATTGGAGACAGGCTTTGTCTTATTTCTCTTGTTTATCTCCTTGTCTATGAGAGTCATACTTTGACTTATTTACCTCCATTTTTTGTAGTATTATTACAGTCTTCGACTTATTTGCCCTCATTTTGGTACCGTCATTAGAGAGTCTTTGACTTATTTGCCCTTACTTTGGTTGCGTTATTAGAGGTCTTTGACTATTTTGCATCCCTTCTTTAGTGTCTTTTGTTTAAGAGTCTATTTCATAGACTATTAATTTGTCCTCCTTAGTGTTGTTAGTTAGGAGTTTGTCCTTTAGTGTTGCCGTCACTCCTCTTTATTAGAGACTAGCACAGTCTTATCAGACTTTTACCTCCTTGGGATCTTACCTTTTCATGTTCTTGGGACACTAGTTTACTTGTTTTGGACCTTAATATTTCATTCTCATTGAGATACTAGTTTACTTGTTTTAGGATTATTTCACTTTTAGTCAGTTTATTTGTTTCGGGGTTTCACCTTTAGCCCTATGGTTTGGCCCTAGTGTCTATTTGGTATGTTCCATTTTTAAGGGTGAAAACATTTTACAAATCTAAAAATACTTGAAAACTTTAAAGCACCAAAAACATTAAAACATCTTTAAAATACAAAAATATTTGAAAACTTTAAAAACTTCAAAACATTTGAAAAGTTAAATTTTTAGAAGTAGTTAGGAAAGTTTGTTTCCGAACTACATTGGCTTGATCCTCTTCCACGAGGTACGTAGGCAGCTTGGGATCTTTATCCCCAAGTCTAACTAAATTTTATAAATAAACCATTTAACCTTTTTAAAAATACAAAAAAAAATCTTTCATAAAACGTGTTTTCGAAAAGCTCTTCCACTAGAGTTAGGAGTTTGTCTTAGATAGAGTGTTTTGGTTGTTGTGTGTTTGTGTTAGAGTTAGGAGTTTGTCCTAGCTAGGAACACCTCCGTCCGGTCAGTTGGCGATCTAAGTCTGCCCATTGTTTTAGTTAGGACATACAGCCTAGTTACACATAAGATATAGGAACTAGTTGCATTAGCTTAGGGTTAAAAAAACTTACATTTAGTTAAGGCATATAAGGGGTCCTAGAATTCACAATTCACTTAAATTTGAATATAGCTCAAGAAGCTTTAAAAACCAGTCCGATCTTTTAGGATTGAGTCTAGTTTAGTGGTCTAAATGTCTTACGCATCATAGTTTAAAATTGGTGCGAAAACTACGTTGCCTTGATTCTCGTAGAGGCGGGGATACGTAGGCGGCTTCGGATGAACATCAGACCATCCGAAGAATCGGGCGACAACATTTAGAGTCTTAGGATTTGTTGTTAGTATTTTTTAGAGTTTGTGTTTATAGTTATCATTTTTTTCTTGTGTGTTTTCGTTTAGATTGAGATTATTTCCTTATTTGATCACTCACCTGCTTAGCTGTAGTTTGCTTGTATCTTTATTGCTTTGCTTATTCATATGCTTAGTTGTAGCATTTACCCACTTACTCATATTGCTCACATGCCTAGCTGCAGTTATTTACTATTTTTCTTACTTATTATATCTCATTATACTTGCTCCTTTATGTACCTTATACCTTTAGTTGTAACATGAATGCGTTTGCCCACCAGAACTTAGACACCAATTAGGCATAGCACTCATAAGTTAGCTATGCTTAGGTGTCACTTTTTTCATTTATCTTGTATGTGCTTATTATTTCTATCCCCCGGTCATGCATGTTTAGGCAGACGTTTTCTCGGGGATATTTGTTCCCATTTCACCTGACTTTCGCCCAAAACTCTTCAAAGTTAAAAAAGAAATGGCATAACAGACTGGGTGCTTGCACTTGGGCGGATGAGGTGCTCTTCGGACCTGCCTCATTAGTAATCAGGCACAGGCCAATATATATTTATGGTTATCCATTGCACATAGGCAATTTATTTTTGGGCTCCATGGCCTATTCATGGATGGCGACTCTGAGTTGTTTTAGGTACGTCTTGGTTTCAAGCCCTGGCTTCGGATCAAGAGGTATCTCATTTATTGCTACTCGTGCTATGCTAGAGGGTGGCACCTGTTTCGAGAGTTCCTTGATAGAGATCTCTTCCACGTGGATGATATGAAGGACCGACAGGGGACTCGTTCCTCGTCGCTTCCTCACAGGCTGGCGACTTTGCTGGAGAGTTCTTGAAACATTGCCTAACTCTGTTAATCATGCCATTTTAATTAATTTTGAATAAATTTGGGCCAAAATCATTTTAGATGGGAGCATTATCGTTAGAATCCAGGGGCACCAAATAGGTGCGTAAATAAAATAAGGGCTCACACACTACTTTCATCCATGCATATATTATCCTATTTTGTGGTTACTTTACTGATGTGGTTTGTTGTGGATATGCTATCAGATGACCTATTCGAGATACTATGAGTAGGAACCGTGAGAGCTATACCCACATTCTAGTGCCACCCCACCAGTAGTATACTCAGCACCTGAACACTTCATGTGTAAAACAGACATAGTTCATGCACTGGACTCTATGTCACAGTGTACAAGTAAATATGCACCCGGCCAGGTGGACCTCACGGCCTTACCCCCTCTATATATTGCATTATCATTTTATTTGCATATAGGGACGAACATGTGTTGCTTACACATGTAGAGCCTAGAGTTAGGAGCCTTGTCCTATTTATAGACTAGGATAGCTCACTTTATGTGGCTACAGACGCAATCCTAATACACTCATCAGTCTGTCATGAGTCAAGACTTCCTTGACTCCGCTAGATTAGACTAGGGTTGGTGCCCCTGGTTAGGATATATGTATATATATATATATATACTTATACTTATATGTATACATATTATTTATTAGATAAGGGCTTTCCTTCTAGTTAAGTTTTCTTTCCTAATTTAATCAATTAATCCTATCCATCCCTTTTGTGGAATATCATCAGGTCATTGGCTTTTAGCCATAATCTATCATTTAGTTCATTGATCATGAGTCTGTTTCTATCATGAATTTACCTTTCTTGTATCATACCATGACCATTAATGGATTGGTTATGTCCTGCCCATCTATCTCATGAGTGCATGATTACTACTGAGATTAAAAATTTATTTAGATTATGGGTGTTTATCATTCATACTCTTTCATATCCAAATGAGAGCAGTCATATCCAAAGAAAACCTAAAGGAGTGGATTGAGGATTCTCTGATACCCTTATAGGTGTAGGTCATATTAAGACAACTTATTTTCCTTTGACCTTCATAGACAATTTCTCTTTGACTTTCCAAAGTAAAATACCCATTGATGTGCTTAAGATTACTCTTCTCTCAATTTGAATAGAATTTTTATCACATGACTATTGAACTAGTGTGTGCGCTTCTAATTCAAGAGTCTGTGTTCAATAAAAGACCATTCTTCCAAAAGACTGACCATTTCCAAATTCATTCGATCCAGGCAGTCTATTGCTTCACCCACATTGTCAACATTAGCCTTTTGTTGCCTCATTTAACTTAGACCTTGTGGAGTTACCTTTTCTGAGATTCCTACTCCGGGATTGAACTATGTAGTCATTATTATCATGGAGAAAGGCATGCTAGCTATGAACCTTTAGTGCTAGTTCATTACTTTGAAGAAGTGTCTTGTGTTTTGAGAGTCTGTCTTTTGTTGAGTATATGCCACTTCTCATTTTTGGCAAGTCAAGTTGTGTCAATATTAGTCTTAAGTGTGTTGAGTCCATTAATCCTTTTCATTGAGTCAATGCTTAGTCCTTTTGAGGCTAGTTAAAAAAATATCATGTCAATCAGTTTTTCTCGTTCAGAGTCAGTGTTTAGCTTTTTGTTAAAATTCAAAGTAGAGCCCATTGAGGCGCATCAAAAATCATCAATGTACTTACATTTTTTTAATTTAATAAAGCATTTGGTTTCGTATCTTTGATACTCTATGATTCACTCTTAGATCTAATGTTTAAATAACTAAGGAAACCCTTCTCGGATGAGAATGTAGACGAAATTCCCCTTGAGATCTGAAAAAATGGTTAAACGAGAGGAAGGGCGTCTAGCATAGCCACTTGAAGAAGAAATCGAAGCTATCCATAGTGGTATCGAAATCCAAAACTCGGGAAAGATGAATTGGCAAAACTTTATCTTTCGAGGAGCGCGAAGAATTGATAAACCTGTTTAGAGGGGTTCGGGGTAGTCCTGCTTGATCCTATAAGGATAAACCGGGTGAATCTCCTGTCGTTGTGCGAAGCAAGACTCCATCTGCTTTAAACATCAGGTTAAAGACCAAAATGCTAGAGATGTAAACATCAAGCATCAAGTGAAGCTGATGAGAACATTGAGCGAAGACTTTTGGATGACAAAGTCATATTCATGGAGCATGAGCCCAAAAGAACACCTGCGCTGGGTACCTTAATAGAATTTCAAGCCAAAGCATTCAAGGAATAAGGATATTTCCTCTGACTAAAAGAAAGAATATCCAAAAGAGAAGAAAAGCAAGAGAAAGACAAAAAGGAGAAGAGAATGTGTCCTTAAGACAACTCCTTAAGAAAATTAAAGACTCAGATGATGAAGTCAATGATATAGGTTAAATATAAGAATTGTCTTCACCATTTAGGGACAAATGAGAGTTGTAGAATCTTGAGCACAAATTTAAGATCTTTGAGATGAGTATACATTCAAGTTGAACACCGTAGTTGAAGTCTTGGCAGAAAACCGCTAGACTCCTCGAAAAAAAAACACTCAAAGTCTTTGAACCTTAAGAGAAAGAGCTTGTACATCAAATACATCAGGAGGCTATCCTTGGACGTTTGAGCCTTTTTATAGCCAAAATCCTAACGTTTTAAATCCTTTTGTGAATCCTTTGGGCCAAAAAGTCAAATCAAACAATTTCCTTCTAACCACATTATAAACCAGGGGCATTTTTTTTAAGGAAAAAAAGTTCATTTTGAACTACGTTACGACATGATTCCCACTTCTTTGGGGATACATAGGCAACCTAATTAATTCGGGTTCGGTCAACCTTGGGAATAAAAGCTAAATCATTTTCCTTTCAAAATTTTGAAGCTAAAAGCTAAATCATTCTTTGTTAAACCCCAAAGGCGAACTACGCGGACTTGATCCTCTATTTTTGGGGTACGTAGGTAGTCTGGCTAGACCAGATTCGGTCCAAATCGTTTGAACTTTAGATATCTATCCTTTTTGAACCAAAGCCCACCTAGAAATTCCTTCTAGTGAAACAAGCAAATGTTCAAGGCAAATAAAAATAAAAATAGAGAGAAAAGAAAAGAACGATAGTCTGAAGACCCACTAGGTTGAAAACCCGAAAGGGCGGGCTATATAAAGTCATGTACTTGCTAAGTCGATAACCAAATAGTCGGCTTATACAAAGTGAGGGTAGCGATCTGATGGGTTGTAAAATTGAAGAGGAATCCAGTCAGAGGCAAAGGCTTCCCACAAAGAGTTGAGGAGATGCAAACGAAGTTTTTCAGTTATGAAGAATTTCAGATTGCATCTACTGTGAGTAAAAGTTGAGACAAGTAGTCTGCAAGGCCAGAAACCTGGAAGACATTAAGGCCAGAAACAAAGAAGAGATTCGAAAGAGAAGGAAAGGCAATCACTACACAGGGTAGGATCTTGGAATCCGAGTAGTGTAAGCGAGACTTACTTTTATACCTTTTTAAACGAGCAATCCGAAGGGCGTAATAACCATGATGGAAATTCCAATGGAGGAAATTAGGTCCTCATGACATGATTCTTGAGATTACTCTGAGAGTAGCTGACCTTACCATTTAAAAACGATACATTTGATCTAAGGGTGAATCAAAATTTAGTCAAGTCCCTTGAATATTGTAAGCCTTCTTTGAAAGAGTCCTTAGGAGTCTGTTCCGTGTTCAGCCTTGTTTTCTTTTAGAATCCAAAAATGTTTGGAACTGGAAAGAACGGGTGTACACCTTCTAAAATGTGAAGAAAAATTCAGAGTAGATCCTGGTTTAGGAATAAAAGAAAGGTAATAAACTTCTTATTCAGGCCTGTCAGAGATATCACAAGCAGTGAGCAACAAATGAAAGAATTATCAGATCCAGTGGAGATAGTTTTACCACTATACCAAAGAAAGAACCCATGCAAACTCATTTTTTTTCTTACTTACCTTGGTTCTGCTTTCTTAAGACCTTGTCATGGAAGCACATCATACTAGGGACATCTTTTATGACTTGCGTCATAAAAGATATTACACAATGATAACTGTGATATCTATTCTTAGTAAATAAAAATCAGAGAAGCTTGGACACACTCTCTGAGTTAAATTCCCTGATCAAATTGTCTCTTTCAGAGTCAAAGTTTCAGAAACTTCAATTTCCAACGTAGTGTAGAATCCGTTCCTGCAATCTTCAAACCTCAGTAGAATGCTTTGCACCAGTTAAAGAGAGTCAATACCAAAAGATCTCATTAATCTACTTGAGTTTTGCTTTCAGCAAAGATCATGTACTCCTAGTTAATCTCAACGAGAGATAGCTAATCCATTAGTGAATTCAATCAAAGTTGGCAAATTTTCTTTAATCATTTTAACCAGTTTCTTTTTTAAATAAGGATAGAAATTGACAGATTCCGTGTTCCACGGTCTCGCCTTTTCTCCCGTTGTTTTGAAAGATTTTAATAAGGATAGAAATTGATAGATTCCGTGTTCCACGGTTTGGCCTTTTTTTCCGTTGTTTTTAAAGATTTTAGTAAGGATAGAAATTGGCAAATTCTGTGTTCCACGGTCTGGCCTTTTCTCCCGTTGTTTTGAAAGATTTTAATAAGGATAGGAATTGACAGATTCCGTGTTCCACGGTCTGGCAATTTCTTCCGTTGTTTTAAAGATTTTAATAAGGTAAGAAATTACTGGACTTCGTGTTACATGGTCCTGTCCTTTCTTCATTGTTTTGGAAAAGAAGTTTTAACAGAGTAAGAAATTACTAGAACCTGTGTTGCACGGCTTGGTATTTTCTTTAATGTTTGGAAAAGGGTTTAATAGAGTGAGGAAATAACCAGAATATGTGTTACACGGTCTGGTCTTTTCTTCAAGTGTTTTGAAGAGTGTTTTAACAGAATAAGAAACTATTGGACCTTGTGTTACACGGTCTGGTCTTTTCTTCAAGTGTAAAAAAACTGTGTTAATAGAGAACAAAATCACTAGATTTCGTGTTACACGGTCTGGGATTTTCTTCAATCATTTTGAAAACTGTTAACAGATAAGGAAATCACTGGATTTCGTGTTACACGATCTGGGCTTTTCTTCAGTCATTTTGAAAGATTTTAATAGGAGGAAATCACCGGATTTCGTGTTACATGATCTGATTTTTCTTCGATTATTTTAAAAGGTTTTAATAGGAGGAAATCACCGGATTTCTGTTACACAATCTGGTCTTTCCTTTAATAATTTTGATAATGTTTTAATAGAGAGAATTACCGAACTTCGTGTTGCACGGTCTAGCCTTTTTTTGAAAAGCTTTAAGGAAGACAGAGAAAGAAGTAAGAAATCACTGAATTCTGTGTTGCACGGATTTGTCTTTTCTTCCTTCGCCCTGGTATTAAATACTCGGATGATTAGTAGTGCAATGTCAAGTAGTGACTTGCCTAATCATCATTCCGTAATGTGTCGCTACCTAATGAATTTGAGAGTCAGGCATATCTACGAAAAGGTTTGTGTGGGACAGTTTAATAGAACATACAAATCTGGGTTTATATGGAACTGTTTAGCATAATCATATAAATCGAGAGTGATTCGCTACCTTTGAAAAGAGGAGTCAGAGTTACTCGAATAGTTAAACAGATGTATTTTTAGCAATGGTCTGTATAGCTATCGCCTGGTGAAATTTAATTTCGCCCCGGTATTAGATGTTTGAGTTTGGCTCAAATATTCGAGTACCCCAATTATTGGTCGATTGGTTTTGGACTAATCGACAGTAAAAAAGAAGAAGTCTTTGAGTGTTTGGGTTTATGCTTGCCTTGGACAAGTGTCAATGTAATATATATATATATTTTTAAAAGGAGAAAACTCTTTAAGTGTTTAGGTTTGTGCTTGTCTTGGACAAGTGTCAATGCAAAATTTAAAAAAGAGAGAGAAAATTCTTTGAGTGCGTGGGTTTGTAGTTGTTTTGGAAAAGTTTCGATATAGCAAAGATAAAAAAAATCTCTTTGAGTGAGTGGTTTGTTCTTGTTTGAGTGATTAGTTTGTTATATTTGGTTTGTGCTCTTTGAGCAATTGTTGTGTTTGCTTTGATATATCCTTAGTTTAAAAAAATATGTGTTTTGTGTTTGCTTGTCTTAATAATAGTCCTTGTGGATTGGTTTAGATAGTTGAGTCGTGAGCGTTAGAGAGAGGCTATCTCTTTGAGATGTTACAGTTGCAATGTTAAGAGTCAGTGAGAGGGTATCTCCCTATTGCTTGTAGTCTTACAGTCTAGTTGAGAGTCATTTTGCGGCTTTACCTTTGTGAATACTGTTTTAGAACCTTTTTAAACCCGAAAATTTATTTTATTTCATGTTCGAATCGATCAAAATGTGTTGTCTGTTCAGCTTTGGCATTCGTGCGACAATCACGCTCCTCCAAAGAGGGGCATCTGTAGACACCCCATTTTGACAGAACTCCTTTACCTCTTGTTTTGAAAAAAAACTTAATAAATGAATGATTTAGAGTCCCAAATTGTACCCTAGGGTAGGTTAGGATCCCAATTAGGTCCTTGTAAAATTTTGTAAAAATTTGCAAAGAATTGCCTAATAAGACGAGTCGAGTTAGATAGTACAAGAGGGGAGTGAAATATCCTGTAAGCCAGCAAGTTTTTGCACTAAAGCAGAAAGGGGGGTGCATTATTCCTGCAATATCGCCCATAAAAAGTTTTACTTGAAATTACCAATTTTTTATTTAAAATACAACATAATAATGAATATGGAGTTGTCCAAGGTAACTTAAGGGGCGAAAAGTTTCTTTTAGTTAATTTTTCATTAAACTTTTTCCAAATGGCCATCATTTTGCAACCAAAATCAAAACAAATTTTTTGAAAAGGGGTTGTCCTATAAACTAATAGGGGACAAACATTAAGGGAAAATTCTATAAATAGAGCATTAAAAGCTCTCATTTGAAGAAAAATTAGGATTCTTAATCTAATTTTAGAAAGAGGGAGAGAGAAGATTCTAGAGAGAGAGAGCTTTCTCGAGAGAGAAGGAGATCAAGAGAGAGAAAGAATGAGGAGAAGAAGCTTTCAAAGAGAGATCCAAGTAAAGAGCACATGGTTAGTAGATTTTGAGTTTTCTTTAAAACTTTAGCCTAAAATGGGAAATCTAAGTAGAAAATGCTTAAAAATTGTTAGATCTAGCAACCTAGGCTAAAATCTAACAAAATATGTTTAAAAACATGTCTCATATGAAGATCTAAAGCAATTCACATCGGATTTTGAGTTCTAGTTTAATTTTATTGTGAAAATGGCAAAACTAAGTGCTGTCCAGTCTCTTTTTTACCATTTCCATAAATTTTTTGTTGGAATTTATGAAAAATTCCTTTACTAAGGTGTAGAGCTCATTGAGATCTTCGATTTCGCATATAATGGCCCAAAATTGGCTAAGAAACGAAGAAGTTATGCTAATTTTAAGATTTCAGCTAAAAATTTAGGTTAAATGGTGAATTCTCGAATGATTTTTGTGAAAATCTTTAGATCTGATGTGTTAGGATTTGGAATTCAAAAATATTTTTTAATATGTGTGTAGTGTGAATATTTAGTGAAATCAATGATAGATCTAGGGTTTTGATGTTAAATACTCTTGTAAGATATTGAAAACTTCAAAAATACATGCTGTCCAGATTTGTAATTTCATTTTTTCGCAAACTTTCAGTTACAATTCGTAAAAGTGATAGACATAAAAGTTGTACAACTTTTCAATACCTTCAATTTGACATATCGTGGCCTTAATTTGGCAAAGGGCTGAAAAGGTATTGACATTTTTAAGATTTCAGCAAAAAATACCCTATTTCCAGCTTGCGGTTTGACCGGAGATGGCTGTTTTCTGGACACTGAAACTTTGGTGTTGAATACTTTTCCTAAAAATGTGTTTTGGTTTCTCTATTTTGCAAAATAAAATTGGAACTTTTCAAAACAAAACTGCATAAATGAAATCTAGAATCAGCCCAAAGATGGCCGTTTTTAGGCCACTTCCGGAGAGAACTGGCCGAAGTGCATAACTAATCAAATGTTCCATGATGTGTCCTCTACAACTTTGAAGTTCATTACTTTTGTTAGTTTTCCCATTTGGATAGTGTGATTTTCAATTCAAACTTTCAGCTTCCATTTAGAATGCAAATGCGTGCTTTTGATGCTTGATTCATGCTTAGCCTAGTTCGTCATGGATAAGATGAAATGCAATGATTTTTTTTTTAGTTTCGAGGTTTTGATGTTTATTACATGCGTTTTGTGAGATTCTAATTAGAAATCTGTGTAATTATTAGATTTGGAACGTTGTTGTTAAATAAAAAAAATTATTACATGCATGCTGTCTTGAATTTTCCCCTTTTCCAACCTCAAATGTTAAAAAATTCTAAAAATAAATATATCAGTCTTGTAGATCTCATCGATCCGGTTAGTTCGACATATGGCGGCCCAAATTTGGGCAAAGGATGAGAGAGTTATGCTATTTTTAAGTTTCAGCCATTCAATGTGTTAATTTTCTAAGTTTTTTGGAAATTTATTGGGTCGAGTAACATCTGGGCCGCTTCTGGCCAGATTTTGCTGGAGCTACAGAAGACAAAGTTGTTTGTTATAAGATTTTCTAAAACTTTGTTAATTTGTGCATTCTTTCAGAAACAATGTCTAGTGTGTCAAAAATCACTTTCCAAATTTCAGTTTTGTGGGAAAAATGTGTTTGCGCTGTAACAGCAGATTGTCGGCTATTTTTGGGGTGCTTCTGGCCGGAGCCGTAGAAGACAACGTTGATCCTTGAATGATTTCCTAAAACTTTAGAAACGATGTTTTGAGTGTCAAAACTGAGCGCGAACTTTCAGCTGAAACACTAATATGTCTTTTAATGGCGATGGATCGGAATCGGCCATTTTCGGCCACTTCTAGCCGGATCCAAACGAAGTGGTCAACTGAGAGCATGTCACTCATGCTGAGATCTACAATTTTGATTAGTAGAGTTTTTTATGGTTTTGATGTTTGAGGGGTCCGAAATTCAATGCAAAGTTACATTTTTCACACTATATGACATAACTATGCAATTTCTTGAAATCAGGGACAACTTGAGCTCTATTCAATTTTAATGATTATTTTGGATGTTTTGAGCTTGCTAGCAAGTCATGAATCATATTTTGGGTGTTTGCTATGATTTACTCATTATTTTTGGACTTTTTTGTGAAAATTACATCTTTAGTTGTGATTTTACCTTTTATTACTTTTCAAGGCTATTTTGGGCTTAAATCATTTTTAATGCTTATAGTTGGATATGATGAGCATGCTAACGAGGTTTAAATCATATATTGAATAATTTTCATGAATTATTTGGCATTGTTTACCCTTTTTGGTGAAAATTGCATGTTTGGTGAAAATTTTGCCTTTTCTTCCTTTTTAAGGTTGTTTTGAGCTTAGATTAATTCAAATGGATGCTTTCGATTATGTTGAGCAAGCTAGTAGATTATAAATCATATATAGAGTAATTCTTATGATATATTTTAAATTTTTGTTCATTTTTAGTGAAATTTGCATGTTGTGTTGTGTGCTTTCAATGCCTTTTCAATGCTAAGTGATTGAAATTAATGATGTATGCAAACAAATGATTTAATCATGATCAAACCAGAATAAAACATGCTGAAAATATCTACAAAAACCTGAAATTAAGCATTAAAAGATGCTAGGACATTGCTAGAGACACACCACGAAGAAGCTTGCTTCATTCTTCCGGTTCTTGAACTAATTAATAACTTAGCATAAAAAACTCATAGGATCACTTCTAAAACATGTATGAACCTTCCAAATCTTGCGAGTTTCATTCTTGGAGACTTGTCCTGTCTCATTCTGTCTTTGAGATCCATTGCTTACATCTCTTGCTTCTCGGTTACATCATTGCCCATTGATTACATCTTTTGCACACATCAATCATTTTTTCTTTAATCCTTCATTCATTGCAAGGGAAATGTAGGAGTTATCCCAATGTTGACACCCCATTTTGCCTGACCCCCAATTTCCCCCAAATTCGAATAAAATCTTGAAATTGAATAAATTCCCGAGGAATCGAACCCAAATGCGAAGAAACCTCAAAATTTTATTGACCCACAATGTTCCCTAATTGGTACAAATTTTCCCAAGGTGGTTAGCATCCCCGAGAGTGTTCCTACAATTTTTCAGAGAAATTGGAAAAGAGATGGAAGAAAAGATGGACTGAGTTGGTGCGATTATCAAAACATAATTGTGCCAATATCATTCCAAAAGATGAGAAGAATGGTACACTTCCCCCCCATTTCTTACCTGGACCTCCCCATTTCGATGGAATAATGTAGTCAATATATTAAAGGGTGGCTGTCCATGGAATGGGGGGGTGAAATACATCATCACCCATGTAAATAGAGGGCATTCTTGGGAATTTACGTTGCTTCCTTCACAAGCAATCTTTTGTGTCCACTGGATCAAATTAGTGGGCTAAGATCATGTATAGGAGAGAGAATCTTTGCCCCTGCTTTCTACTTGGACCATCCCATGTACATCAAATGATTGACCACAAATACACTTAGGGTGGTTGTCCAAGGCAAGAAAAGGGGGTGTAGAGTATATCATTTCCCTTTGTTAAAACCCCACCGATTTAGGGTTTGAAGAGGAGGATGCTCATTTTTTTTAGCAACCAAGGAGAGAAAAGAGCAGAGAGAGATCGGAGAAGAACAAAAAGAGGGTCGAGCACTCCCCTTGCTACCGGCCACCATCTCCTCCACATTTCTACCTCTTCTCCACCTCCTCAACCACCATCTCTCCCACCTGCTATTACCACCATTTCTTCATCTTCTCCGGTGGCCATCAGCGGAATCCAGCAAGCCCATCCCACTCCGGCCGGACATTAAACCGAGCTCCACACTCCCTCACCTTCTACACCTATATTCCCAAACCCTTCTTCAAAACCCATCATATCCCTCCACCATATTCTTCTTCTCTAACCCCCTTACCATCATCCTCACCAACAACAACCACCTCCATCATTTTTACCACCCTCAGCCACCTCCATTTCTGCAGCCATCAATCTCAAACCCATTTCATTTTTTTTATTATCTTTGCAAACCCACCATCTTCTCCACCATCTCCGGCCATTCCGGCAAAGCTCCGACTAAGAACTCCATTAAATCTATCAACCTCTCCCAACTCCATCATCTCTGCAACCCCTTCTCTCAAGCCATTTTCATTTCTACCCCATCCCCTCTTCTCCGACCACCACCACCGTTGCTAACCCAGAGCCGACCGAATCCCCTCAGATCTAACAATATTCGACCCTCCTTTCTACAACCTCCTTCACTTTCTTCTTCACCCCATCACCTCCTATGTTTTGGCCAAACCAAAACCCATCTTTACAAACCCATTTCACCATCATCCCCTCCATTATCTTCCAATCACCTCACCATCAACCCCTTTCCACCTATTTTAACCCCACTTCCATTTTCGGATTGACATAGAAGAGGGTTTCTATTATTTACGGTTATTTGGAGGAGACATAACAGAGGGTAGGTCTGTTAGGTGAGAAAATTGCAGAGAAAGGATTTAGAGAAAAGAGAAATCAGAGAAGAAAATCAAAGGAAAGAAAGAAAACAAGAAATGGATTTACATAATCTACTCAGGTAATATCTCTTTCCTTTCCAATTTTAGTTTAAGATGAATATGCTTATGCTCATTTTAATACTTCTTTCGTTTGAATGATGTTTGTTTTGTGGTAGAACTTCAATTTGATTTTATGATTGAACGGTATAAGGGTGGCTAATTCTCTTAATTTTGGTCTTATCTTATACTTGGATGATCTGGGATAACAAATGAAGCTAATAAGGATTCATGTAGTGGAGAGGTGTTGGTTTTCCTTCTATGTTCTGTGACCTTAAATTTGTTTTGTAAGGTGTTATAATTGATTCTAATGCTCTGAGATTATCTAGACAGATTTTGGGTGACAGTACGCTAATGATTTGGTAATGTTTGCGGTGTTTAAGGACCTTGATGCTTAAATTTTTTTTTCCTATCCTTTGATATTCCGTATAAGAGTTTAGTTTTCAATCCTTTTCTATATGTTGGATGGATTTCCTTTTATTGATTTGGTTAGACGTAAAGATAAGCTTGGAAATGGTTTTATTAACCTCGGAAATCATGATGACCTTTCATGAGTTAACTTGTCTGGAAAGAGCAAGTTGGGTTTTGAGCAACAGTTAGGAATAGTGCTGCCCATGCTGTGAGTCATTCTTTATACTTTTAATTTCAGCTAAGACCCCCTTTGGATTTGATTGCAATAATTCTGCAAGGTTTTCTTGTTCTATTTGCTTCGAAAAATTAAATATGGGGGTCACAAAAAGGGCAAGCTGAGTTTAATACAATTGTTACATGGGGTAGTTTCCATAGTGCATACTAGGATACATCTTTTAGAGCATTGTCGTAAGTTTTTTTTTTATTTGCTTTGGAAGTCTGTAATGCTCCAATTCTCAGTTGCAGCCATTATCATGCAAAGCATGGTGGAAAGTCTCTTTTTCATTTGCTTGGGAAATTTGTCAGGCCCTAATTATTAGTTGCAACCATTATCATGTTACTTTTACATGTTGCAGCCCGTGGTCTTGAGTTTTAATGTCTTTCTTCATGTTTTAAGTTCCACGTCCTAAAACTCCAAGGTTTGGGTTTTGGCAATTTCTCGGCTTTCAACACACTCATGCTTAGATTCCGGTTACGGCTCTTGTGTTGCATTCCATGAATGTTAGCTCAATGCCCTTCATGTCTCTTTTCTTATCTCATCGCTTCTCATGGGGCTTAGGGGTTTCCTCTTCTTCGTGATCATCATTACGTACAGGATTCAGGATTTCTTCTTCTTCGAGTTTACTCTCACGTTTATAGGGATCTTACTCGAGCTTCTGTATTCCATCGATTACAAGGATATTTTCTGGGGTTTCTTCTTTGTCCGGAGTCATTCTCCTTATGTTCCTCGAGATCCTTTTCTAGTTCGGGACTCCCTCGATTGTAGGAACGCTCATCGGATTCAGGCGACGACGGACAGAAACCTCCTGAGCCAAAACCCCCTTTCAATCAAAAGGGATAAAATAAAAAGCAACAAAAATCTAAAACAACAAAAACTTTTTTTTGAAAAAACTGTTTCGAACTACGTTGGCTTGATCCCTTTCCATAGGGTACGTAGGTAGCTTGGGTACAACCAAGTTCAGTCAAACTTTTTTAATAAATACTTTCAGACATTTTCAAACCTTTCAAAACAAAAGAAAAATGGGCAAGGATGGTGATTGCCAGGTCACTCGGAGTCCCCTTTTCATTCCTTTCCCGATTTTGATCGTGGTTTTCCGGTTTTCATCTATTTTTCGAAGTTTTATTGAGTTTTGGGACTGGCGATGACGTAGCGTGGCCCCTTCACAAGGATTGTCCTCGCTGAGCCCAACGATAGGTCATGACAATCGCGAGACTTGCCCGATCTTCAGCAAATTAGGATCGCTGGGCTTGATTCCTTTTTGAATCACCCTCTAAGCCTATCGTGTGTTCCATTTTCTTTTCCCTGGCATTTCTAGTCTTTGTATATCGCTGACTTTCTGATTCCTTTCTTTTCGTGCATCTCTTAGCGTGTTTGTCTTTAGTTCTTTTATGTTACCTTTAGTTTGCTTACTTCTTTAGCGTGTGATTGATTGATATTTTCTCAAACTTGTCTCTCGCATAAGTTTGCATGCTAGTGTCTTTACTTTACTGCTTTGGTTGCTTAGCTATAGCGTTTATTCATTCGTCCTATCCTGATTATCTGTCTAGATCTAGCTCTTTACTGCTTTCCCTATCTCATTATATCTATCGTTGTCTGTTTAGTTATGGCTCTGCATGTGGATGTTACTGCTTTCCTAGAATGTGATGAGTTATGATTAGATGCGATAAGTTAGAATTTGGATGTTTACTTTCTTTTGCCAATCCCCGGGTCATGCATGCTTAGATAGATGTTTTCTCAGGGATACTCGTTCCCATTTCACATGATTTTCGCCCAAAACTCTTCAAAGTTAATTAAAAATGGCATAAGAGACCAAGTGTTTGTACTTGGACGAATTGGGGGTGCTCTTCGGATCTTCCTCATTCGTCATCAGGCACGGACCTTTGCATCTCTGGTTATCCGTTGCGACAGAGTATTTTATGGGCTTCCAGGGCCGACTCCCTGGATGGCGACTCTGAGTTCTTTTAGGTATGTCTTGATTTCGAGGCTCCTGTCTCCGGATCAAGATATATCTCATACATATACACCGCCATCCATGCTGTGAGTGGCATCTGTTTTGAGAGTTCCTTGGTAGAGCTCTCCTTCATATTGTGGAGATCTTAGAGGATTGACGGGGGATCTAGCGTCCCTCGCTCACCGTCCTCGAGATCGTGGTTCACAGGCTGACGACTCCACAGGGGAGTTCTTGAAACAATTCCTAACTCTGTAAATATGCCATTTTTACTAATTTTGAAGAAATTTGGGCTAAAATCAAGTTAAATGGGAACTTTTTCGCTTAAAGTCCAGGGGCACCAGATAAGTGCGTAAATAAAACGAGGGAATCACTCATGCATTATCATATTCTTTATCTCTTCTATTTTTTGTTATTCTTTTGGCTCCACGGGATATATACAATGCGTGCCAGATGGGATGTCATTACCCTGATGGTGCTATTGAATCTATTTCCAAGCTATACGCCGGTGCTGCACCCGTAAACACTCGGTGCACTTGTGTTTACAGCAGCCGATGAGCAATGAAGCATACTATGTATGACACTCGGTGTACTTGTGTTATACATTTAAAGTATGGATCATATGCATAGTGCCCTATAGATTGAGTCCGGAGTCCTACTTTATTTCATATATTATGTATATAAATATATTTGCTGACTTAGTGAAACCTAATTTGGAAGTGCATGAGTTTATATATATCTATATTGCATTCATATAGGGATGAACATGTGTTGCTTACACATGTGGAGCCTAGAGTTAAGAGCCTTGTCCTATTTACAGACTAGGTAGCTCACCTTATATGGCTACAATGCGGTTCTATTAAACTCAACAGTTTGTCATGAGTCGAGACCTCCTTGACTCTGCTAGAAAAGACTAGACTGGTGCCCCTGGTTAGGATATATGTATATATATATATATTTATTATTAGATTAGGGCTTGGTTCTTAGTTATGTTTTCCTTTTTAATATAATCAATTATTCCCGTCTATCCATTTTTTGATTGTGATCAGATCATTGGTTCCACATCATTATCTTTCTAGCCATGACCTATCTTCCCTGAGCCTGATCCTTTGATCGATCCTGATCAGATCGCATTCCCCATGTCGATTTTGAGTCTATCTTGCCATTATTACTACCAGAGTGTGTGTTCTTGCTGAGAGCCCTGCTTTATCTTGACCATGACGGCGTACTCTTTATGTTTAGTTGCTGAGACCCTCCTAGTACAGTCGTTATCTTGCCAGATTTTCTCAAAAAACCTTGAGCGTAATCATTATCCTTTGGGTTTGTTGACAAACCATGTGCTTACCTTACCACATCTCCTAGTATAGCCGTCAAGCTGCCGAATTTTTTCTAAATACCTCGAGTGTGGTCATCATCCTTTTAGGCTTGTTAACAAACCATGTGCTTACCTTACCACATCTCCTAGTATAGCCGTCATGTTGCCGAATTTTTTCTAAATACCCCGAGTGTTGTCATCATCCTTTTAGGCTTGTTAACAAACCATGTGCTTACGTTACCCCATCTCCATGTACTGCCGTTATGCTGCCGGATTTTATCTAAAATTTTTGAGAGTAATCACTATCCTTTGGGGTTATTGATAAACCATGAGTTTACCATGCCATGATCCTTTCGTAAGGCTGTTAGGCCTAAAATCGGTAACAGATACGGCAGTGACGTAGGAGCTGAGCTGGAGGACCCGAGGAGCCGAAGTGAAGGAGGTGAGTCCTGCACAAAGAGCAAACGAGGTCAGAAGACCAACCCGGAGTCGTTACTCCGGACAAGCCCTTCGACACTCAAGTCAGTATGAGCAGGAGTGCAAAGCGAGTTTAAGAGTGGTGGTTGGGAAGTTATTACCTCTATTTTGAGCTCTGAAAGCCCTTTTATAGAGGGAAACCTGGGGTGGTTGGATTACCTACCCCAGGACAGGTGTCGGCCTGTTATAGGTATGTGTTTACCTACTCTGAGGTAATTACCATAATACCCCTGGACTGACGTAGGATTTGTGGTGGGCCATCCTGGGGCCACGTGTCGACAGCTAATAGGCTGCTATTTTTCATACCCCATCATTTGCCCCCCAGTTCTCCAAGTCATTGTAGTGATTTTGGGAAGTCTGGTGAGTTATATTCCTGAACGGGGGGAGTCTTATCTGGCCCGCGAAATCAGTCCGAAAATTCTGTCTGTCCGGCCAGGAAATCAGTCCTGAAATTCTGTCTGTCCTGCTAGGAAATCAGCTCGAAAACTTTGTCTGTCGGGCCAGGAAATCAGTCAGGAAATTCTGTCTGTCCGGCCAGGAGATCAGTCAGGAAACTTTGTCTGTCCAGCCAGGAAATCAGTCCGGATATTTTGTCTGTCCGGCCTGGGAATCGGTCCGGAAATTTTGTCTGTCCGGCCTGGGAATCAGTCCGGAAATTTTGTCTGTCCGGCCTGGGAATCAGTCCGGAAATCCTGTTCTGTCCGGCCAGGAAATCAGTCCGGAATTTTTATCTGTCCGGCTTGGAAATCAGTCCGAAAATTTGGTCTGTCCGGCCAGGAAATCAGTACGGAAATTTCGTCTGTCCGGCCTGGGAAGCAGTCCGGAAATTTCATCTGTCCGGCCTGGGAATCAGTCCGGAAATCCTGTTCTGTCCGGCCAGGAAATCAGTCCGGAATTTTTATCTATCCGGCTTGGAAATCAGTCCGGAAATTTGGTCTGTCCGGCCAGGAAATCAGTCCGGAATTTTGTCCGGCAAAGTAGTCTGTCCGGCTTGGGCGGACAGATTTTTTTCGCGTAGCGGATGCGCCATATTCTGTCCGACTTGGTCCGGACAGATTTTTGTCGTTTAGCGATTGCGCCATATCCTGTCCGGCTTGGGCCGGACTGATTTTTGTCGCGTAGCGTATTCTGTTCGGCTTGTGTCAGACTGATTTTTGTCGTTTAGCGAATGCACAATATCCTGTCCGGTTTGGGCCGGCCAGATTTTTGTCGTTTAGCGATTGCGCCCTATCCTGTCCGGCTTGGGCCGGACTGATTTTTGTCGCGTAGCGATTGCGCCATATCCTGTCCGGCTTGGGTCGGACATATTTTTGTCGCGTAGCGGATGCGCCATATCCTGTCCGGCTTGGGCCGGACAAATTTTTGTCGTGTAGCGAATGCGCCATATTCTGTCCGGCTTGGGCCGGACAGATTTTCTTGACGGGCACATATTCTGTCCTGCGCCATATTCTGTCCGGCTTGGGCCGGACAGATCTTCTTCACGGGCACAATCGCTTTAGAAGTTAATCTGTACACGAGCACCTTACGGATGTCCCTTAGCCCCTTGGAGATACGCCCGTATTTGCTTATGCCCTTGCCTCCAAGTGTGTGTCCGTCATTAATGAAAGACACGTGGCACCATACAAGGGCCCTCGAAGTGCGTGCGCTTCATTAAATGCAAACCGCCTTAGCCAAGGCTTTATAAAAGGAGGTTTTCACCCTTCATTTCTCACTTTTCACTTTTTACTTTCGCCCTTCTCCTCTTTTTCTTTCTTTCTTGCTCTGCCTGCTCGGCTCGGTTAGCTCGAGGTTGTGATCGTCCGTGAATTTTAGGAGCTCTTCTCTGTTCGGTCCGGTAATCTTCTTGAGCGCGTCTTTTATTCGTTTCTTTTTCTGCGTTCATGTCCTGTAGTAACTCTAGCTCTGAGTCCGGTTCAGGGGAGTCCTCTTCCAGTAGCTCATGGTCTAGTTCGTCAGGGAGGACCCAAAATAATCCGACCAGGACTCCCGGGCAAAATATGGCAAGTCCTGATATTAGTGTAGAAGTAGTAGATAGTGAGAACGAGATGATTGAGGACGAGGTTATTTTGGATCGGAACACCACTCCACCCCCAACGGATAGTTACCTCCGAGCAGAGGCGAGTGTTGGTAGTGACGTCGCCGAGGCGTCCACAACATTCCTCCCGAGCCGGGCCGTTGAGGTCGTAGCTAGGGCCCGGATGGGCGCCAATCCCCAGTACAACATCCGAGCTCTTTACGAGGAGAACATCCTTGATGAGTCCAGGTTGGGAGACATTAGGGATAGGTACATTATTCCCCTAAGGTTTGGGCTGAGGGCTGCGATAGAGGGAGATAGGGCTTGCAACGAAAGCTCTGACGTCTGTATATACGACGAGTCGTTAAGGGCCGAGCTCAGGTTCCCTCTGCACCCATTCTTCACCGCGGTCCTTCGATATTACGGGCTGGCTCCAGCTCAGGTAGCGCCGAACTAGTGGAGGACACTGACCGGTTTCATGTACCTGGTCCAGGGCCGGCTTCAGAGAAGTTTGTATGTGCCGTTGTTCCGTGCGTGTACGCACTTGAAGAGGCATAAGGATGGGGGTTGGATTTACATTAGCCAGCGCCCGGAGGTGAAAATGATTACTGGCATTCCCTCTTCCATACACTTATGGAAGAACAGGTTCTTCTACGTCGAGGAGAGGGAGTATACCGAGCCCTGACCAGTTCCTCTAAAATGGGACACCCCAGATACAGTTGCGATGAGCCGTAAGCCGCTCCTCGAGGGCGAGGATATGAGAACGTTCGTCCTAGTTTGTGAGGAGCTGGACCGTGAGGGCCTCATTCATTGCTCGGAATTCTCTTGGGAAGAGGTTCTGGTCGGGTTGGGCCTTAGTACTGCGACCCCGGCACGTATGTGGCTAGTCTTGCTTTTAAACTCCTTTTCCTCTTTTTTTGCTTCTGACTGGTTTTGTTCGTCTATGTTGACTTTCAGAGATGCAGAAACAGTCAAAGATGGAGAAAGTGAGGCAAGGTGCCTTTGGAAGGGCCCAGCAGGGCCAGAAGACGAAAGCCGCGGAGATTTCGACTCCTGCTCCGCCCCGGGACACGCCGCCCCCCAAAGGCAAGACTACAGTGAAGCTGGTCGGCGCCTACGGCCGAGGAGCAGGGTCTTCAAAGTCGGGTGGAACATCCACTGGAGCCCGTCCTCCCCCGGCGAGGTCTGGAGATAATGTTTTTCGGCCCAACTGGGCCGTTCAGAAAAGCGACTCCGGCCTTGGTGAGAGCCGGGTGGCTGTGGAGATCGTCACTAAGGGTCTCCTGAACAGAGACAAGCTGCAGGTTCTAAACGAGCCTCCAGCTGCGGCCGACGAGGCCATCTTCTCTTCGCTCTACCAGGTAAGATGGCCCGTGTGTTCGTTTGTTTTGTCTTTTGTTTTGCTTTCTTGTGTTAACACTTGTTCGCCTGCAGATTGGATTGTATTACAACGACTTTCGGGAGAAGAGTAAGAAGTTTTCTGAGGCAATAACTAAGTCCGAGGAGGAGAGCGGGCAACTGATGAAGGAAGCAGAAGAGCTCCAAAGGTCCATCGGACAGAGGGACGCGGAGAATCAGCTGCTCAAAGATGAGTTGGCTGCCCAGAAGCAGAAGGCCGCTGAGGCCCTCAACGCACAGAGGGAAAGAGCCCGGGAGAGACAGATAACGGCCGTCGAGGAGGCCATACAGAAGAAAGAAGATGAACTTATCAGTTTGTCCAGCGAATCCTACAAGGTAGGATTCTTTGATTGCCTCGATCAGGTCAAGGAATCCAACCCGGCTGTGACCTTGACGGGCCTAGTTCTCCCTGATCCATTGGCGCCTGACGACGACGAGCAGGGCACTGTCGCTGCCGCAGAGGTCCCGAAGGCACATCCATCACGGGGTGGTAGCCACGGGGTGTCTTGAGCTCCTTTCCCTCTTTTTTTTTGTAATGGTCCTTGGAGACCCAACTTTTGTAATAGCCTTTTGAGGTCTCATTTTTTGTAATGGCCCTCCGAGGCCCTACTTCATGAATGGAAATTATATCTTGCTATTTATTGTCCATTCTCCACTTGTCTGCCTCTGGCTAATACTGTTTGACTTTAACACTGTGGGCCAAGAATGCTCCGGGCAGACGTTCGAGGTGAACTAACCAACGAGTACCCAAATTTTAGCGAACTGGGTTTCCAAGATGGTTTGGTTTTTCTGTCTGGGCCCGTTCCTGACCAGGAATGCACTCTCGGTCTTTACGGAGACGGGCCGGGGAGAACCAAGCAGTGAGTACCCTAGTTTTAGTGAACAGGGTCTCCAAGTAGCTTCGGTTTTTGCTGTCGGGACTTGTTCCGGACCAGGAGTGTGCTCCCGGTCTTTGCGGAAACGAGCTGTGGCGAACCAAGCAGCGAGTACCCTAGTTTTAGTGAACTGGGTTTCCAAGTGGCTTCGTTTTTGCTGTCTGGGCTTGTTCCGGACCAAGAGTGCGCTCCCGGTCTTTGCGGAGACGAGCCGTGGTGAACCGAGCAGCGAGTACCCTAGTTTTAGTGAACTGGGTTTCCATGTGGCTTCGGTTTTTGCTGTCCGGGCTTGTTCCGGACTAGGAGTGTGCTCTCGGTCTTTGCGGAGACGAGCCGTGGGGAACCGAGCAGCGAGTACCCTAGTTTTAGTGAACTGGGTTTCCAAGTGGCTTCGGTTTTTGCTGTCTGGACTTGTTCCGGACCAGGAGTGCGCTCCCGGTCCTTGCGGAGACGAGCCATGGCGAACCGAGCAGCGAGTACCCTAGTTTTAGTGAACTGGGTTTCCAAGTGGCTTCGGTTTTCGCTGTCCGGGCTTGTTCCGAACCAGGAGTGCGCTCCTGGTCTTTGCGGAGACGAGCCGTGGCGAACCGAGCAGCGAGTACCCTAGTTTTAGTGAATTGGGTTTCCAAGTGGCTTCGGTTTTTGCTGTCCGGACTTGTTCCGGACCAGGAGTTCGCTCCCGGTCTTTGCGGAGAGGAGCCGTGGCGAACCGAGCAGCGAGTACCCTAGTTTTAGTGAACTAGGTTTCCAAGTGGCTTCGGTTTTTGCTATCCGGGCTTGTTCCAGACTAGGAGTGCGCTCCTGGTCTTTGCGGAGACGAGCCGTGGCGAACCGAGCAGCGAGTACTCTAGTTTTACTGAACTGGGTTTCCAAGTGGCTTCGGTTTTTGCTGTCCGGGCTTGTTTCGGACCAGGAGTACGCTCTCGGTCTTTGCGAAGATGACCGTGGTGAACCGAGCAGCGAGTACCCTAGTTTTAGTGAACTGGGTTTCCAAGTGGCTTCGGTTTTTGCTGTCCGGGCTTGTTTCGGACCAGGAGTGCGCTCCTGGTCTTTGCAGAGACGAGCTGTGGCGAACCGAGCAGTGAGTACCCTAGTTTTAGTGAACTGGGTTTCCAAGTGGCTTCGGTTTTTGCTGTTCGGGCTTGTTCCGGACCAGGAGTGAGCTCCCGGTCTTTGCGGAGACGAGCCGTGGCGAACCGAGCAGGAGTACCCTAGTTTTAGTGAATTGGGTTTCCAAGTGGTTTCAGTTTTTGCTCTACGGACTTGTTCCTGACCAGGAGTGCATTCCCGGTCTTTGCGGAGACGAGCCGTGGCGAACCGAGCAGCGGGTACCCTAGTTTTAGTGAACTGGGTTTCCAAGTGGCTTCAGTTTTTGCTGTCCGGACTTGTTCCTGACCAGGAGTACACTCCCGGTCTTTGCGGAGACGAGCCGTGGTGAATCGAGCAGCGAGTACCCTAGTTTTAGTGAACTGGGTTTCCAAGTACTGCAAGGAGATTTGCAAAAGAGTTTCTATCATTCATATTCAACATATATTTACAAAGTCTCTTTCACGCCAGGTGGTCTACTACTGATAGTATTTTCGGAGGTTCTTTGAGTTCCAAGCATGGGGTAATAGGTGCTCCTCCAGCGTCTCTAGCTTATAACTCCCCGGGCAAATAACCTCTTTCACTCAGTACGGCCCCTCCCAGGTCGGGGAGAGTTTTTCGACCTTCTTCGGTTGGGAGATAGCAGCTTTCCTTAGGACAAGATCCCCTGCTCGAAATTCTCTGGGGCGTATCTTCAAATCATGATAGTTAGACACTTTCTGCTTGTAGGCGGCGACCCTGATTCGGGACTCTTCCTGGGCTTCTTCCAGTAAGTCGAGATTTGCACGGAGCCCATCTCCATTGAGTTGCTCATTGAATGCATGTATATGTGTGTATATCTATGACTATATGTACTCATAGTCTCCGAATCGAGAGGTTTCTCATTTTACATCGCCACTCATGCTATGAGAGGCATTCTTTTGAGAGTTCCTTGGTAGAGCTCTCCTTCACATAGATAATCTAGAGACTTCTTGGGGGCTCGTCCCCCGCCTCTCTCGGATCGGGGTCCACAGGCCGGCGACTCTGCTGGGGATTTCTTTCGAGATATTGCCTAACTCTGTTAAAATGCCATTTTTTACTAATTTTGAAGAAATTTGGGCCAAAATCATGTGAAATGAGAATTTAATCGCTTAGAATCCAGGGGCACCAAATAGGTGTTTAAAACAAGGGATTCACACACTACACAGCCTACATCATTATGTTTTTATTTTCTTTTATTGATTTTATTAATATTGGCTCCATGGGATAGATATAGTATGTGCCAGATGAGACTGTTGTATCTATTTCCAAGCTTTGCGTCGGTGCTGCAGCCGTAAACACTAGGTGTACTTGTGTTTACAGCAGCTGATGAGCAATGAAGCATACTATGTATAACACTAGGCGTACTTGTTTTATACATCTAAAGTATGAATCATGCGCATAGTGCCCGATATATTGAGTCCGGAGCCCTACCTTTATTTTACATATATTATGTACATGGATATATTTGTTGACTTAGTAAAACCCAATTAGGAGTTGCATGTGCTTTTATATGTATTGCATTCATATAGGCACGAAAATGTGTTGCTTACACATGTGGAGCCTATATTTAGGAGCCTTGTCCTATCTATAGACTAGGGTAGTTCACCTTAGGTGGCTACAACGCGGTCCTAGTACACTCACATGTCTGTCTTGAGTCAAGTGTCTTGATTCTGCTGGATTATATTTAGGGCTGGTGCCCCTGGTTAGGTATATATGTATATATATATATATATATATATATATATATATGTATATATATAAATATATATATGTATATATATAAATATATATATTTTATTATTAGATTAGAGCCTACTCATTAGTGAGGTTTCCTTATCTAATCTAATTAGTTATATCAGTCCGTTTTTCAGATCTAGACCCGACCAGTGGCTTTTACTTGCCCCTCTCATGATCGTGGTCTATCTTTGCTCTATTTAGTGAGATTTTTGTCCATATATCTCTTGATTATAAGATCAGGACCTACTTTCTAGTAGAGATTCCTGGCTTAAATCAATCAGTCATGTCTATTCATCCTTCAGATCTAAACCTGGTTAATGGCCTTTACTTGTCACACTCATAGCCATTGTTTATTCCTTGATCCCGTGATGATAAATTCTACCTATATATTTATCTTTCAAATTCAAACCTGATTTATTCATTCTGTTGCTGTGCCATAGATGCATTAGGTTGGATTCTTGCTGAATTATTTGTTTTGTCTTAGATATGGTTGATAGCTTGTCCGCTGTCTCTAAGGTCCTAATCTATCATTGTTTATCACCTTGATCATACAGTTTTGACATTCATCTTCCAGATTTAGACCTGGTCTATGATCTACTTTTGTCAGTTTGTGACTGTGGTCTCTTTTCTGAGTTTCTGATCATCTTTGATCATCAATGGAACATTCGGCATCGTCAATTGTATCCTTACTATGATTGATTGTTAAGTTTATCTCTATTCTTTGTTTATTCCAAGTTATCTTCATTCTCTCATTATCCCCTCTTATCTTTGTGTTTAGGTCTGATCATGGCGAACATTTTGTTGGACAATGATAGCTGATGCTATTAGAGCTCTTCCGCATGAACATTCACAGAGAAATATGGCTGATCATTTCATCAATTTATTCACTCATCTGAACAGTCGTGATATAAATTGGAAGTTTCTTCAAGCAGCTGCTGGACTATGGGATCATGTTCTTCATGTCTTCCGATTTGGCCCTTTTGAACTCTGTCCCATATTTGAGGACTGGTGTACCCTGCTAGAGCTCCCATCTGAGAGACTCTGGATCAAACCTTCAAGAATAGAATCTCCTCATGATCTGTTTTGCAAACTATTCAAAAATGAAACTGTGGATGCTCTACCGTGTTTAACTGATACGTGCGTGAAAGTTTAAGACCTTGTTAAACTTTTTTCCAAAAACGTCGATCCTGCCAACTCTCGTTTTCAGGATTGCCGACATAGTGCTTTAATCTTTATGGTCTTTTCACGTCATGTTCTTCGCAGAAACTCCCATGTTGCATCTTTGACCCTATTAGAAGTAGTAGATCAGATCAATGAGGGGATGAATCCCATACCCACCATGTTAGCAGAAACCTTCTTGGGACTAGACCTTATTGCTTGCCAAGAGGTCAAAAATAATTTTTGTGGATGTGTTAAATTGTTGTATGTCTGGCTTGGTGAAAAACTTCAGGTTCTTCAACGACAAAACCAAAATCCATATACCCTGAAGAATTTTCGTGCATGGCAACCAATGGCTAATAAACCTCAGTCCATTGATGAATGGCGCAATTGGTTGCAGCATGTAGAGGAGAGCCAGTTTCGTTGGGTGAGTCATTCATGCTTCCAAGTTTTCACTAGCACCTACCCACATCCGTTTGTTTACCTCATGGGTTTTGAGAAATCTTCTTTTTATGTACCCATGCGATTTCTCCATCAGGTTACTGGAATTCTATGTACTCCCGGAGCCATAGTCCCTCCTCTTTGTGAAGATCTCACTCCTGATCTCATTAGATCCATTGTGGCTGCTTGGGGAAACAGAAATATAGAGAGGAGATTTTCTTTAGCTGCTAAAGTCCGACGTGGAAAAATACAGGAAGAGCCCGCAAGCCAGAGAGCTCCCATTGAGGAACCTTGAAGATCTCTATCATGTTTTGTTATCTTGATTTCGTCTGTTCCTATAATTATCAGTCTGCTTATCCAGTTGTGATCAGAGATTAGTAATTTTGTCAATTGTAATCTCAGTTTGAATTTCATTAAATGAAAGTGTGTTTCTGTTTCTCTTATCACTGTTTGATCAGAATATTTTATCTCGATTATCAAATTTTTAATCTAGTGTTTATATTTCTATTTCAGGATTCTTGATTGAGCAGCCATTGCTTCTAAGAAAATCCTCATTTCAAAACCAACCTGGTCCCGTCAGACATCTGATTCCAGGCTGAATAGACAGTCTTTGTCACCACCCTCTTTTACTTCTCCACTGTTACCCATTTCAAACTTACAAGAAATTCTTTCAGCAGTTCAACCCACACCTGAACCAAAGGCTGAATCTGCAGACACTCTTGCCGAGATGAATGAGTTGATGAAGACTATGCTCCAACAGATGAATAATATAAATGAGGAGATAGTCAGGCTGAAGAATGACAGAGAGTCTACCTCTAAAGAGCATGCACCTCGGCAACCCCCAGTTATACCTTCTCCACCTCCTATGATGACTAGGCCTGCTGTATTAAACGTTGAGGATGATTTCGATGAAGAGCAGTACGCAGAAGAGAATTGCCTTCCTCATCCGGATAGAGGGCAAGGTGATAACAGACAAACTAGACAGGCTAACCCAGGAGATGGAAAATATAAAATTACAAGGCCCGAAGAAGTTAAATATGGCTGATGTCATGATTTATCCAGGAGTCACACTGCCACCGAGATTCAAAGTACCAGATATGGATAAATATGATGGGATGGGGTGTCCTAGTAGCCATTTAATATCTGTTCTTCCGCTTCTACAGCAGCACGGTCTATCTCCGGAGCAGGTTGCTCTCCTGTTCCCCAGATCTCTAGTTGGAACCGCAAAGAAATGGTTTTTGAGCCTAAAGTCCGAAGATATCTGAACCTTAGAAGACATTGCTAATAGGTTCGTGGAGCAATTTTCCATGGAGGAAGGAATAGATGTTTTTAAGAGGGACATGAAAGCTTTGAAGCAAGGCCACGATGAAACCTTCACTTCCTTCATCCGCAGATGGAGAAGAAAAGCTGCGCAGATGACTCATCGTCTGTCAGATGAGGACCAGATTAAAATTGTGGTGAAGAATCTATCTCCACAATATTATCATCATATGGCCATCCAATACTTTCTTGATTTCAGTCATCTCATTAAGACTGGAACCCAAATAGAGGATGCCTTGTCCAAGGGCCTAAGGTCAAGAGCTTCTTCTGATTCAAGAGAGGGAAAAAGGCAAATGATAGCACCTAAGGAGGTTCATAATGTGAATACTGTCCCGCCAGCAAGGAGGGTAAATTTTGGTGAAGGTAAGCCCAGAAGGAAAGGAACCGAGACGATTTGAGCCTTTGCCATATTCCCTTTCAGTGGCATTGAAGAAATTGTTGAGAGATAAGAAGATAGAACTG
This sequence comes from Tasmannia lanceolata, assembly GCF_043159265.1. Classification (NCBI taxonomy): domain Eukaryota; kingdom Viridiplantae; phylum Streptophyta; class Magnoliopsida; order Canellales; family Winteraceae; genus Tasmannia; species Tasmannia lanceolata. Next base: position 7,350,715 of record NW_027518679.1, on the reverse strand, counting down.
TTAGAACCTAGAGAGGTTCCAAACCCTCTCCCAAGGTACTGGAGGAAGGACTATTATTGTGAATACCATCAGAGTGTCGGACATCTGACTAATATATGTATGGCATTGAAGCATAAGATTCAAGACATGATTGAGGCAAATAAAATTACTATTGAAGCTCCTAACGTCACTCGTAATCCTTTCCCGACACATGCAATCTCTCCACCAAATGTTTATGCAATCCTTACAGAGGAAGTCATTTTTGACCATTCCCGTATCTGTGCTGTCATCTCTGAGGAACCGTATGTTTTGAGATGGGAAGAAAGAGATGAAGATATCGAAAACCAGAAGCCTTATGTAATGTCTGCCCGGGATGAGGGATTTGCAGAATCTCCTGAATGTTCATATGTCCTCGAGTATGAAGAAGAAGAGATAGAAAAGAGGGTCCCTTATGTTCTGAGGCTAGAGGACGAGGATTTATTACTCTTGAATGACCAATGTGATTAGCTCCGTCATGTTACACGTGGAGGGAGTGTCTTTAAATCGGCAGAGCTGAGGGTTGAAAATCCTGCCGAAGTTGCAAGAGCTGCAGAAAACCAAAAACAGAAACATAGTCTAGATGAAGAAGAGGACAATTTGCTGAAACAGCTGAAAAAGACACAAGCTAATGTGTCCATATGGGGTCTACTAATGGCATCGCCAAAGCACAGACAAGTAGACTCCGTGAGTTGAATGCATCTCAAGTGTCAGTGGAAATTACCCCTGATGAGTTGGTCAGCTTAGTGGCCGTGGCAAAAGCTTCCCGGGTATTGTCTTTTACTGACGAGGACCTGCCTCCAGAAGGAAGGGACCATACCCATCTTCTCAGGATTACCATAATTTGCAACAAGCGGAGAGTGCCTGAAGTGCTAGTAGATAATGGGTCAACCCTAAATGTATGTCCTTTGAGCACCGCTGTTTCCTTGGGATTCGGGCCAGATAGCTTCATACCATCTGAACAAGGCATATTGGCGTATGATGGCACTAGAAGAGACTTGATCGGTATATTAGCTACTGAGATCGAGATTGGAGGAGAGACTTTTGAAGTCGAATTCCAAGTGGTTGATATCAAAACCTCTTTCTTTCTTCTCCTGGGCCGACCTTGGCTGCATAAGGTCAAAGTTATTCCTTCAACGCTACATCAGAAACTGAGATTCATCCGAAATAACAGAGTGATTACAGTGCGAGGAGATCCAGAACCGAAAATTGGGCAGATAACCGCTGAATCAACTGTCGAAAATGCTAAGGATGTCAGCCTGACAAGATTCTCACTGAAAGTCTCTACTATTACTATGGAGGAGGCCATGAGTGAAAAGATTATGTTTCTCTCTAGCACCAACACTCAAGTGGTTAAAATAATGCGACGATATGGGTATGTCCCGGGAGCTGGCCTGGGAAGAAATTTGCAAGGCCTGACTGAAATGCCAGAAATGAAGATGGTGAATGGATTGTTTGGGTTAGGATAGAAGCCAACTCGAAAAGAAATCCAGGAAATGAAGACTTTCATGATAAAATGGGCTGAATGTCGCCGCAGAGGCTTAGAGTTTCTGATGGGACCGTTCAGCATGGTCATGAATGGTAGATTTAGAAATGAAGGGGCTGATTGTCCGTACTATGGTTTCTCAGAGCCTTGGTATGACGAGACAGGAAAGAAAATGCCAGGTCTTGAGATTTTCTTTACAGATAAGCTGCCAATAAATTTTTACAGTGAACAGATTTTCGTAACAGCATTGGCAGAGGAACAAGACTCAGATTGGGTTGAGAGCCTTGAATCAGAACTCCTAGACTCCCTGTTTCAGGTTGAGGCACCAGTCGTCGCAATGATTGGAGGAGATACACCCTTCATGAACACAAGAAACTCCATTACCCCAGCTGAGGGACCTTTGGATAACTGGACTTCACAAGTTATACCCCAAGTAGTCTTTCAGTATAGTCAAATCCCTTCAAAAGAGTCAGTCATTTTGAAATGTGTGTCAGTTTCTGAGTCTAACCCAGAGTCTGTCATTTCTAACTTTTCTTTTGATGCAGATACTGTAAAGGTTGGGTCTACTTCTGGAGTTGGTGACGAGTCTATCCTTGGTGGCGTCGAGCCTGCGTCTGAAAGCGTCCTCATTGATGTTTTGTCTGTACATATTTCCGATTGTATTGACACTGATGTCAATTTGTCTTTTCATTCAATTTCAGAGTCTGTAAAGCCTGTTGTGGGTTATCTTACTGATGTAATAATTGATTCCGATGAAATAAAAGACTCTTTTGCATATATTCCTGTACTTGTCTCTTCTACTGATTCTGCTTCTAAACCTGATCAAGTAATTAATAATGATAATTAAGACTCCCCCTCTAATGAGGAAGCCGACGACACTTCCCTTGAAATCAAACATATGATTCAACAAGAGGAGAGTCGCCGAGCGAAACCACTTGAAGAGGAAATTGAAACCCTAAATATCAGTGATGAACCTTAATTCGGGAGATACGGATTGGCAAAACTTTATCTCCTGAGGAGCGCAAAGAATTAATCACCTTGCTAAAAGAGTTTAAGGAAGTTTTTGCTTGCTCTTACGATGAAAAACTAGGATTGAGTGAGGACATTGTACAACACAAATTACCTCTAATCTGTGGCATCAAGCTGAAGAAGCAAAAACTCCGGAAACATAAAACAGGATGGGAGTTGAAAGTTCATGATGAGGTTAAGAAACTACTGGAAGTGAAATTCATCGAAGTAGTTGAATACCCCGAATGGCTTGCAAATATTGTACCGGTACCCAAGAAGGACGGAAAAGTCAGGATGTGTGCCGATTTCAGAGATTTGAACAAGGCCAGTCCGAAAGATGATTTTTTCGCTTCCGAACATTGATCTCCTGGTTGAAAATACAGCTGGACATCCACTCTTATCTTTAATTGATGGATTCTCAGGGTACAACCAAATTAAAATGGTGCCTGAGGATATGATGAAGACAGCGTTCATTACTTTATGGGGGACATATTGCTACAGAGTGATGTCATTTGGTCTTAAGAATGCTGGTGCTACTTATCAGAGGGCTGCGACTACTCTTCTTCACAACATGATTCATAAGGAGGTCGAAGTATATGTAGATGACATGATTATCAGAGAGCATGCAATTGCCTTACGAAAGTTTTTCGAGTGAATCCGAAAGTATCAACTTCGCTTGAACCCCAGTAAATGTGTATTTGGGGTCACATCAGGGAAGTTGCTTGGATTCATGGTCAACGAGAGAGGAATCGAAGTGGACCCTAAAAAGATCAAGGCTATCCAAGAAATGCAACCACTAAAGACGAAAAAGCAGATTCGTGGATTCCTTGGCAAAGTGCAGTACTTGAGGAGATTCATATTTCATCTAACCATGACATGTGAACCCATCTTCAAGTTATTGAAGAAGAATTCTTCCAAGAAATGGAATGATGAATGTCAGGAAGTATTTGAAAAAGTCAAGCAGTGCTTGTCTTTGCCTCCTGTCCTATCACCAGTCATTCCTGGCCAACCGTTGCTATTGTACTTATCCATCAGAGATACGACAATGGGTTATATGCTTGCTCAGAGGATGCAGGGTCTAAAAGGGAAAAGCCCATTTACTATATCAGCAAAAAAATGCTAGAGTATGAAATCAAGTATACTATTTTAAAAAAGACTTGTCTACCATTAGTTTGGGCAACTCAAAGGCTTAGACATTACCTGTTGTCGAATAAGATACTTTTGGTCTCACGGATGGATCCGTTGAAGTATTTGTTCGAAAAATCCGCTCTTACTGAAAGAACAGCTAGATGGTTGCTACTGCTGTCTGAGTTTGACGTCACCTATGTCACTCAAAAATCTATTAAGGAGCGGGTCATCGCTGAGCAGCTGGCTGATGCTCCAGTTGAGGAGAATGCTTTTCTAAAGGCAGACTTTCCTAATGAAGAGATCATGGACATTGAAGAAGAGAATCTGAATACCAAATGGCTTATGTATTTTGATGGAGCCGTCAATAATCATGGTCATGGAATAGGGGCAGTTTTGGTATCTCCGAAGAAGGAGTACATCCCTATATCCATCAAGTTGCAGTTCGAATGCACCAATAATATGGCAGAATATGAAGCATGCATGGCAGGACTTGAGGCAGCTTTGGCTTTGTGAATTCAAGACATCGATGTGTTCGGGGATTCAATCCTGATCATTTTTCAAATAAATGGGGATTGGAAAACAAAAGAAGCGAGGTTGATCTCATATCACACATATTTAGAATCTCTGGTCAAGAAGTTCAGGAGTGTCACCTTCACTCATATGTCGAGGACAAGGAATCATTTTACTGATGCACTAGCCACTCTGGCTTCAATGTTAGACATTTCTGCGACAATGGAGGTTCAACCTTAGTTGTGAGGTTACAATGGGCTCCCGCACATGTGAATGCCATAGAGATATCAGCAAGATGTCCAGATGGAAAGTCGTGGTACACAGACATTAGAAATCTCATTTCAGGCAAGGGGCATCCGCCTGAGGCTTCCAGGAAAGAGAGGAAAACTCTTCAGAGGTTCGCTGCCAACTTCATCGTTTGTGGTGAAGAATTGTACAGAAGGTCATTTGACGGGATACAACTTTTGTGTGCTGATGAAGATCAGGATGCAGAGCTCATAGAGCAAACACATGAAGGTGTTTGTGGCCCTCACATGAATGCTAAGATACTGTCAAGGAAAATCCTTAGACTTAGATTCTATTAGCCCATAATGGAAGCAAACTGCTTCGCATTCGTGAAGAAATGTCATAAATGCCAAGTCTATGCAAATCTCATTCACCTGCCTCCATCGGAGTTACATTCCTAACGTCGCCAAGGCCATTCTCAGTATGGGGGATTGATATCATTGGCAAAGTTTATTCAAAGTCGTCAAGTGGGCATGAGTACATTCTAGTAGCAATTGATTACTTCACGAAGTGGATAGAAGCTGCTTCGTATGCTTCCATAACTTCGAATATAGTTGCGAAGTTCATTCGTTCAAATATCATTTGCAGATACGGAGTGCCTCATGAGCTGATATCTGACAATAGATCTCATTTCAAGAAAGAGGTAGTGCACCTGTGCGAAGAGTCCAAGATCAAGCATCACAAGTCGTCTCCTTACAGACCTCAGACAAACGGGGCTGTAGAGGCAGCGAACAAGAACATCAAGGTCATAATCAGTAAGATGATCGAGACTTATAAGGATTGGTCGAACAAACTTCCTTTTGCCTTACGAGCTTACAGGACATCGATCAGGTCTTCTACAGGTGTAACTCCGTATTCTCTAGTGCATGGAATAGAAGCAGTCCTGCCTGTTGAGCTGAGAATCCCTTCGCTAAGGGTAATGATGGAAGCGAATCTACCAGAGTCTGAATGGCCAAGAGCCAGTCAAGGGTATCAAAGAAGAATCGAAAGGGCCTTCAACAAGAAAGTCCGAGTCAGAGACCTAAAGCCAGGAGATCTTGTTATTAAATCATACAGGGCACCGGTATTTGATCCCAGAGGGAAGTTCAGGCCAAATTGGTCTGGACCTTACATTGTTGATGAAGTCCTGCCTGGAAAAGCTGTAAGACTCTTCGATGAAAATGGAGAAAAATTAACAGAACCTACAAACCTGGACCAACTAAAGAAGTACTATGCTTAGATATATCAGGAGGCCATCCTTTGTAGATCAGAGCTTAAAAGTGTGGACCCCGATCTGAGAAGACGAGTGCGGCGAGGGACGCGAGATCCCCCTGCAATCCTCTAAGATCTCCACATGTGAAGGAGAGCTCTACCAAGGAACTCTCAAAATAGGTGCCACTCTCACAGCATAGCATGAGTGGCAATACAAAATAAAAGAGATACATCTTGATCCAATGATAGATCCCCGAACCAAGATGTACCTAAAAATAAACTCAGAGTCGCCATCCATGGATACGTCAAGGAACCAAAATAAATGCTCTGTTTGCAACGGATAACCAGAGATACAAAAGGTCCGTGCCTGATTACGAATGGGGAAGGTCTGGAGAGCACCCCCAATTCGTCCGAGTGCAAGCACTTGGTCTCTTATGCCATTTTTTATTAACCTCGAAGAGTTTTGGGCAAAAATCATGCGAAATGGGAACAATCCTCAGGAGTTGTCTATCTAAGCATGCATTTCCTCAGAATAAAAATAATAAGCACACAAAAAATGAATGAAAGAGGTGCCACCTAAATATTGCTAGGTTATGAGTGACATACCTAACTGGTGTCTAAGTTCTGATGGACAAACACATACAAGCTACAGCTAAAGGTATAGGATTAGTATAAGAAAGTAAGAGAACATAATAAAACACACAACATAACAAATCCTAAGACTCTAAACGATTTAGCCCGAGTCCTCGGATGGTCTAATATTCATCCAAAGAAGCCTACGTATCCCCGCCTCCACGAGAATCAAGGCAACGTAGTTCTTCGCACCTATTCTAAACTATGATGCCTAAGACACCTAGACCTCTATCTTAGACTCGATCTAAAAGACCGGACTAGTTCTTAAAGCTTCTTGTACGATTATTTAAATTCCAGTGAATTGTAGATTTTAGGACACCCTATATGCCCTAACTAAATGCAGGTTAGCCCTAAGCTAATGCAGGTGGTTCCTACAACCTATGTGTAACTAGGTTGTATTTCCTAAGGAAAACCATGGGATCACTAACGCATCTTAGACCTAGTCATCAGTCGGCGATGTGAATCGCCAACTGACCGGACGGAGGCGCTCCTAGCTAGGACAAACTCCTAACTCTAATACAAACACACAACAAGCATACAACAAATCAAAGACAAACTCTAACTCTAAAACTCTCTATCTAAGACAAAGTCCTAACTCTAGAGGAAGACTTTTTCGAAAATAATGTTTGGAAGATTTTTGGTATTTTTTTTTTAAAAGGGTTAAATGATTTATTTACAAAGTTTGGCTGGACTTGGGATGAAGATCCCAAGCTGCACTATGTACCTCGTGGAAGAGGATCAAGCCAACGTAGTTCGAAACGAACTCTCCTAACTAAAACTTAACACTTTAAATGATTTAACGGTTTTAATGTTTTTCAAATGTTTTTGATATTTTTTAAAGTTTTCAAATGTTTTTGAATTTCAAATTTCTAATGTTTTTAGATTTTAAAGCTTTTCTAATGCTCTGAGCCTTTAAATGTTTTCAATCTTAAAGGGAACACGCAAGTAACACCACAAACTAGGGCAAAGCCCTAAATCTAAAAGGGAAACCCCAAATAAGCAACTAGCGTCTCAAAGAGACAAACCACAATAAGAAAGATAGCACCCCAAGAACAGAGAAAACAATCTAAGATCCCAACCAGGGAAGGCTCTATATGACTGAGTTAGTCTCTAATGGAAAAATTCCTAACTAATAACACTAGGGAGGGAGTACAAATGAGTCAGAGACTCTCTAATAACACTACCAAGTCAAAGACTCGCTCTAAAAGAGGAGGCCACTCTAACATGAGGCTAGGTAAGCCTCTTAAAGGGGAAACTCTCTATATGAGACAAGGCTTGTCTCCGAGATACAAATGACGTAAACAAGGGTTCTGATGAGATTGGGCAAGTCTCCTATATACAAAGGAGGGCTCAAAGTATCCCTATCATCGCCAAACCCGACAAAGTGTTCCCAAAACATGATGGAACATCGAAACTCGAAGAGGATCCCAAGGAACGTATGAAGAACAATCCCGAAAAGAAAGGAAACCCCTCAAACCCTGAAAGAAGTAGTGAACCTAGAGAGAAGGGCATCCCTAAGCCTCACAGGATATGATGAAATAGAAGAAGAAGAAAACCCCCCGAGCCCCATAAGAAGTGGTGGCTTAGAAAGAGGTGGGACCCCTAAGTCTCGTAAGAAATCCTAGGTAAGGAGAAGAGACTTGAAGGGCAAGGGATGGATAGAGAGGCTCTAATGATAAATCCTCCACTCTACACTCTCCGCTCTACTAACCGAAATGATTCTCTCATTAGAAACCCTACAGCTTGAATCAACAATTCCCAGAGAATTTTATAAGTCAGGTCAAGACATCGACTCATTACCCAAATACTTATGACTAATCACCTTTATTCAAAAGATTTTAATTCCACAGTTCAAGAAAAGGGTAACAACCATTCAAGCAGAGTTAAAATCTTTACGGAGCGATGTAGACTCTTAAAACAAATTTTAATCTAGGGCATTCTTTTTTTTGCTCAGGTGAAAAACACTTATGCTCTAAATTTTACACGACTTAATAACACTAGGTGGTTATGCGATATGAAGAGACATAGAATTTAACAATGCATAATCAACAAAAATGGGTCATGAAAGAATGCCCTGACAAGCTACTCTTAACTTTAACTCTCATATCGAGACATCCAAAGGCTAGGAAAACACCATCATCAAATCAAGTTGATCGGGAACATAAGTTTGAAATTTTATCAAACACCTTGAAAACACAAAACTGGCAATATAGTTCGTGCACAAATGCTATCTAAAGCTTCAGTTATCACAAACCTGACAAACTAAATGAAATAATCAAACAATATGGATATTATCAGGCCATGAATTAATAAAGATCCAAGACATTGAAGGATATAAATTGATGCATTAGACCCACTAAACTATGAAGCATTATTAAATTGATTTGTAAACACAATATTGCCATCACAAGTAGGTTGTCTGATCCCAAGATTAAATCCTAGTGCATTTGGATCCAAACCCAAGAAATCGAGTGAGAACAGATTTGTTGGGCCACTCCATCTGTGAAATTCAGGTATAGTCCAATTCCCTTACATACAGGGCATGCAAAAATGAATCAAAGATAAAGTCACGATTTAAAAATTGACCATAATAATATCGCCCAAGGACAAAATGCACCGGCAAGAACATCAAATGAAAAATCAGTTCTATAAACCAAACACCATACGTTCAAAGAAGGGACTGTACCAAATTTAAACTAGAATAAAAGGAGGGAAATAAAAATGATACCAGGGTGCACTGCTGATAGAGCTGTTGAGGCAGTGGTTTGCTCGGCAGTGATACCCACCAATCATTGCAGTCCACGACACTTTGTCTCTTCTCAGAATCCGATCGAACAACAAAATTGCATTGGCAACATCACCATTCCTCACATACCCATCAATCAACGTATGCCAAGTAACCGAATTCTTCACAGTCATTCTATCAAACACTTGGTGGGCAAAATCCGCACGACCGTATTTCACATACATACCAACTATGGCAGTTCCCAGTACTACATTGTCTTCATCCATAGATAATTTAAGGACGTGGCCATGAATTAAACTGAAGAGGGATTTGGTGAAGTTAAGATGGGAAGAAGACGGGGTTGAATCGTAGGAGATGGGTTTTGATGGTGGCTGTGATGGTGGGGATAAACAATGAAATGGGTTTTATGAAAATGGTGGCTCGGTGGAGTAGATGGGGAGGGGTTTTAATGGATGTAAAGATGGTGGCTGAGAAAAGAGATGGAATGGGTTTAATAAAGATGGGGGTTAGGGGCGAAAATGGTGAGAGTGGAGGTTGGGCTGATTTAATGGTGGTTGGTGGAGGCGGTTGGAGTGGTGGCTGCTATGGTGGAGAGGGTTTGATGGAGAAGATGATGGTGGTGGCTGAGGTTTGAAGTGGGTTTTGGTCGGGTGGTGGATGTGGTGGTGGTAAGGGTTTAGGGAAGAAGAAGATACCTTGTGGTGGTGGTGGTGCGGGTGGTGCGGGTGAAAAATTGGGCCGAAGGTAGTGGAGATGATGGTGGTGGCGGTCGGTGATGACCGGCCGGAGAAAATGGCCGGAGATGGTGGTTTCCTCATCTCTCTCCCTCTGCTCTTTGCTGCCTCCCTCTCCTTTTCTAGAGAAAAAAAAAATGAGGCGCCTCCCCCTTTGCCCTAATTCGGTTTGGGTTTTAAATAGGGGAATGCTGAAATTCGCCCCCTCTCTTCTTCCAAGACAGCCCCCCTTAGCGTAATCATGAGCACTCTCCTACACTATAACGGGGTGGTCCAAGCAGAAAATGGGGCAAAGATTCCCCTCTTTCTACATGATCCCAACCCTCTAATTTGATCTAATGGCGCCTACTCATTGCTTGTAGTGTAAGCAATAGAAATTTCCAAGAATGCCCTCTTGTACATGGGAAATGACATATTTCACCCCCCTGAACTTGCACCACGACACTGTCTTAGCTCGTTCGCTAGGCAAACGTGCTCGGATCTTGACGAAATTTTACAGGGACCCTGGTGGGACCCTAACCTGCTCTAAGGTAGAATTTGGGGTTCCAATTTTATGATTTGATGGGGTTGTACTCAAACAGGGAGGGATTAGGGTACGGTCAAAATGGGGTGTCTACAGATGCCCCTCTTTGGCAGAGTGTGCTTTTCACATGGCAAAGCTGACAAGACAACTCATTTTGGCCGACCCGATATGAAAACAAAGCAGTTTTTATTATTATTTTTTTTAAATGATGCTCACAAGGATAAAACAGTACAATGACTTTTCAACAAAACTCAAAGACTACGAGCATTGGTGAGATAGCCTCTCTCTGACCCTTAACTCTGCAATTGGTACATCTCAATGAGATGGCCTCTCTCTAATACTTATGACTCGACTATCTAAATCAACACGCAAGGACTTTATTAAAGTAAGCAAACACAAAACACAAACATACTCTTTTAAAACAAAGCTTTTAAGAAAACGAGCACAATGAAATTACTTCAGAGAATGTAAGTCATTATCCATGCAAATGTAAATCAATCACTCAAAGAATATCAAATCGATCACCCAAAGAGTCTGTAACACTCAGAGAGCTTGAAACAGACACAAAAACCTTTATACTAAAAGAGCCTCAACTACCCGAAGAGTCTGTAAGACTCGAATGGTCTCAACTACTCAAAGAGTCTCAACTACTCAAAGAGTCTCAAATACATGCAAAAACCTTTATACTCGAAAGTGTCTCAACTACATAGAGAAACCTTTATACTCAAAGAGCCTCAACTACCCGAAGAGTCTGTAATACTCAAAGGGTCTCAACTACTCAAAGAGTCTCAAACACATCAAAGAAACTTTTATACTCAAAGAGCCTCAACTACCTGAAGAGTCTGTAACACTCAAAGGGTCTCAACTACTCAAAGAGTCTCAAATACACCCAAAAACATTTATAATCAAAAAGTCTCAACTACCCGAAGAGTCTGTAACACTCAAAGGGCCTTAACTACTCAAAGAGTCTCAAATCAACACAAAAACATTTATACGCAAAGAGTCTCAACTACCCGAAGAGTCTGTAACACTCAAAGGGCCTTAACTACTCAAAGAGTCTCAAATCAACACAAAAACATTTATACTCAAAGAGTCTCAACTACCCGAAGAGTCTGTAACACTCGAAGGGCCTTAACTACTCAAAGAGTCTCAAATCAACTCAAAAAATATTTATACTCAAAGAGTCTCAACTACCCGAAGAGTCTGTAACACTCAAAGGGCCTCAACTACTCAAAGAGTCTCAAATCAACACAAAAACATTTATACTCAAAGAGTCTCAACTACCCGAAGAGTCTGTAACACTCAAAGGGCCTCAACTACTCAAAAAGTCTCAAATCAACACAAAAACATTTATACTCAAAGAGTCTCAACTACCCGAAGAGTCTGTAACACTCGAAGGGTCTTAACTACTCAAAGAGTCTCAAAGCAACACAAAAATATTTTTACTCAAAGAGTCTCAACTACCCGAAGAGTCTGTAACACTCAAAGGGTCTCAACTACTCAAAGAGTCTCAAACCAACACAAAAACATTTATACTCAAAGAGTCTCAACTACCCGAAGAGTCTGTAACACTCAAAGGGCCTTAACTACTCAAAGAGTCTCAAATCAACACAAAAACATTTATACTCAAAGAGTCTCAACTACCCGAAGAGTCTGTAACACTCGAAGGGTCTTAACTACTCAAAGAGTCTTAAAGCAACACAAAAACATTTATACTCAAAGAGTCTCAACTACCCGAAGAGTCTGTAACACTCAAAGGGCCTCAACTACTCAAAGAGTCTCAAATCAACACAAAAACATTTATACTCAAAGAGTCTCAACTACCCGAAGAGTCTGTAACACTCAAAGGGTCTCAACTACTCAAAGAGTCTCAAACCAACACAAAAACATTTATACTCAAAGAGTCTCAACTACCCGAAGAGTCTGTAACACTCAAAGGGTCTCAACTACTCAAAGTGTCTCAAATACAACACAAAAAAATTTATCGATCTTATATTGAGTTCATTGATAGCATAGCTATCTCCTGCCGAGAATAAATGGGAGTGCATGATCATTGCTGAAAACCAAACTCAAGTAACTTGAATGAATTTTAGGGTATTGACTCTTTTTAACAAGGGAACTACATTCTGCTGGGTTTGAAAACTGCAAAAGCAGGCTATAGATTCCGCTAGGGACTAGATTTTCTGAAACATTGAATCTTTCAGAGAATGAGTTCAATTGAGAAATTTGATTCAAGAGAGTGTTCAAGCTTCTCTTGCTTCTATTTGCTGAAAATATTTATCTCAATTATCTTGTATTTGATATCTTTTATGACGCAAGTCATAAAAGATTCCCCTAGTATAATTACTTCTATGACAGGATCCATAGGAGAGCAAAATCAGGATAGGTAAGAAAGTTTAAGCTTGCATGGGTTCTTTCTTTGGTATATGGGAAAAAGGATATCCACAATGGATGAGTCTGAGAATTTTTTTTTCTTTCACTGCTCACTACTTGAGGCTTTGATGTCTCTGGCAAGTTTGAACAAAATATCTCTTGCCCTTTCCTTGATTTCTAAACCATGATCTACTCTGAATTTTCTTCACATTTCAAAAGGTATACTCTCTCTCTTCCAGTGCCAAACACTTCGGACATTGAGAGAAAAAAAGATAAAAATAAGAAAAAGACTTCCAAAGACTCAATCAAAGAAGACTCAAATTACTCAAGGGACTTGACTCACTTTTGATTCACCCTTAGATAAAATGTGTTATTTTATTATGGTAAGGCTAGCCACTCTTAGAGTACCCTCGAAAACAATGTCAAGAGGCTCTAATTTCCTCCATCGAAAATCCGTCATGGTTATTACCCCCTTTGGGTTGCTCGGTTTTAATGCCATTAGTTTAAAAGGATATCGAAGTAAGTCTTGTCGACACTACTCGGATTCCAGGATCCTGCCCTGTTTGAAGACTACTTCTCCATCTCCTTGATTTCTCTCTTCACAGGAAGTCACAACTATTGCCTTCCAGTATTCGGTCTAAAAGACCACTTGTCTCAACTTTCGCTTGCACTAGAAGGACTTTCTAGGAAGGCTTGGGATCAAAAGGGGGGGATATTTAAAGTTCAAACGATTTGGATCGAATCTGGTCTAGCCAGACTACCTACGTACCCCAAAAATGGAGGATCAGATCCGCGTAGTTCGCTTTGGGATTTTTCAAAGAATGGTTTAGCATTTAGCTTCAAATTTTGAAAGGAATTTTATTCCAAGATTTGACCGAACCTGAATTAATCAAGTTGCCCACGTACCCCTGAAGAGTTGGGGATCAGGTCCGATGTAGTTCGGGTGCATAATGCCCCGGGTTTATAATGTGTTTGAAAATAAATTGTTTAATTTTGCTTTTGGCCCAAAGGGTTTACAGAAGGATTTTTAAACGCTCGGATTTTGGCCATAAAAGTTCAGATGTCCAAGGATGGCCTCCTGATGTATTTGATGTACAAGCTTTTTGCTTAAGGTTCAAAGACTTAGAATTTTTTTCGAGAAGCTCTTGTGCTCCACTCCCATCTCGAAAATCTTGAATTTATGCTTAAGGTTCCACAACTCCTTGTCTCTTTCTTCTTTTTTTCTCTCTTTTTTTTTAGGGCTCAAATTTATCATACAACTTCCTTGCCAGAAAGTCCTCTCTCAATATTTCATCAGCTCCACAGGATGTCTAATGTTTCACTCTTTAAAATCTTCACTTTTCAACTGGATGTCTAAAGACGATGAAGTCTTGCTTTGCTCAACGACAGGGCATTCGCCTGGTTGATCCTTATAGGATTAAGCAAGACTACCTCAAACCCCTCTAAACAGGTTTATCAATTCTTTGCGCTCCTCGGGAGATAAAGTTTTGCCAATCCATCTTTCCCGAGTTTCAGATTTTGATACCACCATCAATGGCTTCGATTTCTTCAAGTGGCTATGCTCGACGCTCTTCCTCTCGTTTGACCATCTTTCAGATCTCGAGGTGAATTTCGTCTGCCTTCTCATCCGAGAAGGGGGTCTTTAGTTGTTTAAACATTAGATCTAAGAGTGAATCATAAAACATTGAAGATACAGAATCAAATGCTTTATTGAATTGAAATACTTCGAAGTACATAGATGACTTTGAACGTGCCTCAGTAGGCTCCACATTGAATTTAATCAAAGAGCTAAACACTGACTCTGAACGAGAAAGACTGATTGACATGACACATTTTCTTTTTCTTTTTTTAACATCAACATAATTGAACTTTTCCAACTTAGAGAGAAGAAAGTTGATGTACACTCAATGAAAGACAAATCTAAAGACACAGGACACTTCTTCAAAGGTAGTGAACCGGCACTGAAAGTTTATAGGTGATACACCTTTCTTCATGATAATGATAATTACAAAGTTCGATCCCGAAGTAGGAATCCTAGAAAAGGCAACTCCACAAGGTCTAGGTTAAATGGGGCAACAAAAGGCTTATGCTGACAATGTGGGTAAAGCAATAGACTGTTGTATCGAATGAATTCAGAAATGGTCAGTCTTTTGGAAGAAGGGCTTTTTGTTGAACACAGACTTTTGACTTAGAAGCAATCACACTATCTCAATAGTCATGGGATAAAAATTCTAAACAAATAAAGATAAAAGTAATCTTGAACACATCAATGTGCATTTTATTTTTAAAGTCAAAGAAATACTGTCTATGAAGGTCAAGGAAAAAATAGACAGTGATAATATGACCTACAACAACAGGGTCTCCAGGAATTCCCAATCCACTCCTTTACGTCTTTTTAAGATATGGCTGCTCTCTTTTGAGGTATGAAAAACTTAAGAATGATAAACACCCCTAATCTAAATGAGTTTGGACCTCAACAACAATCATGCGCTCGTGACAGATAGGCAAGATTTAGCTAATCCATCAATGATCATGATATAAGAAAAGTAAATCCATGATGGAAAATATGAATCAATTATATGTACAAAAGATAAAAAAAAAGAGATTATGACTAAAGTCCAGAATCTGATAATAATCCACAAATGGATAAATAGGATTAAATAAAAGGATCACGATACAACAAACTCACGGTTTATCCCTGACTTTGAAGAATAGCAGTTATGCTCAAAAATGTTCCAGGTAAAATCCGGCAGCATAACAGCTATACAAGAAGGTCGAAGTAAGGTAAACTCATGGTTTAACTAACTCTAAAGGATAGCGGTCATGCTAAAAATATTCTGCGAAAAATTCGGTAGCATAACGACTAGACAAGAAAAATAATGTAAGGTAAACTCATGGTTTAACTAACTCTAAAGGATAGCGGTCATGCTCAAAATATTCTGCGAAAAATTCGGCAGCATAACGCCTAGACAAGAAAGTCAAGGTAAGGTAAACTCATGGTTCTCCTAACTCTAAGAAATAGAGGTCATGCTCAAAAAAATGCTCTGGATAAAATCCGGCAGCATAACGGCTATACAGGAGATCTCCACGGCTCGACAAAAGGGTATATGAATAATAATAAATAAACAAAAACCAATAGAACATGACTCAGCAAAAATATTGATGCTCAAATGACAGTGGCAGGAAAAGCTCACGACCAATAAACGACTCCTGACTACCGGAAAAAGGTAATCAAAAGAAGGACTAACCATAGATGAGAACATGTAACAACGGGTTAGTTCCAATGACTGAAAGATCAAATGATAGATCGTGGCCATGGCAACGGCAAATAAAAACCACAGACCAGATCAGGATCTGAATAAAGAATTGATATAACTGATTGAATTGGATAAGAAACCCTAACTAAGAGGAGAACCCTATTCTAATAATCAATAAAAAGGCATATATACATATATGTACAACCTAAGCAGGGGCACCAGCCCTAAATATAGTCTAGCGGAGTCAAGGAGATTTTGACTCAAGACATACTTGTGAGTGCACTATGACCGTGTTGTAGCCATATAAAATGAGCTACCCTAGTCTACAAATGAGACAAAGCTTCTAACTCTAAGCTTTACATGTATAAGTAACACATGTTCGACCCTATATGAGTACATATATATAGTGTCCTAGCAAGGGTTCCCTAATTTTGGTTCTAAAGGGAGCAACTAATATATATATATACATAATATAATAAAATAAAAGTAGGGCCCAGGCATATCTGCAGGGTACTATGCATATGACCATACCCTTGATGTATAACGCCAGCACACCCAGCATTATACAGAGTATGTTCATCGCTCATCGGCTGCTGTAGAACACCAGTACACCCAGTGTCTACGGCTGCAGCTCCGGCGCATAGCTTGGAAATAGATACGACGGTTCCCTCAAGGTCATAATTGCCCATCTGGTACGCATCATATCTATTCCCTGGGGCCAATAATGAAGATAATGAAAGAAATAAATAATATGACAATGCATGATGTGCAGTGTGTGAATCCCTTGTTTTAATTACGCACTTATCTGATGCCCTTGGATTCTAATGATATAATTCCCATTTAAAATGATTTTAGCTCAAAATTCTCCAAAGTTAGTAAAAATGGCATTTTTATAAAGTTAGGAAATGTTTCAAGAACTCCCCAGCAGAGTCGCCAGCCTGTGGACCCCGACCTGAGAAGACGAGTGCGGCGAGGGACGTGAGATCCCCCTGCAATCCTCTAAGATCTCCACATGTGAAGGAGAGCTCTACCAAGGAACTCTCAAAATAGGTGCCACTCTCACAGCATAGCATGAGTGGCGATACAAAATAAAAGAGATACATCTTATTCCAATGATAGATCCCCGAACCAAGATGTACCTAAAAATAAACTCAGAGTCGCCATCCATGGATACGTCATGGAACCAAAATAAATGCTCTGTCTGCAACGGATAACCAGAGATACAAAAGGTCCGTGCCTGATTGCGAATGGGGAAGGTCTGGAGAGCACCCCCAATTCGTCCAAGTGCAAGCACTTGGTCTCTTATGCCATTTATTATTAACCTCGAAGAGTTTTGGGCAAAAATCATGCGAAATGGGAACAATCCTCAGGAGTCGTCTATCTAAGCATGCATTTCCTGAGAATAAAAATAATAAGCACACAAAAAATGAATGAAAGAGGTGCCACTTAAATATTGCTAGGTTATGAGTGACATACCTAACTGGTGTCTAAGTTCTGATGGACAAACACATACAAGCTACAGCTAAAGGTATAGGATCAGTACAAGAAAGTAAAAGAACTTAACAAAACACACAACATAACAAATCCTAAGACTCTAAACGATTTAGCCCGAGTTCTAGGATGGTCTGGTATTCATCCAAAGAAGCCTACGTATCCCCGCCTCCACGAGAATCAAGGCAACGTAGTTCTTCGCACCTATTCTAAACTATGATACCTAAGACACCTAGACCTCTATCTTAGACTCGATCTAAAAGATCGGACTAGTTCTTAAAGCTTCTTGTACGATTATTTAAATTCCAGTGAATTGTAGATTTTAGGACACCCTATATGTCCTAACTAAATGCAGGTTAGCCCTAAGCTAATGCAGGTGGTTCCTACAACCTATGTGTAAGTAGGTTGTATTTCCTAAGAAAAACCATGGGATCACTAACGCATCTTAGACCTAGTCATCAGTCAGCGATGTGAATCGCCAACTGACCGGACGAAGGTGCTCCTAGCTAGGACAAACTCCTAACTCTAATACAAACACACAACAAGCACACAACAAATCAAAGACAAACCCTAACTCTAAAACTCTCTATCTAAGACAAAGTCCTAACTCTAGAGGAAGACTTTTTCGAAAACAATGTTTTGGAAGATTTTTGGTATTTTTTTTAAAAGGGTTAAATGATTTATTTACAAAGTTTGGCTGGACTTGGGATGAAGATCCCTAGCTGCACTACGTACCTCGTGGAAGATGATCAAGCCAACGTAGTTCGAAACGAACTCTCCTAACTAAAACTTAACACTTTAAATGATTTAACGGTTTTAATGTTTTTCAAATATTTTTGATATTTTTTAAAGTTTTCAAATGTTTTTGAATTTCAAATTTCTAATGTTTTTGGATTTTAAAGCTTTTCCAATGCTCTGAACCTTTAAATATTTTCAATCTTAAAGGGAACACGCAAGTAACACAACAAACTAGGGCAAAGCCCTAAATCTAAACGGGAAACCCCAAATAAGCAACTAGCGTCTCAAAGAAACAATCCACAACAAGAAAGATAGCGCCCCAAGAACAGAGAAAACAATCTAAGATCCCAAGCAGGGAAGGCTCTATATGACTGAGTTAGTCTCTAATGGAAAAACTCCTAACTAATAACACTAGGGAGGGAGTACAAATGAGTCAGAGACTCTCTAATAACACTACCAAGTCAAAGACTCGCTCTAAGAGAGGAGGCCACTCTAACATGAGGCTAGGTAAGCCTCCTAAAGGGGAAACTCTCTATATGAGACAAGGCTTGTCTCCGAGACACAAATGACGTAAACAAGGGTTCTGATGAGACTGGGCAAGTCTCCTATATACAAAGGAGGGCTCAAAGTATCCCTATCATCGCCAAACCAGACAAAGTGTTCCCAAAACATGATCGAACATCGAAACTCGAAGAGGATCCCAAGGAACGTATGAAGAACAATCCCTCAAAGAAAGGAAACCCCTCAAACCCTCAAAGAAGTAGTGAACCTAGAGAGAAGGGCATCCCTAAGCCTCACTGGAAATGATGAAATAGAAGAAGAAGAAAACCCCCCGAGCCCCATAAGAAGTGGTGGCTTAGAAAGACGTGGGACCCCTAAGTCTCGTAAGAAAACTTAGTTAAGGAGAAGAGACTTGAAGGGCAAGGGATGGATAGAGAGGCTCTAATGATAAATCCTCCACTCTACACTCTCCGCTCTACTAACCGAAATGATTCTCTCATTAGAAACCCTACAGCTTGAATCAACAATTCCCAGAGAATTTTATAAGTCGGGTCAAGACATCGACTCATTACCCAAATACCTATGACTAATCACCTTTATTCAAAAGATTTTAATTCCACGGTTCAAGAAAAGGGTAACAACCATTCAAGCAGAGTTAAAATCTTTACGGAGCGATGTAGACTCTTAAAACAAATTTTAATCTAGGGCATTCTTTTTTTTGCTCAGGTGAAAAACACTTATGCTCTAAATTTTACACGACTTAATAACACTAGGTGGTTATGCGATGTGAAGAGACATAGAATTTAACAATGCATAATCAACAAAAATGGGTCATGAAAGAATGCCCTGACAAGCTACTCTTAACTTTAACTCTCATATCGAGACATCCAAAGGCTAGGAAAACACCATCATCAAATCAAGTTCATCGGGAACATAATTTTGAAATTTTATCAATCACCTTGAAAACACAAAACTGGCAATATAGTTCGTGCACAAATGCTATCTAAAGCTTCAGTTATCACAAACCTGACAAACTAAATGAAATAATCAAACAATATGGATATTATCAGGCCATGAATTAATAAAGATCCAAGACATTGAAGGATATAAATTGATGCATTAGACCCACTAAACTATGAAGCATTATTAAATTGATTTGTAAACACAATATTGCCATCACAAGTAGGTTGTCTGATCCCAAGATTAAATCCTAGTGCATTTGGATCCAAACCCAAGAAATCGAGTGAGAACAGATTTGTTGGGCCACTCCATCTGTGAAATTCAGGTATAGTCCAATTCCCTTACATACAGGGCATGCAAAAATGAATCAAAGATAAAGTCACGATTTAAAAATTGACCATAATAATATCGCCCAGGGACAAAAAGCACCGGCAAGAACATCAAATGAAAAATCAGTTCTATAAACCAAACACCATACGTTCAAAGAAGGGACTGTACCAAATTTAAACTAGAATAAAAGGGGGGAAATAAAAATGATACCAGGGTGCACTGCTGATAGAGCTGTTGAGGCAGTGGTTGGCTCGGCAATGATACCCACCAATCATTGCAGTCCATGACACTTGACACTTTGTCTCTTCTCAGCATCCGATCGAACAACAAAATTGCATTGGCAACATCACCATTCCTCACATACCCATCAATCAACGTTTGCTAAGTAACCGAATTCTTCACAGTCATTCTATCAAACACTTGGTGGGCAAAATCCGCACGACCGCATTTCACATACATACCAACTATGGCAGTTCCCAGTACTACATTGTCTTCATCCATAGATAATTTAAGGACGTGCCCATGAATTAAACAACCAAAATAGAAAGCTTTGGATGGGAAATTGGCGCAAGCAGCGAGCAAAATTACAAAGGTCACGTGATTGGGTTCGATGTCGGAAGAGAGCATGCTGGAGAATGTGGTTGCGGCTTCGGAGAGAAGGCCTTGTTTACAGAGGCGAGCAATGGAGGACGTCCATGAAACGACGTCCCCCAGAGGAATTTTGTCGAACGATTGGTGGGTGGTTTTGAGGGAGGGGTTATTTTTATTGATAGTTGGGTTATGAAGGTGGTGATTTGTGGGTTTGGGAATATGGGTTTAGATGGGGACGGTGATGGCGGAGGTTTTAACTGAAGAGGGATTTTGTGAAGATAAGATGGGAAGAAGATGGGGTTGAATCGTAGGAGATGGGTTTTGATGGCGGCTGTGATGGTGGGGATAAACAATGAAATGGGTTTTATGAAAATGGTGGCTCGGTGGAGGAGATGGGGAGGGGTTTTAATGGATGTAAAGATGGTGGCTGAGAAAAGATATGGAATGGGTTTAATAAAGATGGGGGTTAGGGGCGAAAATGGTGAGAGTGGAGGTTGGGCGGATTTAATGGTGGTTGGTGGAGGCGGTTGGAGTGGTGGCTGCTATGGTGGAGAGGGTTTGATGGAGAAGATGATGGTGGTGGCTGAGGTTTGAAGTGGGTTTTGGTCGGGTGGTGGCTGTGGTGGTGGTAAGGGTTTAGGGAAGAAGAAGATACCTTGTGGTGGTGGGGGTGAAAAATTGGGCCGAAGGTAGTGAAGATGATGGTGGTGGCGGTCGGTGATGACCGGCCGGAGAAAATGGCCGGAGATGGTGGTTTCCTCATCTCTCTCCCTCTGCTCTGTCCTTTTCTAGAGAAAAAAAAATGAGGTGCCTCCCCCTTTGCCCTAATTCGGTTTGGGTTTTAAATAGGGGAATGCTAAAATTCGCCCCCTCTCTTCTTCCAAGACAGCCCCCCTTAGCGTAATCATGAGCACTCTCCTACACAATAACGGGGTGGTCCAAGCAGAAAATGGGGCAAAGATTCCCCTCTTTCTACATGATCCCAACCCTCTAATTTGATCTAATGGCCCCTACTCATTGCTTGTAGAGTAAGCAATAGAAATTTCCAAGAATGCCCTCTTGTACATGGGAAATGACATATTTCACCCCCCCTGAACTTGCACCACGACACTGTCTTAGCTCTTTCGCTAGGCAAACGTGCTCAGATCTTGACGAAATTTTACAGGGACCCTGGTGGGACCCTAACCTGCTCTAAAGTAGAATTTGGGGTTCCAATTTAATGAATTGATGGGGTTGTGCTCAAACAGGGAGGGATTAGGGTACGGTCAAAATGGGGTGTCTACAAAAAGCCAACAACCTCAAAGTCAAAAACCGTTTGCTAACCCTTCAGGCCTAAAAAAAACTGTTTCTTTGACAAACTCAAACCAGGGGCATCTTTTATGACTTGCGTCATAAAAGATTTTGAACCTCTACGTCATGACCTGATCCCTTTCTACAGGGTACGTAGGCAACCTGATCAATTCGGGTTCGTTGAATCCTTCACATCTTTCAAATCTTCGAAAGGAAAGAAAGAATAAAACAAACAATCCTTCAAAACCCAAATGGCCGAACTACGCGGACCTGATTCCCATTCTCTTTGGGGATACGTAGGCAGTCTGGAGGGCCAGATTCGGTCAAAATACATGAACTTACCAAAGGTTAACTTGTTTGAACCCAAGCCTACCTAAAAGTCCTTCTGGTGCATTTAGGCTCAGGTTTGTAGAGAAACAAAAACAAAGAAAAAGAATGATGGAGTCTTAGACCCACTAAACTGAAAACCCGCAAGGGCAGTCTAGGCAAAAGTTAGGGTCATTCGCCCACTAAGCTGAAAACCCGAGAGGGCGGCTTAGGCAAAAATCAAGGTGCTGAGCCTGCTGGATGGAAAACCTGCAAGGGCAAGCAGTCCAGGCAAAAATTAAGGCATGACTGAATCGAAAACTTGGAAAAGGCGATTTGGTCATGGCAGTGACTTCATAAAGGACAAAACCTCTGAAAGCCAACAAGACTTTCATTTCTTTTTGCGGCACTACTCCAAAGTTTGAGTAAGCGCCAGCAAAGATTTTTCTGACACTCTAAGCTAGGGGGTTAAGACTAAGTAATCCAAAGGGATAATAACCATGAAGGAAATACCGGAAAGAGGAATGAAACACTTTTAAATACGGTTTTCAAAAGATTCTAAGAGTGGTAGACTGTAGCATCTTAAAACACTTATCAGACTAATAAGCAGATTCAGTCTCTCTTCGAGTCTAAGTCATAGGTCTGTTGAAGTCCTCATTCATTGGTTGTCAAAGTCCTTTCTCTGTCGAGTCAGTGTCCAGTCCCAGAGTCATGTGTGGGGAAGCCTGTGTTGTTTAATATCCATCCCAAAGCTGGGGTAACGAGAACTAAGAGGGTGAAAGTGAAAAATGATGGATTTGTGTCTCCTCAAGTGTGATACGAAGTAGAACGGAGTTCAGAAGATGATGAACCTCCTAGTCCATCTAGCAGGCTTTCAAGTCCATCTGAGATGGCAGAGATCATCGGAAATGAGAGGAGATTGTCAGTTAGATACAGTCTGTTGTAAACCTGAAATCCTTGTAACTTCAAACATTCATGAAATGAAGGCCTTCTATTGTTCCCTGTTACTTTTTGCTTTCTTATGAATTTGTCATGGAAACAAAATCAAACTAGGGGCATCTTTTATGCCATGAGCAATCAGGTCATAAAAGATATAAAGTGAGCAATGATGATTGAGATGGCTATTCTCAACAAATGAAGATAAGAGGAGCTTGAACACAATCTTTAAATTCGATTCTTCAGTCAAATTCCATTGATAATCTGTCTCAGCAATCCTTTGAGGGTTTGCAATCCTTTGAGGGTTTGTCTCATCATTCCACTGAGAATCTTTCTCATCGTTTCATTAAGAATCTGCCTCATTATCCCAGCGGAGTTTCTACTCACAACCAGAGTTTGTAACCAAACTAAGCATTCGAACCCAACCAGATTCTCCCTGAGAGTATCCACCCCGAGTGAAGAAACCAAATTCTCCCTGAGAGCATCCACCCCGAGTGAAGAAACCGAATTATCCCAGAAAGCATTCGCCCCGAGCGAAATACCATATTCTCCCTGAGAGCATTCGCTCCAAGCGTAGAACCCAAATTTTCAGCCTGAGAGCATTCGTTCCAAGCGTAGAACCATATTCTCCCTGAAAGCATTCGCTCCAAGCGTAGAACCCAATTGTTTCCTTAAAGCATTCGCTCCAAGTGTAGAACCAAATTCTCTTTGAAAGCATCCGCTCCAAGCGTAGAACCCAATTTTTCCCTGAAAGCATTCGCTCCAAGTGTAGAACAAAATTCTTCCTGAGAGTATTCGCTCCAAGCGTAGAACAAAATTCTTTCTAAGAACATTTGCCCCAAGCGTAGAATCAATCTCTCATTGATAACTTTCGCCCTGAGAGTAGAACCAAATTTTTCCTTGAAAGTATTCACCTCGAGCGTATAACTACATTTTTTTCCCAAGAGCATTCGCCCCGAGCGTAAAACCAAATTCTTTCTAAGAGAATTCACCCCGAGAGTAAAACCAAATTATTTCTAAGAACATTCGCCCCGAGCGTAAAACCAAGTCTATCCTGAGCATTCGCCCCGAGCGTAGAAAGAACCAAAGTTTCTCTGAGAGCATCTCTAAGAGTACTAAGCAAACAATCAAAACCCATTCCATTTGAAGACCTATTCTATTTCAAGAACCTTGAGACATCCATTCCATATCGAGACCCTGGAGGTATCTGATTATTCCAAAAATTCAATTTTAGCAAAATCATCTTCCTTTCTTTATTCTTCTTTCTTTTCACTCAATTTTGGGCCAGTCAAAATGTGCTGTCTGTTCAGCTTTGACATTCGCGTGACAAGCACGCTCTGCCAAAGAGGGGCATCTGTAGTCACCCCAATTTGACCGTGCCCTAAATCCTCCAATTTTTTTCAAAAACCCCATCAAATCAATGAGGTAGGACTCCAAATTATACCTTAAGCTTGGTTAAGGTCCCACCAAGATCCTCCTAAAATTTTGTCGAAATCCGAGTGCGTTTGCCTAGCAAACGAGTTGAGTCATTGTCGGTAGTGTAGACCAAAAAGGGGAGTGAATCATCCAGGAGAGGGCTGACCCAAATCCGAATGGGACACGATAGAACCGCGCGCCTATCACTTTTTCCATCAACCGCGCGCCAATCAATCTAGTAGTGCCATTATCAACCTCTAATATTGCCTATAAATATCCGGTTTAATCCTCATTTTTGAGGGATCTAGATTTTTTTTAATCAAGAGAGAGAGAGAGAGAGACAACGAGAGAAAATCTGAAACCCTAGCTTGTGTTCTTCATTTCCGATCATCTTCTTCAGCCAATTCCGGCCAATTTTCCGGCCGATCCATTTACTCCGGTCATCTTCAACCTTCAATTAATCATAGATTCATTTACTTTATTTCCTACAATCCTCTTTGCAGCCATTACTTTCCAAATGACCTATATCAGTGTTTCTTTTGAATTTCTCAAACCCTCACCACCGATCTTATCATCCTAATTCTTTAGATCTCTTTCAAATCCCTTAGAAATCATTTGGATCTGAAATATTTAGAAGAATTTCCGAGATTTATAAAAGAAGAAGAGCTCGTTTGATTATGTGCTTTTGGTGTTCATCTATTGATTTAGCTGTGATTCCAAAACGTGAAGAAGCTGAATAGAAGTAAAAAGAAGAAAGTAAGATCAGTAGAAGAAAGTATAATTCCTTCTTGATAACAGATCAAGTATTTTACTGAAAGTTTAACTATCTTTGAATCATTCAAAGGATCTGATTATTTGTACTTTGATTCGTGTTTATTTCTCATAGATCAAAATAATTCTAACTCTGATCTGTTTGTTTATGGATAAGATTCACTAAGTTCACTTGAAATCCAGTTATTTACAAGAAAAAAATAAGATTTTTGATTATTTAGCTTTGGTATTTATTTAGTCTTTTCAATGGATTATGTAAGAGTCTTGCTCTAAACTATATGCTTTATTTCTTCTATAATTTATATTATTTTGATAAATTTTCTTTTAGCTGATTAAAAGAAAAATCTGACATGTTTATCCTCTGGTCTCTTTTGTTTACTCGAATATTGATGAGATTGTGTGAAATGACAGAATCAAGGGTTTTTCCCTAAATCAACGAGACAGAATGTAAGAGCAAAGGGAGAAAGGGGATCTCATTTAATACATTAACAAATTTTATTCTCCGATCTCCATTTTTTTCGGCATATTTGAACTCCGGCCAACTAATTTTCTACTTCATCTCTCATTTTGCTAATTTTCTTTGCTGTTGGGTTTTTCTAAAGCTTCAAAACTCTAACTGAGCTTTAATTTTTCTGAATTTAAGCCTTTGTTCTTCATCCTCTTGCTAAAAGTTTTCTCTTTGGCTCTAAATCTGTTCAAGTTTGCAGAGATTCTTTTTCATTTACTTGGATCACAAGATTTATTCTTAAATTAGAATTTCAACATCAGAGAATTTTTTTTTTTTAATTAGAAGCTGATCTTTGTAATCTTGCTCTCATATTATTTTCTTTAAAAAAAAGATCAAGTGTGTGATTTTACTTTGATTAAACTTTGATTTTTTCTGGACAATATGTAGTAGCTTAAATTCGAGGCCTGTTGGTACATGATTGTTTTTGTTCCATTAATGGAATGGTTGAGCTCTTGTTGAATATAAGAGTAATTGATATTTTGGTTTTAGTAGCTTTGTTGAGATCAAAGTCGATGTTGAGTGCTTAAGGTTCTATTATTTTGACTCTTCTTGATCATCGTATGTTCATTTTCTTTGGAACATGATCTATTACTTTTTCCAATCTTAAAAAAAAAACTCTTAATTTATCCTTTGTTTCAGTCGTAATCTTTTTGTGGAACTCTAGTTTTGAGAATTTTGGAGAATGCTTGTTGAAATTAGAAATAATTTCTAGTCAGTTTTGCTTTGAACTGGTTTGGAATGTTTGGATCAATAACCTCATTATCATTTTCTTCCACTTTAAAATCCTTCTCCTTGTAAATTTGATACAATGATTTTTTGTTTCCAATCTATAAATGGCTGAGAAAATGCATTATCTAAAGCTTCATTGTGGCCCATTTGGATCCATCTATTCTATGTTACCTGAACCATTATCAATATCTTGGGTTGGTGGCTTAAATTGGGCATGACAGTGGTATTTTCTTTTCATTGTGAATCAAGCACCTCAAAGAAGGTCACTAATTCCTCAAGTGTAATCCATGTAAGGCTTGAGTTCCTAATCCTTTTGAATATAACCAGATGCAATTTCTGCAACCATAGATGTCAAATTTCAAATTTCCAGAGCTGGACGTCCAGTTAAATTCTCCATTGATATAACCTCGAAGCCATAGCCATCAATACTTGCTGTCAAAAGTCTTGTGCTAAAAAATTCATGGGCGCCATTGCCAAAGGGTGCTAATTTGATACATGCTCTCTAGTAGACCCTGTTTCATGTTATCCTTACTCTTCTTCTTTTACTTCTTTATGTGAAGGTTGGCATTTATAGTGCTGTTGGTTTTCAAATGTGCCCCTCTAATGTTTAGATGATTGTCCATGTCCATAGTAACAATTTTTATGTGATACTATATCTTACTTAGTCTTGTAGTGTGTTTTGCTAGTTCTCTTTGTTATTTACCCATTCTATGATCTGAAGCTATCCACTAGTTTGTTTTTCTTAGCTTATACTTGTATATGTAGGGTAGCGATAAATATGTTCAGTTGAATTATAGCTAAAACCTATAGATTGCATGCATATGATATGACCTAACATTTTTATAGTGTAACTTCATGTTGGGTTTTGCTTGGATCTAATGTTTGAATGGAGTTTTTTTTATTATTATCTCAGATGAGCTCACTTTTATGGATCCATATATATGAGCCTGTTATATCTGAACATAAGATTTTGCCTTAAAATTTGTTTTCTTTCACCTGCTCGTGATATAGGGGCCTAAAATGTAGGAAAGTTTGAGTCTTTATCTTTAGAAGGGATCCTTGAATTCAGCCTTTAACACTTTTGTCCTTGACACTCGTACTCATAGATTTGAGATCGCAGGCTATGTTTGCATTAATGTTATGTTATATGCACTTTGGGTTTTCTCATGAACACATATATCTATTTTCTTTTTGTGGTGTTCCCTTTAATTTTTTTTTATGATGAGTTCAGTTAGTGCAGATTATTTCATTGAATATGTGAGACCTATTTTCTTCATTATTTGAGCTGAAATAGTTTCAGTTTATATGGAACAAGACAATTTAGATTGTCAATCAAAGATTAGGTTTAATGGTAAGTTCCAAGGCTGAAATGAAACCTCTTTTGGTAACTCTAGTAACCGAACTAAACTTCATTAGATTTTGTATCTTTTTGTTGGGTGCCTTCCACCTTGTTCAAATGCATTTTTTTTACATTTTAGAAATTTGTTTCACATTTTACAATTGTTTTTCATCATCTGTAGTATAAGTATTCTTTACCTTCATCTTTCAATGTAAAAAAAAAAGATAAGGTAGAAGAAATATGTGATCATTTTTTTTTTGGTAAAACCATTCTAAAGAAAGGACTTTAGTATATTCCATTGTCCCTTTATTAGATTTTTATGAGTATTTGTATGATAGTTTTGAGGAGTTATCAGACATGTCAGATTTAGTGTGTATTTTCATGTGAGATGTATTTACGTAAAGCATGTAATTTATGCTTTAAATAGGTTTAAGAGATTTTATTAAATATTTCTTTTAAATGAGCTTGTTACGAATTTTAGTGTAGTGATGTTATTATTCTTAAACGGTTTTATTGCTTTAGAATAACATATTATTCTTTAGTGTACTTAGCTATTTTCATCAGATAATCTTGGTGTATTTTAGAATATATGCTGTTGGAAATAATAATTTTCTTTGTAAAGTTGATCAACCTCATCAATTAAATTCCTGTCAATCCAAGTCTATCATTTTAGAGGACGTCCCAAGTCCTAGTAGCATTTTTTCCTCTCATTTAGTAGACTAATTTAGTCTCTTAGACACCCTTTAGATGGTGGTTTCTCCCATCATTGCAAGGGCGATGAAGGCAATAGCCCAAGCCCATCCTCAGGGGACTTACCTAGTCTTGATAGCATTCTCCTCTTTCTTTTGAAAGACTAACCCAGCCTTTAGACATGTATCGTAGGCCTTTATTCTCATCATTGCAAGGGCAATGATAGCGCTAGTTGGAGCCTACCCCTTTTAGGGAGACAAGCTATGTCTCAGCATGAAAGTCAAACCCTTTGAAGACAGATTTTGTCTCATTGGCCTTAGTATCCTCTTGTTTTAGGAGACATGTCATGTCTCATTAGAGCCCTTCCCAGAGTCATTAACATAGGAGTTTGTCTTTAGCCAGAAAGTCTTTTCCATTAGCATAGGAGTCTGTCCTTAGCTAGAGAGTCAGTCATTCTTTCAGGAGTCAGTCCTATCATCATAGGGGTTAGGATTCTGTCAATCCTCTCATCAAGTCATATGATTTTATCCAGTCTTGCAAGGTTTAAGATGCTGTCCAACCCTTGCAGAGCCGTGATTCTGTTCACCCCCCCGCAAAGTATAGGATTATGTCCAACCTTTGCGGGATATCAAAGTCTTTCCTCCCCTTATGATGATAGAATTATGTCCTCTTGAGTCAAAAACATCAAAAACACTTGAAAAATATCTGAAAAACCAAAAATCTCAAAATTCTTGAGTCATAGGAGAGTAGTTAGGAAATCTGTTCCAAACTACGTTGGCTTGATCCTCTTTCACGAGGTACGTAGTGCAGCTTGGGATCCACATCCCAAGTCCAGCCAAAACTTTCAAAATAAACATTTTAAACCTTCCAAAAATATAAAAATTCTCCAAAACCTTTTCAAAAAGATCTTCCCTTTGAGTTAGGAGTCTGTCCTAGATATTTGAGTGTCTCAGAGTTAGGAGTCTGTCTTGGTTGTATTGATGATTTGTGCGTTTTGTGCGAGTGTCCCTAGAGTTAGGAGGCCTCAGGTCGTGGTCGGTTAGACACTTAGTCGAGCCGATGGCTAGACTAGGAAACACTTAGTTAACACATGGTCTTCCTTAGGACACACAGCCTAGTTACACATAGGATATAGGAATCACCTGCATTAGCTCAAGGCTGACCAACTTGCATTAGTTAGGGCATATAGAGAGTCCTAAAAAAATTATAATTCACTTGAACTTAAGCAATCATGCAAAAAAAAAGCTTTAAAAACCAGTCAGGTCTAGTTGATCGAGTCTAGGATAGCGGTCTTAGATGGTTAGGCATCGTAGTTAGGAAAGTCTGTCATCGAACTACGTCGACTCTGATTCTTCCCTAGGCCGGGATACGTAGAGCAGCCGGGATGGATGGTCATCTTGGTCCGAGTCAAGTATCACATTAGAGTCTAGGGTTTGTCGTGTCGAGTCGGGTGTGGAGTCGAGTTGTGTTGTGTTGTGTGTTTTGTTGTGTTTTCTTACTTTCATGTACAGACCTTATACCTTTAGCTGTAGCATACATGTGTTTGTCCATCAGAACTTAGACACCAATTAGGCATGACACTCATAACATAGCTATTGTTAGGTGACAGTTCTTTCATTTCTTTTGCGTGTGCTTATTATTCATCTCCGAGACATGCATGATTAGATAGATGTCTTCTCAGAGATATATGTTCCCATTTCATATGACTTTCGCCCAAAACTCCTCAAAATTAATAAATAAATGGCATAAGAGACCAGGTGCTTGCACTTGGGCGGATGAGGTGCTATTCGGACCTTCCAAATTCGTAACCAGGCACGAACCTTCTTTTATATCTCTGGTTATCCATTGCAACAGGGCATAGTATGGGATCCAGGGCCTACTTCCTTAAATGACGACTCTTCTTTGTTTAAGGTACGTATCGAATCCGGGCTAGTCTCCGAATCAAGAGGTATCTCACTTTACATCGCCACTCATGCTGTGAAGGGCATTCTTTTGAGAGTTCCTTGGTAGAGCTCTCCTTCACGTGGATGATCTAGAGACTTCCTGGGGGCTTGTCCCCCGCCTCTCTCGGATCGGGGTCTACAGGTACCGAAGGTTACTGGAAGATCGATTCTTTACCGAATCTCCTAAAAAGCAGTAGACGTCCCATTCCCCTAGAATTAATCGATCTACGCCAATTCCTATTTGATCAAATGCTTTACAATGCAGAATGTTTACGGAGC
Source organism: Tasmannia lanceolata (assembly GCF_043159265.1). Taxonomy (NCBI): domain Eukaryota; kingdom Viridiplantae; phylum Streptophyta; class Magnoliopsida; order Canellales; family Winteraceae; genus Tasmannia; species Tasmannia lanceolata. Next base: position 7,320,008 of record NW_027518679.1, on the reverse strand, counting down.
TTTCTGTGTCTACCATAATCTTTTCGACAATGAAATTGGTGACCACAAGGCGGATTACCACTGCATCATCAGTGGTACCGTCACTCTCTTATAGTCTGCCTCGGTAAATGTGATTACCTGATCAATGCCATCTAGTTTCAACTTTTTGGCAAAGGCTTCAAGAGAGTTTACTCTTGTTAAGTAGGCCTTCCTTCCTGCAGTCGTGAGACAACTGGCTGCCGGTCTACCCGAAATAATATCAATATTTCCAACGATCTGCCTATGGTTGTTGTAATCTGCTACTTCACGAATCCTGTCAGAATCTCTATGAGTAGAGGGAGATCCATGACGACTGGACGATCGATGCCGGGATGAGGACCGGTGATGATCTGGTGAAGGATGCCTGGAGGAGGATCTTCGAACCTCTGACTTTGGTTGGGAACGATCGCTATTTGGCGAATGTCTCACATAATGATGTAATTGTCCCTCCGTGACTAGCCTCTCTATTTCTTCCTTTAGATGGAAACATCCATCTGTAGTATGTCCTCGATCTTCATGATAATGACAATACTTTAGACTTTTATGATTCTTACTTGTCGGTTTGATTTTCTTAGGCGGTTTGATTAAACCTTGGTCTCTAATTTCATACAAAATGTTTGAAACCGTCGTATTGAGAGGAGTATAAAACTTTTCAATAGAAGGAAGCGATCCTCGATTCCAATCCTTATCCTCAAGTCTAGGCGGCCGATTCGTTCTATTGGCTTGACGATTCTCCTCTTTCAGTTTATCTTGTGGTTTTTTAACATCAACATTTTTGTCTAATTCCAGCGATTCCTCTGCATCGACAAATCTATCTTCTCTTGTCTTTAGATCTTATAAGGTACGTGGAGGTTCGACATGAAGTGAAAGCTTTAGATCTTTGTTATGAGTAGAGAATTTTAGCGTGGCGATCGCAATATCAGGATCGAGATTTGTAATTTGCACCACTTGTTCATTAAATCGACTCATAAAACTTCGCAAAGTTTCCTCCTTTGATTGTCGCAACGCTATCAGTGTGTCAGCTGGCCTATGACGAGGTCTAATATTTACGAAGTAGGAAGGAAATTGCTCTCCTAACTCGTGGGAAGATCCAATGGAATTAGGCTTTAAGCTTGAGTACCACGTGCTAGCATTACCTTTCAAAAGTGAGGACAAAGCCTTGCACGTGAAGGCATCCGAGGCACCTAGTAAATACATCACTCGTCGATATGTCTTAAAAAACTCTATTGGATAAGCAATTCCATCATAGGACGTGAAACGAGCGAGATCAAACGTCAAATCCACCGGTGCAGACATCACTTCTGCCGTAAACGGCGTAATTGCTTCTTCTTCCTATTCATCTAGCAGATCTATGTTATAAGGAGCCTTTAGTTCATGACGTACCTCACGGATCTAACTTTCAAGTTTAACAATCTGATCAAAATTCGAATATGCTACCGGAAGAGGTAAAATCCTTCTCGATCCGGCGATCCGTAACGGTAGGCAAAGGATCTCGAGGATTGGCGAGGAAAGGATGGTTTTGTTGCATTCGTCGGTGATATCCTGGTGAATTAGCCTCACGATCTGTCCGGATCGGGCTTGTAATTGAGACAGAAGGTGCACGCTCCTTCTGACGCTTTCGGCGAGGATGTCGATCCTCCCGAGAGTCCTCACTATCATATAGATTTACTTTGGAGGGAAATTGACCTTCTGAAATTTGAGTTTCCTTTACAGCATCTTGCAATGGCGGTAATCTTTGGAGAATCTCGACGACCTGGTGAGAGAGATCATCATACATTTCTTTAGTTGGAAGATCTTTCTCTCGAGTAGATCCGGCCGAAGATTCATCCAGATGAGGTATATTGCTCGATGAACCTTGATTAGCTTGACTCCTTGTGATCATCTTATCAGTTTTCTTTGAATTAGGTTTCTTCATTGCCGGAGATTACTCTGGCGAATGATGAAAAGAGTCCCACGGATAGTGCCAAAATGTTATCGTCAAATTCCTGGTTTTAGATCGGACGGTTAAAAGAGAACTATCACAAAGATCTAGAAATAACTAAGATCTCAGACACAAAATTCTCTTATTGATGAAGCAAGAATCTAAAGAATACATTTGAGATTCAAAACAAAATGAGCAAATACAAACAAAGAGAATGCTAATTGAAACACATATCTTCTAATAATTGAATCTTAGATCGGAAAAAAATCAAAGAAGATGAAGTTTTTCTCTTCAGAACAGTACTCTTTTCTTTTTGTTTATTTTCTCTTCCCCCTTAAATGAGCGGGAGAGTCCTCTTTTATACTAGAAGGGATCATACATCTTTCTCCAGTATATTACCTACATGGCATCTTTTTATTCGTGCTTTGCCATCTAGACCATTCTTGGTATATCTTCCGACTAAGGCCATCTGTCCGTGTCAAGTGATCGTGGGATTAGATCTGTAACAACTTTAGCTGACGTGGCTCAAAGGAATCATGGGATTTGTGATGAACGGAAAGTGATGAGTGATTCACTTTAGGTTGTTAGATCATACTCTGCCACGTGTCGACATCATAGAGTATAGGACCAAATTAACCCCCAACACCGGAATAACAAAACGAGTAGTGTACATTATATAAAGGAAGATGATATTTCCTCCCTTTGACGGATAAAATCCCCCCTTTAACGTTATCCGTTAACTTTCAAATGTAAAGAAAAACGTTAAAGGGGGTGAATTTATCCTCAACCAGTGAACCATTCACACAGAAAACGTTAGGGGGGGGGGGGGGGGGGGATTTATCCGTCAAAGGAGGGGAAAATATCGTTCCCGTATCTAAACTCAAGAGAAGGCGGCAAGCCGGCAACCACGGCGTGGGTCACACACCCTATCCGTTGTTCCTTTCTAATGGTAGACAGGGGATGATCTAAGAAAATTTTATCTTTAGGAGTTCTAAAGAAAAAGTGAATGAAGCCCTGTCCGTTTCTAATGGTAGACATAAGAAAATTTTAGAGAAAAGTATGTAATTAGTGTAAAGTCTTGAGAAATTACGGATTTCAGGTACTTTTTAAAACTAGTTTCAAATACGGGTGATTCTTCAAAATTGGGTGGTAAAAAGACCTTGATACCCTTCTGACATGATCAAAGTCCTCGTATGTTGCCCTTCCTGATGAATGAGAATGTCAATCATTATCTTTAAAAATTTTAAAGGATGAGAACGTCAATGTAGGGGGAGTGAAAATTTCATCAAAAAGCGTTAAAGTTGCCCACTTTTCACGTCAAATCACATACGCCTCTTTTGCTTAGAACGCCGCCGGAAAATCAAGGAGGTACGCTGACAGTAATAGGGTGTAAGCGGAAATAGAGTGTGCGCTGGTGGAAATAATGGGTACATCGGCAGAATCTCATACAGGGAGGCAGTATTATTAGAAGACACCACCGTTCCAAGTTGATGTCCATGTGTCGTGGATCCGACCATCTATACATAGTGGCGACAGCCAAGATTTAAACAAACCCAAGGGACTCTGGGTTCAAAGAAAGCTTTCAAATCCAAACCAAACCGGCTGTGTATAGAGGCGCCAGTGTTCCAAAAAAAATTTCAACTCTTGTCAAGCATCCGTCCGTCTCTAGTTATTTTTGACGACCAAGATAGAAATGAACCCAAGGTTCTGTTGGTTCAATACACATTCAGACGAACCAAAAGAAGCCTTGTGAAGCGCGCCGATTTAATGGGCAGTAATGAAAAATGAGATTTATGTTGATGTCAGAAGGGTATCAGGGTCTTTTTCCACCCGATTTGAAGAATCACCGGGATTTGATGCTAGTTTTAAAAAGTACCCAAAATCTGTAATTTCTCAAAACTCTACCTCATTCTGTACTTTTCTCAAAATTTTATCTTGAGAAAAGTAAGGAATGCGTGTAATAGTTTCAGGAAATTACGGATTTCATGTACTTTTTAAAACAAGCATCAAACACGGGTGATTCTTCAAAAATGGGTGGTAAAAAGACCCAATACCAGTCTGACATCAACAGAAACGTCCTTCAGCTTCCGTTTTCATTACTGCCCATTAAATTGGCACATTTCACAAGGCTTCTTTTGGTTCGTCTGAATGTGCATTTGAACCTACATAATCTTGGGTTCGTTTCTATCTTGGCCGTCGGAAATAACCAGAGATGGACGGATGCTTTACACGTGTTAAAAATGTTTTTGGAACGCTGGCACCTCTGTACGTAGCTGGTTCGGTTTGGATTTGAAATTTTTCTTTGAACCCAGAGTCCCTTGGGTTCGTTTAAATCTTGGCCGTCGCTAATATGCATAGACGGTCGAATCCACGACACGTGGACATCAATATGGAACGGTGGCGTCTTCTAACAATACCGTCATCTCTCTGTGTGAGATTCCGCCGGTGTAACCATTATTTTCGTCGGTGTACCCCTGACTTCCGCCCGCGTATTCTAGATCTGGCGGTATACTCGATACGTTTGGAACACATGTTTGAGCCCAGAAAATCAGGCAGCGTACTCGATATTCCGGCGGCGTACTCTATAATCTGGCGGCGTTTTAACAAAAGGGACGTGAGAAATAATAAAATATTAATAACGTCATCGTTTAAGGCAAAAGAGACGTGAGAAATAATAAAATATTTAATAATGTCGCTATTCTCAACCAAAAGAGATGTGTAAAACATAATCCTGAAGGATGTGGGTGCGCCACGTGGCACCCCTCCTCAAAAATGTAAACCTCTCTCTATAAGGTGGTATATTTGGATTGTAGAAAAAATCACACCATATCCCACATTTTTAGCAAAATTGTTTCTATTTATTGGAGAAAAAAACTCCACTATGTCCCATGATTTTTTCTATCTCTCAATATCCTACGTATATTAGCAAAATTTTGGCAAATTAGTTAGATTTTGCCCTGTGCATCGCATGGGTTGTCCACTAGTATGCAATAACGTAGCCGTTTTCACTCAAAAGATAAGTGAGAAATAATAACATATTACTTTAAATATAATGATTGACGTTGGGTTGTGGATTTGTCAGGAAGGGCAACGTACGAGGACTCTCTTGATGTCAGAAGGGCACCAGGGTCTTTTTCCTACCCGATTTTGAAGCATCACACGTGTTTGATGCTCGTTTTAAAAAGTACTCAAAATCCATTATTTCTTGAAACTATCATACGTATTCCGTACTATTCTCTTTTATCTTTAGGAGTTCTAAAGAAAAAAGCGTGAGCCAAGTGAATGAAGCCCTGTCCGTTGTTCCTTTCTAATGGTAGACAGGGGATGGTCTAAGAAAACTTTGTCTTTAGGAGTTCTAAAGAAAAAGCGGCCATGGCCTCTTTAGCAATCTTGAGTCCTCAGTGCCAACAAATCTTCAACCAATCATTTACAGGTTCCCTACGCAATTCATCTCTTCCTAAGGTATATTTCTTCCTTTATGTGATCTGGGCTTCCTCAAACATATCAATTTCTACATAAATCTTCCACTTGCAGGTCACCCATCTCCCGAATCGAATCGACAAGCTCTCACATGGGACTAGAATTTCCCTCCAAGAAAGCATTATTGATTTAGAAGAAGGTATTGTGAAACAACCAATTACTCCAAGAGCTTAAACTGTTAGAGTTGGTGTTATTTAATCATTTATACTTCAATAGGTATCCGATCTCTGGAGCTGTCATCGAAAAATGGCGCTAAATTCGATCCCGCCTTCTATAAATATTTTATTTCTCTCTGTATATCTGAAAAGGCTCTTCATGAAGGAATTAAACTTCAGTTGCACATGGCCAGCATTGGTTTCAAATCTGATATTTTCTTGGAAAATCAGTTCCTTAATTTATATGCCAAGTGTGGGGAGATGGGAAGGGCACGAGAGCTGTTCGATGAAATGTCTCAGCGAAATTATGTTTCTTGGAATATCATGATCGCGGGTTACTGCTTAAGTAGATGCTTTCTTGAAGCCCTGCATCTTTCCAAGATGATGATGAGGATAGGCCCAAGGGCTGACCAGTCCACATACTTGAGCTCTTTGCGGGCTTCAGTTGGCTCGGAAAATCCTAAACATGGCGAACAGATTCATGCCCATTTGACAAAAACGGGTTTTTTCTCATGTGTCCAAGTGGGAAATGCTCTGATCAACATGTACGCGAAATTGGGTAATCTGGAAGGTGCTGAAACTGTATATAAGAACATGGTAGAGCGAGATGAGGTCTCGTGCAATTCCATTATTACCGCGAATGCTCAAAATGGATGTAGCGGTCGAGCTCTGGGCCTGTTTGTGGAGATGCAGGTAGAAGGGTTAAAGCCCAATGAATTTGCCTTTGGAAGTGTTCTCAGATCGAGGGACGTAAGTGAGGTTGAACAGCTCCATGCTCAAATTACCAAAAGTGGTTATGGAACCCATGTTTTTGTTGGTAGTGCTCTTCTAGATTCATATGCCAAATGCAATTGTAGCCAAGATGCATTCTTGATTTTTAATAGGATGTCTGACCGGAACATTGTAACGTGGAACAGCATGATAGCAGTTTGCATAGAAAACAATTGGATCGATGAAGCTCTGCAACTTTTTATGCAAATGGGTGAGATGGGTATTCATCCAGATGAGTACACAATATCCAGCTTGCTCAACGCAATGACAATTGAAACGAATGCATCTGGAGGTAAGCAACTTCATACACTCACAGTTAAAACAGGACTGAACACAGATCCCTTGATTGGAAACACCCTCATCACCATGTATTCAAAACATGGCATAGTTGGCGATTCTCAACGTGCTTTCGAAAACATTTCCAAGCCGGATCTTATATCTTGGAATTCCGTGATTCAATCAAACATTGAGAATGAGAGACCCGAATCGGCCCTGGATTTATTCCTGAAAATGAAATATTTAGGAATTAAGCCTGATGAATTTAGCTTCGTCAGTATCTTAGCTGCTTGTAGATCACTATCTTGGCTTAAAACTGGAAGAGTAGTTCATGGTAACTTGATCAAGACAGGTCTAGTACCAGATGCCTTTGTTGGAAGTGCTCTTGTTGGTATGTATGCAAAATCCGGGGATATATCAGATGCTAAACTTGTATTTGACAAAATCGTGCATAAAGATTTGATTGCGTGGAACTCAATGATCGTGGGTTTTGCTCAGAATGGTGATGCGTACCGGGCTTTGAAATTCCTCGGTTTGATGCGGGAAGAGAACTTAGAACCGGATGATTTTACCTTTGCCGGTATTCTTGCTGCGTGTGCTGATATCACAGCAGTACAACAAGGCAAACAAATCCATACTTTAATTTTAAAATCAAGATTAACGACTGATACTGCTGTGGCCAACGCATTGATAACAATGTACGCTAGAGTTGGAAGCATGGTGGAAGCAGAAGTTATTTTCTCGAAACTTAATGCTAAGAACGTAGTCTCTTGGACTGCAATAATTGGAAGTTACGCACAAAATGGCTACGCCAAGGAGGCTCTGGATCTCTTTTACCAAATGGAGAGCTTTGGGGTAAAACCTAATGGCATAACCTTTGTGGCTTTATTGACGGCGTGCAGTCATGCAGGGCTGACTGACCAAGCTAGGAAGTATTTCCATATGATGGAAATTGAATATGGGATTAAACCGGGCTTCGAGCATTATGCTTGTATAGTGGATACTTTAGGCCGGGGTGGGAGATTAAAAGAAGCAGAAGAGTTTATAAACAGAATGCCATTTGAGCCAAATGCTCTGGTATGGCGGATGTTGCTCAGTGCTTGTAGGACACATGGTGACCTGGCCAGAGGGAAGAGGGCAATGGAAAAAATAATTGCTCTAGAGCCTGGTGATTCTGCGGCCTATGTGTTGCTTTCAAACATTTATGCAGCTCTAGGGAAGTGGGAGGGTGTTGTAGAGATTAGAAAACTGATGAAAGAGAATGGAGTTAGGAAGGAACCTGGTAAGAGTTGGATTGAAATACAGAACAGAGTCCATGAGTTCATCGCAGGTGACCGTTCGCACCCACAATCTGATGGCATATACTTGAAATTAGGGGAGTTGTTGGAAGAAATGAAGGCTGAAGGATATGTTCCTGACACTGATTTTGTTCTCCATGACATAGGGAAAGAAATGAAAGAGGAACGGATATGTCATCACAGTGAAAGGTTGGCCATTGCATTGGGGCTCATCAACTTAGCACCAGGGATTACTGTTACGGTGTTCAAGAATCTGCGTATATGTGGGGATTGTCATAAGGCTGTGAAACTGATCTCTAGGATAGTTGGTCGGGAAATTATTGTTAGGGATTCTACCCGTTTTCATCATTTCAAAGATGGATTGTGCTCTTGTGCAGATTACTGGTGAGGTTCTCACCAGGTAAATATACTTACAAGTTTAATTTATCAACAACTAAAGGTGAAATGTTTTCGGCATTGAGGTTAATGTTGCTGTAAAACCCCCATTAACAGTTAAGAAGGGCTCTCTCTGTCCGGAAACCTCTTCCAGTGGATGGCCGATCTAGCCATCTGCCGGGCCTCCTACTATCTTGAAATTCTACTTTCGCTCCTCCTTTTTCACTTTTTTTTCCTTCAAGGGTTCTTCCCTAACCCCACAAACCTTAAATCAGATTTTCCTTTTGCATACCCTTTTTCCCTTGTTTCTTCCTTCTAGGGTTTTTCTTCTCTTCTAACCCCACAAACCCTAAATCAGATTTTCCTATTGAAAAACCTTTAGATCCCATGAGGAAAACCTCCTCCCTCTTGCACAGATATTTAGTTTAGGGGATGGGAGTCTGGGTGTGTGGGTGAAAAGGGGGGAAAAGAACAGATCTGGGTCTGTGAGTGAAAGGGAGAGAAGAATATTAGGGACTTGGATGTACGGTGGTTGCAGATAGGGTTGTGGAGACGGTTATGGAGACCGTGGCTTGCGAAGGTCACCGGTCTGTGGCCAAATGTCGAATCTTCCCTCGCTTCTTCCTTTATTTCTCTGTTTTTCTCCTCTTGAAACCCTCCTTGAAACTTTGTTAGCTCTAAACCCTAACAGATCTTCCTTGGATAGATCTGTGTTTAATGGTGGAGGTTGGGCCGGCCGGTAGTTATGGGGGGTGATCGGATTCCGGTGGACGGAAATGGGGATGATTGCACCGGTTTTAATGGAGGGGCTTGGTGGCCTGAGGTTAGGGCTTGGTGCCAGTGGAATGGAGGTCGCCGGATTCAATGTTTTCTGGGGGAGAACATAGTGAGAATCAGAACATCGCCGGGAGACCGATTCTGGCCGGTGGAGGCGGGATTTGGTCGTCGGGATGCCTTTGGGAGGCTGGATCTTATCAAAGGCCGTCGGGAGGAGGCCGGATCTGGCATGAGGTCATGTTTGGTCCAAAGTTTTGATTGACTTGGTGAGGTGAAACATGGGCTCAGACAGGAACTTGGCCAGGGTAAAAGCGAGTCGAGACGGGAGAATCGATGATTAACTTGGGGAGTTTTGAAACAGTGACTGCCATGCACAAGCAGAAGCATACACAACTGGTGATAATTCATATACATTTCTTTAGGAGTAATAAATGATGTTAGACTAAGAGAAGGATATAAATATCCTATACAATGATTACAATAACAGTGATGGCAATCTATACAATGCCCTACAAGATTATTCCCTGAAAGCCGTGGGTCTCATGAATCAATCATTTGCCAAGTGGAAACTTATATTTCTCTTCTTTTAAGATGAGATGAAGTTTTTTAAGTTCTTATGAAATATCACAAGATGATGTTAAATGGATTTGAAAAATACATCAAAACATTTCGATTCTACATTTCTTTGGAATACTTTGAGAATGATCTTAACAGATACCTGGAAGAGCATGGCATTATCCATTAGAGTGGTGGTCAGTATACACGACAACAAAATGGTATTACTGAGAGGAAGAATTTTCATTTATTAGAAATGCCCCTCGTCATTTGTTGAGTATGCATGTTTCTAAGAAAAAAGAAAGTCTGGAGAGATGCAATTTAGACAGCTGCATATCTTATTAACTGAATGCTATTCAGCTTTTGTATCTCGATGAGATTTTTTTAATTCCTCCGCGTGTATTAGGCAGTGCATGATTTATACACATTTGGATCCAAAACGTCCTAAGTTAGATCCTAAGGCTATTGGAGGTGTCTTTCTGGGTTTCTTCCACCCAGAAAGTATACAAGTGTCTGGATCCAATGTGTAGAATTTTTTATTTTTTTTGGTATCTATGGATGTCACCTTTTTTTAGCCCACTTCATTCTTTCTGTCCTCTTGTGCCTCTCTTTAGAAGGAGAATGTTTATGAGGTATAAAACCTTTTTGCACAACTTTCCTATTCCTATTCCTATTCCTATTCCTATTCCTATTCCTATGCTTGTTGATCCTGTTCCCATTCCCATGCTAGTTTACTTCGATGGCAAACCAAAGGAATTATAGGTTTACTTGAGGCAACAAAAGAAAGCGGCCCTGCCCACACTAGTCGGATTCTTTGAAATCAGATTCATGTATTTCTGTTCTATCATTTCTTTTTGTCCCATTTCTGTTTCCTGTGCTCCTATTGATGTCTCTAGGCATATTTCCTATTGATGGGGCCCAGAATTGATCATCCAACCAGGAAGTGACACGTGGCCTCTGGTGGTATACCTTAATTACCCCCGCTATCAGGGAATAATTAAGGAGCTAATCCTAGAAAGTAAAGGAAGCGTTGACCCTCCGCCCAACCACAGGGTGACATCTATCCAAAGGGTAAAAAAGTAAATCGACTCAAACCACCTACTATAAATAGCCGTCCAAGGCTCAAAGGTAAGGGTCCAGAACCCGAGAAATTACTATTCATTACTATTTTTGGTCCTAAGATGAGATCATACGCTGACTTGAGTGTCGATGGGCCAATCCGGAGCCACGATTCTGGGTTGGTCTTCTGACCAGGTGCTACCTTCTGCAGGACTCATCTGAGTGCAGGACCTTCTCTGTCAGACGATCAGATCAACATCCATTCCAATATCCGATCGTAACCCAGCCAAGTTCTCTCTTCTTGAACTGCCACATCACATTGACTGTTTTTAACCACAACAGTTTGGCGCCATCTGTGGGACTCGAACAAAAAGTTGTCCCTAATCTCCCACATGGCAGGCAGGAAGAGCAACCGTGCGGGTTCAGGCCGAGGAGCGGGATCAGGGCGAGGAGCTCACTCTCAGCAGCTACCTAGAGACCCTCCACTTCCCTGTCCTCCTCCTAGAAGCCGGCGCCTAGCTTCACAAATCGTAGCCGAAGTCCAGTTAGAAGACCAAGTGCTGGAAGATCAGCGATCGGTCGCACCAATTGTCCAGCTCTCGGAAGAACAATTCAACCAGATGATGCGACAGGTCGCCGTTCTAACTAAGCAAGTGAAAATTCTCACTCACCCTCCTCTCGCACGTCCATAGCCTCCGGAGCCACATGCGCAAAGAGAAGGAGTGTCCCATAGACATGAAGAACCACCCAATCACTCCAGGTCTCGTCTTCTCTCCCCCAACCGATGCTCAAGGCGCAGTCACGAGCGATCTCCCTCGATGAGCAGGAATAAACGTCGGGGGCGATCCCCGTCGCCAAGTCAAAATCGTCGACGAGACCGGTCGAGATCAGTAAACTGGCGACAAGATTTGAAAAATATCACAGAACTAGCAAGGCACCAGAGCCACAAGAGAAGGTCCAAGAGTCGATCAGATACCGTTTCTGGCCCTCTACAAGAGCGTAAAAGACGCAGAGAAATAAAAGAGGATAAGAAAGGCGAGAGTGTAGAGCGGAAGCTTGAGGAGATTGATCATCGAATCAAAGAGTTGGCCAGAGAAAGTAAAAATCCCAACCTCAAGGCTTTTAATAACAAGCCTGCATTTACAGAAGCCATCTTAAGCGCACCAACTCCTCGAGACTTTCAAATGCCGCTGATCCCCCGATATGATGGGACAACTGATCTTGTGGACCATCTGGAGACCTTCAGGACCATGATGCTTTTACATTAGGTCTCGGATGGGTTCCTGTGCAGAGCATTCCCAGCCACTCTGATCGGTGCTGCCAGAGATTGGTACGTAGGCCTAAAACAAAACTCCATCAGTTCATTCGAAGATCTCGCAGACAGCTTGGTCCAACACTTCATGAGTAGCCGTCGACCCAAGAAGACGGCCGCATCACTCATGGCACTGAGGCAGGAGCACAACGAGTCTCTAAAAGACTTTGTGCGCCGGTTCAACAGAGAAGCCTTGCAGATAACAAATCTAGATCCGTCGGCGGCCGTGAACGCCCTGCTATTGGGAGCTAAGTTAGATGACTTCGAACGATCAATAGCGCGGAAGGCGGCGACTTCCTTGGCCGATCTGATCTCGAAGTCTGAAAATACATCTCGGCAGAGGGCACTGTGGCCGCTCTGAATAGAAAATACGGTGGCCAATATGAAAAGAATGGGCAATCATCAAGCCAGAAGCACAGGCGAGAGGATGGACCACCCCGAAAGGACAGGAGCCCACTTCGAAGAGAAGAGAACTATACCCCGCTCAACACATCCAGGGCTAGAATCCTGGCCGCCATAACAAATGAAGACTTCCTCAGGTGGCCAGACAAAATGTCTACTAGTAGCAACAAGAGAGACAAGTCCAAATATTGCAGATATCACAAGGACCACGGGCACGATACCAACGAGTGTCGACACTTCAAAGAGGAAATCGAATTGCTCATTAAGCGAGGGCATCTGAGAAAGTATGTCAGGAATGGAGGCCTGGAAAAGAGAGAACCCAGAATTCCCAGTCCGGGCAGAAGAAAGAGTCCGCAAAGGTCGCCATCGCGGGGAAGCCGAGCCAAATCTCCAGCCCCGGCGAGTCCTCCAGCAATAGAGCCATCCTTCGAACCAACTGGGGTCAGTATGACCATAGTTGGAGGGCCGGCCGCTGGAGGAACTTCCTCAGCTGCTCGCAGAGCTCATGCCCACCAAGTCAATTCAGTGCACATTCCTGACAAGAAATTGAAAGCGAACAACACAATTTCATTTTCCTATGCTGATCTGAATGATGTGATCTTACCGCATAATGACGCCCTCGTCATCACCATGCTGATCGCCAGCTTCGAGATGCCAAGAATCTTGGTCGACAATGGAAGTTCCGCGGATATCTTATACTACCACACCTTCAAGCAGCTGGGCATCAAAGACAACCTCCTGAAGCCTTCCTCCACGAAATTGTATGGGTTCGCAGGAGAGGTCGTCAGGGTAGTAGGATCTATAGAGTTGCCGGTCCTCATGGTGAGCGCGCCGCCGCGAGCTACCGCAATGGTCTAATTCTTGGTAGTAAACACCCCAGCAGTGTATAATGCAATTCTTGGGAGACCAGGGCAGAACTTGTTGAAAGTGATACCTTCAGCCTATCACCAAAAGATGAAATTCATCACCCCAAGAGGGCTCGGCGAAGTAAAAGGTGACCAGATTCGCTCTAGAGAATGCTATGTCACCGCTCTTAAGGGGAAGAGGTCGCCAGAGGCGATGCCCATTGAAATGTTGGATCTACGGGATGAAGCCCAAGCTGTTGTCAACAAGCCCGTGGAAGAACTTGTTCAAATCCCGTTGTACAAGGATCAGGCTGAGAAAACTGTGCAAATAGGATCGTCGCTAGATGAAGAAGTCAAAAGTCAGTTGATTCAGTTTCTCAGAAGCAACGCTAATGTTTTTGCATGGAATCCGAACGATATGCCAAGTATTGTCCCAGAGGTCAGTGTCCATAAACTCAGCGTGGACCCAATTTATAAGCCAATCAAACAGAAGAAAAGACACTTCGCCCCGAGCGACGAGCAGCTATTAGAGAAGAGGTTGAAAAACTTCTCCGAGCGGAGTGCATTCAGGAGATCAAATATCCCGATTGGCTAGCTAATGTGGTGATGGTCAAGAAATCCAACGGAAAGTGGAGAATTTGCATAGATTTCACTGATCTAAATAAGGCTCGTCCAAAAGACAGTTTTCCACTCCTTAGGATTGACCAGCTTATTGACTCCACATCAGACCGCGAGCTTTTAACCTTTATGGATGCCTTTTCAGGATACAACCAGATCAGAATGTACGAAGCAGACATCCCAAAGACATCCTTCGTCACCGATCAGGGGTTATATTGCTACCGAGTCATGCCCTTCGGCCTTAAAAATGCTGGGGCCACATATCAGAGGTTAGTCAATAAGCTTTTTCGGAACTAGATCGGTAGAAACATGGAGGTTAATGTAGATGATATGCTCGTCAAGAGCAGGAAGAGAGTCGATCACATCTCAGATCTCGAAGAGACATCTCGGGTCTTAAAAAAATATAAAATGAAGTTGAATCCAACCAAATGTGCTTTCGGAGTTACAGGTGGCAAGTTTCTTGGATTTATGGTCAATCAGAGAGGGATCGAAGTCAACCTAGAAAAAGTTCAAGCTGTTATAGATTTGGCTCCTCCTGCTACTATCCGAGAAATACAAAAGCTGACTGGAAGGGTTGCAGCATTGGGAAGATTCGTGTCAAAGTCAGCAGAGAGATGCCTTCCTTTCTTTCAAGCTATCAAGGGAATAAAAACCGCCCCTTAGACGACCGAATGTCAGACAGCATTCGAAGAGCTAAAGTAGTACCTCTCTTCACCTCCATTGCTCACTAAGCCCGAACCTGGAGAGGAGTTGATAGTATACCTGTCCGTGAGCCGTATAGCCTTGTCAGCAGTCTTGATTCGAGAAGATCATAGGCAGCAGAAACCAGTATACTATGTAAGCAAAGTAGTGCATGATGCCGAGACGAGGTATACCTGAATGGAAAAGCTGGCATATGCACTGGTAATGGCAGCAAGAAAGCTAAGGCCGTACTTCCAGGAGCACACTATCAAAGTGCTAACCGACCAACCACTGAGGCAAATCCTACACAGGCCTGACACCTCCGGACGACTAGTCAAATGAGCAGTAGAACTCAGTGAGTTTGATATCAGGTACTTACCTCGACCTGCGATAAAATCACAGATCCTTGCCGATTTCGTAGTAGAATGCACTCAACCCATGCGATCAGAAGAACAACAAGAAAGCCCTCAACAACCCTCAGGTGCGGATAATACAACTACGCCCGAGGGACAGGAAAACGGGAACAGCACAGAAAGCACTCAACCCCCTCCAGGAGGGGATAATACAACTACTCCTGGAGAGCAAGAGCATGAGCAAAGGACCCTGAATCCTGAAGGACCGATGGATCTAGACAAGGACGACCGGCAAGATCCAGACAACAGTTGGGAACTCTATGTAGACGGCTCCTCCAATAAACAAGGGAGTGGGGCCGGCCTCATTCTAACAGGACCCGACTATTTCATCGCTGAATACGCCATTCGGTTCGGATTCCGCGCATCAAACAACGAAGCTGAGTACGAGGCATTGATAGCAGGAATGAACCTAGCAGTCCAGGTGCACGCAGATCGGCTCAAAGCCTTCAGCGATTCAAAGTTGGTTGTCAGCTAGGCGAATGACGAATTTGAAGCAAAGGACTCAAGGATGGCCAAGTATCTTGCTAAAGTCCAACATCTCATAAAAAAGCTTCAGAGATTTGAAATAGAGCGCATCCCCCGGGAAGAAAATGCGAAAGCAGACGCATTATCCCGACTAGCAGCATCAGGGTACCTAGCGTTGGGACGCATATGCGTGGAACCTATGAAGAAAGACACCATTGAAACTGAGATCAAGGAGATAATGCAAGTAGAAAGGGAACCGTGTTGGATGGATGAAATTATTCGATACATTCGAGATAGGAAGCTCCCGGAAGACAAAAAGGAAGCACGCCGAGTGATTCAAAGAGCATCTCATTTCAGCTACGATGGTCAAAGCCTATACAAAAGGTCCTACACATGTCCATACCTGAAATGCCTTCACCCCATCGATCCTAAATAGTCCTTACAAGAGGTTCACGAAGGTATTTGCGGCGAACACCTAGGGGGGAAGGCGCTGATACGAAAAATACTTCTAAGAGGACTTTATTGGCCCACCTTAAGGAAAGACGCTCTAGATCTCGTCAAGAAATGTGACAAATGTCAAAAGTTCGCCCCTACTTCCGATCAACCGGCAGCACCACTAGCTCCCATCACCCGTCCGATAACGTTTGCAATATGGGGCATGGACATCTTGGAGCCCTTCCCTCGGGCGCCCGGGGGACGAAATTTGTAGTGCTAGTGGTAGACTACTTCACCAAATGGGTAGAGGCAGAGCCCATAGTGGAAATCACGGAAAAAAACATTCAGTCTTTCTTCTGGAAATCAGTAGTGTGCCGGTTTGGCATCCCGAGGGTGCTCATCACAGACAATGGAACCCAATTCGACAGCAGAAAATTCAGAAGGTTCTGCGCCGATCAACAAATCGAATAAAAAAGAAGGTGGACGAAAGGTCAGGTCGATGGGCCGATGAACTTTACCGCGTACTCTGGGCCTATCGAACCACTCCTAGGGGCCCAACAGGGGAGTCCCCGTTCAACCTGACCTTCGGAACTGAAGCAGTTATCCCCGTGGAGATCGGTGTTCCGTCCTCCCGTGTGCAACACTTTAACGAAGAACAGAACCATGAAGGCCTAAGGATAAACCTCGATCTCCTTGATGAAGTAAGAGAAGATTCCCAACTTCGGGTGGCAGTCTACCAGCAAAAGGTCGCCCAGTACTACTACTTGAAGCTCCGACAAGGGACCACAAGGTCGGGGACCTAGTACTAAGAAAGGCAGCCGTTTCCCAACCTTGAAAAGTCGGCAAACTCTCCCCAACTTGGGAGGGGCCATACAAAGTAGCCCAAGTCATCCGACCAGGCAGTTTTCGATTGGAAACCCTCGGAGGGCACTTGCTCCCGCACGCATGGAACTCCAAGAACCTCAAGAAGTATTATCAATAGCAAAGCTCATGTTTTCTATATAGCCTTTTTGTAAATAAGAATGTGATTGAGAAAGGAAATGTAAACATCCATGATATCAATGAAATGAAACGAGGTTTATGATCATTGCAGACTTCTCAATGAAAAAGTAAATCTAGAAATTCCATTCCAGGTAACCAAAGAACCAGTCACTTGCTAACCCTCCCGAGAACTAGAGGACAACCTCAGGTTGGGAGAGATGAGGCATGATTACAGGTTAGACATATAATAAACCCGAGTTCTTAAAACTCAGGTCAAACCATAATATCCAACTAGGTCGTGCATTCAAATTCCGAAGACGATCTTGGACGAACACCAAGACCAAATCAAGCGGCAAAGAAAAGCCATAAGCCCCAAAAAGAAGCGGAGGGCGGGAGAAATCCAACGGCCGCCGACCCATAAAAGCCCTCACATTGTAGCAAAGGGCAGAAATCTCAATCTGACCGACCCGGTCCCGTGATCAAACAAATTTGCTTAAATGACAATCAAGCATCGATCGACAAGGCAATAAATCACAAAATTTAGGCAAGTCCTAAATTCATCAAACACTAAACCATGGAGCATCCACCATGCAAAATATAACAAGATCTCTCAAAAACAAAGCAGTCAGAACTTCACCCGATAGTTCATACAAACCATGAAGGGCTCACCATGCCAAAACACAAAATAAATAAACCTCAGCTGAGAAGCAGGAAAATAAAAGCCTAAGAACCAAGGGCCTCCTGATCATCAGGGAAATGACATCAACTCGCTTGTCGGAGACCAAGGGGGGGAGCATGGCCATACTCGTGAACAGCATCCCCAACCGCAGGATCATCAACTGGATCAGTAGAAGAGCTGGCGAACAGGCTCTCCCAAGAAATATCTTCAAAATCAAGATCAGTACCCTTGTACTTCCTCACGATAAGACCTTTACATGCATCAAAGGCTTCGGCATATGCGGTAGAAATGAGGTCATCACACTCATCTTGCTTCTCGTCCGCGGCCTTTTTCTTGTCTGCCAAAGGCTTTAAGGCTTGGTCATCCAACGCCCTTCGAATCATCTCATCCTGGGTATTCTTTAGGCTGTTGTACTCCTCAATCAGATTCTTTCTCGCCTCCCTCGATGATTTCAACTTCGTAAGCAGCAGACCATTGTCTTTGTTGGCCTGGCCTAACTCTTTCTGGAGATCTGTTATAGTGTGAGCAAACATGTTTGATTTCCTCTCCATATCAACCCAATAGCAGTTCAACTGCAAATATAAACAGCAAGTAAGAAGACAACCAGAGCTACCAAAAGCAGTACACAACCAATTGAAAAGAGGATAAGAATAATTACCTGATAAATCGATGCAAAACCGGACCCAAAGGCCGTATCAGCAACTTCTTTCTCAATGCGCATAGCATCCTTCTCCAGCACAACCTTCTTGAGTATTTCTCGGGCAACGTCCGGATTGGCAAACGCAGTATCCGTTCGAAGAACGGACCAGTCAGGGCGAAATACCTTGTCCTTGCTATTTGGCGCAATGGTGGAAGCCAAGCGCTTTGCCCCAGCCCCAGTTCCAACACCTGATTCTTTGACCTCTTTAGGACGAGTCTTTTTATAAAGCTGTGATTAAAGAGAGAGGGACTTACCGGCTGTAGTAGGCCTAGCTCCCCTTTCCTTCTCCTGAATCGGACGATCAAGGGACCCTTCCGGCTCCTTCCTTCTCTATGCTTAGCCCGCCATCACTCGCTTTATCTCGACCTTCTTCGCAACATCCATAACTGGAAACAAGACAAAGAATAAGACGTTATAAGGCAATCAGAGAATACGATATGATCAATGAAAACAAAAGAATAACAGAAACATGAATTCCAACCAAAAGCAGGCCTAAGGCACCTACTAGCTGAAGTCGCGGAGCTAACTCCGATGCCTAACAGAGTCTCTTCACTATCAAGGGTCTTACTATAGACTATTGGCCCATCCTTCCAAAGATGTGCCTTAAGAGCCCTAAAGGATGCCAGATCATCACCTGACAACTCGGGCTTCTCACTCATCGACCTCGTATCTATGGGATCCCACACTAAGGAAACTTCCCATCTCTCACCCGGATTGGAATCGTCTAAACTCACATAGAAAAACCTACTTTTCCACTTGTGAATAGAGGAAGGCAAACCATCTATAAACCTGATGTCAGGTAGCTGGCTTAAATAAATCCAGCTATCTGAACGGTTCTTTATAGGACTACAACATCGATGGAACACCTCAAAAGATGAAACCGACAACAATTCTCCAACAACCCTAGCATCTCCTTCATCACATATATGAAACCGACAACAATTCTCCAAGAGTTCGGGGTAATTTGGGACGGTGCTAAGCTATAAAAACGCAACACCTCTGTCACAAAAGGATGTATGGGAAATCTAAAACCGGCTTTGAGGGAATCCTCGTAAATGCAGACATCTACATTTTCATTGGGAGTCCGATCACCTGCTTCCGCCGATCGCAATCTAAATCGTTCCGGAAAGCAGTATTTGACTCTGATGAAATCTAACTTGGGTTCACTTAGCATGCTGGACACGGCGAGAGCCGCCTAGTGATGTTTCACTTCGGCATCCATCTGTGCCTCCGCGATGATATCCATAATCCTATCCAACACGGACATGCGGGGAACTCCCTCTACATGACCCCACGATTCTCCATCGGGATCATGATCCACTCCCCTATCGAAAAGAGACGCTAACAGATTCGGACCCGTGCTTTGGTCCAAGATGGGATCCTCACCCACTATGTCCACCTCCTCATCACTATCCGCAACATGAGGGCCTGGAATCCCTCCATGATAACTCTGGTCAGCCACGGTCTGGTCGCCACAACCCCTAGAGATCGATCTAGTCCTCTTAGAAGAACTAGTTCCAGAATCACTATCGGTGGAAGAAGTCTCTCCCAAAGACGAGCTAGATCCAGACTCGACCTGAGTACTAGAGCTACTACCACTACCAGACATGAAAGAAAAAGTTGAAAAGTAAAAGTACAAACAGCGAAGAAGAAGTTACCGATGAGAAGAATAAAAACCCCAAACTCGACAAAGAACCAACACAACTGATGAGACCAGGGGAGAAGAGCAAAGCAAGGAGCAAAGCAAAAGAAGTTAGAAGTGAGGATGGAAGAGGGAACCATCTCCTTTTAAAGATGACCGAGGACTGACAACCCTTCGCGAGGATTGACAACCCTTCGCATTCTCAAATACCACGACGCCATGTGTCCTGGCAAGCCAAAAACCATTAAATGGCAGGTACAATTTACGAGGAGCCACACCCAACTTCAAAAAATGCGCCCGAAGACATCATTTGGAGCTAAAAAGCCGTAGTTGGGCATTTTGTTGAACACATTGTGGGCTTCTTCAAGCTCCCACGCCTCACGCACACAACAATAGACTCGGTCTCAACGAATGGGACACGCACACAACAATAGACTCGGTGTCAACGAATGGGACGTAGAGCTAAAGAAGTTGTGCTTAGGCATTTCGTCGAACACATGGTGGGCTTCTTCAAACTCCCACACCTTGTACACGCGACAATGGATACGGTCTCAACAAACCATCATCAAATACGCAATGATGGAAAAAATGCGAACTGCGTTCACCTGGCCCCTCGCTCTTCTTATCCTGTCAAATGAAGCGTGGGTTGGATCCAAAGAGTTGTGCGCCCAAAACCGTGAAGGTTATGCCTAAAACTGTTGTGCTCCAAAACAGTAGGTTATGACCAAACCCTCGAAAACCCAGGCAACCAATCCTAGCATGCCTATATGCATATCAAAAAAGCATGTCAAAAAGTAAAGATGAACCCATGCAACCGATCCTAGCATGCCTACATGCATGTCAAAAAGCATGTCAAAAAGTAAAGATGATCCTAGCATGCCTACATGCATGTCAAAAAGCAAAAATGAACCCATGCAACCGATCCTAGCATGCCTACATGCATGTCAAAAAGTAAAGATATCCTAGCATGCCTACATGCATGTCAAAACGCAAAGATGAACCCATGCAACTGATCCTAGCATGGCCTATATGCATGTCAAAAAGGCAAGCATGCATGTCAAAAAAGCAAGGATGTAGTCGATCCTAGCATGGATTTGGCCAAATCCTAGCGTGGCCTACATGCACATCAAAAAAGCAGGGATGCAGCCGATCCCAGTATGAAGCAAAAAGTTGGGATCGGCCCCAGCCAATCCCAGTGTGAGCCAAAAAAGTTGGGATCGGCCCCAGCCGATCCCGGCATGAGCCAAGAAAATGGAATCTCGGATCGGCCCCAGCCGATCCCACAATGAGGCAAAAAGTGGAATCTCGGATCGCCCCAGCCGATCCCTACATGAAGCGCAACCCGCAAAAATTGAACTCCCGGATCGGCCCCAGCCGATTCCAATATGAAGCACGAGTTGAGCCCTCAGATCGGCCCCAAGCCGATCCCGATATGGAGCACAAGTTGAGCTCCCGGATCGGCCCCAGCCGATCCCAGTATGAGCCAAAAAAATGGAACCTCGGATCGGCCCTAGCCGATCCCAGTATGAGGCAAAAAGCGGAATCTCGGATCGGCCCCAGCTGATCCCTACATGAAGCGCAACCCGCAAAAATTGAACTCCCGGATCGGCCCCAGCCGATCCCAATATGAAGCACAAGTTGAGCTCCCGGATCGGCCCCAAGCCGATCCCGATATGGAGCACAAGTTGAGCTCCCGAATCGGTCCCAGCCGATCCCAACATGAAGCAAAAGTTGAACTCTCAGACCATCTCTGGCCGATCCCAATATGGGACCCGTACCTCGTAAAATCTCAGGTCCGCAATAGCCGATCCCAATGTTGGAACCACTGCCCGATCGCCATATGGGGCGCGCATACTAAGAAATTTTTGACTACATGATATCGATCCCGAGGCAACGCTTCAATGCCCTGCATCGCAAAGCTTAAGATAGTTGGTCAAGCCAAGATCAGGAGAACTTCGTCAGATCGGAGCGAAACCCAACTTAATCAAACAATTTGGGCCATCCAAAATCGGCCTAAATGACGAACAAGGACGGAAAACAACGAAGAATCCGATACTCAAACTTTCCCAGGCCATAAATACAGCCTAAGGAACTAGGGGGCATTTGTTGGGGCCCAAAATTGATCATCCAACCAGGAAGTGACACGTGTCCTCTGGTGGTATACCTTAATTACCCCCGCTATCAGGGAATAATTAAGGAGCTAATCCTAGAACGTAAAGGAAGCGTTGACCCTCCGCCCAACCACAGGGTGACACCTATCCAAAGGGTAAAAAAGTAAATCAACTCTAACCACCTACTATAAATAGTCATCCGAGGCTCAAAGGTAAGGGTCCAGAACCCGAGATATTACTATTCATTACTATTTTTGGTCCAAAGATGAGATCATACGCTGACTTGAGTGTCGAAGGGCCAATCCGGAGCCACGACTCCGGGTTGGTCTTCTGACCGGGTGCTACCTTGTCCAGGACTCATCTGAGTGCAGGACCCTCTCTGTCAGACGATCAGATCAACATGCATTCCATTATCCGATCGTAACCCAGCCAAGTTCTCTCTTCTTGAACTGCCACATCACATTGACTGTTTTTAACCACAGCACCTATGTTCCTATTGATTAGGATATTTCTATTGCCTTATGCAAAGGAAAGCGTGCCTCATTTGATCCTTCCACCTCCGTACGCAAAGGGAATCCCACCTCAGCCTCTTACCATATTTCTGGGTTTTCCCGTGATTCCTTATCTCGGTCATTTCGTTCCATTTTTTCTATTATTACCTATTTGCTTGTCCCGTGTAGGGTTGCAGATGTTATATCATCTCCAAATTTCTGTGGTGTAGGAAATCAAGGCAACGATGTAAAGCATGTCAACTCAAGAAGTCAATTTTTGGCTGTGTAATCTCCTTGAACTTGGTTTGAGAGATTTAGTGATGTTGTGAAGATAATTGGATATAAACAAAATTATGTTGATCACACCTTGTTCATTAAGAGAGGGGTAGTTTCTTGCAACCCTTATTGTTCGTGTTGACGATAGTGGTGACACGGGTCTCTTGGTTGCCGGGTTTTTTTTTCCTTGGATTTATGTGGGAGAAAAAAATTCAAGGAGATTGGTGGGAAAAAAATGTCCTAGAAGTAACCCGGTAAAATAAAAATCTCAGGTTGAACTGTTGGGAAGAAAAATATTCTTCTCAAGCTTATTTTTGGTTCCTGGGATTATTTTGGTTCCTGGGAGTATTTTTTTTTCCTTCCTGGGGTTTCGTGAGGGATTATTTTGGGCCCACCAACCAAACGTGGGTTTCCTGAGGAAATCCCACAAAAGTCCCAAGAATAAAAAAAATTCTGACAACCAAACGGAGCTTCAGATTCAATGATTAAAGAATTTTGTGGCCAAGGAATTTGAGATAAAAGACTTGAGAAATCTTAAATACATTGCTAGAATTAAAGTTGGGGCGAGAATAAGTGATGGACCTTGTCAAAGACACAATAAAGTTGGGACCAAAACTAGAATCCTACGAAAAAGGATATTGTAATTCCACCACATGCTTTTTTATTATCTTCCAACAAGAAGTGAATATTCCATTGAAACCGTCCGAACCCAGGGCACTTTCTCCTAAGTAGTTACTGTTAGGCCTAAAATCGGTAACAGTTACGGCAGTGACGTCAGAGCTGAGCTGGAGAACCCAAGGAGCAGATGTGAAGGAACTGTGTTCTGCACAATAGCAAACGAGGTCAGAAGACCAACCCGGAGTGTTACTTCGGACAGGCCCTTCGACACTCAAGTCAGTACGAGCAAGAGTGCAGAGCTGGTTTTAAGAGTGGTGGGAGAGAAGTTATTACCCTCTGATTTCAGCTCTGAAGGCCCTTTTATAGAGGGAAACCTGGGGTGGTTGGATTACCTACCACAGGACAGGTGTCGGCCCATTATAGGTTCAAGTTTACCTACTTTGAGGTAATTACCATATTGCCCCTGTGCGGCAGTTGGGCTGATGGTGGGCCATCCTGGGGCTACGTGTCGACAGCTAATAGGCTGCTGTTTTTCCTACCCCATCAGTTGCCCTCCAGTTCTCCAAGTCATTATAGTGATTCGGGGAAGTGTGGCGAGTTATATTCCTGAACGGGCGGAGTCTGTCCGGCGAAGCCGTTTGCCCAGCTCGCGGAATTAGTCCGGAAATTTTGTCCGTTCGGAAAGGAAATCAGTCCGGAAATCTTGTCAGTCCGGCCAGGAAATCAGTTCGAAAAATCAGTCTATCCGGCCTGGGAATCAGTCCGGAAATTTCGTCAGTCCGGCCAGGAAATCAGTTCGAAAAATCAGTTTATCCGGCCTGGGAATCAGTCCTGAAATTTCGTCAGTCCGGCCAGGAAGTCAATTCGAAAAATCAGTCTGTCCGGCTTGGGAATCAGTCCGGAAATTTCGTCAGTCCGGCCAGGAAATCAGTCTGGGAATTTTGTCAGTCTGGCCTGGAAATCAATTCGAAAAGTCAATCCGGAAATTTCATCAGTCCGGCCAGGAAATCAGTCTGGGAAATTTGTCAGTTCGGCCTCGAAATCAGTCCGGAACTTTCGTCTGTCCGGCTTGGGCCGGACTGATTTTGTCTTGTAGCGATCGCGCCATATTCTGTTCGGCTTGCGCCAGACTGATTTTTGTCGCGTAGCGAATCACGTCATATTCTGTCTGGTTTGGGCCGGATTGATTTTTGTCGTATAGCGATTCGCATCATATTCTGTCCGGCTTGGGCCGGACTAATTTTTGTCGCGTAGCAATTGCATCATATTCTGTCCAGCTTGGGCCGGACTGATTTTTGTCCCGTAGCGATTGCGTCATATTCTGTCCGGCTTGGGCCGGACTGATTTTTGTCGCCTAGCGAATCGCCTCATATTCTGTCCGGCTTGGGCCGGACTGATTTTTGTCGCATAGCAATTCGCGTCATATTCTGTCCGGCTTGGGCCGGACTGATTTTTGTCACGTAGCGAATCGCGTCATATTCTGTCCGGCTTGTGCCAGACTGATTTTTGTCGCGTAGCGATTGCGTCATATTCTGTCCGGCTTGGGCCAGACTGATTTTCTTGACGGACACAACCGCCTTAAAAGTTATCCCGTACACGAGCACCTTCCGGATGTCCCTTAGCCCTTTGGAGATACGCGTGTATTTGCTTACGCCCTTTCCTCAAAGTGTGTGTCCGACATTAATGAAAGACATGTGGCACCCTACAAGGGCTTTCGAAGTGTGTGCCCTCCATTAAATGCTAACTGCCTTAGATAAGGCTTATAAAAAGGAGGTTTTCACTCTTCATTTCTTATCTTTTCACTTTTTACCTTCGCCTTCTCCTTTCTGCTTTTTGCTCTGCCAGTTCGGCTCGTGTAGCTCGAGGTTGTGAACGTCTGCTGACTTTGGAGCACTTCTCTGTTCAGACCGGTAATCTTCTTGAGCGCGCCTTTTATTCGTTTCTTTTTTTGCGTTCATGTCCTGTAGTAGTTCTAGCTCCGAGTCCGATCAAGGTCCGGTTCAGTGGCGTCCTCTTCCAGTAGCTCGGGGTCTAGTTCGTCAGGTAGGACCCAGAATAAGCCGATTAGGACTCCAGGGCCAAAAATGGCAAGTCCTGATGTTAGTGTGGAAATCGTAGATAATGAGTACGAGGTGGTTGAGGATGAGGTGATTTTGGATCTGAATACCATCCCGCTCCCAACGGATAGTTATCTCCGAGCAGAAGCGAGTGTTGGTAGTGACGCCGCCGAGGCGTCCACAACATTTCTTCCTGGCCGGGCCGTTGAGGTCGTAGCTAGGGCCCGGATGGACGCCAATCCTCAATACAACGTACAAGCTCTTTACGAGGAGAACTTCCTTGATGAGTCCATGATGGTGGACATTAGGGATAGGTACTGTGTTCTCCCCAAGGTTTGGGCTGAGGGAGGCAGTAGAGGGAGATAGGGCTTGCAACGAAAGCTCCGACGTTTGTATATACGATGAGTCATTGAGGGCCGGACTCAGGTTCCCTCTGCACCCATTCTTCGCCACGGTCCTTCGATATTACAGGCTGGCTCCGGCTCTTGTTCCGCCGAACTCGTGGAGGACGCTGACCGGGTTCGTATATCTCGTCCAGGGCCGGCTTCAGAGAAGTTTGTCTGTGTCGTTGTTCCGTGCTTGCGCGCACTTGAAGAGGCACAAGGACGGGGGTTGGATTTACATTAGCCAGTGCCCAGAGGTGAAAATGATCACTGGTATCCCATCTTCCATACATTTATGGAAGAGCAGGTTCTTCTACGTCGAGGACAGGGAGTCCACTGAGCCCTGGCCGGTTCCTCTTAGGTGGGACACCCCAGATACAATTGCGATGAGCCGCAAGCCAGTCCTTGAGGGCAAGGATCTGAGAACATTTGCCTTAGTCCGTGAGGAGCTGGACTGTGAGGGCTTCATTCATTGTTCGGAGTTCCATGAGGAAGCAGTTCTGGTCGGGCTCGGCCTTAGTACCGCGACCCCGGCACGTATGTGGCTAGTCCTGCTTTTAAACCCCTTTTCCTCTTTTTGTTGTTTCTGACTGGTTTGTTCGTCTGTATTGACTTTCAGAAATGCAGAAACAGTCAAAGATGGAGAGAGTGAGGCAGGGAGCATTCGGGAGGGCCCAGCAGGGCCAGAAAAGGAAAGCCGCTGAGATATCGAGTCCGGCTCCAACCCAGGAAACGCCGCCTCCCAAAGGCAAGACTACATTGAAGTTGGTCGGCGCCTATGGCCGGGGGACAGGGTCCTCAAAGTCGGGTGGAACATCCACCGGAGCCCGTCCACCCCCGGCGAGATCTGGAGACAATGTTTTTCGGCCTAACTAGGCCGTTCAAAGAAACGACTCCAGCCTTGGTGAGAGCCGGGTAGCTGTGGAGCTCCTTACCAAAGTTCTCCTCAGCATGGACAAGCTCCAGGTTCTCAACGAACCTCCAGTTGCGGCCGACGAGGCCATATTCTCTTCACTTTAAAAGGTAAGAGAGCCCGCGAGTTTTTTTTTTTTTTTTGTCTTTTGCCTCGCTTTCTTGTGATAACACTTTGCTTGCCTGTAGATTGGATTGTACTATAACGATCTTCGGGAGAAGAGCAAGAAGTTCTTCGAGGCAATAACAAAGTCCGAGGAGGAGAGCGGGCGGCTGATGAAGGAGGCAGAAGAGCTTCAAAGGTCCATTGGACAGACGGTCGAGGAGAACAAGCGGCTAAAAGAAGAGTTGGCCGCTCAGAAGGAGAAGGCAGCTGAGGCCCTCAACGCACAGAGGGAGAGAGCCCGGGAGAGGCAGATTGCGGCGGTTCAGAAAAAGGAGGACGAACTCTTCAGTTTGTCCAACGAGTCCTACAAGGTTGGATTCTTTGACTGCCTTGAGCAGGTTAAGGAATCCAACCCGGCCGTGACCTTGACGGGACTGGTTCTCCCTGACCCACCGGCGCCTGACGACGATGAGCCGGGCACCACAATCGCCGTAGTGGTCCCGGAGGCGGACCCATCACGGGGTGGTGGCCATGGGATGCCTAGAGCTCCCCTTCTTTCTTCTCTTTTGATTTTTTTTTGTAATGGTCCTTTGGAGACCCAACTTTTGTAACAGCCTTTTGAGGCTTTATTTTTGTAATGGCCCTTCGAGGCCCTACTGCAGACACCCCATTTTGCTCTGCTGTAATCAACAAAGAAGTTAGTGTTCTTGTTATCAGTCTTTTTCAGTGTTTCCCATTCCCATGTCCGTTCCTTATGCTTTCTCAATCTTTCCGATCATTTCCGCAATGTTCCGTATTTTTCTCTTCGCTAAGTGTTGAGAATGGTTATGAGAAGAATCCAAGCCAGGGGAGAATTCGGACCCATTCGGTGGGCCCGTATTGAACATTTATTGAAATTTGGACCCGTTTGGTGGGCCCGCATTGAACATTTGTTTAGATTTGGATCAACAGGGGATACGCATATTGTTTTAATGAAAAATGAGTGTTGAGCCTACTTCGATTCAGTGCATAAAGATGCCCATCAAGGGAATAGTCAAGATTTTAGGGAGGTTATTTTAACGACTAATTTTGTTGCGACCATCAAGTTGAGCTATTCAGATAATCCTTGGAAATGGTTTTGAGGCACAACTTTATAAATTAATGGTTTGGATCATCCCTTGGGGATGATATTTGGAGGATATAAGTTGTCCATGCCATGGCCTGTCAAAGTGAACGGATCAAATCAGCTCATGGAAATGTTCTAGCAGGTGCAACCAATTTATGTCAAAACCCATCAAGTGGGTCCTTCAGATTATCTCACTTAAGAAGGGGAGCACCCAATTTATATCGTGGTCCACCAAATGAACCGTTTGGATCATCCCACGAATGTGATTTATAGGATATGCCGATTTATATTATGGCCCAATCATTTGGACAGTTGGGATTACTTCGAAGAAACCAATTTGAGAAGGGCCTTGGTCGAATGTAACATGAAAGAGTTTTGCCATTTAAAGTAAATACGAAAAAATCAAATGAAAGTGCCGTTGGTTCGGTTCCTCTCTTTACCCAAGCTGATCTCCATATCATTTTTCAAAAAAAATAAAATAATGGAAAGTAGTAAGAAGAATAGCCGAATATGCTATTTCTATATTGAGGTAATGGTGGAACCCACTGGGCTTAGGGAAGAAAAAAAAAAAAAAAAAAGGAAAGAGAGATCGAGATTAATGGATGCCTATTCAAGACTTTCTACAATGTTGCTGTTTTCCTTATGCGTTCTGGCTTATTTCCAGATTCTTTTTAAAAAAAAAAAAAAAACCAAAAAAGGAAGAAGAAAGAAATTGGAAGTTGCTACCAAGGAATGAGGTTGTTGCTCTCTTTATCTTGCATGCTGTTGGGTAGTAAATCTCCATTTTTAGATATTTCTAAATTTTGAAATCGATCATGGCTGTACAATCGATCAAGGCTGTATAAAGAGAAAAACCCGAACAAAAAAAAAGGGTTCGGATGAAAAACAGCAGCTAGGGAGAAAGAAAAAAAAGAAATAAGGAGAGGACAAGGGGCAGCGGCTCTCACGGCTCTCCCTCTCAGCATCTTACCTTCTCCCTCGCTCAAGGGCTGGCTCGATCTTCACAAGTTCTGCTCTACAGCAGCTCCCTCCCTCTCCCACTCAACCTCCATCTCTTGCTCTCTTCTCATCTCCTCGGTGGAATTGGGCCATCTCTCCCTCCCTCTGTTTCCATATCCCAACAGAGCCTCCCTCTCCCTCTCACCATCCTGGGCTCATCTCCTTCTCCCTCAATCCCTCTCTGGACAGAAGTTGGAATTAAAAAAAAAAAAAAGAACAGCAAAGAGAAAAAAAAACAGAGTATCGGTTTTCACTGATACTCTGTTTCTCTCTCCCTTTCTCTTTCTCTCTCTCTCTCTCTCTCTCTCTCTCTCTCTCTCTCTCTCTCTCTCCACGCTCTGTTTTGCTCCCTACACCACCCTCTGTTTTTTTTTCTTTTTTTTTTCTTCTTCAACTTCCCACCACCCTCTGGTTTTTCCCACTCTCGGCCTCTCCTCTATTAATCTCTCTCTCTTTCTCTCTCTCAACCACTCCCCTCATCTCCCTACCATTTTATTTCTCTTGCTCATCCTCTCTCAATCCCATCATCACTCTCCCTCATCCACCCTCCACTCTCTTATCCTCTATGTCACCCTCTATTTCCACACCCTCTATCTCTCTCAAACTCTCTGTCTCTCATTTGGTCTCTCTCACTCTCCTCTATTAATCTCTCTCGGCCTCTCTCTCACTCTCAATCTCGCTGTTCTTCCCTCTCACTCTCTCCCTATCTCTCACACTCCCTCTCCTCACAGTGGTTTTTTTTTTTTTTTAAAGAATAAAGCGAAAGACGGCGGAGCGGATCGAGCGTCGACGGGACAATTTCGATTTTTTCACTCTTGGACTCGGCAGAGATCTCGCCTAGAGGTTAGTACACTATTCTCAGATTTTTCCCAGATGATTTGGCATTTTTTATGAATTTTGCATGGTTTTTAGCATTTAATTAAATTTAATTCAATATTAAATGTGTGAACTAAAAATCATGATCTGCATGAGTGTTTCAAATCCGTTTCGTCCCAAAATTTAATACGATGTTTTACTTAAATAGAGTAAAATAACTATCGGATCGGATCGGACATTTGATCAACGATTTTTTAGAATTTGAGTGAAGAGTAGAATTTTATTTAAAATATTGGCTGAGAAATTACGAAATTCGAAAAAATAGCCATCTCAGGGTGATCTGTTTTTTGAAATTTTAAATTTTTCTTGTGTTCGTCACATCAGAACAAGGTTGGAGGATGTTTTCCAGAATCGTAATTTTCTCGAAAATCGTGTTTTAAAAATAGAAAACTCTTCAAAAATATATTTTCGACGAAGAAAAATAAAATATATACTAAACGAATTTCAAAATTAATGAAATTTTGTAGGAAAATATTATAATACTGATACATTCTACCATAAAGTTTTGAGAATTTTTGGAATTGGTTTGACATATTATTTTATGCTTTCTTTGAAAATTATCAGATTTTGGGAGAATTGTTACAGACATCAGATCACCGATAAAATTCTCAAAAGTTTTACAGTAGTCTTATATTTCATATTTCTAGTTTCTTTAAAGTTTTCAAGTGATTTAGATCTTGTTTCATATGGGATGTAGTGTTAATTCATAATCTGGTCTGAAAATTAAACAATCCTAAACTGATAGTAAATAGTTTCTAAAATTCATGAAAATCTCACAGCATGCTATTGTTACTTATATCTTACTACTGTAGAAATTTCATTGAATTTAGATTTCCATTTCTAGTAGTTTCTGTGTTATTTTTGCAATCTGGTCAATTAATTGTTAAATCAAAATTAAATATGAGCTTAATGTAAAAATCTGCAAAAATCTTCCAGTAAGCTACATCTCATCATATCTTGCTTCTGTAGAAGTTTCAACTCATTTCGAATTCGTTTGCAACAGTTTCACTTGTAAAACCACTCATATGGTTTAAAATTGATAAAATTCATTGAAAATCCGAAATTAATTGAAAATCATCTGAAAATCTCTAAAGAACCTTAAATCTCTGTCACATATTAACTCCTTAATCCATTAAAACAGAAATTTTAGGATCTTTAGATTTCCCTGGAAAAATGGCCAGTGTATCCATAATCGTATCCCAATTGCACTCGATCTTTGACAATTTGAATATTTAAGCTATAGCATGTTGTTGGCTCTGAGGTTCACTGTCCACGAAAATCCTGAGATATGCCAGGCAATAAGATCCTATAACCTAAGTATTAAATTGCACAAGGAAAGAGCGCACGATTTCCTCCCTTTGATGCCATTCAAGGCCGAAATTGGTGAACCCTAGAACCATTGGTAATCCTTGAATGTCCAGAAACCGAAAATCCTTGAAATCTGAAATTAATTAACTTCAGGAGCTTGAATCGATTTGTCTCGAGTCTTTCGGAACCATTGGATTATGGTTTCCGATATAAGAACCATTAGAGCCCAAATTAGGAACACTAGTGTCGTGTCTTGTCCTAAGTTTTAGGGAGTCTTAGGTTTTAGGGAGTCCTAGAGTTAGGAGTCCAGCCTCATCACGGACGCTTGCTATGGATAGCAACCGTGCCATAGGTCAAGTTACACTAGTCACCTCACTCTTCCATAGGACAAGCCTAGTAAACTAGGATGTAGGCTAACCTGCATTAGTCTAAGGAACAACTTGCATTTAGATAAGAATCATATAGCATCTTAAATGAAATCCTAGGATAATAAAATCCTCAACTTGAATTAAATAACTCCTCTTAAAACTGTTGAAACAGTCAAATCAGTCTAGATCGGTGTCTTAGTTGAGTTAGGCATAAGTAGCTTAGCTTAGGTGCACCGAACTACGTCGACTCTGATCCCAGTGAGGCTTGGGTACGTAGGCAGCTTGGATGTCTAATGGCATACCAACCGCGAGTCGGCACTACAACAAATTGTGGTGTTTTGTATATTAATTTTCTTGTAAATGCTTAATCAAATCACTTAGGATTTTCCATGAAATTAGAATTTTAGGATAACTTTCACTTAGATTGAATTCAAACAAATAAAAAAATCAAGATACACACTTAGGATCTACATTGAAATTAGATCATAGGATGCATGTCACTTAGTTCGCACACTAACATAGAGTTGAATGAGCCATTTAAAATAAATTTAAAAGAGTTAGCTTTTGGAATCGAAGACCGATTATCGGGCAGGAATGGTGCATGTGGTGGATAACTCCCCATACCTTCCATTCTCGTAACCAGGTAGCGAGTCTAGATTTCTGGTTAATTATGGGTCCTAGATCCCACATCTAGGTGGCGACTCTGTCAGTCTCTTTTGTGTGGAATTCAGATTGCCTTAGTGATCCCAAGTTCACATAAAAGATGAATTAAAATCAATCGTAAAATGCACACGCCAATCGCGTGGGTACGAGAGACCAAGGGAGAGCGTGGCGGCTCACGCCCCACCCCCTCTCGCGAGATTGGGTCCCACACCTACTTCATGAATGGAAATTAAATTTTGTTGTCCACCCCTTCTCCACTTGTTTGTTTCTGGCTTATACTTTTTGATTCTATACTGTGTGTCGATAACACTCCAGACAGGCGTTTTGAGCTTCGGTTGAACCTGGTCCTTGTGGGGGCAAACCGTGGCGAACCAAGCAGCGAGTACCCTAGTTTTAGTAAACTGGGTTTCCAAGTGATGTTGGTTTTGTATCTGGGCTTGTTCCGGACCAGGAGTGCGCTCCCGGTCTTTGCGGAGACGAGCCGTGGCGAACCAAGCAGCGAGTACCCTAGTTTTAGTGAACTGGGTTTCCAAGTTATGTTGGTTTTTCCGTCCGGGCTTGTTCTGAACCAGGAGTGCGCTCCCGGTCTTTGCGGAGACGAGCCGTGGCGAACCAAGCAGCGAGTACCCTAGGTTTAGTGAATTGGGTTTCCAAGTGATGTTGTTTTTTTGCGTCTGGGTTTGTTCCGGACCAGGAGTGCGCTTCCGGTCTTTGCGGAGACGAGCCGTGGCGAACCAAGCAGCGAGTACCCTAGTTTTAGTGAACTGGGTTTCCATGTGATGTTGATTTTTTGCGTCTGGGCTTGTTCCGGACCAGGAGTGCGCTCCCGGTCTTTGCGGAGAAGAACCGTGGCGAACCAAGCAGCGAGTACCCTAGTTTTAGTGAACCGCGTTTCCAAGTGATGTTGGATTTTTCGTCCGGGCTTGTTCCGGACCAGGAGTGCGCTCCCGGTCTTTGCGGAGACGAGCCGTGGTGAACCAAGCAGCGTGAGGAGATTTGCAAAAGAATTTCTATCATTCACATTCAATATATATTTACAAAGTCACTTTCACGCCGGGGAGTCTACTACTGATAGTATTTGCGGAGGTTCTTTGAATTCCAGGCATGGGGTAATAGGTGCTCCTCCAGCGTCTCCAGCTTATAACTTCCCGGACGAATCACCTCTTTTACTCGGTACGGCCCCTCCCAGGTCGAGGAGAGTTTTCCGACCATCTTTGGTTGGGAGATAACAGCTTTTCTTAGGCTTAGATCCCCTGCTCGGAATTCTCTGGGGCATATCTTCAAATCGTGATAGTTAGACACCTTCTACTTGTAGGCGGCGACCTTGATTCGAGACTCTTCCCGGGCTTATTCCAGTAAGTCCAGATTTGCACGGAGCCCATCCCCATTGAGTTTCTCATCAAATTTGGTGACTCTAGGAGACGGGGCGCCCACATCGACGGGTATCACGGCCTCCGTCCCAAAGGACAAGTTGAATGGTGACTCCCCCGTTGATGTGCGCGGGGTGGTACAATACGCCCATAGGACATGATAAAGCTCATCTGCCCATCGGCCAGCCTTCTCGTCCAGCCTCTTTTTAATTCCCTGAAGTAGGATTCTATTCGTCAATTCTGTCTGCCCATTCATCTAAGGGTGCGCCACTGAAGTAAATCTCTGCTCAATCTTCAAGTCAGAGTAGAATTTTCGAAAGTTCCAGCAGTCGAATTGTCTTCCGTTGTCTGTTATCAAGACGCATGGGATCCCGAATCTGCAAATCACGGACTTCCAAAAGAAGTTCTGCACGTTTTGCTCTGTGATCTGGGCTAGAGGTTCGGCCTCCACCCACTTGGTGAA
The DNA here is from genome assembly GCF_043159265.1 of Tasmannia lanceolata. Lineage (NCBI taxonomy): Eukaryota > Viridiplantae > Streptophyta > Magnoliopsida > Canellales > Winteraceae > Tasmannia > Tasmannia lanceolata. Next base: position 7,286,044 of record NW_027518679.1, on the reverse strand, counting down.
ATAATCGATGGCCAGTACTACGAACGTGCGCCTTCCAGAGGCCGGTGGAAAGGGGCCCAAGATGTCCATCCCCCATACTGCGAAGGGGAGTGGGCTGTTGATCGGGGCCATGGATACAAGAGGCTGGTGGATGGTGGGAGAGAATTTTTGGCATCTCTCGCACTTTCTAACCAGATTTAGTGCGTCTTGTCTTAAGGTAGGCCAATACAGGCCTCTTAGCAGCACTTTGATTGCCAGGGCCTTGCCCCCCAGATGTTCTCCACAAATACCTTCGTGTGTCTCTTGTAGAGCGTATGTGGCGTTGATTGGCCGGAGGCACTTTAGGTATGGGAGGGTATACGACCTTTTGTACAGGCTCTCACCGTCGAGGGAAAACCGGGCTGCTCTCTGTGTCACTTTGCAGGCTTCCTTTTTTGCTTCGGGAAGCTTCCCGCTGCGAAGATATTCAATGATTTCGTCCATCCAGCAGGATTCGTGATCCACCTGCATTACTTCAGCGGCCTCATTTTCGATACTAGATTTCTATAGAAACTCCATGCATATCCTCCCGAGAGTGGTGTATCCGGATGCGGCCAGTTTAGACAGCACATCTGCTTTTGTGTTTTCTGTTCTGGGGATTCTGATGACCTCAAAACTGCTGAACTTACTGGCTAATTGGCGGACTCTGGAGAGGTATTTGATCATACGTTCGTCGCGGGCCTCATAAACCCCTTGAATCTGGTTTGCAACCAGCTGGGAGTCACAGTACGCTTTTAGCCTTTGGGCACTGGTCTGGACTGCGAAATTCATGCCGGCGAGGAGGGCTTCATACTCTGCCTCATTGTTGGACGCGTGGAATCCGAATCTTAGGGCGTAGTCTAGAGTGAAGTTGTCAGGCCCGGTTAGAACAAGACCGGCTCCACAGCCACCCTTGTTCGAAGATCTGTCCACGTATACTTCCCAGAGCGGTTCGGTGGTCGATGAATCCTGTCCTGCGGGTACGGGGATGATTTCTGTTTCAGTTCCATCTTCTGTTTGCTCCTCAGTTGTGATTACCCTTTCCAAAGCTGGGGTTTGGACAACTTCGGATTCGGTGATCTGCTGGGGGATGGTGCATTCAGCCGCGAAGTCTGGCAGCACTTGAGCCTTGATTGCCGGTCTTGGCATGTACTGGATATCAAATTCGCTCAGCTCCACGGCCCATTTTACGAGTTGTCCTGAGGTGTCCGGCTTATGGAGAACTTGCCTGAGCGGATGGTCGGTGAGGACCCTTATTGTGTGATCTTGAGAATACGGCCTCAACTTCCTGACTGCCATCACCAGGGCTTAGGCCAATTTCTCGACCCGCTGGTACCTGATCTCGGCATCATAGAGAACTTTGCTGACATAGTAGATAGGCTTTTGCTGGCTGTGCTCTTCACGAACTAGGACAGCTGCTAGAGCCGTGGGACTTACGGACAGATACAGGAGTAGCTCCTCACCTGGTTCCGGCTTTGTCAATAGTGGCGGAGAGGACAAGTACTGCTTCAACTCCTCGAATGCGGTCTGGCACTCCTCTGTCCAGGGCGCAGTCTTGAGTCCTTTGACGGCGTTGAAGAAGGGTAGGCACCTCTCTGCAAATTTTGAAATGAAGCGCCCCAGAGCGGCCACCATTCCTGTGAGCCATTGTACTTCTCTGATGGTTTTTTGTGGAGTGAGCTCCACCACGACCTTGATCTTCTCTGGATTGGCCTCTATCCCTCTTTGGCTTACCATAAACACCAAGAGCTTTCCCGAGCTGACGCCGAAAGTGCACTTAGTGGGGTTAAGTTTCATGTTATGCTCTTTTAGGACCTGAAATGCTTCTCTCAGATCGGACACATGATCCTGTGCACTTCGGCTTTTGACCAGCATGTCGTCGACATAGACTTCCATGTTACGACCGATCTGATTCCGGAAGAGTTTGTTCACGAGCCTCTGATACGTGGCCCCGGCATTTTTTAGACCGAAGGGCATGACATGATAACAGTAAGTCCCCTGATCCGTCACAAAAGAAGTCTGGTATATCTGACTTATACATTCTGATCTGGTTGTATCCGGAGAAGGCGTCCATGAAGCTTAGTAATTCGTGACCTGCGGTGGCGTCAATGAGCTGATCAATTTTCGGGAGTGGATAGCTGTCCTTGGGACAAGCCTTGTTCAGATCACTGAAATCAACGCAGGTCCTCCATTTTCCATTTGTCTTCTTCACCAGGACCACGTTTGCCAACCAGTCCGGGTATTGGATTTCTCGAATGAAGTCAGCCCTTAAGAGCCTCTCCACTTCTTTTATCGCCTGCCGCCTTTCAAGGGCGAAATGTCTTCTTTTCTGTTTCACCGGCCTGCAGGTTGGGTCAACACCAAGTCTGTGCGTGCTGACCTCCGGGTCTATGCCGGGCATGTCAACGGGAGCCCACGCAAAGACGTCTGCATTATCCTGAAGAAATTGGGTGAGACTGTGCCGGGTGCTGCTGCTTAGAGAGGAGCCGATCTGAACGACTTTCTCATTATCGTTTTTGCACAGAGGGATGGAGATGAGGTCTTCGGCAGGCTGAGTCCCCTGGGCTGAGTCCCTCAGGTCGAGTAGCTCAATCGACAGCTATTCCACTGCATTCTTGCCTTTGTGTGCCATGGCATAGCACTCTCTGGACTGGGGCTGGTCTCCCCGGACTTCTCCCACGCCGTTTGGCGTTATCAATTTCATCTTCTGGTGATACGCTGAAGCGACTGCACGGATCAGGTTCTGGCCAGGCCGTCCCAAGATAGCGTTATAGACCGGAGTGGCCCTCACTACCAGGAAGTTGACCATGGCGAAGGCTTGGCAGGGCGGCTCTCCGACGAGGACTGGGAGCTCAATCTGTCCCTCCACTTTGACGACCTCTCCTGAGAAACCGAACAGATCTGAGTTCGCCGGCCTTAAGCGGTCGTCACCTATCATCATTCTCTCGAAAGCGTGATAGTACAAAATATCCGCCGAACTCCCGTTGTCGACCAGGATTTTCTTCAACTCCCAGTTTGCGACGAGCATGGTTAAGACCAGGGCATCGTCGTGTGGCAGTATCAGGTTGTCGAGGTCCGCATCTGAAAAGGAGATCTCATTGTCCGTCTTCATCTTCTTGCTGCATGTGTGCACGGCGTTGACTCGGCGTGCGTATGCTTTTCGAGCAGCAGACGATGTGCCCCCAGCCGCCAGTCCGCCCATAATTGTGCCGATGACCCCCTTGGCTGGGATCCATGTGCCTCTGGTTGCGAACTGGATGGTAGAGGAGATTGACCCCGGGCAGGGGCGGTTGTGAACGTCGAGGGCTCCGGCCCTGGGGACTCTTCTCCCTGCGCTCAGTTCTGTGGCTGTCGCTTATGACTAGGGGTGTAAACAAGCCGAGCCGAGCCGAGCTTGGCCAGGCTCGGCTCGGCTCGGTCAGGCTCGCGAGCCTTATCGAGCTCGAATTATATTAATTTTACACCCCCCATCTTCCCTGGACAGCCCTATCTAGTATTTTTTTACTACTCTTTTTACACTAGGGGGGTGGTCCAAGTAACAAATGGGGTTCCAAAAAAGAAGTGACAATTTTGCCTCCCCCTTTCACTCCCTAGACAACCCTTTTAGTGTATATATTAATATATAATATATATATATTTAAATATATTAAATTCTTAACGAGCCTTAACGAGCCGAGTCGAGCCGAGCCTGGCCTAACTCGGGCTCTGCTCGGCTCGTTAAGGATTCGGGCCGAGCTCGAGCCGAGCTCGAGCGAGCTTCCGAGCCCGAGCCAAAATTGACACCCTTACTTATGACATACTTCTTCAAGTATCCCCGGCCGATCAGCAGCTCAATTTCTTGCTTGAGCTGCCAGCATTCGTCTATGTCGTGACCGTGGTCTCTGTGGAACCGACAGTACTTCGACTTGTCTCTCTTACTTCCCTTCGAGATCATCTTGGTCTGATTCAACTTAATTAACCAAGGGATAAAACTAGGGTGAAATTAGTAAAAGTTTTCAAAAGGCAAAAGTTTTATAAACATCCTATTCACCCCCCTCTAGGTTCCCAAACCAAGTCTCTACTTGGATTTCAATTGGTATCAAAGCTTGGGCTCTTGATTAAGACCCTAACCGGTTAAGAGTTAAAAGATCAAATTTTTTAGCACCTTAAAAGATGGGATCTAGACTACCTATTTTGGATGGTTCGGATTATGGATCATGGTTGATCCATATAAAGACATACTTAAAAGGTCTAGATAAATATATGGTAAAGATAATTGAAAATTGATATATTTTAAATGCTAAATCTAAAGGATTAAATGAATATAATAAAAAATTATCTTTACTAAATACAAAAGCCCTAATTGCAACATGTTGTGCATTACCACCACACATTTATGAGAAGGTATCCTCATGTACTAATGCTAAAGAGATTTTAAACAAACTTGAAAAATCTTGTCAAAGTGAAATCCTATGCTTAAATGGAATAATTGAGAAGTCTAATGAAAATGCATTGAAAAATATTGATTTCACATTTGAAGAACTACATTGTGCTTTTCAAGATTTGAATAAGAAACTTGAGGATCAACTAGCTAAGAATTCAAACTTGAAAAATAATTTAGCTAGTATTAATAAGGAGTTTAGGGAAGTAGAAAAAGATCATGCACATCTTAGTGAAGAAAATGAAATGCTTAAAAATAATTTTATTGAATTAAGTGAAACTATTGTATCACTAAGAGAAGAAAACCAACTCCTTAAAGAAGAAGAAGAAAAGATAAAAATGTTTCCATCTCTTGAATCAATCAACTACAAAATGCAAATCAATGATTTGATAATCAAGAATGAAACATTAAGGTTGGAAAATCATAAGTTACAAGAGCATGTAAAATTCAATTACCATCATGATCACTCTTGTAATTCATCATGTTCATCCCGTCCATCTACCTACTCTTATGCATCTTGTGACTATTGTGGTAGATTTGGACATTACAAGTTTAAATGTACATTTAAACTTGTAAAAAGTAATAAGTTTGTTTGGGTTAAAAATGACTTATCACCTAGGACAAACTTGCTTGGAACCAAGATGGTTTGGGTTCCAAAACCCCCAACATGATCTGTATTGTGTTTATCTTAGATTAGGGAATGTGCTTTAATTTTATATCATATGAAAATTTGTTTGGATACAATATAGTTGTCTTGCTTGAATGCCATGTATCCATATTTTGTGCTTCAAATGATTACCTTTTGAAAATCCAAAGTCTTTACGCTTGAAACTTGATTTTTATAAGACTTTGATATCTTGCACTCAATTCTCATATCTTTTGGAAAAGGTTCCCTAGATATCCTTTGATGTCTAGTATTTGTTTTATGCTTCAATGTGAGAATCTTTTGAGAATATGTTTGTATAGATATCATGTGATTACTTTTATTCACATGCATCTATGCATGTTGTGCTTAATGATCACATCTTTGTAAAGAAATAAAATATAGATACACTAGACTTGTCATGTTTGATCCTTATGTATCTATGATTGGCTATTCATACCATATGTGACATGAGACACTAGGATTGTCTAATTTGTTATCCCATGTCATTGTGCCTAGTAGAAGTACACTATCCTCTTTGGTATGAATAGATATTTGGCTAAGTGCAGACACTATGACTTAGATCTTATTGCACTTAGTATCCATCCACATAACATGCCACACTTGAACTTAATGTGAAAACCATAATTGATCCTTATAGAATATTCAACCATAACTCTTGCCCATGTGTTCAAATTAAAACTTCAAGTACATCTTTAAAATTTGAACCATTTTTGGTAGTTGATAGGAGTTAGGTTAATTGATCACATCATTCTAGCAAAACCAAAATAAAAGAAACCCATAGGTTTAAAGACTTGAACTTAAATGAAAATTTTTTGACAATCAAATAGTATTTGAGTGAAAGTTTTATGCCAAAATATTATTCTTTAAACTTTATTTTCCTTGGATCTTTCCCTAGAAACACAAAATGATATAATATGTAGGGAAGTTGAAACATGAATCTAGATTAAATGTATGACTTGATATGAAAATATCATAGGAATCTAGAATCATATTTCGGCAGTTACTCACTTGAGAAAATTGAAATTCACTATGGTGGTTGTATACATTAGATTGTTGATGAGCACATTTATGTGTGAATTATAGGTAGGAAAAGCACGCATTTCTCTCATTTAAAGCGGTGCTACTAAGGTATTTTTTGTGTTTTTGGTGTTTCAGGTTGTTTTCTAGATTTTCACAGAAAATAGAGCTAAGAGATGGAATTGCAAAGAAAATTCAAGGATCTATATGGTTTGCAAAGATGAAGTGTGTGTGATTTGGATCTCTACCTTCTCACTGCCGGTTACAAATTTGGGAAGGCAAGTTGGGAAAACAACTGATTCGTATTTTAGTATTAAAATGAATGGTTCGGATTACACCACACTGAATTCCAAGCTGCTGGAATTCCATGTTGCTGCTGGAATCAGTTGCTGGAATTCTATGTTGCTGCTGGAATCAGAAGCTGGAATCAGTTGCTGGAATCGAATTAAAGCTGCTGGAATCAGTTGCTGGAATCGCAGCAAAGCTGCTGGAATCGAATTGGAATTGAACTGGAATGGAATCAGGTTGCTGGAATTAGCAAAGCTGCTGGAATGAGAAGCTGGAATCAGTTTTTTTTGCAAACAAAAGAGGCATGATGGCATGTATTACATGCAAAAGTAGCCCACGTTTTTCTTTGGAGAAAAATAGCAATTTCCTAATTGCTATACATGCAAGTGGGACCCACTTGGACATGGGAGGAAAATAGCATGCACTCATTCCCACGTTTTGATTTGGGTATAACAATAGTAGTTTTTAATTTACTTTGTTGCTATTATATGCAACAATGGTGGGACCCACTTACATTTGCTAAAATTCATTCCCTATTTATATGAGATTTTATATGGTTTCTAATATATGCATAATCATGCTATTTTGTTTTGTAGCAAAAGAACACCAATTCCCACGTAAGAGTAAGAGGAGCAAGAGAAAAGTCAACAAAAATTTGCTAAAAGGGAATACCAAGTGGCTGAAATTATGAAGAAAGAAAAGAGGAAATTTGCCATTACCAACAAATACTCAAAGTCACAAAATTGCCAACTACAGGTGGTGATTTCCAAAATTACAATACACTTTCCAAAAGTTAGTGTTTCTCTTGAGTGTTGAAGATAGAAAGTGAAAAAAGTATTATATTGAAGAGAAATCTACATCTCTCTCCATTCTCTCTACAATTCTCCACCATTCTCAAGCTCTCTCTCTCTCTCTCTTAGGTTTTCTTGTTCTCTTTCATTTTCTTTTTCTTTTCTACTCTCAACCAAGGATCAATCATCCACCATTCAAACTCAATGTGACATTAAAGCTTGAAGGAGGAAGATTCAACCAAAGATTGGAGGAGAAAAAGAATAAGTTCTTTTTGTTTTTTTTGTTATTTATTTTTCAAGTTCAAGTTGATGTATTTTTGTTTCAATTCAAATTAGTGGAGAGTTTATTTTTCTTTTAGTTTTATTTTCAAGTAATTATACATGACACTCTTTCTCCCATCTATTTCTTTTATTTTTATTTTTCTTCCCTTCTTCATGAATAACTAAATCCTAATTACTTAGGGTTTAGTGAAGCCATGGGGAAGGAGAAATATTTATAATTAAATCAATCTACTCAATTGAAAAATTGTGTAGGATTTTGTGTTTGAAAAATCACAATCATCCATGCCATTGGCTTTCCCCTTTCGTATGAATGATTGTTGATTAACAAATATAAAGTTCTATATAATCAATGTAAATTGGAGAGTGGATTTGATTAATTACTTATAAGGAATGACATCCCTTTGATCTTATCCCTTATTGACTAGTTAATCGAATTTTCAACCCAATTCAAGAGATGTTTTAATTAATCAATCTAATCCAAACCCATGGTGGATTCTAACCCTAAGTAATCTTTTATATTGAATTAAGATTTTTACACTATTTCAAATTACTTTCGCAATTTTTCAATTAACTTAGGCCTTTAGAATTTTAGTTTTCTAATTAGATTAGATAAGTAGTTAATCAAGATCATTAGAATTTTGGTACACTTTGCCTAAATTAAGATTTCCAAATCAAGATCGTAGTTGAATTTGATTCTTAGATTGAATAGAATACACGCTTATATATAGTGTTTGCTCCGAGGTCTAAGTCCACGGAAATCCTGAGTCCATTCCAGGCAACATTATATCATAGCTAGTATTCTAATCGGTACAAGAATAGGATTGACAACTAGATTTCTCTTCCCTGAGTTCGACCCGTATTTACAGGATCCGTGCACTTGCGGTTATTTAATATCTCTAACAATTGTGATGGGAACATGTGCCTCCCACACATTTTTGGTTTTTCAATAGGGCTTATGCACCTTGTGCCTAATGCCTTGTCATTTTACTTGTGGTTGTGGATGTAGATGTAATGTTTGGACCATGCACATTATGTGTCATGCCCTTTCTGTCCAAACATGGTAGATTATCCATGGAAACCTTGATGATCATATCTTCTCATAAGGTATACTCTCACCTTCATGAATCATGGATGTCTCTCTAAGACATGGTATTTTATTGACCATTCTCACTATGTCTTAGTCCTATAGAATTGAACTCAAATTGGTATATACATATTCTATAGTTATCACCCCTTGTTTGATAATATCTACACATATGAGATGTTAAACCTTAATCTTAAAAGTCACTCAATTGGTGCCCTTAGCCTTCGTAGATTCTAAGAGGGAGATGGTACATTCACATTAATTAAAATATCTAACAAATTGGCCTTGTGCCAACATCTCAAACATGAATAGGTATACATTTATATGTGATCTCCCTAGCTAGTTATGTATATTACATACTTAGGGAAGTAAAGCGTGAATTTGAAAAATATTAAATCACATTTAGGGGGAGCATAAGCCAAAGATTGAAATTTTTTTGTGCTATGCTTGTTTATCATGATAAGCTAGACTATGGCTATCATTTTATCATGATAAACTGACACTTGGAGAGTAAGTGTCATTGTAGCCCAAGGGTTAAGTTTAACTTGGTATCTTTTGAAAAATATATCCAAAAACCTTTGGAGTCTATGCAAGGACATCCCTTTGGATTCATGCATTGCATGATTCATTTTCAAAGGGGGAGCTTAAAGGTAAATTTGTCCTTAGTTACTTATCATATGATTCCTAATGTGGTTATCACCTCACATATGATAAGTACACTCATTTGGAGCATCATTGCTCCACATGGGTTGTTCGGGCTTGTCTTGTACTTTTATGTGTGTTTTAGAGTTTAAGTCAAGAAGCCCATAGCTTAGGTCTTAGTGACATATTCTTCTAGGCTTTTTGACTTATCTTGGATGGTCTAATATGATGTCATCTATTCCGAGAATAAGTTTTGGTAGCCAAGTATTCCATTATCATATCTTTGGCCTATTATGTCATGTCATGCCTTAAATCTTAAGTTTATCTAAGGTCAATGACAAATACTAAGGGGGAGAGCTAATCTTTGCTATTTTTATATTCACATGGATCATTGTGAGATGCTCACATTGTCCATTCAAATATATCCCAACTAATAGTGCTAAAAATTGCATATCCTTCTAGATATACTAAGAGTAAACTAAAATTGATAATCTTAGTTTTTATTAATTTGAGTGCTTATCATGTGTATTTCTACTTGGCTATCCTTGTGTCCATGATAGAGCTAGCCGTCATGCCATATATCCTAATAGTTAACCATATTATGATCAAATGTCCATTTATATGCATGACAATTTAAGAAAATAATTTTAACTTGAAAATATATATTCTTGCTTATCATGATGAGTCTATAACTCCACATCAACTCATGATAAGATTCTAATAGGAATTTCAAAAACAAAAGGGGGCTTATCATGCTTAACTATACACTTGCTTGTTTTCTTTTATGATAAGTAAAATATAATCTTTAACTTGCTAATCTATTATTATATTACGGGTCATAGGGTCGATTTATATTGGATTTATATATACATACTAAGATACACCCTAAAAATTTGTGCTAAAATTGAAATGTCTCTTTGTTTTGCCAACATAGGCTTGATTTGTTTTGTGATTATTCATTTCCTATGTTGATTGTCTCTTATCATGCCATATATACTTTGGATTATACTTTGATTTTAATTGGTAACTTATGATAAGAAGTTAGGGGGAGCATCATCTTCTCATTGAATATCTTTGATGCTTTATGTAATTGTGTTTAAATGCTTAATCCTTCTTTTTTGCTAATGCCAAAAGGGGGAGAATTTGTGTAATTGATTAGATCCATAATCATATGCATTCTTGTACAATAATTTGTTAAATATAACTTATGCATATTTTGAGGGGGAGTAGTCGCACTCATCTTGCTTATGTAATCCTCATAAGAGGATCCTCCCACATCTCTAATCAATTTGGTTTGTCATCATAAAAAAGGGGAAGATTGTTAGCCCAAGGGTTCCCCATGGGTTCACTCAATCACCTTGTTTTGATGATTAACAAACGCAAATTGATTAGTCATTTATGGACTAATTATTTGCCTTGAGTGTTGTGCTATAGACAAGTATTTCACAGGTCAATCCATGCTAGCACACACACAGATGGCCTGAGCTTGAAGATTAACCAAATAAAGGACAAAGGAGCTAGAGCATGCTTGGACAAACCATACCATGGAGGATCAACCAAGGAGAAGTTCCACACAACCATCTCATAGCATTGAACAAAGAAAGGAAGATCAATGAAGGCCAAAGCTTGTGGATCAACAACTTTCAAAGAAGCTTGAACCAAATGGTGGCATCATCCTTGGAAGGTGTCAAGCAAAAACGCTCAACCTTGAAGATCCCAAAGCAAGCCAAGCACACCATTGAAGATCAAATGAAGATTGGCTCAAGAGAATAAGAGAGTACTTAGAATGGTAGTATGTATCACCTTTCTCTCTTGTGTTTTCTCTTATCAAGGCACATCTTAAAAACCCTAAAAATATATTTTTCAAAGAGACTAACACACCCTTTAAGGACTTAAATGGATAAGTAAATGGTCATGGTGGTTTACCAACATGTTGAGACCCATATGACATTCAGCACAAGAATGAACAAAACAGAGTTCAGAAGCAACAAACTGGACCAGCAACTAAATCCTATCAAAACTTATTTAAAATATTTTCAAATATTTTTGAAAATATTTTTAACAGATAGCTCTCATTTTTCTCATATCCGTAGAGTATAAGAACATCGAAATCCGATGAGAAACGAAGGAGATATGAATTTTTCAAATGGGACACTGTTTGCTGGAAATCCAGTCTCGGAACTCCGTGAATTATTCTCGGAGCTCCGAGCTCGGAACTCCGAGAAATGATCCAGGTTCTAAAATTAAAAGCTCTGTTTGAATTCTCGGAACTCCAAGAATTTGCTCGGAACTCCGAGAAGTGTATTTGTTCAAAAACTTATAGCCGTTGGAGGCCCAACGGCTAGTTGACTTTTTCGACCCGAAAATGACCGTTTTGCCCCTAAAACGGTCATATTGAGTTGGGACACCATATATACCCATCTAATGGGTCTAAAACACAACATGAACATTCCCCACCTCTAATAAACCCTAGAAATTCATTTGTGAATCATTTTTGGGTTAATCTCTCACCAATCCTTCATTGTGCCTTGACTTTGGGAAATTCCACTTGAGATTGGTTAGGTTTAAACTTGTTTATCTTTGAGAGCATCCTTAGAACTACAACTGGTAATCAAGCCTAGTAAGAGGCTAATACTTCTTCTTCTTTATTCGATCGGTGGCAAGGGCATCTGTTGTTTTTAATTCCCTTGGGTGAAGCGCTTAGAACTCGGCGGAGAAGGAGAGTCATTGTAAAGGTGGAAGGGCATCCTCATTTAATTCCCTTGGAGTGTAAAAGCCTTGGAGCCGGGCGTCGTGGAGGTCTCAATAGTGGAAATCCTCAAGTACGACCTTGAGTAGAGTGGAGTAGGCCGTTGGCCGAACCACTATAAATCCTTGTGTCGCTTGCATTGGTATTTCTCGATTTCTCACACTCTCTCTCACTCTCTTATTTGTGCTTGTCTTATTATTTAGAATTGAGTGAGTTAGCATTGCCATCCAAGGTGAATATCTTTACATTACTAATTAGCCCACTAAATCTCCTAATTAAGTTGGTTGTTTAAACAAGGGTTTTTAAGCTTATATACATTTGTGAATATTGGTTAAGTTTAACTGATTCAACTTAATTAACCAAGGGATAAAACTAGGGTGAAATTAGTAAAAGTTTTCAAAAGGCAAAAGTTTTATAAACATCCTATTCACCCCCCTCTAGGTTGCCAAACCAAGTCTCTACTTGGATTTCAAACCTCTTTGTGGAAATAATGAGCCTCACTTGAGTGACCGAATCCCTCTAGAATAATTTTCAGAATTTATTGTTGGTGGGCCCAAACAAGACTAAAACTCCCTTGAAATTTGAACTTTTTCCAATCAAAAATTATGTTGGCTCACTTGTTCAACCCAAATGACAATTGTAGGACCACGAAATTCGCACAAACTCCTCTTATTTGGAACTTCATGAACACTCTTTCTCAACACTTCCTGGGAAATATGGAAAACACGGTGGAAATGATCGAAAAGATCGAGATAATGTAAGAAACGGACACAGAAATAGAAAACACTGAAAAATCGATAGAAAAACACTAACTTCTTTGTTGATTAAAGCGGAGCAAAATGAGGGTGTCTACAGATGCCCCTCTTTGGTAGAGATGACATAGTCATTGAATACCAAAGCAAAAGTGACAACACTATTTTGCGCAGCATTTTGCCAACAAAGAACTCTCTAGACAACATGCAACCTAAATTCTAAATGCTTTCTAATGCAAAACCTTAGATAAAGTCCTAGAATTAGAATGCTATTAACGATCATTTACTCTAAACACCATGACTTGGTGGTTCAGAATAATGAATAAATGGATCCAATCTGATTGCAAAAATTACGCAACTTAGAATGAAAGATAATTATAATGCAGCGCCGTTTTCAAACGGGCAATGAAGAAATGAGAGATCATTTTTTAATCAATTCGAAAAGAATGAGACCTCGTACTTGTACGGGTTCAAAGGGATAAGAGGCCGTATTTGTACGGACTTGAAAGGAAAAAGATACTATAATTGTATGGGTCCAAAGAGAACAGGACACTGTAGTTGTACAGACTCAGAGGAAACGAGACACCAGAATGAGACACCTTATTTGCACGGTTTCTCAAAGAAAATGAGACATTATATTTGTATGGTGCTCAAAGAGAAGAAGAGATCATTTTTTAATGGAGTTGGAGAGAATGAAACACTGTATTTATACGAATTTCAAAGAAATGAGACCGTAATTGTACGGACTCGGAAGGAACATGATGCCGTAATTATACGGACCCTGAAGGGAATGAGATACTGTAGTTATACAGCCTCAAAGGGAATAGGGCACTGTAGTCGTACAGGCCTAAAAGGATAAGGGTCCATAGTCATATGGACTCAAAGAGAATGAGACACCGCAGTTGTATAGATTCAAATGAAATGGGATACCGTAGTTGTATGGGCCCAAAGGAGATAAGGGACCATATTCGCATGGACTCGAAGAAAATGAAATACCGTATTTATACGGATTTCAGGAAAATGAGACACCATATTCGTATGATGTTCAAAGAGAATAAGAGACCATTTTCGAATGGTTTGAAGAGAATGGAATACCGTATTTATACGGATTCCAAGAAAATGAGACCTCATATTTGCATGATGTTCAAAGAGAAGAGACCATTTTCAAATGGACTCAGAGAGAATGAAATACCGTATTTATACGGATTTCAAGGAAATGAGACACCATATTCGTATGATGCTCAAAGAGAATAAGAGACCATTTTCGAATGAACTCAGAGAGAATGGAATACCGTATTTATACGAATTCCAAGGTAATGAGACATCATATTCGTATGATGTTCAAAGAGAAAATACCATTTTCAAATGGACTCAGAGAGATATGATAATTTGAGTTTTGACAGAGATTATCAGAAAAAGGAAATCGAAATCTCCATTTAATAACTTTAGAAGCAAAGGATTTAATAACACCATGTAGTAAAGGACTTTCAAGGCTTGAATATGAGATGCCACTTCATTAGCAACCTACCCCAGCTTGAGGCATTCGTGAAAGAAAAAAATTTTCTTTTTTAAACAATTAAAAAAATCACAAGTACTTACAATAAAATGACGAAGTAAGAAATATTGCTCAAGTAATCTTGTAATGCTTCTGACTTATCAGTATTTTCATTTGGGTTAGGCTAGCCTCTTTTAAAGAATGTTTTTCCATTGATAAACATCTTCACTTATTTTTAAGACAGTAATACTTCATATATCTTTCTATCAACTTTCCGATTGCTAGAAATTAATGCCCATGGTTTCAGGAATCGTTGTTATTTTTGCCTGACCTACTGTGACTTCAGAGATCGATGTAATTCTTCTGGCGTGAACCCAATCTTACCACGACCAAGTCCCCCTTTTTTGGATTTTCAACTTGGCGGACCGCTCGGCCTTTGCTTTTGCCTGAATCGCCTTTTCAAGTTTTCGACTCAGCAGACCACGCCCTTAACTTTTGCCTAAGCCACCCTTTCAGGTTTTAAACTTAGCAGGGGAATGATCCTAAATTTTGCCTAGATCGCCTTTTCAGGTTTTCAACCTAGCGGATCTTCAAGCTCCATTTCTTTTTTTTTTACTTGAACACTAAAAGGACTTTATAGGTGAAGTAGAGCTTTTCAAAGAATGGCTTTAGGTTTTGCAAAAATTTTGACCGAACCTGTGAACAGGTTGCCTACGTATCCCAGTGTAAGAATCAGGTCATGCGTAGTTCAGAGCGAATGCCCCTAGTTTGAAGGTATTTAAAATTTTCTTTTCTTTTCTTTTTGCATGAATTTTTCTTTTATCATGACCGAGCTGCCTACGTACCCCAGTGTAGGGATCAGGTCTTGCGTAGTTCAGGGCGAATGCCCCTAGTATATTGGGTGTTCGAATGAAAATGTTACTTAGGCTCAAAAGGGTTCGCAAAAGGTTATATATATTTTTATCTTGGGTTATTAATTTGGGATTTATTCGGCCAAAAGACGGCCTTCTGGTGTTCAAGCATAGAACCTCTTGAGTTGACCAAGGTTTGTTGGTTCTGGTAATATTTCTCCATTTAAATTACGGAGCTTGACTGCTTTTCCTGGTAAGATTTGGTCCACAATGTATGGTCCTGACCAATTCGGTTTGAACCTGCACCTTGGGTCAAACACTGGCGCTCGGTTCTCTTTCAGAACAAGATTGCCTTCTTCTAAATCTCTTATCTTAACCTTTTTATTAAAAGCTCGGGCTATTCTGCGCTGGTAACCCTGTACATGGTAAAGCGCCTTTAACCTCTTCTCATCTAGCATGTTCAACTCTTTATATCTGGCATCTGCCCATTCATTTTCTGGCAACTTAGCCTCAGTTAACACTCGGAGCGAGGGTACACGGATCTCAACAGGTAGCAGTGCTTCCATCCCATAAACAAGAGAATAAGGGGTTGCCCCAGTTGAAGTTCTAATTGATGTTCTGTAAGCCCACAAGGCGTACGGTAACTTATTCGACCAATCCTTATAAGTTTTTGACATTTTGCTAATGATAGTCTTGACATTTTTGTTTGCAGCTTCTACCGCTCCATTGGTCTGCGGCTGATAAGGAGAGGATTTATGATACTTAATCTTGAACTCTTGGCAAAGAGTGATTACGTCCTTTTTGAAATGAGATCGCCGAGTCTAGTAAGGTGTGATTTAATTCATATCTTCCGTGAACTTGGGATCACTTTGGCAATCCGAATTCCACGCTAAAGAGAGTGACAGAGTCGCCACCTAGATGAGGGATCTACGACCCATAATTGACCAGAAATCTAGACTCCTTACCTGGTTACGAGAATGGAAGGTATGGGGAGTTACCATCACATGCACCATTTCTGCCCGATAATCGGTCTTCAATTCCAAAAGTTCACTCTTTTGAATTTCTTTTAAATGGCTCACTTAACTCTATATTAATATGCGAATTACATGGCATGCATCCTACAATCAAATTTAAATGTAATTCCTAAATGTGTGTCTTAATTTTCTTAATTTGTTTGAATTCAATCTAAGTGAAAGTTCTCCTAGAATTCTAATTTCATGGAAAGTCCTAAGTGGTTTGATTACTTTTAATTTAAGGATTAATATACAAAACCCCACCACTTATGTGTGGAGCCGACTTGGGCTTGGTATGCCACTCAAGTATCCAAGTTGCCTATGTATCCAAGCCTCACTGGAATCAGAGTCGATCTTAGTTCGGTGCACCTAAACTAAGCTACTTATGCCTAACTCATCTAGGATACCGATCTAGATTGGATTGACTGTTTCAACAGTTTTAAGAGAAATTATTTAGTTCAAGTTGAAGATTTTATTATCCTAGGACTTCATCTAAGATGCTATATGGTCCTAGCCAAGTGCAAGACGTCCCTCAGACTAATGCAGGTTAACCTACATCCTAGGTAACTATGTTTGTCTTAGGAAAAAATTGGGTGACTAGTGTAACTAGATCTATGGCACGGTTACTATCCATAGCAAACGGCCGTGATGAGGCTGGACTCCTAACTCTAGGACTCCCTAAAACCTAGGACACAACGTGACGTAAGTGTTCCTAAGGGGCCCTAAAGGTTCATAAGATAGGAGACCGTAATCCAAGGCTCCTAAGACGCGGATCGAGTTAATTCAATTTGTTTAACTTAATGATTTTCGATTCTTTGAAAGTTTTCTATTCCTAAGATCTATGGAATACCAAAGGCTCTAGGGCTTGATTAGTTTTGGCGTCGAATCGCAACCATGGATGGGAATCATGCTCTCAACGCTTGTATAATTTAGCACGTAAGTTATAGTATCTTTTTGCCTGGTATGTTTCTCAGGATTTTCAGGGACAATGGACCTCGGAGCCAATATCATACTATAATTTATGCACTCCAATTATGCAGGATTAATCGCAATTAGTATACGGTTGTGGTTGCGATCTCAGCAGTTAGACTATCGCGGTATAGCGAATTTACATGGGAGATCTATGAACCCTAAGGTTTCTGTTTCAAAAAAGTTGGGGATTAAATTCATGACGTAAAGTTAAGATTTGTTGGAGGTTTTTACTGACTTTTGCGTTGAATTGAGTTTAAATTATGTTTTATTAACATTAAGACCAGATTGCTAGGATTACACAGAAACCCTAAGCAATCAAACTCCAAATCAGTTGAAACTTTTCCAGTAATAAGATATGGATGATTGTGGTTATTGAAAAAAGTTCATGAATTATCATTAAGATTTAATATCAATTTTTGATTTTTCAAAATTCAAATCAGATTATAGATTAACACAGTAACCAATAGCATATCAATTGTAAATTGATCCAAACTTTCACAGAATAAAGATATAGATGATTAGAGCTTACTGGAAACGTTTCATGAATTATTATTATGGTTTGATATCAATTTCCAATTTTGTAAAATTCAAACCAGATTATAGCTTAACACAGTAACCTATAACATATCAATTTCAAATTCACTCAAACTCTTATAGTATAAAGATAATCATGAAATTAGACTACTGTATGACTTTCATGGATTTGTATTACGATTTGATGCCAATTGAAATTCACACAAAAATTGGATGAAACCAAAGAATTACTTACAAAGCAAACCTAATGGTATCCTAAAATCAAATAAAAAATTTTAGTAGATACATAATAGATTATAAAATTTTCTATCAAAATTTCAAAACTTGAAAATTAAATCTCCTCCATAAAATTAATTTTTAAATAGAAAAGAAGAATTTGTTTCCTACGAATTGAAACCCATTTATTAAAATAAATTACAAAACCATATTAAAACTTTATAAAACCAATTGAAATTTTTCTCTAACATTCCAGTAACCTAAGTTACTGGTTTGTAAAGAAAATTTTTAAAAATTTACTAATTTAATACGAAAAAGAATTACGGCTCGTAAATGAAGAATCCATTAGAAAATAGTAAATAAAATATTATTTTCAAAATTTTATTACATTAAAAATTCAACTCATAATTAAAGATAACTTCTGGAAAGTTTCATCAATTTTTAAAATCGTTTGATATTTTTTAAAAATAACCCAAAATTAAAATAAATTAAAACCGGATTAAAAAATATCAGAAAATTCCAAACATTTTACAGTGGACTGAAAATCCAAACATCGGTTTGCAAACAAAATGTAAGCAATTTTAGACTTGATTGGACCCAATTTCCATTTTATTCTTCAAGAAATAACCCTTTGTTGGGTTAACTTTCGAAAAATAGAACGGAAACCGAGGCTGTCAAACCATGGTCAAAGATCATGATTTCCAGTAGTTTTAGAATTTTTAGAAACCTAAAAACAATTCGTTTTTAGAAAAAGTTCCTTCTTTCAAACACTTGCTTTGAAAATTCCATTTAAATCCATATTGAAAAGAAAAGAAAGAAATTCAAGATTTATGTGGAGAAAAATTAATTTTTGGGTGAAATTTTAGATTTTAAAAGCCTATAATCTATGTTATAACATACTGGAATTTAAAAAAAAAAACTCATAGATTTGATGCTTCAAAAAATAAAACCCTAGCATGCTTTTCTAATTCGCAAAGAAGGGAAATTCTTACCGTCGATCGCGATCCGTGTCTCTTGGGTTGGTAATCCGAGATATTAGCTTTGTCCAACCATTTGGTATGATGAAGAAGACCCAAAGATCCTTGATGTGTGATTTGTTGAAGAAGAAAAGAGAATTCAAGAATCCCTTTTATTAAGAACCCTTGAGAGAGAGATGAACACACTTCAAGAGAGAAGAGGTTGTTTTCTTTTTTTCTTGGGAGGAGAGAAAAAAATGATGAATTTGGATTTTTTTGGATCCTTCCTAGGATTGTTTGCTTTGATTTTTATACAAAAAAGCTAGGGTTAAGAGAGAAATAGTAGTTTCCAATGTGAGAGCTTCCATTTTTGGCTTGTTTCCAATTTTCCCCTTTTGCTTTCTTTCTTTCTTTCTTGTTTTCAAATTGGTTTTGATTCCAATCTTAATTTCATGTCAATCAAGACATGCTATTCTCATTCCACATTGCTTCTTTGGAAGAAAACATTTTTAAGCAATCACTCATCTTTTCCTTCTTTTCTTTTTTTTATTCTTTTTATTTTTCTTTTAACAAATATGATGTCACCATTGTGACATCATCAACGTTGGGTGCTCAACTCATGTGGGTCAGCCATGTGGGCCGCTCACCATGGTGGTCGACCCATATGGGTGAACCCACGTGAGCTCCATCTTTGCGGGCTAAAGCCCAATGGGTCATTTCACACGGGTTTCGGGTTTTTTCGTAAAAATTCAATAAAATCTTTCTAAATTCAACATTCTATATATGGACCCAACCCATTTGACATTTACGGTGCATCCCTCACCTATGATCGGATCATCTTTTTGGAAAATAACTTTTCGGACCAAAATGCCCCTATTTGACTGTTAGACATCCAAATGCGACCAAAATACCCTCAGATTGGTTCACCGCTAAAGGGAAAAATAAAAAATGGAAAGTCTTTGTAGTCAAACTTTAAAAATAGCAACTATTAAAATTGGGTCCTTTCGGTGAGCAATATTAAACAGGATCATTTGGTATCCCCTGAAAATACCCAAAATTTCCTCAACACTCTGAATTTCCAAATTAAGTGAAACCCCTGAGAAATTCTAAATTTAGCAAGTTTTTCAAAATTCAAGAAATCATTTATAATCTCTCAGACATATTTCGGGGATCAAAAGAATTACACAGGTAAAGACCAAATTACCCCGAGGTGCTAGAATTTGACGAGACTAGGAAAAATCCTGAGAAATTCCAAAAATAGCAGATTTCTGAAAATTTATGAATGGACTTAAGATTTTTTAGACACAACTTAGGGACCAAATATGATATGTTGGAAATGTCTAAAATACCCCTGAAGTGCAAGACTAAGAGAAAATCTTAAGAGATCTAAATTTAGCAGGTTTTCCAAATCTTAAGAAATTACTCTGAATCCATCAGCCGTACCCTCAAGATGGTTTTGGATATATGAGAAATGATTGAAATATCCACAAGATGATGAAAATTTGGAAGCCTGAAATTCCACTTAGCAACCCAAGAGGGGGTGAATTGGGTTTTTTTCAAATTTTAAGGATTTTGAAAAATTTAGATTGCACTAGTTTTAGATTGAATAGGAAATCAAAAATAGTATTTAAAGCAATAGTGAAAAGCTTACCACAAGAGAAGAGGTGAAGAGACAATGAAGCTTTGACACAAAGATTTTTATAGTGGTTCGGTCTTAGCTCAAGACCTACTCCACTCTTCTCAAGTTACTCTCCTTGAGGATTCCACTATCTTCTCCAAGGAACTTAAATACGGCGTTCCTTCCGCCTTATACAAATCGAGCTTCACGCTCCAAGGGTCTTCTACGGCGCCCTTCGTGCCAAATACAAAGAAGATGAAATGAAAAAGCTTGCTTGCCTCTAGATATGCTAATTTAAAGTAAAGCTCACTCACTCTCACAAGAACAAGATGAACAAATGAAGGTCCTAAAGTCTCTCAAGAATAATCTAAGGTAAATGGCACAAGAGAGAGATGGAGAGTGAAGATCTTCAAGAGAAGGAGAATAAATGCCTTTTAGTGCTCTTGAAATCTTTGTAAACTCCTTAGATAGTGTTCCAAGAGTCCCTAGGTTCATATATATAGAGGGGAGAAAATACACAATATTTTCGCTCCCCAACGGTCTTCTCGAACTCCGGGCTCGGAGCTCCGAGCCTTATTTTTTTTGAACCTAGAACCATTCTCAGAGCTCTAAGAATTTTCTCGGAGTTCCGAGCTCGGAGCTCCGATAAGCCTACGACAGCAGATTTTTTCTTATATTTTGGCTGTTTTCGTTTGGGCTTTTGGAACTTTGATTTATCAAGATAATTAGAATGTCATGAGGGTCCAACAATGTTGGGACACCACTATGATCATTCACAAACCTATTAAGATCTAATTAGATTGATTTTAAATCTCCTTTGTGCCATAGACCTAGATTAAACATGAAAGACCATTTTTACATTCTAAATTGACTAGGTCTTCAATCTTGTTGGCACCTTGTGGAGGCCTTGACATCTCTTCACTCAACTCCACTGATGCTTGAGCCAAGCTTGAACATTTGAGATGATTACCATTCTTGTTAGGCTTGAGTTCAACCTTGTCTTTGACTACCTTTGAGATGGTGATGCCTTTTATATCACTTCGAGCTTGAATGAATTGCCATTTGTCATGCACTCTTGAAGATGCTATGCTGTGAACATTATAACTTTGCCAATGGAAATCATTAGTGTATAAAGCCTTTATTTTATAACAAATTGAGTTTGTTAATCATCAAAACATTTCAATGGGAGTACTTGTTGAACCCTTGGGCTAACAATCTCCCCCTTTTTGATGATGACAAACATAATTTGTTTTAGGGTAGGAGCTCCCCCTTTAGGGATGAATAAAACAATTTGGGCTCCCCCTAAGAGTTTGATTTAATTGAACATGTAAGGCATTACTTTTAATAATTGAAATTTGATTGCAAAATTATAAGCATAGAGCTTTGCTCCTCCTTAATATATGCATTGGGAGCTCAAATATTCTCCCCCTTTTGTCATCACCAAAAAGGTGGAACAAAAGGAAAGAGGGTAGGTGAGAGCCAATGAGACAAGTGAAGTGCAATGCAAGAGAGAAAGCAGGCATAAGACAAGGTATGCATGCAAAGAATAGAACAGAGAAGCACACGACATAGTAAAGCAAAGAGATATAGATATATATATATAGATGATGTGAAATGGAATACATAAAAGTGCATACAATCAGTCAAAGGACATAGCATCCACTACACATCATAACAGTGACAGAATTTGATAAACTAAATACATCCCAAAAAGATCCAACTGACTTTGAGAAACATCTAGCTAAAGAGGATCCATACAACCAACTTATAATACAAGGACGAGGCAAATAGAAACATATAGAGAAGCCTAAAACAGAGCAAAATGGGATCCATCATCAGAGAACGAGAGTCATCTACTGCTGCGGAGGAGGCGGTGGCTGATGAGAAGAACTCCCTGGCGCCTGGCCCCACTGGTCACCGGAGAGGTAGCGATAATAGGCGGCCCACTGGTCATCAACATGGGTAGTCAGGGTCTGGAAGCGAGCAGAAATCTCAGAGTCGACATGGGTAGACAGCTGCGCGAACTGTGAGGCCATGGATCGCTCAATAGCCTCCTGCATGTGAGCCAAATCCTGGCGAGTGCAGAACTGAGAGGTATCCTGTGATGGTTGGGGTGCTGGTGGAGCCTGGGCCTCGGCTTCGTAGCCGCCTCCATCGTCAGAATCAACGTCAATTGCGGCTTGATTCAGAGCCATGCGGTTAAAGGTCTGCTCATCAAACGGGGCAGTCGGAGTCATGGTCATTTCTCCATCCAAGGTGATGCCAAAGTGGCGGAAGACACGGGTGAGAATCATGCCATATGGCAACGAAGAGCGGTAGTGGCCAGGGGTCTGAAACATGTAGCGAAACATGATATATGGCAGACAAAGCTGGCAGCCCTCTAGGATGCTGTAGATAAGATAGGCCTCTAAGGGTCTGAGGGCTTCACGCATCCCAGCACGAGGGATGAAGATGTGGTACATGAAGTTGTGAAGCATGCGTGCAACTGGAATGAGGTCGGCGGATTGGACGGGCATATTTGAGCGGTAGCGCCACGTAATCCGACCATAGACAGTGTCATGATCGATATCATCAAGTGAATGTGTCCCATCTTCCGGCCAGAAATAGTGTGAGAGGCCATAAGAGCTAATCCCAAGAAGAGTGGCAAAGGTGTGATAGTTGAGTTTGATGACTGTTTTCTTGATTTTGGATTCAATTTTGAAGAAGGAAGGGGAAATGGTGAGATTGGCATAGAAGAGACGCACCAATCGAGGGTATACTGGTTCATTGAGGTGAAGGATGGGTGTCCAATGAAGGGCATCAAATTTGGCCTGTAAATCAAAATGTTGAAGGATTGGGGGATCAATGTACCTGCCGGTGAGGATGCCCCTAGTGCCGACGTCGGCCCAGAGTTTCTTGGCCTTATCCCCAGTGAAAAATGAGTTGGGCATAACCTCGGCCGCCACAGCCTTCGCCTTCGCCTTCTTCCGAGAAGGCCCTTCTTCCTCGGGAACTTCTTCAGGAACTTATTCGGGATCTGCAGCTTGGGAGGAGCCTCCAATGTTGAGATTTTTGGTTTTAGGAGGCATGGTGAGAGAAAGATGTGGGTGGAGAGAAAAATAAAGAAGAGAAGAGAGCCCTAAAAAGAAGGAAATTTGGAGAAATAGAGAGAATTAGAGAGAAATAGAGAAGGATAATGGTGTTAAAAGAGAGAATAGCCCTAGAATGGAGGAAATTATGAGAAATGGAGAAAGGAAGAACGAAAGAATGAAAAAGGGGTGAAATTCTAGGGTTTGAAGAAGAAAAAAAAGTTTTTAGGAAGAAGAGAGGGATTTTGAAGGGAGAAGAGAGTTGTGGAGGAAGGTGTACGGAGAAAAGGAAGAAAAACAACGAAAATGGAGGTAGGGTTTTAGGAGAAATGGAAGGAAGAGGGAAAGAAGAGAGAAAAATTAGTAAAAATGAACCGGGTCGAGGGGTTTCAACGCTCCTGGCCCGATTCTCGGAGCTCCGAGAACACACGCATTTTTTTTTAATTTTCTACTGGACCTAATCTCGGAGTTCCGAGAAAATTTCTCGGAGCTCCGAGAACACCTGGACAAACTCTCGGAGTTCCGAGACATTTTCTCGGAGTTCCGAGAAACTTTCCAGGAGCCCTCTGTCCCTTTTCTCGGAGTTCCGAGAGATTTTTTTTTTTTTTTGAATGGATGGATGACAAGATTACATGATTCAATACATGTAAGTTACACATATGACTTATCGATGGTTTAGATGATGGCACATGGCCAAATTTTTAGGTATCTTGATTAAGGGTGATGGTACCGACTCCCCCTTGACATGAAGTGGGCTATGGGTACCAATTGAGTGAGTTTTTGAGTTCTACATGCAGAAGGTTACTGGTGTTGACATCAAAATCTCCTGTTCGCATGTGCAAAAATAAGGCCCTATGACAATGGCCGATTTTTCAAAACAAATGACCTCATATATCATTCAAAGAGCATGCTCTGGTCTAGAACCTGAGAATTTTGGAACTCTAAATTCCCTATCAACACAACGGGGCAGTCTTCAAATTAAGTTTCAAAGGGAATTAGAAAGAGGAAGTCTCTGTTGCTTCATGAATTTAGCCCCGGAATCCCCTCCAGTTTTGCCAAAAAATTAACATATAACGCCATAGAAAATGAAGGGAAAACAAACATCATAAGCCTAACATGATTTTAAACTCCAAGCCCATGAAGCCTTTTCTGAGATCTGAAATGTTGTAGACCCTTAAAACCTCAATTACTCATCACATCACATAATCAATTGAACTAGATTCTAGCCATGAAATAAAAATAAAGTAAGAGAGCTACCTGAATCGTAAGCAATTATAAATGTTGGATTAAAGCATGCTGGGGTAGCCGGAGTTTGTGTCGACGGACGGAGCAACGACTCCCTTTTTCTTCTTCAATATTTTTTTCTCGACGGATCACGATCGGAGACTCAAAGAAGGTGGCGGTGTAGACTGATTCAATGGGATTGCCAGGACCGCCGGAGTTGCAGATTTTGGATGGAAAAATTGACGTAACCAGATCCAATGGAAAATTGAGATGATGATAGGGCCTTGATTCGGGTTTGCCGGAGCTCTGGTGAAATCGCCGAGGAAGAAAAACAGAAATTCCTATGTTCTTCTACTTCTTCACTCACAATCTCTATGCTTAGCTTTGACAAAGCCCCAATTGAAGAAGAAAAGCTCCGGATTTGCTTGGGGAAGTAGAGGCGATGGAGAGGACAGCGATGGTTGGATTTAGACGGGTTGACCAGAGAAGCAGAGGGTGCTCCTGACTCTTCAAGGAGAATAGGATTTACAAAGGGGTCATGAGGTTTTAATGGATAGGATGGGTTTGAGAATGGATTTGGCAAACAAGGGTCTGAGAAGATGGATCTGACGAAGGTGGTGGTCAAATGAGATGGAGAGTGGGTTTTGAAGTCGGAAAGGGGTAAAATAGAGGAGGTAGTCGGTGGTGGCTGCTAGGGAGATGTGGCCATGGAGGGAGAATGAGGTTCTGATAGTGAGGAGAGGGTTGCTGTTGGAGTGGGGTCGGATTTGTGAGGTTTTGACCGGATTCCGGCGAGATGCCCGGAGAAGATGATGGAGGTGGTTTGTGAAAATGGCAGAACTGGGATGGTGAAGCTCCGGTGGAGGTAGAAAAGGAGGCCGGGAGTGATGGAGGAATTGCAGAGGTGGGGGTTTTGGGTTTGAAATGGAATTTGGGTATTTGAGTATTTGAGAGGGTTCTACGAATCTGGGGTGTGGGACAAAGGTGGTGTTGGTAGTGGAGAGATGGGCAAAAATAATGGGTGACCGGAGTTAGGGTGGTGGTCGGAATAAATGGGGGTTGATGGTGGTGGAGATTGGAGACACAGAGAGGGTAATGGAGGTTGATGATGGCTCGGATTCCGGTGGGGTTTGAATGGTGGAAGATGGTGGTGCTCGGTCGGATTTGCAGAGGATGGGTTTGGATTAGGGGTTTGTGAAAAATGGAGGTGATGGTGGTGGTGTTGGTGGTATTGGTGGTTAGAGGAGGTGGAAGAAGGTGGTGGGATTCGGGGAGAGTAAGAGATGGGGTTTAGGTTAGATTGGGGGTTCTGTAGAGGGGGATGAGCGGATTCTGGCGAGGCTACCGGAATCCATGGAGGTTGGAAGTGAATGGGTAAATGAAGGGGGTTTTGGTGGTGGTGGAGGACCGGAGAAGATGGCGTTGGGCCGGATTTCCGCAAGGATGGCCGGACGGTTGGGGAAGATGATGATGGGGAAAGCTCCTTCTCCTCCTCCTTCTCCTCCTCCCTCTCCTTCTTTTTCTCCTTCGAACGAAAATGAGGCTCTCCCTTTCAATCGATTTTCTCCCTCTATTTTATAAGATGCGATTAGGGTTATTTCCTTAGATTGATCCTCACCCTTCGTTCTTTCTCTCTTAAGGGATGTGATCAGCCCATTTGTCTCCTTTTCAGGGTGAAATAAACACCCCTTGTTAGATATATCACTCCCCTTTACAAATAACCTCACAAAGCCTTGTTTTGATACTTGTGTAAACTTGACCCAATTTATACGAAATTTTGCGAACACCTTATTGAGGTTCTAAACTACGCTATGGCAAAATTTGAGATGCTAATTCTATCACTTAGAGGAAAATTATTCAAACCAAGATGTTTAAGGGTTATTCGAGGTCCTATCGCACTAATTTGAAAAAGTTAAACACAAAACATGGAGGTATAGGGCACGGTCATCCTGAGAAGGACCCAACGAAAGAGCTAACATAATGACTCAAGACTTTTGAGATGCTTGGATTTTTCAGATGTTTTGATGTTTTTGAAATTTCTGAATATTTTTGAGTTTTTGACACAAGAGGACAGAACCCTATCATCATAGGGGTAGGATAGGCTCCTGATATCTCGCAAAGGTTGGACATCATCCTATGCTTTGGGGGGAAATTGGACAGAATCACACCTCTGCAAGGGTTGGACAGGACCCTATACCTTGCAGGAGTGGATAAAAATCACATGACTTGATGAGAGGTTGGATAAAATCCTAACCCCTATGATGATAGGACAGACTCTTGAAAGACTGATTCTCTAACTAAAGACAGACACTCTAGCTAAGGACAGACTCATATATGAAGGGACTGACTCCTAGTCCACAACCCTAAGAAGGGAGTGCCAATGAGACTAGGTTTGTCTCCTAAAAGAAGAGGAGATAAATAAGGGTGCTAGTGAGACTGGGCAAGTCTCCTAAAAGAGAGTAAAAATATGACCAAAAGGAAACAATAGAAGAATTCTTTATCAACGACCATTGGTTAGTTTACGAACAACCCGACACTTGGGAACCAACTTGTGAAGCGTAAATGTCCCCTGAAAACTAATCGACTGAGAGTCCTTTGGGAGGTAGCTGATATGGAGTAGGAAATGGGGCGAAATTAATGGTAAAAAGGGAGGTTGGGCAGAGGAAGATGGGAGTTATGGTGGCAACAATAGAAGAGGTGGAAGATGGGGTCGGATCTGTTATGATTTTGGAGCAAAACAAGATGGGTTTGAGGAAGGAGATAAGGGTGATGCTAGTAGAGGGAGATCAGGTGGATGTTCATGATGACTTGGGTTAGAGAAGAAGCTGCTCTCCTTCTCTACTCCTCTCCCTCTTGCTGTTGTATCAACTTACCTTGTCCATTACCACTGCTCCAATTTGTTATGGCCGCTATAAATCCACAAACAAACTAAAAAAATAACACTAGAATAGACAAGCAAAATGTGAAGCTATTATACATGATTGTATTGATACTATTCAGAAAGGAGATCTCATACACAGAACAAATTTTCAGACCAAAATACTTCATGAAAACATTATCTGAAAAGGTTGTAAAAAAGAAAAAGCCACAAATGAGAATGAAGATCTGAGACTATAATGACATTGATGAATTCTATACCACAAGATTTATGGGATATTTAATATCAGTATACTCATGCTTTGACATTCTCTCACAAAATCAAAGAAATAGTGTACACATGGTCAAATCTTACAGGAACAGAGTGAGTATACAATTATTTCACATGTTCAGACCTGTGAGCATCATGGAAAATTTCGATAAAACACACAACAATAGCAAACATTAGCATCCATGAAACAATCAAAGAGGAATAATAGAGAACCCAGGCCCATTGAAAAGTATACAACTAAAGAGAGCAATCAAGCATTCATACAGGATGAATGGAAGTGAAGAATATTACCTGATTGAAGAACCATCAATTGTAATAAGTATGAGATCACCTGAATCGAGTAGATGTTCTCCGGTTGCTGACAACGAAGGTGATCGGTCCCGAATTGAGGATTTTACAATTCCCGAACCAGACGACGAGGGAGAATAACCGGAGAAAGAGATCTTATCAAATAAGATAGCTGCGAATCATTTTCTTCTTCTTCTCCAAGCTTCCAAAACCCTTCTTCTGTGTTTTCTTCACAAGAATCCAAGCTCTACTCTTCTTCGGAAGCTCTGATTAAATCTATGCGACAATGTTGTCCCTCTCACTAAATTTCTAATCCTTCCATTCACTTCCTCAGAAACTTCCTCTATCCCTCATCTTTTGAAACCCTAGCTCTGAAATTTCAACTATTTCACATGGAACCAGATGCTGATCTAACCATTTCCTCTATCTCTCTCTCTACCCGTCACTTTATCACAGATCTCTTTATTTTCCTGCAATTTCTTCACATATTCTTTGCTAACCCCAGCCGATCTCAAATCCAAGAAGCAGATATGGTACAGAGAAAATTTTGGTGAGGAAATATAGTGTACAAACAAATGTTCACTTCACTAGAGATAGAGATTGGATTTTCCACCGGATTCCGACAATATTCGGCGGGAAAAGAAAATGAAATTCAAGGTGACAAGAAAAGAAATGTCCAGATTCTAGCAGAATCACCAGAGTTGCAGAGGAATTATAAGAGATAACGAAGATTTTTCGCTAAAATTGTTAAGGAAACGATAAAAATGATGTAGATCTATAACCTGTATAAGCGAAGATTACGATTGTGAGGCAAAGAAATTCGGACGGATTGTGGCCGGAAGTTCGATGTAATGACCGGAGAAGATGGAATTTAGCCCACATAGATCAAGCTAAGAAGTTAGGGTTTCAGCTCCCTCATCTCCTCTCTCTGCTAGGATGTTTTGGGAAAATGAAAAAAAAAATCCTGTGAAAAATCTAAACGAACAGGTTTTATAGATGGGGATTGTGCTGATTTCAGCACACCCCTGCTTTGGTATTTGCACACCCTTTTGCAATATTTCACCCCTCTACTCTAACTACTCTCTCTCTCTCTCTCTCTCTCTCTCTCTCTCTCTCTCTCTCTCTCTCTCTCTCTCTCTCTCATTTTCACTCACGCCCCCCTCTGTTTTCTGGAAAAAAAATGAGATCCTCTTACCAACAGACTTTAATTTGATGGTATATAGATGAGGGGTGTGTTGATTTTGACACCCCCTTGCCTTAGTAAATGTACACCCCCCACTTGATTTATACCCACCTTAGTGACTTGCACAGCCCATGGCAATTATCTTGCTTCAAATTTTTGTTGTCCATAGGGGTAGTCCAAATAAAACAACCTATAAATGATATATTCACTCTTTTTCCTTCACAGGACAGACCCCTCATGATATATTTTGACTATTTTTTTTATTCTAAAAGGGGAGGTCTAAGTTGAAAATGATTAGGTATGGCTTTGACTGCCACCCCTTGAAATATTGGCTTTAAAGTTAATAACCCAATATAAAATGCATCCAACAACCCACATATCAACAACACTTTTATAATGCTCGGCCCCATGGAGCTCAGGTGCACGATACCAAATAATGACCACAACCTCCTTTTCAGATAAAGGCGCCAAGGGAGATTGATATATTCTATGAAGATAAATCAGCCCATTGAGCAGCTGCCAGAGCAATGACTCAGCGGCATAATTGATGTGTAAATTCCCAAATTTGACCACATTTTTCATGAAAAAATTTCCCGCATCAACATGATCTCTCTAATCGTGGTGAGAGAGACATCATCCCCATCCTTGGACTACTTGAATTTCTTGATGGCAATGCATTTTCCTCTGTTGGCTTGAAGTTTGCTCCTCACAAGGAAGACAAGATCGTACATCCCTTCGCTGATCTTCCCAACAAGATCAAACTATTGCAACCATACCAATCTGTTACTATTGTTGTTGAATTTTCATTCCCCTTCTTCGTAATATGGAATTACAACACTGATGTAACTTGACTCGCCCTGTTTTGTCAATTTATTTTTTTTCGATTTTACTAAAAATTTGCGGACATCTTATTGAGGTTCTAAACTATGCTAGGATGAACTTTGGGACACTAACACACTTATGTAAGGGATTTTTATTCAAAATAATGGGTTGGGATTCGGTCAAAATGGGATGTCTACAGATGCCCCTCTTTGGCAGTGTGCTTGTCACACGAATGGCAAAGCTGATAAGACAACACATTTTGACTGGCCCGAGATTCCAGGTGAAATGAAAGGGTATAATGAAAGCGGTTCCAAGAAAAGGGTTCTGGATGGCGCTATTCTAGCATCCAATTGAAAAGCTTTGGAGAGACATTGCTCTGGCATCCCATGCGAAAGGTATCGACAGGATCAATTTGCTGCGAACGAGATAGAAATATTGAAAGCAATGTTTTAGCTGGGAGCGAGCTTGGAAATTGAAGAGAAATAGGCTGACTGCGAGCGAGTCAAGGTTGAAAGGTTAATTTGGCTGCGAGTGATCCGAGAAGGATACTGGTTTGGTTGCGATTGGACCAAAAGACGGGGAATTGACTTGACTGCAAATGAGTCGTAGAGTTGGAAATTAGCTTGGTTGCGAGCGAACCAGAAGATCGGAGCACTTGACTGCGAATGAGTCGAAGAAACAGGAACTGGCTTGGTTGCGAATGAACCGTAAGGCCGAGCAATGACTTGACTGCGAACGAGTCAAAAAGCTGGAAATTGACTCAGTTGCGAATGAACTAGAATACCGGATAATTGACTTGACTGCGATGGAGTCAGAGAATCAGGAATATTATCTTGGTTGCGAATGAACCAGAAGATCAGATAATGGACTTGACTGCGAATGAGTCGGAAGGTCAGAAATTTGCTTGGTTGCGAACGAACCTAAAAGCAAAGGGTTGACTTGACTGCGAAGGAGCCAAAGTCAGGGATATTGGCCTTGTTGCGAATGAACTATGAGACCATACTAATGACTTGGTTGCGAATGAACCAGAAAGTCAGAAATTTGATTTTAGCTGCGAATGAGCTAAGAATTGGAAGAATGACTCGACTGCGAATGATTCGAAGTCACGGAGATTACCTTGATCGTGAATGAATCGAGAGATCGGTAAAAAACCTGGCAGCGAACGAGCCGAAGAGTCTAAGATTCTGGCCTGGTTGCGAATGAATCCCAAGCCGGAACTTTGACTTGACTGTGAAGGAGCTCGAAAGTCAGCAATTTGCTTGGTTGCGAACGAACCGAAAAGCAAGGGATTGACTTAACTGCGAAGGAGTCAGAGTCAGGAACATTGGCCTAGTTGCGAATGAACCTTAAGACCAGAAAAATGACTTGGTTACGAATGAACCAGAAAGTCAGGAATTTGATTTTAGCTGCGAATGAGCTAAGAATTGGAAGATTGACTCGACTGCGAATGAGTCAGAGTCAAGGAGATTACCTTGATTGCGAATGAATCAAGAAATTAGTGAGAAACTCGGTAGCGAATGAGCCAAAGAGTTTAAGTTTTTTGGCCTGGTTGCAAATGAACCAAAAAGGCCAAAACAATGGCATGGCTGCGAATGAACAAGAAAGGTAATAACCTGACATAATCAAAAGTTAAACGATTAACGCGGTCACAGATTAACCGAAAAGATTGACTGCGAAAGAGTAAAAAAGCTCAGAGATAGACTCGGTTGCGAATGAACCAGAAATTCGAGGATTGACCCGATAGCGAATGAACCAAAAAAGGTCGAAACGATGACTTGGTTACGAATGAACCAAAAAATATTATAGCCTGACAGAATCAGAAGTTGAAGGATTAACTCGGTCACTGATTAACCGAAAAGTCGGGGATAGAAGCTAAACTGCGAATGAGTCAAAGGCTCTAAGAATCGACTTGGTTGCGAATGAACCAAAAGTTGATAATATGAGCTAAACTGCGAATGAGTCAAAGGCTCTAAGGATCGACTTAGTTGCGAATGAACCAAAAGTCGAGGATACGAGCTAGACTGCGAATGAGTCAAAGGCTCTAAGGATCGACCTGGTTGCGAATGAACCAAAAAGGCTGGAACGATGACTTGGTTACGAATGAACCGGAAAGGTAATAGCCTAACGGAATCAGAAGTTAAAGCATTGACTCGGTTACAGATTAACCGAAAGCTCAGGAACACTAGCTTGACTACGAATGAGTCAAAAACTCAAAGGATTGACCCGGTTACGAATGAACTGAAAGGTTGAGGATATGAGCGAGACTGCGAGTGAGTCAAAGGCTCAAAGGATTGACCTAGTTTCGAATGAACCAAAAGGTCGAAGATATGAGCTAGACTGCGAATGTGTCAAAAGCTTAAAGGATTGACCCGGTTGCGAATGAACCGAAAGGTCGAGGATATGAGCGAGACTACGAATAAGTCAGAGGCTCAAAAGATTGACCCGGTTGCGAATGAACCAAAAGGTCGAAGATAAGAGTTAGACTGCGAATGAGTCAAAGGCTCAAAGGATGGTGAGACAGACACTCAATGGAATAATGAGACAGACTCTCAATAGAATAACTATCTCTTTCCGAGAATAATTGGGAGTATGAGTTCTTTACTGAGAAACAGACTCAGATAACTTGCTGGGATTTGGGTATTGACTTTCTCTATTCTTTTCTTTTTTTACCCAGAGAACTGTATTCTGCTGGGGATTGAAGGCTATTGGAGCAAATGCTAGACTCCGTTGGGAAAACTGATTTTCTTGGGAAGTTGACTCTTCAGGAGAGTTTAGAGGTTTGGTTCGAGATATACTCATGCCTCTCTTATCTCAACTTGCTATAGACATTGGCACTGATTGCCTTTGGTGTGCTTGATATCTTTTATGACGCAAGTCATAAAAGATTCCCCTAGTATGTTGTGATTCCATGACAAGAGTCTTAAGAAAGCGGAACACTGGTGGTTGAAGAAAAAATGCTTCGCTCTGTGGAGGCTTCAGGTCGCACAGGTTCTTTTCTTTGATATGGGAAGGAATAAGACAATCACCATGATGGCTGAGTCTGAGAATCTCTTCTATTTTTGCTCACTGCTTGAGGCTTTGATGTCTCTGGAAGGTCAAAACAAGATGTCTCTTGCCCCCTTCTTTGATTCCTAAACCAGGATTTACTTTGAATTTTCTTCGCATTTCAGAAGATGTACTCTCGTTCTTTCTAGTGCCAGACAACTATTGACCTTGAAATAAACGAATAAGAATGAGGAACAGACTTCCAAGGACTCGATGAAAGAAAACTCAGATTATTCAAGGGACTTGACTCACTTTTGATTCACCCTTAAATCAAATGTGTTATTTTGTATGGTAAAGCTAACCGCTCTCAGAGTAATCTCGAAAACCATGTCAAGAGGCACTAATTTCCTCCATCGGTATTTCCATCATGGTTATTACCCCATTCGGATTGCTCAGTTTTAATGCTCCTAGATTAGGAAGGTATCAAAGTAAGTCTCACTGACACTACTTGGATTTCAGGATCCTGCCCTGTGTAGTGATTGTTTCTCCATCTCTTCGAATCTACTCTAGTGGGAACTCATGATTATTGTATTCCAGGTTTCTGGTCTAGCAAACCATTTGCCTCAGCTTTTGCCTGGAATTCTCATACTACTCAAATTTCAGAGTTCTCCATAATCGAGGAACTCCTTCCATGTCTTATCAGCTCACTTTTTGGAAGTCTTGCTGCTGACTAGATTGTCTTCTTGAGTTTTCAATCTAGCAAACCGCTACCCTTTCTTTGTATAAGCTAACTCTTTGACTTAGCAAATACATGAACCTCTTTTCTCTAGGCCGCCCTTTCAGGTTTTCAACCTAGTGGGTCTTCAGACTCTCATTCTTTTCTTTTCTTTCTGTTTTTGTTCTAATTTACCTTGAACCTTTGCTCGTTTCACCAGAAGGACTTTCTAGGTAGGCTCGGGTTCAAAATGGTTAGATATCAAAAGTTCAAACGATTTGAATCGAATCTGGTCTAGCCAGACTACCTACGTACCCCAAAAATGGAGGATCAGATCCGCGTAGTTCGCTTTTGGGGTTTGTCAAAGAATGGTTTAGCTTTTAGCTTCAAAATTTTGAAAGGGGGATGACTTAGCTTTTATCCCAAAGGTTGACCGCACCTGAATTGATCAGGTTGCCTACGTACCCCTGAAGAGCTGGGGATCAGGTCCGCGTAGTTCGGGTGCATAAAATGCCCCTGGTTTATAATGTGGTTGAAAGAATTGTTTGGCTTAACTTTTGGCTCAAAAATTTGCAAGCGGTTTTTCTGACGTTAGGATTTTGGCTATAACGGCTCAAACATCCAAGGATGGCCTCCTGGTGTTTTGACATACAAGCTTTTGACTGTTTAAGGTTCAAGACTTTGAATGTTTTTGCCGAGTAGTCTGGCGGTATTTGCAAGCAAGACTTCAACCACGGTGCTCCACTTAAACTATGCGCTTCTCGAATATCTTGAATTTATGCTCAAGGTTATACAGCTCTCGATAGTCTCCAAATGTTGGAGACAATTCTGATATTCAATCTATCTCATAGACTCCATCACTTGGGTCTTTAATTTTTCTAAGATGTTGTGTTAGGGACACATTCCCTTCTCCTTCTGTCTTTCTCTCATATTCTTTTTTTTGCTTTTAGACATTAGGAATGTCCTTACTCTTGAAGTATTTCTACCTCAAAATCTCATTGAAAACATGTAGCCCAAGTGCTCTTTTTGGGCCCAAATTAATGACTTCATTTTCTGAAAGTCTTCTTTAAACTTCTCATCAGCTCGACTGGATGTCTGATGCTCCACTCTCTTGAATTTTGCTTTTCGAATGATATCTAAAGCTGATGGAGTCTTGCTTTTCATCACAACAAGGCATTCACTTAGTTTATCCTCATAGAATCAAGCAAGACTACCTCGAACCCCTATAAACAGGTTTATCAATTCCTCGCACTCCTCGGGAGATAAAGTTTTGCCAATCCATCTTTCCCGAGTTTCGGATTTCGATACCACTATCAACAGCTTTGATTTCTTCTTTGAGTGGCTATGCTCGACGCTCTTCCTCCCGTTTGATCATGTTTCAGATCTCGAGGGGAATTTCGTCTGCATTCTCATCCGAGAAGGGTGTCTTTAGTTATTTTAAACATTAGATCCACGAGTGAATCATAAAACATTGAAGATACAGAACCAAATGCTTTATTGAATTGAAAAGGTTTTGTAGACACCCCATTTTGACCGTGCCCTGCACCTCCATGTTCTGTGCTTAACTCCTTCAAATCATTGTATTAGAACCCCAAATTGCACCCTAGGCTGGCTCAGGGTCCCACCAAGGTCCCTGTGAAATTTCGTTACGATCCGAACCTGTTTGCCTA
Source organism: Tasmannia lanceolata (assembly GCF_043159265.1). Lineage (NCBI taxonomy): Eukaryota > Viridiplantae > Streptophyta > Magnoliopsida > Canellales > Winteraceae > Tasmannia > Tasmannia lanceolata. The sequence goes on along the minus strand of NW_027518679.1, from coordinate 7,250,597 downwards.
GCAAACGAGTTAAGACGGTGTCGTGGTGCAAGTTCAGAAGGGTGGCGATTTAGCCAGAAAAGGGGGTTGTGCTGGAATCTGAAAAACCAGTTCAAATTGTCCGTAATGGGTTGTCCGTGGAGATATAAGGGGTTTACTGATTAGTGTGCAACAAAATTGGTTAGGGGGGAATCTTTGGAAGCTTCCTAGATATTTTTAGGGTTTTAATCCTAGCCATCCAATGCAACAGGTGAAATGAAGGCCTAGGATTTGTGGAGAAAAAGAAAAAAATATCTGCCCCCTGTTTTCTATTTGACCCCCCCCCTGCTAGCATGAAAAATTATTGAAACTCACTTGAGGGGGGCTGTCTTGGAAGAAAAGGGGGCAAAAATATTATTGTCCATATAAAAAAAAAACCATCGACTAGGGTTAGGGGAGATCTCATTTTTGCAGCCGCATAAGAGAGGAAGAGAGGGATTGGCAGCCGCCTCCGACCACCATCCCTCTAACCACCATCTTCTTCTTCTTCTTCTTCTTTACCTTCTTCTTCTTTTTCTTTTGCTTATACCAAACCCCACCTCTGTAATCCCTCAATCCAACCATCCGGCCATCTTCTCCGATCCCCCTACCGGAATCCGGCAACCCACATCCTTCTACCACCATCATCTCCTACATTTTTTTTTCTTTTCTCCTCTTCCCTGCAAAATCCAAAACCCCTATCCCCATCTCCGATTACCTCCATCTCCTCTGCAACTCCGGTCAACCCTCCCGCCGGCCATAACCCACCGCAACCTCCACCTCCTTCCACCTCCGTCCGCACCTTCGAACTCTCCTTCTCGACCACTCCATCCACCCAAAAACCTTAAAACCCACTTCGACCATCGCCGGCCGAAACCTCCATTAAACCCATTTCCGCCGGCCAACCCCCTTAAATCCGGCAATCCCATCCACCTTGAAACCCATTCCCATCGGCTCTTTCTCCGGCCACCTCTGTCAGCTCCGACCACCATTACCACCACAGCCATCGTCCTCATCTTTATTTTTAAACCCATTTGGATTCTCCATCCCCACCTTCTCCTCCGGTCGATACCCATCGTCTCCGGCCAATACCCCATCTCCGACCATCTCCTTCCCATCAAAACCCACCTCCATTTTTCCCATTCCAACCTTTTCTGTAAACCCTCACCATCTCCTCCGACCAACTTCCGGCCAGTAGCCACCCCATTTCTCAACTAACATCTCCTCCTCCTATTAACCCCTAAAGCACCCACCATCTCCACCGAAATCCATTTCCCTCTATCTACATTGCAGGCCTTGTTTCTGTCGTCTTTGTCTCCCCCAAATCTAGATCTGTTTTTTTTCATTTTCTCTTGCAACCCCCCTTTCACAATCATCATACACATTCACCATCATAATTGGGTCGAGGTGCAATCGGGGAAAGTAAAGACAAGAGGCGATCGAGAAGCTGTAGCACAGTCTAAAGAAGGTATTCCTTCGCATAACTCTCTTTATTCTCTTCTATTTCAATGTCTGTGCTCATTGCTTGGTCTTTAGAAATTCCCTCTTTATCTTCATCTCTGTGTGAATTCGAGTTTCAGTTGTTGATATTTGATTGGAATTTGATGTGGGTATTGATTTGTCGATTCACTATTAATGTCAATGTTACCTTGTTTTGGATAAAAGCAATAAGCAAGCTCGTATTCTTTCAACAAATGTTTTTTTACTGAGCTTGCTCATTTGGCAATTTTCATTCCGCTCATTCATTAAATACTCCGCATTATGATTCCCATCCAATCCCCAAAGTAGTTGCGGATCCAACAGATCATTTTATTGGGAATTTTGAGTTCGTCTTATCATGGAGGCCCATGTCAGTAGTTGTTTCCCCTGCTATTTTGTTTCTTATCTGCTAAGCTTATACTCCTAGTTTGAGTGCTTATCACTGCGCTTAGCATTTGGATAGCATGGTTAGTTCAACCCTTCCTGATAATTACTCACAGTAGATCGGTGTCTTATCTCTTAAAAATTTTACGTTGTGGGAACAATTCTTTGATTTGGTTAACCCTGATAAGCTCGTACTTGTTTCTGTGATAAACTCAATCTTGTTTGGTTGGTGAATGCTAGCATTGTCCAGTCTCGCAACTTCATGTAAGTCTTCTCGCTCCTTTAAAATTGGAAGTGACTCACTTTCGAAAAGGTGATTCAGTACCGGCATAGACCCTTCTTCAGACTCTAGCTTTCATGTCCCAAAAATCCAAAATATAGCTTTCAATGCGGATATTTGGAAAGGAAAGGCGATTATAATGGAACTACTCAGGGCCCCCTTCTCTTCTTTTTCCCTTAAGGCTTCAGTTAGGATTTATGTAGGTACTTATGTTTCATCCTTGAATTCTAGAAATTCCTCTTTCATGGATTCGGGCGATGAAGGCGCTAGCCCAAGCCCATCCTTAGGGGACTTGCTCAGTCCAAGTAGCGTTCCCCTCATTTGTATAGTAGACTTGCTTAGTCTTTTAGATGCCTCTTAGATATTAGTAGCCCCATTCATTGAAAGGGCAATGATAAGGTTACTTGGAGCCCGTCTTTATGTTTTGTGACTCACCGCTTCGCACTTGGATCTGCACAAGTTGATGTCCCATGTATGCACTGAAATTTTTAATAAATTGGAATTATCATAATCTTTTGATATTTTTTTTATATTCTTCTCTTGTACTAATCTTTGAGTTAGGTTTTGAAGATGATAATAAATGGACTGCTCAGGTGAGACTCTCTTGAGGTTCATAAACTTGTCTTTTATTTAAATAAATTGTTTTAGGAAAGAAGGAGATCAGATGACTACTCTATTCGATATTATCGACATGAGTACTGTCTGATCTCAAGGCGGGCTTAGAAATATTATCCTGTGTATTTGTGATATCAGATGATTACTTTAGCATCATCTGATTTCACCCCCATATTGGGGCAGTGGTACTTGTGGTTGGGCATAGAAGTGTTTAATGTTGTTTCTTGCTTTATTAGGCTATCCAGCGGCTGGTCTGGACTAATTAATGTTGTTTACCATTTTATGGTTGATATTCTTACAGATTGTGCACTCTTTAGTTGTAAATCATACTTTGCGGATATTTGTTTGTTTTTATAATAATTGATTGAAAATTTGAGATTATCTGGTAGCCTTTTCTTCTCTCTTTGATAGACTAACACAGTCTTATAGATTTCTGTTAATTTTCTTTAGATACTAGAATCCCCTCTCATTGCGAGGGCGATGAAGGCGCTAGCCCAAGCCCATCCTTAGGGGACTTGCTCAGTCCAAGTAGCATACCCCTCCTTTGTATATAGGAGACTTGCCCAGTCTCACTCTCTTGCTAAACCTCCTCTTTGTGCGTCGTTTGGTTTTGGGAGAACATCCTACTCGGCTTGGCTTCATACCCCTACCCTTATGGGTATTGGGTTGCACATTTGTTGCACCCTAGGGCTAGGTAGCTGTCCGGCCCAGCTGGGTGTTTTACCTTTGCCAAATATGCACAGGGTCTCTTATTCCTTTTTACGTCATTTGTGTCTCGGAGACAAGCATTGTCTCATGTAGAGAGTTTCCCCTTTAGGAGGCTTACCTAGCCTCATGTTAGAGTGGCCTCCTCTTTTAGAGTGAGTCTTTGACTCGGTAGTGTTATTAGAGAGTCTCTGACTCATTTGTTCCCCCTCTTTAGTGTTGTTAGTTTGGAGTTTCTCCTTTAGAGTTGTTGATTACTTCGCTTTTGATTAAAGGCTAACTCAGTCTTATTAGAGCTTTGCTTGCTTGGGGATCTTGGATCGTTTTCTCTCTTCTTGGGACGCTATCTTTCGTGTTGTGGTTCGTCTCTTTGAGACGCTAGTTGCTTGTTCGGGGTTTCCCCTTTTGATTTAGGGCTTTGCCCTAGTTTGTGGTACTACTTGCGTGTTCCCTTTAAGATTGAAAACATTTAAAGGTTTAGAGCGTTGGAAAAGCTTTAAAATCCAAAAACATTAGAAATTTAAAACTCAAAAACATTTGAAAACTTTAAAAATATCAAAAACATTTGAAAAACATAAAAAACCTTTAAAAATCTAAAGTGTTGAGTGTTTCTTTTAGAAGCGTATTAGGCGAGTTCGATTTTCGAACTACGTTGGCTTGATCCTCTTCCACGAGGTACGTAGTGCAGCTTGAGATTCTTATCTCAAGTCCAGCCAAACTTTGTAAATAAATGCTTTAACCCTTTTTTCTTCAAAACCTTGTTTTCAACAAGATCTTCCTCTAGAGTTAGGAGTTTGTCCTAGATAGAGAGTTTTAGAGTTAGGAGTTTGTCCTAGATAGAGAGTTTTAGAGTTAGGAGTTTGTCTTTTATTTGTTGTGTGCTTGTTTGTGTTGTTTTAGAGTTAAGAGTTTGTCTTTTGTTGTGTGCTTGTTGTGTGTTTGTGTTAGAGTTAGGAGTTTGTCCCAGCTAGGAGCGCCTCCATCCGGTCAGTTGGCGATTCACATCGCCGACTGATGACTAGGTCTTGGATACGTTAGCAATCCTATGGTTTTCCTTAGGGCATACAGCCTAGTTACACGTAGGTTGTAGGAACCACCTGCATTAGCTTAGGGCTAACCTGCATTTAGTTATGGCATATAGGGTGTCCTAAAATTCACAATTCACTGGAATTTAAATAATCGTTCAAGAAGCTTTAATAATTAGTCCGGTCTTTTAGATTGAGTCTAAGATAGAGGTCTAGGTGTCTTAGGCATCATAGTTTAGAATAAGTGCGAAGAACTACGTTGCCTTGATTCTCGTGGAGGCGGGGATACATAGGCTTCTTTGGATGAATATCAGACCATCCGAGGACTCGGGCTAATGTTTTAGAGTCTTAGGATTTATTGTGTTGTTATTATATGTTTTGATGTGTTCTCTTACCTTCTTGTGCTGATCCTATACCTTTAGCTATATCATGCATGTGTTTGTCCACCAGAACTTAGACACCTGTTAGGCATGTCACTCATAACCTAGTTGTCATTAGGTGACATTTATTTCGGTTCTTTTGTGTGTGCTTATTTTCATCTCCGAGACATGCATGATTAGATAGACGTTTTCTCGGAGATGCATGTTCCCATTTCATATGATTTTCGCCCAAAACTCTTCGAGGTTAATAATAAATGGCATAAGAGACCAAGTGTTCGCACTCGGGCGAATTGGGGGCGCTCTTCGGACCTTCTCCATTCGTCATCAGGCACGGACCTTCTGTATCTCTGGTTATCCATTGCAAACAGAGCATTTGTTTTGGTTCCATGGCGTGTCCATGGATGGCGACTCTGAGTTATTTCTAGATATATCTTGGTTTCGAGCCCTTGCTCCGGATCAGGATGTATCTCATTCGTTTTGTATCGCCACTCATGCTATGCTGTGAGGGTGGCACCTGTTTCGAGGGTTCCTTGGCAGAGCTCTCCTTCACTTTGTGGAGATCTTAGAGGATTGCAGGAGGGATCTCGCGTCTCTCGGCACTCGTCCTCGGATCGGGGTCCACAGGTTTGAAGTACATAGATGACTCACAAACACGCCTCTATGGGCTTTACATCAGATTTGATAGAAAACAAAACATGGACTCAACGAGAAAACTGACAAACATGACATATACTTTTTTTTTGACATTAACACTATGACTCACCAACTTTCAACACAGGAGTTGGTATACACTTGATAGAAGTTAAATCTTGAAACATGACATTTGGAACACCTCACTTGAAACACGACACTTGGACATGGACAAAGGCTCGACACTGAAGTTCACAAGTAGCACGCCTCCCTCCATGATGTTGTCGGCTAGTGGTTCCGATCTTGGTATAGGAATCTCGGAAGAGGCGGTCCCATGTAGTTCTGTCTACCTGGCCCAAACTGCCCTTGAAAATCTGCCGGTGGCATCATGCTCTCTGCCTTGACATTCTTCGGAGGCTCAAATTCTGACATCTTTTATTTTCCTTTCGACTTATTTTTCTGCTCTGAGGCGGCATAAGCGGAGGTGGTGGAACCTTTGAAGGGTTGAATGGGTCTAATCGGTGCATAATTCACGAAAGCATAGAGTTCAGGAAGAAGGGAAGAGTCTCCATCTATCTCGTCCTGAATTTTGTGTTTCAATGCCAGGCACTTTTCTGTTGTATGACCAATACCTCCGTGGTACTCGCAATACTGATCTCTTCTCCAGTGTTTGGGGAGTGGGTTAGGAAGAAGCTTCGGATCTAAAAGTGTCAAACGACCTTCACTGACCCATTTCTTCATGATGACTTCCTGAGAACAAGGTAGTTGAGTGTACTCTCTCTTCAGTCTCTGACCCATCCTTTCTTCCACTTCTATGATTGGCTTCTTAAAATGTTAACGATAGGGTCCAACATTCTTAACTTCACTGGGAACAATGACAGGCTTTGTCCCACTATGCAAATCAACATATTTGTCAAGAATTAAACTCTGAACTGATGTTTCTTCTGTCATAGTACCCATATCGGCAAACTGCTTAGGAGCTTAATCATATCCGGTAGACAGATATTGTATCTGAGTTTTCATCTCTCTCACTTCTTCAGTTAGCATGGTCATCTGACCAAAAAGTTTAACCATCCAGTTTTCCATTCTGATGAGGGCCAACCTTTCAAAAGATTCCTCCATTGGTCGAGAGTTTGATGGAACAGGTGGCGTATCTAAAATAGGACGAATAAGGGATGCAGGATCTAATAATGGTTCATCCATAGAGATAGCTCCTACCATCGGTAAAGGGCCAACTGACCTTTGCACTGGTTTTCTGGTAGCACTGGGTTCTCCAACAACTACCATACCATCTTTGATAAGTTTTAGGATCTTGTGTTTCAAGGCTTGACAACTGTTGGTTGAATGTCCATGAACTCGATGATATTCACAGAAGTCTTGTTCATAAAAGTTGCTAGGGAGAGGATTTGGAGGAAGAGAAGGTTCAGGAAGTTCAAGTTTACCCACTCCGACCAATTCTCTCAAAGCTTTTTCAAGATTCTTTGGTAATGAAGGAATCTCTTTATTTGGCTTCTGAATAGGCTTGTTTCCTTTCTGAGCTACCTTCTTGAAAGGTTGACGAGAAGTCTCCATATTGTTGACCTCTTTAACTGCTACCATAGTCCTCTTTCCGCCTCTAACATCAGTTGAGGTCCTTGTCTTTAGGCCTTTGGCCAGTGCATCCTCTACTTGGGTTCCCGTCTTGATGAGGTGATTGAAATCGAGAAAGTATTGGATAGCCATATGATGGTAGTATTGTGGAGATAGATTCTTCACCACAATTTTAATCTGGTCCTCATCTGACAGACGATGAGTCATCTGCGCAGCTTTCCTTCTCCATCTGCGGATGAAGGAAGTGAAGGTTTCATCATGTCCTTGTTTCAATATTTTCAAATCCCTTTTGGTTACATCGATTCCCTCTTCCATGGAAAATTGTTCCACGAACTTGTTGGCAATGTCTTCTAAAGTTCTGATCTCTTCAGATTTTAAGCTCAAAAACCATTTCTTAGCAGTTCCGACTAGAGACCTGGGGAATAGGAGAGCAATCTGCTCTGGAGAGAGGCCATGCTGTTGCAGAAGAGGAATGACGGATTTCAGATGACTTGTGGGGCATCCCGTCCCATCTACTTATCAAGATCAGGTACTGTGAACTTAGGAGGAAGAACAACACCTGGGGCTATCATGAAGTCAGACATGTTCAACTTTTTCGGGCCTTGGAATTTCATGCTTTCCATTTCTTGGGTTAGCTTATCCAACCTGTCTACAATCCCTTTGCTTTTATCAGTTCTATTCAGATGGGGGAGACAATTCTCTTCTGCGTACTGCTCCCCATCAAAGTCATCCTCAACTGGGAATACAACAGGCCTAGCTGCCACCGGGAGTGGAGGAGGTATAAGCGGAATTTGCTAGGGTGCAGGTCCTTCAGAAGTAGAACCTCTATCACTTTTCAGACGGACTATCTCCTCACTCATATTATTCATCTGTTGGAGCATAGACTTCATCAATTCATTCATTTCAGCCAGAGTATTTCCGGATTCAGCCATAGGTTCTAGTGTGGGTTGAATAGAAATAGGTACTACAAATGAGTGAAGTCAATAAGGTCAGACTCCCGCCATGGAATTGACAAACACTAGAGTTCAATATAGGGTAATCAAATGAAAATCCTATATGCCACTTGAGACAAGAGATGATGTGAATATATCTTTCCTATGGATAAAATCTGGCAGCATAACATCTATGCAAAGAGATATGGTAAGATAAGCACATAGAGTTTGTTAACAAGTCTTAAAGGATAACGACTAAACCCAAAGGTATTTGGAGAAAATTCGACAACATAACGGCTATGCAAGGAGAAAGGGTAAGATACACACATAAAATTTGTCAATGAGTCTAAAGGATAGTGACCAAACTCAAGGCATTTGGAGCACAGTAGATATATAGAGAGGGTCTGAAGCAGTTAATCACAAAGGGTATGCCAACATGGTTAAGATAAAGTAAGGCTCTCAGCAAGAACACACACTTGAATGAATGTCAGCAAGATAAACTCACAATCAAACAAGTGGAACATAATCAGATCATAATCAATCATAGGAGAAGGATACAATAGGCAACACTGAATTTTTCATCCATGATCAAAGATGATCAGTAGATCAGAAAGAAGACCGCGGCCACAAAATGACAGAAGTAGGTCATAGATCGGGTCTAAATCTTGAAGATGGATTGATAGAATTGATCGAATTAGATAAGGAAACCTCACTGAATAAGAAGGCCTTAATCTAATAATCAATAGATATATATATATATATATATATATATATATATATATATATATATATATCCTAACCAGGGGCACCAACCCTAGTCTAATCTAGAGGAGTCAAGGAAGTCTTGACTCAAGACAGACATGTGAGTGTACTAGGACTGTGTCTGTAGCCACATAAAGTGAGCTACCATAGTCTAAAAAATAGGATAAGGTCCCTAACTCTAGGCTCCACATGTGTAAGCAACACATATGTTCATCCATAAATGCAAACAAAATGACCATGCAATATATAGAGAGAGTAATGTCGCGAGGTCCACGTGGCCGGGTGCATAGTTACTTGTATGCTGTGACTATCGCCCAGCATACGAACTATGTCCGTTTTACACACAAGGTGTCCAGGTGTTGAGATACTACTGGTGCGGTGGCACTAGAAGGCGGGTATAGCCCTCACAGCTCCTACTTATAGTATCTCTCCGAGAGTAACCTGATAGTATATCCACAGCAGAAAAGTAACCAAAAACAGATAATATATGTAAGGGATGAAAGTGAGTGTGTGAGCCCTTGTTTTATTTTGTATCTATTTGGTGCCCCAGGATTCGAAGCGATTAAATTCTCATTTCACATGATTTTGACCCAAATTTATTCAAAATTAATAGAAAATGGCATTTTAACAGAATTAGGCAATATCTCGAAAGAATCTCCAGCAGAGTCGCCAGCCTGTGTACCCCGATCCGAGAGAGGCGGGGGACGAGCCCCCACGAAGAGAGAAGTCTCTCTTTCTACAGATCATCCACGTGAATGGAGAGCTCTACCAAGGAAGTCTCGAAAGAATGTGCCTCTCACAGCATGAGTGGCGATATAAGGTGAGATACCTCTCGATTCGGGGACTAGCCCAGATTCGAGGTGTACCTTAAACAAAAGAAGAGTCGCCATCCAAGGAAGTGGGCCCCGGATCCCAAACTATGCTCTGTTGCAATGGATAACCAGAGATATAAAAGAAGGTTCGTGCCTGGTTACAAATTTGGAAGGTCCGAAGAGCACCTCATCCGCCCAAGTGCAAAGACCTGGTCTCTTATGCCATTTACTTAATGATTTTGAAAAGTTTTGGGCGAAAGTCATATGAAATGGGAACGAATATCTCCGAGAAGACGTCTATCTAATCATGCATGTCTCGGAGATGATTAATAAGCACATATAAAAGAAATGAAATAAGTGTCACCTGAGGATAACTAGGTTATGAATGTCATACCTAATTGGTATCTAAGGTGTGCAAACACATGCATGGTACAGCTAAAAGTATAGGATCTGTACATGAAAGTAAGAAAACACAACAAAATACACAACACAAATCAACTCTATACATGACTGGACAAGACAAATCCTAAAAGTCTAATGCAATACTTGACTCGGACCAAGATGACCATCCATCCCAGCTGCTCTACGTATCCTGGCCTCGGGAAGAATCAGAGTCGACGTAGTTCGATGACCTATTCTAAACTACGATGCTTAACCATCTAGAACCGCTATCCTAGACTCGATCCACTAGACTCGACTGATTTTTAAAGTTTTTTGTACGATTGCTTAAATTCAAGTGAATTGTAATTTTTAGGACTCTCTATATGCCCTAACTAATGCAAGTTGATTAACCTTAAACTAATGCGGGGCCCTACATCCTATGTGTAACTAGGCTGTGCATCCTAAAGAAAACCATGGGCTGACTATATGCTTCCTAGTCTAGCCATCGGTTCGACTAAATATCTAACCGACCAGGACTCGAGGCCTCCTAACTCTAGGGACACTCACACGACAAGACACACCAAGCAATATAAACAGGACAGCCTCCTAACTCTAAAACACTCCAAATATCTAGGACAAACTCCTAACTCTAGGGGAAGAGCTTTTTGAAAAGGTTTTGAAGAAGTTTTGTATTTTTGGAAGGTTTGAAATCTTTATTTTGAAACGTTTGGCTGGACTTGGGATATGGATCCCAAGCTGCACTACGTACCCTATGGAAAGGGATCAAGCCAACGTAGTTCGGAAACAGATTTTTCTACTACTCTCCTAATGACTCAAGACTTTTGAGATGCTTGGATTTTTCAGATGTTTTGATGTTTTTGAAATTTCTGAATGTTTTTGAGTTTTTGACACAAGAGGACAGAATCCTATCATCATAGGGGTAGGATAGGCTCCTGATATCTCGCAAAGGTTGGACAGCATCCTATGCTTTGGGGGGAAATTGGACAGAATCACACCTCTGCAAGGGTTGGACAGCACCCTATACCTTGCAGGAGTGGATAAAAATCACATGACTTGATGAGAGGTTGGATGAAATCCTAACCCCTATGATGATAGGACAGACTCTTGAAAGACTGATTCTCTAACTAAAGACAGACTCTCTAGCTAAGGACAGACTCATATACGAAGGGACTGACTCCTAGTGCACAACCCTAAGAAGGGAGTGCCAATGAGACTAGGTTTGTCTCCTAAAAGAAGAGATAAATAAGGGTTCTAGTGAGACTGGGCAAGTCTCCTAAAAGAGAGTAAAAATATGACCAAAAGGAAACAACAGAAGAATTCTTCATCAACGACCATTGGTTAGTTTACGAACAACCCCACACTTGGGAACCAACTTGTGAAGCGTAAATGTCCCCTGAAAACTAATCGACTGAGAGTCCTTTGGGAGGTAGCTGATATGGAGTAGGAAATGGGGCGAAATTAATGGTAAAAAGGGAGGTTGGGCAGAGGAAGATGGGAGTTATGGTGTCAACAATAGAAGAGGTGGAAGATGGGGTCGGATCTGTTATGATTTTGGAGCAAAACAAGATGGGTTTGAGGAAGGAGATAAGGGTGATGCTAGCAGAGGGAGATCAGGTGGATGTTCATGATGACTTGGGTTAGAGAAGAAGCTGCTCTCCTTCTCTACTCCTCTCCCTCTTGCTGTTGTATCAACTTACCTTGTCCATTACCACTGCTCCAATTTGTTATGGCCGCTATAAATCCACAAACAAACTAAAAAAAATAACACTAGAATAGACAAGCAAAATGTGAAGCTATTATACATGATTGTATTGATACTATTCAGAAAGGAGATCTCATACACAGAACAAATTTTCAGCCCAAAATACTTCATGAAAACATTATCTGAAAAGGTTGTAAAAAAAAAAGCCACAAATGAGAATGAAGATCTGAGACTATAATGACATTGATGAATTCTATACCACAAGATTTATGGGATATTTAATATCAGTATACTCATGCTTTGACATTCTCTCACAAAATCAAAGAAATTGTGTACACATGGTCAAATCTTACAGGAACAGAGTAAGTATACAATTATTTCACATGTTCAGACCTGTGAGCATCATGGAAAATTTCGATAAAACACACAACACTAGCAAACATTGGCATCCATGAAACAATCAAAGGAGAATAATAGAGAACCCAGGCCCATTGAAAAGTATACAACTAAAGAGAGCAATCAAGCATTCATACAGGATGAATGGAAGTGAAGAATATTACCTGATTGAAGAACCATCAATTGTAATAAGTATGAGATCACCTGAATCGAGTAGATGTTCTCCGGTTGCTGACAACGAAGGTGATCGGTCCCGAATTGAGGATTTTACAATTCCTGAACCGGACGACGAGGGAGAATAACCGGAGAAAGAGATCTTATCAAATAAGATAGCTGCGAATCATTTTCTTCTTCTTCTCCAAGCTTCCAAAACCCTTCTTCTGTGTTTTCTTCACAAGAATCCAAGCTCTACTCTTCTTCGGAAGCTCTGATTAAATCTATGCGACAATGTTGTCCCTCTCACTAAATTTCTAATCCTTCCATTCACTTCCTCAAAAACTTCCTCTATCCCTCAGCTTTTGAAACCCTAGCTCTGAAATTTCAACTATTTCACATGGAACCAGATGCCGATCTATCCATTTCCTCTATCTCTCTCTCTACCCGTCACTTTATCACAGGTCTCTTTATTTTCCTGCAATTTCTTCACATATTCTTTTTTGAAACCCTAAAATTAGAATCCTTCTTCTTCTTTGCTAACTCCAGCCGATCTCAAATCCAAGAAGCAGATATGGTACAGAGAAAAATTTGGTGAGGAAATATAGTGTACAAACAAATGTTCACTTCACTGGAGATAGAGATTGGATTTTCCACCGGATTCCGACAAAATTCGCCGGGAAAAGAAAATGAAATTCAAGGTGACAAGAAAAGAAATGTCCAGATTCCAGCAGAATCACCGGAGTTGCAGACGAATTATAAGAGATTACGGAGATTTTTCGCTAAAATTGTCAAGGAAACGATAAAAATGATGTAGATCTATAACCTGTATAAGCGAAGATTACGATTGTGAGGCGAAGAAATTCGGACGAATTGTGGCCGGAAGTTCGATGTAATGACTGGAGAAGATGGAATTTAGCCCAGATAGATCAAGCTAAGAAGTTAGGGTTTCAGCTCCCTCATCTCCTCTCTCTGCTAGGATGTTTTGGGAAAATGAAAAAAGAAACTCCCCTGAAAAATCTAAACAAACAGGTTTTATAGATGGGGATTGTGCTGATTTTAGCACACCCCTGCTTCGGTATTTGCACACCCTTTTGCAATATTTCACCCCTCTACTCTAACTACTCTCTCTCTCTCTCTCTCTCTCTCTCTCTCTCTCTCTCTCTCTCTCTCTCTCATTTTCACTCACGCCCCCCTCTGTTTTCTCGAAAAAAAATGAGCTCCCCTTACCAACAGACTTTAATTTGATGGTATATAGATGAGGGGTGTGTTGATTTTGACACCCTGAAATTCCACTTAGCAACCCAAGAGGGGGTGAATTGGGTTTCTTTTCTAATTTTAAGATTTTTGAAAACTTAGATTGCACTAGTTTTAGATTGAATAGGAAATCCAAAATAGTATTCAAAGCAATAGTGAAAACTTACCACACAAGAAGAGGAGAAGAGGCAAAGAAGCTTTGACACAAAGATTTTTATAGTGGTTCGGTCTTAGCTCAAGACCTACTCCACTCTTCTCAAGTTACTTTCCTTGAGGATTCCACTATCTTCTCCAAGGAACTTAAATACGGCGTTCCTTCCGCCTTGTACAAATCGAGCTCCACGCTCCAAGGGTCTTCTACGGCGCCCTTTGTGCCAAATACAAAGTAGATGAAATGAAAAAGCTTGCTTGCCTCTAGATAGGCTAATTTAAGGTAAAGCTCACTCACTCTCACAAGAACAAGATTGAACAAGTGAAGGTCCTAAGGTCTCTCAAGAATAATCTAAGGTAAATGGCACAAGTGAGAGATGGAGAGTGAAGATCTTCAAGAGAAGGAGAACAAATGGCTTTTTGTGCTCTTGAAATCTTTGTAATGTCCTTAGGTGAAAAACCCAAGAGTCCCTAGGTTCATATAAATAGAGGGGATAAAAAAACACAAAATATTCGCACCCCAACGGTCGTCTCGGACTCCGGGCTCGGAGCTCCGAGCGGCTATTTTTTTGAACCTGGAACAATTCTCGGAGCTCCGAGAATTTTCTCAGAGTTCCGAGCTCGGAGCTCCGAGAAGCCTACGGCCAGCAGATTTTCCTTATATTTTGCTGATTTTGTTTGGGCTTTTGGAACTTTGATTTTTCAAGATAAATGGAGTGTCATGAGGGTCCAACAATGTTGAGACACCACTATGAACATTCACAAACCCATTAAATTCTATCTAGGTTGATTTTAACTCTCCTTTGTGCCATAGACCTAGACTAAACATTGAGGACCATTTACATTCTAAATTTACTTGGTCTTCAATCTTGTTGGCACCTTGTAGAGGCTTTGACATGTCTTCACTCAACTCCATTGATGCTTGAGTTGATTTGCCATTCTTGTGCTTGAGTTCAACCTTGTCATGCACTCTTGAGGATGGTACACTGTGAACATTATAACTTTGCCAATGGAAATCATTAGTGTATAAAACCTTTAAAACAAATTTAGTTTGTTAATCATCAAAACAATTTAATAGGAGTACTTGTTGAACCCTTGGGCTAACAATCTCCCCCTTTTTGATGATGACAAACATAATTTGTTTTAGGGTAGGAGCTCCCCCTTTAGGGATGAATAAAACACTTTGGGCTCCCCCTAAGAGTTTGATTTAATTGAACATTTAAGGCATTACTTTAAGGATGAAAATTTGATTGCAAAATTTTAAGCATAGAGCTTTGCTCCCCCTTAATATATGCATTGGGAGCTCAAATATTCTCCCCCTTTTGTCATCACCAAAAAGATGGAACAAAAGGAGTGAGGGTAGGTGAGAGCAAATGAACAAGTAACGTGAAATGCGATAAAGAGAGTAGGCATAATACATGGTATGCAAGCAAAAAGAATGAAACATAGAGATATATATAGAGGATGTGAAATGGCATACAGAAAAGTGCATACAATCAGTCAGTGTACATAGCATTCATGACACAGCAAAATGGCGACAGATGTAGATAAACCTAATACATCCCAAAAAAAAGATCCATACAACCAGCGTATAGTCCAAAGACTATCGATACAAAACAGAAACAGATAGATACACCGTATAGAAATAGAAATCTGAGCATCAGAGAACTCGAGCCATCTACTGAGGCGGAGGAGGCGGTGGCTGATGAGAAGAGCTGCCCGGCGCCTGGCCCCACTGGTCACCGGAGAGGTAGCGATAATAAGCGGCCCACTGGTCATCAACGTGGGTAGTCATGGTCTGGAAGCGAGCAGAGATCTCAGAGTCAACATGGGTAGATAGCTGCGCAAATTGTGAGGCCATGGATCGTTCAATAGCCTCCTGCATCTGAGCCAAATCCTGGCGAGTGTAGTATGAAGATGTATCCTGTGATGGCTGCGGGGCCGGTGCAGCCTGAGCATCGGCTTCGTAGCCGCCTCCAGCGGCAGGAGCATCGTCAACCGCTACTTGATTCAAAGCCATGCGGTTAAAGGTCTGCTCATCAAACGGGGCAGTCGGAGTCATGGTCAGTTCACCATCCAAGGTGATGCCAAAGTGACGGAAGACACGGGTGAGGACCATGCCATAGGGCAACGAAGAGCGGTAGCGGCCAGGGGTCTGAAACATGTAGCGAAACATGATGTACGGCAGACAAAGCTGGCGGCCCTCGAGAATGCTGTAGATAAGATAGGCCTCTAAGGGTCTGAGGGCTTCACGCATCCCACCACGAGGGATGAAGATGTGGTACATAAAGTTGTGAAGCATACGCGCTACCGGAATGAGGTCGGCGGATTGGACGGGCATACCAGAGTGGTAGTGCCGCGTAATCCTACCATAGACCGTGTCATGATCGATATCATCAAGTGAGTGGGTCCCATCTTCCGGCCAGAAATAGTGGGTGAGGCCATCAAAGCTGATCCCAAGAAGAGTGGCAAAGGTGTGATAGTTGAGTTTGATCACTGTTTTCTTGATTTTGGATTCAATTTTGAAGAAGGAAGGAGAAATTGTGAGATTGGCGTAGAAGAGACGCACCAATCGAGGGTATACTGGTTCATTGAGGTGTAGGATGGATGTCCAGTGAAGGGCATCAAATTTGGCCTGTAAGTCAAAATTTTGAAGGACAGGAGGATCAATGTACCTGCCGGTGAGGATGCCCCTAGTGCCGATGTCGGCCCAGAGTTTCTTGGCTTTATCCCCAGTAAAAAATGAGTTAGGCACAACCTCAGCCGCTACAGC
Source organism: Tasmannia lanceolata (assembly GCF_043159265.1). NCBI lineage: Eukaryota > Viridiplantae > Streptophyta > Magnoliopsida > Canellales > Winteraceae > Tasmannia > Tasmannia lanceolata. The sequence goes on along the minus strand of NW_027518679.1, from coordinate 7,234,173 downwards.
CTTTGCCTTTGCCTTCTTCCGAGAAGGCCCTTCTCCCTCGGGAACTTCTTCAGGAAAGTATTCAGGGTCTGCAGCTTGGGAGGAGCCTCCAATGTTGAGATTTTTGGTTTTGGGAGGCATTGTGAGAAGAAATGTGAGTGGAGAGATAGCCTTAAAATGAAGGAGAATAAGAGAAATAGAGAGAAATAGAGAGAAATAGAGAAAAATAGAGAAATAGAGAAGGATAAGGGTTTAAAAACAAGGAAATAGCCGTAGAATGGAAGAAAATAGAAGAAGGGGAGAAAGGAAGAAGAAAAAAAAAACGAAAAAAGGGAGAAATTTTAGGGTTTGAAGAAGAAAAATGGGTTGGTAGGAAGAAGAGAGTTAAAGGAAATGGTTTGAAGGAGGAAAAGGGGTTGTGGAAGGAGAAAAAGGAAAAAAAAGAACGAAAATGGAGGTAGTATTTTAGAAGAAAGGGAAGGAAGAGGGAAAGGGGAGATGAGAAAATGAAAAAATGAACCGGATCCAGGGGTTTTAACGCTCCTGGACCGATTCTCGGAGCTCCGAGAAATAGTCTCGGAGTTCCGAGAACACACGCGTTTTTTGATGTTTCTACTGTCCGATTCTCGGAGTTCCGAGAAGCCTGGAAGAAATCTCGGAGTTCCGAGAAATTTTCTCGGAGTTCCGAGAAATGCTCCAGAGCCCTCTGTTCATTTCCTCGGAGTTCCGAGACAAAATCTCGGAGTTCCGAGAATTTTTTATTTTTATTTTTTATTTTTGAATGGGAGGAGAACAGAGTTACATGTGATATTTTGAATTGCAACTTAACCAACCATGATCCAATGCATGAACATAGATGACTTTCCGAGGGTTTTGATGATGGCGCAAGGCCAAAGTTTTAAGTATCTTAATTTAGGGTGATGGTACCGACTCCCCCTTGAAATGAAGTGGGCTATGGGTACCAATTGAGTGATTTTTAGAGTTAGGGTTGGATCATCAAAAACCATGTAGTCACAATCAAAATATGAGATATATATATACAAAGATAATTATTTCTTCTATTCATGCTTCATGTGCAAACTCTTTCATTTGATCTAGACTCCAAATGTTGAGTCCACTCCTAAGGTCACAAAATCGATCCTCATTAAGGGGTTTTGTGAAGATATCCGTCAATTGTTCATTGGTGTGGATGTACTTAATTTCAATATCCCCTTTTTGAGAATGATCTCTTAAGAAATGATGCCTTACCTCTATGTGCTTAGTCCTAGAATGTTGAATTGGATTTTTTGTCAAGTTGATGGCGCTTGTATTATCACAATGGATTGGAACATTACTAAATGCAAGATTATAGTCCATGAGAGTGTTCTTCATCCATAGGATTTGTGCACAACAAGCGCCGGCCGCAATGTATTCTGCTTCGGTTGTAGACAAGGCTACCGAGTTTTGTTTTTTGCTAAACCAGGACACTAGAGACCTTCCTAGAAATTGACAAGTGCCACTTGTGCTTTTTCTATCAATTCTACAACCGGCAAAGTCGGCATCCGAAAATCCTACTAGATTGAATTCATTCGATCGTTCATACCATAATCCTAAAGAAGGAGTTCCTTTGAGATATTTGAATATCCTCTTAACGGCACTCAAATGAGACTCTTTAGGACCCGATTGAAACCTAGCACAAATGCACACGCTAAACATTATATCCGGCCGACTAGCGGTCAAATATAATAGACTTCCTATCATTCCTCTAAACTTTTTCTCATCAACCGGTTTCCCACTTTCATCCTTTTCTAATTTGGTGGAAGTGCTCATAGGAGTTGGCTTGATTTGAGAGCTATCCATGCCAAATTTCTTAAGAAGTTCCTTAGTATACTTCTCTTGGTTGATGAAAATTCCATTTTTACATTGTTTGATTTGAAGTCCTAGGAAATAGGTAAGCTCTCCCATCATACTCATCTCAAACTCTTTTTGCATGGATTGTGCGAATTCTTCACACATCTTATCATTGGTAGCACCAAATATTGTATCATCTACATAGACTTGAACAATAAGCATATCTTTTCCTTTTCTTTTAATGAACAAGGTTTTGTCAACCGTGCCCATTTGAAAGCCACTCTCTAATAGGAAGGAGCTAAGCCTCTCATACCAAGCTCTAGGAGCTTGCTTTAGACCATACAAGGCTTTGTCCAACCTATATACGTGATTAGGGTATTTGAAATCCTCAAAACCGGGAGGTTGTTCAACATAAACTTCCTCCATAATATACCCATTTAGGAATGCACTCTTCACATCCATTTGATACAACTTAAAGTTTTTATGGGATGCAAATGCAAGTAGCATCCTTATGGCTTCCAATCTAGCAACCGGAGCAAAGGTCTCATCATAATCGATACCTTCCTCTTGGTTGTAACCTTGGGCTACCAATCTAGCTTTATTCCTTTGAATATCTCCATGCTCATCGAGTTTGTTTCTAAACTCCCATTTAGTCCCAATAACCGGGTGATCACTAGGCCTAGGAACTAACCTCCATACTTGGTTTCTCTCAAATTGGTTTAGTTCCTCATTCATAGCAATCATCCAAAATTCATCCTTTTCAGCTTCTTTTATGGACTTGGGTTCTATTTGGGAGATAAAGGCCATGTTGGCACAAACATTCTTATAGTGAGATCTTGTCTTAACTCCTTGTGAGGTTTCACCTATGATTTGAGTAGAGGGGTGACTAGACATGATTCTACTATGTTTAGGAAGACTTTCTACTTCAAGTTCTTCTATAGGTTGACCTTCTAAATTAAGATTTTCTAAGGGTTGGACAATGGACTCTACTTGACTAAGAGGCTCTAGAAGATTGACACCATCATCATCTTCATTAATGACATTAGGAGGTTCAAATGACTCGTCAAATTTGACATGCACGGATTCTTCCACAATTTGGGTTCTTTTGTTATAGACTCTATAAGCTTTACTATGGGTTGAATAGCCTAAGAAGATACCTTCATCGGATTTTGAATCAAACTTATGCAAGGTGTCTTTCATGTTTAATATAAAACATTTACAACCAAAAACTTTGAAATAGCTAACTTTGGGGGGTGTTCCACTCCATAGTTCATAAGGTGTTTTGTTAAGGTGAGGTCTAATGAGCACTCTATTTAAAATATAGCAAGCCGAGTGAACGGCTTCTGCCCAAAAGTTTCTTGGAACATTGTGCTCATTTAACATGGTTCTAGCCATTTCAATAATAGATCTATTTTTCCTTTCAACTACCCCATTTTGTTGGGGAGTTCTTGGAGCCGAGAAATTGTGCTTGATTCCATTTTCATTGCAAAAGGTATCAAACTCAAAGTTCTCAAACTCGGTTCCATGATCACTTCTAATTTCATTTATGAAAACCCCTTGTTCATTTTGAATTCGCTTGCACAAGTTGACAAGTTTCTTGAAGGTTTCATCTTTACTAGTTAAGAATAACACCCAAGTGAATCGAGAGTAGTCATCAACAATCACATATACATATCTACTTCCTCCTCTACTACTAGTCTTCATGGGACCAAATAGGTCCATATGAAGGAGTTGGAGTGGACAAGAGGTAGATAATACACTTATGGGTTTAAAAGAGTTTTTAGCATGTTTTCCATGAATGCAAGCACTACAAACTTTATCTCTAATGTATTTGAGTTTAGGTAACTCTCTCACAAGATTCTTAGAAGATAATCTTGAAATTAAATCCATATGAGCATGACCAAGTCTCCTATGCCATAACCAAGGGTTATCATCCATGGCGGAGAGACATTGGATGTTTTGATTTTCAAGGTCTTCTAATGCTAATGAATACATATTGCCATCTCTATATGCAACAAATTCAACTTCATTATTCTTGGAATTCAAAATTTTACATCTATCTTTTTCAAAAAGAACTTTGTGACCAAGATCACATAGTTGACTAATGCTTATCAAATTAAATGAAAGACCGTCAACAAGCAAAACATGTTCAACCTTAATGTCCTTAATTTTAATGGTACCTTCACCGAGGATTTTGCTTCTTGTATCATCCCCAAAGGTGACATTTCCTTGATGACTCATGGTGACAAAGGCGAACTTGCTTACATCTCCCGTCATGTGCCTTGAGCAACCGCTATCCAAAAACCATTTGTCCTTTAAGGGTTTTCCTTTCAAGCACACCTACAAGAGTCAAAGCTCATGTTGAAGTTTTAGGTACCCACTTTTTCTTGGGTCCTTCAAGGTTAGCAACATCATAAAGCTCATTCTTTTTAACCCACATAAATTTTGTTGCTTTTGATTTCTTAACATTGCATGCAAACCTTAAGTGTCCTATTCTACCACAATAGTGACAAGTGGGAATAAAGGCACTAGTGTTAGCATGGATGTAGGAGAAATTTCCTATAGCTTTATTTTTGAATGAGGCTTTTCCTTTAGAAAAGGGTTGGTAACCAAGACCATTTTTTTCTAGAGAGACAAGCTTATTTTCAAGAATTTCATCTAGTTTATTTTTGCCACATGAGAATTTTTTAAATGTCAAATCAAGTTCTTTGCATTTCAAAATAAGTTTCTCATTTTCTTCTTTTAAGCTTTTGTTTTCAAAGATTAATTTGTCTACTTCTTCATTCAAAGCTTTGTTTTCCAAAAACAATTTTTCACTTGTATTGGTTTGCAAATCGAATTCCTTTTTCATGAACCCAAAATCCCTAGTGACATTTTGTAAGGACTTTTTCATTGTTTTGTTTTTGGCGAGTTGTAAATCCAAATTTTCATGAAGTTTTTCACAAGCAAAAATTAGTTCATCATTAGAGAATTCATGAGATATATCATCAACATCATTTACCTCGGATAAGGAGATGTCTTGTGTTACATCGGCGAGTCCCATGAAGCAAAGGTCATCTTCATCCTTTCCGTTGGATTCATTTCCAGATGAAGCACTCCCTTCATCCCAAGCCGCCGTACACAAAGCCTTTTTGCCATGTCTTCTATTCTTCCTATCCTTGTCATTGTTGTTGATGAGTGGGCAATTTGGCCGTATATGACCAACCTTGTTGCACTTATAGCATCTCATCTCCTCTTTGTTTGAGGGTCTATTTCTTCCTTGGCTAGAGTTGCCTCCTTTCTTGAATTTGAGAAATTTCTTGAATCTCTTGGTGAAGAGAGCAAGATCATCTTGTGTGTCTTCTTCACTCTCTTCCACTTCACTCTCAACTCTTGCTTTGAAAGCTATTCCTTTCCTTTTTGTATCTTCCTTTTGTTTGTTTAAGGTTTCTCTTCCTTTTAAAATCATTTCATAAGTTGTTAAGGAACCTATTAAGTCTTCTAAGCCCATTTTTGATACGTCTTTTGCTTCTTCAATGGCGGTGACCTTGGGATCCCAATCTTTAGGTAAAGACCTAAGTATTTTGGTAACTAAGTCCTTGCTAGACAATTGTTTACCTAAGGATCTCAACCCATTTGTTATGTTTGTGAACCTAGTATGCATTTCGGCAATGGTTTCATTTGGGTCCATCATGAATAGCTCATACTCTCTAAAGAGAAGATTCATCTTGGACTCTTTCACTTGATTTGTCCCTTCATGAGCTACCTCTAGCATATCCCAAATCTCCTTAGCGGTTTCAAGAGTAGAAACTCGATTGAACTCCTCGGGAGATAAGGCACAAATCAAGGCATTCATTGCTTTTGCATTGATAGTGGATTCTCTTCTTTCATTTTCATCCCATAGTTCCATATCAACACTAGGTTCATTATATCCATTTTGGATACTTCTCCAAACATCAAAATCCAAAGATTTTAAAAACACTCTCATTCTAGCTTTCCAATATGGATAGTTTGAGCCATTGAAGAAGGGAGGTCTAGTGGTGGATTGCCCCTCATTGCTATGAGAAAAGGTTGCCATTTGAATCTTTCCCTTGTAGGTTTTCAAAGAGAATTCCTATGTAAGAGCCTATGCTCTGATACCAAGTGAAATTCCACTTAGCAACCCAAGAGGGGGTGAATTGGGTTTCTTTTCTAATTTTAAGATTTTTGAAAACTTAGATTGCACTAGTTTTAGATTGAATAGGAAATCCAAAATAGTATTCAAAGCAATAGTGAAAACTTACCACACAAGAAGAGGAGAAGAGGCAAAGAAGCTTTGACACAAAGATTTTTATAGTGGTTCGGTCTTAGCTCAAGACCTACTCCACTCTTCTCAAGTTACTTTCCTTGAGGATTCACTATCTTCTCCAAGGAACTTAAATACGGCGTTCCTTCCGCCTTGTACAAATCGAGCTCCACGCTCCAAGGGTCTTCTACGGCGCCCTTTGTGCCAAATACAAAGTAGATGAAATGAAAAAGCTTGCTTGCCTCTAGATAGGCTAATTTAAGGTAAAGCTCACTCACTCTCACAAGAACAAGATTGAACAAGTGAAGGTCCTAAGGTCTCTCAAGAATAATCTAAGGTAAATGGCACAAGTGAGAGATGGAGAGTGAAGATCTTCAAGAGAAGGAGAACAAATTTGCTTTTTGTGCTCTTGAAATCTTTGTAATGTCCTTAGGTGAAAAACCCAAGAGTCCCTAGGTTCATATAAATAGAGGGGATAAAAAAACACAAAATATTCGCACCCCAACGGTCGTCTCGGACTCCGGGCTCGGAGCTCCGAGCGGCTATTTTTTTGAACCTGGAACAATTCTCGGAGCTCCGAGAATATTCTCGGAGTTCCGAGAAGCCTACGGCCAGCAGATTTTCCTTATATTTTGCTGATTTTGTTTGGGCTTTTGGAACTTTGATTTTTCAAGATAAATGGAGTGTCATGAGGGTCCAACAATGTTGAGACACCACTATGAACATTCACAAACCCATTAAATTCTATCTAGGTTGATTTTAACTCTCCTTTGTGCCATAGACCTAGACTAAACATTGAGGACCATTTACATTCTAAATTTACTTGGTCTTCAATCTTGTTGGCACCTTGTAGAGGCTTTGACATGTCTTCACTCAACTCCATTGATGCTTGAGTTGATTTGCCATTCTTGTGCTTGAGTTCAACCTTGTCATGCACTCTTGAGGATGGTACACTGTGAACATTATAACTTTGCCAATGGAAATCATTAGTGTATAAAACCTTTAAAACAAATTTAGTTTGTTAATCATCAAAACAATTTAATAGGAGTACTTGTTGAACCCTTGGGCTAACACACCCCCTTGCCTTAGTAAATGTACACCCCCCACTTGATTTATACCCACCTTAGTGACTTGCACAGCCCATGGCAATTATCTTGCTTATTTTTGTTGTCCATAGGGGTAGTCCAAATAAAACAACCCTGTCTATAAATGATATATTCACTCTTTTTCCTTCACAGGACAGACCCCTCATGATATATTTCGACTATTTTTTTTATTCTAAAAGGGGAGGTCTAAGTTGAAAATGATTAGGTATGGCTTTGACTTCCACCCCTTGAAATATTGGCTTTAAAGTTAATTACCCAATATAAAAGGCATCCAACAAACCCACATATCAACAACACTTTTATAATGCTCGGCCCCATGGAGCAGCTCAGGTGCACGATACCAAATAATGACCACAACCTCCTTTTCAGATAAAGGCGCCAAGGGAGATTGATATATTCTATGAAGAGAAATCAGCCCATTGAGCAGCTGCCAGAGCAATGACTTAGCGGCATAATTGATGTGTAAATTCGCAAATTTGACCACATTTTTCATGAAAAAATTTCCCGCATCAACATGATCTCTCTAATCGTGGTGAGAGAGACATCATCCCCATCCTTGGACTACTTGAATTTCTTGATGGCAATGCATTTTCCTCTGTTGGCTTGAAGTTTGCTCCTCGTAAGGAAGACAAGATCGTACATCCCTTCGCTGATCTTCCCAACAAGATCAAACTATTGCAACGATACCAACCTGTTACTATTGTTGTTGAATTTTCATTCCCCTTCTCCGTAATATGGAATTACAACACTGATGTAACTTGACTCGCCCTATTTTGTCAATTTTATTTTTTTGATTTTACTGAAAATTTGCGGACATCTTATTGAGGTTCTAAACTACGCTAGGATGAACTTTGGGACACTAACACACTTATTTGAGGGATTTGTATTCAAAATAATGGGTTGGGATTCGGTCAAAATGGGATGTCTACAGGATGTGATGGAAAAGGGGTATCTTGTCACATTAATATTAATAAAGGTTTAATTTTATGACATATAATAGGTAATATATGAATGAATATGTGTGATGTGCTTGTTATTCGTCGCATATTCGTTCTTATCTAGAAAGTGTGTCTTTAGCTTATAGACTCGTTTTACTAAACCAGTCATAACTTTCTGACCTTTTGGCCAAATTGAGTGTGTAAGTACTCGTTTCGACAAATATTTAAAGGGATACAACCTTGTAGTTCATGGTTTTTCCAAATTCCTCTATTTTAAAATCCAAAAATGAAGTCAAAATTTGGACAGCAGCTTTGTAACGGGAATACACATGAAACAGGTTGGGCCGCACATGCAAAAACGCCCAGCCCAAGCAAAGCACTTTTTTCGAAGGTTGAAAACATGCCCAATGATAGTAGGGAACCTCCATAGCTTCCCAATTTCTGTTGGTTTCCAATATTCAAAGTCTACCTAACTAGTTCTTCCAATTTGAGTCAAATTGTGGGAGAAACTTTAGGAATTTATTAAAGTAGGAAACTAACTCTATATAAACCATCACAGCAAGTTTTTGGAGGCGGGAAAAGGCTGAAAAAAGAAAAATGCTGGAAAATTTGTGCTCCCTCCTTGGAGAAACATCCAAGATTATCTCTCTCTCCTCCTCTCAAGTTTTCTTTCTTTATCTCCTAGTTTCTCAATTCTAGTTAAAGTTGTCTTGAGAAAACCTAAAGCTCCATCAAGAAAATTCAAATTCACATCCAAAGATACTGATATATATATATATATATATATATATATATATATATATATATGAGAAAACGGTTCCTACACATATGTGTAGATAAGTTATCTACACACTAGCTTAAAATACAGTGGGGGCCACATTATTTGGGTGATCCAAACCATTCATTTTTAAGGCTCTCACATAGATAGGGTGTCCACAAAAAATCAGATCTATAGGATCATCCTAACCATTTGAACTGTGGATGCAAAAAATAGACTAATTTGTGAAGGTTTAAAGACATCCATTTTACCTCCACAAATCGTAGGGTTGGGATGATCTTATGGATCTGATTTTTTGTAGACACCCTATCTATGTGAGGGCCTTTAAAATGGATGGCTTGGATCACCCAAACAATGTGGGCCTCCACTGTATTTTAAGCTAGTGTGTAGAGAACTCTCTACACATATGTGTAGGAACCGTTTTCTCTCTCTCTCTCTCTATATATATATATATATATATATATATATATATATATATCAGTACATATGTTTAAAGAAAAGTTCTTCAACTTCCTTTTGTGCAATTTGAAGGAATCCATCAGCTCAACTTGCGGGTCTGCAGCGAAATGATCGTTCGTGACCATTCAAGGAGTAGATCAAGTAGAGGCTCATATTACGGTCAGTCACAAAAGTATTTTTATGTCTTATTTTTTGTATTTGAATCACCATCAGATCATCTAGACCCTAGGTTCCTGGGTTAACGGGCAAAAAATCGGTGACATAATTTTTATTCTATGTGATTTCTAGTTTTCCTGCGGGTAGAAATTTTGCCTGGAGTGAAAACCCTTTCAACAAGTGGTATCAGAGCTAACTAGGGAATAAATTAGGAGAATAGCGAACCAAAGATAGATCATCCAGTTACCCGCTGTGAGGCCGGACGTTTATCCCGGCTAACCGAGGTTCCCAGCTTTTTGGGTGATTTAATAGATGTAGGGATTGTTCTGCAAAGATTAGTGAAAACGATCTGCATGCTGGAATTTTCATGTTGATTTCTTTACATGGTTGGAAATTAGACTCAAATACGATTCCAACACTTCAAGAATCATCTAAATCTAACAAGCGGATTGTGAGATATGAATTTTTCAAGTTGTGCTAGAAACGCAGTTTTTCGCCGCGGGAATAAACTAATATTTGCCATTCAATCCCAAAATGGTTTGGAAACTTTATAACCTAGGTATAAACCTTGCAAACACTAATTTGGAATATTTGTAGCATGATCAAAACCTTGGTTGGTCGTCCAAATAATTAATTCCGAATTAGGTTATTCGGATGATCATGCTATTCGGATCAGTCCTCGATACATGACTGTTTTCTGAGTTTTTCGCAACCAAGTGATTTTATTACCACACAAAATTTTGTGTACTGATTTAAAACATGTTAAAAAGTGTTTTATTAAGTTTTTCATGAAAATTGGTAACTTGGGATGTTGGTTAATAATTAACTAGCTTCAATTTTGTGTGATTCAATCGTTATTGGTGAAAAATGGGCAAAAAGGTGTTAGACCTCAAATCATGCTTGAGATGTATGACATATTCGTGGTGAATGGTTCTGGTATTTATTTCTGTAATTTATGATGTTGCTGGTCTGTAATTAGTTAACTCTGCAATGTAATAATTTAATTTTCTATTTCATTGATGTACTCCCTCTGGGCAGTTGTGCGGACGACTGGTTTTCCATGGAGATTATTCATAATGTATGTATTACATAGGCTAGTGTAGGACACTAGGATAGATTATTTTATGTTGCCCAAGAGTATTTGAGGATGATATCCCTCTCTTGGAGAACGACGGATGGATCATGGGAACCATGGCATGCGATGCTCCAAACAGTCTGGCAGATGATGGCAGAATTCGATCCAATCGAGGACGGACATGCACGCTGATATTATAGACATTCTTAGCTTTTTTGATGAAGCAAATCAGAGATAAAACCCTTTGAAAAATTCTCTTTGAGGCCGGCAGATTTCCCGAGTGCGAAAGCACTTAGTTGCCCATAGTTCACCCTCAATTTGGTAATATGGAGTTGTAAGGATTACCTTATTAAAATAAGGTTAGTGGGAGAATCCTTATAATCCAAGATACCAAATTAGATTCATAGATGTCTTTGTGTATGTTTCTATGGTGTGTTTATATTTAGATCTAGTTGATGGTTTGTTTATTTTTCCATGTGATGGATGGTTGGTTGTATAATTGCATATGTATGTTTTTATTTTTCATTGGGATGGTTAATTTAAAAACATAGTCAATGTAATTCGATACTCCCACATGTAAATCCCTTTTAATTAATATTAAGTGGATAAATGGGGAATCATCGAAATGATTGATCCTCATGGCCTTCCATAGCATCTGCTAGTTGGTGAGTTTAGAGAGTAAGACGGTCATATGCCAAAGCAGGAGCCGATCTTATTTTCTTGACTAGAGTAACTGACAGATTCCTATTAGGATAAGGAAAGTCTGCAAAATGCATCGGTCATATGCCAAAGCAGAAGCCATTGTGTTTTGTAAAGGATGTTGATGCCCAAAGGATATACATGTTATGATGCTTGGAGGCCTATTAAATTGGATGTTGTGTTGGACATAACGAATTAGATGAATCCGCTTATTCAAGGCAATAACGGTCTACGGTCAAAGCCTATGGCCAAGGTTGCATGAATAAGTTTTTTATGCCCATTAAAGAAATCATTACATTCCCCTTGATTCACGAGATTGAGGGGCCCATGAATGAGATGTTCAATGGGCGGTTGTAGACACCTAATTTTGTCAAGGCGGTATTAATGATAGGCGTCGCGAGGAAGAACCTTATGACGAGTCCCAGAGCACCAGTTGTATTTCTCTCAATCTCTCTTTAGGGTAACTAAACGATTTTTGAAAGCCGTTTTAAACCACTGGAAAGCCTGTTTTGACACAGCACCCACCTTGTTTGGCAAACCAAAAGCTTGTTTTATATAGCACCCGCCTTTTACGGCATAAACCATAAGCCCGTTTGTACACGACATTCCAATCGGTAAGTTAACTTTGGGTCAGAAGCTTCTATTTACACCCAAAAGACACTTCGTCTCCCGAATACATATGATATTAGATTCATTGGAAAGCTCCTGTAGCAAGGAATCCAACGGATCCGACCACGTACGAATCGGGGTTCAATCAGAAAAGTTACGGACGATCGAAACTAACTAATAAGAGACAAAACCATATAAAACTGTGGGACCCGATCCCGCGAGAGGGGTGGGGCGCGAGCCGCCACGCTCTCTCTTGGTCTCTCGTACCCACGCGATTGGCGTGTGCATTTTAATTATTGATTTTAATTCATCTTTTATGTGAACTTGGGATTACTAAGGCAATCCGAATTCCACACAAAAGAGACTGACAGAGTCGCCACCTAGATGTGAGATCTAAGACTCGTAATTAACCAGAAATCTAGACTCGCTACCTGGTTGCAAGAATGGAAGGTATGGGGATTTATCCACCACATGCACCATTCCTGCCCGTTAATCGGTCTTCAATTCCAAAAGCTAACTCTTTTAAATTTATTTTAAATGGCTCATTCAACTCTCTATTAATGTGCTAACTACGGGACATGCATCCTATGATCTAATTTCAATGTGAATCCTAGATGTGTATCTTGATTTCTTAATTGGTTTGAATTCAATCTAAGTGAAAGTTCTCCTAAAATTCTAATTTCATGGAAAATCCTAAGTGATTTAATTAAGCATTTACAAGAAAATTAATATACAAAACCCCACAATTTGTTGTGGAGCCGACTCGCGGTTGGTATGCCATCAGACATCCAAGCTGCCTACGTACCCAAGCCTCACTGGGATCAGAGTCGACGTAGTTCGGTGCACCTAAGCTAAGCTACATATGCCTAACTCAACTAAGACACAGACCTAGACGGATTTGACTGTTTCAACAGTTTTAAGAGGAGTTATTTAATTCAAGTTGAGGATTTTATTATCCTAAGATTTCATCTAAGATTCTATACGATTCTTATCTAAATGCAAGTTGTTCCTTAGACTAATGCAAGTTAGCCTACATCCTAGTTTACTAGGCTTGTCCTAGGGAAAGATTGGGTGACTAGTGTAACTAGACCTAGGGCACGGTTGCTATCCATAGCAAACGTACGTGATGAGGCTGGACTCCTAACTCTAGGACTCCATAAAACCTAAGACTCCCTAAACCTAGGACACGACCTGACACCAGTGTTCCTAAATTGGGCTCTAATGGTTCTTACGACGGAAACCATAATCCAATGATTCCGAGAGACACGAGATGAATCGATTTCAGTTCTTGAAGGTTAATGAATTTTCAGATTTCAAGGATTTTCAGTTTCTGGATATTCAAGGATTACCAATGGTTCTAGGATTCACCAATTTCGGCCCAGAATAACATCCAAGGAAGGGAATCGTGCGCTCTTTCCTTGTGCAATTTAATACTTAGGTTATAGCACCTTATTGCCTGGCATATCTCAGGATTTTCGTGGACAGTAACCTCGGAGCCAACAACGTGCTATAGCTTAAATATTCAAATTGTCAAAGATTGATTGCAATTGGGATACGATTATGGATGCGGTGGCCATTTTTCCAAGGAAATCTAAAAATCCTAAAATTTCTGTTTCGATGGATTAAGGAATTAATATGTTACAGAATTTTAAGGTTCTTTAGAAGCTTTGTGATATTTTTAATTAATTTCGGATTTTTAATGAATTTTATCAGTTTTATACCATAAGAGTGATTTTACAAGTGAAATTGTTGCAAATGAATTCAAAATGAGTTGAAATTTCTACAGAAGCAATATGAGAATATATGTAGCTTACTGGATGAGTTTTGCAGATTTTTACATTAAGCTCATATTTAATTTTGATTTAACAATTAAGTGACCAGATTGCAAAAATAACACAGAAACTGCTAGAAATAGAAATCTAAATTCATTTACATTTCTACAAAAATAAGATATGAGTAAACATAGCATGTTGTGAAAATTTAATGAATTTTAGAGACTATTTACTACCAATTTCGGATTTTCCAATTTTCAGACCAGATTATGAATTAACACTACATCCCATATAAACAAAGATCCAAATCACTTGAAACTTTTACAAAAACTAGAAATATGGAATATAAGACTACTGTAAAATTTTAAAAATTTAATCTGTGATCTGATGTCTATAAAAATTCTCCCAAAATCTGATAATTTTCAAAGAAAGCATAAAATAATATACCAAACCAAATCCAAAAATTCTCAAAAATTCATGGTAGAATGTACCAGTATCATATTAATTTTCCAAGAAATTTCATTAATTTTCAAATCCGTTTAGTATATAATTTATTTTTCTTCGTCAAAAAGATATTTTTGAAGAGTTTTCTATTTTTAAAACACGAGAAAATTATTACTCCGGAAAACGTCCTCCAACCTTGGTCTGATTTCATGAACACAAGAAAAATTTAAAATTCCAAAAAATAGATCATCCTGAGATGGCTATTTTTTCGAATTTCGTAATTTCTCAGCCATTATTTTAAATAAAATTCTACTCTTCACTCAAATTCTAAAAAACCTTTGATCCAATGTCTGATCCGATCCGATAGTTATTTTAGTCTATTTAGATAGATCATTGTATTAAATTTTGAGACGAAACGGAATTGAAACACTCATGCAGATCATGATTTTGAGCCCACACATTTAATATTGAATTAAATTCATTTAAATGCTTAAAAATCATGCAAAAATCTAAAAAAATACCAAATAATTCGGGAAAAATTTGAGAACAGTGTACCTACCTCTGGTGGAGATCCCCGCCGAATCCGAGAGCCGAAAAGTCCGAGAAAGTCCGCCGACGCTGCGATCCTACTCGCTTCCTTCTTCTCTTTTTTTTTCTTTGTTTTTCTTACTGCTGTGAGAGTGTCGCTCCTCTGTTGAGTGTGAGACCTATGAGAGGTCTAGAGGGGAGTGAGAGAATGAGTGTGAAAATAGAGTTTGTGAGATTAAATGGAGAAAAATATAGAGAGAGAGAGAGAGTGAAACCGAAAGCAATAGAGAGATAGAGAATGAGAGTAAAAAAAAGTTTGTGAGAGAGATAGAGAGGAAGTGAGAGCGACAGACAGAGAGGGACTGAGATGTAGAAAGAGAGGTATAGAGAGAGAGAGAGGAGAGAGTTAGAGAGAGAGGTATAGAGAGAGAGAGAGAGGAAGTTGAGAAAAGAGTGATAGAACGTGGAAAAAACAGAGCATGCAATGCTCTGTTTTTTTCACGTTTTTTTTTTCTTTTCTTTTTTTTAAAAAAAAGGTATTGAATGGGAAGAGAGATAGAGAGGGAGAGTGTGAGATGGACAGAGAGTGAGGGAGTTAGAGAGTGAGAGAGACAGAGACAGAGACAGAGAGGGAGTTAGAGAGTGAGAGAGACAGAGACATAGAGGGAGTTAGAGAGTGAGAGAGTTTGAGAGGGAGGGAGGGAAGGTAGAAAAACAGAGGGATAGAGAGAAAAATCGAAAAATTGAGGGAGAGAGGGAGATTGAAGACACCGAGGGAGAGCCCCAGATCGAAAACCGCCCATCCTTTTTCTTCTCCTCCTCTTCTTTTTTTTTTTTTTTTTTTTTCACAGAGCTATATTTCCCTTTTTCTTTCAAACCGCCCTCCTCCCTTGCTCGGTTTTTTCCTTCTTTTTTCTTTCTAATTCAGCCGCCCTCCCTTTTTTTAGCAGAATGAAGATCTTATTAAAAAAAAAAAAATTTAGCAAGAATGCCTTACTTTCTTTTCGAGTATCCTCCCACGGATTTTTATTGGAAAGAATATCAAGGGCTTGCTTTCTTTACCCGAATAATGAGCCACAAATTTTTAGAAAAATATCAGAAGCTTGCTGTTTTTAGAAGAATATATGATTAAGCTCTCTTTAGGTGAGAAAAGCAATTTGTTAAATTAGTAACTGCACTATACTCACGTGACATTCCTTCAGCCAATTCTTTTTTAAGAAATTTCAACATGTAAGATATGTGGGACCGAGCAACACATGAAAAATGATCTAAACCATTCAATTCATTGGGCTGATCCGCATCATCCAAATTGCGAGCATCAAATGCGAATTAATTGTACTCCCCTAATCAATCCTCTGGGCTGATCCAAGCCATCCAATTGATTAACCACGCCCTCTAGGTCTTCTTCATTAGATGACCCAAACCGTCCATTTGATTTGGCCGCAACATAAATGGGTTGCACCCTTGAAATTATCTCCATATGGCGATCCGAACTACCTAATTGATGGGTCACAACATGGATGGTCCTACCCCACAAATCAGCCATTGGATGAGCCAATCCGCCCAATTAGTGGGCCGCAATGCAAATGGGTTGGGCCTACAAACCATTTTCATGGGATAATCCGAGCCACTCATTTAATGAACCTTAATATAAATTCGCTCTGCTCCTTGCATAGTTCTCAGGGGTTATCTGGATGGCTTAATTTGATGGTCGCAGCAAAATTGGTTGTTAAAATGACTTCTCTGAGATCTTGACCGTTCCCTTGATGGTCATCTTTAGGCATTAGATCGAAGTAGGCTCAATACTCATTTTTCATTAAAACAATATGCGGGCCTCCTGTTGATCCAAATTTAAACCAATGCTCAATGTGGGCCCACCAAACGGTTCCTAATTTCAATAAATGTTCAATGCGGGCCCACCGAATGGTTCCAAATTCTCCCCTGGCTTGGATTCTTCTACATAACCATTCTCACCACTTAGCGAGAAGAAAAATACGGAACATTGCGGAAATGATCGGAAAGATTGAGAAAGCATAAGGGACGGACACGGGAATGGGGAAACACTGAAAAAGACTGATAACACGAACACTAACTTCTTTGTTGATTACAGCAGAGCAAAATGGGGTGTCTACAAAAACAAAACCAGAGAAGAGATGAAACATCGCGCAAACCAGGGACGACATCATCTGGTCTTATCCATATGATGTCATCCCGAATTTGCCCATGGTGAATTTGGGTTCGACCCAGATATTTTTACCCCCCCCCCCCCCCCCCACCTATAAATAGGGGGTAAGAGGTTTTTACACCTTCTCTCTCTCTGTCTCTGAAATCCTAGTTGGGCAACCAAGAGGGGGGTGAATTGGTTGAATATTAAAAAATTTATCCTTTTAAAAACTTGTGCAAGATTAGTTTTCAAAAGCTTAAATGGATATCTTCTCTTAGACTTTTTGTCAAACACTTGTTAGATGACTTTTCAAAACTCTAGTTGGTTATTTCCTTTTAATATTTTTATCAAAACACTTAGTGGATGATTTAAGATTATAAATAAAATGTAAATCCCACAATAAGATAAAGGAATAAGATGAATGATTTCATTTAGGCCTTTTATCAAACACCTGGTGGAACCCTAGTTGGTTTACTCTCTTTAGTTCTTTTAACACACACTTTTTGGATGATTCATGCAAGTAAAAAGATAAAGAACAAACACCACAACAAGATAAAGTGAAGAGAGAGAGAGATGTATCAAGAGACAAATGCAGGCAAGGTTTATAGTGGTTCGATCTAAAATAGTCCTACTCCACTCTTCTCAAGTTTTGCTCCTTGAGGGATTCCACTATATGAAGTTCAATTCTTAATACAACGAAGAAGGCTCCGCGTCTTCAACACTCGCCCACAAAGTTGGCTCCCCTCCGAGCACTCGCCAATTCCAAGGGATTTATTATTAGTGCCCTTTCCACCTTTACAATGTATCTGAGGGGGTTAAATACAATGCCCTCTCCACCAACTCCCCACTAAGAGTTTCTTGAAAAATACAAGTGTGTGTGCCTTCTTCAAAGGCTAATACACTTAAATTTGAGTACAAAGCCTTCTTCTTTACAAAGAAATATGCAAATAAGCTTGTGAATGCTTCTTGAAGATGATTGCACGATGAGGCTTGATGAAGCTTAACTTGTTGTTGATGAATTGCAAGTTGAGCTTCAAGCTTGACCTTGTTGACGGTGATGGCAAGTTGAGCTTGAGTGATTCTTCTTCAAATAGATTGCAAGTAGGCTTAAGAAGATCTTCTTCAAAGAAAATCTTCTTCAAAGAAGATTGCAAGATTTAGAGCAAAGAAGAAGAGCTTTTGTAAAAATGCTTGAAAAAACTTAAATAATAAGTAGGGTTCTTTTTTCAAGCTCACAAAAGTGTTTTAATGGAGTTTTAGATCAAATATATATAGGCCAAACAAGAATACAACCGTTGGGAGGAAAATGGTCTTTTTCCAAGCAAGAAAAGTAAAAAATACAACTAGCCGTTACTCCCAACGGCTAGTTTTTTTACCGCACCAGACGTTTGGCCAGACATCTGGATTTTTCAAGTTACAAACCAGATGGAAGACCAGGCATCTGGTACATCATCTGGTTTCAACAGGAGCTAAATTTCCTGGCAAAAGATGGACCAGAGGTCTGGTCCAAGATCTGGTTCTCATAACTTCTTGATTTTAAGTTGAAACTTTTTCCAATTTTTTGTGTGATTCAAAATTAAGCTTTGGAATGGTTTTAAAATATTTTGGCCCATTTTTGAAGACATTTTGAATCTCCTTGTGGAGGATATACATTGAGAAACGAAAGGGCTTAAGTTGCAATTTTGAATTCTCTTTGTAAAAGTGGACTATGAAAGTAGTATTTGAAAACCCTTTGCAAAACACACTTGATATTGATCTCCATTTAACCTAAGATTGATTATTCCTTGAGTTTGGTGATTGAATGAGCTTGCTTGGACTTCCTTGTTCATTCGTGTCTTTTCTGTCTTTAACTAAGTTCAACTTGAGTGAATGATCTTCCTTGTATGGAGTCTTGTCTTGTCTTGATTCATCTTCAACTTGATTTGTGGTCGAAAGTCTTGATCTTTCTTGGCTCGACCTTGATTGCCTTGGTTTCATTCTTCTGTGAAATGTCCTTCTTGGTGCCATTAATAGTCTGGACAATCTTAACAAGCTCAAACCATTAGTAACAACCTATTTTGATCAATCTGGGTTTGTTATCATCAAAATAATGATTAGGGCCACTAATGGGAATCCTTGGGCTAACATTGTCCCCCTTTTTTATGAGGACAAACACATATTGATAAGAGGCAAGGAGCTCCCCCTAATGGATTGATAAAAACATATTATGCTCCCCCTCAATTGTTGATCCATATTACATTAATCATGAGATGTATGATGTTCCATAATTAAGACAATCATAATAAGTTTATGTGACAAATAAAGATCAAAATAGCAAATAAGCATATGCTCCCCCTAAATCTATGTAAGGTAATGTGATATACAATTAAGCTCAAACTCCCCCTCAATCCATGCTAATTAGAATGATGTTGTAGAGAGTTTAATTGGAGCTTAGCATAGTTAATAACACTTCAATATTTCTCCCCCTTTTAGCATCACCAAAAAGGGTGGATTCCATGGAGAAAAGATATATAACTATATAGTATGACACTCCACATATGACATATTCATGGTTGAGATGCCGACAAAGTGCCGAATGAGTTAGGTGTATTAATTAAATGTGAAGGTACGATCTCCCTCTTAGGATCTAAAAGGGCTAATGGCACCAATTGATTGGATTTTAGAATTAGGTTTGCCATCTTACCATGAAGTCACTACTAAACAAGGGTGATATTCTAAATATATATGAATAAGGTATACAATCTACACACAAATCCATGGGAATTCATCATTTCACAAGTTTCCGACCTCCATTTTTTTTTTTTTTTGATAGATGGGCAAAGATAAGTCATATAGAAGATGGAACAATATAAGAACATCAATGATTCATTCATTCCATTTAACTTTTGAGTACATGAATCATATAACAAAAAGAAGTACAACCATGATAAGAGACAAATGGGTGGTCCATAGACCAAATACATCAAAAACCAATACAAGCGCAACCCATGGCCATACAAAAAGAGGAACATACGTAAGCAAAGTACTCTAGGAAGACCAACATGACTTGAGCAAACTAAGCCTAGGATCACATCATCCTTTTTCCATTGTCTTTTCTTAGTCACTTAGGAGTGTCTCTCAATTTTTCATCTAACCAAGGCCTATGCAACTCATAGTTGAGTAATTTGGAGATGAAAGTAATATTGATGATATATTGCATGTTCGTAGAAGACTTAGTCAATGATATGCCTAGTAGCAAAAATAATGGGTTCAAATGCACTTGAATTTTCTTTTCATCTATACCAACCTTATCAAGTGATTAAACGATATCAAAATAAAACATGTCATTGACTTGGAGTATAGTATAGTAAATAAATAAGTAAAACACATTGCTTGTATACATACACCAATCACTCATCATTTTTAAAAAATTTATATTTTTTTTTATTTATTTATTTTTTATTTTATTTATTTATTTGCAAGTTTGTTTAACTTGTTCTCTACTCCAAATGTTTAAGGCACTTCTTATATCACACATTCTCTCCTCATTTGGGGATTTAGTGAAAATATTAGCAATTTGAACCTCGGTGTTTATGTATTCCACACATGTCTCCTTTTGAGTGCATGATCTTCTAATGAGGTGGTGCCTTACTTCAACATATTTTGTTCTTGAATGTTGTATATGTTCCTTTGTTAGGATCATTGCACTTGATTGCACTAGTGTTATCACACATGATGGGAAAGTTTTCCAACTTTATCCTATAGTCCTTCAATATGTTCTCCATCTAGAGGATTTGAGCACAACAAGCTCTAGTTCATATCCCTATACATTTATTCATCCATGGTTTTTCAAAATTCCTTCTTATCTAGTTTCACCATAACACTTATTGGAGTTCTTAAGATTTTTCAATTGTCCATTCCAAATAGCTAGATCAACTCCTTAGTATAGTCTTCTTGATGAACAAACAATTACATTTTAAGATGTTTGACTTTTAGTCCTAAGGAATAATTTATTTCATCTATTTAACTTATTTTAGACTCATTCTCCATCAGGCTTAAGATCTTATAATATAATAACTCATTTTGTGCTTTCAAGGATGACATCATCCACATAGAATTTTAAAGTATGGATGTTATCATATTTCCTCTTGATGAAAAGTACTTTGTCAACCTTGCTTATTTGAAGATCAAGGAATGTATCAAGTCCTAAGGACTTGTATTGATCCAAATAAAGTTTTATCTAGCTTGAAGACAGGATTTGAAAGTTTTTAGTCTTCAAGCCCAAGAGGCTTGTCTCATACATTTCCTTACAAACATTTCTCTGATTAACAAACTTATCATGAATGTTGATAACCAATTTTAGATACACATGACAAGCATATAATCATAGGATTATGAGATATTCAGGTTTAATTTAGTCCTTATGAGTGTACATCACATAGATATTCAAGTTTAATCCACATTATAGATACTTAGCATTAGTTTAGATGAAAACACATTACAATTTTTTATGATAAGCACAATACACTCATGGATATCATCTTTTAGCGTCCCCTTTGACATTAAATCTTTACGACAAGTGTGATCAAAGGGTTTTCTGTGAGTAGTTTCCAATGGGCTTTGAGATATCATCTTTGATTTAACCCTTGGGCTACAATCAAGTGTTTTTTTTATACTGTAGACACCCCATTTTGACCGGACCATTTTCCCCAAAATCGAATAAATTCTCGAAATCGAATAAAGTCCCGATCCCGGAACCGAATCCCAAAATTTTTGAAAAATCAAACCCGAAAACCCTAAAAATGCCCATTTCCATATATTTTAGAAATCGTTTGAAGGCCCGGGTGATCTCTGAACCCCACTGGCATCCTCCGTTCAAATTGCCCTGATCCTCCAGCTCATTTTTCAAAAAAAATTGATTGAAAGAGTTACAAAGCACCCCTGAGTTTTGGTATTGGCACCTCTCTATACAAATTTCTCAAGTGTGGATGATGCTAACTCGACCTCTCCTTGATATTTTACTAACTTACCTTGTCTCTTAGTGTTTAGACCGTGATTAAATGGGTACATTTTCGAATTAAAATTTGTCAAGAGACAAGCTGAGTTTGTGTGATTATCAAAGCGAGGGTGAGGTTGTTTCATTTGCAAACGGAAGGGGGTTGATTTAAACAAGGAAGGTGTGGCAATACCAAGCCCTTGTATTAAAAGGAGAAAGATATATATATATATATATATTTTTATTACTTGGGGCAGCCCACTCAAGTGCAAAAGGAAGAAATAAAATACACTAGGTGGGGGGCTGCCCATGAGAGAGAAGGGGGCAGAATATATCATTTCCTATTTGCAAGAGGGCTTTTTGGAACATTTTACTACTTCCTCTACAAGCAATAATCAAGGACCATAGGATCAAAAGGGGACTAGGTGTAGGGTAGTGATTGAGGAGCATGCCTAAAGTTCTAGGTTTTTATACAAGGGTGGGGATGACCCAATTCATCAAAGAGGGGAATGGATGGCTAAGATCAGAGGGGGGTTTCAACCCTAACTATAAAAAAAAAATCTCTCGTAGGTAGTAGAGGGAGCCCCATTTTTCTAAGAGGAGAACAGCAGCAGAGGAGGAGGATTTTCCCATTTTTCTAGCAGAGAGAGGGAGGAGAAGAAGGGCCTTGCAGCCACCTCTCCACCACCACAGCCACCATCACCTCTCCACCACCACAGCCATCATCGGCCTCCACCCGTGCCACCATCTCCAACCACCTTCTCCGGAATCCTCCCGGCCACCGCACCTCCACCATCTCCCAGAGCCCAAACCCTCTGCAACTGTTAGCCTTAACCACCACCACCTCCGGCCAAACCCACAACCTTCATCACCACCGCCACCCTCAGCTCCACAATCACCACCAAACCAGCACCACCAACACCGCACCACCACCAGCCACCACCCTCAACCTCCAACCCGAAACCCAAAACCCGTTTCCACCCCAACACCACCCTTCGAAAATCCCCTCCCATCTTCCACCTTCACCTTCCTCACATCAAAAAAACCGAAACCCTTTTTTTTGACCTCCAAAAATCAAAACCCATTCCTTCTCCACCACCCTCCAACCTCCGGCCGACCTCCAATCCGGCCACCACCTCCAATCTCTCAACCCTTCTTCTTCATTCTCCCCAAAACCCAAACCCCTTTCCACCAAAACCCACATCTCCACCATCAGCCACCTCCACCATTCGAAAATCCCCTTTCATCTTCCACCTTCACCACCCTCTCCCCCCAAAACCGAAACCCCATCGTTTGTACCCCCAAAAATCAAAACCCATCTTCCCCATCACCGCCCACACCAAAAACAAAAAAAGAGGAAAACAGAGCAGCAGAGAGAGAGAGAGAGAGAGAGAGAGAGAGAGAGAGAGGAAGAGGGGTTTGCCGGAAAATCCGCCGGATCTCCGGCCCAACTCCACCTTCTCCGGCGAAATCGTGCCGGAATCCGGCCTCCTTCTTCACCAGCCATCTCTGTTACCCACATCTCCATTGTTTTCCACCATCTCCCCTCCAAGATCCCCACCATTTCACAGACCCTAGAAACCCATTCCCAACAGCCTATATTCTTCCCAGCAGCCACATCCCTTCCATTTCTCCAATCTCTTTCACTTATATTCCCACCATTTCCGACCTCCTTTTGCAAGCGCCTCAGATTTTGGGCGAAATTTTGTGACGCTTTCGTGGATCTCGGAAGGTACAAAATCAACCTCCGCTTAGCTCTTGATCCCTGCAATCAGGTAACATATCCCCCTTCTATTCATGCTATATGATTGCTATTTGTTTTGCTTGATTGTGTGTTTTCCATCTAATGCCTTGATCCTCTTTTATTCATGTTTGATTGCTTCATGGGTGCCAATATTTGCTAGTGGTGTATATTTCATGATGCGCGTTCAGTCTGTTGAATTTTGAGGCTACGCACAATTGTCTTCCTTGGCTAGGTAGTTCTGAGTATGTGAAATGATTGTATGTTCACTCCGTTCATGTAAAACTCGAGCCCGTGTTCACCATTTCCTTGGCTCTGTGAACTTGAAGATGGGTTGGGAAAATATCTAAATATGGGTATACTGATATCAATTTCCAAAGATGATTATAAGGGCTGATGTATGCACTCCGCATTTTAATAAAGGCATTCTTACCAGGACTATTGTTGGGAAAACCTCTGCCCTATTTAAAAAAACTGTTTAAATTGAAGTGTATGAGGACAAAGGGAGAGGCAAATAGAGTGACCAGATCTTGTTGATTTACATGTCTTGTTCCATTCCCTTTGCTTTGTGAAGACCATCTTAGTGGTTCTCTATGTGGTTTTGGGAATGTTAAATGAAAGATTCCATGTCAGTAGCTCATTGCTCGTCCCTTGCAGAACAGGTTGGTACCCTTGCAGATTCACTGTGTGATAGGTACCCTTGCTTGTCATTCTATAAACCGTGTTCTGTAAACCATTTTTTTTTTTTTTTTAGACTCGAGATTGGTATTGAGCAATTCGAAAAATGGTATTGACATTAGGTTTTGAATACATGAAGAGATAGTAGCGCCTTTATAAAGATGCTAGAGTATAGGTGTCGGCCTTTATTTGTTGATATTGGCAATATTCGATTTCGAGGTTTCCACGAAGTTGTCTTGTTTTTTTTCGGCCTATGATCCTAGTGTGATCATAGAAGTGGAGTAATACTTATATCTTCATCTCCTGATTGCATCCTTTTGTCATCCTTGCTTTCGTTAGAGTTCAAGATTCTCATACGTATATGATCTTTCCATCGATTTTCGAGAACTTCCTCTTAAGTCAAGGCGATGACGGAATGATTCTTGAGCCACCCCTAACTCTTCATATCTCTTTTCACATCTCATCGCTTCTCACGGAGCCTAGAGGTCTTCTCTTCTTCATGATCCTCATTTCTGACAGGGTTAGGGGTTTCTTTCCTTTCCTCAGTTTCGAGTCTTCTCTTCATACGTTCCTCGGGATTCTCTTTGTATTTCGGGATCCCATCGATTTTGGGAGCAATTGTTCGGGTTTTAGGCGATGACGGACGGCAACCTCTTGAGCCAAAACCCCCCTTTCAATCAAAAGGGATAAAAACACATAAAAATCAAATAACAAAATATCCAAAAAACATCAAAAAAACATAAAAGCGTATTTCGAAAAGCTATTTCGAACTACGTTGGCTTGATCCCTTTTCACAGGGTACGTAGGCAGCTTGGGATCGTCATCCCAAGTTCAGTCAAACTTTTCAATAAAACCATTTAAATCCTTCAAAAAAATCATTCAAGCATCCAAAAATTTCTTTCAAGCTTTTATCAAAAATACCAAAACCAAAATGGGCAAGGATGGTGATTGCCAGGTCACTCGGAGCCTTCTTTTCATTTCCTTTCCGATTTTGATCGTGGTTTGCCGGTGTCATCGGTTTTCCGACGTTTTATCGGGTTTTGGGACGGGCGATGACGTAGCGTGGCCCCTTCACAAGGACTGTCCTCGCTGAGCCCAACGATAGGCTATGACGATCGTGAGACTTATCCGATCTTCAGCGGATCAGGATCGCTGAGCTTGATTCATTAGAATCGCTCCCCTGAGCCTATCGTACGCTCCTTTTTCTTTTTCCTGGCATTCTTGGTCCTCATGCACCGTTGATTTTTCGATTCATTTCTTTCCCTGTATCTTTTAGCTTATTGTGTGTTTATCTTTGACTTCTTATGTGCTACTGTTAGCTTGCTTACTTTCTTAGCATGAGATTGATTATTATTTTCTTATCATTATCCCTTACATAGGCTCGCATGCTAGTGTGTTTATTCTATTGCTTTGGTAGTTTACTGCTGTGCTTAGCTGTCCTCTCACCTGCTTAGTTGTAGCATTTATTCATCTTATCTTGATTATCTGCTTAGCTGTAGCTGTGCGTGTGGATGTTACTGCTTTCCTAGATGTGATGGGTTAGGATTAGATGCGGTGAGTTAGGATCTGGATGTTTATTTTCTTTTGCCCATCCCCGGGTCATGCATGCTTAGATAGACGTTTCCTCGGGGATACTCGTTCCCATTTCACATGATTTTAGCCCAAAATTCTTCAAAATTAATTAAAAATGGCATAAGAGACCATGTGCTTGCACTTGGGCGAATTGGGGGCGCTTAACACCTTCCCCATTCGTCATCAGGCACGAACTTTTTGTATCTCTGGTTATCCGTTGCAACAGAGTATTTCATGGGATCCAGGGCCTACTTCCCTGGATGGCGACTCTTCTTTGTTATAGGTACATCTCGGTTCCGGGCCAGTCCTTGAATCAGGAGGTATCTCACTTATACCGCCACCCATGCTGTGAGTGGCACCATTTTGAGAGTTCCTTGGTAGAGCTCTCCTTCACATTGTGGAGATCTTAGAGGATCGATGCGGGGATCTCGTGTCCCTCGCCCATTCGTCCTCGGGATCGGGGTCCACAGGCTGGCGACTCTGCTGGGGAGTTCTTGGAACATTGCCTAACTCTGTAAAAATGCCATTTTTACTAATTTTGAAAAAATTTGGATTAAAATCGTTTTAAATGGGAACCTTTTCCGTTAGAATCCAGGGGCACCAAGTAGGTGCGTAAATAAAACGAGGGATTCACACACTGCACAACATGCATTATCGTATTCTTTATTTCTTTCATTGTTTTTTATTATTGGCTCCATGGGATAGATACAGTACATGCCAGATGGTAAGTGATTACCTGGATGGGATTATTGTATCTATTACCAAGCTATGCGCCAGTGCTGCAGCCGATGAGCAATGAAGCATACTATGTATAACATTGGGCGTACTTTTGTTATACATATTAAGTATGGTTCATACGCATAGTACCCGATAGATTGAGTCCGGAGCCCTACTTTGTTTTATATATTATGTATATACTTACTGACTTAGTGAAATCCAACTAGGAAGTGCCCGTGTTTATATATATATATATTGCATTCATATGGGGATGAACATGTGTTGCTTACACATGTGGAGCCTAGAGTTAGGAGCCTTGACCCATTTATAGACTAGGGTAGTTCACCTCATGTGGCTACAAATGCGGTCCGAGTACACTCACTTGTCTGTCATGAGTCGAGACTTCCTTGACTCCGCTAGATTAGACTAGGGTTGGTGCCCCTGGTTAGGGTGTATATATATGTACATATATTTATTACTAGATTAGGGTTTGCTTCATAGCTAGGTTTTCTTTCCTAATCTAATCCTTTTTTCCCGTCCATCCGTCTTTTGGATTGTGATCAGATCATTGGTTTCACATCATTATCTTTATAGCCATGATCTCTTCCCGGAGCTTGATCCTTGGATCGATCTTGATCAGATCGCTCCGCATGCCAATTATGAGTCTACTTTGCCATTATCACTACCAGAGTGTGCGTTCTTGCTGAGAGCCCTGTTTCATCTTGACCTTATCGGCATATTCTTTATGCTTGGTTGCCGAGACCCTCCTTGTACAGTCGTTATGCTGCCGGATTTTCTCCAAAAAGCCTTAAGCGTAACCATTATCCTTTAGGGTTATTGATAAACCATGTACTTACCGTACCATATCCCCTAGTACAGCTGTTATGCTGCCGGATTTTCTCTAAATGTCCTGAGTGTGGTCATCATCTTTTTAGGCTGGTAGCTAAACCATGTACTTACCTTATCACATCTCTTTGTACAGTCGTTATGCTGCCGGATTTTACCCAGAATATATTGAGTGTGACCGGTATTCTTTAGGGTTATTGAGGAACCATGAGCTTACCTTCCCATGATCCTTCTATGGGGCTGTTATGCTGCCGGATCTTATTTAAAACCTTCTGAGTATGACTTTATGCTCTAGTGTTAGTGATAAACCAGGAGTTTACCATGCCATGATCATTTTGTAACGCCGTTATGCTGTCGGATTTTTATCTGAAACAACATGAGTGTGATGGTTATCCGTTTAGGTTTGATGGGCCGTCATGACCCTTCTTACAATTGTTGTACTGCTGGTTTTTACCCAGAGGGGAGATGTGTTGGTATTATCCCTTGTTTCAATTTGTGCATAACATTCTTTCTGATTATCTTAATTTAAATTAGTGTTCTTACTTCCATTTCAGGAGTCTGAGTTAAGCAATAGCCATTGCTTCGAAAAAAGTTACCATTTCACAGCCTACTTGGTCCCGACAATCTTCTACGTCGAGACTAAGTCGTAGATCTTCTTCACCTATCTCACCAGCTGTATTTCCACTTGTCTCCCCTTGTCTTAACCAAATGGCCGAGTCAAATGAGATGTTAGCTGAAATGAGAGACATGATGAGAAACCTTACAAGAGAGGTTTCTACCCTAAAGGAAGAGGTTACTCAGTTGAAAAGTGAGAGGACCGCTACCTCGAAACAACCTGTCGTCCAGAATCCTCCCAATGTGATTCCAGGCCTTGTTCAGTCTGTCATTTCTCTTGAAAATGATTTCTATGACGAGCAGTATATAGCGGAGAACTGTCTCCCGCAATCAGTCAAGCCAGGCAAAGAGAAGGAATTGGTTGATAGAGTTGAAAAGTTGACTCAGCAAGTTGAAAGCATGCAAGTTAAGGGCCCAAAGAAGATAAATATGTCTGACTTTTCCCTCTTCCCTGGTGTCACTCTTCCTCCAAAATTTAGAATGCCGGATTTTGATAAATATGATGGGACGGGGTGCCCGTGGAGTCATCTGAGGTCGTTCATTTCAAATCTAGAAGGGTATGGGCTGTCTCCAGAGCAGATCGCTAAGGTATTTCCGATGTCTCTGACAGGAGTAGCCAAGAAGTGGTTCCTTCATCTGAAACCCGAAGAGCTCGGAACCTTAGACGAAATTGCTAACAAGTTTGTTGAGCAATTTTCAATGGAAGAAGGAATTGAAGTTACGAAGAGGGATCTGAAAGCGATCAAGCAAGGACCTCAGGAAACGTTTACCTCTTTTGTAAGAAGATGGAGGAGAAAAGCGGCTCAGATGACTAACCGCCCTTCTGAAGAAGATCAGATCAAAATTGTGGTCAAGAACCTGTCTCCGCAGTACTACCACTTCATGGCGACGCAGTATTATTCTGATTTCAATCACTTGATCAAGACAGGAACCATAACTGAAGATGCGTTGCTGAAGGGTTCTCTGGCGAAGTCATCTTTTGATCCGAGGAATGGAAAGAAGCCAATGGTAGTTTCGAAGCCTGAAGTTAGCAATGTGGTTGCTGCGCGCCCTATGAGAAGAGTTGTAGCAGAAACAGAGCAGCCAATGAGGAAAGTGCCAAGGCATTTTGATCCGCTACCTTACCCTTTATCTGTCGCTCTCAAGAAGTTACTAAGAGACAAAAAGATCACTCTCTTAGAACCGAAACTTCCACCACCTATTCTCCCCAGATATTGGCGTGAAGATCAGCACTGTGCATATCATCAGGGAACAGGGCACCTAACAGATAACTGTATGGCCTTGAGGCATAAAATTCAGGACATGATAGAAGCGAAAAAAATTGCTGTATTTATGCCAAACACTACCCGGAATCCATTACCAGCTCATGCTGCGCGCCCTCCACCTACAGTTGGGGCAGTTTTTACTGAAGAGCCTATCCTTGACCCTGCTTCCTTGATTTGTGCTATCGCTTCCGATTCACCGACTGTCTTGGCATTTGGCGAGGAAGTTGAAGAAGTAGAGGAAGAGAAACCTTATGTGCTGTGCGGAGATGAAGATGACTATGCTGAGTCTTCTGCTGGTCCCTACATCCTTCAATGTGATGAAGAGGAAGTGCAAGAGGTGGTTCCGTATGTTTTGAGCTTTGATGACGATGACTTTGATTTCTTGAACGATCAATGTGACGAAGTCCGCCATGTTACTCGAGGTGGGCGAATTTTCAAACCCGCCGAGTTAAGAGCTGAGAACCCAGCTGAAGTTGTAAGAGCCGCAGAAGCGCAGAAGCAGAGCAAGCTGAGTTGCGAGGAAGAGGATGAGAGTCTTTTACCCCAACTCAAAAAGACCCAAGCTAATATTTCAATTTGGGGTTTGCTTATGGCTTCCCCAAAGCACCGTCAAGTTGTTCTAAGAGAGTTGAATGCTGCACAGGTCTCTGTAGATATCACATCTGATGAGCTGGTTGGTTTGGTAGCGATGGCTAGGGTGTCCAAGACTCTTTCTTTCACTGATGAAGATCTGACATCTGAGGGTCACAATCATACGCGTCCACTGAAGATCACTGTTGTCTGTAATGGTAAGAAGGTTCCAGATGTATTAGTTGACAACGGGTCCGCACTGAACGTATGTCCGTTAGCCACTGCTGCTGTCCTTGGATTTGGGCCGAATGACTTCATCCCTTCTGAACAAGGAATTTTGGCGTATGACGGTACCAGACGCGATGTTATTGGAACGCTAGCAACCGAAATTCTGATAGGAGGAGAAATCTTTGAAGTAGAGTTCCAAGTGCTCGATATCAAAGCATCTTTCCTTCTCTTGCTTGGCCGACCTTGGCTCCATAAGGTTGGAGTTATCCCTTCCTCACTACACCAGAAACTGAAGTTCATCAGAAACAACAGGGTGATAACAGTCAAGGGTGATCCTGATTTAGAGGTAGGCCAAATTTCGCAGGAGGGTACCTCAGAAAAGAAAGATGATGTTAGTCTGACCGGGTTCTCTGTAGAAGTCACAGCCATATCATTTGAGAAAGCAAAGAGTGAAGAGATTTTGTTCCTCACCAGCACTAATCCCCGGGTTGTAAAGATGATGCGTAAACAGGGGTACCTTCCCGGTGCAGGTCTGGGTCGCAATCATCAAGGGATAGTCGAATGGCCTGTAATGAGAAAGAATGAAGGGTTGTTCGGACTCGGATATGAACCTTCTCGTGATGAGATTAGAGAAATGAGAAATTACATGCGGAAATGGTCCGAGCTCCGACGCCGGGGTCTAGAGCTGCCGATGAAATCATTCAGTCTGATCAGAAATGGTAAATACCGCAGAGAGGGTGATGACTTTGCATTCTGTGGGTTCGCAGAGCCGTGGGTTGATGAACTGACAGGGCAGGAGCTGCCGGGGTTTGAGATATTTTTCGATATGGAGCTGCCAGATGAATACCCGAGTTTGCAGATTCATGAGATCGAACCAGAGGTTGATTGGGCTGATATCCTTGAGCCGTGTCTTCTGAATTCCCTGTTCCAGGTTGAGTTACCGATTGTAGCCATGATCGGAGGAGATGCGCTGATCCTTGATCCTGAAAGCCTTATCACCCCAGCCGAGGGACCTCTCACGAACTGGAGTTCCCAGGTCATACCCCGAGTCGTCATCCAGTACAGTCCTGTTTCTATCAAAGAGTCTGTTGTCTCTAGCTATATGTCCATTTCCGAGTCAAAAATAGAGTTTGCTTTATCTGATGTTTCTTTTGATGCAGGTACAGTCGTGATCGAGCCCGTTGATGAGGAGTCTTTCGATGCCGTTGTTCAGTCCGATGCAGAGTCCATTGCATCTTCCGTTGAGTCTATCGAGTCTGTCGATTCTGTTCATACGATAGTCCAGTCTGATGATGAGTCTGTAAAGATTTCTAAAGATTTCAATACTGAGCCCATTGAAGGCGCGTCAACAGATGTAACTTCGATTTCTTTGAATGAAATAAAAGACTCTTCTTTTTATTCGCCTGTCTCTACTTCAATTTCTGCTTCTTTATCTGATCAAATTGATAATAATAATAATCAAGACTCCCCCTCTAACGAGGATGCCGACGAAACTCCCCCTGAAATCAAACACATGATTAGGCAGGAGGAGCAGCGTCGAGCAAAACCATTCGAAGAGGAAATCGAGACCATCAATATTGGTGATGAAACCCTAATTCGGGAAATTCGAATTGGCAAAACATTAACTCCCGAAGAGCGTGCAGAATTAATTGCCTTGTTAAAGGAATTCAAAGAAGTTTTCGCTTGGTCCTATGATGACATGCCGGGATTAAGTGAAGACATTGTCCAACATAGACTTCCCCTAATCCCAGGTGCCAGGCCGAAAAAGCAAAAACTCCGAAAAATGAAACCAGAGTGGGACTTGCTAGTCAGAGATGAAGTTCAGAAGCAATTGGATGTTGGCTTCATACAAGTTGTTGAATACCCTGAATGGCTAGCCAACATAGTACCGGTGCCCAAGAAGGACGGAAAAGTCAGAATGTGTGTGGATTTCAGAGATCTGAACAAAGCAAGTCCGAAAGATGATTTTCCTTTGCCACACATAGACATCTTGGTGGACAACACAGCGGGCCATGCTCTCCTTTCATTTATGGATGGATTCTCAGGATACAACCAGATCAAGATGGCTCCTGAGGACATGATCAAGACGGCTTTCATCACTCAATGGGGGACATATTGTTACAGAGTTATGCCATTTGGACTCAAAAATGCTGGAGCAACGTATCAGAGAGCTGCTACCACTTTACTGCATGACATGATACACAAAGAGGTCGAAGTATATGTTGATGACATGATCGTTAAAGCGAAAACTAGGGAAGAGCATGCAGGGGCATTGAGAAAGTTCTTCCAGCGAATCCAAAAGTTCAAGCTCCGTCTCAACCCGAATAAGTGTGTATTTGGGGTTACATCAGGAAAGCTGCTGGGATTCTTGGTCAGCCAGAGAGGGATTGAAGTAGATCCACAGAAAATCAAGGCTATTCAAGAAATGGCTCCGCCAAAGACTGAGAAGCAGATCCGTGGGTTCTTAGGAAAGGTCCAGTACTTGAGAAGGTTCATTGCACAGTTGACAATGACTTGTGAACCGATTTTCAAGCTCTTAAAGAAGAATGCTTCAAAGAAATGGAACGAAGAATGTCAAGAAGCTTTCGAGAAAATCAAGCAGTGTTTGGCTCTACCACCAGTTTTGTCACCGATCATACCAGGACAACCGATGTTGCTGTACTTGTCTGTTACTGACACAGCGATGGGGTGTATGTTAGCGCAGCAAGACCCAGAGTCGAAGCGAGAAAGAGCCATTTACTATATCAGCAAGAAAATGTTGGAGTACGAGCAAAAGTACACCGTTCTTGAGAAGACTTGTCTAGCACTAGTTTGGGCTACTCAAAAGCTGAGGCATTATTTGTTATCGAATAGGGTTCTTCTACTCTCCCGGATGGACCCATTGAAATATTTGTTCGAGAAGCCAGCCCTCACCGGAAGAACCGCCAGGTGGTTGTTGTTATTGTCCGAGTTCGATATCACTTATGTCACTCAGAAGTCAATTAAGGGGCGCGTGATAGCTGAACAGTTAGCCGATTCACCAGCAGAAAATAATGAATTTTTGAAAGCAGAGTTTCCAGATGAGGAGATAATGACTGTGGAAGATGAAGTTCCAGACACAAAGTGGTTGATGTACTTTGATGGAGCAGTCAACAATCGAGGCCAAGGAGTAGGGGCGGTGTTGGTGTCACCAAGAAAAGAGTATATCCCTATATCCATCAAACTTCAGTTCAAGTGCACAAACAATATGGCAGAATACGAGGCGTGTATCTCAGGTTTGGAAGCAGCCATAGCCTTGCGCATTCAGAACCTAGATGTATTCGGGGACTCAATTTTGATTATCTGTCAAACTAACGGAAACTGGAAAACAAGAGACGATAAGTTGATCCCGTATAATACCTACCTAGAGTCTCTGGTCAGAAAATTCGGAAATATCACATTCACTCATTTGTCCAGAACGAAGAATCACTTTGCCGATGCATTAGCTACTCTGGCTTCGATGCTTGACATTTCTGCGACAATGGAAGTTCAACCATTAGAAGTAAGACTTCAATGGGCCCCGTCACATGTTAACGCCATTGAAATAGCAGCGAGGTGTCCAGATGGCAGGCCTTGGTACACAGATATCAAAAACCTCATCTTAGGCAAGGGGCATCCACCAGAAGCTTCTGGAAAAGAGCGAAGGTCTCTTCAGAAATTGGCCGCTAACTTTGTCATCTGTGGTGAAGAGTTGTACAGGAGGTCGTTCGATGGAATCCAACTTTTGTGTATAGATGAGGATCAAGCAGCTGAACTCATAGAGCAAACACACGAAGGAGTCTGTGGACCGCATATGAACGGAAAGATGCTGTCAAGGAAGATTCTCAGACTTGGTTATTACTGGCCGACAATGGAAGCAGATTGCTACGCCTATGTGAAGAAATGTCACAAATGTCAGGTCTACGCCAATCTCATCCATGTGCCGCCTTCTCAGTTGCATTCTCTCACTTCGCCGTGGCCGTTCTCAGTGTGGGGAATAGATATCATCGGGAAGATAAGTCCGAAGTCTTCTAGTGGGCATGAGTATATCTTGGTTGCCATTGATTACTTCACAAAGTGGATAGAAGCTGTTTCGTATGCATCATTGACCTCGGCTTCTGTTGCGAAGTTCATCAGAGCAAATATCATTTGCAGATATGGAGTACCACATGAGCTAATTTCAGACAATGGGTCCCATTTCAAGAAGGAGGTGGCGCGCCTGTGTGAGGAGTTTAAGATCAAGCATCATAAGTCTTCGCCATATAGACCTCAAACAAACGGAGCTGTTGAAGCTGCTAATAAAAACATCAAAGTAATCATCAGCAAGATGACCGAGACTTACAAAGATTGGTCAAGCAAGCTCCCGTATGCTTTGTGGGCCTATAGGACGTCAATCAGGTCCTCTACAGGTGCAACTCCGTATTCTCTGGTCTACGGAATGGAAGCTGTCTTGCCTGTTGAACTGCGAATTCCCTCCCTGAGAGTGATGATGGAAGCTGGGTTGCCAGAATCTGATTGGGCTCAAGCCAGATATCATGAGTTACAAATGATTGACGAAAAAAGGTTGAAAGCATTGTACCATGTTCAGGGGTATCAACGCCGCGTCGAGAGAGCCTTCAACAAGAAAGTTCGAGTTCGAGACCTCAAGAAGGGAGATCTTGTTCTGAAATCCTTTCGGGCACCGGTATATGATCCCAGGGGTAAATTCAAGCCGAAATGGTCAGGTCCATACATTGTTGATGAAGTCCTGCCTGGAAAAGCTGTCAGACTCCTCAATGAAAATGGAGAAAAGCTAACAGAGCCAACAAACCTTGACCAACTCAAGAAATACTATGCTTAAGGCACCAGAAGGCCTTCCTTGGCAGACCAGAGCTTCAAACTAAAAATCCTTACTTAACATATCAAAAGAATCCTTTGCAAAACCCTTTTGAGCTTACACAAAATCAAAACATTCTATCTTCATAACCCATAAACTAAGGGCATTTGTGCCTTGAACTACGCGCGACCTGATCCTCATCCTTTGGGGGTACGTAGGCAGTCTGGCTAGTCCGGATTCGGTCGAAACCTGGGAAAACTTATTAAAACTCCGGTCTTTCAAATCTTAACCCACCTAAAAAGTCCTTTTGGTGCAATAGGCAAAGGTTTGTGGCTAAAAAAAAAAAAAAAGAAAAAAAAAAAGAAAAGAAAAAAATGGAGTCTGAAGGCCCGTTAGATTGAAAACCCGCAAGGGCGATCTAAGCAAAAGTTAGGGTCATTCACCTGCTAAGTTGAAAACCCGAAAGGGCGGCTTAGGCAAAAATCAAGGTGTGAGCCTGCTGGATTGAAAACTCGCAAGGGCAATTCAGGCAAAAATTAAGGCAAGCGGTCCGCCAGATTGAAAACCTGAAAAGGCGATTTGGTTAGTGGCAGTGATTTCTAAAGAAGCTAAACAACTGGGGCAGACGAGAGTTGTAACCCAGTAATGGCATCATCAAAGTCTGAGTAGTGCCAGCGTCACTTGCTTTAATCTTCCTCTAAACTAGGGCCATTTAAGACTAAGCAATCAGAGGGGTTTAATGACCATGACGGTAATACCGACCAGGGAATGAATCACTTTTAAAACATGGTATTCAAGTCACTCTAAGAGTGGTTAACCTTCACCAATTTAAAATGTTGGTCAGGTCAAGAAGCAAGTTGAGTCTTTCTCGAAATCCAAGTCCTGTGTTTGTCAATGTCTTTTACTTGCCACTTGTCGAAGTCTGTCGCGTGTCAAGTCAAAATCTCCAAGGTCTTGTATGGTCTGTACCTTTCCCAGAGCTGGGGTGACAGGCACCAAAGCAAGAAGTCTCGCCTCCGGAAGACAAATTAAATCAGAGCGAGGTTCAGAAGAATGGCAAACTATCAGGCCTATTGAAATTTTGTTAGCTGGCGGATTGGAAAGAGTCCTTTCAGGCAGAATTGATCTTATTGTTCTCATGTTTCCTCTACACACAGAGCTTTGTAAATCCAATATTCATGAAATGAAATACTTGTTTCCCTGCATTTGTATTGCTTTATTAAGACTCTAGTAATGGAAGTACGAATAACTAGGGGCATCTTTTATGACTTGGCAAATCACGCCAAGTCATAAAAGCTGTCAAATCCACAAGGACAATCAGAATAAACCAATGTCTTCAGCAACTTGAGATGAGAGAAGCTCAAGCGCATCTCGAGTCAAACCTCTAAATTCCCCGAGCTAAGCCTACTCCATAGTCAGCTCATCAGCAAAGCTAGTCTCCAATGGAGTCTAACATCTTACCTCCCAGAGAGTCCGCTGTCAACTGCTCAAAGCATTCAATCCCCAGCAAAATCCAATTCTTTAAAAAGGGGTCAATATCCAAAATCCCAGCAAATCATGAGAGTCCGGTCCTCAGCAAGGAACACGCACTCCCATTTTCTCGGCAAAAGACAAAGCAATTCTCAAAACGATCAATCTGAAAAAAAAAAAAGGTTCCCGCTTCTTTGGAGAGACAATGTAATCTCCAAAGAAATCAATCCAAATCCATCAATCCAAATCAATCAATTCAAATTAATTCAAATCAATCAAAAGCAGGAGAGTATCTCTTTTCATAAAAATTTTACTCCTCAATCAAATTTCCATCGCTTGTTACTGCGTGAGGGTCCGCATAACAACGCTTCCCCCTTTGATTAGTGCGTGAGGGATCCGCCTAATTAAAATTCCACCTTTTGTTACTGTGTGAGGGTTCCACATAACAGATTTCCGTCGCTTGTTACTGCGTGAGGGTCCGCATAACAACGCTTTCCCCTTTGATTAGTGCGTGAGGGTTCCGCCTAATTAAAATTCCACCTTTTGTTACTGTGTGAGGGTTCCACATAACAGATTTCCGTCGCTTGTTACTGTGTGAGGGTTCCACATAACAAATTTCCGTCGCTTGTTACTGCGTGAGGGTCCGCATAACAACGCTTCCCCCTTTGATTAGTGCGTGAGGGTTCCGCCTAATTAAAATTCCACCTTTTGTTACTGTGTGAGGGTTCCACATAACAAATTTCCGTCGCTTGTTACTGCGTGAGGGTCCGCATAACAACGCTTTCCCCTTTGATTAGTGCGTGAGGGTTCCGCCTAATTAAAATGTCACCTTTTGTTACTATGTGAGGGTTCCACATAACAAATTTCCATTGCTTGTTACTGCGTGAGGGTTCCGCATAACAAAGCTTCCCTGTGGTTAGCGTGTGAAGGTTCCACCTAACCAAGTCTCTCGTTAGTGCGCGAAGGTCCCGCCTAACTAAAAATTCTATTTTCAAGGCGTGAAGGTTCCGCCTGATTATCCCAACCTCATTTCCAGTGCGTGTGGGTTCCGCCTGATTGTTCGAAGTCCAAATTGCCATTCAATAAAACATCCAATCCCTTTCGTATCTTTTCATTTGAAATTTTGGGCCGATCAAAATGTGTTGTCTCTTCAGCTTTGGCGTTCGTGCGACAAGCGCCCTCTGCCAAAGAGGGGCATCTGTAGACACCCCATTTTGACCGGACCATTTTCCCCAAAATCGAATAAATTCTCGAAATCGAATAAAGTCCCGATCCCGGAACCGAATCCCAAAATTTTTGAAAAATCAAACCCGAAAACCCTAAAAATGCCCATTTCCATATATTTTAGAAATCGTTTGAAGGCCCGGGTGATCTCTGAACCCCACTGGCATCCTCCGTTCAAATTGCCCTGATCCTCCAGCTCATTTTTCAAAAAAAATTGATTGAAAGAGTTACAAAGCGCCCCTGAGTTTTGGTATTGGCACCTCTCTATACAAATTTCTCAAGTGTGGATGATGCTAACTCGACCTCTCCTTGATATTTTACTAACTTACCTTGTCTCTTAGTGTTTAGACCGTGATTAAATGGGTACATTTTCGAATTAAAATTTGTCAAGAGACAAGCTGAGTTTGTGTGATTATCAAAGCGAGGGTGAGGTTGTTTCATTTGCAAACGGAAGGGGGTTGATTTAAACAAGGAAGGTGTGGCAATACCAAGCCCTTGTATTAAAAGGAGAAAGATATATATATATATATATTTTTATTACTTGGGGCAGCCCACTCAAGTGCAAAAGGAAGAAATAAAATACACTAGGTGGGGGGCTGCCCATGAGAGAGAAGGGGGCAGAATATATCATTTCCTATTTGCAAGAGGGCTTTTTGGAACATTTTACTACTTCCTCTGCAAGCAATAATCAAGGACCATAGGATCAAAAGGGGACTAGGTGTAGGGTAGTGATTGAGGAGCATGCCTAAAGTTCTAGGTTTTTATACAAGGGTGGGGATGACCCAATTCATCAAAGAGGGGAATGGATGGCTAAGATCAGAGGGGGGTTTCAACCCTAACTATAAAAAAAAAATCTCTCGTAGGTAGTAGAGGGAGCCCCATTTTTCTAAGAGGAGAACAGCAGCAGAGGAGGAGGATTTTCCCATTTTTCTAGCAGAGAGAGGGAGGAGAAGAAGGGCCTTGCAGCCACCTCTCCACCACCACAGCCACCATCACCTCTCCACCACCACAGCCATCATCGGCCTCCACCCGTGCCACCATCTCCAACCACCTTCTCCGGAATCCTCCCGGCCACCGCACCTCCACCATCTCCCAGAGCCCAAACCCTCTGCAACTGTTAGCCTTAACCACCACCACCTCCGGCCAAACCCACAACCTTCATCACCACCGCCACCCTCAGCTCCACAATCACCACCAAACCAGCACCACCAACACCGCACCACCACCAGCCACCACCCTCAACCTCCAACCCGAAACCCAAAACCCGTTTCCACCCCAACACCACCCTTCGAAAATCCCCTCCCATCTTCCACCTTCACCTTCCTCACATCAAAAAAACCGAAACCCTTTTTTTTGACCTCCAAAAATCAAAACCCATTCCTTCTCCACCACCCTCCAACCTCCGGCCGACCTCCAATCCGGCCACCACCTCCAATCTCTCAACCCTTCTTCTTCATTCTCCCCAAAACCCAAACCCCTTTCCACCAAAACCCACATCTCCACCATCAGCCACCTCCACCATTCGAAAATCCCCTTTCATCTTCCACCTTCACCACCCTCTCCCCCCAAAACCGAAACCCCATCGTTTGTACCCCCAAAAATCAAAACCCATCTTCCCCATCACCGCCCACACCAAAAACAAAAAAAGAGGAAAACAGAGCAGCAGAGAGAGAGAGAGAGAGAGAGAGAGAGAGAGAGAGAGAGAGGAAGAGGGGTTTGCCGGAAAATCCGCCGGATCTCCGGCCCAACTCCACCTTCTCCGGCGAAATCGTGCCGGAATCCGGCCTCCTTCTTCACCAGCCATCTCTGTTACCCACATCTCCATTGTTTTCCACCATCTCCCCTCCAAGATCCCCACCATTTCACAGACCCTAGAAACCCATTCCCAACAGCCTATATTCTTCCCAGCAGCCACATCCCTTCCATTTCTCCAATCTCTTTCACTTATATTCCCACCATTTCCGACCTCCTTTTGCAAGCGCCTCAGATTTTGGGCGAAATTTTGTGACGCTTTCGTGGATCTCGGAAGGTACAAAATCAACCTCCGCTTAGCTCTTGATCCCTGCAATCAGGTAACATATCCCCCTTCTATTCATGCTATATGATTGCTATTTGTTTTGCTTGATTGTGTGTTTTCCATCTAATGCCTTGATCCTCTTTTATTCATGTTTGATTGCTTCATGGGTGCCAATATTTGCTAGTGGTGTATATTTCATGATGCGCGTTCAGTCTGTTGAATTTTGAGGCTACGCACAATTGTCTTCCTTGGCTAGGTAGTTCTGAGTATGTGAAATGATTGTATGTTCACTCCGTTCATGTAAAACTCGAGCCCGTGTTCACCATTTCCTTGGCTCTGTGAACTTGAAGATGGGTTGGGAAAATATCTAAATATGGGTATACTGATATCAATTTCCAAAGATGATTATAAGGGCTGATGTATGCACTCCGCATTTTAATAAAGGCATTCTTACCAGGACTATTGTTGGGAAAACCTCTGCCCTATTTAAAAAAACTGTTTAAATTGAAGTGTATGAGGACAAAGGGAGAGGCAAATAGAGTGACCAGATCTTGTTGATTTACATGTCTTGTTCCATTCCCTTTGCTTTGTGAAGACCATCTTAGTGGTTCTCTATGTGGTTTTGGGAATGTTAAATGAAAGATTCCATGTCAGTAGCTCATTGCTCGTCCCTTGCAGAACAGGTTGGTACCCTTGCAGATTCACTGTGTGATAGGTACCCTTGCTTGTCATTCTATAAACCGTGTTCTGTAAACCATTTTTTTTTTTTTTTAGACTCGAGATTGGTATTGAGCAATTCGAAAAATGGTATTGACATTAGGTTTTGAATACATGAAGAGATAGTAGCGCCTTTATAAAGATGCTAGAGTATAGGTGTCGGCCTTTATTTGTTGATATTGGCAATATTCGATTTCGAGGTTTCCACGAAGTTGTCTTGTTTTTTTTCGGCCTATGATCCTAGTGTGATCATAGAAGTGGAGTAATACTTATATCTTCATCTCCTGATTGCATCCTTTTGTCATCCTTGCTTTCGTTAGAGTTCAAGATTCTCATACGTATATGATCTTTCCATCGATTTTCGAGAACTTCCTCTTAAGTCAAGGCGATGACGGAATGATTCTTGAGCCACCCCTAACTCTTCATATCTCTTTTCACATCTCATCGCTTCTCACGGAGCCTAGAGGTCTTCTCTTCTTCATGATCCTCATTTCTGACAGGGTTAGGGGTTTCTTTCCTTTCCTCAGTTTCGAGTCTTCTCTTCATACGTTCCTCGGGATTCTCTTTGTATTTCGGGATCCCATCGATTTTGGGAGCAATTGTTCGGGTTTTAGGCGATGACGGACGGCAACCTCTTGAGCCAAAACCCCCCTTTCAATCAAAAGGGATAAAAACACATAAAAATCAAATAACAAAATATCCAAAAAACATCAAAAAAACATAAAAGCGTATTTCGAAAAGCTATTTCGAACTACGTTGGCTTGATCCCTTTTCACAGGGTACGTAGGCAGCTTGGGATCGTCATCCCAAGTTCAGTCAAACTTTTCAATAAAACCATTTAAATCCTTCAAAAAAATCATTCAAGCATCCAAAAATTTCTTTCAAGCTTTTATCAAAAATACCAAAACCAAAATGGGCAAGGATGGTGATTGCCAGGTCACTCGGAGCCTTCTTTTCATTTCCTTTCCGATTTTGATCGTGGTTTGCCGGTGTCATCGGTTTTCCGACGTTTTATCGGGTTTTGGGACGGGCGATGACGTAGCGTGGCCCCTTCACAAGGACTGTCCTCGCTGAGCCCAACGATAGGCTATGACGATCGTGAGACTTATCTGATCTTCAGCGGATCAGGATCGCTGAGCTTGATTCATTAGAATCGCTCCCCTGAGCCTATCGTACGCTCCTTTTTCTTTTCCCTGGCATTCTTGGTCCTCATGCACCGTTGATTTTTCGATTCATTTCTTTCCCTGTATCTTTTAGCTTATTGTGTGTTTATCTTTGACTTCTTATGTGCTACTGTTAGCTTGCTTACTTTCTTAGCATGAGATTGATTATTATTTTCTTATCATTATCCCTTACATAGGCTCGCATGCTAGTGTGTTTATTCTATTGCTTTGGTAGTTTACTGCTGTGCTTAGCTGTCCTCTCACCTGCTTAGTTGTAGCATTTATTCATCTTATCTTGATTATCTGCTTAGCTGTAGCTGTGCGTGTGGATGTTACTGCTTTCCTAGATGTGATGGGTTAGGATTAGATGCGGTGAGTTAGGATCTGGATGTTTATTTTCTTTTGCCCATCCCCGGGTCATGCATGCTTAGATAGACGTTTCCTCGGGGATACTCGTTCCCATTTCACATGATTTTAGCCCAAAATTCTTCAAAATTAATTAAAAATGGCATAAGAGACCATGTGCTTGCACTTGGGCGAATTGGGGGCGCTTAACACCTTCCCCATTCGTCATCAGGCACGAACTTTTTGTATCTCTGGTTATCCGTTGCAACAGAGTATTTCATGGGATCCAGGGCCTACTTCCCTGGATGGCGACTCTTCTTTGTTATAGGTACATCTCGGTTCCGGGCCAGTCCTTGAATCAGGAGGTATCTCACTTATACCGCCACCCATGCTGTGAGTGGCACCATTTTGAGAGTTCCTTGGTAGAGCTCTCCTTCACATTGTGGAGATCTTAGAGGATCGATGCGGGGATCTCGTGTCCCTCGCCCATTCGTCCTCGGGATCGGGGTCCACATATACGCATTTTTAGCATAAAATATTTGCATTTTAACTCAATTCCCTTGAGTATGATATTGTTAAATCTTTAACATTTTCTCTTCTAAGTATACATCACATGTAACTAGGTTTTACATTAAGATTTAACATCTTATACATGTAGTAACTAGTCAAGTAGGGGTGATCCATATGTAGTATAAAGAATGATATATAAACCATTTTAGCTTAATTGTTTAGAGAGACTTAGACATAATGTTTTTATGAAACTTTAAGTCTAAGAGACAATCATAGCTCGTAAAGTGGAATACACCATTTTAATTGCACAAGAGCAAGGCTATGGATAGCCAATTCAAGGTTAGACAAATGATTCATGACCAAAGAGATGCATTGTCCATACTCTTTACATTCAAAATCATAAAAGATTTCCAATGAAGCATATATGATGGGTTTTTATAGAAAACCAAGTATGTGAAAGAAAGAGGCTCTCACTTTCACATAAATGCAATAACTATTAGATGAATAAAAGCCCAAAGATGATATCTAATGATATTTTTTATTTAACTCAAGTGCCATTTGTAGGGTTTGTTACATATGATTTTACTTTCATCTTTTAAACCCTTTTTATCACTTTTGTGTCATTGGTCATACAAAGATAGCTCGGTTTAGGAACCAATTCACTTTCTTTTCATCCCTTGCCTTAAAGACATATGATTTCATCTTAAAATCACCAAGGATTGTATGTCACAATCAATTTGTCATTTCAAGGCTTGATGGACATTCATAGCCTATCTAGTTCAATGAATAATGATCAAGTCATGGGAGTTTCATGCATTGAACCTAGTTTTAAGAGATAAGCTAAGGATTTTGAAAAGTTTTCATTATAAGCGAACCTTGGGCTAATGACTTCCAACTTATGATTCAATTTTCAAGCTAAGATTTTGGAATCTATTTTTTCTATCCATCATTTTGTTCTAGAATGGATTTCCAAGACATTTAGATGCATTGGATTCTTCAAAGATTTTCAAGCATCTACATCTTAAAGGATATTGTCTAAAATAAGATTTTCCTTTATTGTTTGGACATTTCCTTTATCATGTCACATTATGTATCATCTTTCTTCTTTTTCCTATCTTAGATTTCGCTACGATAGTAAATTTCTAGCAAATTTTAGTCATTCTAATTTGACTTCAAATTTCAAGGATTTTTAAATATATCAGTTGAACTTATGGGCAAGAAGTAAGGTTCTTTGACAATTTGATTCAATCATGGTTTTCTAATGATTTTCTCATTGAAAACAATTGTGGATGTTTGTTCACAATAACTAAGTTCATTCTTCAAGTTTCTATGAAATTCATGTGCACTTAGACAAATATCATCAAGTAATGATTTTCAATTAACCTTAATGACAAACATATAGTGTTTTGTTCAACCATATTATCAAAGTAATGTACATATTTAGACATATCAATACATGTAAGTCAAACAACACAACTACATGTATAGATTTTCTAATGATATGGACAATTTATGTTCAAATATGGTTTCTTGTATGTACTTCACATTTAATTCCTATTTGTAAGCCCAAGGGTTTTCATGGGTTCAAACATTCACCTTACCTTATTGTTTTGATGCAAGCAAACTAAATTGATTAGCATTTATAGACTAATGTGTTGCTTTGAGGTGTTATGTTATATACAGGAATTTCATGTTATAATCGCCATTACACAACTCATCTCACCACATGTCTTGTGGATCCGCACACATGATGATCAAGAGCTTGCACTCACAGTGAAGACATCACCACTTGGATGATGTTCAAAGTTAAAAAGCTCAAGTTTAAGATCCCACAAGTTCCCTATCAAGTGTCAAGAAGAAGCTTGGAATTGAACATGCCATGGTGACACCTCATGTACCTTTCAACTTGCATTGAA
Source organism: Tasmannia lanceolata (assembly GCF_043159265.1). Lineage (NCBI taxonomy): Eukaryota > Viridiplantae > Streptophyta > Magnoliopsida > Canellales > Winteraceae > Tasmannia > Tasmannia lanceolata. The sequence continues at coordinate 7,189,990 of NW_027518679.1, read as the reverse complement.
GATTGGAGGAGAACTCACAAGAGTTAAATAAGTTGAAGAAGTTCACTCACAAGCTGAAGAAGTCCAAGAAGGTGCAAAGGAGCTGATACATTCCAAGAAGACTCAATGGTATTCATTTTTATAATGTATTTAGAGTCCTCTTGATTTTATGTATAATGCACTTTTAATAGGTTTTCAAATGGTTTTTATACTTAACTTTTTATATCTTTGAAAACCATACACACACCAAAAAATGTGATTGAAAACCTAGGACTTAAGCTCAAAGACCATGGCCCAAAAGCCCTTGAACTTTTAAAGTAAAAATGAAATTTTATACAGGGCCGATCGACAGGGGTGTCCCGAGCGACCGCGGCAAGGTAGCTAGAAATCCAGCACTTGCCGGATATTGGCGGGCCGGTTGACCATGGTGATCCTAGCCACCGCGGAGGTGTTCCTGGAATGCCAGGAACAATCTGTCATGGGTTTCGGCGGGCGACCGCCAAGGACCGGTCGACCGGGATAGGTTTTGTGAGCTGAATATTTGAGCAAATAGGTACCCTCGCCGGGTGACCGCCATGGGGCTGGTCGACCGCGACGGTAAGAAATTTAAAAATAAAAAAGTGCCCCCGATAGGGGCGGGCAACCGCTGTAGCCCGGTCGACCGCCGTGGTCTGGCAAACTGTCCGTTGGGGCTTTCGCAGGTTGACCTTTTCAACCCAGTTTTTCACAGTTTTACCCCCAAACGGTCATATTTTCAAATACACTATATATACACTATCTAAACAAGCTTTTGAAGAATTTGAAAGATCAAATTCCATCTTTTTTAGCTTTAACCTTCAAATCAAAAGCTAAAACATCTTTGAGCTTGTATTTTCACATTCTATCAAGAGGCACTCCATAGGGCTTTCATTTGCTTATTTTCTTGGAGTGATTGTGAGCTTACAACTTTGTAATCAGCCTATCAAGAGGCATTGTGTATTTTTTTTTATTTGTTCTTCATTGAGGGTCTACTCTTCGGCCCGTTAAGAATTGAGAAGATATTGTGAAGGTCTCTGATTCGGCCCGTTACCGAACCACTATAAAAATCTTGTGTTCCTTGTGGATGGCTCTTCTTCTCCTTCCCTTGCACGTGTGGTGATTGATAAACTCTAACCCTAACTTGTATTTATATGCTTAATTGAACAAGGGTTAGGAAATGTGCTTGATTAGTTTGTCTAAACCCTAGATTTCACTAACATGCCTATTTGAACAAGGGTTAGACTAATTAGTGCTTAATTAAGTGGATTAACTTTTAATCTTCCACCTGATCAGGCCTAAAAGTTTTAATTGACCAATTCACCCCTCCCTCTTGGGTTGTCACACTTGGATTTCATTTGGTATCAAAGCTTAGGCTCTTAAAGTTGGTTTTTATTCAAAAACCTACAAGAGAAAAGATCCGTGACAATCCAAATGGATTTTGAGAGGCCGATCCGCTCTAATTCCTCCATTTTTTGATGGAACGAATTATAGAGCCTAGAGAGTGCAAATGCAAGCCTATCTTAAACCTATAGACTTTGGCAGCCTAGATGTCATTGAAGAGGGAATTTCTTTTTCAAGAAAATGTACTGAAAGTGATTTAAAACTATTTTTCTTGCACTCAAAGGCCATAATTTTACTGTCTTATGGTTTACAATATTTCAAATTACATCAATGTAAAAGATATTTGGACTATATTAGAAAACACTTTTGAGAAAAATGTTTGTCTCTTTTCAAATGATAAATTTCTAGACAAAAAGAGACTTCACAAAATCTTTTGCAAAATGAAGTTTTTTCAAACATTCAATTTCCAATTTTGAAATTCAAATTGAAAATAAATGAAAGTTTGAAAAGAAATGAAAAATTAAGTCAATTGAGAATATTTTTTATAAATAAAAATGTTGACTTATTTCAAAGATGCGATACCTTTGAGAAAGAAATTAAAAGCCTTGAAAACATAAACATTGAATTTGTTGAAAAATATAAACATGTTTGTGAAAATGAAGAACAAATAAATGAAGAACTCTCTATTAAGAATCAATGACTACAAGAAGAAAAAGATAATCATATTTGCTCAATTTCAAAGTCTTATGATTCTATTTGTACCTCATCTACCAATCATTACCCATGTTGTGGTAGATTTGGACATCACAAATCTAAGTGTAAGCTTAGATTTGTGAAATCTAATAAGTTTGTTTGGATAAGAAAAGATACACTCCCACAAAAAAACTTGGATGGAACCAAAGAGATTTGGGTTCCAAAGTATCCCATCTAAACTAATTAGTGAATGTGTTAGGTTAGAGGTTGTGCTAAATAGTTATATCATTCACATTCATTCTAGATACTTCAATTCATTGATTTATTCTTTGCATCTAGATTATATGAGCTTAATTGATATATCTTGTTATCCATGAATATAGATTCTCATATGTGTGATGTTTTTAACTTGAATATAACTATATTCATTAGAGCTTAATGTTCACATCTTTTTCTTGCTATAGTCTAAAAGTAATTCAATGATATATTTATTTTTAGACTATATTCTGTACTTTATTGAATATCTTTTTGAAAAAATCCATCTAAGTGCAAAATTATATCACATATGCACTTAGCATCCACAATTTAGAAGCTTTGCTTGTCAACTATCATCATTGTTGGGTATCTACCCATTATGATAATTGACATGCAATATATTGTGATGGGAACACTTATCTCCCTCACATTTGGCCTTCTATTGATTCATTCACCTTGTGCTTATTGCCTTGTCATTTTATAGGTAATTTGTGGATGAAAACATAGTTGTTTGGACCATGAACCTTACAAGTCGTGTCATTTGGGTCCAAACTTTATAGACTATCCATGAATGCTTAAAATGTCATATCTTGCTCATGATTACCCATAAGTGATATACTATCACTTGCATAAGCCATGGATGTCTCTCTTAGACATAATTCTTTATAGTCTACTTGTCTTTTGTCTGAGTCCTATAGATCTATGCTAAATAGACATGTATATAATCTATAGTTATTTCCCCTTGTATGATAGTATCTACATGGTAAAGATGTCAAAACTTAAAGTTAAAAGCTAATCAATAGGTGCTCATGTCTTCTTCTGAAGGAACGGTACCATCACCTTTAATTAAAATATCTAATTACTTTGACTTCTAGCCAATATCTTAATCATGGTAAGTCATATGTGCTTTGAAATATTACATATATATATATATGAGAAAACGGTTCCTACACATATGTGTAGATAAGTTATCTACACACTAGCTTAAAATACAGTGGGGGCACATTATTTGGGTGATCCAAACCATTCATTTTTAAGGCCCTCACATAGATAGGGTGTCCACAAAAAATCAGATCCATAGGATCATCCTAACCATTCGAACTGTGGAGGCAAAAAATGGACTAATTTGTAAAGGTTTAAAGACATCCATTTTACCTCCACAAATCGTAGGGTTGGGATGATCCTATGGATCTGATTTTTTGTAGACACCCTATCTATGTGAGGGCCTTTAAAATGGATGGCTTGGATCACCCAAACAATGTGGGCCCCCACTGTATTTTAAGCTAGTGTGTAGAGAACTCTCTACACATATGTGTAGGAACCGTTTTCTCTATATATAGATATATATATATATATATATATATATATATATATATATATATTATATGCACATATTTAGGGGGAGCATGGTCTGCTAGGTTGTCATCTTATTTGGCATCACGTGATTACCCCTAACAATCATGCAATTGTAGCCCAAGGGTTATTTTTCAATCATTCACCTCTAAATTTCTTGGTGTCTGTGCTTTTGGACAGCCCTTTAGATTCATATTTTATATGAGTCTCTAACAAAGGGAGAGTTTTACATGTAAATATCTGTCCATCTATCTTATCATATGTTGTTTGATGTGTATACAACATCACATATGATAAGTACACCCATTTGGAGCCTCATTGGTTCATTTGTGGTGCAGTTAGGGCTTGTCTTGTGTTTTCACTTTGAGATAGTTTCTCATTTATGACAAGTTCCCTTAGCATGAGCCTTAGTATCATATACGTATAGGCTTTATAGTTATCTTGGATGAGCTCATGTGATTTTATTATTTCCAATGATAAGTATCTTGTTCTAGAGTTTGAAAACTCTCTAGAACTCTCCTTCTTAGGATACGGTTAAATTGATCATATCATTGCCTATGAAGTTGTCTCTTATTATGTGATTTTGAAGATAAAGATATCCTTCATCATGATAAGATCCTGTGGCTATACATTCACAGTCATATCTATAGCCACTCTGTATTGTCATGCCTTACATTATAGGTTTTACCAAAGGCTATGACAAATACTTAGGGGGAGAGCTGATGGCCTGAAGGACTTCAGTAGATTGATTTGCTCATCAGCAGACTTGTCTGTAGAAAAAAAGACCAATTCAGATAATTGGTCCTTCACAGCTTGTCTAAGGTACTTGCCTCCCTCCATCATGCCAGATGCAATAAGATGATAAATGTACACAATTTTTCTCTATCCAACTCGACATTCTTTCCACAGTGAAGGATGAACAGAGACTAAAAATTGTGATTCATGACTAAAGGCTGGCATGTGCATTACCTAAATCCTCTCAAAGATGACATTTTGATGAGATAGAGGATTTAAAATAAGTACACAATCTCTCAATCCGGAAAGATTTGTAAAGATGCTACCCTTACATAGAAGAAACGGTTAAGCATTGATCTAAGCTCTTCTAAACATTCATCAGTAGAAGAGTTCCGGATAGAAAAATGCGAAGTTCAATTTTACTTCTTTTGAGATATTTCCAAATACCACTTTTATCATTTCAAGAGATATTAATTGAAATGTGGTATCAATCTTCCATCATTTGTTCATGTATATGGAGCATTATGGTTGTTATATATATACATGATCGTTGGTTGCCATGGATGTGTACCTTATTGGTTACATTCTCTTATCCATGTGCTTATTAGACTATCTCTCTTCATTATCATATCTTGAGTCTAATGATCATCCATTCTAATTCAAACTGTGATTATCATTTGAATGAAGCAAAAATTTTGAATGGTTAATGTGATTTTGAATCAAGGGCCTATGTGCTTGGAACTCACATTTAGACTGGATTCACATAGTCAGGGGGAGCCTTCACTTTCAAATGTGTGAATCTCTAAGGGTAAGCAACTTAAAATCTCTGAAAGTTATATTATAGTTCAGAGCATATCCATGCTCTGGAAGAGACTTGTCTGCTTACTGTCCAGAGAACCCCTCATGGAGCAACTTGTGAACTCAAATAGTTATGTCATGGATCTGAGCATATCCTTGCTCGGATAAAGCCTTATCTGTTTCAAGAATTGCCAATGAAGCCCAAGTGTTTAAATCATTCACCTTTCCAACCATTCTACCCTGTCATGCCCTATCACATAGGTTTCACCTAGGGCCTCTGACAAATTCATAGGGGAGAGCAAAATGATCTCTTATTCATGTTTATATAGACCATTATGATGTGCTCACATGGTTTATTGCCCCCATACTTGTGCTAAACTTGCAAAATCTTAGATAAAAAAACTGCTTATCGTACATTTCACTTTTATTTTAATATTTGATAAGCATTCTATGAGCTTCAATGGTATATCATATACTACATACATAGCTTAGATAAGTTATCATTCACCTTGACACTCAATTTGCACTTTCATTTGCAAAATCCTTCCTTTTTGTTGTTGCCAAAAGGGGGAGAGTTTTTGGAATTGATTAGGCAGTCTATATTTTGTATGCACCATATGCTTTACATTTATTTATAATACTTGTGCATATATTGAAGGGATCATTGCTTCATTGTTTATAGTATTTAATACTTATTCATCTATTTGTTTAATATCTCATGTCTCCCTAATCAATTCGTTTGCCATCATAAAAAAGGGGGAGAATGTAAACCCAAGGGTTTTCATGGGTTCAAACATTCACCTTACGTTATTGTGTTGCTTTGAGGTGTTGTGTTATATACAGGAATTTCATGTTATAATCGCCATTACACAACTCATCTCAACACATGGCTTGAGGATCCGCACACATGATGATCAAGAGCTTACACTCACAGTGAAGACATCACCACTTGGAGGATGTTTAAAGTTAAGAAGCTCAAGTTCAAGATCCCACAAGTTCTCTATCAAGTGTCAAGAAGAAGCTTGGAGTTGAACATGCCATGGTGACACCTCATGTACCTTTCAACTTGCATTGAAGATTGGAGGAGAAGTCACAAGAGCCAAATCAGTTGAAGAAGTTAACTCACAAGCTGCAGAAGTCCAAGAAAGTGCAAAGGAGCTGATACATTCCAAGAAGACTCAATGGTATTCATTTTTATAATGTATTTAGAGTCCTCTTGATTTTATGTAGAATGCACTTTCAATAGGTTTTCAAATAGTTTTCATACTTAACTTTTTATATCTTTGAAAACCATACACACACCCAAAAATGTGTTTGAAAACCTAGGACTTAAGCCCAAAGACCATGGCCCCAAAGACCCTGAACTTTTAAAGTAAAAATGAAATTTTATACATGGCCGGTCAACCGGGGTGTCTCGGGCGACTGCGGTAAGGTAGCTGGAAATCCAGCACTTGCCGGATATTGGAGGGCCGGTCGACAGTGATGATCCAAGCCACCGCGGAGGTGTTCCTGGAATGCCAGGAACAATCGATCATGGGTTTCGGCGGGCGACCGCCAAGGACCGGTCGACTGGGATAGGTTTTGTGAGCTAAATTTTTGAGCAAACAGGTAGCCCTCGCCGGGTGACCACCATGGGGCCGGTCGACCGCCGTGGTCTGTCAAACTAGCCGTTGGGGCTTTTGCAGGTTGACCTTTTCAACCCAGTTTTTTACAGTTTTACCCCCAAACGGTCATATTTTCAAATACACTATATATACACTATCTAAACAAGCTTTTGAACAATTTGAAAAGATCAAATCCCATCTTTTTTAGCTTTAACCTTCAAATCAAAAGCTAAAACCTCTTTGAGCTTGTATTTGAACATTCTATCAAGAGGCACTCCATAGGGCTTTCATTTGCTTATTTTCTTGGAGTGATTGTGAGCTTACAACTTTGTAATCAGCCTATCAAGAGGCATTGAGTGTTTTTCATTTTTATGTGTTCTTCATTGAGGGTCTACTCTTCGGCCCGTTAAGAATTTAGAAGACATTGTGAGGGTCTTCGATTCGGCCCGTTAACAAAGGTGAATCATGTAAGAGGGTGTGTCCCCTCGCAAGGCTTTGTGCAGAAAGGGTTTGTCCCCTTTGGAGATAGAGAAGGTGGTTGTAAAGCTTCGAGATTAGGCTTGAAATCTCATTTTTAGTGGAGTACTCAAGGAGCTAAACTTGGAAGAGTGGAGTAGGTCTTGTGATAGACCAAACCATTATAAAAATCTTGTGTTCCTTGTGGATGGCTCTTCTTCTCCTTCCCTTGCACGTGTGGTGATTGGTAGACTCTAACCCTAACTTGTATCTATATGCTTAATTGAACAAGGTTAGTAAATGTGCTTGATTAGTTTGTCTAAACCCTAGATTTCACTAACATGCCTATTTGAACAAGGGTTAGACTAATTAGTGCTTAATTAAGTGGATTAACTTTCAGTCTTCCACCTAATCAAGCCTAAAATTTTTGATTGACCAATTCACCCCCCTATAGGGTTGTCACACTTAGATTTCACTATTTGTGGATGATCCTAAGTGCATAGAAGCAATAGACACTTAGAACTAATCTCATATCAAACTAAAAAGAGATATGTATCGTAATGATCAATCAAAAGTAAGCATATGGAATTTATTCAAACATGTTCTGAAAGAGATATAAACACATTAAGGTACAACATATATCAATGCATTGAAGGCAAGCACATGTATTAATGAGACATATTTTCAATTGATATGCAATTTCAGGGCATATAACCATTTGATACACAAATGGCAAGCATCGTTAAGAATATGTATCAATTTTATTACTTCAAATGATATGATCATTTAAGCTCATCCCCTAGATCTATGATCTTCAAGTTGGGTATTTTGGTACCCAAGCTATCTTAGGTCCAACCAAGTTTGTTCTATATAGTTCATCTTTCTTTACCCTAATAAACCTACTTGTTTTTACAAATCTAAGCTTGCATCTAGATTTGTAATGCCCTAATCTACCACAATAATCACATGAAATAGATGACCAAGTAGATCAGGAAGATGATATACAAGAGTGGCAATGATTGTGAGTAGAGTTTGCATCTTCTTATAGTTTGTGATTTTCTAGCACCAACTTTGCATTCTTCAATCTCATTTCTTCAATTTCCTTTTCTAAGTTACTTATGATATAAGATGAAGATGTTTTCAATTTTTCTTCTTCTTTTGGAAGTTGGTTTTCTTTCTCAAGATTTTTAATTTTTTTATTTAGATCATCAATTTCAAGGCTAAATTCATCATGTTCTTTAGTGATTAATTGATGATCATCTTCTAGCCATTTATATTCCTTTTTAAGGCTAGTAATGGTATTGTTGAGAATTTTATTTTTAGATATTTTATTTTTCCAATATTCATGTAATTTTTGGAAGGAATTAAGTAGTTCCTCATTGTTTTCACCCTCCATGGTACTTTCATTAGTGTCTTTATCATTGAAATCTTCAAGTGTAGCAATTAAACAAGTGTTTTTATTACAACAATATTTTTCAATTTCCCCTAAGATTTATTTTGTATTTCTACATGATGATATTTTATCATACATGTTTGGTGGTAGAGAGCAACATAGAGCAATCAAAGCTTTTGTTTCTAATAAAGATAGTTGTCTATCATGTTCTCTAAAATGTCTTAATTTTGAGTTTAACATAAATCCATTTTCAATGATTTTTACCATGTCTCTATCTAGACCTTTTAAAAATGATTTCATATGAATCAACCAAGATTCATAATCAAATCCATTCAAAGAGGGTAGTCTAGATCCCATCTTGCAAGGTTGCCTAAAATATGATCTTTTAACTCTAAACTGATTAAGGTTGCAAACTTAGAGCCCAAGCTTTGATACCAAATGGAATTCTAGTTTGGCAACCAAGAGGGGGGTGGATTGGTTGAATATTAAAAAAATTATCCTTTTAAAAACTTGTGACAAACACTTGTTAGATGACTTTTCAAAACTCTAGTTGGTTATTTCCTTTGAATATTTTTATCAAAACACTTAGTGGATGGTTTCATATTATAAATAAAATGCAAATCCCACAATAAGATAAAGGAATGAGATGAATGGTTTCTTTTAGGCCTTTTACCAAACACTTGGTGGAACCCTAGTTGGTTTACTCTCTTTAGTTCTTTTAACACACACTTTTTAGATGATTCATGCAAGTAAAAAGATAAAGAACAAACACCACAACAAGATAAAGTAGAGAGAGAGAGATGTACCAAGAGACAAATGCAGATAAGGTTTATAGTGGTTCGGTCTAAAACAAGACCTACTCTACTCTTCTCAAGTTTTGCTCCTTGAGGGATTCCATTATATGAAGTTTGATTCTTGATACAACGAAGAAGGCTCTGCGTCTTCGACACTCGCCCACGAAGATGGCTCCCCTTCGAGCACTCACCAATTCCAAGAATTTAATATTGGTGCCCTTTCCACCTTTACAATGTATCCGAGGGGGTTAAATACGGTGCCCTCTCCACCAACTCCCAGCCAAGAGTTTCTTGAAAAATACAAGTGTGTGTGCCTTCTTCAAAGGCTAATACACTTAAATTTGAGTACAAAGCTTCTTCTTTACAAAGAGATATGCAAATAAGCTTGTGAATGCTTCTTGAAGATGATTGCACGATGAGGCTTGATGAAGCTTAGCTCGTTGTTGATGATTTACAAGTTGAGCTTCAAGCTTGACCTTGTTGATGATGATGGCAAGTTAAGCTTGAGTGATTTTTCTTCAAATAGATTGCAAGTAGGCTTAAGAAGATCTTCTTCAAAGAAGATTGCAAGATTTAGAGTGTAAGCCCAATGGTTTCCACCTTGGCATTCCCATCTTATTTTGATGATTCCAATACACAAATGATTTAAGATCACTAATGTGTTTGATTGTTTAATTTGTAGATCTTAATTGTGCTAAGACAACATTGCTTGGATTGAGGCCAAGAAGATCTCATTGGACCACATCATGAAGGCCAAAGTCATCGGAGTCCAAGACGAATGAAGACTTGAAGAATCGCATTGAAGATCGAAGTCATTTTAGATTGTAAAAGATCCAATCTTAAATTAGATTTTAGAGGCATAATTAAGTTAATCTCACACACCCTAAATGTATAAGAGATTGTTCTTATGGTGTTCCAACACTTTGGAACCCTCATAACAATCCCAACTTGGTGTAAAGTTGGAAGCCCAAAAACAAGAATTGAAAATCTGCTTGTAATAGGCTTCTCAGAACTCCGAGAGAATTTCTTGGAGCTCCGAGCTCGGAACTCCGAGACATTCCTCGGAGCTCCTAGAAATGGTCCAGTAGCTTTTTTTAATCTCTGTTTGTATTCCCGGAACTCCGAGATTTTTTCTCGGAACTCCGAGAAAACTATAACGGCCAGAATTATAGCCGTTGGGAATTTTTGCAGGAATTACCACAATGCCCCTGAACGGTCATATTTGGGTTTTTCTATAAATATGGGCATTCCAAACTTTCAAACCATCAATCCTAACACTCTTAAACTCTACTTGAATATCCCAAGAGTGAATCAAAGCTTGTTTATGCCTCTCATCCTCTAAGATTAGGATTTGGATCATTAGGCTCAAAGTTGTACATCTTATTTGTAAACCCTTGTGAGGGATTTTTAGTTCTTTCTTTCTTATTCAAGAACTTTGTATCGGGCGAGTGTTCGGAGAAGCATAGCCCACTCTCTGTGGTGAAGATCGCCACCAAGGTTAAAGGCGGTTGGAATTTTGTAATCGGCATTGATCTTCGCTGAAGTTAAGAAGATCACATAGTGAAGCCATCAACGGGTTTTTTGTTGGTGGAGTGGAGTAGGCCTCGCGTTTTGAGGACCGAACCACTTTAAATCTCGGGTGCACTCTCTCTTGAACTCTAGCTCTTTATTTGTATTGCACCTCTAGATTTAACTTGTGTGCTTGAATTTCATTGTTGATCTCTTAATTTCCAAATTAGGTTTGAGTTTTTCAAAAGGTTAAAACTTGCTAGCAACCTAATAATTTTGACTCCTCTTTGTTGCCAATTCGGGACCACCCTTGGATTTTCACTTGGTATCAGAGCCTTGGCTCTTAAAAGATTTTCTTATCTTAAAATCTTTGGTAAATTTTTTCTTAAATTTCAACAAGGGAAAGATCATAAGATCTTTAGCAACTTTTCTAATTGTGAAATGGCAAATACAAATGGAACCGGACTTCCGGAGGGCCATTCCACAACTAGACCTCGCTTCTTTAATGGGTCCAACTATGGACATTGGAAGACAAGGATACGCATCTATCTTCTTTCGATAGATGTGGAGCTTTGGCACATTGTTGAAAATGGATACATGTTGCCTTCCAAACCATTTGAAGAATGGAATGTCGTAGAGAAAAGGCATGCAAATTTAAATTACAAAGCCATAAACTCTTTGTTTTGCGCCCTATCTACGGAGGAGTTTAATAGAGTAGCTCTTTTTTATTCCGCCAAGGTTATTTGGGATACACTTGCCGTTACCCATGAGGAAACATCTCAATTTAAGGATTCCAAAATAAACTTGTTAAAGAGCAAATATGAAATGTTTAGAATTGATCAACATGAAAGTATTTCCGAAATGTATACCCGATTTTCTAAAATTTCTAATGAATTAGCTAATCTTGGTAAATCTTATCCTACTGATGAACTTGTAAGTAAGTTGCTTAGGTCTCTTCCTCCATATTGGGATCCAAAGGTAACCGCCATACAAGAATCAAAGAATCTCAAGACGCTAACCATGGAGGAGCTTGTAGGATCTCTTATCACTCATGAGATGCTCCTCACTAGCCGACAAGAGGAGAAGAAGCCAAAAGAGAAAGAAAAAGAGAGTAGATCCTTAGCACTCAAGGTGAAAGCGGACTCATTATCCTCTAGTGAGGCAGATAGTGATGAAGAAGAAGCTTTAAGAAAATTTAAAAGCTTATAGAGAAAGAAGCATAAAAAAGATAAAAAGAAGAAGAAAGAAGAAAGTGAAGTTGAGGGAGCTATAAGATGTTACAATTGCAAGAAAATCGGACACAAAAGACCGGAATGCCCTCTTCTCAACTCATCCTCCTCCAAGTACAAGGGAAAGAAGAAGGATTGGAAGAAGCACAAGGCTCTTGCCGCCGGTTGGGATGCTTTGAGCACCTCGGGACAAAGCTCAAGTGAACGGGAAGAAAAGAAGGATGATCTTTGCCTAATGGCTCTCTCCCATAAAGTTGAGGTAAATTCTAACCCCTCTTGTTATTCATCAAGTAGTGATAGTGAAAGAATATCTTGTGATGAATTGTGCTCTACTTTGCATTCTCAAATTTCAAAAAACAAAGTTCTTAAAAAATCTATTTCTAAATTAGAAAATGAACTTGATATTTTGAAAAATGAATCATCTTCTTCCATATCTAAATCTCAAGCACAACTTAAAAATTGTAAACTTGAGATTAACACCCTTAAGGGTTGTTAGGATGAGAAAACTTGTCAACTCTAAAATGTGGCAAGCTCTTCCAAATCTATGAAGATGAATCTAATGATTTTTTAAATCAAATAACCCATCTTCATAATCAAAATGAAAGGTTAAGATTATGTCTCCATGGATTCCTAAATGGTGATAAAATAATTGACATAATCTTAAAGAAAGCTAGTCATAGACCTAATCATGCATTTTATGATAGGACTAGCTTATCTAACCCTCATGTTAGATGCCATTATTGTGGAATAAATGGTCATTACCAAGTCCAATGTGCATCTAAGATTAGGGATTGTGGTGGAACCAAGAAATCTTGGGTTCCCAAAGCCCCCATATGATTCTATTCATATATGTTTAGATTAGGGGCTTATGCTTAATATTGAACATCTTTTTAATGGTTAGTTTAATATCCCCTCTTATATTGAATACAAATTCTAAATAGGGGGAGTACTAGGTTTGTCTTTTTCCTTGAAAAATGGGGAGCTTTAAATTGAATATTTCATCCCTTTGTTTCTCTTTTACCCCAATCTTTTTTATTAATGCCAAAGGGGGAGAGAATTCTAGTGTAAGAAAAATATGTATGCTTTTATTGGAAAATCTCTTGTGCTTGTCATCATCAAAAAGGAGAAGATTGTAAGCCCAATGTTTCCACCTTGGCATTCCCATCTTATTTTGATGATTACAATACACAAGTGATTTAAGATCACTAATGTGTTTGATTGTTTCAGTTGTAGATCTTAATTGTGCTAAGACAATATTGCTTGGATTGAGGCTAAGAAGATCTCATTGGACCACATCATGAAGGCCAAAGTCATCGGAGTGACGAATGAAGACTTGAAGAATCGCATTGAAGATCGAAGTCATTTTAGATTGTAAAAGATCCAATCTTAAATTAGATTTTAGAGGCATAATTAAGTTAATCTCACACACCCTAAATGTATAAGAGATTGTCCTTGTGGTGTTCCAACACTTTGGAACCCTCATAACAATCCCAACTTGGTGTAAAGTTGGAATCCCAAAAACAAGAATTGAAAATCTGCTTGTAATAGGCTTCTCGGAGCTCCGAGCTCGGAACTCCGAAACATTCCTCGGAGCTCCGAGAAATGGTCCAGTAGCTTTTTTTAATCTCTGTTTGTATTCCCGGAACTCCGAGATTTTTCTCGGAACTCCGAGAACACTATAACGGCCAGAATTATAGCCGTTGGGAATTTTCGCAGGAATTATCACAATGCCCCTAAACGGTCATATTTGGGTTTTTCTATAAATATGGGCAATCCAAACTTTCAAACCATCAATCCTAACACTCTTAAACTCTACTTGAATATCCCAAGAGTGAATCAAAGCTTGTTTATGCCTTTCATCCTCTAAGATTAGGATTTGGATCATTAGGCTCAAAGTTGTACATCTTATTTGTAAACCCTTGTGAGGGATTTTTAGTTCTTTCTTTCTTATTCAAGAACTTTGTATCGGGCGAGTGTTCGGAGAAGCGTAGCCCACTCTCCGTGGTGAAGATCGCCACCAAGGTTATGGCGATTGGAATTTTGTAATCGGCATTGATCTTCGCCGAAGTTAAGAAGATCACATAGTGAAGCCATCAACGGGTTTTTTGTTGGTGGAGTGGAGTAGGCCTCGCGTTTTGAGGACCGAACCACTTTAAATCTCGGGTGCTCTCTCTCTTGAACTCTAGCTCTTTATTTGTATTGTACCTCTAGATTTAACTTGTGTGCTTGAATTTCATTGTTGATCTCTTAATTTTCAAATTAGGTTTGAGTTTTTCAAAAGGTTAAAACTTGCTAGCAACCTAATAATTTTCACTCCTCTTTGTTGCCAATTCGGGACCACCCTTGGATTTTCATAGAGCATAGAAGAAGAGCTTTTATAAAAATGCTTAAAAAACTTAAATCACAAGTACGGTTCTTTTTTCAAGCTTACAAAAGTGTTTTAATGGAGTTTTAGATCACATATATATATAGGCCAAACAAGAATACAACCGTTGGGGGGCAAAATGGTCTTTTTCCAAGTAGGAAAAGTCAAAAATACAACTAGCCGTTACTCCCAATGGCTAGTTTTTTTACCGCACCAGACGTCTGGATTTTCCAGGTTACAAACCAGATGGAAGACCAGACATCTGGTCCATCATCTGGTTTCAACAGGAGCTAAATTTCCTGGCAGTTGATGGACCAGAGGTCTGGTCCAAGATCTGGTTCTCATAACTTCTTGATTTTAATTTGAAACTTTTCCCAATTTTTTGTGTGATTCAAAATTAAGCTTTGGAAAGGTTTTTAACTGTTTTGGTCCATTTTTGAAGGCCTTTTTTATCCCCTTTTGAAGGATATACAGTGAGAAACGAAAAGGCTTAAGTTGCGATTTTGAATTCTCTTTGTAAAAGTGGACTTTAAAAGTAGTATTTGAAAACCCTTTGCAAAACACACTTGATATTGATCTCCATTTAACCTAAGATTGATGATCCCTTGAGTTTGGTAATTGAATGAGCTTGCTTGGACTTCCTTGTTCATTCCTGTCTTTTCTGTCTTTAACTGGGTTCAACTTGAGTGAATGATCTTCCTTGGATATTGTAAGCCCAAGGGTCTACTCTCCAATCTTGTTTTGATGATTCTAAACATAATTGATTGTGTTTTTGAATACTAATCAATTTGCTTTGAAGTGTTGTGTTAAAGATAGGATTGATCATTGAAGAAACCAGCACACAACATGGTCATGCTTGAAGATGTACCCAACAAGAGTCAAAGGAGCTAAGTGGAGCTCACATCATCACTCAAGCAAGCATACAAAGATGGAAGATCAATTGAAGACCAAAGCTAAAGAGGAATTGAAGGTTGCATAGGTATCATTGTACATCCCTTCTCTTTAGATTTTCAAGTCAAGGCAAAGTGTTTTCAAAATGTTTTTCAAAGAACACTTAAAGAACTTTAAAGGTTTAGTGAATGATTATGTGGTGGACCAACATGTTGGGACCCTCATAAATATTCTATAATTATCATAGGAGTTGAGTTCCAAAAGCTAAAAAATCAAATAAGCAAAAAATACACAAATTGCTGATTTTTTAGGCTTCTCGGAACTCCGAGATTTTTCTCGGAGCTCCGAGCTCGGAACTCCGCGAAATGGTCCAGTAGCTTCTGGCCATTTTCTCGGAACTCCGAGAAATTTTCTCGAAACTCCGAGAAATGGTCCAGTAGAATATTTTGTTCTTCTGGCCGTTCTCTCGGAACTCCGAGAATATTTCTCGGAACTCCGAGAATTTCTCGGAGCTCCGGGAATGGTTCTCGGAACTCCGAGAACCTCGCGACAGACCAAAAACTAGCCGTTGGGATTTAAATTAACTTGTGATTTTTTATATCAACACCCCCAAACGGTCATATTCTTTGGTGAGGCTATATATACAACATCTAGAGGATTCATATCCTCTCTCTTGATGATTTGAAAACCTCCTTAAGCATTGAAGAAAACTTGCAACCCATTTTGTGCTTAAGATTTGATTTTTCCCAAACTTGCCTTGCACTTGCAAATTTATTGAGTTGGGATTCTTAGAGCTTTCACTTGCAACTACCATCATTGAAGAGCAATCAAGGATCTACAAAGAGCATCAAGCTTTCAAGAAGAAGCCAAGCTATTCAATCTTCACTTCTTGTATAGGTGGCTAGGGCATTCCTTATTTTAATTCCCTAGAGAGCAACCGCTTAAAACTCGGCGGAGAAGGAGAGTCTTTGTAAAGGTGTAAGGGCATCCTCATTTAATATCCCTTGGAAGTGTAACCGCCTCGGAGCCGGGCATCGTGGAGGTCTCCAATAGTGGAAATCCTTAAGGACGATCTTAAGAAGAGTGGAGTAGGGCTTTGCCCGAACCACTATACATCGGTGTGTTCTTTCTTGTCTTGCATTTCCATTATTAATTTTTGGTTTGCCATTTCATTTTGTTTCTAATTATTTGCACTAACCAAATATTTAATTAAGTGAAGAAAACTCCAATTAGGTTCACAAGTAATTTTCAAAAGGGATAATTTAGTGTTAAAATTCAATTCACCCCCCCCCCTCTTGCATATTTCAATTGGTATCAGAGCTTCGTCTCTAATTTTTTGAAAACCCTAACCGGTCTAGAGTAAAGATTCTAAAATGGCAAACTACCCTCAACACCATGAAGGTTATTCAAACACTAGGCCACCCTATTTGGATGGAACAAACTATGGTTTTTGGAAAACTAAAATGAAAATCTTTTTAACCCAAGATTATCAAATGTGGAGAGCCATTAATAATGAATACATATTACCCACAAGAAACCTAAATGATTGGACCGAAGCCGAACAACAAGCTTTGAATTATAATGCCAAAGCCATGAATTCCCTTATTTGTGCTCTATCTCCCGGAGAATTCAATAGAGTATCAAATTTGAATTTGGCTAAGGAAATTTGGGACACTTTGGAAGTCACCCATGAGGGAACCAATCAAGTCAAAGAATCTAAAATGAACCATCTCTTTCGGTAATATGAACTCTTTCAAATGACACCCGATGAAACAATTACCGACATGTACACTAGGTTCACCAATCTTGTAAATGGACTAAGGGGACTTGGAAAACAATTTTCAAATAGAGACTTAGTGACCAAGATTCTTAGGTCCCTACCTTTGTCATGGGAATCCAAAACCTCCGCAATCACCGAAGCCAAGGACATGAACACATTGAACCTAGATGAACTAATAGGGTCCTTGATCACTCATGAGATGATTTTTAAAACAAAAGCACCTGAAATTGAAACTAAAAGTGAAAAAGGAAAAGGTGTTGCTTTTGCTTGCAATGTAGGTGAAAATGAAGATACAAAGGAAGACACGGAAGATGAAGTTGTCCTCCTAACAAGAATGATCAAATTCTTACAAAGGAACATGGGAGGCATGAGAAATAGAAGAACTAATCCCCCATTCAAGAAGAAAGAAGAACTTGGTGATGGGTCTTCTCAACCCCGATGCTACGGTTGCAAGAAGCTTGGACACATTCGTCCGGATTGTCCACTCAACAATGAACCTACTTCAAACAACCGCTTCAAGAGAAGAGAAGGCAAGAAAGGAATGACCGCCACGTGGGATGAAGAAATTGAAAGCGAAGGCGAACAAAATGATGGCGAAGATTGCTTGATAGCAAAGAACGTGTGCTTCATGGCCTCAACAAACGACAATAACGAGGTAAACACTTTAAATGATGTCGTTGTTTTGAAAGAAGTTCTTGATTCCTTACAAAGTGCAAATGATGAAGTTGAAATTCAATTTGATAAAATTGCTTAACTTGAAAACTCTCTTGCTAACATGACAAAAGAATTTGGTTGGTTAAAGAAAGATCATGAATTTTTAGATGATAAAAATGAAAAATACAAAGTAGAAATTCATGAGTTAAATGCTTCTATCACCATTTTGAATGAAAATCGACAAGAGCTTTCAATTGAAAACAACAAGCTAAAGCATGAAAATGGTAAAATATCTTTGAATATGATGAACTAAAGAAACTGTTTGAAAATTTTGAACATAGTTCATTGAAATTGGATAGGCTTGTTAACATTCAAAGAATGCCACATGATAAAAGTGGACTTGGTCTTAAATGGAATACTACAATATCCAACTATAAAAACAAACTTTTAAAGGCTTCTTCTAATAGTACCAAAACTTGCTTTAATTGTGGGTTAGAAGGTCATTATAAAGTTGCTTGCATGCATGCTAAACAAGATAAAATTAAATTGAACTCTAAAGTAAAAACAAATGAACATAGCAAGATTAGGAAGATTTGGGTACCCAAAGGATCTCACTTGCCTATTCATATGTAGGTATGCCTTAAAAGCCATAACAAGAAGAACACATGGTACCTTGATAGTGGATGCTCTAGACATATGACCGGAGACCTTACTCAATTCGCATCCCTATCACTCAAGGATGGTGGAGACGTTACCTTTGGAGATGATAAGAAAGGAAAAGTCAAAGGTGAAGGCACCATAGGTAACTCTACCTCTCCCATACATGATGTACTATTTGTTGATGGCTTATCCCATAATCTTATTAGCATTAGTCAATTATGTGATAATGGTTTTTAAGTTGTCTTCAATCCCGATAAATGCATTGTTAAAAATAAGATAGATGGAGAAGTAAAATTCATAGGTTCTAGAGACAATAACATTTACACAATTGGACTAGATGATCTTAGACTCCAAAATGTGACTTGTCTTAATGCCATTAGTGAGGATTCTTGGCTATGGCATAGGAGGTTGGGTTATGCCGGAATGGATCTCATTTCGACCCTCTTCTCAAAAGAAAGTGTTAGAGGATTGCCTAAGTTCAAATACATCAAAGATCACATTTGTAGAACTTGTCAATTAGGAAAACAATTGAAAAGCTCATTTGCACCTAAAAATATGATTTCAACTTCCTACCCCTTGGAGCTACTTCATATGGATCTTTTTGGACCAATGAAGACAAGTAGCCTAGGTGGAAAGAGGTACGTGTTCGTAGTTGTGGATGACTACTCACGGTTTACTTGGGTCATATTTCTAGCACACAAAGATAAAACTTAAGGAAACTTCCTTACATTGTGCAATCAAATACAAAATGAAAAAGGTGTTGCTATCTCTTACATTAGAAGTGATCATGGAACGGAATTTGAAAATGTACATTTTGACACTTACTGTAATGAACATGGCATAAAACATAATTTTTCCGCACCTAGAACACCTCAACAAAATGGAGTAGTAGAAAGAAATAATCGAACTCTCCAAGAAATGGCTAGAACTATGTTGCATGAAAATGATCTCCCTAGATATTTTTGGGCGGAAGCGGTTAGCACCGCTTGCTATATCATAAACAGGGTATATTTAAGGCCAATTTTTAAGAAAACACCTTATGAGCTTTGGAAAAACTTGAAACCAAATATAAGCTATTTTAGAGTGTTTCGATGTAAATGCTTCATTTTGAACATTAAAGAAAATTTACACAAATTTGATAAGAAGTCGGATGATGGAGTATTCTTAGGGTATTCGTCACATAGCAAGGCATATAGAGTATTTAATCGAAGAACCCTAGTTTTAGAAGAATCCATGCATGTGACATTTGATGAAAGAGAGCCAACACCCCAAGAAATACCACATGATGAGGATGAACCCATTGAACATCTTTTTCCAAAATTGAGTGTTCCTCCTCATGCATCTACAAGTCATACATTACCTAGTGAGGAAGTAGAAAATGAAAATGATGACTCATTGCCTAGGGATAGGAGAACATTGGTAGCTCATCCTGAATCCCAAATTTTAGGTGATGCCACATCGCCAGTGAGAACTAGATCATACTATCGTAGTGTGAGTAACAATTTGGCGTTCCTATCCGAATTAGAACCTAAATCCATCAAAGAAACTGAAAAGGATGAATATTGGTTGATGGCTATGCAAGAAGAGTTAAGTCAATTCGAAAGGAACAAGGTGTGGAGGCTAGTGCCTAGACCTAGTGATCATCCAGTCATTGGCACGAGATGGGTGTATAGAAATAAATTGGATGAAAATGGAATTATCACTAGAAATAAAGCTAGGATGGTAGCCCAAGGGTACAATCAGGAGGAGGGAATAGACTATGATGAGACATTTGCTCCTGTTGCCCGTATGGAGGCTATTAGGATACTCTTGGCATATGCATCCCATAAAGGATTTAAATTATATCAAATGGATGTCAAAAGTGCCTTCCTAAATGGCTATATCCAAGAGGAAGTGTATGTTGAGCAACCTCCAGGTTTTGAAGACTTCAAACATCCAAATCATGTCTTCAGGCTTGATAAAGCTTTATATGGATTAAAGCAAGCTCCTAGAGCTTGGTATGAGAGGCTTTGCACTTTCTTGGTTGAAAAAGGATTTGAGATGGGAAAGGTGGATAAAACATTGTTTATCAAAAGAGAAAATCAAGATATCCTCCTTGTCCAGATCTATGTGGATGATACCATCTGTGGCTCAACTAATCAAAAATTGTGTGATGAATTTGCAACCTTAATGAAAAATGAATTTGAAATGAGCATGATGGGTGAGTTAACCTATTTCTTAGGACTCCAAATTAAATAATACAAAAATGGAATATTTTTAAATCAAGAAAAATATACAAAGGAGTTATTAAAGAAGTATGGCATGGATAGCAGTAAGATATCAAGAATTCCCATGAGTACTACTGCTAAGCTAGAAAATGATGAATTTGGCAAATCTGTGGATCAGAAATTGTATAGGGGTATGATAGGTAGTTTGCTCTATTTGACAGCCAGCAGACCAGACATTATGTTTACTGTCTGTCTCTGTGCTCGATTTCAATCGGATCCTAAAGAGTCTCACCTATCAGCAGTTAAGAAGATCTTCAAGTACTTAAGAGGAATCCAAAGTCTAGGACTGTGGTATGAAAGATCATCTTCCTTCACTCTCATCGGATATTCAAATGCAGACTTTGCTGGATGTAGAGTAGATAGGAAAAGCACTAGTGGGACTTGCCAATTCTTGGGAAAATCACTTGTTTCATGGTTTAGCAAGAAGCAAAATTCAGTAGCTCTGTCCACAACAGAAGCAGAATATGTGGCAGCTGGATCTTGCTGTGCTTAAGTCCTATGGATGAAAAGCACATTGATGGACTATGCAATCAAAATGGAAAATATTCTCATCCAATGTGACAATACTAGTGCTATAAGCTTAACAAAGAACCCCATACAACACTCAAGAACAAAACACATTGAGATTAGGCACCACTTCATCAGAGATCACTCAAAAAAGGGGATATTTGCTTAAAATATATCAACACTGAAGATCAATTAGCGGATATCTTTACAAAACCCCTTAGTGATGATAGAATTTGTTATATCCGAAGTGCCTTAAACATTAGGAGTGCGGATCAAGTCAAAGAAATTGCCAAATAAGTACTTTGTGTCTTTCACCAGCTTATCTATATAGTATTTATACATATCATCTTTGTTTGGTAGTATCTGCATGAATGAGATGTCAAATATTAATCTTAAAAATTACTCAATTGATACTCTTAGCCTTTTTAGTTTTCTAAGTTGGAGAGGTATCTTCACTTTAATTAAAAATACCTAACAATTTGACATTTGTCAACATCTTGATCATGAACAGGCATATGTGCATTACTTGGCTATATATTTCTATATACCATAAGCATTGATTTAGGGGGAGTTATCTACTCCTAAATTTTTTTTTACACCCTTTCTGTCGATGACAAAAGGGGGAGAAGGTTTGAAATTGATTATCTATTCAATTGACTATATGCACCACATGCTTATAACTTGTATCATTTATCTGTGTGCATATATTGAGGGGGAGTTCCAGTATTCACTTGCCTACTATGTCACTCCACACAGACCTCATAATCAATTTTGTTTGTCATCATCAAAAAGGGGGAGATTGTAAGCCCAAGGGTCTACTCTCCAATCTTGTTTTGATGATTCTAAACATAATTGATTGTGTTTTTTAATACTAATCAATTTGCTTTGAAGTGTTGTGTTAAAGATATGATTGATCATTGAAGAAACCAACACACAACATGGTTGTAGACACCCCATTTTGCTCTACCTTAATCGATAAAGAAATTAGGGTTTGTTTTCCGTCGGTTTTCCAATGTCTTTCTTTCCCGCATCCGTTTGTTACATTTCTAAATATTTTTGGTCGTTTCCGTCGTGTTTCGTATTTTCCCGCTAAATGTTGAGAATGATTATTCAGAAAAATCTAAACCAGAGAGAATTGGGACCCGTTTGGTGGGCCCGCATTGGGTGCTTCGATTAAATTTGGATCGAGAAAGTTGGACCCATTTGGTGGGGCCGCATGATGCATTTTGATTAAATTTGGACTCGTTTGGTGGGCCCGCATTGAACATTTGTTTAAAATCGAATCAACCGAGGGCCCACATTGTGGGGCCCGCGTTGTGGGGCCTCAGTGGGGCCTCTTGTGAGGCCTCTTATGAAGAGCAATGATGGTAGCTCTCCACTAAGAAACATGATGGGCCCTCCACTAAGAGCAATAATGATGGACTCTCCACTAAGAAACATGATGGGCCCTCCACTAAGAGCAATAATGATGGACTCTCCACTAAGAAACATGATGGGCCCTCCACTAAGAGCAATAATGATGGACTCTCCACTAAGAAACATGATGGGCCCTCCACTAAGAGCAATAATGATGGACTCTCCACTAAGAAACATGATGGGCCCTCCACTAAGAGCAATAATGATGGACTCTCCACTAAGAAACATGATGGGCCCTCCACTAAGAACAATAATGATGGATTCTCCACTAAGAGGGACAACATGATGAGCTCTCCACCAACATATCTCTCTCTCTCTCTTTCTCTCCCTATATATATCTCCCTTCCCATCCATAAGAGAAAGGGAAAAAAAAAAGAAATTTATCTTCCATTATCTCTTTCTCTTCCATTATCTCTTCTAATCACTCCCTCCAATCCCTTTCCTCAATATATTCTTCCATCCCTCTCCCTAATATTCTTCTTCCATTATCTCTTCACTCCCTCAATCACTCCCTCTAAACACTCCAGAGAAAGCGAAAGACGGCGGAGCGGATCGGCGGCGGCAGGATTTTTTATATTTTTTTGGATTGGGCGGAGATCTTCACCACAGGTAGGTGCATTGTTCTCAAAATATTTCTGTATTTTTCCGAATTTTTCTGATTTTTTCCGCAAATTGTGTTTTAAAAATGGAAAACTCTTCAAAAAACATCTTTTGACGAAGAAAAATTAAATTATATACCAAACAGATTCTAAAATTAATGAAATTTCGTGAGAAAATAATATGTTACTGATTCATTTTACCATGAATTTGTAAAGATTTTTGGAGTTTATTTGGTATATTATTTAATATTTTCTTTAAAACTTATCAGATTTTAGGAGAATTTTTACTAACATCAGATCATCATTAAAATTCATAAAATTTTTACAGTAGTCTTATCTTCCATATTACTTGTTACTGTAAAATTTTCGTGTGATTTGGATCTGTTTTCATATGGGATGTAGGGTTAATTCATAATCTGGTCTGAAAATTAAAAAATCTGAAACTGATAGTAAATGGTTTCCAAAATTCATGAAAATTTCTCAGTATGTTATTTTTACTTATATCTTATTAATGTAGAAATTTCATTGAATTTAGATTCATATTTCTAGTGGTTTCTGTGTTATTTGTGCAATCTGGTCAATCAATTGGTAAATCGAAATTAAATATGAGCTTAATGTAAAAATCTGTAAAACTCTTTCCGTAAGCTACATTTCATCATATCTTGCTGCTGTAGAAATTTCAACTCATTTCGAATTCGTTTGCTACAATTTCACTTGTAAAATCACTCATATGTTTAAAATTGATAAAATTCATTGAAAATCCGAAATTAATTGAAAATCATCTGAATATTTCTAAAGAACCTTAAATCTCTGTCACACATTAACTCCTTAATCCATTGAAACAGAAATCTTAGGATCATTAGAATTCCCTGGAAAAATGGTCAGTGCATCCATAATCGTATCCCAATTGCAACCGATCTTTGACAATTTGAATACTTAAGCTATAGCATGTTGTTGGCTCCGAGGTTACTGTCCACGGAAATCCTGAGATATGCCAGGCAATAAGATGTTATAACCTAAGTATTAAATTGCGCAAGGAAAGAACGCACGAGTCCCTTCCTTGGATGCTATTCTGGGCCGAAATTGGTGAACCCTAGAACCATTGGTAATCCTCAAGTGTCCATAAATCGAAAATCCATGAAATCTGAAATTAATTAACTTCAAGAATTTGAATTGATTTGTCTCGAGTCTTCCGGAACCATTGGATTATGGTTTCCAATCTAAGAACCATTAGAGCCCAATTTAGGAACACTAGTGTTGTGTCGTGTCCTAAGTTTTAGGGAGTCCTAGAGTTAGGAGTCCAGCCTCATCACGGACGCTTGCTATGTATAGCAACCGTACCATAGGTCTAGTTACACTAGTCACCTCATCTTTCCCTAAGACATGCCTAGTAGACTAGGATGTAGGCTAACCTGCATTAGTCTAAGGGACAACTTGCATTTAGATAAGAATCATATAGCATCTTCGATGAAATCCTAAGATAATAAAATCCTCAACTTGAATTAAACAACTTCTCTTAAAACTGTTGAAACAGTCAATCCCGTCTAGGTCGGTGTCTTAGTTGAGTTAGGCATATGTAGCTTAGCTTAGGTGCACCGAACTACGTCGACTCTGATCCCAGTGAGGCTTGGGTACGTAGGCAGCTTGGATGTCTGACGGCATACCACCCGCGAGTCGGCACCACAACAAATTGTGGTGTTTTGTATATTAATTTTCTTGTAAATACTTAATCAAATCAGTTAGGGTTTTCCATGAAATTAGAATTCTAGGAGAACTTTCACTTAGAATGAATCCAGACAAATTAATAAATCAAGATACACATCTAGGATTCACATTGAAATTAGATTCTAGGATGCATGTCACTTAGTTCGCACATTAACATAGAGTTGAATGAGCCATTTAAAATAAATTTAAAAGAGTTAGCTTTTGGAATCGAAGACCGATTATCGGACAAGAATGGTGCATGTGGTGGATAACTCCCCATACCTTCCATTCTCGTAACCAGGTAGCGAGTCTAGATTTCTGGTTAATTATGGGTCCTAGATCCCACATCTAGGTGGCGACTCTGTCAGTCTCTTTCGTGTGGAATTCGGATTGCCTTAGTGATCCCAAGTCCACAGGAAAGACGAATTCAAATCAATATTAAAATGCACACGCCAATCGCGTGGGAACGAGAGACCAAAGGAGAGCGCGCGGCGGCTCGCGCCCCACGCCCCTCTCGCGGGATCATGTCCCACAGTCTGGCGACTCTGCTGGGGACCACCTAACTTCATTAAAATTTCAAAAGATAATTCATTTGAATTTAATTTAACTGGCTCATAAAAACTCTATACTTGTTAGATTAGTTTGTCTCGTTTTATCTTCTCATCACATTTTACTCGAACTTAATTTAACAAAACCTGAAGGCATCATAGATTGCGCGAACTTATTGCACACACTTACATCACTTGCATCTAAACTCTTGCATCTCACATGCACACACGTCCTATTTTAGGAACCCGGAGTGTTACCTAGCATGGTTGACTGGGATTTCATCACCTGGTGCCTCTGTGTTAGAGAAGCATTCCACCCTTAGCCTAGTACCTTTATGGTGCGTAAACGGATCTCTTGTTCACGTACTGATACGCCGGACACTGGTACAGTATATCGAACATGGATTCGCGCTAAGGGAACTCTTGGCCTTACCCCTAGATTAACCCACACATGCATGCATTATACGAACACATGTGCACCACATGTGTGAGCCTAGTTTAGGATATCCTACCCATTTGTGTCTAGATTAGGCCGTAGTCCATCTTTCAATGGCTACGATCGGTCCTTAGATACACAAACAAAGTCATGAGCTGAGATCCTATCTCCACTCCGCTAGATTAGGATTAGGGTTGATGCCTTCAGGTAACACTGTTAAAATGTGCGAAGACTAAAAACTTTTTCTTTGGGGTTAGGATATAAATCCCATCATTTCCAAAGATCTCATAGGATTAGTCATTCATGATCTATCCGTTGAAAATAGTCCTATGCAATCTCACATTTTGATCATGTGTCTATCATTCGTCTCTTGTGGGATTCGATTGTGTCTTCATTGGCGGAAATTGTGTCTCAATCATTTGATCGTGCAATCTTGATGATCCAATCTTGCCTGTACCCTTGGTCTCTTCCTCCTCTAAGGGCAACATTTTTCAAGAATATTTCTGCTAAATCCTTCAGAGTTTACTCTCATAATCCTTGAACTAGGGGCATTCCCCTATGCGAATCAGTCATCATGGTCAGTACAATTGTTGAGTCCGGTCTTACATTTCAAGGTCAATGCCTAGTCCAGGCAACTCATCTCTCTTTTTTATTTAGAGTTGTGAATCCTGAGCATGTTCAGGATAGGTCGTGTCCAATAATTCACTTGTGTCTGTTTCTTAAGTTTGCTTCTGATCTTAAAGTAAGACTCCCTCCTCAAATGAGGACAAAATTGACGAAACTCCACTTGAGTCACAGCAATTACTTGAATAAGAGGAGGAGCGCCAATCCCAGCTTTTCAAAGATGAAATTGAAGTGGTAAACACTGGCACTGAAACTTTGATTCAGTGAATGCCGATTGAAAATACATTACCCTCTAAAGAGTGTGAAGAATTGATAAAATTATTTCAAGAATAAGAAGATTGTCTAGAAAAGCTACAACCGATACCAGGGGCAAGATATAGATGGAAAGCTCAAAGAAAATGAAGAAAGTGAGAAGATATATGCTATACAAGGGGCATAGAGTGGAAACAACTTTCATATTTCCAATCAATGACCTTGGTTCTCAAATTCATAACATAAAGCCAACAAATTCAAGATAAGAAGTTCAAGAGCAAGCATTGAAAAGTGATCATCAGATATCAAGAGTTAAAAATCCATAGATGGAGGATGTCAAAGAACAAGTTTCGCTTTATGAAAGTCGAAAGTACGCATTAGAATCTTGGAAGAAGAAGATACATTATCTCTTACCTGGAAATGCCGTCAAACTCCATGAAAAAAAAAGAAAAATAAATAAATAATCAGTACCAGAGAGACTCTAGTAACCTAGATCGATTCTCATTCTGAACATCGGAAGGCCTCCTTTGGCCGAATAAATCCCAAAATCAGAACCCAACGTCAAAAGAATACCGGTTTGCAAACCCTCCGAGCCTGAATCAAATTTTCTTGAAAACCCATCAAACTCGGGGCATTTCCCCGAACTACGCGAGACCTGATCCCTACACTGGGGTACGTAGGCAGCTCGGTTAAACTGAGTTCGGTCAATTCAAAAAAGAAAAGCAATTCAATCAATCCAAAAAAAAAAAAAGAAATTCAATCCTTTCAGAAAAAAAATGGGACAAGTTCCTAAAGAAGAGAAGTCAATTATTCCAGAAAGAAGAAAAAAAAAAGAAAAATCAATAAACTTTCGAACAATTTATCTTCAAACTAGGGGCATTCGCCCTGAACTATACACGACCTGATTCCTACCTTGGGATATGTAGGCAACCTATTCACAGGTTCGGTCGAAATCTTTGTTGAACCTTAAGCCATTCTTTGAAAAGCCCTATCCTACCTATAAAGTCCTTCCGGTGTTCAGAACTAATGATCTAGGTCCCGAAACAAACAAAAAAAAATGATGATAAAAAAAAATGGAGTTTGAAGATCTGCTAGACTGAAAACCTGAAAGGGCGGTTTAGGCAAAATTTAAGATCATTCCCCTGTTAAGTTGAAAACCCGAAAGGGCGGCTTAGGCAAAAGCTAAGGGGATAGCCTGCTGAATCGAAAACCTAGAAAGACGGTTCAGGCAAAAGTTAAGGCTACCACGGTCCGCCAAGTTAAAAACCCTGAAGAGGTGACTTGGTCACGGTAAGAGAATCATTATAAGAAGGCTACAGCCAGTATCAAGACTGAAGATCAACTGAAGTTCAAGCAAATTTATAAGAAGGTTACAGCCGGTATCAGGACTGAAGATCAATTGAAGTTCAAACAAATTCAAGTGACATCCTCAAAACTGGGGGCATTGGAGCTAAGCAATCCTAGGAGTTGTAATTAAATCATTGAGGCATTACTGTTTTAAGGAAAAAGTCCAGTGTTTACCAATTGAAAAAAATATTCCTTGAAAGGATAGACTTACCAAATAAAACGTTAACTAAGTCAGAAGCATTACTGTGTCTGTCAGTGTAGTTAATCAATCGTTGTTATTCTATGTTCACTCCTTTAGAGCTCCTCAATCCTTTGAGTAGTGCCTTTTATCTAAGTTTTCTATTTAAAAAGAGTCAATCGTCATCCATATGTCCAAATGATGCAACTGTCTCGGTGAAGGAGGCCCGGCCTCGTCAGCTCCCTGCGATTGTACCTGAAAAAGTTCGAGAATCTAGTCAAACAGCTATATTTCAAAGATGATCAACCCAGAAGAATTCAGAAGTAGAAACATCAGAAAGCCCAGCTTCCGTAAAAAGATCATACCCCAGGAAGGCATCTTAAGCTTGGAAGAGCCTCAGATGCAATGATGGTCGAGCCAATTTCTCAGAAAGATGAACCGTTAAAATTCAGAATTTCCTTCCAGTTAGTTAAATACTTTCCTGGTCAAGAAATGTTTATCTAAACACCTATCAAGAGGCAAGTCCCACTTTTCCATGATTATATCCAAGAGAGCCGTTGTTCTAGATTACCAATTTCAAGTGTCTTGTTCAAGGTTTCAGTCATCCAAATCCCCAAAGACAAGACCAGCAGTCTCTTTGAGAAAAATCTTGTTGAAGTTTCATAAAAGTGTTTCTAATCCATTCTTGTTAGTAATGGTTCTTCGGTTTGCCGTTTCATCATTCGTCAAAGTCCTAGTTTCCGATATCTTTGTCAGGCACGATCTATAACATCCTCGATTTCATTAAGTTCAAAAAAATCAAAAATTCATCAAATCCAATCCTATGTCAAATTCAAGTTCATGAAAAATCTCTAAATTCTTCGTTATTGAATTCACCAATCAAAGCTATCTTGTTTCTTTGAGCCTGTTTGTGAACGGTGCCTCTTTTCTCGAGTCCATTTGTAAATGGTCTCGTCTTCTCCTTGAACCCGTTTGTGAACGGTGTCTCATTTTTCTGAGTCCATTTACGGTCTCATGTCCTCCTTGAGCCCGTTTGTGGACGGTGTCTTATTTCTGAAAAATCAAAAATTCATCAAATCCAATCCTATGTCAAATTCAAGTTCATGAAAAAACTCTAAATTCTTCGTTGTTGAATTCATCAATCAAAGCTATCTTGTTTCTTTGAGCCTGTTTGTGAACGGTGCCTCTTTTCTCGAGTCCATTTGTAAATGGTCTCGTCTTCTCCTTGAACCCGTTTGTGAACGGTGTCTCATTTTTCTGAGTCCATTTACGGTCTCATGTCCTCCTTGAGCCCGTTTGTGGACGGTGCCTTATTTCTGAAAAATAAAAAATTCATCAAATCCAATCCTATGTCAAATTCAAGTTCATGAAAAAACTCTAAATTCTTCGTTGTTGAGTTCATCAATCAAAGCTATCTTGTTTCTTTGAGCCCGTTTGTGAACGGTGCCTCATTTCTCGAGTCCATTTGTAAATGGTCCCGTCTTCTCCTTAAGCCCGTTTGTGAACGGTACTTCATTTTCTGAGTCTATTTGTGAATGGTCTCATGTCCTCCTTGAGCCCGTTTGTGGACGCTGCCTTATTTCTGAAAAATCAAAAATTCATCAAATCCAATCCTACGTCAAATTCAAGTTTATGAAAAATCTCTAAATTCTTCGTGGTTGAAGCTATCTTGTTTCTTTGAGCCCATTTGTGAACGGTGCCTCATTTCTCGAGTCCATTTATGAATGGTCTCATGTTCTCCTAGAGCCCGTTTGTGAACGGTGCCTCGTTTCTCGAGTCCATTTGTGAATGGTCTCGTCTTCTCCTTAAGCCCGTTTGTGAACGGTACCTCATTTTCTGAGTCTATTTGTGAATGGTCTCATGTTTTCCTTGAGCCCGTTTGTGAACGGTGCCTCGTTTCTCGAATCCATTTGTGAATGGTCTCGTCTTCTCCTTGAGCCCGTTGGTGAACGGTACCTCATTTTCTGAGCCCATTTGTGAATGGTCTTTTTATTCTCCTTGAGCCCGTTTGTGAACGGTACCTCATTTTCTGAGTCTATTTGTGAATGGTCTCATGTTTTCCTTGAGCCCGTTTGTGAACGGTGCCTCGTTTCTCGAATCCATTTGTGAATGGTCTCGTCTTCTCCTTGAGCCCGTTGGTGAACGGTACCTCATTTTCTGAGCCCATTTGTGAATGGTCTTTTTATTCTCCTTGAGCCCGTTTGTGAACGGTACCTCATTTTCTGAGTCTATTTGTGAATGGTCTCATGTTTTCCTTGAGCCCGTTTGTGAACGGTGCCTCGTTTCTCGAATCCATTTGTGAATGGTCTCGTCTTCTCCTTGAGCCCGTTGGTGAACGGTACCTCATTTTCTGAGCCCATTTGTGAATGGTCTTTTTATTCTCCTTGAGCCCGTTTGTGAACGGTACCTCATTTTCTGAGTCTATTTGTGAATGGTCTCATGTTTTCCTTGAGCCCGTTTGTGAACGGTGCCTCGTTTCTCGAATCCATTTGTGAATGGTCTCGTCTTCTCCTTGAGCCCGTTTGTGAACGGTACCTCATTTTCTGAATCCATTTGTGAATGGTCTCTTATCCTCCTTGAGCCCGCTTGTGAAAAATGTCTCATTTTCTTTTTTTTTTTTTAAAAAAAAAAAAAAAAAAAACCGCTTGAGAACGATCTTTGTTCTTTCTGTTCGGAATCCATTCGAAAGTGGTATCTCATTCTCTCGTTGCCCGTTTGTGAACGGCACCGCATCAGGATTTCTTATTATGTTCTAATTCTAGGATTTCATTTAGGGCCTTGCATTAGGTAGTAAATGTTTGCGTCTAAGTTCCGTTTGTGTAGAGTCTTTTGTCGATTAAAGCTACGCAAAATGGCTCTGTCATTTTGACTTTGGTATTCGATGACTACGTCATCTCTACCAAAGAGGGGCATCTGTAGACACCCCATTTTGCTCTACCTTAATCGATAAAGAAATTAGGGTTTGTTTTCCGTCGGTTTTCCAATGTCTTTCTTTCCCGCATCCGTTTGTTACATTTCTAAATATTTTTGGTCGTTTCCGTCGTGTTTCGTATTTTCCCGCTAAATGTTGAGAATGATTATTCAGAAAAATCTAAACCAGAGAGAATTGGGACCCGTTTGGTGGGCCCGCATTGGGTGCTTCGATTAAATTTGGATCGAGAAAGTTGGACCCATTTGGTGGGGCCGCATGATGCATTTTGATTAAATTTGGACTCGTTTGGTGGGCCCGCATTGAACATTTGTTTAAAATCGAATCAACCGAGGGCCCACATTGTGGGGCCCGCGTTGTGGGGCCTCAGTGGGGCCTCTTGTGAGGCCTCTTATGAAGAGCAATGATGGTAGCTCTCCACTAAGAAACATGATGGGCCCTCCACTAAGAGCAATAATGATGGACTCTCCACTAAGAAACATGATGGGCCCTCCACTAAGAGCAATAATGATGGACTCTCCACTAAGAAACATGATGGGCCCTCCACTAAGAGCAATAATGATGGACTCTCCACTAAGAAACATGATGGGCCCTCCACTAAGAGCAATAATGATGGACTCTCCACTAAGAAACATGATGGGCCCTCCACTAAGAGCAATAATGATGGACTCTCCACTAAGAAACATGATGGGCCCTCCACTAAGAACAATAATGATGGATTCTCCACTAAGAGGGACAACATGATGAGCTCTCCACCAACATATCTCTCTCTCTCTCTTTCTCTCCCTATATATATCTCCCTTCCCATCCATAAGAGAAAGGGAAAAAAAAAAGAAATTTATCTTCCATTATCTCTTTCTCTTCCATTATCTCTTCTAATCACTCCCTCCAATCCCTTTCCTCAATATATTCTTCCATCCCTCTCCCTAATATTCTTCTTCCATTATCTCTTCACTCCCTCAATCACTCCCTCTAAACACTCCAGAGAAAGCGAAAGACGGCGGAGCGGATCGGCGGCGGCAGGATTTTTTATATTTTTTTGGATTGGGCGGAGATCTTCACCACAGGTAGGTGCATTGTTCTCAAAATATTTCTGTATTTTTCCGAATTTTTCTGATTTTTTCCGCAAATTGTGTTTTAAAAATGGAAAACTCTTCAAAAAACATCTTTTGACGAAGAAAAATTAAATTATATACCAAACAGATTCTAAAATTAATGAAATTTCGTGAGAAAATAATATGTTACTGATTCATTTTACCATGAATTTGTAAAGATTTTTGGAGTTTATTTGGTATATTATTTAATATTTTCTTTAAAACTTATCAGATTTTAGGAGAATTTTTACTAACATCAGATCATCATTAAAATTCATAAAATTTTTACAGTAGTCTTATCTTCCATATTACTTGTTACTGTAAAATTTTCGTGTGATTTGGATCTGTTTTCATATGGGATGTAGGGTTAATTCATAATCTGGTCTGAAAATTAAAAAATCTGAAACTGATAGTAAATGGTTTCCAAAATTCATGAAAATTTCTCAGTATGTTATTTTTACTTATATCTTATTAATGTAGAAATTTCATTGAATTTAGATTCATATTTCTAGTGGTTTCTGTGTTATTTGTGCAATCTGGTCAATCAATTGGTAAATCGAAATTAAATATGAGCTTAATGTAAAAATCTGTAAAACTCTTTCCGTAAGCTACATTTCATCATATCTTGCTGCTGTAGAAATTTCAACTCATTTCGAATTCGTTTGCTACAATTTCACTTGTAAAATCACTCATATGTTTAAAATTGATAAAATTCATTGAAAATCCGAAATTAATTGAAAATCATCTGAATATTTCTAAAGAACCTTAAATCTCTGTCACACATTAACTCCTTAATCCATTGAAACAGAAATCTTAGGATCATTAGAATTCCCTGGAAAAATGGTCAGTGCATCCATAATCGTATCCCAATTGCAACCGATCTTTGACAATTTGAATACTTAAGCTATAGCATGTTGTTGGCTCCGAGGTTACTGTCCACGGAAATCCTGAGATATGCCAGGCAATAAGATGTTATAACCTAAGTATTAAATTGCGCAAGGAAAGAACGCACGAGTCCCTTCCTTGGATGCTATTCTGGGCCGAAATTGGTGAACCCTAGAACCATTGGTAATCCTCAAGTGTCCATAAATCGAAAATCCATGAAATCTGAAATTAATTAACTTCAAGAATTTGAATTGATTTGTCTCGAGTCTTCCGGAACCATTGGATTATGGTTTCCAATCTAAGAACCATTAGAGCCCAATTTAGGAACACTAGTGTTGTGTCGTGTCCTAAGTTTTAGGGAGTCCTAGAGTTAGGAGTCCAGCCTCATCACGGACGCTTGCTATGTATAGCAACCGTACCATAGGTCTAGTTACACTAGTCACCTCATCTTTCCCTAAGACATGCCTAGTAGACTAGGATGTAGGCTAACCTGCATTAGTCTAAGGGACAACTTGCATTTAGATAAGAATCATATAGCATCTTCGATGAAATCCTAAGATAATAAAATCCTCAACTTGAATTAAACAACTTCTCTTAAAACTGTTGAAACAGTCAATCCCGTCTAGGTCGGTGTCTTAGTTGAGTTAGGCATATGTAGCTTAGCTTAGGTGCACCGAACTACGTCGACTCTGATCCCAGTGAGGCTTGGGTACGTAGGCAGCTTGGATGTCTGACGGCATACCACCCGCGAGTCGGCACCACAACAAATTGTGGTGTTTTGTATATTAATTTTCTTGTAAATACTTAATCAAATCAGTTAGGGTTTTCCATGAAATTAGAATTCTAGGAGAACTTTCACTTAGAATGAATCCAGACAAATTAATAAATCAAGATACACATCTAGGATTCACATTGAAATTAGATTCTAGGATGCATGTCACTTAGTTCGCACATTAACATAGAGTTGAATGAGCCATTTAAAATAAATTTAAAAGAGTTAGCTTTTGGAATCGAAGACCGATTATCGGACAAGAATGGTGCATGTGGTGGATAACTCCCCATACCTTCCATTCTCGTAACCAGGTAGCGAGTCTAGATTTCTGGTTAATTATGGGTCCTAGATCCCACATCTAGGTGGCGACTCTGTCAGTCTCTTTCGTGTGGAATTCGGATTGCCTTAGTGATCCCAAGTCCACAGGAAAGACGAATTCAAATCAATATTAAAATGCACACGCCAATCGCGTGGGAACGAGAGACCAAAGGAGAGCGCGCGGCGGCTCGCGCCCCCCGCCCCTCTCGCGGGATCATGTTAAAGATATGATTGATCATTGAAGAAACCAACACACAACATGGTCATGCTTGAAGATGTACCCAACAAGAGTCAAAGGAGCTAAGTGGAGCTCACATCATCACTCAAGCAAGTATACAAAGATGGAAGATCAATTGAAGACCAAAGCTAAAGAGGAATTGAAGGTTGCATAGGTATCATTGTACATCCCTTCTCTTTAGATTTTCAAGTCAAGGCAAAGTGTTTTCAAAATGTTTTTCAAAGAACACTTAAAGAACTTTAAAGGTTTAGTGAATGATTATGTGGTGGACCAACATGTTGGGACCCTCATAAACATTCCATAATTATCATAGGAGTTGAGTTCCAAAAGCTAAAAAATCAAATAAGTAAAAAATACACAAACTGCTGATTTTTTAGGCTTCTCGGAACTCCGAGATTTTTCTCGGAGCTCCGAGCTCGGAACTCCGAGAGTTCTCTCGGAACTCCGAGAAATGGTCCAGTAGCTTCTGGCCATTTTCTCGGAACTCCGAGAAATGGTCCAGTAGAATATTTTGTTCTTCTGGCCGTTCTCTCGGAACTCCGAGAATATTTCTTGGAACTCCGAAAATTTCTCGGAGCTCCGAGAATGGTTCTCGGAACTCCGAGAACCTCGCGACAGACCAAAAACTAGCCGTTGGGATTTAAATTAACTTGTGATTTTTGATATCAACACCCCCAAACGGTCATATTCTTTGGTGAGGCTATATATACAACATCTAGACGATTCATTTCCTCTCTCTTGATTATTTGAAAACCTCCTTAAGCATTGAAGAAAACTTGCAACCCATTTTGTGCTTAAGATTTGATTTTTCCCAAACTTGCCTTGCACTTGCAAATTTATTGAGTTGGGATTCTTAGAGCTTTCACTTGCAACTACCATCATTGAAGAGCAATCAAGGATCTACAAAGAGCATCAAGCTTTCAAGAAGAAGCCAAGCTATTCAATCTTCACTTCTTGTATAGGTGGCTAGGGCATTCCTTATTTTAATTCCCTAGAGAGCAACCGCTTAGAACTCGGCGGAGAAGGAGAGTCTTTGTAAAGGTGTAAGGGCATCCTCATTTAATATCCCTTGGAAGTGTAACCGCCTCGGAGCCGGGTATCGTGGAGGTCTCCAATAGTGGAAATCCTTAAGGACGATCTTAAGAAGAGTGGAGTAGGGCTTTGCCCGAACCACTATACATCGGTGTGTTCTTTCTTGTCTTGCATTTCCATTATTAATTTTTGGTTTGCCATTTCATTTTGTTTCTAATTATTTGCACTAACCAAATATTTAATTAAGTGAAGAAAATTCCAATTAGGTTCACAAGTAATTTTCAAAAGGGATAATTTAGTGTTAAAATTCAATTCACCCCCCCCCCCCTCTTGCATATTTCAGATATAGTCTTATCTTGTCTTGATTCATCTTCAACTTGATTTGTGGTCGATGGTCTTGATCTTTCTTGGCTCGACCTTGACTGCCTTGGTTCCATTCTTCCGTGAATTGTCCTTCTTGGTGCCATTAATAGTTTGGACAATCATAACAAGCTCAAACCATTAGTAACAACCTATTTTGATCAATCTGGGTTTGTTATCATCAAAATAATTATTAGGGCCACTAATGGGAACCCTTGGGCTAACACTCTCTCTCTCTCCCCATTTGTGTTGTACGCTATTTCGATGTATTTCTCAACCCTGAACCCTTGCAGAAATCAAGGAAAAACCCTAGTTAGCTTCATTTTCTAGAAGAGAGAAAGTAGAGAATCCCTAGGTAGCTCAAACCGGGCGTCGGCATTCCGCCGAAATTCCGAAGGTTCGGAGCGACTTTTTGTATTTTACACTGTTATTCTGCCGAATTTCGTAGAACTACGGGCTGCTTTTCAATAGCAGCGCTGTTGTTCTGCCGAAATCTTGACAAACTCGGAGGATTTTCGGCTATACAGCGCCTTTACGTCGCCGATTTCTCTGTAACTTCGGAGGCTCCTTTGCCAATACAACGCCGTTGTGCTGCCGAATTTCGGAGACCCCAACGTCCTATTATGTAAATAACGCCGTTGTTCTGCCAAAATCTCAGCAACTTCCAAGTCTCTCCCTCCCGATCAAGCGCGGTTGTGCTGCCCAATTCTTTTAGTAAAATTACATTACTTAACTAAAGTCTTATGTAATTTCCTTTACAGGGAAAGGTACGAGTTGGTGACGTTATAAACACCCGGCTCCCATTGCCTAGGGTTTATAATATAAATCCCTCTACCTTTTCCTTACTTTCTGTCATTTCCTTTACAAAGTAAGGTACAAGGCGGTAACATTATAAGCACCCCGACTCCCATTGCCTAGGGTTTATAATACAAATCCTTTCTGCACTATCATTTCCTTTACAAGTAAGGTACGAGGCGGTAACATTATAAGCACCCCGACTCCCATTGCCTAGGGTATATAATACAAATCCCTCTACCTTTCTTTTACTTTCTGCACTGTCATTTCCTTTACAAAGTAAGGTACGAGGCCGTAACATTATAAGCACCCCCGGCTCCCACTGCCTAGGGCTTATAATACAAATTCCTCTGCCTTTCTTTTACTTTTCGCACTATCTATTTTCGTTTGATTTTAGGGGCCTACATGGAATCAGTTGCAAAATCCCTTTGGGATTTGTAACATATGATTTCAAACAGGATCGAACCGAACCGCTTATTGTGGACCCCGATCCGAGAGAGGTGGGGGACGAGCCCTCGGAAGTCTCTCTAAATCATGCACGTGAAGGAGCTCTCTACCAAGGAACTCTAAAAAATGTGCCCTTCACAGCATGAATGGCGATGTGAAGTGAGATACCTCTCGATTCAGGGACTAGCCCGGATTCAAGACGTACCTTAAACAGAGAAGAGTCGCCATCCAAGGAAATAGGCCCTGGATCCCATACTATGCTCTGTTGCAATGAATAACCAGAGATATAAAAGAAGTTTCGTGCCTGGTTACGAATTTGGAAGGTCCGAAGAGCACCTCATCCACCTAAGTGCAAGCACCTGGTCTCTTATGCCATTTATTTATTAATTTTGAAGAGTTTTGGGCGAAATTCATATGAAATGGGAACATATAACCCCGAGTGGACGTCTACCTAAACATGCATGACCCGGGGATAAAATAATAAGCATGCACAAAATAAATGGAAGAAGTGTCACCTAATCACAGCTAGGTTATGAGTGACATCCCTAACTGGTGTCTAAGTTCTGATGGACAAATACATGCATGCTACAGCTAAAGGTATAAGGCATGTACAGGAAAGTAAGAAAACACTACGAAACATACAACACACCTCGACATCACATACGACTCGACACGACAAACCCTAGAATCTAATGTGATACTCGGACCAAGATGACCATCCATCCCGGCTGCTCTACCTATCCCGGCTTCGGAAAGAATCAGAGTCGACGTAGTTCGGTGTCCTATTCTAGACTACTATGCCTAACCATCTAAGACCGCTATCTTAGATCGATCAACTAGATCTGACTAGTTTTTAAAGCTTCTTGTGCGATTGCTTAAGTTCAAGTGAATTGTAATTTTTTGGACTCCCTATATACCTTAACTAATGCAAAGTTAGCCCTAAACTAATGCAGGTGAGCTCTACATCCTGTGTGTAACTAGGCTGTATGACCTAAGAAAAATAATGGGCTAACTAAGTGCATCCTAGTCTAGCCATCGGCTCGACTAAGTGTCTAACCGACCACGACTCGAGGCCTCCTAACTCTAGGGACACTCACACGACAGGACACAAAGCATCAGCATAACTCGGACATACTCCTAACTCTAAGACACCCCAAACTTCTAAGACAGACTCCTAACTCTCGGGAAGATCTTTTTGAAAAGGTTTTGAAGAATTTTTGTATTTTTAGAAGGTTTGAAATGTTTATTTTGAAAGGTTTGACTGAACTTGGGATATGAATCCCAAGCTGCCTACGTACCATGTGGAAAGAGATCAAGCCAATTTCGAAACAGAATCTCCTAACTACTCTCCTAATGACTCATGAATTTTGAGAATGCTTTTGATTTTTCAGATGTTTTTCAAGTGTTTTTGGGTTTTTAAAACAAGAGGACAGATTCCTATCATCAGAAAGGTAGGACAGACTCCAGATATCCCGCAAAGGTTGGACAGCATCCTATACTTTGCGGGGAGGGCTAGATGAAACCACATCTCTGCAAGGATTTGGCAGCATCATATAGCTTACAGGAGTGGATAAAATCACATGATTTGATGAGAGGAGGTTGGACAGAATCCTAACCCCTATGATGATAGGACTGACTCTTGAAACTGACTCTCTAACTAAGGACAGACTCCTATGCTAGTGACTGACTCTCTAGCTAAGGATAAACTCCTATGCTAGTGACTCTAAAAGAGATGCTTATGAGACATGGCATGTCTCCTAGGGATGGACTCACTAATGAGACAAAGCCTGTCTCCCTAAAGGTATGATTTTCTCTGCATGAGACATAGCTTGTCTCCCTAAAAGGGTACGACTCTAGCTAGTGCTATCATTGCTCTTGCAATGATAAAAGGATAGAGTATCTACCAGACCAAGTCGGTCTTCCACTAGAAAAGGGTGCAACTTTGTGAGACTTGAATAGTCTCCTATAGGTTGACTCATTAATGAGACAAAGCATGTCTCCAAAAGATGGGTGACTTTTCTACCGAAACATAGCTTGTCTCTTTAAAGAGGGCTCTAAATAACTCTTTCACTGCCCATGCAATGAACAAGGGAACCTATGTCTAAGCGTGTCTAAAGTACTAGGAAAGTCTTCTAAATAGAAGAGGGGAGTGCTACTTGGACTGAGCAAGTCCCCTAAGGATGGACTTGGACTAACGTCTTCATCGCCGTTGCAATGAATGGATTACCTAAAGTGTAAGGGCATCTAAAAGATGAGAACTCTCTACCTAAAGAAGAGGGGAGAAGAACAGAGGGTACTACCATATCCGGTAAGTCCCTCTAAGGATGGGCTTGGGCTAACGCCTTCATCGCCATTGCAATGAATGGATTACCTAAAGTGTAAGGGCATCTAAAAGATGAGAACTCTCTACCTAAAGAAAAGGGGAGAAGAACAGAGGTAACTACCATATCCGGTAAGTCCCTCTAAGGATGGGCTTGGGCTAACTCCTTCATCGCCTTTTTCTCTAGATCAGAATAATAAAAGAAAATAGCATTATATCTGCACCGATCTTGATGAAGACGAAGACATTTCATAGAAATTTCAATATTATTTTATCCGATACAGCAGACTAATTATTCAATGAGCCAGTTTATTCATCACTTTTACCCAAATCACACTCTACTAAATATGACAAGCTGATTCTTGTTATTTTATTTATTATAGAACTTTCAATAAACAAAACTAGCTCTTACAAAGGAAGTATTCACCAAAATGCTAATTTTTCTGTTATAAAGCAAATTATTGATTCATACAATTTATAATAAATTGAACCAAATTGAACCACACATGTAATTTATAAGCTCTAAAATACGTTATCATTTCATCCTAACATAAGTCCTAAAGGCCATCGAAACCTAACACCAAAAATAATTATGCCCTGTCATATGCTAAAATAAATTTTAGTGAATATCTTTCAATCAAAAGAAGTGAAGAAACAAACATCCATGTTGTTAGAATCACAATTGAAAATTATGATAAAATCTAATCTTGGTGACTAAAAAAAATCAAAATTTAAGCTTAGCCATTAAATCTGCTGTTGAAAGAATGAACATAAGTGTGAACTATCATGTACAAAAACATGCTTTGGTATCTTCAATAGAATATGTCAGACACATCCTTTCTATGTCAAACACTAGCATTCAAATAATTAAAATGGGATCACATTTATGAGATTACACATTCACTGGCTATTATGCTAGGATGATCCTTATACTATGATCCATAAACTTTCATAAGAACATAAACATAAGGTACTTTATAAACAAGAAATGAACTTAATTGCTTAACTAAACATTATATTTTGCTTTCTTAAACAATGCCTAGCAAGAAGAAATATTTCATGTGAAGTCTAAAAACATCATCAACATTGAGACTCGTACAGAGATTCTTAAAAAAAAAAAAACAATTAACTAAATAGTGTTGGACATACGAAATTGTAAGAGGACATGAAAAATCCAACTCAAAGCCAAAGAGCTATACATCAACAGATGTCATAGTTGATTGGGACCAATTGATACCTGTCTTTGCAATAGAAATGACTACATAGTAGCTAGAGTCTACCGGTCATAAAATCTATTACTTATAAATGCCATGTTATAAAATCATACAATAATTAGTATCTTCCAACCCTGTCTATTAAGCACAGCTCAAAGCATTCAAAGTATATAACCTAGACTTATTCAACTAAGGACCAACACCCACCAAATACAGGCATATTTATAGGAAAATAATGAATAGATTGACTGACGTTGCCAAAGTAAACCATAACTGGATATAAAGTCTAAACAACTTTTGGGACACACTATGACACAATATGTAAAAAAAAAACAATATAAAAAATCAAAAGGCTGAATAGAATTACAAAGCAAAGAGCACTGATTACGAGATCATCAAGCATGATTAAATTGAAATCCTCTTTTTTTTATAAAACATATATCTTAACAAATTTTAGATGATATCATACATATACGCTTAAGCTTGCTACACTATCATGAGATGATCTAAATCTCAAAAAAAAAATTGAAGAACTAAAAGCTTTGAATCATATTATAAAATCACCTTGTAAAGAAATAGATTTTTCTTATTTCGTTAGAATCAAGGATCAAATATAAAACTTATATTGTTATACCAAAATGAATCTCGAAATTTGAACCAGTATATTTAACTATAAATCTAAGATTACTAAAAAAAAACTAAAACTTTCAAGACAAAAACTTCTAGTCAAAGCCTAGAATCTGAATCCAAAAGCCCAAAATTATTTTCAGGTTAAAATAATCAAAGAGCTTATCCAGATCTGATAACAATTTCAATGCTATTTGAATCAAGCTAAAATTCTTTTGGCACACATGCTAATCAACACAACAAGAACCAAATCAAACCTAAAAAAAACTTGAAAGAATAATACCTTATTTACGCCTTATATCTTCTCCGAAATACTTCGGAAACAGTGCTTGAGTTGCTTGTGCTTCCTTACCTTATGAATTGAATAGATCAGATTTTTGATCCTCCACCACAACTATTTATTTCTTTGCAACAACCTAGATTTTGCTCATTTTCTTCCTTCTCTACCTTCTTAACTATTCCTTAGACTTGAAAGATGTATATTCAAAGCAGAAATGAGTTAGGATCTGAAAATGGCCGGAATCTGATGAATTTTTGGCCAGAGAAGAAGGATCAGCAGGAGATGAAGATTTCAATGTGAAAAATCAGGGTTTCTAATAGTATGGAATAATAAGATCTGCTAAAAAAATGAAACTGAGAAGAGATTTATGGTGATTGAATGAGTAAAAGGCTAGGCCAAGAAGAAAAAGGAATCGAGCGGAAGTAATAGTGATACCGGCCGGAGCTCCGGCGGACTTGCTGGAGAAGATGATCGAGATAGGGTTTGGATCGGGAATTTGGGGAGAAAATATCTCTCGCTCTCTCTCTCTCTCTCTCTAAAAGGGGAAAAATGAAAAAATCCTCTCAAAAATAAGCTTTGATTTAGTATTTATAGATATTTTTGGGAGTTGATATTGGCACTCTAAGTTTTGATGGGCGCATGGTTGCGCAAAGAAAATGATAGGCGCGCGGTTTTGCGTGTCCTATTCGGCTCTCGGTCGGCTTTCTCCAGGATAATTCACCCCCCTTCTGAACTTGCACCACAATACCATCTCGGCTCGTTTGCAAGGTAAACGCGCTCGGATTTCAACAAAAATTTATGGGGATCTTGGTGGGACCCTAACCTACCTTGGGGTGAAATTTGGGGCTTTAAAACTCTAATTTGGTTGGGTTGTGCCCAAACATGGAGAGTTTAGGGCCTGGTCAAAATGGGGTGTCTACACTTATTTTCGGATTTTTTCTGTAAATTCATTTCATTTACATCATGGAATTAAGTTCAACCAAAATAAAGGATAAAAAGATAAATTATCCTGATTCAAATCCTTCGAAAAATGCCAATCCAAGTTAAGAGACCTGATGAATCCGGGCAAGAGAGGTGCCTAATACCTTCCCCGATTGTCACCATAACCCTTACCCAGATATCTGTAAGGATCGTGTCTTAAGCAAACAGAGTAAAATATAAAGTTCTAGGCCCAAAGCAAAGGAACTCCTGATTACTATTATTCCAACAAAATTCAAGTTGCTACTCATTTCCTTGGAAGAATAGACACAGGTCCTAGGCCCTAACCTAGGTGACGACTCTGAGTTTCTCTAACTTGCGAAGTCAGGATCACGGTCCTGAGTTCGTAAGTAACGCTGATCAAATAACACTCCCATAAAAACCCGATGTGGTGATCCCCTGTCGTCCTGCGCAACACGGGAAAAAAACCGGATACCACAGCGGTACCATCAAAGATTTAAAACTCAAATCCGATGGATATATGTCATGAAATTAGTAAAACAAAACGTGGATACTTGATCTCCATGTTTTTTGGATATTGAGTTCAAAACAGTTTATTGGACTCAAAATTAAACAGATGGCGAAATACCTATTTGAATCTCCTTTTTGATCACTTCCATTTGGATTTCCTTTTGGCATGGGACGAGACGGATGTTTCTATATATTTGATTAATGATAACAAGGAAAATTAAATGCACTTCCCAAGTAAATCTGTCCTCTTTTTCCTCTTCAGGTACGTTTGGCTACCAAGAATTTTAAATGATAAATCAGTGTCTCAGATGAGGGTGAACTGCTAAAAAACAGGATACAAAAAACATGAAACTAGTGTTTCCAGAGATGAGGAGCAGCAAATTCTACTCAAAATCAGACCGACAATTCCTTATTTTCATCCACTTTCCAGGCTCTTCTCAATTGTGCCCTCTCAAATCTCTCTCCTTCTCTCACTGCCCTACCCTCCACCACTTGGATTTTGGACCGAAATTTTGGATTTCGGTGAGGGCCGAAACCGAAACATTCCAAAACCGAAATTGCCAGAATTTACCAAATTTCTTAAATTTCGGCAAAATTTAAGATGAAATATTAATTTTTATTCCTTTAGGCCATGTTTGGATACCCACAAGATTAGGATTTGGATTTAGTTCATATTTTGAACTGGATCAGATCCTTTAGATTTCCAAATCAGCTATGATAGT
The DNA here is from genome assembly GCF_043159265.1 of Tasmannia lanceolata. Classification (NCBI taxonomy): domain Eukaryota; kingdom Viridiplantae; phylum Streptophyta; class Magnoliopsida; order Canellales; family Winteraceae; genus Tasmannia; species Tasmannia lanceolata. Next base: position 7,146,123 of record NW_027518679.1, on the reverse strand, counting down.
GCAAAAAATTCCTATTTTCAAATCTGTTCTGCGAGACATTATTTGGAAATCAATATTTGTGGCAACTTCCTTCACCGTCGCTGCTCCTCAACGTTGCTACGGCAGCAGCGAGAATCCCTCCCTCCCTCCCTCCCTCTCTTTCTCTCTCTCTGAAAACATGATCATGAAGATGATTGATGTAGTTTGTATCCAAAACTCAAATCCAAATCAAAATACAAATGCATGAGGTATCCAAACAGGCCCTTACATAATTTCAGCCGAAATTACAGAAATTTCGGACAAAAAAACGACGATTCGAGTGCCCGTTACTGAATTTCGGCCGAAATTTTTGGATTTCGGCTAAAATTTCAGTTTCGGATAGGACCAAAATTACCTCCGAAACCGAAATTCAAAACCTTGGCAACACATAGCCTTCAAATAAAACGCTTGAAAAAAAAACTTAGAGCTCTCTCTCTCTGGAAATTTTGTCTACAAATATAATTTTTCAATTTTTCTGCCTTAACAACCAACTAGGCTCAGAATCAATAAAAATTAAAAAAATCCTTCAAAGTCTACATGATAGAGAAATAGGGATTTTTTTGGGAAGTGATAAATCCGCCCCTTTTGATTACTTGGGACGCCCAGTAGCAGTGTAACAATAATGACTGCAGAGGGGCTGATGTACTTCATGGTAGAAGGATTCAATGGGGTTGATTGCCACGTAAACTTCAGCTGGGTATCCCAAGTAATCAAAAGGGGCGGATATATCACTTTCCTGTTTTTTTTTCTTTTGGGGGGCGGGGGTGTTTATCGTTTCCCTGAGAGAATTATGCTTTGCTAGGGGTTTTATCTTTGACTAAATATGTAGGATGAGCTTCCTACTCAAATAACCACGTGTACGGTTGGTATTGCAGAAGCAATGATCGGACAATTTTAGAGACTGGCGATAAGGTTTAGGGGTTTATCGTTTCCCGAGAGAATTATGCTTTGCTAGGGGGTTTTATCACTTCCCGAGAGAGAATTATGCTCTGCTTGGGGGTACAGAAAAAACAAAGAGAATGGTGCAAAACTGCAAATATCGAAGTAAAGGCAAGGCAAATATTATCTTTGACTAAAGAAAATTTGACAGAGGGGGGACAAATAAAAGAACTAATATCAGAGGGGTCAAGTGTATGCTGAAAATGACAGAAGGGGGTCAAAATTTGGTTTTCAAAATTTTCAATGACGAGAATGCCCTTGTGGCAGAAATAGGTGATATGACTTTCAAGAATAAAAAAGCATTTCAGTTTCCCTCTCTTTCTCTTCCCTCTTCTCTCTTCCCTCTTCTCTCCTCCCGTCTGTGTTTTTTTTTTCCCGGCCTCTTCTCCGGCGATCTCTACGGGTCTGTTTGGTTCGTGAATCTCGGCGGGAAGGGGAAGGGGAAGTGAAAGGGGATTTGTGCAGAATGGTAATGAAAGGACCTTATGGGGGTGGGGTTTTGAAGTAACGTTTGGTTGTAGGGATGCTTACTAGGATTTTGTTGGAACTAAATTCCCAAATGCTATTTGGTTACAAGAATTTAGCGTAAGATATGCGACGAAGCAGTGCGTGGAGCCTCATCCGTCGTTTGAGAAGGCCATTCCTGTTGAAATTCTAATATAGAAACTCGGTTTTGGGGGTTTGCCATTCGGTTCTCATTGGAGAGCCACGTGGGCCGACCGTATCCCGACATTGTTGTGGGTGTTTTGACCATCGGGTTTGAAAAACACAACCAAACAACGTGCCGGCATCTAAAATTCCCACGAAATTCTAATGAGATGCCTGATTTTTGACAACCAAACAGAGTTGTAGGCAATCTCTCCGGCGATCTCGACGAAGGTGAAGCACGTATGAAATCTGGAAAACAGTAAACCCTACCTGGTCTCAGTTTATTTTTCATGATTTGTCTTCGGTGTGAGTACGAAGTAGAGATGTAGTTTGTAGTCAGTTGACAAATTTGTATTCTCACCTGTCATATTAGAGATGTAGATGTAGTTTGTAGTCTCACCTCTCATACTAAAAGCTTTTGAACTACATTTATGCTTTTGAACTTTCCATGAATAAAAGCTTTCTTAACATCCATTTATTTTGAGCAACAAATTCTTGAAACTAACAAATAAATATTAACATTAAAGAAATTGATGCTTTAACAATAGGAGTTGAGTGTATATTTAGAGAAAAAATAAACCATTTGTGGCAAACACACCGTTCTTACAGTTGGGGTACATGTTTCCAGATGGCATTCTTATACAATCACATATCTTTCTCCGTTGCCTTCACCCCCTTGTTATCTTTCATATTATTTTCTTTACTATCTGAAAGAAATAATTTGCAAAGATTTTATTTAAGAGAAATGTGGCAGTGTGATATGATAATGCGCAAAGGGTGGTTGTGCTCCATAAGATATTGCTATTATTAGTAATTCAAAACTCATGCTATCCCATTTAGCTTTGGTGTTAAATGTGAAAGTGCTTGCGAAAAGAAGACAGACATGAGTTTGAAGAGTGTAGGGATTGAATTTTTGAGGGCCCATAATCCCTTCTCTAATACCATGCATAGCTCCCCTCTGTTGCCCTTGAGAAGCCCCCCTTAGGTACTAATAACCCCTTCTTTGTAGCTGAAAACCCATGCCTTTGAAGTTGAGCACCATCTTTGGATTTGCTGCACCCTCCAAGGGTACTTCTCCTACCCCATTTGAGGGCCCATAATCCCTTCTCTAATACCATCCATAGGTCCCCTCTATTGGCCTTGAGAAGCCCCCCTTAGGTACTAGTAACCCCTTTTTTGTAGCTGAAAACCCATGACTTTGAACTTCAGGACCATCTTCTGGATTTGATGGACCCTCCAAGGGTACCTCTTCTACCCCATTTGAGGGCCCATAATCCCTTCTCTAATACCATCCATAGGTCCCCTCTGTTGCCCTTGAGAAGCCCCCCTAACGTACTAATAACCCCTTTTTGGTAGCTGAAAACACATGCCTTTGAACTTTAGGACCTTCTTCTGGATTTGATGGACCCTCCAAGGGTACTTCTCCTACCCCATTTGAGGGCCCATAATCCCTTCTTTAATACCATGCATAGCTCCCCTCTATTGCCCTTGAGAAGCCCCCCTTACGTACTAATAACCCCTTTTTTCTAGCTGAAAACCCATGCCTTTGAACTTCAGGATCTTCTTCTGCATTTGATGGACCCTCCAAGGGTACTTCTCCTACCCCATTTGAGGGCCCATAATCCCTTTTCTAATACTATGCATAGCTCCCCTCTATTGCCCTTGAGAAGCCTCCCTTTGGTACTAATAACCCCTTGTTTGTAGCTGAAAACCCATGCCTTTGAACTTCAGGACCTTCTTCTGGATTTGATGGACCCTCCAAGGGTACTTCTCCTACCTCATTTGAGGGCCCATAATCCCTTCTCTAATACCATGCATAGCTCCCCTCTGTTGCCCTTGAGAAGCCTCCCTTAGGTACTAATAACCCCTTTTTGTAGCTGAAAACCCATGCCTTTGAAATTCAGGACCTTCTTCTGGATTTGATGGACCCTCTGAGGGTACTTCTCCTACCCCATTTGAGGGCCCATAATCCCTTCTCTAATACCATGCATAGGTCCCCTCTGTTGCACTTGAGAAGCCTCCCTTAGGTACTAATAACCCCTTTTTGTAGCTGAAAACCCATGCCTTTGAACTTGAGGACCTTCTTCTGGATTTGATGGACCCTCCGAGGGTACTTCTCCTACCTCATTTGAGGGCCCATAATCCCTTCTCTAATACCATGCATAGCTCCCCTCTGTTGCCGTTGAGAAGCCTCCCTTAGGTACTAATAAGCCTTTTTGTAGCTGAAAACCCATGCCTTTGAACTTGAGGACCTTCTTCTGGATTTGATGGACCCTCCGAGGGTACTTCTTCTACCCCATTTGAGGGCCCATAATCCCTTCTCTAATACCATGCATAGCTCCCCTCTATTGCCCTTGAGAAGCCTCCCTTAGGTACTAATAACCCTTTTTTGTAGCTGAAAACCCATGCCTTTCAACTTCAGGACCTTCTTCTGGATTTGATGGACCCTCCGAGGGTACTTCTTCTACCCCATTTGAGGGCCCATAATCCCTTCTCTAATACCATGCATAGCTCCCCTCTATTGCCCTTGAGAAGCCCCCCTTACGTACTAATAACCCCTTTTTTGTAGCTGAAAACCCATGCCTTTGAACTTGAGGACCTTCTTCTGGATTTGATGGACCCTCCGAGGGTACTTCTCCTACTCCATTTGAGGGCCCATAATCCCTTCTCTAATACCATGCATAGCTCCCCTCTATTGCCCTTGAGAAGCCTCCCTTAGGTACTAATAACCCATTTTTGTAGCTGAAAACCCATGCCTTTGAACTTCAGGACCTTCTTCTGGATTTGATGGACCCTCCGAGGGTACTTCTTCTACCCCATTTGAGGGCCCATAATCCCTTCTCTAATACCATGCATAGCTCCCCTCTGTTGCCCTTGAGAAGCCTCCCTTAGGTACTAATAACCCCTTTTTGTAGCTGAAAACCCATGCCTTTGAACTTCAGGACCTTCTTCTGGATTTGATGGACCCTCCAAGGGTACTTCTCCTACCCCATTTGAGGGCCCATAATTCCTTCTCTAATACCATGCATAGCTCCCCTCTGTTGCCCTTGAGAAGCCTCCCTTAGGTACTAATAACCCCTTTTTGTAGCTGAAAACCCATGCCTTTGAACTTGAGGACCTTCTTCTGGATTTGATGGACCCTCCGAGGGTACTTCTTCTACCCCATTTGAGGGCCCATAATCCCTTCTCTAATACCATCCATAGCTCCCCTCTATTGCCCTTGAGAAGCCCCCCTTACGTACTAATAACCCCTTTTTTGTAGCTGAAAACCCATGCCTTTGAACTTCAGGACCTTCTTCTGGATTTGATGGACCCTCCGAGGGTACTTCTTCTACCCCATTTGAGGGCCCATAATCCCTTCTGCTGTAATTTAATTAAGAAAATATTATATCATTGCCGGATGTAACATGTTAAACTAATTTCTCGTAGATTTCGTCTTTAAACTAGATTTCGTACTGTGACCTGTATACTTGAAATGCAATGTTCACCTATGATAAATTATTTCCATGCTTCAGTCTGGTATTAAATGTACTGAGAAAAAATATGTTATCATCTTCTTCTCATGTTTAAGTCTTAACCATATCATATACTCCTTTTGCAGACAAGTTTTCAATCAGGAAGGTCATATTTTCTTCTTTCAACGTGTGCCTCCGAAGGTTTTGCTTATGTCGGCCTCTACTTATTCGCCTTGAGAAGCCCCCTTTACGTACTGGTTCTTATCAAATCTTGTCTGCCCTTTGCAGGTCTTCGTAAACTGGCACGCACAATGCTTTCTCTACTGTTACACTATGATGGCATACTGAAGGATGAAGTTAATTGGGAATATGTTGGTGGGAGTAAGAAATTGTTATTGGTAAGTCCCCGAATGAATCTTAAAGAATTGAAGGCTCTAATCCACAGTCGAATTGGGAGTATTGGAGGACGGGTGTCACTATCCATCAAATGTCGATATGTTGTTGATCCATATATAAGCACTCTAATCGACGTCGATAGCGATGAAATCTTCCAATCGTTGGTTAAGGTGGTTGAGAAAGATAATTTCAACTCTGTGATGCTATACATAACAAAAATTGACAATTCTGCCCACAAACAATGTCATACCTTCTACTTCCTTTTCACCTCGAAATCCCTCTCATAACCTGCCCATACGTTTGACTTCTGTACCACCGATTCCCTCTCAAAATCCCTCTCATAATGCATGCATACCTCCTACTTCCGTTCCACCGATTCCACACCTAAGATATCCATCGGAACGAGTAACTGTCACTCCCGACTCTCGTTTTGAAGTAGACTTAGAAAGAGAATATGAAACAGAATTGGGTAATACAAGCATAGGAGGTGACTCGGCACAATTTAGTTCAAGGTATGTCTTGTACAATTTTATTTATATTGAAGTACTCAATCTACTATCCTAATTTTATATTGTTGAACTGTGTAGGGTACGAGTTGACCTAAATGAAAACTTCTCGGACGATATGTATGAGAACCCTACCTCCGAAGATATCATTGTCCCCGGGAATGATGCAGATGTGCCGTTGGAGCATATTAACATTTTGGAGGATGATTTTCATGTCTTCGGTTGTGATTTCGAAGAATTTAGAACTGCAGATGACAATGATGATGATCCTGCAGAGGATGATGATGAGGATGATGACGAGGCTGAGGCTGAGGCTGAGGTTCAGGATGACGAGGGTGATGAGGCCACCCATGATCCTGAAAATTATAATGGAAATGAAAATCAGAACGAAGATTCTGGTGAAAATCTTAGGCCAACAGAAGTGGCTCCCCCTACCGCCAATGGTTGGCCATTTCTACCTGCTGGCACAAGTCGGCCACTGGAAGTAGACGACATGTATGTTGGGGCTGATGAGGTAGATGCAGATAATCTTCAGTTCGATGAGTTAACTGTTGGGGCTATGTATCCAAATATAAAGCAGTTCAAGAAGGTCGTTAAGGAGTATGCAATTCGGCAGCGATTCATGTTCAAGAAGTCACGGTCAACTCCCAAGAAGTATGCCGTTGTATGCAAGGAACCAGGTTGCAAGTGGCGTATATCAGGCATTAGCCGTATGACTTATGTGTTAGTGAAGAAGTTTGTGAGCGACCATACGTGTACATCTCACTTAAAGGGCAATGATAATCATCTAGCTACATCCCCATGGGTTGCCGAGACATGCTTACCCCTATTTGACCGTCTAGAAGATGTGGGGACAATGATCATAAGACAGTACATCAAGTCGCACTGGGGTATAACCATGACCTACCGTAGAGCACACCTTGCGATGAACATCATCCTTGAAATAAAGTGTGGAAATGTGGAGGACTCGTACCGCTTGCTCCCTGCACTGATAGTTGAGATGATGAGAACAAACCCGGGCACCTACATGCGTGTTTTTTCGAGCGAGAGATCTACGTCCAGGGGGAGATGATAAATTTGCTCGCTTATTCTGGGCATTTGGTCCCAGCATACGTTCTTTCCAACGAACACTCAGATCGATAGTTTTGGTCGATGAGACGCATCTACGTGGAAAGTATCTTGGAATCTTACTGATCGCAGTTGGGGTAGACGGGAACAACGGATTAGTTCCATTAGCTTTTGGTGTTGTCGAGACTGAGAACGAAGATAGCTGGTGCTGGTTCCTCTATTTGGTGAAGCGGCACGTATTGCCTGAGGGGATAGGCGCATTGACCCTGTGCTCCGATCGACAAAAGGGGTTGATGCAAGCAGTGCCTAAAGTAATGCCTATTGCAAACTATAGCTACTGCATGCGTCACCTCGCCGCCAATCTGTACACCGACTTCAAAGACCCTTTACTTAAGAAATTGTTCTGGAGAGCTGCTAGGGCTTTGAGAGAGAGTGTTTTCATAGACACAATGGAAAAAATTAAGGCGAGGAATGAAAATGCACACAACTGGATAGCCGCTATTCCGAAGGAAAACTGGGCTAGTTTCTACTTCAAGGGGGAAAGATATGATGTGTTGACCACCAATAGATCGGAGTGTTACAATGCAGTGCTAAAGGATGCCAGAAAATTACCGATTGCAGCTGCGGTGGAGCTCACTCGTTTTAAGAGCTCCGAATACATACAGAAACGTCAAGCGATGGGCCTTCAATGGGAAACAAAGTGCACCCATTATGCAGAAAAACATTTGGGACTGGCCAGGGAACAGGGTCGCGGATATACTGCTTATCGAGTAGGTGTGCACGAATTTGAAGTAAGGTCCCGTGATCATCATGATGTCGTAAACTTGCTGCAACAAACCTGTACATGTCGTGAGTTCCAAACGCTTGGGCTTCCGTGCGGACATGCCATGGCAGCCATTGCCATCACAGATTTTGATAAGTACGATTATTGCCATAAATGGTTTCGTATAGAGATGTATCGGGAAACGTACTGTGAGGTGCTTCACCCTACAGTAGATCGTACTCAATGGGAACTGCCTCCAGAACCTCTGCAGACTGTATTACCTCCAATAGCGAAAAGACCACCTGGACGGCCGCGAACGAGAAGATCTGACCGCGAATTGCAGAGTGGAGTGCATCGCAAATGTACGATCTGTGGAAAACTAGGCCACAACAAAAGGACTTGCAGAGAACCTCCCATGGAGAGACAACTCCCTGATGAATCTGCCATTGGACCCTCTGCCCCCGTTTTCAATAGGTACATGATACGTAATATATTGAGGTCAATAAGTAGTATAGAACATCCCCGATTCCATACTTATTCGGTGTGGTGGTGGTGTTGTAGGTCGGGTGTACCTTGTGCAGCTCCTTTTTTCACGTAATTATTCCGCGGAGAATGCATTGGAGGCTCCAGTTGGATGAAGGAGGAGAAGTGGATTAATTGAAAGTGTGCACAGTAATTAGTTGCTGTATATAATAATTTTTTGAGGGAAACCCTTTTTTGGTATACTGTAATTAGTGGTGTGCATAGTTGAAGGCTGGCAAGTTTTTTGAGGAGAACCCAATTTTTTGAAGGTGGAATACTCTATTTTTTGTTATACTGTAATTAATGGTATACTGTAATTAGTGGTGTGCATAGTTGAAGGCTGCCCAGTTTTATGAGGGAAACCCAATTTTCTGAAGGTGGAATACTCTATTTTTTGTTATACTGTAATTAATGGTATACTGTAATTAGTGGTGTGCATAGTTGAAGGCTGCCCATTTTTATGAGGAAAACCCAATTTTTTGAAGGTGGAATACTGTATTCTTTGTTATACTGTAATTAATGGTATACTGTAATTACTGGTATACTGTAATTTTTGGAGGGAAACCCTATTTTCTTAAGGTGGAATGGGTTGTCATAGTTGAAGGCTACCCAGTTTTCTGAAGCTCGAATGAGTTCTACCTTGCAAGCATTGTTAAAATAAGCTTTTCCCTGCTGGTAAGAAAATTCAAGAACTGGAAAATTAAATTGGTTGTATATATATATATATATATATATATATATGACATTTTTGTTCATTTTGCAAAAAGTTTGTCATTTTGCAAAAAAGTTTGCAAAAAGCTTTTCCCTGCTGGTAAGAAAGGGCGAAATAAAGTTTGTCATTTTGCAACATTTATTTATTGACCTTTTTGTTCGTTTCATGGGCATTGATGTCCCAAAAAAATGGAGCATAGAGCTTTACTCCCCCTTAATATATGCATATTATTATGACTTGGGAGCTCAAATATTCTCCCCCTTTTGTCATCACCAAAAAAGGTGGAACAAAAGGAAAGAGAGTAGGTGTGAGCAAATGAAAGTGCATACAACCACTCAAATGACATAGCATCCACGACACATCATAACAGTGACAGAATTATATAAAACGGAATACATCCCAAAAAGATCCAACTGACTATCCAAGCAACTACCTAAATATGATCCATACAACCAACTGATAATCCAAACACTATAGAAACATATAGATAAGGCTAATATAAAAAAAATCTGAACAAGACAGGATCCATCATCAGAGAACTAGAGCCATCTACTGCTCCGAAGGAGGCGGTGGGTGATGAGAAGAACTGTCCGGCGCCTGGCGCCACTGACCACTAGAGATGTAGCGATAATAGGCGGCCCACTGGTCATCAAAGTGGGAAGTCATGGTGTGGAAGCGAGTCAAAATCGCAGAGTCGACATGGGTAGACAACTGCTGAAACTGAGAGGCCATGGATCGCTCAATGGCCTCCTGCATGTGAGCCAAATCCTGGCGAGTGCAGAACTGAGATGTATCTTCTGAAGGCTGAGGTGCCGGTGCAGGCTGGTCCTCGGCTTCGTAGCCTCCTCCATCATGAACATCGATGTCAATCGTTGCTTCATTAAGAGCCATGCGGTTAAAGGTCGGAACATCAAACGGGGCAGTAGGAATCATGGTCATCTCTCCATCCAAGGTGATGCCGAAGTGCCGGAAGACACGGGTGAGAATCATGCCATATGGCAAGGAAGATCGGTAGCGTTCAGGGGTCTGAAACATGAAGCGAAACATGATATATGGCAGACAAAGCTGGCGGCCCTCTAGGATGCTGTAGATAATATATGCCTCTAAGGGTCTTACGGCTTCACGCATCCCACCACGAGGTATGAAGATGTGGTACATGAAGTTATGGAGCACGCGCGCAACCGGAATGAGGTCGGCAGATTATACGGGCATATTAGGGTGGTAGCGCCGTGTTATCCGCCCATAGACAGTGTCATGATCAATATCATCAAGTTCATGCGTCCCATCGTCCGGCCAAAAATAGTGTAAGAGGCCCTCATGGCTAATCCCAAATACTGTGGCAAAAGTCTGATAGGTGAGTTTGATGACAGTTTTCTTGACCTTAGATTCGATTTTGAAGAAGGAAGGGGAAATGGTGAGATTGGCATAGAAGAGACGCACCAATCGAGGGTAAACGGGTTCGTTAATGTGAAGGATGGGTGTCCAATGAAGAGCATCAAATTTGGCCTTTAAATCAAAATTTTCAAGGACAGGGGGATCAATGTACCTACCGGTCAGGACGCGCCTAGTGCCGACGTCGTCCCAAAGTTTCTTCGCCTTATCCCCAGTGAAATAGGACTTGGCCACAACCTCGGCAGCCACAGCCTTGGCCTTGGACTTCTTCCGTGAAGGCCCTTCTTCGTCGGGAACTTCTTCACGAACGTATTCAGGGTCTTCAACTTGGGAGGAGCCTCCGATGTTGAGATTTTTGGTTTTAGGAGGCATGGTGAGAGGAAATATGGGTGGAGAGAAAAGTGATATGTAAAGAAGAAGAGAAATAGACCTAAAATGGAGGCCAAAAAGAGAAATAGATAAGGGAAGAAAGAAAAAACGAAAAAGGGGTGAAATGCTAGGGTTTTAGGAAGAAGAGAGGGAATTGGAAGGGAGAAGAGGGTTTTGGAGGAAGATGTAGGGAGAAAATGACGGAACGAAAGAAAAAGTGGACTTAGGGTTTCAAGAGAAGTGGTTTAGGTATAGGGAAAGAAGAGAAGAAAAGTAAAGTAAAAAAAAGGAACCGGGTCCAGGGTTATGAAGCTCCTGGGCCGATTCTCGGAGTTCCGAGACACTGTGTCGGAGTTCCGAGAACAAAAGGAAATTTTTTTTTTCCATTGCCCGAATCTCGGAGTTCCGAGAATTACTCTCGGAGCTCCGAGAATTTACGGTTTTTTGTATATGCTACTGGAACGAATCTCGGAGTTCCGAGAAATGTTCTTGGAGCTCCGAGAATATACAGGTTTTTTGGATATGCTACTGGAAGGAATCTCGGAGTTCCGAGAAATGTTCTCGGAGCTCCGAGAATATACAGGTTTTTTGGATATGCTACTGGAACGAATCTCGGAGTTCCGAGAAAATTTCTCGGAGCTCCGAGAATAGACGGGTTTTTTCATATTATACTGGACCGAATGTCGGAGTTCCGAGAAAATATCTCGGAGCTCCGAGAATAACGTGGCGGAAATCTCGGAGTTCCGAGACATTGTCTCGGAATTCCGAGAATCGTTGGAGGTTCCAATTTAGGATCTGCTAACCCATTTATTTTATATTTTTATTTTGTATGAATTGTCTTTTGCTACACAAACTATTGAAATTGTGGCCCATCAAATGGACGTTATGGATCATCCTATGGTGTGGGGTGGAAAGTCCATTTGGAAAGAAGAGGGTGGCTGTTTTAAGAAATTAAGTGTGCAATTTATGAACAACTTTGAGGAAGAATTTTTTTCTTCCCAACAGTTCAAGCAACCAAACAAAACCGGAAAAGCACAAAAAACAGGGGTCCCATTGCCAACTATGACGATGAAAATATAAAGTAGAGAGAATAACCACAATTACAAATAAATCATATTTCCATCCAATAGAAATATAAATTCCCCCAAAACTTTATGAACAAATATTTGATGATTTTCAAAGACCTTTACCATATTTCGCAATGAACCCAATGCCACAACCACCATCACTTCACAGAACTTGATTTTTCATTACAAATACATAGTTGTCAGTATGCTGAGATACAAACAAACCCTCCCTCTGTGTCTCTACACCCTGCTTTCTGTCCTACACATATGCGCCCAACAATTACAAATAAATTTAGCCCATTTTACCCCATTTTGCTTACAAATACACAGAAAACTTCACTGGAAAGACCATCAATGTCCACCATGTTTACAACATCCATCAGAACTTGAAGAGAGGTTCTTCATTTTTCAGTCATATATCCCCCTTAAGGAAATCACCACAGTCCCCAAACTCTCCGCGCAAGAATCTTTCGCACAGCTGCAGCCGATAAGCGGGAATGTCAGACTTGCTGAAAGTAAATGGATCATTTGCATACAGATGGTCAATCGCTTTAAGCACGAACAAACCACAGTCGAACCTGCATAACAACAGTTGTATTGAGCGAATCAAAATCATAGCCTAGAAAAATAAACATTTAAATATACTAATATACTGACCCATTGACCTGTTGTGGGAAATTTTCCATCTGCGCATATTGAAAGTGGTCTATATCACAGCCCCTTTCCTTTAAGTACTCCTTCAACAACACAACCTGCAAGTGGTTAACATTGACAGGTTTAGGAAACATAAGTGTTATACGTATAGATTTATAAGTAGGAAAACATTAAAGATGCTAACCCACTTACGGTCAATCCTGCTCTTTCCTGGAACTCCATTCCTTTACAGGAATTGCATTCGCGGAAGATTTTGTTGACCATATCGACAATGAGGAGAACCCAATGGTTGTCTTCACATAATGGTAATAGTACCATTTTTACTGCTTCGAGGTGGTGGTTTATAAGTCTACTGTGCAGAGCGTCCTTCGCTGTCCTCCACTTTTCTACCCTCTGGACCTTAGTGACTTCGGTCCCTACTGCAGTAAGAGTTCCCAATAAAAAAAAGGAATTCAATGGGATACTACAGATAAAATCTTATGTAAACCTCAATGTGGGATGATAGAAATAACACTTACATGTACCACCGATGGAACGAAGACAATTCCCCCCATTGTAGGATCTGCTAACCCATCGTCGTTGGAGGACTGCACGTGCTTCCCATATATATCGACAATCTTCAAGGAAGAGAAGTAAATGTCAGATGTACATTATTCCCTATAGTAATGTAGAAATTAATGATAAAAAATGACACTTACAGTGCCAGTCAGGTATTGTCTGACATTCCAAAGCTGTTGTAGGTCTTTAGCTATTAGGTGTACATCATCCGTTTCCATGAGGATATCACTGCAAAATTGTATTAAATTGTTAGTTAATAATTTTCAATTCTGATCAACTTAAATCATGGTATAATATAATTCACATCTACTTGCCTTTTTTCATGCTTTAGAAGTCTCTCTATCAGAGCTGTTCTCCTTCCCTTACGCATCTTCCCGTCATCCCCTTTCTTCTTGGGCGGTGGTTTAGGTATGTTGGGGTCCTCCCCCTGTTTCTTCCCTTCCTTCTGCCTCCTCTTTCGGGTCTTCCCTGAATAGTAGGGGCTTTTTCTGGCTCTCCCAGGTTTCCTACTCCTTCCATCCATCTTCACACCCCTCACAATGCTCCCTAATTCGGAATCCACCATCTCATCCCATAGACCACTCACTTTCATCTCAACTTCAGTAGATGGTGCCTCTTCCTTGGTCACCTCCATTTCGAACAATCGTTGTAAAGGGTTAAGGATCACCCCGTCTGTGGTGCCGAATATTTCTTCATGTGACTTGGGGTTCTGAGCCGATACATCTATTAGGGTGGCGGCTGCATCCATGTCACATCCAAGGTCAGCTAAATCCGTCCAATCCTCGCACAGCTGCGAAGATAATCGTGCACCTTGAGATGCATTTTCGCCCTTCCTCTCCTCCTCAACCCCCTCCACCTCAACCCCCTCAATTCTTCCCCCAGTCCCTTCATTTGTTCTCCGCATACACTCCCATCCTTTTTTCAAATCCTCCTCTTTCTTTCTGACATCTTCCTCTCTTTTTCCAACATCTTCCTCTCTTTTTCTTATTTCTTCCCATGCTGCTGTAATCATCTGCCACTGTCTATCAATTACATCTCCCTCTCTCGCCAAAAATTTTATATGCTTCGACTCATCTTCACTACTTCCTTTCTCCATTTCACTTTCTACTCCCAAAACTATCCCCTTGGATTCCAACTGTTCCTTATCGACTTCCATTGTCTCATCAACATCCTAATGTTTAAACATGACAGTCAATGATCAAATTTAAAAAATCAATAAGTAAAATAAAATAACGTACGCAACATAGTCCTGCTCGACTGCATTACCTCATCCTGTAGGTACTGTGACTTCTCTAACAGAGATACTTTCAATGTCACCACCACCTGAATTTTTGGAAAACATAGTCAGTTATCAAGATACTAGTATTGATATATACGTTAACAAATTTTTCATATCTCACCTCCGATTTCTTTATCTGCTTCTGCTCCACTAATCGATATGTCTTTGATTCGTTTGCTTTCCAGTCCCATTTAAGGACACGTGGACGAGCAGTTGGATTGGTGGGAATCCAAAATGTGGTATGCTCATATAACCATACCTACATACATACGAAACACCATGTTAATCAAACTATAAACAGCACGGTTAGAATATTAAATGTCATGAGTCCAAATTACCTGAATTACCAACGAGCAGCCACCAAGGTACCTGCCACCCTTGCTGACTCTTCTAGGTAATCTACGAGCCAGTCATACACTGCCATCACCCAGTTATAGTTGCCAATGTTTCCTATGTCGTCGATGTAGGGCCAGAAGAGCTCGTCAGCTTGATGTGCGCTTTTTGTGAAAAGGACAGAGGCAAAAAGATGCAGGAGAACATATTTCACTGTCTTCTCTATCGAAACTTTATTGCGTTCTCTAACTAATGCTGTAATTTCATTCTCAATAACCGATGGCTTGACGTTGGCCTCTGGAAATGGCCAGCCAGGCACTTTAGGTTGCTGTTTTGTCCTGTCGAATGACAGAACCCTCACCACGTCCATTCGCTCTCCACTAAGTGGCAGTCCTAATGCCAATGCCACATCTCTTGGAAGGAAGGGGACGTTTATACTCCCTAACGTGAACGTGTTAGTGCCGGGAGTCCACTTATCGTGGATAGCTCTTATGAGAGGCTTGTGCATGATAATGTCCTCCATGCCAAACAGATGTCGGAAATGAGTCTTTTCTATGGCATGAAAATGGACTGGCTTGAACTTTATCCTGTCCATTGCCGATTTGAAAGAAGCTGGAGAACATCGTGCTGGGACGTATGGAGCCTGCAAAACAAATTACATCGCCAAAATATATGTGGTAAATGAATTAACTTACTATGATTGATACAATTAACAACATACACACTTACATCTGTTCCTCTCTTCTTCACAGCTGCAGTTTTTGTCTCCTCCCCTTCTAAACTCCTTTTTGTCCTTCTTGGAGGCTTTGTTACTTTCACTCTATCACTTTTTCGCATCACCATCTTTCAAGGCTTTGAATGGCTCCTGACCGGATAAAAATTGTATAACAATGAACAACCAAATCAAAATCACCGAGATCAATTCATAACCCAAAAACTCAGTTATATTGACAATCATTAAAAATCTCGTCCTCATCATCTCTAAAATAAATTACCAAGAAAATCAATAAAATCCAACCCATAGCATAAACTCATATTCCCAATCAGTACTATTATGAAGAAAAGCTACCAAGCAAACCAACAATTATTACAATTCTCATACTTACCTGAAATGGGGTAGAAGAAGTACCCTTGGAGGGTCCATCAAATCCAGAAGATGGTCCTGAAGTTCAAAGTCATGGGTTTTCAGCTACAAAGAAGGGGTTATTAGTACCTAAGGGGGGCTTCTCAAGGGCAACAGAGGGGACCTATGGATGGTATTAGAGAAGGGATTATGGGCCCTCAAATGGGGTAGAAGAAGTACCCTCGGAAGGTCCATCAAATCCAGAAGAAGGTCCTCAAGTTCAAAGGCATGGGTTTTCAGCTACAAAGAAGGGGTTATTAGTACCTAAGGGGGGCTTCTCAAGGCCAATAGAGGGGACCTATGGATGATATTAGAGAAGGGATTATGGGCCCTCAAATGGGGTAGGAGAAGTACCATTGGAGGGTGCAGCAAATCCAAAGATGGTGCTCAAGTTGAAAGGCATGGGTTTTCAGCTACAAAGAAGGGGTTATTAGTACCTAAGGGGGGCTTCTCAAGGGCAACAAAGGGGACCTATGGATGGTATTAGAGAAGGGATTATGGGCCCTCAAATGGGGTAGAAGAAGTACCCTCGGAGGGTCCATCAAATCCAGAAGATGGTCCTGAAGTTCAAAGTCATGGGTTTTCAGCTACAAAAAAGGGGTTACTAGTACCTAAGGGGGGCTTCTCAAGGTCAATAGAGGGGACCTATGGATGGTATTAGAGAAGGGATTATGGGCCCTCAAATGGGGTACGAGAAGTACCCTTGGAGGGTGCAGCAAATCCAAAGATGGTGCTCAAGTTGAAAGGCATGGGTTTTCAGTTACAAAGAAGGGGTTATTAGTACCTAAGGGGGGCTTCTCAAGGGCAACCGAGGGGAGCTATGCATGGTATTAGAGAAGGGATTATGGGCACTCAAATGGGGTAGAAGAAGTACCCTTGGAGGGTCCATCAAATCCAGAAGAAAGTCCTGAAGTTGAAAGTCATGGGTTTTCAGCTACAAAAAAGGGGGTTATTAGTACCTAAGGGGGGCTTCTCAAGGGCAATAGAGGGGAGCTATGCATGGTATTAGAGAAGGGATTATGGGCCCTCAAATGGGGTAGAAGAAGTACCCTTGGAGGGTCCATCAAATCCAGAAGATGGTCGTCAAGTTGAAAGTCATGGGTTTTCAGCTACAAAAAAGGGGTTAATAGTACCTAGAAGTAGTCGCCATAGAGGGGCCATCAACTGCCCAACATGGTCCCCAAGTTCACAGAAAAGGGTTTCCAGCTACTAGTACCAAAAGAGGGTTTTCAAGGCCAATATAGGGGAGCTCTACATGGTTTTCAAGAAAGTGTTTTTGAAATCCCATTTCTCCACTCCACAAATTGTAAAATTAAAAGCCTAGCATTAACATATGTACATGAAACGAAATTGCATTTCTCCATTCCACAAATTAACGTCAAAAATTAAACCCTAGCATCAACAAATACCGTAGCATGCAACTCTATTTTACTTTGTAGGTGGATACGCATATATGAAATGAAATCCCATCTCTCCATTTCACAAATTAATGTACAAAATAAAACCCTAGAATAAATAAACAGCAGAACGTTTCTCCATTTCACAAATTAATGTAAAATATAAAACCCTAGCAGCAACAAACAACATTTAAAAGCATTTACAACTATTTTACTCTGTAGGAGGAAATGCAGTAACTGAAATGTATATGAACTGAAAAAAATAAAAAAACATATAGCATGAAAAAGGATTCCCCCCCCTTTTGCATCTCTCTCAACCTGATTTTCCTCTTCAAAAATAAATAAAAATGAGATTGAATAAAGGAAGGGAAGGAAACGACGTACCAGGTAGGGTTTCCTTCAAATGCGAGGTTTGATACGTACTTCACCTTGGTCGAGATCGCCGTCGAGATCGTCGGAGTGATTGCCGTAGAGATCGCCGGAGGGAGGAGAGGACGAAAAAAATTTAACAGAGACGTGAAGAGAGAAGAGGGAAGAGAGAAGAGGGAAAACGTAAATATTTTTTTTTTAAAAATTTTTCTAAGTCATTTCACTGTTTCTGCCAGAGGGGCATTTTCGTCATTCGAAATTTCGAAATCCAAATTTTGACCCCCTTCTGTCATTTCCAACAAACACTTGACCCCTATGATATTATGTCTTTTATTAGTCCCCTTGTGTCAAATTTCCTTTTATTTGTCCCCCTTATGTCAAATTTCCTTGACTAAATATGTAGGATGAGCTTCCTACTCAACTAGCCACGTGTACAGTTGGTAATGCAGAAGCAATGATCGGACCATTTTAGAGACTGGCGAGAAGGTTTAAGGGTTCTGATCGACGGTCTGTCTTCCAAATCCATGGCTGTTGCTTACCCTCACTACTCTCTTCGCCTTTCTGCGATTCGAACCCCCACCAAAACCCTAAAACCCTCGCAAAATGGAACCCTAACCCCTCGGTCCTCCCACTTCCATCTCAGCTGCAAATCCAATCTAGGGTTTCCAACAATCCTCTTCTCTCCAGTCGCCAGGCGCCCCTTCAAAGCCTCTCTCAACACAGCAGAATCTGATTCCACGGTACGTTTTTTAAAATTCAAATTTCTCTCTTTCTTTCTTCTGTATCATCCTAGCTTTTTCCTTCAATTTCAGTCTTCTCTAATTTTTTTGTAGAAAATCTAAGGAGTTTCTAGTCCAACATCACTTCAGAAGCTATGTTTTTTATTGTAATTGGAAATACGTGTAGATTTTGTTTCTCTATTGGATGATCGAATTATGAGTGCTTTTCTGTAGAATTATGGAACAAAGAATTCATGTCGTCAATGTCAGAATCTTTTATATCAAATTTGCTTGCTAGCGAATTATTAAATTTGTGAAGCTTCGAGTTGTTATTTATTTTTTGTTTTATATATTTTTTTCCAAATGCATGGTGTATCTGCGGTTGTTGTTCCTTGAAAATTTATTGGTGTAAAGATGATTGATGTATAGATGATTGAGGAGGTCAATTTGGTTTACAACATACAGGCATTGTACTTCTTTGGAACCTTTGATTATGTTTTCCCATTTTTCAGTAAGGGATTTGCTAGTGTCCTTCGCAAAAGGCGGAACTACTGGGCCGGGAGAGGACAACCTGTTGTTCCTGCTCCTCTTTCTTCGCTTCGGGGACGGATGTCCTACGGTAGGTAACAGCAGGCACAAGCACTTGACCGAAGGGGGCCAGCGCTTCTACTCCACCGAGGAGCCGTTCGCAGCACGACAGGTTTCTCTCGCTACACCTCTGTTGTCTTTCCCTCCTGGTTCTATAGCTGGATCCAATACGGGTCCTTTCTCTCACTACTCAAACCGTATTTCAGTAGTCCCGGTGGAATGATCGTGATTCATTCAATAGAGTTGGGCGGGATTTCAGTCCTTCTCGCGTTATGAAATTGACACATCATTTCGCGGATGGTCTGTTGCATTTGAGAGCAGCCACATCATGAACGAGGACAAAATCGGCTGAAAAGTGAGCATGTCTGTCAAATGCAACAGACCATCCATGAAATGCCTTTTGCGATGGGTGCTAGCAAATCCGTTTCAGTAATAATACTTTCCGTGAATTTACATATTTCTGTTGGATAATCCACTGGTGGAACATAAAGTGTCAGTCTGTATAATTTCAGTGGTTCTATTGAAAGGAGACAGTGTAAGAAAATCATTGAAGGTTTTGAAGCATGGTAGGAGCGTATAGGCATGATCCACCTGGCTATAGGCAAATGGGACGTGTGAAATGCTTTTCTGATCGCGATTTTTGGATCTTTGCTGGTGTAACCTTTGAAGTTTCAGTGACTGTCTGTGTACATGCAAGGAACATTGCCCATAATCTGACCTATATATGCTAAAGATTTTTTTAATGATAACATAACTTTATTAAAAAGAGAGGGATGAGAAATCCCCACAATTGGGAATTATACAAGGCAAACCAAAATACATATCAGATCACATATACTTTGCTGAGTAAACCTAGTTACAGACTTGTCTCTCAAAATTCAGTGCCTTTCAACCTCTAACCTTTTTGCCCACACAATTGTGTATGAGAAGTCACTTTCTATTATCAGATTCTCATCCAAATAGCCTAAGAAGATTTTCAACCCACATAGCATCGCTTTTGCTTATCTTCATTTTAATGACAAACACCCGCCAGTCCCGAGTATGCTTTGGTAATACTCCCACTTAAACAGTGGAAAACTCCCCATATGGCAGCCAACCCTGGTTTGTCCATCGAATTTCCATCAAAGTATATCTTTAACCATTTGGTCGGTGGTGGCATCCATTTGGGGGAGGCCTTTCTCATCCCTTTTACCAAATAATTTTCCTCAAATTTCTTAGAATCTTTTGCAAAGAACATTTGCGTAGCTTTTTACCAGCCTTTGCCAGAGCAATTATATCCATTTTTATATCCAGTATGGCATGTCCTGATGATTTGCTTTTCTCATTGAGAATTTGATTGGGTCTTTGTCTTTTCTCAACTAAACTAAACTCAACTCAACTAAGCCTTTTTCCCAAACTAGTTGGGGTTGGCTAATGGATCCTTTAGAAAATTTTCACGATGAAGGTGAAAGGATCTACCCGGCTCAAATTAACTAAGTCTAATCCTGACACTAGTTGGGTTCGTCTAGATGGATCATTTTCTTCCATTCTCTCCTAACTAAGGTCATGATCTATGTTATGTTCCTAGCCCTCAAGTCTTTCCTCACTGTTTCTACCCAAGTCTAATCCTGACGCTAGTTGTGTTTTTGTCTTTTCTAAGATTCCAAATTATTGCATAAGGCTTTCTTGACCTCACAGAAAGAATTCCCTCTTCAATGGAGAACTACTTTTTTTAAAGAGAAGTGTGTGACCTAAACTATCCCTACCCACGTATGATGCTGCACCAAACTGCGTGTGCATAGTCACAATAAAGGAAAAGATGCTTTCGTCCTCTCTTTTGCACAATACACATTTATTGGCAAGCCTAAAACTTCTTCGCTTGATTCTGTCTCATGTGCTTAATTTTTTTCTGCATCACTGTCTACCTGAAAGCCACTACCCTAGGTGGGAAATGGGTTACTTTCCTTATTTTTGCAATATAGGATCTTCCTTCTCCGTTAAGAGCATCTAAGAAGAATGAATGAACTGAGAAGCTACTATAAATGGCCAATATGGAAGCTCTTCCATCAGGTCCTTGGTTAGAAAGGTAAAAGCTGCTAAGGTTTACTAAAGGTTTGGAAACTCATCTATTTCATTTTGTTTTAGGTTCCTCCTAAGCCTAATGTCCCAAGCAAGGTTCTAGAAATCGGAATCGAATAGGGTCGAATCGTAAATTGTAAGTTGTTTTAAGATTTATATAAAAATTTGAGAAAAAAAATAAAAAAGTCAAAAACAAGCTGTGAATCAGTTCCAGAAACCCCCAATCCATGTGTTCATATGCTTTCTTCATATCAATCTTACACGTGATCCTCACTTCTTCTTCTCTTTTGTTTCAGTCGAAGCTTTCACTTACAATTAACTAAGTAAGCCACCAAGAATTCGTTTACCTCTCACAAATGCTCCCTAGATATTGTGATAGAACCTCATGCATAACCCCTTTGATTCTATTGACAATCACCTTGGTCAAAATCTTGTACACACGGTGAATGAAGCTCAATGCTTAAAAATGCGGATGCGGTGCGGAACGTGACCGAAGAAAATCCTAGTAGACTCGGCACGACACGGCTGAGTACTTGGTTGACGCAGTCATAATTCGGGAGAGTCAAAGGAGTTTTTATTGACTCTGTTCTGCGAGGAGCAAGATAGTCTTTCAGGCAACCGATTGGATCTACTTGTCAAGTAAAGCCTCCAGGGCAAAAGGAATGTGGATGCGGCGCAACGCGAAATGCGGCGAAGATAAAAGGGAGTCGACTCGGATGAGTCAACGTAGAGCGTGGGAGTTTTAAACTATGATCATGCTAATTGACCTGAAATCATTTAATTCTATCATGTTTTCTTCGATATTAGGGTTGTGAAGGTAGTATTATTTTACTTTCCCAGCCTTCCCCTCATGGAATTCATTTAGAAAGTTTATACGGTCTAGCATCATTACCTCCCAAAATGTCTGCTAGATTTCCATAGGAAAACCATTCGGGCTAAGGGGCTTCATCTCTTGTCATATCAAAAACAGTCTTCCTCACTTCCTCTTTTTCAAAGTTTTTTCCCCGTCATCTACTTTGATCATGTCAAGGGCTTTGAAATTGAGGTCATCTATTTTGGATCTCCATATATAATCTTCTATATGCAACTTCGAAAAGTATTAATCATCATTTGTTTTGTTAGAAAAGGGTGGAAAAAACCCGAGCAAAATTGCTACACGTAGCGGAAAATTAAACCGTGTAGAACAAAAATTTTGCTCTAATCTAAGATTCCTAGGGACTAATTGATTTTTATAATGATTTAATAAACATAAATATAAATACCTTTAAGTGGCTGTACAGAAGAACTCGTCCGCTTGATCCACTCCTCGAAAATTCGCTGACGATCTAATCGACGCGAAACCGCAAGTTGAATTGATGGATTCCTTTTGTTGCACAAAGGATCTTGTAAACAACTCTTTGTTTATTTTATAATCTGATCTAAATCAAATTATAATATGGAAATATGTATTTAGATCAATGGAGCTTGGTTGGATGTTTGTCTTGGACTTAGAAAAGACAAAACTAGTTGATGGAATTAAAGAAGAAGAAGAAGAGAAAGACTTTGGGGTGTCTATACCAATTTTCAGCATATGGAATTATGGAAGAGCTGTAGAAAACTCCACCAATATGTCTTATATTTATAGAGTTCTCAATTTGCATATGCACAATCCAAAGTTTCTAGAGAATTCTTAAAAACAATGAAAACTAGCCACAATTGGAAGCTCCAATTTGGAAATAAGCTAGTTTGCTTTTTCAAAATAGAAATCAAACAATGTGGGGAATGTTTTTAGAAATTCTTGGATTTTTAGAAATCCCTAAATTGAATTTTTCCAAGTAAAAAACGTTGGTTGCTTTATTGGATGAAAACAATCCCTAAAATATCTTCTACACTCTTTCTTTTTTTCTACATTCCTGCTATAATGCTGTAGGTCAAATTTCGACCTCATTTTTGGACAACTAAATGCCCGAATTAGAAAAAATCATAAACTACAAAGTTGTAGATCTTTCAAAGTTCTTCGAAACGATTACTTCAACATTAATTTTGGCCAAGAGATGAGTAAGTTATGACTGCTTTAGTAAAACCACTCTATAAGCTAAACTAACAATTATTTATTTAATTTTTTAATTAATTAAACATATTTTCTCCCATCCAATGTGATAAAAGCTCCATCCATATTTTCTTATAATTCCCCAAAAAAACTCTTATGGTTTATACTTAACCATTTTGGTATTCCCAATGTGCACATACACTATATACATTGTATATATCCTTTCAATGCATCCACTGCCACGAAACTAGTTTGTATATGCAACAAAATAAATGCGTGACCTCTATCTAATAGATTATAATAGGTCAATCGAGTAGTAGTGAGTGGGATCGTAGCAGGGATTTAACGGTAGATCCTGCAGAACCCATAAATGGGCCCCACTGCAATTATTGCTCTGTAGCCAATACTACAATCGCATTGAGTCAGTGGCCTCCATCAAGACGTAACCCTGAAGATAACTGTCAAATCATCATACCCCTAATCACATTAAATGTGTAAGTCTTTTCTCCAAGTCCACATCTACCTAGTTGAGTCCTACGGGAGGTGGACATTAACTACCCCCGGGCTCACTCATGGTATACCTTTCAAAACTTATTTTGTGAAAACCTTTTGATAAACATTTTATCAAATCGAGCTGCCCAGGTATTTTTCTAGGCCTACTGCTCTGACCAAAATCGTAGATGTTATCCTATTAAATAGGCGGAGAATTCCATGTCGGGCATCAGTATTGACCTCGAAGGTTTGTTCAACACTCCAGTACTACACTCTGGTGACTCCAAGAGAATCATGGTTAGATAGACGAAAAATAAGAGATTTGCCAACAGACCAATATGACCCCTCATGTCAAAAAGATATGTAAAGGGTCTTGTCTGGTATAATAGCTTAATTATCTCTTGTCTACATGCTATTTTAATGTGATCCTGTTCAATACGCAATCTCATTGTCTCACCCATTCTATCTTGCTTAGGGTCCTCTTCTCGAGTGATTGAGATAAGTCACTCCACATCTCGTGCATGTTCGCAATATAGATGCTAGTTGTATACAGGAGGAGGTGTCCAAACCTCAACCCCAACTAGGAACTATTATGGTCTGCAAAGAACCGGAATCCCATATCTCCTTGCTCCCTAGGATCTGTGAATCCATGAGCATGAGTTTCCTACTTCGCTACCTAAGGACAAATACGTGTCAATGATAAGTAATATATTACACATATTTAACTTTTAGTACCCATAATTTGTCAAGAAAAGAAACTTTTATTGATTAACATGCGAAAATACACTGGGTTTTAGGGCACCTACTCTTACCGTTTTATCCTCTTTTTTTCTTTCGATAACCTCTTCATCATGAACAATACAATTTATCATGCTTCTATCGATTATATGTTGTGGTAAGGTCACCAGGCTAACATTGCGGCTATGTGGGAAGACATGCATAAATAGAAGTACTGACCCTTCTGCCATTGACGCCAATAGTTGCTTTCTTAGGGTGCCATTTTGTAGAATGATACTAGCAACTCATGGATAGTCTTCTTAGGCGCTCACCCATGCTGGAATAGAGACTTGAAAGCAATTTGCAACCCCAACTTGCAGTTGCTGTCCTTTTTCATGTTGAAGAATGCAGGCAACATGGTGAGACTGATCAAATCTCTCATAAATCTCGCTTTATTTCAGATATTGGCTAGTGCATGTAACTTTTATTACTATCTGTCGGCTTTGTCAATGCCAAGATGCCCACTTGTGAGTGAAGTGTGGGCCTTGTCTTTCTTTTTACTGTAAGAATTTCTCTCTTAAGAGAACTATCTTCCAATTGAGTGCCATCGGCACATCGGTAGGTAGAAGTTCACAGTCTTGTGTTGCCGTTTCTGTCTTTGCAGTCACTGCAATCTAAAGGTAATAATCTCATTACACCGAGGAATCATCTGGGAAGGCCTAGATGACAGATCCACTTTTTTTCCTATTCCTGTCCTTTCTTGTCTCTGACCATAATGTCGAATTTAAAGCTAAAAGTCGACAATTCTTTTAATAACCTGTGATTGTAAACATTTTGATGACTTGGAATCTTTTTCGAAAACGCGGAGACAATTTTTTCATAGCCGGACCAACAAAATAGCTTCTTATCATTACTAGACTAACTGAGCTGACAACAGAATATATCTCAGGATGATAGCATATTACTAACTATTATGGGAAAAGATCTTGCATTTCACAATTTTTAATTTCCTCCCAATCCGTGAATCTAATGTCTGCATTAAGTTACTAACTCTTTGATTGAAGGACGGGCCACCCAGCCGGCGAGTGATGGTTCTAAATAGTAACCATCTGAATGACAGAGATTCAGGGATGCAGATGGACTGTTAAAGAAAAAAGGACAAATTATCCACATTCAAAGGGGGAAGTCCTGCAAGTGGGCACTGAGGATCTTCCGATGATTTATTTTTGGGCTATGGCTCATCTATGGTGGGATTGCCTGAATGAACTGTCCTGATCTTGTGCAAATCCATAATGTGTACATGGAGTGAAAAAAAAAAGTGTATAGAAACAGTATCCTTTGGCAAGATTTATTGAAACTAATAACTCGTTGCCATATAATCAAGAAAGAATTCCCTTATGCCTTATTTTGCTTCTAATTCGGCATTACCAAAAGCAGTGATTTCTTGTAATTAGTTTGGTTATGATTTTTCTCTCGTACATCGTATATTTCTAACTATGTCCATATTTCTTTAGTTAGTGGACGTGGAAGAAGCTGATGTAAATAACAAAAAACAAGAGGCCGATGTAGATCAGAAACGTCCACCTTCTCTGAAGACCCTGATTGAAGTTTACAAGGAGGCTATTCTTGATGGAGACGAAAAGTCTGTCTCTGACATTGAGGCAATGATTTGTCAAATGGAAAACGAGAAGAATGGATTGCTCCAAAAAGTTGCAGGATTATCAGCAGATATAACATCTGGGAAGGATAGATTTCTTCGCTTGAAAGCGGATTTTGAAAATTCAAGAAAGCGTTCAGAGAATGACCGTCTCACATTGACATCTGATGTTCGAAGAGAAGTAATTGAGAGCCTCTTACCCATGGTGGATAATTTTGAGAGAGCCAAGCAACAGGCTAAGTCTGGAACAGAAAAGGAGAAAAAGATAGACACAAGTTATCAAGGTATATATAAGCAGTTCGTGGAGACCATGAGAAGCTTGTGTGTTTCTATTGTGGAGACTGTTGGCAAGCCATTCAATCCTTCAGTAAGTAGAACATTTTTGTACTCATTTCAGTTGCGTGTTTCAATTGTTTCTCTGCTATTTTTGTGTATTGATTGAAATTTTTGCTCTTCTGGTTGCCCATATTTAACTTACATTCGTAGTTGTCTGTCTGCCATTTACTTTTTGATGACTGTCTTCTTTCCCTCAAGTTGAAAGGCAAAAATCTATTATGATATGGCATTCTAAAAGGTAAGAAAGCACATTTCTTTCCTTTTTTTTTGTTGGAAAAGAAGTCCCTTACACCATTGAAGTTTTACTCGAACGCTATCTATAAATTTATGAATAGCCATGTCTCACTAAAAATTCTGAAGGGTTTGGTAGGCTCTTATAGGTGCCATGACATTTACTTGATATATTTTGATGCGATCTAATTGAGCCACTGCCACTTCTTAATGTGTCGAGCATGTGTATGAGATTGTTCCTATGTACTCACATGCCTAGCATAAGCAAACTTATCTTGGATATTAATGTTTCAATATTCGTATTTGTGTGCGTGCTAGCTAGTCTTACACTCCGAAGTGCATAGATAAAGAAAACCCACTCTTGTATGGCTGTGTTCAGCTCAAAGTTGAAAGGAGCAATTGGAGAAATCTTCTCAATCTGGAGAGGACGATAAAGTCGAGAAGGCATAAAATAATAACTGATTCATATTGATGTAGTAGAGAGAAGAGTGATATTGGGAGTACGGTGACTGTGATTACCTGAACTTTCATTGGCGAAGGTTGCCTTTGTTGTAAGCTGCAGCTTGAGTGAGGTCCGGATGTCAAGGGGCGGAGATTGGTGGTTGGCCAGCAAAAGCGGGAAAGATGAGGACATTGTGATGTCAACTAACGAAGAAGGCTGGACGATTCAGAGGTCACCAAAGCATAGTTACTAGGAAAAGAATCCTAGTCTGGAAACGTGAGATCCGGATTGGAGGTGCTGCTTGTGCAGGTTCATTAGCTTCAGGAGAAAGTTTTGCTTGAAGTGTTCTCCAAACAAAAACTCAGGCAACCATTGGGGACATATGGGTGTTTGAGGTGATAAGCAGGAGGTGGAAAGAAAACCCAAGAGGAGCTGTTCATGCTTTAGTCCTCTTAAAGGAGAGGAATTGAACCATGCATATTGTAATAACATTTCCCATGCCATATTTGAAAGCATAGGATGGGAGAAGAAATTCCTAAGCCATATTTGAGAGTATCAACTGTTGAATTATGATGGTGTAAGCCCAAGGGTCTACTCTCCTATCTTGTTTTGATGATTCTAAACATAATTGATTATGTTCTTGAATACTAATCAATTTGCCTTGAAGTGTTGTGTTTAGATAGGTTGATCATTGAAGAAACCAACACTCCACATGGTCCTGCTTGAAAATGTACCACACAAGAGTCAAAAGAGCTAAGTGGAGCTCACATCATCTCTCAAGCAAGCATACACAAAATGGAAGATCAATTGAAGACCAAAGCTAAAGAGAAGTTGAAGGTTACATAGATTTCATTGTACATCTTTTCTCTTTAGATTTATAAGTCAAGGCAAAGTTTTTCAAAAGAGTTTTAAAAAACACTTAAGAACTTAAATGGTTTAGTGAATGGTTATGTGGTGGACCAACATGTTGGGACCCTCATAAACATTCAAAATTATCTTAGGAATTGAGTTCCAAAAGCCCAAAATCAAATAAGCAATAAAAAGATAAAAATCTGCTTATTTTAAGCTTCTCGGAACTCCGAGATTTTTCTCGGAGCTCCGAGCTCGGAACTCCGAGAAATGGTCCAGTAGTTTTTAACAACTTCTGGCCATTCTCTCGGAACTCCGAGAAATTTTCTCGGAACTTCTGAGAAATGGTCCAGTAGAATTTTTCTTCTTCTGGCCGTTCTCTCGGAACTCCGAGAATTTGTCTCGAAACTCCGAGAATTTCTCGGAGCTCCGAGAATGGTTCTCGGAGCTCCGAGAATGGTTCTCGGAACTCCGAGAATATCGCGACAGCACAGAAAAGAGCCGTTGGGATTTGAATTAAAATGTGGTTTTTGATATTAACACCCTCAAACGGTCATATTTTGTCAAGAGACTATATATACACATTCAAGATGATTATTTTCCTCTCTTGATTATTTGGAGAAACCTCCTTAAGCATTCAAACAAATTTGCAACCCATTTGAGCTTAAGAATTTGTTTTCTCCCCAAACTTGCCTTGCACTTGCAAATCAATTGAGTTTGGATTTAGGCTTTCACTTGCAACCTACTTTGGAGAGCATTCAAGGGGACTACATCGTGCATCAAGCTTTCAAGAGAAGCCAAGTATTTCATCTTCTATTCTTGTAAAGGTGGCTAGGGCATCCTATCTTAATACCCTAGGGAGTATCGCTTAGAACTCGGCGAAGAAGGAGAGTCGGTGTAAAGGTGTCAAGGGCATCCTTATTTAATATCCCTTGGGAGTGTAATCGCCTCGGAGCCGGGCATCGTGGAGGTCTCACAATAGTGGAAATCCTTAAGGACGATCTTAAGAAGAGTGGAGTAGGGCTTTGCCCGAACCACTATACATCGGTGTGTTCTTTCCTTGTCTTGTATGTTCATTCTTATTTTGGTTTGGTATTTCCTTTTAATTTGATCTAAGTTGAACTAACCAAAATCTAATCAAGAGAAGAAAATCCAAATTAGGTTTAATACTTAAAACGAAAAAGGTATAAATTTAGTGTTAAAACCAATTCACCCCCCCTCTTGTTTATTTCAGATGGTTCTTTGGAGGCAATGCTCAATGATCCTGTTCGAATGGAGTATAGGGGATAGAGGTGGATTAGGAAGGAACTCTAAAAAGGGTATTCTTTCTGAGGAAATGCTTAGTTGGGAAATTTAAGGGGGATAGGGGGGCGAGGAAAGGAGGGATTGACTACATTAGAGCAGATCCAACGATCATGGTTTTAAATTTTCACCTAAACTGATACGGAATGATCGAAATGTTTCCATTTCCATACCCACCAAAACACAGAGAAACTGAAACACATACTAAAACCAAAACCGTAAGTGTGTATTACATTATTTTGATCGAAACTTCGAAACATGCCGGTTTTGGTTAGAAATTTCAGTGAAAATCCAATGAAAGCATGAAAACATATGGAAAGATATGTTAATGACGAAAATTTAAAATGAAACTTAAAGAATTGTTAATTTTTATTTATTTATTATTTTTTTAAAAAAAGGTAGGGAAAATTTGTGCCTACAATATATACTAATAAGGGCTAATAGGGGTCACCCTAGATGTGGAAGCAAGGAGTTCCTCTCATGCCCTTATTAGCCCCTCATGTAAGGGTGTTTAGGGCACAAAAAGTTGTTGAAGCACACATGGTTTCTTACACAGAAGTATCAAAAACTATTTATTTTATTTAAAAATAGAGAATTAAAGAATAATTAAACTTTTAACATGATAACAAAATCAAGGCATGTACATATTTTCCATGCCCTATTATACATAGAATTTATGTGGTATTTTTTCATTCCTTTCTATTCTGTTATAATCTTTAATAAAAAAAAATCATTCTTTGCCATTTAGTGTAGTAGTGTTATACCATACAATTTTGTGTTACATAAATATATTTTTATGAATTGCATGTGCAATGTGGTTTATGGATTATGTATAAATATTTTATGAGGGATTTGCTAGCGTCCATCGCAAAAGACATTTTTCGGATGGCCTGTTGCATGTGAATGCTGCCACATAGGCTCACTTTTCAGCCGATTTTGTCTTCATTCACAAGGTGGCTGCTCTCACATGCAACAGGCCATCCGTGAAATGCCTTCTGCGATGGACGCTAGCAAATCCCTTTATATAAATTGCATATGAAATATGGTATTACTAAATAATCCGACGTGTGCAATAACTCATGTCACAAGGTGTTCGATGTTGTTAAACCATTATGGGATGTTTTCTTATTTATGTGATGGTTTTGTAAGTATATTTGTACTTATTGTAGCATTTCCTAAAGTTTCATCTTAAATGTCCATCATTTGCATACATTTTCATATGTTTTTGTGATTTTACCAAAAAACTTGTCCAAAATTGACATATTTTCATTTTCTTCGCGACGGAAACACATGCCAAAACCAAAAATTGAAGCCTTGCTTCATATTATTGAATTGATTGAGTTTGAGTACGTGCTATTGTCAGTATTCATCTCTGAATAGGAGGCAAACATAGCTATAAAATGATAAGAAAAGGAGAGCTGTTCGATAGATCCAATATGAAAAATGGGGTTTAAACAGGGAGAATGGATGAGACAGCAATGTGTCATCTTCAACAATATCCCTCTCCACTCATTGAAGTATACTGTTAGGAGGCTTCGAGAATGCCTTGGCAGGGTGACTGAGATTGATTAGAGAATGGAGATGATGGAAGAGATGGGTTGCACTCATGTCCTCGTCGAATGACCTAGAGACGAAGGTGTTAAAGTATAAAAGAATAAATAACGCCTTCTCCAACAGATTAAGCTTTTGAAGTAAATGGTCGTTTCTCATGGTATCAAAGCAAAGGTCCTTATTTCAAACCTCCTTGATGTCAAAAATCCACATGCAATGGTCAACCCAAAAGTGGTCCCACATGTGCCATGTGTAGGCCAACCCAAAGAAAGAGGGGCCACACGTGAGGGGGAGTGTATATTATAAAAGAATAAATAACGCCTTCTCCAACAGCTTAAGCTTTTGGAGTAACTGGTCGGATATGTGTCACAGCTCTGGACCCAACACCCAGGAGAGATTTTCTCCATCAAGTTGATGTTCAGATTTCTTACCAAATGAAGGCTTTCCCAAGATCCAATGGTTCCGCATATGAAAATTGCAAGTTCCTCCTTGTATTCAAAGTTTTACTTGGACTATGCTACTTGGACTGCTTCTAATTAACACTTCAGATCGGCTATGTAGAACAGGATTTCACTTTGCAAACTGCTGCATCATTTTGCAAGGAGAATGAGGAAACTGTGGGTCACATTCTGGTGCATTATCCTTACTCAAGCAAGGTCTGGAATAGAGTTTTGCAATGGTTTAACATAATGTGGGTTATGCCGAGTTTGATTTCAAACCTCTACATTGGGTGGAGGTGCGTTCAATCTCTCTAGATTGTGTGGAGGAGCGTTCATCTTGGATTGTTGCGATCAAGCTTTTGGCTGATGGATTTCTTCACCATGATCTGGACCTTATGGATTGAGAGCAATGGAAGGCTGTTCAAGCAGAGGGAGGCGCTGTTTAATCAGATGATCTGGAAAATCAATGCTTTCATCATCCATTGGGCTCAGGTGCGAATCGAGTTTAGTAGCTATGTGTTTCAAGAGTTTACTCGTAAATGGGTTGAAATCGTCCACGGTCACATACATCCCGAGAAGGAAAATTTCTACTTAGTGGAAAGGTCATCTGGCTAATTCGATCAAATTGAATTTTGATGGATTTTCCATGGGAAATCCAGTTTCGACGGAGGAGTTTTAGAGATGTCGAGGGAAATGTGCTTTGGTCCTATTCATGGGAAACTTTTTGACGACTGGTAACTTTTTTTTTTTGGAATGGTGACGAATGATAACTATATTCAAAGCAAAAAGAAATTGCATATTTACATCAATGGGAAGAGAGGACCCGGAATAAGCTGATCTCCTTAAAGCCCCGGATTTAGCAGGGATCCGCTAGATCATTGGCACTCCTAGGGATATGAACAAAAGAAATGAAACTATCGTTAATCATAGAAACTATCTCATACAAAATCTTAGCTAATCTCCATGGACGAATTCTCGTGCCTTGAACCCAAGAAATAACATTTGAAGAATCACCTTCTTCCTCCCTTCCATTTGATCCCTAAATAAACTCATGCCGAAGTGAAGAGCCTGAACCTCTGCTTCGGTAGTGTCTGTTATTCCAACCGCCTAGAGAAGACGTAGATGATAGTTCCATTAAAACACCCCTGATTCCTGCTTGGTTGGGGTTGCCAAGAGAGCAACCATCAACATTTAGCTTGAAAACATTAGGTGAGCGTGGTCTACATATCGATAGCCACTTTTCCTATGGAATGGAACCCACCATGTTCTTCTTCCAAATCCTTATATTGCAATCCGTAGAGTAGCCCCAAAAATCATTGTTTTGCCGAGCCTAATTTGCCACGCAAAATTTGATCTTCGAAGCTAGCGTAATGGAAGATGAAGACTTTTTCTCTAAAATCTGAGCATTCCTTTCCAACCAAATCTCCCACATTACTACAAAGAGGATGAGACAACAACATGTTTTTCCCAATGAGCCAAGACTTGTCATGCTCCAACTCAGTAGAAAATTTTTGATGGAGTCCGATGCTACCTAATGAATGCCAAACCAATCGTACGCATGAGACCATATACAACGTGCCTTTTTGCAATGGATGAATATGTGGTTCATAGATTCTTCCTCTATAGAGCATAGGATGCACCTATTCAGCATCGGGATATTGCGCCTCTTGAGCTTGTCCATCGTATTGATTTTATCCAGCACTACCGTCCAGCACAAACTTGGATCCTAGTTGGCATTAGGGTTCCAATCCTTAATCCTTAGGAATGGAGAAACCGAGGGGTTACCAAGAAACCTGAAAAGAGACCTCTTGGATCAGGGCCCCAAATCTGATGATTCTCTTTATCCTGCGAGATGAAACTCTCTTGGAAGGATGAAATTAGAATAATAAAGCAATCAACATCATGACCTCTAAGATTCATATTAAACACAATATCCCAAACTATTCTACCCCCTACCTTGTTATAGCACTCAAATACGCTGCCATTTTTTTGGTTGCAATCCTATAGAGACTCGGGAATGCATGGGACGAAGGACAGACCCCTATCCAAATGTCACTCCAAAACCCCACTTTCTTTCCATCCCCACCCTAAACCTAATCCTCTGGTTGAAACAATCAGACAATGAAAAAATAGACTTTCATTCTCATGAGCCTCGACCTCTACCTATTCTACCCACTTCCCACCCTTCCCTAGATTCTCCATATTTTTGTTTTGAAAATTGACATTTATTATTCCCAAGACTGCCAAATAAGGGACAAGCTGTCCAATAACAAGCTACAAGAGTACCACCCTCTACATACAGTAGAAATATCTGTTGTATGCTACCCCTTCCATTCCCCATTACATTACCCAACCTAACTTGTTTCGAATCCAACAAAAGTGCCATATTTGTGGCGCCCCACCAAGTTAAGATGCGTGTCCGCCATGCCACACAGACTTCTCCACCACATTCCAGCTTGTGAATTCGGTTTTTTAAAATCTCGCTGGAGGACCTAGAGCTATTGTGCGCCCCAAACCGTGCACGATAGCCATATCGTACGCCAAGCCATCATTTTCGGGTGTAGTATCACATAGAAAGATTGGGTCAGTCCTCTTCTCCGGGAAGCCTCCCCGCCGACGATCACTTCCTTCTCCACGGTCACCCCCTCCTGTCCCTCCTACATCTCCTCCACAATAACCATCTCCGCCGGAGAAATCTGAGCCACCACCACTGTCTTCAAGAATCCGTCAACCTCCATTGCCACGGGTCACCAAGCCCATCCTCAGCCCACCACCCACGATCTTGATTCCGAAGACCACTGCTTCCTACGACCAGACTCGACAACCCCATTCTATATCTAGCAACCCACAACCTCTCACTTCCTCCACGACCTGCAGATCCGACAACCCATGGCCTTCACGCCTCGCACCGCCTATAGCTGGCCTTCCACGGCTCCAGATCCGGCAACCGACGGCCTTCCACGGCCTTCGGCAACCTCCACGGCCTTCGGCAACCTCCACGGTTTTTCACGACTTCAGATCCGGCCTCCACGGCTCTAGATCCTGCCTCCACGGAAGAGCCACACTCCAGATCTGGCCTCTACGGTTCTAGATCCGGCCTTCACGGCTCAAGTTTTTCCAGCAAAGGACAAGACAAGACGAGAGAGAGAGAGAGAGAGAGAGAGAGAGAGAGAGAGAGAGAGAGAGAGAGAGAGAGGCATCCGCCTCCCTCCCTAGGGCTTCCGTCGACCTAGGGAGGGAGCGCCTTCAAAATCGCCTTTTTTCTCTCGCTTAGATTTTCCTTTTTTGCTGCATATGATTTCCTCCAAAAGTCCCTTTGAAGTTTCTCAAACTTCTTAGCTACAATTGCCGGGATCTTAAATAGAGACATGAAATACACTAGAAGATTGGCAAAGCGGCTTTAATGAGAGTGATGCACCCCCCTCCCCCAATGCTAAGAAAGACTTCTTCCATCCAGCAAGTTTCTTTTCCATTCTCTCAATGATAGGATTCCACACCGAAGCCGCCATTGATCCTATGCCTAATGGTTGGCCAAGATAAGACATAGGAAGGCAGGCTAAGTAGGAAGGCTAATTAGCACCCTAGCTCCTCAGCCAAGCTTTGTAGATGATGTTGGTTAACGTTGCATCTGGCCAAACAACTTTACTCAAGTTCACCTTGAGCCGTGAAACCATCTCAAGATCACCCGAAGGTTGAAGATATGTTCCTTACATGCTTTGTAGAAGATGAGCATATCATCGGCAAATTGAAGATGAGAAATTGATCCTACTTCGTTTAAAAACATCTAATCGATCAAACCGTGCCTTTCTGTATTCACCAACATTAGACTTAGAGCTTACCCCGCAATGGCGAAAAGAAACGGAGAAAGTGGTCCCTGTTTCCTAAGAAGAAACCCCTTGGACTACCATTGATCATAATGGAGAATGTTGGATTGGGGGTGCATTTCATCCGCCATTGGTGGCACCTGCTCTTTCCCAGGAGTCCAAGCATTCATTGGCTATCAGCACCCCATGCAGAATTTGTCTACCCTCTACAAAGGCCCCTTGAAAAGAAGAAATGACCAAGCTGATCTTATATATGCAATGATCTTAGATATGCTTGTTGTGAGACTTATAGATCTAAACTCTAAAGTCCTTTACTTCTTTGGCTCCATCAATTTTTGATATAAGTAAGATGAAGGTGGACTTGAAACACTGGTTGAGTCGGGCCCTACTATGAAACTCATTCATCACCTTCATTATGTCTCCCTTGATTGACTCCCATGTGTATACTATGATGGATGTTTGAGGGAGGAGGGATCGTTTGATTACATTGGGGGTACTGTGAAGGCAATAATCTTAGACCGTAGAGTTCGATGCTCAGGATTTTTATTGCAATCCGTGATGCGATTCGAATGAGAAAAAATAATGTTTCACTGCGTATCCGGTCTCGATATATCATGGATCCGTATAAGTACAGTCTTTGCGATATCAGTGACGATCAAGACCTCTCTGTGGTTATGAGAATGCTTGACATGCAAGGTGTAAGCCCAAGGGTACATCCCTCTCTTGTTTTGATGATCAACAAACCCAAATTGATGGTAGTCTGCTAATTGCTTCTCTAGTGCTGTGATTTAGACAGGTTATATTCATATCAACACTTAAAGCAAGAAGGGCAAGGGCTAGTCTTGGAGAAAGTCAAGTCTTGGTGGTCATCCTTCAAGCCGTATGGTGTATCGAAGAATCAAGGGATCCACAAGCGCAATAATGTGTTTGAAGACTATCTCAAGACAAGGAAAAGCTCATGCAACCACCCAAGAAGATTGAAGATCAAGAGGACTCAAGTTTCATACTTTTAGAATGCATTGGAGTCCTCTTGGCATTTAGTGTTTGCATGTTTAGATGTTTTCAAATCATCTTTAAAACCATTTTTCTAACTGCATTAATGTAGTTGAAAACACATGTTTAAAGCCCAAACACCATGGCTCAAAGTCCCTTGCACAAAATATTTTAAAACAAGTTTTTAAAGCAGGGCCGGTCGACCAGGCTAGGCCGGGTGACCGCGGGATGGTACCTGGAATTCCAGGACCTCTCGAAATTAAACAGGCAGGTTGACCGGGGAAATCCGGTCGTCCTCGGATCGGTTTTCTGGAAATTCAGAAAACAACCAGGTTGGTCTCGGCGGACGACCGCAACCCCCAGGGTTGACCGTAGAATGTTTCAAAGGCAAAATAATTTTTTCAAACATGTATCCCATGGCGGGCAGCTGCGACAGGCCGGTCGACCGCAAAAGGTTTTGAGCCAAGTTTTTTTTATGAGACAGGTAGCCCTGGGCGGTCGACCGCGACGACCCCGGTCAACCACGGCGTTTGAATTTGGAAAATAAAAAAGGACGATCGCCATAGCTCGGTTGATTGCGCCGGTTTGGCAAAAGAGCCGTTGGAACCTGCGCAGGGTAGGTGTACCTACCCATTTTTATTACGGTTTTGTCCTTGAAGGGTCTCAAATGAACTAGGGTTATTTAAACACCATCAAAGACTTCATTTTACACCTTTTGAGCATTTATCTTTCAAATCCTAAAGCTTCAATCTTTGAAATCAAAAGGATCCTTCTTAAAACCTCTTGTGCCTTTAAACTTGCATTCATTTCTTGCCAAGGGGATCTCCCCAAGTATTTAGTTTCAATCATTGGGAGAATATTGTGAGCCTGAGAGTTGTATATGCCTTGAAGAGACTTGAGAGCTTTTCATTCCCTATTTTCTTTTCTTTATTGTATTTGGAGTTGCAAAGAGGAGTTTCTTTCTTCAAGGCGGTGGTGCAACGAAGAAGAACGTCCTCGGAGGCGGATTGTAAACAAGGGTGTGTCCCCTTGTGGAGGAGGTGATCGTTTGTAAACGCTTTGTGAGGCGGCGTTGAGGAGTCTCACCGTAGTGGAAAAAATTCCAAGGAAAGACCAAGTACTTGGGTAGTGGAGTAGGTCAAGTTGTGACCGAACCACTATAAAATCGCCGTGTAGTCTCCTTGCTTCCTCTCCTCTCTTGTGGTGTGATTAGTAATCTCTTTCTATTTTCTATTTGAATATAATCTTGAACAAGGGTTAGAACTAACTAGGTTAATTTCATAAGCCCTAACTTTTGAATAGAAAATTTTTAAAACACCCAATTCACCCCCTCTTGTGTGTTGCCCTTTGGGATTTCACAAGGGTTGAATGCTGTCATTATGAGTAAAGGATTTCTGCGCTCGAGCGCGGATAAGCTTATCTGCGCTCGAGTGCACAAACAAGGGTGGGCCACATTGTTGGGGGGATCCAAAGCATTCATTTGGAATGCCCTTTCATGGATAAGTTGTCGGCCAAAAATCAGCTCTATTGGATCATCTTAGGGTGTCCATTTGTGGGGGTGAAAAAATGGGCAGATTAGTGGAAAAACAATATCTGTCCATTTTCACCCCCACAAAAGGACACCCTATGATGTTCCAATGAAGCTCATTTTTGGTACACACCCCATCTTTGATGGGGCCTGATGGGGCCTTCCTGCACTCGAGCGTAGGAACTCTTTCTCTCTCTCTCTCTCTCTCTATATATATATATATATAATTGGGGTACATGGAAGCCATGCAGTGTTCCCTGTACGCTGCAACAATGTGCAGGACGAGAATTATCAGCCAACGTATCCTGTACACAACAACAATGTGCAGGAGGAGACTTATCAGCCAGCGTATCCTGTACGCTGCAACAATGTGCAGGAGGAGACTTATCATCCAGCGTATCCTGTGGAAGAGGATACTTATCCTGTACGATGCACCAATGTGTATCATGTGTGTTGCAGCTGCCTCAATGTGCAAGAGGATACTTCTCCGCCAGTCTGTACTGTACGCTACACCAATTTGCAACAAAGCCCTAATATGCAGGAGGATACTTATCTGTTGCCCGATGCACCCCTCCCCAATTCAAGCCGTCCCGTTCTCCCAATGTCGTATGGAGATGATGATTATGCACGGTGAAATTCACTATTCATTGTAATTACTTGTTTGACAGATATCATCTTATGAATGGAATTTCTTTCATCACAATGTTTTACATAGGTTTGATTTGAATGAACATGTGGAGGAGGAGGTCCGTCCTATGCTTCTCGATTTTAATTTTAATCCAACGGCGGATGCATTTGACCTTGGTGATGACGACATGAACTACTTGTACAATATGGGTTTTGGCGTGGGCGTGGACGATGCGACTAACGGAAATGACAAAAGGACTGGGAACGAAGCTGCAAAAAAATGCTCGGTTATGTTACTCACCTCGACCTAACGATGATGGTTCCAATTCGAATGCATATGATGACAGTGAAGTGGTTAACTATGAGCTTAGTGATGCATTTGGAACTGAAGAACAAGAATTGAAGGTTGGAGCCATCTTTCAAAGTCTTGCAACATTTAAAAAGGCAGTCGCTAAATACGCTCTACGCCGGCTCTTCTTATTTCATGCTCTTGATAGCAACAGGAAGAAGTATGCAGTTGTATGCAAAACAAAAGAGTGCCCCTGGAAAATAAGCGCAATCCTGTACAAGGGTAATGCGAAGGTGAAAAGATTTGTAAAGGAACATACTTGTACTCCTCAACTACCCGACATGATCTTCCAAAAGCCACATCGGGTTGGGCAACTAAGACTTGCATAGCTAAATTTGGTTGACCAATGGACGCCAATATTATTATTGAGTACTTGAAGTCCAAATGGGATATCACGCTGAGTTACCGAAAGGCACATGTTGCGAAGGAATTAGTTGCTCAACTTTCCTTCGAAATCATCAGGAGTCTTTCCGCATAAGGTTCGGCATATGCATTAGAGTTTTGTCGTGCAAACCCTGGCAGTTTTATGGAAGTTTACAGGTCATCCGAGTTATCTGGTAGAGATGATTTATTCGGCCGACTATTCTGGGCACTCTGTCCTTGTATTCGTGCTTGGAATAAATCATCAGACCCGTTATCACAGTGGATGGTACTCACCTTAGGGGAAAGTATCCCGGTGTATTATTGATTGCATGGTGGATGGATGGAAATAATGGGATATTTCCGTTGGTTTACGCTATTGTTGAGAAACAGAACATCTCGATGTGGACTTGGTTTTTGTGCCAATTTCGCGTGAAAATTTGTGAAGCGCATCGGAGGACGAGCATCACTTTCGTCTCCGATCGACAGAAAGGAATAATAAAAGCAGTCGACGATGTGTTCCTAGAATCTTACCACTGCTATTGCCTTTGGCACATCCAAGCAAACATTAAGGAGCACATTAAGGACGAATATGTAAAGGATCAATTTTAGATAGCAGCAACTACGTTGAGAGAAGATATTTTTCGCTCGACCACGGCCTATATAAAAAAAGCCAATAAAAATGCATACGAATGGATATGCAACATTAATAAGGAAAATTGGGCTAGTCTCTTCTTCAAGGAAAAGAGATACAATATTTATACATCCAATGCATGTGAGGTTTCGAATGTTGTTCTGAAGAATGCGAGAGAATATCCTATTGCCACCCTCGTCGAGCACACAAGGCGGAAGGCGTATGAATCATTTCAAAAATGTAGAAAAGCCAGTAATGAATGGAAAGGTCATTTGACTTCCTATGTTGTTAAGAGCATACAATTGGCCACTGAGAAGGGAAGGAGGATGAATGTTCTTGCTCTCGATTCGCTTCTCTTTCAGGTGACCTCGAAGTTTCACCAAGACAGAGTTGACTTACGAGAGAAGACCTATACATGTCGTGAGTTTTAAACTCTTGGGATACCATGTAGTCATGCTATGGCAGCCATTGGTTCTAGAAAAGCCGATGCTTTTGACGTCACTGGGGAATGGTACGGTTCGGAAACTCTGCATGATACGTATAGAGAAGTGATTGACACAACACTAGACATGTTGCAATGGCAACAACCTGAAGCTCGATTGTTGCCGACCGATCCACCAAAATTTGAAAGACTTCCTGGAAAGCCAAAGGAAAAGAGAAAAGAATGAGCTTTTAGTTCTGGAGTACAAAAAAGATGTGGTAATTGCGGTCAACTTAGACACAACAAACGAAGATGCGGGAATGATCCGATAAGGAGATCCGCAATAGATGTTGACCGGGTTTTACATTCTCGGCCGTTAAATAGGTACAATCTACACCAGGAATATTTGAAAATACTATAATTTAGTATCGTTTTTAATCCAATATTGTA
This sequence comes from Tasmannia lanceolata, assembly GCF_043159265.1. Classification (NCBI taxonomy): domain Eukaryota; kingdom Viridiplantae; phylum Streptophyta; class Magnoliopsida; order Canellales; family Winteraceae; genus Tasmannia; species Tasmannia lanceolata. The sequence goes on along the minus strand of NW_027518679.1, from coordinate 7,105,958 downwards.
ATCAACTATCCCCTGTTCCCTAACTTGGAATCAACTCTTCCAGCAAGGTACGATTTATAGGGCATGTTGTCTATTTTCCGAACTAACGTCGAGAACGGAGTCCTCCCCAACGCAACCAGATGCTCCTTCCTTAGGGATAATTGTTTGTAACTTTTTTAAAATTTGGTGGCACTGCATCTGGAATCATACGGAACCTGAAAACAGGACGATGTATTTAAGTTCTTCAACTGAAATCAAAATGACACCCAACATAACTACCCAACCCATCTCTTACTGCCCCTTTGATCTAAAGTAACAAATTGTAGTTACTCTTCCTCGCTGGCGGGGCCGCGAGGAAGAGTAAAAATTGATCTGGGAATGAAACAGAATGAAACAATAACTAGGAATTTGATATGGGAAAAAAATTTAATTTCATATACAGGTGGCGTTCCTTACGTATCCGGTGGTGTACCATCCAACTTTATAAGGGTACGCCACCGGTACTGGTCTAGTGTGCTTAATCGTTCATTATTACGCCTCCGGAGAGGATATAACGCCACCGGAATGAAATAACCCGGGAGTCATATGTATGTGTACAAACTATCTGATTTATGTGATAGTGCATATAATTCCTTCTGTTGTCTATTATGAGGAATCGGTCAATGTATTCGTGCTTGGAATCGGTCATTGAGGCCTGTTGTGACCGTGGACGGTCCACATCTGAGGGGAAAGTACGCCGGTATATTGTTGATTTCATGTGTTGTAGATGGAGACAATCGGGTACTCCTGCTGGCGTATGCTGTTGTTGAGGGGGAGATGTTTGGGACATAGAGTTGGTTTCTATGTCATCTTCGCCTGTACGATATGGCATCGAACTGAAGATTTGGGATAACTTTTTGCTCAGATCGGCAGAAGGGTTTAATGAAAGCAATTGGTCATGTTTTTCGCAAGTCGTTTCACACGTATTGCATAAGACACCTGTAGACCAACCTATATGATAGATTTAAGTATCAGGTTGCAAAGGATTTACTTTGGGTAGCCCCTACTACGATGATAGTAAGTTAATTCCGTGACACCATGCGGAAGATTGAAGAGAAGAATAAAGCTGTGTACGAATGGTTGATGCAGATTCCAAAGGAGCATTGGGCATGTGTGTATTTTAGGGGGAAGAGATTCAATGTTTATACATCTAATGCGGCTGAGGTAATGAATTTTGTTCTGCAAGATGCAAGGACACTCCCGATCGCCACTTTGGTTGTGCCCACACGACGGAAGGCGTCTGAAACATTTGATAAACATAGGAAGAAAAGTAACGAGTGGAATAATAGGTTGACTTCCTATGCCCTAAAGGTTATTCTCCAAGGGGGTGAACGGGGAAGGAGGATGCTTGTATTGGGATGCGATCTATTTTTGTTTGAGGTGAAATCAAAGGAGCACCAGGATAGTGTCGACTTATAAGCACGGACATGTTCATGTGACGAGTATCAAAACCTTCGCATAGCTTGTGCTCATGCTCTGGCCGCTATTGGTTCTAGGAGCGCAGATCCCTATACTTTACTAACCCTTGTTACCATATTGAGACTTTGCGTAAGACGTATGGAGAAGTGGTGCGGCCAACATTGGATAGGTCGTAGTGGCCTGAACCCATAGAACCTTTGCATGTAGTGGGGCCATCCTTAAACAGAAGGGTCCCGGGAAGGCCACGGATTGTCAGAAATCAGAGAGTTGGTGTCTGGACTACTTCACAATTGTAGTGCGTGTGGGATATTGGAGCACAACAAACGAAGCTGCAGAAACCCTCTATTACCAAAACCATAACTCGTTGGAAACCAAATCACACCATATAAGTACATCTTTTGATGAATATTTGTTGGCCCTAGTGAAGTTATTTACCCCAATTTCAATTTGGTTAATTTACATTATTTGTTGATTGCAGATCAACTCTGACCGGGAAACCGCCTTTCTTCCTCTAACATTGTGTTGCCACAGCACCACTGTATAAACCGTTGATGCATGTAAAACCATGAGAAATGTTTTGTAGGAGACCTTTTATTTACGTACTGATGTAACCTTTTGTTTCTTCTCATTGTGATTGACAAAATAGATGAGCTTTTGTATATATTAAATACGTGCTTAGATTCTTTAAGAACTCTAGTAGTGGTGGAACAAAATGCTAAATCGTTGTACATATTCGACTGCTTTGTAAAAAGAAAATAACAAGAATATACAAAACATGAGTAATAGAAGAGGAATATTTTACTCATAATTTATATCACGTCCACCAAACATAATAAAAAAATCCAAAGTGTACCTTATATAGACTAAGATTACGTCCTAGTTCAGACACTATTCATACATTTCTATGATTCGATATTCCAAGTTGACACACTAAGTAAAACAATGCCTCATATTCTGAATTATTCGAATCGTATACCTCGGTCATGTCTTCCTCCTCAACTCCATCGATTCCATATTCTCCTGCTTCTTCTTCATCATCTTCTCCTTCTCCATCCACATCTTCTCCTCCGCCTTCGCCCTCCTCTTGTTCGTCATCTTCTACGGGTTCCTCCTCTTCTTCGTCACCTTCTACGGGTTCCTCCTCCTCCTCCTCCTCCTCCTCCTCTTCTTCCTCATTCACATCTTCTTCGACAACTCAAAGTTGTCGGGCCTACATGTATTGAGTGATATGAGTGAATGGATGCAAAAGGCTTTCGTAAATGAAAATGCATAATTTGATTGGAGGCGTACCATATCATCTCTTTCCCGTTCAACCCTATCCAAGGCCAGCTGAATGCGGGCTTCCTCCCTTCTAGATTTTGATAGTAGTGCGTTGTTGGCGCTTTCTTGCATGAGAATAAAAAAATTACAAGGAGGTGATGAAAAACCATTAAAATTCAACATAAATCAGTTGTTAAAAAACTCATCCGCTCTAGGATTGAACCCAATGTTCATTTGAGAGAATATACCAATCGTAAGTGCCTCCCCACGTCCCCACTTCGTATCTAGCCCAATGGCAAAAAGCAAGGTAAATTTGCCTAGAAAACATGATGGGCAAACAAATTTAGAAAAGGTGGTACCCACTCACCCCAGCAACTGAATCAGATATGAAGGGACCCTCGAGCCCGTCACTGATTTGAAAATGTACTCTTCGATCGGTGGCTGTGTCTCCGTAGTTGATCTCCCATGATGGCTGTAATGGAAGCGGCACTACGCTGACTGCGGACGTAGGTATGACCTCTATCGGAATGTGCTGGAAATTACAAGAGGCCGTGCATCATCATTAGGTTAGGACAAATACATGCTTATGGGAAAAGAGAGGAGATGACCGTACCAGTCGGAGATCCATAAGCTCCCTTTCGGCCGAAGCATTATAGTCCGCAGCTTGGATAATGTGATGTTGACATGGGGATCCCTTACCGAAGATGGATTGCCATTCGTTAGGAGGACAGTTGCGAGGGGATGATAACATAATTGATGAGTTTTTGAGAACGAAAGGACTGTCTCCAATTGATTGCCAGGATATGCGCTCGGGGCAGTAAAGCACCTCGCCGTCTGGTCCAGAGAATACAATTCTCCGAGTATTTAGTGCTTGAACACGTGAGAGGTTGTCATAATTCACTTCTTAATGGTGTACGTATGGCATCCAGGTTACCTGCCAAATACACACTAGTTATGTTAACTATATATTAATGTTATGTCGACGAGTAGGACATACACTTGCCTCATCGAGCCCCAGCATGTCAATGGCTACTCGCACGTTTACTCGTGAAGAGATTCGGTAACTTGTATCGGTGTTATCTACCCCCCACTTCAATTGGGTGGGTAAGAACTTGTAACAGAATCCAATCTGGCTGGAGCCAGAATCCCAAAGTGATCATACGCCCAAGCCTACAAGATGTTGTGATGCATGAGAAGTTGTTGTACTATAAAAGACAGTTGGAGTTTTATTTAATATCCGAATAGAGTCTGACCTTCCAAATGATCCATAGACTACAAAGTAGGTGTAGCCACGTGAAACTAGTGACATCCCATGTACCATGGAGGCGAACAGTGCCCCACCCCAATCAAATTCATTTACTAAACGCAGGTTTATCAAAGGACATAGAAGCCAACTCCCGACAGCCGCATATTCGTTGGTAAACATGGTTTGGCCAAAGAAATAGAGGAAAAAACTTCGCGCCTGGAATTGTATATTCTCCGCTATTTTCATTTGAGATGCTAGTCGTCGCACGTGGTCATGTAGCCGGCTAAGTTTTATCATGTCTGCGTGAGCATAGTATCGGACATCACCACCTAGCCAGTACGATGCCTCGGCAGCGGTCATCGCATCTGGGGGAAGCCGCATTCCACTGAAACGGATCCCCGTAAGAGCGCTTAACTCAAGTGGTGTTAAACCAACCCCACTAATTGGCAGTGGGAAATGGAAAGTCATGGTTTCCTCCTTTCGGTAAGGGCTTGGAGGTAGCCGGCGTTGTAGAGCCGAGGGCGGAGCCGAAAAATGTAGTTGAGGCCTTTGGCATTAAAAATATGACGAACCTCGTCCTATAACATATGGTGCAGAGCCACCACGCCGGCAAAATAGCCAGTGGGGTTTGGGATTGGCCTTGCCTGCGAATGCAATTTGAAAGATAAAGAAAAAGATATGGAAGCAAGTATGTGGTACTAGAACAGTGATGTGTTGTAGATTATATGAATGAGAAAACAATAAGTAAAAGTTTTGCATACCGTCTGACAAAAAATGTCCTCGGATATATGGTTCGGGTAAGCATGAATGAGAGGCCCCTTGTAGACGGAAGGTTTGCGAAAGAAGCTTGACTTGCTGATGTACAACAGGACTCAAAGACTTCCTCTCTGACCTTCCTCTTGTAAGATGAATCAATTGATGACAGTTTCAGATGAAAGTGGCGATTCCAAGTACTGTGGTAGAGATGCAGGGGGAACGTGGAACTGAAATGCCTCCGCCCATCGTGTAGCGATGAGGTATTAATATACGCCGATAACTTATGGTGGCATTTACCCAATTACGAGGGACGTTCCACATTCTTTGGCAGATGTTGAGGTATATTTCATGTTCTACCTTGCATGTTCTACTTGCATTAACTGATTCATGTGAAATGATTTACATGAAATATACCTTGACATCCGCCAAAGAATGTAAATCACATCCAAGTTTTCCTGCTGTTTCACATGAAATGATTTACATTCTTTGGTGGATGTTGAGGTATATTTAATGCAAGTAGAAAAGAGACGCAGTCAACAGGAAAACTTGGATGTTATGTGTACCACTTGCAGAACATGCAAGGAAGGGCAAAATCAGTTACAGGGCAAGGGAACTGGATGCTTACAAGAATCAGTTACAGGGCAAGGGAAAGGATGTTCAGCTACAACAGAAGTCCACACTTGCCGCTGACTTGAGTGTGGCTTGACAGGAGAATCAGGAGGGCCTCATTCACTGTGCGGACTTCTCTAGGGAAGAGGTTTTGGTCGGGCTTGGCATTAATACTGCGACCCCGGCACGTATGTGGCTAGTCTTGCTCTTGAGCTCCTCTTTTCTCTTCTTTGTCCCCGACCGGTTTTTGTTTGTCGTGTTGAATTTCAGAAATGCAGACGCAGTCCCAGCTGGATAAGGTGAGGCAAGGGGCCTTTGGTAGGGGCCAGGGCCAGCAGGGCCAGAAAAGGAAAGCCCCCGAGATTTCAAGTCCAGCACCTACGAAGGACACACCGCCCCCCAAGGGGAAGCCCACAGTGAAGCTGGTCGGCTCCTTCGGCCGGGGAGCGGGGACTCCTAAGTCAGGGGACGCGGCTGCCAGAGCCCGTCCCACCCCCGCGAGGTCTGGGGACAACGTTTTCTGGCCTAACTGGGCCGTTCAGAAAAGCGACACTGGCTTGGGTGATAGCCGGGTGGCTAGGGAGATCATCACCAAAGGCCAACTGAACCAGGATCAGCTCCAGGTTCTAAACGAGCCTCCAGATGCGGCCGACGAGGCCATTTTCTCCTCGCTTTATCAGATCGGCGTGTATTATCATGACTTCCGCGAGAAGAGTCGGAAGTTCTCTGCCGCGATCACCAAGTCCGAGGAGGAGAACAGGAAACTGATGCGGGAGGCAGCCGAGCTCCATAGGTCCATTAAGGAGAGGGACGAGGAGATAAGGAGGCTTAAGTCCGAAAATGCCTCCCAGAAGCAGAAGGCCACTGAGGCCCTCGAATCACAGAGAGGGAGAGCCCGAGAGAGGCAGATAGCGGTCGTGGCTGAGGCCGTGCAGAAGGAGGACGAGCTAATTAGCTTGTCCATGGAATCATACAAGCTGGGGTTCATGGATTGCCTTGAGCAGGTCAAGGGATCCAACCCGAACGTTGATCTGGCGGGCCTTATTCTTCCTGACCCACAAGTGGCCGGCGACGACGAGCAGGACGCCACCGCAGCAGCGTAGGCCCTGATGGCAGACCCTCCGCGGAACGGTGGTCATGGGGTGTCTTGAATCTCCCCCTTGTTTCCTTTTTGGCACCGTTTACAGATTCTTTGTAATGGCCCTTAGAGGCCCTACATTTTGTAATGGCCCTTAGAGGCCCTACTTTTCATTAATAGAAATTACATTTTGCTGTCCACTGTTTCCGCTCATGTCTGCCTCTGGCTAATATTGATTAACTCAAGACTGGGCCAATAATACTTGTAAAACAGTTTGTTTCCTAACGGAACGGCACTCCGGGCAGGCATTCAAGTTTTTATTGACCCGGGTCTTTTAGAGATGAACCGGTCCCGTTCCTGACCATGAATGCGCTCCCGGTCTTTGTGGAGACAAGTCGAGGCGAACCAAGTAGCGAGTACCCAAGTTTTAGTGAACTGGGTTTTCTGAGTAGGTTTGGTTTTTCTGTCCAGGCCCGTTCCTGACCAGGAGTGCGCTCCCGGTCTTTGTGGAGACGAGCCGAGGCGAACCAAGCAGCGAGTACCCAAGTTTTAGTGAACTAGGTTTCCGAGTAGGTTTGGTTTTTCTGTCCGGGCTCATTCCTGACCAGGAGTGCGCTCCCGGTCTTTGTGGAGATGAGCCGGGGCGAACCAAGCAGCGAGTACCCAAGTTTTAGTGAACTGGGTTTCCGAGTAGGTTTGGTTTTTCTGTCCGGGCTCGTTCCTGACCAGGAGTGCGCTCCCGGCATTTGTGGAGACGAGCCGAGGCGAACCAAGCAGCGAGTACCCAAGTTTTCATGAACTGGGTTTCCGAGTAGGTTTGGTTTTTTCTGCCCGGGCTCATTCCTGACCAGGAGTGCGCTCCCGGTCTTTGTGGAGACGAGCCGAGGCGAACCAAGCACCGAGTACCCAAATTTTAGTGAACTGGGTTTCCGAGTAGGTTTGGTTTTTCTGTCCGGGCCCGTTGCTGACCAGGACTGCGCTCTCGGTCTTTTTGGAGACGAGCCGGGGTGAACCATGCAGCGAGTGCCCAAGTTTTAGTGAACTGGGTTTCCGAGTAGGTTTGGTTTTTCTGTCCGGGCTCGTTCCTGACCAGGAGTGCGCTCCTGGTCTTTGTGGAGACGAGCGAGGCGAACCAAGCAGCGAGTACCAAAGTTTTAGTGAACTGGGTTTCCGAGTAGGTTTGGTTTTTTCTGCCCGGGCCCGTCCCTGACCAGGAGTGCGCTCCCGGTCTTTGTGGAGACGAGCCGAGGCGAACCAAGCAGCGAGTACCCAAGTCTTAGTGAACTGGGTTTCCGTGTAGGTTTGGTTTTTCTGTCCGGGCCCGTTCTTGACCAAGAGTGCGCTCCCAGTCTTTGTGGAGACGAGCCGAGGCGAACCAAGCAGCGAGTACCCAAGTTTTAGTGAACTGGGTTTCCGAGTAGGTTTGGTTTTTCTGTCTGGGCTCGTTCCTGACCAGGAGTGCGCTCCCGGTCTTTGTGGAGATGAGTTGAGGCGAACTAAGCAGCGAGTACCCAAGTTTTAGTGAACTGGGTTTTCGAGTAGGTTTGGTTGTTTCTGCCCGGGCTCGCCCTTGACCAGGAGTGCGCTCCCGGTCTTTGTAGAGACGAGCCGAGGCGAACCAAGCAGCGAGTACCCAAGTTTTAGTGAACTGGGTTTCTGAGTAGGTTTAGTTTTTCTATCCGGGCCCGTTCTTGACTAGGAGTGCGCTCCCGGTCTTTGTGGAGACGAGCCGAGGCGAACCAAGCAGCGAGTACCCAAGTTTTAGTGAACTGGGTTTCTGAGGCGGAGTGCTCGGAGATTTACAAAGAAACAATATCCTTCATCATTCACATTCAGAACGTATTTGCTCTCGCGCAAAGCTGCTAGTTATTGATAGTATTTTCGGAGGTTCTTTGAATTCCAGGCGTGGGGTAGTAGGTGCTTACTAAGCGTTTCCAGTTTGTAACTCCCTGGTCGAATTACCTCTTTCACTCGGTACGGCCCCTCCCAGGTCGGGGAGAGTTTGCCTACCTTCTTCGGTTGGGAGACAGTAGCCTTTCTCAGGACTAGGTCCCCTGCTCAGAATTCTCTTGGGCGTATCTTCAGGTCGTGATAGTTAGACACTTTCTGTTTGTAGGCTGCGACTCTGATTCGGGATTCTTCCCGAGCTTCTTCCAGTAGGTCATGGTTTGCGCGGAGCCCCTCTCCATTGAGCTGCTCGTTGAAGTTGGTGACTCTGGGAGACGGGACGCCAACATCGACGGGTATTACGGCCTCCGTCCCAAAGGATAAGTTGAATGGCGATTCCCCCGTCGCGGTGCGCGGGGTGGTACGATACGCCCATAGGACGTGATAAAGTTCGTCTGCCCATCGGCCTGCCTTCTCGTCCAGCCTCTTCTTGATCCCTTGGAGTAAGATTCTGTTCATCACTTCAGTTTGCCCATTCGTCTGAGGGTGCGCCACAGAAGTGAATCTTTGTTCGATCTTCAAGTCGGAGCAGAATTTTTGAAAGTTTCGGCAGTCGACCTGTCTGCCGTTGTCCGTTATCAAGATGCGGGGTATCCCGAATTTGCAAACGACTGATTTCTAGAAGGTCTGCACGTTTTGCTCCGTGATCTGGGCCAGAGGTTCAGCCTCCACCCACTTGGTAAAATAGTCAATGGCCACGACGACGAACTCACGTTTTTCGGAGGCTGGTGGAAACGGACCCAAGATGTCCATCCCCCATACTGCGAAAGGGAGTGGACTGATGATGGTTGATGGGTGGTGGGAGAGAATTTTTGACACCTCTCGCACCTTTTGACCAGGTCCAGAGCGTCTTGCCTCAAGGTTGGCCAGTACAGGCCTCTTAGCAGTACTTTGATGGCCAAGGCCTTGCCCCCCAGGTGTTCTCCGCAAATTCCTTCGTGCGTCTCTTGCAGAGTGGATGCGGCGTTGCTTGGCCGGAGACATTTTAAGTACGGAAGGGTGTACGACCTTTTGTATAGACTCTCACCATCTAGGGAAAATCGGGCTGCTCTCTGTATCACTTTGCGGGCTTCCTTCTTTGCTTCGGGAAGCTTCCCACTACGTAGGTACTCAATGATCTCGTCCATCCAGCACGGCTCGTGCTCGACCTGCATTACTTCGACAGCTTCATTTTCGATACTGGATTTCTTCAGAAATTCCATACATATGCTCCCAAGAGTGGTGTAACCGGATCCTGCCAGCTTAGACAACGCATCCGCTTTTGCATTTTCCTTTCTAGGGATTCTGATGACCTCGAAGGTTTTGAACTTGCCGGCCAACTGGTGCACCTTGGAGAGGTACTTGATCATGCGCTCGTCGCGGGCCTCATAGACTCCTTGGATCTGGTTTGCGACTAGCTGGGAGTCGCAATACGCCTTCAGCCTTTGGGCGCTGGTCTGGACTGCTAGGTTCATTCCGGCGATGAGAGCCTCGTATTCTGCCTCACTATTGGACGCACGGAATTCGAACCTCAGCCCATGATCCAGAACAAAGTTATCGGGCCCAGTGAGAACCAAACCGGCTCCACAACCAACCTTGTTTGAAGATCCGTACACATATACTTCCCAGAATGGTTCGTTGGACGATGGATTTTGTTCTGCCAGTACAGGGATGTTTTCCGTTCTCACTGGTTCAGTCTCAGCTTTTGTCCGTTCCCCAGTTGTAGTTGCATTCTCTACAAATGGGGTTTGGACAACTTCGGATTCGATGCTTCGCTGGTGGATGGTACACTCGGCCACGAAATCTGCCAGCAGTTGGGCCTTTATCGCCGGCCTAGGCAGGTACTGGATATCAAATTCGCTCAGCTCCACGGCCAATTTCACAAGTCGCCCTGATATGTCTGGTCTGTGGAGAACCTGCCTGAGCGGCTGATCGGTCAGGACTCTTATTGTGTGGGCTTGAAAGCACGGCCTCAATTTTCTGGCTGCCATGATCAGGGCGTACGCCAATTTCTCGACCCGCTGGTACCTGGTCTCAGTATCGTGTAGGACCTTGCTGACCTAGTAGATCGGTTTCTGTTGGTTGTGCTCTTCTCGAACTAGCACGGCTGCCAATGCCATGGGGCTTACGGACAGGTACAGGAGCAGCTCCTCCCTTGGCTTTGGCTTTGTCAACAGCGGTGGGCAGGACAAGTACTGCTTCAACTCCTCGAACGCGATCTGGCACTCCTCTGTCCAGGGTGCTGTCTTGATTCCTTTGACGACGTTGAAGAAAGGCGGGCATCTCTCTGCAGACTTTGAGATTAAGCGCCCCAGTGCGGCCACCATCCCGGTTAGCCGCTGTACTTCTCTAATGGTTTTTGGTGGAGTGAGCTCCACCACGGCCTTGATCTTCTCTAGATTCGCCTCTATCCCTCTTCGGCTTACCATAAATCCCAAGAATTTTTTCAAGCTGACACCGAAAGTGCACTTGGTGGGGTTGAGCTTCATGTTGTGCTCCCTTAGGACTTGGAATGTCTCTTTCAGGTCGGAGACATGATCTTGTGCGCTTCGGCTTTTGACCAACATGTCATCTACATAGAACTCCATGTTGTGGCCGATTTGCTTTTCGAAGAGCTTGTTTACGAGTCTCTGATATTTTGCCCCGGCATTCTTCAGGCCGAAAGGCATGACGCGGTAGCAATACGTCCCCTGATCTGTTATGAAGGAACTCTTTGGTATATCTGATTCATACATTCTGATCTGGTTGTACCCGGAGAAGGCGTTCATGAAACTCAGCAGTTCGTGACCTGCGGTGGCATCTATCAGCTGGTCGATCTTTGGGAGCGGGTAGTTGTCCTTGGGACAAGCCTTGTTCAGGTCGGTAAAGTTGACGCAGATCCTCCACTTCCCATTGGCTTTCTTTACTAGGACCACGTTCGCCAGCCAGTCCGGATATTGAATTTCTCGAATGAAGTCAGCTCTCAAGAGCCTCTCCACTTCTTCCTTGATCGCCTGCTGCCTTTCCAGGGCAAAATGTCTTCTTTTTTGTTTCACCGCCCTGCAGGTTGGATCAACACCGAGTCTGTGCGTGCTGACCTCCGGGTCTATGCCGTGCATGTCTGCGGGAGCCCATGCGAAGACGTTTGCATTGTCTTGAAGAAACTTGGTGAGGCTCTACCGGGTGCTACTGCCTAGAGAGGAGCCGATTTGAATGACCTTCTCACTATCGCCTTCACGCAGAGGGATGGAGATGAGGTCTTCGGCGGGCTGATTCACCTGGGCTTCATCTCTCAGATCAAGTAGCTCAATCGGCAGCGACTCTGAGGCGTTTTTGCCTTTGAGTGCCATAGCATAGCACTCCCTGGACTGTGGTTGATCTCCTCTGACTTCACCCACGTCGTTTGGTGTTATAAACTTCATTTTCTGGTGATATGCTGAGGCGACGGCGTGGATAAGGTTCTGGCCAGGTCGTCCTAAGATAGCGTTGTAGACCGAGGTGGCCCTCACTACCAGGAAGTTGACCATCGCGAAGGCTTGACAGGGCGGCTCCCCGACGAGGACTAGGAGTTCGATCTGTCCTTCTACTTTCACGATCTCTCCTGAGAAACCGAACAGATCGGAGTTCGCCGGCCTTAAGCGGTCGTTTCCTATCATCATTTGCTTAAAAGCATGATAGTATAGGATATCGACCGAACTCCCGTTGTCGACAAGAATTTTCTTCAACTCCCAGTTTGCGACGAGCATGGTTAGGACCAGTGCGTCGTCGTGAGGTAGTATCAAGTTGTCGAGATCAGCATCTGAAAAGGCGATTTCGTTCTCCGTCTTCATCTTTCTGCTGCATGTGTGCACGACATTGACTCGGCGTGCGTAGGCTTTTCGAGCAGCAGATGATGTGCCCCTGGCGGCCGGTTCGCCCATAATTGTGTTGATGACCCCCTTGGGCTGGGAGCGGTGTATCTCCGGTTGTGGACTCGATGGTGGGGGAGATTGATTCCGCGCAGGGGGCGGCTGTGACCGCCGAGGGCTCTGGCTCTGGAGACTCTTCTCCCTGCGCTCTCTTCTGTGGCCGTCATCTTTGACATATTTTTTCCAAGTATTCCCGACCGATCAGCAGCTCGATTTCTTCCTTGTGCTGCCAGCACTCGTCTGTGTCGTGCTCGTGGTCTCTGTGGAACCGACAATACTTCGACTTGTTTCCCTTGGAGATCATCCTGGTCGGCCACCTTACGAATTCTTCTCCTCTGATCGCTGCCAGTATGTGTCTCCGACAGGTGTTGAGAGGGGTAAAGTTCTCTTCCCTCCTCTGAGCAGATCTTTCTCTTCTGGGGGCCTTATCATCCCTACGCTGCTTGGTAGGGTTCTTTTCTTCAGAGGTTCTCCTCCGGTTTGAGTCTAAGGCCGCCAGAGTCTCCTCCACGGCTATGAACTCCTCGGCTCCAGCCATCAGATCCGCCAGTGAGCGTGGGTTTTGGCGAGCCACTGATCGGCGGAAATCATTGGATTTGGCCCCTGCGAGAAGTGCGTTCATGGCGGCTGAAGGATCCAAATTTGGAACTTGGAGAGCCTCTCTGTTGAAACGACTGACGAATGTTTTCAGAGGTTCATTATCCTCCTGCCGCAAGGTCATCAAGGATGCTGTTGTTTTCCTTGGCCTCCGGCTGCTCATAAAATGGGGGACCAGGTCGTCCCCAAAGTCCTCAAAGTCAGTCCCGGGCTGCACCGGTCAGTGTGGTCGGGAATGCTCTGCAGAGGAACCCGTCAGAGGCGTCGTGGAGGAGCATCATAGTCCTGAACGTCTCCAGGTGGTCCACAGGGTCGGTGGTTCTGTCATATTGCGGAACCGTCGGCATTTTGAACCCTCTGGGTGCTGGCGCGTTCATAACATCGCCTGTGAACGACGATCTGCTTGAGAATGTCCTTGCAGCAGGCCGGCCTTAATCCTTTGCCAGCTCTTCTATACGGTGGTCTATCTCTTCTATCCTCCGCAGCATTGGATCGGCCCTCCTGTCTGCTCGGTCCACTGATCTGTTTCTCCCCACAGAGGGACTAGCTGCAGAGCTGGAGTGACTTTCCGAGCCTTTTTGATGATGTCTGGGCCTCTCTCGGGGTGCACGATCCTTCTGAGCTCAGTACCTCTGCACTGAGCGAGAACGTGACCTGTGGTGGTGGTGAGGTTCTGTGTCGGCATGCTTAGTCCTGGAATGATGAACTCTCCTCGTAGAGTGGTGGGTCCGATCTCTACTGAGAGGTGCGGGCTCCCTCCTGTGGGCGTTCGACCTTTCCTGCGCAGGCCTTGAGGCTGCTGGGTGATGCTGGGGAGGCGCTTGAATCAGATTCTGGTATTGACCAACAAGAATGGTCATTTGTTGAAAGAGAGCTTGAACTTGCTTCGGAGTGGGAGCAGGGTTGAGGTGTTCCGAATGAGCCGGGCTCTGCTCTACTATTGCTGAAGGAGCCACTATCTATGAGGCCACTCGTTCGCTCCGAGTCCTGCGAGGCGCCTCAGCTCGGGCTGTCCGAGCAGTTGGTACCCGGGCACTCCTCTGTCCTGCCATTTTATAAAGGGGATTTGAACAGCTTTTAGTCAGCGTCCCACGGATGGCGCCAATCTGTTAGGCCTAAAATTGGTAACAGATACGACAGTGACGTAAGAGCTGATCTGGCGGGCCCAAGGAGCTGGACTGAAGGAACTGAAGTCTTGCACAAGAGCGCACGAGGTCAGAAGACCAACCCGGAGTCGTTGCTCCCGACGGGCCCTTCGACACTCAAGTCAGTATGAGCAGAAGTGCAGAGCCAAACTTTAAGAGTGGTAGCTTAGGAGTTATTACCCTTTGCTTTGAGCCTTGAGAGGCCTTTTATAGAGGGAGGCCGGGGTGGTTGAATTACCTACCCCAGGACAGGTGTCGGCCCTTCTGTGGGTTTAGGTTTACCTACTCTCAAGTAATTACCGGATTACCCCTGGGCCAGTGCTGAAGTCGCGGTGGGCCCCTTAATGGCCACATGTCGATAGCTAATGGGTCGTTGCTTTTCATACCCCATCACCTCCCATCAAATTATGCATTTCCATCTACAAAGACCTTTGCATCCATTCACTCATATCACTCAATACATGTAGGCTCGACAACTTGAAGCTGTCTAGGAAGATGTGAATGTGGAAGAGGAAGAGGAGGAACCCATAGAAGGTGATGAAGAAGAGTCGGACGGTGAAGGGGAGGAACCCGTAGAAGATGACGAACAAGAGGCGGACGATGAAGATGAGGGAGTAGATGATGATGGAGAAGGTGAAGATGACAAAGAAGAAGCAGGAGGATATGGAGACGGTGGAGTTGATGAGGGAGACATGATCAAGGTATACGATTTGGATAATTCAGAATAGGAGGCATTGTTTTACTTAGTGTGTCAAGCTGGAATATCGAATCATAGAAACGTGTGAATAGTGTGTGATGTTGGACGTAATCTTAGTCTATGTAAGGAACATTTTGGATATTTTTATTATGTTTGGTAAACGTGATATAAATCATGAGTAAAATATTCCTCTTCTATTACTCATGTTTTGTATATTCTTGTTATTTTCTTTTTACAAAGCAGTCGAATATGTATAACGATTTAGCATTTTGGTCTACCACTACTAAATTTCTTAATGAATCTGAGCAGGTATTTAATATATACAAAATGCCATCTATTTTGTCAATCACAATGAGAAGAAACAAAATGTTACATCAGTATGTAAATAAAGGGTCTCCTACAAAACGTTTCTCATGGTTACATGCATCGACGGTTTATACAGTGGTGATGTGGCAACACCGGGTTAGAGGAAGAAAGGGGGTTCCCCGGTCAGAGTTGATCTGCGATCAACAAATAATGTAAATTAACCAAATTGAAATTGCGGTAAATATCTTCACTAGGGCCAACAAATATTCATAAAAAGATGTACCTATATGGTGTGATTTGGTTTCCAACGACTGGTGGCTTTGGTAAAGGAGGGTTTCTGCAGCTTTGTTTGTTCCCCAATATCCCACACGCACTACATTTGTAATTTACTTCAGACACCGACTCTCTTTGAATTTTGCAGTCCGTGGCCTTCCAGGGACTCTTTTGTTTAAGGATGGCTCCACTGCATGCAAAGGTTCTTTAGGTTCAGGCGACTGTGACTTATCCACTGTTGGCCGCAACATTTCTTCTTACATCTTACGCAAAGTCTCAGTATGGTAACAAGGGCCAGTGAAGTCATAGGGATCTGCGCTCCTAGAACCAATAGCGGCCATAGCATGAGCACAAGGTATGCCGAGGTTTTGATACTCACCACACGAACTTGTCAGTGCTTGTAAGTCGACACTATCCTGGTGCTCCTTTGATTTCACCTCAAACAAAAATAGATCGCATCCCAATACAAGCATCCTCCTTCCCCGTTCACCCCCTTGGTGAATAACGTTTAGGGCATAGGAAGTCAACGTATTATTCCACTCCTTACTTCCTATGTTTTTCAAATGTTTCAGACGCCTTCTGCCCTATGTGCTCAACCAAAGTGGCGATGGGGAGTGCCCTTGCATCTTGCAGAACAGAATTCACTACCTCAGCTGTATTAATGTATAAACATCTATGAAGCACGGGTACGGGGTGCGGGTACGACACGACACGGGTACGTGTGTACGTTATTTTCCAAAAAAACTGGGTGCGGGTACGTTCGGGTACGCCGAATATAATAATATATTTATAAAAATTTAAAACAAATAATTGGAGAGCAATCAAATAACAATAACATCACCAAAATGGAAAATTTTAATATTACTCTTCATTTCATAAGTGATTAAGTTCCATATTTCATAACATGAGGCATCAATACATCATTCATTTGAAAAAGAGTTTGTCGCCAGTGTGTTGACCAGTGTGTTGACCAGTGCCTGACAAGATGAATAATTTTTAGATACCAAAATATGAGAGTTTTTATACCGGACTTTTGGGATCTAATAATGTTTGGACATGATATTTTATGAATTTTTAAAATTTGAAAAATACCCCACCGTTTGGAAGTTAAGAAAGTTAAAATTTTGACCCGACTCTTTTTCTGCTAATTTTGTATCAGAACAGGAGAGTTGACTTTTTTTCCTTTTAGATTGGGTCTTAAAACTATTTTTAATAAATCCAAATGGGGGGTATTCCGTTATTTACATGTAAATCTTAAGTAAATGGACTCGGGAGAGTACCCGTGCTTCCTAGATAAACATTGAATCTCTTCCCCCTGAAATATACATCTGCCCAATCCTCTTTTGGAATCTTCATCAACCATTCGTACACAACTTTATTCTTCTCTTCAATCTTCCGCATGGTGTCACAGAATTCACTTAATCTCATCGTAGTAGCGGCTACCCAAAGTAAATCCTTTGCAACCTGATCCTTAAATCTATCGTACAGGTTGGTCTGCAGGTGTCTTATGCAATACGTGTGAAACGACTCGGGAAAAACATGACTAACTGCTTTTATTAAACCTTTCTGCCGATCTGAGCAAAAAGTTATTCCAAATCTTCGGTTCGATGCCATATCGTACAGGTGAAGATGACATATAAACCCACTCCATGTCTCGAACATTTCCCCCTCAACAACAGCATATGCCAGCGGAAGTACCCGATTGTCTCCATCTACACCATATGCAATCAACAATATATTGGCGTACTTTCCCCTCAGATGTGTACCATCCACAGTCACAACGGGATTTAATGACCAATTCCAAGCATGAATACATGGACCGATTGCCCAAAATAGACGACAGAAGGAATTATCTGCACTATCACATAAATCGGATAGTATGTACACATACATGTGACTCCCAGGGTTTGCTCGACTGAATTCTAATGCATACGCAGGTATTATATGGTATGACTCCTCGTAATTTTTATGGAAATGATCGTGAATTATTCCCTTCGCAGTGAGCCCCTTTCGATAACTGAGCTTTATACCCCATTCCGACTTCATGTAATCAATAATATTTGCATCAATTGGTAGACTAAATTTACTTATGCAACTCTCAGCTGCTCACCTTTCTTTAGCATGCAGATGATCATTTACATATAGTTGAGAAGTACAGGTGTGCACTGCTACAAGTCTTTTCACCTTGGCAAATTCCTTAAATTTGATAGCACTTATTCGCCACGGACACCCTGGTGACTTACATATGACTGAATACTTCTAGTATTCGTAGTAATTGCAACATATAGAGCTCGTCGCCTTAATGCATATTCACGAACTACCCTTTTAAAATATGACAAAATCTGAAACACTGCTCCTACCTTCAATTCCTCATCACCTTTCCCAAATAAAGCATCCCCTTCGTAATTGATCATCTCAGGATTGATGTTTACATTAGTAGCATGATGAACGTCAGGTAATATGACTCCACTGTCATCTTCGGCAGGTTCAACCCCATTTACATTGACATTATCATCATTCATGTTGATGTCCTCTTTCCAATTCATATTCATGAATGGCTCAACGCATCGCTCAATATTGTCCTCATCCATCCTACATGGTTCAATCATACATGGCTCACTATTGTCCTCATCCAAGTCATAGACTTCATCATATCCATTATATGGGATACCGGTACCCAAACGCACAGGTTCTTTTCTACGCATTCATTTAAGCCAAACCTATGGCGATAAGAGAAAGAAATGATAAGTCAAACCTGTGCCGAGAAGACAAACAAATGATAAATGACTACCATGCATTGTTTGGAAAATAACACATCCAGAGACGAACAAGTAATTCAAGTGATTCATAATTATTACCTGGGAGATGATGGATAAGGATATTCCGGACCGCCATCTGACAATGGAACAGTCGGACAACTTGAGTTTGGGTGTACTGTTTTGCGGAGCAAACCTGTAACACATTCATTATATCTGCAAAGGTATATTGGATTAGCACACATAATACAAAGATATTCTGATGAAGGACAAATTTCAAATGATCCTGCAAATTCACCTGTGAGATGGAGGATCACTTCCAACCGGGAATTTATCAACATTCTCATATTGCGAATCGCCGTCCAACAATGGCACAGTCGGGCAACTTGAATTTGGGTGGATTCTGTTGGGGAGCGAAACTCTTTCACATCTTGCACATTTCTGCAAGGTATACCAGATACCCCTGGCTCCCAATATTCGCATGTTTGGTTAAATAAATGATGACATCTTTAACCCTAGGATTATCAAGCATCCCCATTGAAACAGAAAGGTCGTGCTTGTCGTTGATTTCTTAAACAATGGACTTCGATGGATCAACTACGTAGCGACACTAGATGGAGAATGACACTTCATTTTCAGTAATTCCAATGGTATTCCGAATTACAGATATAAATTCAGTGTAGCTAACTCTCCGGTTTACCGTTACAGGTTTTAGCCTCCCTCCAACATAATCAAATGATGAATCCTCGCTAAGATATCCATCATAGTATACCATAAATGTAGTTATACCTATCTCCATCCTCTTGCCTCAATTTGTAACAATTGCAATTAATACATATAACTAATAACAACCTTATACTGAAATCAATCATTTACAACTACACATTGTATTAAATTCCATGCAAAAAACATAAGAGTCCATGGACAATCAAGATTCAATTGTTCACCATGAAAAAGCATTACTTACATGTTCATATCCAAACCCTATACTGAAGGAGAAACTAGCTTAAAGAGTTCACCAACAAAAGATCCATTAGAGAAGGGACATAAGAGTTCATCATCTTTAAGCCCCAAGGTTGTAAAAAAAAAAAAAGCAGTTTCAAAAAATTTATGGTTTTTATGCCAGTGGGTATCCCTCAATTACATTTCCATTTTTCTCTTCTTTATTACAAGAAAGGGAAAAATAAAAGGCAAACCTGAAAAAAATAATAACAGTCCGTATCACTCATATCGTTTCGTTGTAGACCGCCATCTTAGATTGTTAAGGACGATGATAACGTCCACGTTAACTTCGAAGTAGACGTATATTATGTGTATGGAACTCATCTATTACGGGTAACCATTACCTTTGCCACAAATCTAATTAGGTTTTTCAATATTGTTGATTAATAGATTGATTTCAATAAGAAAGGGGATGAAAATGGCCTATTCACTGTAAAGGAAATCCATTTTACACTTTAAAAATCATGATTAGGACGTACGCTAATTCATTTAAGGGGACCCATGGTTTTAAATTTCAGCCGAAACGTTTCGTTTCGGCCGAAATATTTCGGTTTCGGTGGAAAACGAAACGAAATTCACAGTAAGTCGGAAAAGTACCAAACTTCGCCGAAACATTTCTGAAATTTCGGCCGAAACGTTTCGTTTCGGTAAAATTTCGGTGAAACGTTTCGGTGAAGTATAAAATTTCGGTGAAATGTTTCGGAAATTTCCGTTCACCGAAATTTCGGTGAAATTTTTACAAGATTTCGTTTGAAATTTCGTACCGAAACCGAAACGTTTCGGTTTCGGTGATTACCAAAACCGAAACCGAGATTTAAAACCTTGGCTTTAATACAATAAGATGTTAATACCATAATTTCTTCAACTGCTGAAACTGGGTAAAACGTATAGTCTGTGGGTTTAGGAGTGCCTGGATCGTAGCACTGCATTTATGGTCGACACGATATGTTGAAGAAATTATGGTATTAACGTCTTACTATTAAAGTCCCCTTAAATGAATTAGCGTACGTCCTAATCATGATTTCTTAAGTATAAAATGGATTTCCTTTACAGCGAATAAGCTATTTTCATCCCTTTTCTTATTGAAATCAATCTATTAATCATCAATATTGAAAAAGCTAATTAGATTTGTTAATTGTAATGGTTACCCATAATAGATGAGTTCCATACGCATAATATGTCGTCTACTTCGAAGTTAACGTGGACGTTATCCTAGACGTTATCGTCGTCGGAAACCTTCTAAATTCATAACATATTGCAAATGGGGTGCTGAAAGAAAGAATGATTGACTTGTACTGGGAACCTGCTAGGAAGGGCAAAATGGTCTTTATTTGGTCTGACACATGTACTTCGTCCGTGTGAGGGCGTAAAGTTGTAAACTCGCCGATTAGGGAAGTTTAGACAATAAAATTGCCTTTGGTGTTTTTCTTAGGAAGGGCAAAATGGTCTTTATCTGGTATGAGACATGTACTTCATCTGTGTCAGGGCATAAAGTTGAAAACTCAACGATTAGGGGAGTTCAGACAATAAAATCGCCTTCTTTGGTGTTTTCCTCCAACATAACGTTGACTTCATTTTCTATGGGTCAAAAATTAGTCATATGTGACCTTAACTTTTTGTGTCAGAGCATCATCTACACTGACAGATGATCATGACTTTTTTAAAAAAGGCCACCTGCAATGAACAACAGACAATGCCCAGCAGATATAGATAAGAACAAGAGAATATATATATATATATATATATATGAGAAAAGTGTAGCTACACATACGTGTAGCTAACTTAGCTACACCAACGGCTTAAAATACAGTGGGCCCCACATTGTTTGGGTGATGCAAACCATTCATTTGATCGGCCCTCACATAGATAGGGTGTGCCCAAAAAATCAGCTCCATAGGATCATTCCAACCCTACGATTTGTGGAGGTAAAATTGGACGTGTAAAAACCTTCACAAATCTATCAATTTTTGCCTTCACAGTTTGAACGGTTGGGATGATCCTATGGAGCTGATTTTTTGGGCACACCCTATCAATGTGAGGGCCTATCAAATGAATGGTTTGGATAACCCAAATAATGTGGGCCCACTGTATTTTAACCCGTCGGTGTAGCTAAGTTAGCTACATGTATGTGTAGCTTCACTTAACTCTATATATATATATATATATATATATATATATATATATATATATATATATATATATATATATAACACTGATGCCCACAAATAGAGGACTTACCCTTGTGCTTTGTATGCTTATTTGTCTTTTTATGCCCACTTGTCTTTAACCATGATTTTTTATACATTAATAATTATACTATGAACACTGAAAAAATCAGTTAATAGAGGTGCCCCAATTTATTTGAATTTTTTTTTTACGTTAGCCACTTATTTTCATTGTATATATATAAGCAATTGTATCTTTGTTTCTTGCCGTGTCCTTGTTTCTATATTTTTTGGGATTGCCGTGTCCGACACCCCGTGTCCGTGTCGGCATGCGACACCTGTGTCCGTGTCCGTGTCCACAAATCATAGGATCTGAGTATCTTTTTTCTTAATCGAGTCGAAGTATAATGTCTCCCATTCGTTGATTTTGCCTTTGATGTCTTGGAGCCTTTTAGACATCCTAAAACCTTCACAACCTTGGATATTATAATCCTCCCACCAAGACTTGATCGAATTCTTGATTTATAGTCTCTGGAGCCATACGTTGTCAAACTTCAAAGGAGGTGATGGGCCTTGACGAGCATGGTCAGAAATAGGCCTAGGGATGGCTAGTTGAAAGACTTTGGGGAAATGATCCATGCAACCATAGGAAAGCAGGAATCAATCTAGGTGTGCCATTACCTGACATGGTATATTATTGGACCATGTGAAATTCATAACATCTAAGGGAAGATCAGTGAAACCAAGATTGTTAATCGTGGAATTAAAATTCAGCCTGCTGGTAGTCACTTCAGGAGGACCCGTCTTCTCCTACCCAAAGCTAATAACATTGAAATCTCCACCGATACTCCAATGTTCAGAACTTCATTGCTGAATAACCTCCAGTTCTGTCCACAACTTCGAGCATTCGGTATATACATCAAAGAGATTTTCCAATTAAACTTATCCTGAACATTTGTGAAGCATATAGAGAGCAGACACCAATCCACCCTAGAATCCACCTACACCAAAAGATCAGCATCTCAGATGATAATCATTCCTCTTGATCTGCCTACTGCTGGTTAATCGCCCATTCACCATGACCAGGTTTCGACAAGCTCGAACTAATTTATCAGAGAAAACTTCTTTCTTAGTCTCCTGGAGGCATATGAGCTTCAACGTCCGTAGGTCCTGAAGTGTCTAACCGCCCTAGTCTTGGAGCTATTCCCAAGCCCCCTTATATTCCATGACATGTTTGACCTCTCTTGGAAATCTCTTCTCCCTCAAGGGCATAAACTCCCTTATCAGGCCCACTAAGAAATTTTTGGTCATTGTTGACCTTCCTAAAAGTCAATACCTTCTGTTTGTTCACTGCTTCTGAAATTTCAGTATCGTTGTATAACTTAAGAGCTTCATGTATTCTGTCTTTCAAAGATATCCCAACACTCTACAATGCTAAGAATTCTGTTCTCCTTTGCATCAAACCCTTCCAACAGATCCATATGATTGCCAATTCTCTCATCAGTGGTATCGGGATGTGTCTCATCTTTGAATAAAGAATAAGATGAGGAAGCCTCAAGTCAGGATAGTTGGAGGGACTTCAAAAGGACATAGTCAACGTCTGATGGGGATTTGAAGTAATAATCTCCCATCCTTCCAAGCTGATAGGAGGAAGAATCTGTGAAGGCCCCCTATTTCAAACGGATCTGAGGAAAAGTACGACCCTACAACTGGAGTCGCACGCTTAGAGTCATCTCAATCCAACTAATCTATTGTTGATTCCACTACCAGCTCTTTTCCTTTGAAATTCGATTTGCTGTCAATCCGTAATAGAGCTTGATGATTCTGCATCACCGGAAGCTTGCTATCAGGAGCCACTTCACCCAAAGGGTTTTGGTGAGTCGAAGTCTCCTCATTCGTACCCACATAAATTGTGCAATCCAAGGTCCTCATGTTGGGTCCCACCACAAATGAAGGCTCTGCTTCCTTTTCTTTATTTTGCATGATGTATTGCTGCACAGTTTGCCTACCGACCTGCCTGAAAGTTTGATGGCCCACCTCATATTTGACAGAATTCCCAAACGACATTTTCATTTGTGCCTTAAAGTTACCTGCCTTTAATTTCCTTGGAAAACAACTCCCTTTGAATTTTGAAAATCTATTCAATCTACTAATTGAAGATGTTTCCTTTTCATTTGGTAGAAACTTCTTCCTGGAGTTTAGCACCTTTCCTTTTCATCCTTGCAGATCGTTGGAAACTTTGATTTTGAAAGTATATTCACGGGTGTTATTAATTGTTCTAGAAATCAAATTTGTCTTATCAAAGTTCATGTTTCCTCATTGCACAACTCTCGGTCCACCATTTATGGCAGCTTGCATAGGCGTTTTGGAGTCCAAAGTAAAAGATTTCTTCAACTTGCCGTTTTCTCCCTTTTCTTGTGGCGGATCCAGAGTTCCTTTTTTTTTTCTTCCAGAATCTTTTTACCAATTGACGTTTCAGCGTTGTTCAACGGTGAAACTGCAGTCAATGAATAGGGGAAGTGAAGTTGATCTTCCAACACTTCTTTTGGGAGGAAGAATTCCGAGTTTTTACCAATCACCATATGATTTGGCTTCATTTCCTCTTGGTCATCGGATTTTTCTTTGTTGAAACCAATGTTAGATCTGGAGTTCCCATTATTCCCCGACATGCAATGATCATCTTCCTCCTTCACCCTCCTTCAAACTTCTCATTGAATCCGAATCTGCGGAGTATTCCGTTTGCATCATCTCTCGATCAATCTCCATCTCTTCCATCTCAACTTCTACTATGAACTGGTAGTCCTTCACAACCAAAATGATGTACTTTGGGATAGAAAAACCAGCGATGATCGAAATCTTTATCCTGGCAAAATCCAAATCATCTGCAACCAACATCTTAGAATCAATTTCTAGGACCTTGCATATGCATTCTCCAACGAGTTAAAAGTGTCTGCACACCAGGCATGAAGGGGAATGTTGAGGAAACGAAACCATACTTGCCTAACTAGCGTACGCAAATTTGGAGACCATTTCAATAATTCCTCAAAACAATTCAAAATGTCTGAACTTTGATCGGCTTGAAAATGATCAACTTCCTCTTCCGTTAGAGATCAGCAAAACAAACAGATCCCTCATCCCTTTTATATCCATTACGCCTTGGTTTTTGAATCGATCACCCGTACCTAACAAACACCTACGCAAGGCAAGGCTCATCGGAGATTCTCTCCTGTTTTCTTTCATTGTCCAGCCTTCATTCGCTTCCTTCTCCTGATCTTTAACATTCAAATGAGGCTGGTATCGAGCACAGAATTTCCGGTAACCGAAGTTCATGAAACCGCAATCGCTACACTTCCAATCTCCTTTTCTCCATTTTTTTTATCTCCACCCTGAGAAGCCATCAGCACCAGAATAATTCTCGGTGGAACCCTTAAAATGTCCTGATGGATCAAGGACTAGATGATCCTGTTATCGCCTTTCTTCACTGCTTTCCTATCTCCAGAGCTCACTTATTGCTGAAGTCATAAATCTGGTATCCTTGTTGCTGAAGGTTACTCAGCTAATGCAATTTCTTGGGCGAACACAGCTGTTTTCCAAGTTCATTAACAAAGTCGCAGATTTATGTAGAGAGAGGACCATCTCCTTCTATCCTTAGGAGCGCGAACGATTTAGGGGACAGTTTGGCTGAATCGTGAGTGCAAAGAGAGCTGTATTATTCACGATAACCTCTGCCCCCCTTGGTAGTTTGTTTCTTCTTCTTAATCGTTTTTTTATCGCTGTTTTTTTTTTTTAAAGGACACGTCAAAGTTAACTAGAAACCATTATTTGAGGCAACATATTTTGAGTGGTATAGAAAATGACATGCTGTTGATACGTAGTCAGTTATAATTGGTGTGTATTGTGGTGCTCTTAGTTATGGTTGCAGCTTGAAACATTTTTTTAAGCCTACATTAGTTTTATTTACATGATAGTTTCACTTTGGTAAAGGTTAATTTTAAGAAAATATTATAACTGAAGGCTAGAGAAATATGGATGCATTAGGCTCATATTCTCTATCATAAAATTATTAATTTTAATAAATCTACTGTATTTTAACTCAATCCATTCATAACTCAATGTAGGGGCACTTTTATGTAGTATTGTGTATGGATTTTTTTTGTAGAACACTATAATGCTCTTTATCAAACAAAAAAAAAAGAAAAAGAAAAAGAAAAAGTGGATGAATCTTAGCCCAATGGACAATTAGTTCCCATTGCATTATCATGTACTATTAAGCACTAACCAATTAAGTACTAACCAATGCACGTCATGGATTGGTGGGAGTATTTTTTTTTCTCTATATGGCTCCCTTCAAATTTAAAGCTGCTACATTTATCTCCTATTCATTTGGGAACTTTTCCAAAAAAAAAAAGCTACTAACCAATTCCATGACGTGCATAATTCCTTCAACAATCTTTGGTTTTATTTTTTTTTGCTTTTAAACATTAGCTGTTTGTTACAACATAGCCAGCATATAGGCAAAATTGCAAAATTGTAAAAAAATAAAATAAAAAATGCTTAGGCATAAAGTTGAGCCAACCACCAAAGCTGTAAATCTGCCAAAAAAGAAACATTATGACCTGATAATTCTCACATAGGCCAAAGGTAGCTACCTTTCGAACCATGTCTGAGGTACTCTTAGGAAAGGCAGAAGAAAGTTCTAGTAGAATTGTCAATCCAGTTGATCAGTTCCTGGATAAATGCCCGCCAAAAAACACACACTGTTGGTAAAAGTCATCCTGTAAAAGTCATCATGTAGCTAACAGTGATTCACTCAGAAAAAGTATCTTGGGTTTTCCTACTAAATAAGCATCCAATACAGCAAAGTGCCTGGTCCTTCTTTCATATTGTTGCAGCTTTGCCAATTCTGGCCGCTGGCGAACAATTACTATTATATGCAGACTCAATCATCTCAATCCAAGGGAAAAACTCTTTCCGATATTCAGTCTTTCTGGCCTAAATCTCACTTTAACCTCTAAGCTCAGTTGCTATAATGGATGGGCTCTCAAACATTTTGGGAAATGAACAGATTACAAAAAATTAATAAAAAAAAATGATTAGAAATTTGATGTTAGACTATCAGGTGGAGTCAAGATGAAAGCTACATTTATGAAGGGCTTCATTGGGTGGACATGGAACCTAAGTCAGTAATGCCTTCAATATCACTTAGGATCACTAGTTGTGATTAATCACCATTTAAAGTTGAAAGAGAGCTTGGGGTTGATACGGGAGGAATTGATTCTAAATTATATCAAAATGCACAAGCAACCAATAGCTCATAGGAATAGTGGTTGATGACTGATTGTGCATTTGATGATGATTAGTAGTAGTGATGGATGTCAATGTACGTAAAGTGGAAATGTCAGTTAAACATTGGGTCTCAGCTAAAACCCGAGTCTTTGACACTTGAACATCTCGCTTTTGGAGTTGAACTTAATTACATTTTTCATTTTAGAATGCTACAAATTATGGTACTTTTGGGTGTTGTCTATGACGACTTAGTCTTGAGTTCAGGGGAAGGTTGATTGTCATTTGTGCATCTCTAATTGATCTTGTGAGAATCAAATGAGGCTAGAGGACTTGTATTTGGTTTTTTTAGAGCAATATTTTGGTGGTTAGTTCACTCAAATGAAACTTCTCTGCCTGAGCTCATTACTCCAGGTTTGATCTGTTAGGAAAGAGAGTGGATCTAAGGGTGTTTATGGCTCCTATAAATTGTAATGTGAGAAAGGTAGTGTTTAGAATTTATATTTGAGTTTTGCAAGGCATGTGCAAGATAAGTTGTTTGTGTAGATCCCAGTTGTTGATTCACAAGCTCATTACTCGAGGTTTGATCTTTTAGGGAAGAGAGTGGATCAAAGGGTTATCAAGATTTCTATATATTGTAGTATGAGAAACCTCCAGTGTTTAGGCAAGAGTGTAGATAAAGGTAGTGTTTGGATCTGATTTTTGCAAGGCATATGTAAGATCTGTTGTTTGTTTAGATCCCAGTTATGGATTCGTTGGATGGACTGGAGAGCATACTGGTTTCAGTTGATGTTTTATCTGTGCCTCTGTTTTCCAATTTTGTTTTGTACATGCCATGCACCTTGCTAACAATGTTTTGTACATGCCATGCACCTTGCTAACAATGGCACGAGTCCTAAGGGTTGGATTTTTGCTTTTTAATGGGGTTTTTTTTTTTTTTAAAAAAAAAAAAAAAAAAAAAAAAAAAAAAAATATATATATATATATATATATATATATATATATATATATATATATATATATATATAGAGAGAGAGAGAGAGAGAGAGAGAGAGAGAGAGAGAGAGAGAGAGAAAACGGTGTCTACACACAAGTGTAGATAAGTTATCTACACACTAGCTTAAAATACAGTGGAGGCCCACATTGTTTGGGTGATCCAAACCATTCATTTGATTGGCCCTCACATAGATAGGGTGACCACAAAAAATCAGCTCCATAGGATCATCCTAACCCTTCGAACCGTGGAGGCAAGAAATGGACAGATTTGTGAAGGTTTATACACGTACCCTTCGAACCGTGGAGGCAAAAAATGGACAGATTTGTGAAGGTTTATACATGTCCATTTTACCTCCACAAATAATGACCCTATGGAGCTGATTTTTTGTGGACACCCTATCTATGTGAGGGCCTATCAAATGAATGGTTTGGATCACCCAAACAATATGCCATCCACTGTATTTTAAGCTAGTGTGTAGATAACTTATCTACACTCGTGTGTAGAAACCGTTTTCTCATATATACATATTGAAAATTTAAAATATTCTTATCTGTTTTCTGCTAATGAAGGTTCATGAGGCCATTGCAAGGGTAGAGTCTCAAGAGTTCAAGGAAGGCATTGTAATTCAAGAAGTCCGCCGTGGTTTTGTTCTTGGAGATCGACTTCTAAGACCAGCAGTGGTTAAAGTCTCCACTGGTGTGAGTCCTAAGAAAGCTTTGGACGCCTCTGAAGAATCTGTTGAGCAGCCCATAACGGCTTCTGGATCGGATGATGGATCTGTACCCAGCTACTAAGATCTAATTTTCTATCATTTTAACTCCTGTTAATTAATAGAAAAAGTTATTTGATTTATCCTCCTTAGATGTTTTAAAGCTTCTGACTGTAATGTCATTGGTGTTTTCCTGCTCTAACAACTTTTGTCCCACCTGGATGTTCAGTCCCATGAAAACTGTTTCTGCGCTCGAGTGCAAAAAAGAGGGGTGGGCCCACATTTTCTGGGGGATCCAAAGCATTCATTTGATGGGCCCTATCATAGAT